>NC_140996.1:134917070-136117070 GCF_052327205.1 Somniosus microcephalus | reverse complement strand
CCCACATCTCACATCTTGCATACACTACCAGCTATTCAACCATGACAGCAACATCACCCAAACATATTGCACGACAATCACTGACACACTTCCCTCTCACTTGTAGGGGAAGGTAGCGCACAACCAAAGTTAGCAGGACTGCCAAGTTTTGATCTGATCCGTTGATTGTAGGATCACTTAGCTCTCTCTATAGCATGCTGCTTCCGCTTTTTAGCATACATGTAGTCCTGTGTTGCAGCTTCCCCAGGTTGGCACCTCATTTTTAGGTATGCCTGGTGCTGCTCCTGGCAAGCTCTTCTACACTCCTTATTGAATCAGGGTTGGTCCCCTGGCTTGATGGTAATGGTAGAGTGAGGGATATGCCGGGCCATGAGTTTACAGATTGTGGTGGAATACAATTCTGCTGCTGATGGCCCACAGCGCCTCATGGATGCCCAGTTTTGAGCTGCGAGATCTGTTCTGAATCTATCCCACTTAGCACGGTGGTAGTGCCATACAACACGATGGATCATTAGTCCAGGCCTCTGGATTACTAGCCCAGTGACATTACCACTACGCTACTGTTCCCTCTCTGTTATCTCATCAAAAAACTTGATCAAGTTAGTGCAACATGGAACAGTCCGTGGCTCAATTAAAAGCAGCACTACTTAATAACCAAATTCAGGACAAGAATATAACAGACCTTCACTTGATTGTAAATTGAAGGTTAAAAAGGACATGCCAAACCACTATTCATTGTAAAACTACTAAGATGTGCTAGACAATAATACATTACATTTTTCAAAGCAGTCTGGCTGTGAAAGCACTTTATTTCTACTCCCATAAATATTTAAGTTTTTGTAGAAGCAAATGAGAACAAGTAACAGTGCAAATACCTGTGGATTTGACCCCTGGGCTCTGCAACCCAAGTGTAAAGAGTATAGGAACTGTAGATTACTGATCTCCAGTGCATTACATATGAAGTAGCAGCATATTGGATCAGGTCCAACATTCATCACATGACAAATTTAAATCTTAGCCTGATCATTGGCATA
The DNA here is from genome assembly GCF_052327205.1 of Somniosus microcephalus. Taxonomy (NCBI): domain Eukaryota; kingdom Metazoa; phylum Chordata; class Chondrichthyes; order Squaliformes; family Somniosidae; genus Somniosus; species Somniosus microcephalus. The sequence continues at coordinate 136,116,036 of NC_140996.1, read as the reverse complement.
AAGCATGAGGCGAGCAATGACCCTCCTGCAGCAGGAGACTCAATCCACACCATCCTGCTATACCATTCCCTACCAGCAAATCACTATACAGCATGATGCCTAAGTACATTTTTATCTGCCTCTTAGGTTAGGGAATAATGCATGTTGAGACAGGCAGGGAATAACTTCTTGCTAATTAAAACATCCTTGATCATCAATGTCAATTGAACAGTTCATGAATTTCATATGCACTGAAACCTAATACATTGCAACAAATAATGAGCAATCTACTTGTTCCCATTTGTGGTGTATACCATAGAGCCAAGAACAAAGATAGACATTAAGCAATTACCACAATCTAATTCTCTTGAAAAACTAAGCTATCTTCTAAATTCAGATATGCATTTTAAATCAACAGAATAGGACCTTTTTTTAGCTGGGTGCACCAACCCTCACCCCCGTCTCCCCATTCCCCTCCATGGCAGAGTGCAGTCCTCCCTACAAGTGGGACCTATTCAAATGGGAAAGAATAATGTTCATCTTCTGTCCAAAAAAGGAGAAAAAAACAATAATTTGGGGCCCCTTCCTGGAGACTCACTCAGCAAAAGTTCCCCCACATCCCAGTATGGTAACCATTCACAGATAACAAACCCAACCAAAACAACTACAGTGCATCACCTAAAAACAGATTAACTGATTGTAATTACTCATCGCTTTTTATGGGATATTTAAGGTGCAGAATGGCTGAGTGCTTGTCTACATAACATCAATCACTGCATTTCAAACAATAATACTTTATGTAAGAGCGTCTGACCCGTCCGGGCGCGATAGTAAGGAGATTAACAGCTGGGAAGTTGGTGGAAAGCAGCTGCCCAACAGCTGAAATTGCAGTCAGACAGATTGGGTCGGGGGGAGGTGGAATGGAGTGGGTAGGTCCCCGCTTCATTTTAACTGCCCTTCTGTCCAGTTTACGCTGAGCAGGACAAGTTAAAATCAACCCCTGTGTAACAAAAGTGCTCTATTCCCCAGCATGGACGTTCTTCACTATCATTCAAACAAACATTCAGCACAAAAAAGGAAAGCTTTTATTAAAACTGGTTACCTAATGGAGCGGTTGGTGTCCATTTTTCTTGCAACCTAATTTAGAAGAGATGAATAAGAATGTGTTTGTTTTTCTTGTGATTTATAGCAGCCTGTGTTACTGGAAATTATCTTTAGCTCCGTGAATAATTGACAACTCACTTTTTCAAGGTGCGAGGGGCTGAAAAACATATTTTTCCTTTCTGTTCAGTTGGGTCAGAAATGATCCTTTGCATCACTTCCTCTGTCACTGACAGCTCTTTTAACTATTTCTCATCCTTTGTATTGACAGAAAACTTTCATGCAATCAAAAAATGATATAGCTGAAAGATTTAAAAGGCTTCCAATATCTGCCCACAAATTCCCAAAATCTGTGAAGGACACAACCCTGGAAAGGTTTCTTTCGTGCGATGAAAATAAAATTATCGACATTGTAACTGATTTATGAGCTAACCCACAGTTAGAATTAGGCACATACCTTTAGGAGGATAATATGGATGGGGAAGGCATTTCTGTAATAAGGGCCTAGAAATTGGATAAGGCCCGCAAACGGGCACGGTCACCAGCCAGCACATTTTGCCTGCGCCTCATCTAAGTGGTGCAGGTAGCACGCAAATTCATGCTGCCTGCTCATTAACATGATTGGAGCGCTGATCTCAGTTCTAAATGTGCAGCTGACTGGCTTAGCGCTCAACTGGGGTCCAATATCGGGCAAGGTCTACTGACCAATAAAGTTAGGCATGGGCTCTCTCCAATACTTAAAGAGGAGGTGCTTTGTTGCAGAAACACCTCATTGTCAGACAAGACACATTGGCCCAACAACCAAGAGAGAGAGACAGACGATTTGCCAATGCTGCACTGGAAGCCTTGGTCCTGGGGGTCCTACAAAGGCGAGCTGTCCTTTACCCGCAGGGAAGCAAGAGGCCATCTAAGCTCATCACCAGAAGCATTTAGGAAGAGATTGCACAATCCGTCACAGCCACCGGTGTTGTCCTAAGGACATGGATCCAGTGCCACCAAAAGTTTAATGACCTCACATGGCTAGTCAAGGTGATTGAAGGCTTCAGCAAATGCCATATTCCACCAATGCACCACTAGCCTCACACACTGTTCAATGCACCACATCCCCATCAATCACCTACCAACAATCTCTAGCTATCACCAAACATACCTCACTTCACCCTCACACACTTACAACTGCTGCAACACTCACACCCACATCTCACACCTTGCACACACTGACAGCTATTCAACCATGATAGGCACATCACCCAAACACATTGCACCACACTCACTGACGTACTTCTCTTTCTCTTGCAGGCAAAGGTGACTCACAACAGACATGAGCAACAACAGACCGGAGGTGGACAAGCCAGGATTGAGACCCTGACCTACCTCGAGGAATCCATCTTTCAAATTATTGCAGGGGCAGTAAAAGAGTCAGCAGAGAAGCTGAAACCACTGCTGATGATGACGGTATGGTCATACCTAATCCTTCTTCTCACATCCCAGTTGCCCCTCATCCCACAATCTCTTATCATTTACAAGCTGCTGACTGTGTATGCATGGATATCTTGCATTATCCCCCTCCCCTCACCACAACCTGACCCTTGTGCCTTTCTGCTTTCGGATACCCAAGAAGTGCCTCCAGCACAGCCTGTCCCTCATCATCATCAGCAAACTGATGGGAGGAGAAGAAGAAGTAGAAGAGGTGACACCGGCACTGCATTTGACACACGCAGACACCAACTCAGAAAATGGTACTGCGCGTACCTTAGGGGGTAGTATAGAGGCGGGATCTGCATATGGAGAGTCACCGGACACGAGTGGACTGCAGCCAGGCCAGGAGGAAAGGGTAGCTTGGGTGCCAGCTCCACAAAGGGTGACTTCACGCACAAGTTCTGCTCCACAGGACTCAAATGATGACCTCGATGGGGCGGCCTTCAGAAGGGTGATGGACATGCACACGGAAATGCTAGGTGCAATGACAAGCCTGCCAGAGAGCCTCTTGTCAGTGTCAAGGAGTGTGGAGGAGTGCAGCTCCAACATTGCATGGGGCTTTGTGCAGAGCTAGGAGCCCATGATTTCCAGGATGGAAATGATGGACAACTCCAGGAGAGACTTTGCAGACCCACGGATGATGCTGGGTGTGATGGGCGATCTTGCAGCTTCCAATGCAGCACAAGCGAAAGCGACTCAACGTCTCACTGCTGCTGTGGAAGCGCAGACTGCTGCCACCGTCGCTGGGTTTACGAATCTCGAAAGGGGCTTGTAGGGTGCCACAGCAGGCCAGCAATCTGCCCTCAGATTGCTAGAATGCTGAGGCGCCACCCTGGGAGAGTGGCAGTAGGTCTGTGGAGCAAGAACCTGCTGTCCTCTCCCAGGATAACAGCATTCCTACTACTACCACTGCCACTCCGTCATTGCCCTTGCTGCTGCCTATTAGCCAACCAGCTAGCCCACACTGCTGCCGCCCATGCCGAGGTGGTGCAGTCTACAGCTGGGTCTTTTAGGACCAGAGCTGTTCGAGGTCATCCTACAAGGCCATCTGCAGTCTCCCCCACTGAAAAGTCAGCAGCCTTCCACCAGCCATGCTGTAGCCACTAGTTGAGCACTACGTAAGAGCACTAGAGTAGGTAAAGGCAGACGAAAGACAGACACGAAGGGAATGCACAAGGGTGAATAGTTGAGATTGTCATTGCGATTGGATTTTGATAAATTTATGAATTTTGTTTGTAATGTGTGTTTTGTAGTAGTTCTCATTTCAGCTTTGTGCCCTGGAGGACGCTGTGATGTTCCATGACAGAGGGATGGTATGATGGGGAAGTGGTGAGCAATGGGGATCTGAGGTTTCATTCAGTCAAATCGGAGTCTGATGAGGTGTTTACGGACAGCCCATCTGGAATGGGGATTTGCTGCCTCTTCCTCTTCCTCCTCCTCTTCTCCCTCGTCCTCTTCCTGAGGTCGTCCCGCAACCCCTGGTGGCAAGGGCTGCGCCATCATGATGGCCAAGTTATGGAGCATGCAGCAGATCACCACGAAATGAGTACTGGAGGGCTCCTCCCGAGAGGTTAAGGAGATGGAACCGTTGCTTGAGCATCCCGATGGTCTGCTCTATGATGTTCCTGGTGGCAGCATGGCTGTCATTATATGAGTGCTGGCCACAAGTAGTGGGGTTGCAGAGGGGTGTCATCAGTCAGGTGCAGAGCGGACAGACCTTGTCTCCGAGCAGCTACCCTCGGGTTTGATGTGGCTGAAAGATTGCTGGCACACCGGATTGGCACAGGATGAAGGCATCATGACTGCTGCCAGGATAGTGGGCATTCACCATCATGGTGCGCTGGGCGTGGTCACATAACAACTGTATATTAAGTGAGTGGTAGCCCTTGCAGTCATGGAACATCTCAGCATTGTTACATGGTGCCCGCAAAGCCACATGCGCGCTCGTCCTGCTTCTCTCTGTTCAGTGAGAAAACAATGAAGTCCCTTCTCCTGGAGTAGACAGTCTCTGTGACCTCCCGGATGCATTGATGAACGGCGAACTGGGAGATGTTAGCTATGTCTCCTGCTGCAGACTGGAAGGATTCGCCGATGAAAAAGTTGAGGGCCACTGGCAGCGCAGTCGTCGACCTGCTCTGAGGCCACAGGTCTGGTTGCAGGAGGTGGCAGAGTTCTGTGACCACCTCCTTGGTGAAGCGGAGCCTCCAAATGCACTGCTCCTGGCTTAACTGGGGGTAGGAGAAGTTCTCTCAGAAGACCCTAGGTGGGTAAGGCCTCCTGCTGAGAGCCCTCCTGGCCCTCCTCCTCTTCCCTCTGCGAGCATCTTTTCTTCTTTGATGCCTGCGCTCCATGTCCCTATGCTATTTGAGTGCGAGGGGGACTGCAAGTAGAGCCCCCATGACTGTGAGCAATTGTTGTGAGCAGAAGAATGAAATGAGAAACTAGGCGTTCTCCACTTGCAGCAACCTCTGCAACTTTAAACAAGTTTAGAAAGCTCCAAGAGTTGCAGAAACTTAGACAGAGCCAATAGAATCGAAAAGCATGTCAGCTGCAAGTTGTTGATGATGACCCCTTTAAATAGCACTGCTTGCTGGAGGGGTCCTTCCTGCTGCTGAACGCTTGCTCAGCTGGTTGTGATTAGGAGAAGGCAGTAAGTGGACGGCGACGTCTTAAATGGCAGATCGTGCGTCAAATCAGTGTTGCACACTCACTGGCGTCACGATTTGCCTCGTTTCCATTTCTACAGCAAGCGCAGACAACGGCAGTGCTGCTGACCTGCCCAAAACAGCAGCCGCCGCGGGACCCACCGAAAGTGGCCAAAACCGAGTCGGCCGCCATTTTTTCTTCAAAACAGTCCATAACGGCTGCCACTAAACCCCCGAATTTTTACACCATTGTTTCTAGACAAGCTGCTTCAGGATAAAATCCTTAAGAAGAAGCCTCTTGTTGAGCAGATTTTACAGGTTATACAGTTACAATATTGGGGATATAGAATCTAAGTTACAAGTTATACAGTCACATATTAGCTTGCAGACAATATTCAGTGCAAATTATACAAGAAGCTGTACAATAATCACAAATTTACAGCCAGCGACATTCAAGTTACAGGCTACGTGTGGGCTTCACTAGAAAAAATGATTGAATATTCTGAGTTTGGGATAAAATACCATAATAATAGCTACTAAAATTGTTATGTAAATAATTACCCCAATGTGAAAGTGGACATCACGGTGTCCACCCTGTCTTAGACTTAAGCAATTACCTATAATATTGCAAATCATCATAAGGCCCATTGGCACAAAAGCAACAGTTTCCTGTTGTATCACTTGTCAATTTTTTAAATAAAAAAGTTTGCCAATTCAGATTCTTGTGGGTTAATTTGGCAAAGTCTGGTTAATCCACTAATCATTCACCAGAATCTTGAAAAAATGTGAGATAACATGATTTTACTTAGAAATGCTGCAATATTACAGTATATAGGCAGTGTGATTGTGGTACATTTCAGCACCGACAAGTTGTGGTGTTGAATGATGAGATTTGGCTTCACAACTACAAATCTTCATATGGTGGCTTTCCAATTCAGCCATGCTGGATGGAAAGATGGCAATAAAAGATCACACTTCCCTAATGGCCGAATGGCCTCCTTCTGTGCTGTAATCATTCTATGATTCTATGATTCTATAATGGAAGGAAGGACAAATCAGAGGGAAATTTATTTCCAAGTAAGAGCACACCTGTGGCAGTGTTTTCAGGTCATTGATGGAAACCTGGATCACCCTCCTGCTCTCTTGCCACAGTTGGTCTGTGGCATGGGGAGATCAAGTACCACAGACCTGATAATAGTGGAAATTTGATCCCTCAAACACACATACTTATGCAAAATAGTAATAAACAATTAGGCATACAAACAATGCCTAAAAAATAATGTGGCAATTTCCATGCAGTCAACTTGTTATAAAATAGAACTTTTAAAAATGACTATACAGGATTTTCTGAAATATAAGAATAAATCAATTTATTCTGAAAAATATATTATATATGGTGTAGCATGTAAACAAAATTTTGTGATCTATTACAATAAGAGGACTAATTACACAGATTAAGAACTCACAAGAACTCATAGGTAGAGCTAGAGTCATCATGGGACCTTGATGTTCTCATAGAATCATAGAAAGTTATAGCACGGAAGGAGGCCATTTCGGCCCATCGCGTCCGCGCCGGCCAACAAAGCACTACCCAGCCTAATCCCACTTCCCAGCTCTTGGTCCGTAGCCCTGCAGGTTACAGCATCCCAAGTGCACACCCAAGTACTTTTTAAATGTGGTTAGGGTTTCTGCCACTACCACCCTTTCAGGCAGTGAGTTCCAGACCCCACAACCCTCTGGGTGAAGAAATTTCCCCTCAAATCCCCTCTAAACCTTCACCCAATTACTTTAAATCTGTGCCCCCTGGTTTTGACCCCTCTGCTAAGAGAAATAGGTCCTTTCTATCCACTTTATCTAGGCCCCTCATAATTTTATACACTTCAATTAGGTCTCCCCTCAGCCTCCTCTGTTACAAGGAAAACAAACCCAGCCTATCCAGTCTTTCATCATAGCTAAGATTCTCTACTCCCGGCAACATCCTTGTAAATCTCCTCTGTATCCTCTCTAGTGTAATCACATCTTTCCTGTAATGTGGTGACCAGAACTGCAGGTAGTACTCTAGCTGAGGCCTAACTAGTGTTTTATACAGTTGAAGCATAACCTCCCTGCTATTGTATTCTATTCCATGGCTAATAAAGACAAGCATTCCGTATGCCTTCTTAACCACCTTATCTACCTGGCCTGCTACCTTCAGGGATCTGTGGACATGCACTCCAAGGTCCCTTTGTTCCTCTACACTACTCAGTGTCCTACCATTTAATGGGGATTCCCTTTCCTTGTTAGCCCTCCCCAAATGCATTACCTCACACTTCTCCGGATTGAATTCCATTTGCCACTGTCTGCCCACCTGACCAATTATTGATATCTTCCTGCAGTCTACAGCTTCCTTCTTCAGTATCAACCACACAGCCGATTTTAGTATAATCTGCAAACTTCTTAATCATACCCCCTATATTCAAGTCTAGATCATTGATATATACCACAAAAATCAAGGGATCTAGTACTGAGCCCTGCGGAACCCCACTGGAAACAGCCTTCCAGTCACAAAAACACCCATCAACCATTACCCTCTGCTACCTGCCTCCAAGCCAGTTTTGAATCCAACTTCACATTTTGCCCTGGATCCCATGGTCTTTTAACTTCGTGACCAGTCTGCCATGTGGAACCTTATCAGAAGCCTTGCTAAAGTCCATATACACTATGTCAAACGCACCACCCTCATCTACCCTCCTTGTTACCTCCTCAAAAAATTCAATCAAGTTTGTCAATCACGACCTTCCCTTAACAAATCTGTGCTGACTATCCTTGATTAATCCGTGTCTTTCTAAATGAAGATTTATCCTGTCCTTCAGAATTGTTTCCAATAATTTTCCCACCACCGAGTTTAGGCTGACCGGCCTGTAATTACTCGGTCTATTCTTTTCTCCCTTTTTAAACAAGGATACCACATTAGCAGTCCTCCAGTCCTCCGGCACCACACCTGAAGCCAGAGAGGATTGGAAAATGATGGTCAGGGCCTCTGCTATTTCCTCTTTTGCTTTGCTTAACAGCCTTGGATACATTTCATCTGGAATACAGTTATATCTAACAGTTTTCATCTAACAATGATTCTTAATACAGAGCTTTATTAGTGCATTTGAATGCAATGCATTAATGCACCAAAATTACTATTATTGGGAGATTGTTTGCTCTCCCATTAGCTGTTAGTGCTAACCAGTCTTTAATCTAGTGATAGATTGAGCCACCTCGCCCCCAAATGCTGTTGTGCCATCTCTGTCTACAGATCTAGGGCCATTTCAGTTCAACACATTACAAGAACAGGTACTCAGGATTTGACATACAGGATTTAGCCCAACTTCAGTAACTGCAGTCCTTAATTTAATAACATGGAACAACTAAAATAAATTTGATAAATTAATCTAAGCTGCTTATTTCAGAGTTAATCACTCATATTTAATGGGTCCAATGATGTCCATATTATAAATAACAGTAAGTAGAGGAGCACGCACATAACGTACCTGGTGAGCTCACTGTCAGGAAACAGGCCTACATGGTAGTGGGGATAATTAACTGAATGGTGCTGGCTTTTATCACACTCAAGAGAGAAATAGGGGTCGATTTTCGTTCAGGTGTGGGGAATTGGCGGTTTTCCTGAATTTAGTGATTCCGACACGATTGTAAATGGGTCTGTGAGATTAATGCAAATTTAACACAATTGGCCAATTGATTTCCAGCGTGTGGGAAGCCTTGGCAATTGAGTATTTCCAGTCAGAAAGTCGCAGAATATGATGTCATCATTGCTGCTGCTTTTGAGGTTCACAGCAAGCCTTGCTTCCTCTGCAGGCTTCCAACTTTCCACATTAAGATGGCACAGGAGCCAACAGGAGGAACGGCCAGTGGGAGGGCCAGACCTGCGCCCAAATTTGATGAGGCTTCACTACAGGCATTATTGGATGGTGCTAGGGCCCACAGGGAGGTCCCCTTCCCTTCTTCAGGGAGGAAGAGGCCTCCCAGCCAGACCAAGGCTGTGTGGCTAGAGGTAGCAGGTCAAGTCAACTCCTTGGGACTAACACGAAGAACGTGGTTGCAGTGCAGGAAAAGATTCCATTGTAATGATCAGTAACATGTCATTCTAGAATGGTACACTAGGTGGAGCTGTATGTTTAGTAGTGGGCTATTCACAAGGCAGTAGTCAAGATGGATGCCTGTACACTAGTCTACATGGCTGAATAAATGACTAGCTCAAGCTAGCTGTTCATAATGAAAACGTCTATTTATTTATGAACATAACATGGCACCAGGATTGGTAATATCTGCTGAATATTGTGAAACGCGACATGGAGAACTTGAAGCCACCGGAGGCTTTGAAACTCATGGGGAATGTCGACTGCAATTGGCGGACTTTCAAACAACAATTCGAACTCTACATTGCCGCCATCGGGTTCGGTACGATGCCAGACGCAAGGAAAATAGCGTTGCTGCTCACGGTTGCAGGCCCGCAGGCGATAGAGGTATTTAATACGTTTGTATTTGATCAAGAGGAGGACAGAGAAAAAATGGACGATGTGCTAAAGAAGTTTGATACACATTGTTCTCCCAAAAAGAACGAGACCTATGATAGGTACGTGTTCCGTTCACGGACACAGCAGCAAAATCAGACTTTTGATAGCTTTGTGACCGATCTGAAACTGAAAGCACAGACATGTAATTTCTCTGAACTGAAATCATCCATGATTCGTGACCAGATTGTGTTTGGTATTCATGATAAAAAGGTCAGGGAACGTTTGTTGAGAGAAACCGGACTAACATTGGAGGATGCTGTGAAAATATGCCATGCCAGTGAGCTAGCTCAACAGCACACAAAGACTTTCAGTGAAATTAATAATGATGCGACTGTAATGAGTGACTGTGCTGCTGTCGGTGCTGTGTCCTATGAGGGAAAGAAACATGGGCAGAACAGAAATGCAAAGCAATCGGAGGATGGAATTTTTAATTGTAAACGCTGTGGTTACCAGCACCAGTCAAGACAATGCCTAGCGTTTGGAAAAATGTGCACAAAATGTAATGGAAAGAATCACTTTGCCAAACAATGCTTTTCAAAAGTAAAAACAAAGAAACGGCAACAAGTCAATCTGATAGAGGACACTGATTTAAGTGAGACATTTTTTGTAGGAATGATGTCATATGACAATGTCAAAAAGGATACAGAAGATGTGCAGCCCTCAGGAATGGACAATGCTGAGCATAAAGTTAATGCAGTAAAAGAGGACAAATGGATAATGTCACTGCAGGTAAATGGAGCATTAGTTACATTGAAACTAGACACTGGGGCAAAAGCAAACTTAATCAGTATGAGTGACATTAAAAATATGAAAGAAAAGCCCAAAATACAGAAAAAGTCAGTACTACTGAAGAACTATAATGGACAGAAAATAGATAGCTTAGGTGTATGCACACTTAAAGTGACAGTCAAAGGCAAAGTGCATCATCTCATGTTTTCTGTTGTGGCTGAAGGACTTGATTCACTACTAGGTGACAAAGCTTGTGAGGACTTAGAACTGGTCAAGAGAGTCTACCATACAAACTGTGCCATAAGCAGACCAGATGACTCAGTGGATTCTGTAGTGAGTAATTTCCAGGATGTGTTCAAAGGATTTGGAGTTCTAGCATTCACTTACAAGATCCAGCTAAAGGAGGATGCTCAGCCAGTGGTACATGCTCCACGGAGAGTTCCAGCACCCCTGCGTGACCGGCTCAAGAAAGAACTGGACAGAATGACCACGCTAGGAGTCATCAGGAAAGTCGAAGAGCCAGCAGACTGGGTTAACTCCATGGTATGTGTAAAGAAAAAGAACAATGATCTAAGAGTATGCATGGATTCAAAGGACTTAAATGCAAACATAAAACGTGAACACTACCAGATTCCCAAGCGAGAAGAAATCACCAGTGAAATGTCAGGTGCCAGATACTTCACAAAGCTCGATGCCTTACAAGGATTTTGGCAACGAAAACTGGATGAAGAGAGCACCAAATACTGTACCTTCAACACACCATTTGGCAGGTATTGTTTCCTCAGAATGCCTTTCGGGATAATATCTGCATCTGAAATCTTTCATAGAGCGATGGAACACATAATTGAAGGTCTGGAAGGAGTTTGGGTCTATGTTGATGACATCATCATCTGGGGCTCCACACTGAAAGAACACAATGAGAGACTGACTACAGTGCTACAGAGCATACGCCGAAATGGACTGAAGCTCAACAAAGCCAAGTGTCAGTTTGGCGTCCAGGAAGTCACTTTCCTAGGAGATAATCTATCTGGTAAAGGAATAGAGCCAGATATGGAAAAAGTAAACGCCATACTCAACATGCCCCGACCCACTGACAAAAAAGGAGTGCTACGCATCATGGAGATGATAAACTTCATTGGAAAGTTCATTCCTAACTTGTCAGCCAAGACAGCCTGTCTGCGAGACCTGCTACATAAAACAAATGAGTTCGCATGGACAGAAAGACATGAACAATAGTGGATGAACCTTAAAACAGTGCTGACAACCACACCTGTACTCACCTTCTTTGACCCAACAAAGAGAATCAAAGTGTCAACGGATGCATCAAAAGATGGCCTAGGCGCGGTCTTGCTACAAGTAGAGGGTGAAGATTGGAAGCCCATTGCCTATGCCTCCAGGTCTATGACTGATTCTGAGTGTCGATACGCCCAGATTGAAAAGGAATGTCTAGGCTTGGTAGTTGGACTAGAAAAGTTCCATGGCTACATATATGGACTTCCCACCTTCACAGTTGAGACAGACCACTGCCCACTGGTTGCCACCATAAAATAAAAACTTGAATGAGATGTCTCCAAGGATTCAATGACTCATGATGAAGCTGCAAAGATATGACTTTGAACTGATCTACACACCAGGCAAACACATAGTGTTAGCAGATGCACTATCCCGAGCACCCACAATGAGTCATGTGAGCTCTACTGAGGAAGACGTGGATGTTCATGTGAGTATGGTCACTGCTGCGCTGCCCGTGTCAGACACAAAATCAAAGCAAATAGCAGAAGAAACAGTAAAAGATACAGGCCTAGAAATTGAGTTGGCGCCGCGCCAGGGCTTTAGCGCCGGAAATTTAGTGCCGGCGCTAAGTCCCCCTGCGCGCGCCAAAAATTCAGTAGCGCCACGCCCAGACGGCTGCCGGCGCTACTGGAGGGTGTCAGCGCCTCGCAATGGGCGCTGACTGCCGCATTGCGGCGCTAATCCGCCGCTGCGGCACCCGATGCGGTGCGGCAGGCTGGGGAAGTGCAGGCCTCCTCCTTCCGTTAAGGAGGAGCTGCCTGCACCCGACCGCTGGCCGTTGATCTGTGGAGAAAAATGAGCCCGGCACCTCGGAGAAGTGCCGGGCTCGCGGCCCACACGCATCTGTGCCACGGGGGGGTGTTGGAGGAGTCCGGGGAGGGAGGTGCGGGCAGGCGGCCGCCGGGAAAGCGGCCGGCCGCTGCGCGACCTTAATGCGCCGGCGCTAAGACCCGTAGCGAACTTTTGTAAAATCGTTGGTTGCGGCTGCCACGGGCGAGGCGGCTGCAACTCAATTTCGGCGTTCGGGCGCGTTGCCACGGCAACCGGGACGCTGCGCACACCGATGACTTCATCGGTGTCGGCGCAGCGCAACCGGCTAACGCCAATGGCAGCGCCCAAGTGAATTTCTCAATCGGCTGTACTTGCGGCGCTAGGCCCTCTAGCGCCTCAAAATGGGCGCTAACCCCACTCAATTTCTAGGCCACAGTGTTACAAACAGTAATAGAGAACATTCATCATGGTTGGCCAAAAGGTTCCTGTCCAAAGTACTATCACATAAGGTCAGAATTGAGTGTCGCAAGTGGACTATTACTAAAACAGAACAGAATAGTCATTCCACAGGCTCTACGTCAAGGCATGCTCAAAAGGGTTCATGAGGGACACCTCGGAATTGAAAAATGCAAAAGGAGAGCAAGAGACACTATTTATTGGCCTGGCATAAATAAGGACATTGAGAACATGATAGGCATATGTGAGACATGTCAGAAACACCAAAACAAACAAGCAAAGGAACCAATGACAGTAGCTGACTTACCAACAGCACCATGGCAAAAGGTTGGTATGGACCTCTTTCATTTGAATGGTAAAGACTATCTAATAGTGATTGACTACTATTCTAACTATCCTGAGATGGCGCTGCTCTCAAGCACATCAGCAAGCAGTGTCATAATGCATGTTAATTCCATCTTCGCCAGACATGGAATTCCCAGGATTGCTGTTAGCGACAATGGTCCGTGCTTCAACTGTAAGGAGTGGCAACAGTTTGCAGCACATTATGACTTTCAACACATCACATCCAGTCCTCTGTATGCTCAGTCGAATGGTAAGGCAGAGAAAGGTGTTCAAGTTCTCAAACAGCTACTGAAGAAAGCAACAGAAAGCAAGTCTGATCCTTATCTCACCCTGCTGAGCTACCGAGCCTCCCCTTTAGACTGTGCTTCTTCACCTGCTGAACTCCTAATGGGTCGCAAGTTGCGCACCACGCTACCCTGCTGTGCAAAAGAAAAGCAGAGTAAGGAACTAAGACAGAGACTTCAACTGTTAAAGCTGAAACAGAAATCACACTATGACAAGTCATCCAAAACTCTGAAACCATTGACAAGGGATGATGTTGTCAGGATTGAGGATCCAAATGCATGGAACAGGAAAGCTACAGTTCTTGAGGAAGTAGGACCAAGGTCATACACTGTTAGAACTGAGGAAGGACAGATTCTCAGGAGGAACCGCCGTTCCCTCCTGAAAACACAAGAAACTATCCAAGAGCAAATCGATGACAATGCCGCAACTGAATCTTGTCACTCACCACCAGAACAATCTAACACAAACACACATACAGGCTCTCATGCAAACACATCAGACTTACCTGTGCTGAGAAGATCCACACGTGAAGTAAAAAAGCCTGATAGACTTAATCTTTGAATACAAAGAAAACTATAATAAAAGAATGAAAAGCTTAGAGTTCATAAAGTAAAGCTTTGAAAATGTGTTGACTGTTGTGAAGATGTTTATGTCGTTATGATGGATTGATATTGATTGATATTGAGTTTAACCTCTAAGGAAGGGGATGTAATGATCAGTAACATGTCATTCTAGAATGGTACACTAGGTGGAGCTGTATGTTTAGTAGTGGGCTACCCACAAGGCAGTAGTCAAGATGGATGCCTGTACACTAGTCCACATGGCTGAATAAATGACTAGCTCAAGCTAGCCGTTCATAATGAAAACATCCATTTATTTATGAACATAGCAAAGGAAAAGATTCCATGACCTTCCTCACACTGGAAAAGTAAGTACTGTATGATGTTTCCATCACCCTCAATCTGATCCCCATTGCCTTTCCTCACCAGCACTCAGTTTTAGCAATCTCTTCCTGCACATCCCACCAGACACTCACATCCATGCACCCTTACCCATTCCCTCTCTGCTCACATTCACAGAACTATGCCACCATGCAGCCCTCACACTCCCTCTCACTCTGATGCTTTGAACACAACTGACAACACACAGGGAGGGCCCTTGGTCTTGCAACCTCACTCCATCTTTGTCTCCTTCTAAGTATCTATACTATGCAATTTATGCACTCACTCCTTCATTCTCACTCAACCTCCACTTGTCTCCTTCATTGCAGGAAAAGAGAGCTCACAATAGGAGAGAGCGAACCAGGACAGGAGGAGGGCCGCCCTCATTAGCCCAGCTCACCCCCTGGGAGGAAGGCGTCCTGGAGATTGCCGGGGCTGACCGAGATGTGGACGTTGGGGAAGGACAGGCAGGAGCATCCCCGCAAGCTGGTGAGTAGGACTGCCATTGTAGAAATGGATCCCCATGGCCCCCCTGATGTGCAGCAAGCTGCTCTCAAGCCACTTGGAGGCACTGAGGGGGACCTGACCCATGAGAGGGAGGTTGGTGGCAGACCTCAAGGAAGTGGGGGCTCCTCTCCAAGTGCTCACACTTCCATGCCACTGCAGAGCTCTCGGTCAGAGCCCCGCCGGAGTCCACACCCAATGGAGATAGAGGTCTCAATCCCTGCACTGCTGCAGGAGCAGCAGACTGCTGGCGAGCCCTCACAGGCTTGCCATCCCAGAGGACGCCCGCCAAAGGTGTCGAGACAGGAGCAGCAGGAAAGTGAGCAAGGGGCCTCCACATCTGCTGAAGCCACAGGGGAACCACTACGTAGGAGCATGCGTAAGAGGAAAATAAAGCACTAATAGTCACAAGGGTAGTCACTTGGGTGAAATGTGTTTATTTTAAAAATGCCATCAGTTGGTTATTGTAAATAACATTTCTGATGGCAACTTCTGCAGTTGTGGCGTGTGTCATTTCGCGAATGAGGCTGGAGGTCCTCTAATGCCAAGAGGGGAAGGAAAAACAGGCCTCCCATGCTTCTGGTAGGTGTCTCAGTTGAGGAAGCGCTGAGTGAGGGTGGCGAGAGGGGTCTCGCAGGAGGTCACACTGGAGAAGTGTGTGAGGCTCCAAACTTCCACAGCTGTGGTTATGCCTTCTAAAAGTTCCCCCAGGCCTGAGACAACAAAGTCCTGCCACCTGCAAATGATGACTGATCAAATATCCTCTTTAATGTTGGACCTGCAGCTGATAGTTAGCAAGCCAAGAGTGTTCACGCCAGGTTTCACAGGCGTCATCCCCACCAGGCGCGTTTTGTGTGGGAAAAGGGTTAAACAGGCAAGGGCCTGTTAAAATGGGATTATAAAGGCCAGTCAGTGCTGCTTAAGGGCCCTAAAGACCAGTCCCGCCTGTTGCAGGCGGGACTGATTCGGGTCTATCAGACACACCTAGGTTAAAATGGCGTGCAGGCGGGAACCAGGTTGGGGGGGGGTCGCGACCCTTAGGTTTTGCGATTTTAACCCCCCGCATGCCTAAAAGCCCGCCTCACGGCCCAATGAAAATCGAGGCCATAGTGTCTAGGTGAAGGAGATTTGTCACAGATTTTGTTCACAGTGCTGTAAATGGGTTCAGGAAGCCTAGTGATGAGATGAAAAAAGCAGGTTAATGTCTGAACAGGAAGCAGAGTGCATGCACAATAGTTCAGTTAAGTTAAAAAGACTGGAATGCTGTAATATCATGCCAGAATAAATGTTATAAACCTTTGGAATTAAATTTGATAACTGATCTTAAAAACCTTAATCAATTACTAAACACTGGGGCCCCGATTTTGTGCCAGCTGTCGGGCGGCTTTCCAGGCGGCCGAAAATCGGCGAAAAAGCGGGTTGCGACCCCCCCCCCCCCCGCCTGATTCCCAGCCCCGTCCGACTTTCGGACCGCCGTTTCTCCGCGACCCGATTCAGTCCCGCCCGCCGCTGGCAGGACTGGCCGTCGGAACAGTAATGAGCAATTATCACCATGTTTAAGCCGATTTTAGGGTGCCCTTGCGATTTTCAGGGGTTCCCCATGCTTAACACGCCTGCGGGGAGCCCCGCTGATGAAACCTGGCGTGAAGCTTGCTGGCTTGCTTGCTCTCAGCTGCAGCTCATTCGGGAAAGCTGCGATTTAAATGGACAGCATTTGTATGTTGAAGGACCTTGTTGTTGCAGGTTTGGGGCTACTTCTTCAAGGCTTAGGCAGAGCTGTGGAAGGTTGGAGCCTCACACACTTCTCCAACGTGATCTCCTGGGAAGCCCCTCTCGCCACCCTCACTCAGCGCTTCCTCAACGGAGGCATCTACCAGAAGCATGGGACGCCTTTTCTTCCTTCTCTTCTTGCCATTAGAGGATCTCCAGCAGCAGAGGCGGCAGCAGCGGCGGCAGCAGCAGAACCAGGAACAGCAGGATAAGCACCAGGAGCACCAGGCTGCTGCTCACTCACCTGAAGCTGCACAGACCAGAAGGGGCCAGCGCTTGGAAGTGGCTTGAGAGCACCTTGCTGCGCTTTAGGGGGCCATGGAGACCTGTATCTGCACTGGCAGTCCTACTCAGAAGGACTTCCATGAAGGTCTGGTTTCTCTGTTCAATAGATGGCCAACGCTCCTCAAGAGATGTCATTCTCTTATGAGTACTCACCATGTTTTCCGTACCCTGGCGAGTTATCTCCTCCATGGAGGTTGCCAACCTTTCCATGGTGATGCGTTCCTGCGCCAATGACTCCACAGAGGCTCTGCTCATGGTCGCTATGGACTCCTCCATTCGCTCCGCACTCGCAGCGACCCTGGAGACAAAACCTGCCAGAGACTCCTGCATCTGTGCATGGAGATCCATCACCTCTTCTCTTGCGGATGGACCCAGAGGCAGAGGGTCGACATGCAGCGCAGCTGAGCTGAGCTGGCAGAGTCCTGCGCCCTCCGGCGAGGACTCTCCACTGCTGTCCCTGTCTCCAGAATCTGCTGATGCTCACTTGTGAGCTGTGATACACCAGGTGACAACACTACTCTATGTCCCGAAGGTCCCCCTGAAGTGTGAGTGTCTGCGCTGGTGCTGGGTGAGCTTACTTCTGCTGACACTGCGCCTTCAGAGGTTGGAGCTTCCTCTGAGGAGTCTGGCTGCACAGCCTCTTCCTCCTCCACAGTGGGGACGGGGGCTCTGGATGGTCCTGTGGGGGAGTAGAGGAAGGAGTTAGAGATGTGATGCCAAGGTGACATGCACATTCGAGTTGACATCTGCTGACACCTGCATCCATGCAGCCTTGGTCTCAGTGGGAGGCCTCTTCCTGCCTGACCTAGGGAAGAGGACCTCCCTGTGGGCCCAAACCCCATCCAATAATGCCTGCAGGGAAGCTTCGTCAAATTTGGAGGCAGCTCAGGGTCTGGCACTGGCCACAGCTGCTGCAGGCTCCTCTGCCATCCTGTATGGTTCATTTGGAAGCCAACAGAGGAAGCAATGCTTGCTGTGGACCTTGAAAGCACCACAAATGATGACATCATACTGTGGGGCTTCCTGACTGGAAATGGACAATTAGCAAGGCTGCCCACACGCTGGAAATTAATTGGCCACTTGAGGGAAAATTGCGTGGAGCTGGCTGACACATTTTTTTGTGTGTCAGAACCCCACATTCGGGGGAATCCGACCATTTCCCACACAATCCACAAAATCGGGCCCCAGGTGTCAGTATTGCCAATTGTAAAAGTAAGATTTTGTAGTATTACATTGCCTTTTATTAAAAGTACAAAAAAGAGGTACATGTAGAACAAAATTTGTACAAACTACTTTTGCGGTGTGTATAGTAGTAACTACTGAAAGCTTGAATACTGTATAAATATACATTATGGCCCTGATATTAATGTAAAGGTGGGTTCCGAGCCAGGGGGTGGTGGTGGTGGGGGGGGCAGGGGGGGGGTGGAGGGGCAGTGGTGGGTGGTAATACGTGCACAAAGCCTGGAAGTAAAGTAAGCGGGACAGATTCTGCAATTTTAGATCAATTGAGGCAATAACTTTTGACTTCAGGTTTTCGTGTCTCCAAGGTGTGCAGTGGCTGTGATGTGCACCTGATCTGAATGCCATTATTGAAAAGGTCAATGCAGAAATGGAATTTGGAGGTGCAAGATGATGTTTAGGATGGATGCACAAGCAAAGCTCAAGAGCACTCATATTTAATGATGCTTCCCTGGAATTACTGCTGGGTGCAGGCTGGAGCAAGAGGGACAATGGGAGGAAGAAACCTGCTGCTGTCACTAAGAAGGAGTGATTGGAGGTGGCTGAGGAGGTGGGCAGCAGGAGTATTGTGCCCCGGTCTTGGATGCAGTGCACTAAATGGTTTAATGACCTAACCAGGTCAGGAAAAGTGAGTACATTTGCTGATTCAGCTACATCCTGTGGTGTAAGCTTTCCCCCTTTCACTCTGTCTTGCTAAGCATACTCCAGCACATCAAACCTCAATGGGGGAGAAATTCGGTATCTCCCCATTTGGGGCATAGTTATCAGCCGGGCGCAAAGTTTAGCGCCTGGCCCTAATTATCGCCTCCGACTGCAAACTTGGCTTCTATCGCCCCTGGAGGTGATTGGAGCGCTAAATCAGGTGCTACACACCTCTCTTAAGGTGTTAACGCCGAGGAGCGAGGCGCTACCTCAGAGCGCTGGCGAAGCTCATGTGATGTCAGTCAGCAATGGAACACAGACACACTGGCGCTGGCCATTTCATAAAGGGGAGGGTCGATCTTGCTCTCCAGCCACACCCTGCTCATTGCAGCCTTGAATCTCGGCCTGGAGAGACCTGTACATCAAATCTGCTGGAAAGAACAATGGAGAGGCCCAAGGAAAGAGCTCAGAGTGCAGCCCCCAAAGTCTCTTCTGAATCGATGCAAGGTCAAAACAAAATGAACCTGCAAAGTGCTGCTCAGTACCAAAATTCCTTCACACAGCGTTGAATCTCTCCAGAAGTCTCTCTCTCTCTCAGAATGTGTGGTGCAAAAATATTGCCGACAAAAAAAGGCAGAAACCGGTCGCCTTTAAATAGAGCTCCCCGTCCCTTCCCGAATGCAAAATGCTCCTCTCAACCGGCAGACGGTAAGGCAGGGGGCGCCACTCACTTTCCGGTCCGGGGTGCTACCGGGGCATTGCACGCTCGACTGCTGTCACGATCTGTGGGCGCAGGAGATCGTGGCGGTAGTGTTTAGCGCCGCAGCAAAATGTGTGGTCAATTTCGTGAGCGGTACATACATCGCCGTGCCCGGGTGCTAGTTGGTTTGCGCCCCATTAGCGCCTTCTTAGGGCGCTAACGGGAGGCGCAAAGCAACCGAATTTTTCCCCCAATGAGTTTCAGCAGCACTCAGTCTTCACTTTCTATGCACTTCCTCACCTCCCCATTTATTCATCCTCCGTTGCCACTCACCCCAATACTTATGAAATATGATGCATCTGTCTCAGTCACCCTCACCAAATGCACTGTATCCATCGGGTGAATACATGACCTTCATTCACTCATAGGTCTGTTTTTTCACCGCTTGTAAGAAAAGAGAGCGCAAAACACAAGACAAAGGGAGAGGACTGGAGATGGGCCACCATAAATTGTGCATGCCACAGATGCAGAGGAGGATGCCATGGAGATAAGTGGCACATCTGCGTCTCTTTCAATCGGAGATGGAGGGAATGAAGCTCACAGATGGCAAGTGACATAATTAAAAATAACTCTGACATGCTGACTTTATTTCATCAATGACTGAACTATGAGAAGACTGAGTACGGTGATTGGTCAAGATCGTTACTTTGCCATGATTAATTCTTATACCTTTCTTTTTTCTTCCAGGGCCTTCATGCCTACAGCAAGTGTCACTGGAAATGTAAGAGGACAATTCCTCAGAGGACCTCATTCCTTCTGAGGGTGCACGTACTGTCATAGGATGTACAGTCATGCACCAGCAAATACTCGCACTTGGTGGGCCAAGTTAGAGAGTTAGTTGGGTTTTCACCCAGTGATTCGCAGTTCACAAATGTGTACGAGCAGACACTGATTGCAGGGACAGCTGCGGAGAGTCTACGTCAGGGGGCGAAATCCTCTGCAAGCTCTGCTCACCTGGACATAGATGCTGAACTCCGGGGTCCAGCGATAAGACTGAGAATGGTAGAGATGCATCAACAACTTTGCAAAGTACTGACAGACATTCCATACACACACACTCTCCACAATAGCAGAGAGGATGGAGGAATACAACTCGATCGCTAGTGGATTGGTGGCGCAGGGAATTGCAAGCATGTCTGCCATAGAGAGAGTGGCCACCTCCATGGAGCTTCAAGCATGGCTCTCTAATGACCACGACCATGCAGAATTTGGATGCCAATATGTCTGCCACCCTAAACAGGAGGACAGATACCTTACACGTGGTCCTACAATGCGTTACTGATCTTCACCCAGCTGGTCTGTAGCAGAGTGGTTGGAGTGGTGTGGCGCTGGCCCAGGGATGATGGCGAAAGGGGGCATGGAAGTGGGAACTCCACTCAAAGTGCTCCCACTTCTCACCTGTTGCCCACACTCCCAGCCAATACCCAACATGCTGCCTTGTCTCCCAATAGCCATGTCTGCCCCTGCACAAGTGCAGGTAGAGCAGTCTTTGGCGGGGCCCTTAGGGTCTTTGAAACCCAGAGGTCGTAGGCCAAAAGCAGCATAGCAGTCAGGGCAGGGATCTCAGCAGCCTGCCTCTACCTCTGCTGAAGCCACACGGGATGCACCACGGAGAAGCGGTAGGCAGGTTAAGGGAAAGCTATTGTAATTCACCAATGGTATGCACATGGATGTTTGATGAAATGTTAAGTTGTTAATTTTCCTTTATTTGTAACGCCACATAAAATTTATTGATTAGCACCACTGACTGTGTTGTTCAGTATTGCGTCCCGAGTGCCATTTCACCCTTTCACTTGTTTCATAATGAATGTCAATAAATGATGACACCCATTGGGCGGATGTGCAATGGGTGTATGTGTGATTGAAGGGCTGTTTAATGCAAAGTTGGGGGGGGCGGGGTGGGGCGGGGCAGGGAGGGGGTTGGTGCTGGTCGTGGCTTTCATTTGGTATTTGGTCCAGTCACAATAATTAATTGAACCTTCAAGCTATGAGGGTATCTCTGTTATCCCGGGCAGCAATGTACGCGGCTAGTCTGGCGATAGGTGTCCCATCTTCATATTCCTCCTGCTTTTAAATGTTCTCCTCATCAGAAGATGCCTGATGAGCCCCTTCATCCTCCTCCACATGTAATCCTCTCTGCTCCGCAATGTTGTGCAGGATGCAGCACACCACTATTCTGGATACCCTCATTGGCAACCACTAAAGGGTGCCTCCAGACCTAGCTAGGTACCTGAAGCGCATCTTCAATATTCTGATGGCTTGCTCTATGACACACCTGGTGGTCATGAGGTTCTCGCTGTAGCGCTCCTGCTGTAGGTTCCTCACAGGTGCCATCAGTCAAGTTTGAAGTGGGTATCCCTAGTCTCCTATGAGCCAGCTCTTAAGTCTGCTTTCTGGAATGAAAAGGTCTGTAATGTTGGACTGCCGCAGTATGAAAGCATCATGACAGCTCCCAGGGAATCTGGTGCACACCTGCATGAACCTCCTTTTGTGGTTGCACACCAGCTGTGTATTGATGGATTCATATCTCTTATGGTTGATAAAAACTCCTGGTTGCTGTGGTGATGCTCAGATTGCAATCGGTGGCACCCTGCACCTATGGGAAGCCAGCCAGAGATGCAAATGCGAGTGCCCACTACTGTTATCACAGGGGAAGTTTACATAACTTCCAGCCCTGGCAAATAATCCATCTGTCATCTGCCTTTTGCATTTATGTGTAGTGGACTGCTAGACCCTCAATATGTCCCCTGTAGCGCCCTGGAAGGAACTAGAGGTGGTGACTTTCACAGCCACTGGTAATGTGTGGCCACCAGGTCCAGCAGGTAGCAGGTCTTCTTCTAGGAGACTGCAGATATCTGCGACCACCTGATGTGACAATCACAGCCTGTGGAAGCACTGTTCTTCCGAGAGGTCAAGGAAGTTGAGCCTCTGTCTATATACCGTTACGTGGGGTAGTGCCTCCTGCGACCTCAGCTCCTCTGTTGGTCTCCTCTCTCCTGTGTGCCTGTTGATCCCACCACAGCACGTCGTTGCTGCCATGGAGGTGATTCTCTTCCTATTCTGATGTAGTGTCAAAAACATCCATGACGTCTCCCATTCTGTTGGTGTCTGTTTGATAACCTCTAAACGTCTCCAAAAACCTCTATGCTGACAAGAACTCTCTGCTAAACATTTTCAAGAGGGAATTGACAAATCAGCTGTAAGCACTGAGTCTTTATAGAGATTGCGCAATCTGAAGTTTAAAGACCCCATGAACTGCACCTGAAACTTGCCTACTTTTCACTGGCAAGTTTCCCCGAGTCCTGGGAAACCTGTGCTGGAGGCATCAAGTTCGAAGGAAAGTTAAATTCACTTCAAAAGCCCCTCATTTGCATGTAATTGTGAGGTTAAATGGTGTCTTAATTGCCCACCTGCCTGCGCTAATCATCGCTCTGACTCAGGTTACTTGCACGCAGCCAAACGCGCCTCAGTTAAACCCAGAAGTCGGTGCTTTGGAGCCGGGTTACAGTCGTGCTTCATATTTCTCTGATTTTAAATATGCACCGGACATCGACCCAATGAGGCTAGAAGGTTGGATATTGAGTATTACTGAAATGAAATGTTGGTCTTGCTTGAGATGAAGTCCAAATTCATTTAATTTGCAAGCTAGTTTAATCTGTACCCGCTGTCAGCCCTGGAATTTGTCCTACTAGTTTCAGCTGTGGTTCAGTGGGTAGCACACTCACTTCTGAGTCAGATGGTTGTGGGTTCAAGTCCCACTCCAGGGACTTCAAGCATATAAAGCTAGGCTGACACTCCAGTGCAGTGCTGAGGGAGTGCTGCACTGTCGGAGGTGCCGTCTTTTGGATGAGACGTTAAACCGAGGCCCCGTCTGCTCTCTCAGGTGGACGTAAAAGATCCCATGGCACTATTTCGAAGAAGAGTAGGGGAGTTATCCCCGGTGTCCTGGCCAATATTTATCCCTCAATCAACATAACAATAAAGAGATTATCTGGTGATTGTCACATTGCTGTTTGTGGGAGCTTGCTGTTAGCAAATTGGCTGCCGCGTTTCCCACATTACAACAGTGACTACACTCCAAAAAGGTACATACTTCATTGGCTGTAAAGCGCTTTGAGACATCCAGTGGTCATGAAAGGCACTATATAAATGTAAGTCTTTCTTTCTTTCTATTAGGACATTGGATGGCATTGAATGAAGACAAAATAAAACAAATTGCTCATGCCCAAAGTCATTGTAACTATCAACGTTAGGGCCATTTTAATTCTCTAAAGACGCACTCATGCAAAACATCAAATACTCTGTTCATAAACAGTGAATAATTTCTCCAAAAGATACTTCTAATTCTGTGTTAATTCTTCTTACGTGCTTAACTTTCTTAGCACAAGCCACACAAACCACAACC
This sequence comes from Somniosus microcephalus, assembly GCF_052327205.1. NCBI lineage: Eukaryota > Metazoa > Chordata > Chondrichthyes > Squaliformes > Somniosidae > Somniosus > Somniosus microcephalus. Next base: position 136,091,845 of record NC_140996.1, on the reverse strand, counting down.
TATTGATTCATTAGTTTCAGTGGGTAGTAGAGAGTGAGCAACTTTGTTAGGCAGAACATCTCTTTTATTTGATTATAATCTTCTAACTTGTTCAATTTGTACAGCCGACTGAAGGGCCTAAGCATGTGTTTATATCATCTACTGAAAGTGCATGAACATCCTGCTTTATTTCTTTCATAACATTCCCTCATAATTCCTTTTGTAATTAATATTTACACATTTCAGTCAATATAAATCTTTTATTAGATTTCTATCAAAATCGATGCTTTAAAGGGAATTAAACCCCAGTGAATAAGTCATGTGAATTTCAATCTCTTGAAACTTTTAAAAGGAATATTTTATCAACTTCCATAATTTTAAATCAATCAGTTATTCTACACTTATTATAGTCACCTAAGGTATCCTAGCATTTTTCTGCAGAATTATGGGTAAATTATGTCACTAAAGGATCACAAATTCTGCGTAAACTTCCTTGTCCCACATTACAATAAAGACTACACTTTAAAAGTACTTAATTAGCCGTAATGCGCTTTGTGACATCCTGAGGTCATGAAAGGCGCTATGTAAATGCAAGTTTTTCTTTCTTTCCACATGCAAACAATAGTACAGCAACTTAAGCATACAACTGCTATCACAGACTTGAATAAATTTACATCTGTACAGAAAAGAAAACAATTTATCATTGGCATATTACAACTCTATGATCTGCCCACACGAATAAGGCAAAAGTTTCCATTTTCTGTTGGCTGCAAGAGCCCTGTATGAAACATGTTTGTGGAATTCAAAGCCTAGTGGCATGGGATCACAGCTCAAAATTGCTTTTAATTTTGCACTAAATTGGCAATCTCAAATCAGATAGACCATAAAGGTGCGGTCAATGAGTATGATGTTGTTGGGAGCGTTCTTCTGAGGTTGGGTTAAGATGGGGTATCCAACCCAAAGCCTGGAGGTTGAATCTGGTTTGTTTTCTAATTTCATCTGGGCATGGAGCAATTTGCTCTGCTCTTGAAAAGATCTCTCCTGCTCCCACACGGAGCTGCATATGATGGAGGTTGGTGCTTAAATGTGAAAAGAAAAACAGCTGGCAGAAATAGCTAATCTGCTAGTGAGGAATAAAACAAATCAGATAGACTACTCTGCTAGCTCTCTCTGTGGATTGCACTGGACTGACACTTGCTTCCCACTCCTCTTCCACATCAATGTCTCAATATTCCAAAACACTGCAGAATCCAACTCAAGGGATAAAGCAGTGCTTTTAGGAACAAGAGCCATGTGCCACCTCACTGCGCTTCTGTTGAGAGAGCCAGCAGCACTATTTGTCTTATTGTTTTATTCCATGCCTGCAAATCACCAGTTTCTGTCTGTGGATTTTATGGTGAGCATTTTTTATTAGTAGCGCTCATCTCATATCATCCAGCCTATAGTTGGATTTCATATCAGATTTAATTTCAAATTAGTTGCATGTTAAATTTAAATTACTTGGGTAAAAATCGACACATTTTGTGATTGCATTGACTCTACAACTGAAGAAACAAAGGCCCCGATATTAACTTGAGGACGCACTGGGAACAGGGAGTTCCAATATCACGTGGGAAACCTGGAAGTATATATGTTCAGCGCAACTGTCAATGGCTTTTTAACTCAGCCACCTCATTAGAATTTTACTTCTGGGTTTGCCATCCAATCCAGGGCAGTGGGTGTGATGAGGACCCGCAGTACACAATCTCAACTCCAATATTTAAAGGGCCAATGCAAAGATGCAATTTGGAGAAGTTGGAGTTGGTAAGAAGAGAAAAGAAAGTTAAAGAATGGAGTCGAGACGTTCCAAGGCTGCGTCCTGTTCACTGATGCCCAATGTTCCCTCTAATTTTTTTTTGTACTGAAGGGGCCACAAACTTATTTGAGCGGGAACTTTTTTGTCCACGGGCACATTTTACAACAACAATAACAACTTTTACAATGACAGCGTCAGCAACCACTTAAAAGCATATATCCAGTAATGCCACATTGCCACCCCACCGTCTCAAACCATGAGACAATCAGACAAACCAAAAATCATGAAATATTGCTTTTATGTTGGTTTATAAATGTCATTAGTGGCTTTATTTAAACTCTAACAGGTCACAGCTCTTACAAAAACTATATTACATGTATCTCGTATTAGAATTTGCTCTGTCAGATATCATAACATCTCGGGGTCATCGTATGATTAGTCAGGACAATGGTGGGGGAGGACTCATCCCATGTTAATGGCAGATTAGTCACAACAATAGAGGCAACAAAACTAGCACATTAGCAACTATTAACAAGGTCACATTAATTACCTAAGATTGTCCAAGTCATCTCCTGTTCCTTTGTAACAGGAAACATCCAGGTTAAATTGATTGTCAGCAACAATTCACCAAGTGCAGGTCTCAGGCCCCGAATCAGAACTGCCGGGCCTGGAAGATGTACAGCGAGGGCCCTGGCACCATTAAATCGATGGTGCAGCGCCTCCCCCATCCTACCAGCTGCTTCCCGGTCTCTTCTGCCGTTTCCACCGAGTCTGACTCTTTTGAGAATGCACTGCAGCACCGGGGAGCATGCGCACTCTCAGTGGGGAAATCAGTGCGGTGGATAGAGCAGTTGCTGGGGTGCCGAGAATTGTGGGTCCTGCGGCGGCCATTAGTCAACGGCTGTCCGAGACAACGCTCGTCGGGTTCCAGGGCTCTTACCAAATGCCGTTCCAATTCAGATCGGCTTTGTGAGGTCAAAACGACTCTGTGAGAATTCCACTGTCTATTGGGCTCCTCCCCCCGCTCTAGCTCACTGTGTGCGGCCTTTGAAGTTATGTGCATGGTAGTTTACAGATTAGTGCGCGGCCACGCATCTTAGAGGGAGCAGTGCTGATGCATCCCTTGACGTGCCGCTGGGGGCTGTGAGGAGTCGAGGGAGTTACTATTCCCCAGCAACGGGAGGAAGAAACCTGCGGCAGAAACAAAGTAGGCCTGGTTAGAAGTTGACCAGGAGGTGAGCAGCAGGAGTATAGTACCACGCTCCTGGACGCAATGCAGGAAGCGCTTTGATAACCTAACCGGGTCAGGAAAGGTGAGTACAGTTGTACATCCTGCTGTGCACATCACCCCAACCCCTCACTCTGCCTTCTCAAGCATACTACATCACATCACTCCTCACACCCACTTACTTTGCAGGTGCAACCATCCTTCTCTGGCTATGCACTTCCTCAGATCCCCATCTATCCATTCACCACTCCCATTCACCCTCATCCTTATGCAATTTCATGCCTCTCCCTGATACCCTCACCAAATGAACGCCATCCATCAGCTGAACACATGCCATTACATGTTTACACTCATAGGTCTGTTCTTTTACTCGTTGCGGGAGAAGAGCGCAGAACACCAGGGAGAGAGAGAACCGGAGGTGGCCCTCCAGTCATCTCACAACTAACAACTGCAGAGGAGGCGGTTCTGAAGATTAGTGGAGTTTCGGCATGCCTGGCCGTCGGAGATGAGGAGACGGGTATCTCCCAGCTACCTGGTGATACAATTAAATATCAGCCACCCACATTTCATACAGCATTCAGTCACGTTGACTTGATTTCAACAGCGAATAAAATACGATTATCTTCATAATGATAACTTGCAACATTCTTACCTTGCCAATATGCATTCATATCTCCAACAGGGGCTTCACGCGTGTTGCAGGAGTTGCTGGAGGTTGCGGACAACGACGCCTCAGAGAAGCTGAATCCCTCTGAGGGCGCACTGTCACAGGACTCATGCAGAGCATGCAAGAGCTCAGAGACTTGCACTGTGGTGGGACCACGTAGGCAGATATTTGGATTTTCACCTGGTGACTCATACTTCACAAGTGAGCAAGAGCAGATGGTGGTGACGGACAGCAGTAGAGAGTCCACATCGGAGGGCGCTGGCCTCTCCAAGCTCTGCTCAGCTGGACACAGATGCTGTACCCCAGGGGCCGTTGATGAAAAGGAGAATCATTGACCAGCAGTAGATAATGTGCGATGCACTGACAGGCCTTCCAATCCCACTCACCACCATTGCACAGAGAGTGGAGTTGTTCACCTCAAGCGTGAGTGGGTTGTTGTCGCAGTGCATTGCGATGATGTGTTCTTCCATGGATAGAGTGGCCAACGCCGCGGAACATCAAACACGCCAATTAAATGAGTCCATGTATGCCTTGACTACGGCCGTGCACACTCTGGTTGCCAACATGTCTGCCAGCTTAAATAAGATGACAGATACCTTAGCCTTGGCCACATAGCACCGCACTGATCTGCCCCCAAGTGCTCTCCAGCATAGTGGTCGCCGTGAAATGCGACTGGGCTATGAGAGCGATGATGGCAAAAGGGGACATGGAAGTGAGCACTCCACTCATAGGCCTAGAAATTCAGTTGCGTTCGCCAGCCGTTAGCGCCATAAGAGGGGTAGATTTCGAGCGCTAGGCACTTAGCGCCCGGGCGCAGACCGATCTGCGCCTACGCCCAACTTCAGTTGACATTTAGCGCCGGCGCAAAGTGTTTGCGCGCGCTCAGCTGCGCGCGCAGCTTATGACGTCATTTCGTCGTGCAACGCCGTTTGTGCGCCCCAAACCGGAACTTCAGTGGCGCCCGCCCAATGTGGGCGTGGCGCTGTTAAGAACTGTGAAGTGGAACGCAGCAGAGGCCCTGCGGGCCTCGGGGAGCGCTAATTAAAGGGCACTTAGACTGAACTATAAAGGGCAGCCATTTTGCTGCAATGACTTTAGTGCTACGGATTTCTGGACAGAGACCAAGGAAGAGACCTTACTGAATTGGGCCAACATAGGAGAGGTATTTTTGGCTTCTGGCCAGAGCTTGCAAATTTGTCTCATTGTGATTTCACTGTTTGCAAGTATATTATGGGGGCTGCATGGGGTTCCAACCCTCAGTTCCAGCATTATGTGCGAAGGGCTCGCAGACGCTGTGTGAGAGGGGCAGCCATGCCTAGACGCAGAGGGGCCATCAGGCGTCGGCAACGTAGGCCTTACCCACTCAGGGAATACCGCCAGCAGGTGTCCTATCTCACCATGACTGCCGCGCATTGTGTTAAGAGGCTGCGCTTCAGAAGGGAGGTGGTTGCAGAGATCTGCCAGCTGCTTCACAGAGATCTGCGTCCACAGCTGATGTGCAGGACGTCTCTGTCGGTGGAAGTGAAGGTCACGGTGGCTCTGAACTTTTATGCAAGCGGCTCCTTCCAAGCCGCTGCTGGGGACATAGCGAACATCTCCCAGTTCGCCGTGCATCGCTGCATCCGGCAGGTCACCGATGCCCTTTTCGCAAGGAGACACCAATTCATCTCCTTCCCCATGACCCTAGAGAGGCAGGAGCAGCGTGCAGTCGGATTTGCGAGGATCGCCGACTTCCCCATGGTGCAGGGCGCCATTGACTGCACGCATGTGGCTATGCGGGCACCTATCGACAATGCCGAGGATTACCGCAACCGGAAGGGCTACCATTCCCTCAATGTACAGCTGGTGTGTGACCACAGGCAGCGCATCCTAGCTGTCAATGCCCGCTTTCCAGGAAGCAGCCACGATGCATTTATCCTGCGCCAGACTACTGTGGCTGACATGTTCCAGGCACAGCCTCCCCCAAGAGGATGGCTTATCGGGGACAAAGGCTATCCTTTGTGTACATGGCTCATGACCCCGCTCCGCGCGCCCAGGACCCCTGCTGAGGAGGCATACAACGAAAGCCATCAAGCCACAAGGAACATCATAGAGCAAACGATTGGCGTCCTCAAGCAACGGTTCCGCTGCCTGGATCGTTCCGGCGGATCTCTACAGTATTCGCCGGATAGAGTCTCCCAGTTCGTCGTCGTTTGCTGCATGCTGCACAACCTGGCTATCCGCAGGACTCAGGCACTGCCACCTCACGTTGGACCACCACCTCAGGAGGACAAGCAGGAGGACCATGAGGAGGAGGAGTACCAGCCCAGGAGGGAGCCACAAGGTCCAAGGGCCGTCCGTCGGCGGCTTATTGAACGACACTTCTAGGCCCCCTGTCAGGGAATGGCTTGTGGCAATGAACGCACCTGAATGCAGCCGCTCCGCAAGCCCTCAGCCGGTTAACGCAACAACCACTTGAAACATCACACATGGACAAGCTGAATAAATAAAAAGCTTTATCTAACAAACTCAGGGCCCTTCCCACATGAAACCCAAAAACAGACAAGACCCCCAAAAAACAGTCAAAAACATATCTCACTCCCACAACCTGGGGAGGAATAACAAAACTTGTCCATCCAAATGGCCTTCATCCTCGGCCTTACCAAGACAAACCCTCCCATACAGAACACAAACACCCCCATATAAAAAAACATTTGCCTTCATCTTCGGCCTTACCAAAATAAACCCGCCCCCATAGAGAACACAAACACCCCCATATAAAAAAACATTTGGCAACACACTCTACTTTGTGTGCCGAGAGGGCGAGTCCTTGTCCAGGCTTTTCCGGCCCCTGGCCGACCTGCTGCTCCGCCTCAACCTGGGCCCTGTGGGTGTTGCAAGGCTGGGGGAAGGCTCCTGAGGGGCACAATGCGTGACGGCAGATGCCCTTGGGGGTCGGCCTAGACGAGCTCCGGCCCTGGAGGGGCCGGCTGCTGACTGCTGCAGCTCAGAAATCACAGAAATCACAGAAACCTCACAGTACAGATAGAGGCCATTTCGGCCCATCGAGCCTGCACCGACACATATCCCTCCCAATCCCCGTAACCCCTACACCAACACATATCCCACCCTATCCCCGTAACCCCACGTATTTAATCCCCCTAACACTAAGGGTCAATTTTTTTTTATCATAGCCAATCAACCTAACCTGCACATCTTTGGACTGTGGGAGGAAACCGGAGCACCCGGAGGAAACCCACGCAAACACGGGGAGAATGTGCAAACTCCACACAGACAGTCACCCGAGGCCGGATTCGAACCCGGGTCCCTGGCGCTGTGAGGCAACAGTGCTAACCACTATGCCACCGTGCTGCCCAGCTGTGGCTGGGCAGCATCAGTCTCTCCAGCAGCTCGTCGCAGCTTTGCTGGGGGAGTGGCAGTGGCGGCTGCAGCAATGGGGGCAAGCTGGCTGATGCCAGGCGCTCGCTGGTCGCCAGAGACACTGGCAGTCGGCCGGGCTGGCACTGCAGCAAGCGCAGCAATCTGGTGAAGCCCAGACCGCTGTGCTGCAGCAGCACGGTGGGTGCCCTGGCGATGCGCGCGTGACACAGCGAGTGTGGCAGCAGTGAGTGCCCGTACTGCCCTGGTCTGTGCCCGCATCAGACCAGCCAGTGACTGCACGGCACCACTCATCAACTCTGCACTCGCTGCCTGTGCTGCCCTGAAATCGGCCCGACTCGCGTCCTGTGATGCCCTGAATTCTTCGTGACCCCTGGCCTGTGCTGCCCCGAATTGTTCGTGACCCCTGGCCTGTGCTGCCGCGAGTTCTTCTAAACCCCTGGCCTGTGAGGCGCCGAAATCGGCCACACTATGAGCCAGGGACTCAATGGCCTCAGGCAACCGTCCCACAACCCCCATGAACTCGGTGTGCTGACGATCCGAGTCCGCGGACATTTGATCAAGGAGGCGCACCTCCTGGGCGAGGACCGTCTCCGGACTGGAGGCCGGACTCTCCCTCTGGGGAGAAGGCCGCCGAGCTGCCCGACCCTTCCCGCGTGGCTGGACGCCACTGGGCCCAGCAACTGCACTCCCCTGCAACACTTCCCCCCTCTGGGGAGAAGGCCGCCGAGCTGGCCGACCCTTCCCGCGTGGCAGGATGCCACTGGGAACAGCAGCTACACTCCCCTGCAACACTTCCCCCCTCTGGGGAGAAGGCAGCCGTGCTGCCCGACCCTTCCCGCGTGGCTGGACGCCACTGGGCACAGGAGCTACACCCCCCTGCAACACTTCCCCCTGGCTCTCCTCCAGGCAAGACGTGTCCCCTCCATTGCCATCCCCTGGCGCGGATGAGGGTTCCCCCGATGTGCCGCCTTCCTCTTGCTCCTCGTCGTCCTCCTCTTCCGAGGGACTGACACTCGCAGCCTCAGGGACCTCCTCCTCACCAGCTGAAAGCAGGAAGGCACAAGAGTAGCTTTAGAGTGAGGACAGGGCGTCAGCGAGGGAGGCATGAGTGGTGGCATTATGCGCATTGGTCGGACAGTGGCAAAGGATGTAGATCTGAAGCGCAAGGGGAACGAGAGAGGTCCAAACGCTCATGTCCTTACCATTGGGGCCCAGCACGGGGTCGGCATCTCCAATTGCAACGGGGCCAATCACCCGGGCACCCATGAGTCGACCCACGCGCTCCTCCAGGTCACTGAGCTCCTGGAACTGGGCACGGCCTCCCCCGGTGACAGTCCGGCTCTTCAAATTCTGGGCCAGCTTGGCCTGCAAGAGAAAGGACGGCCTCTAAGTACAGTGTGGTGCCCTGTTGTTGTGTGCACTGCCTCCCATGGTGGAATAGCTTGGCCAGTGTGGTGCCCTGTTGTTGTGTGCACTGCCTCCCATGGTGGAATAGCTTGGCCAGTGTGGTGCCCTGTTGTTGTGTGCACTGCCTCCCATGGTGGAATAGCTTGGCCAGTGTGGTGCCCTGTTGTTGTGTGCACTGCCTCCCATGGTGGAATAGCTTGGCCAGTGTGGTGCCCTGTTGTTGTGTGCACTGCCTCCCATGGTCGAATAGCTTGGCCAGTGTGTAAAGTGCAGAAAGTGCTATTGATGTTCATGCCAGTGCCATAGCTGCTGGAGGAGGGCTGGCCATTAGGCCTTTGAGGTCCCTTTGCCCATAATGTGAGGTGCACATGCAAGGATGAGGAGGACAATGGAAAGGGTACTCACCCTGACCAACCGAGTGAGGTCGTTAAACTTTTTCCGGCATTGGTCACCAGTCCTGGGGACATCGCTGTTGGCTGTGACCCTCTGGGCGATTTCCCTCCAGGCTCTCCTGTACAGCCTCTTGGGAGCCTTCTTGCCACTGTCCGGGCACAAGATATCTCTTCTCTTCTCCAAACCCCTAAGCAGCACCTTCAAATCATGGGCAGAGAAGCGCTGCACTCGCTCACGGGCCCTCTGCATCGTTGCTGGCACTATTTCTCTCCAGCAGCAGTGTTTAGGCCTAGCTGGAGGGCTGCAGTATCCAGGGCGTGGCAGCAGACCAAGTCGACCCTTCCCCCTTTAAGAGCTGGCCGGCGCCAGGGTGTCTGCTGTCAATCAAAACATGACCGCACCTGCGCTGCGCCCGGCCTCGGCGGTATCAGTCTGCACCGCCGGCTTAGCGCCTAAAGATGGGGTGCAACGCCAGTTTTAGCGCTCGAGCAAACTCCTTGGCCAAAGCTACTGAATATCGGCGAAGTGGCCTCCACTTTCCGGCGGGCGCAAACTTTAGCGCCCGCCCGACTTTACCGCCCCAAAAGTGGCTATACTGAATTTCTAGGCCATAGTGCCTCCACTCTCACCTGTTGCCCCCCGCGCCCCTGCCTCCCTCCGTCAGTAGCCCCCATGTTGCTTTGGCTCCCGATGACCCAGTCTACCTCTGCACAGCTGCAGGTGGAGCAGTCTTTGGCTGGGCCCTCATGGGCTCCAAAACCCAGAGAACATGGCCAAGAACATCTCAGCAGTCAGAGCAGGGATCTGAGCAGCCTCCCTTACCTCTGCTCAACCCAAAGGGGTTGCACCATGTAGGAAAAGGAAGAGTAAGGCTTTGTAGTTGCATAAGGGTATGCACATGGATGTATGAGAAAATGTTGTGTTGTTAAGTTTCTGTTCTTTAGTTAGATCACATAATATTATTATTTTGCACCACTTTCCCATCTTGGCCATGCTTGGGTGCTGGGTGGCAAGTTGCTTTTTAACTTGTTTAATGATGAATGGGAAGACATGATTTGATGGGGGCCAATGGGGGATGTTAAGGGGTTGGTTGGTTGTTTGCAGGACTGCTTTGTGTCAGTGGCATTGGGAGGGGGTGGGAAGAGTGGCCCTTTCATTTCCTGATGACATGGGTCCACTGGTGCAACCTAAGTGAACATTGCATTAATAAGGGCATCACTGGCATCCGAGGCGGCACTGTGAGCAGCTGGGGATGCATTGCCCTCATCACCTTCCTCCTCCTCATCTTCCTCCTCCTCCCTCTACGAAGAAGATCTGAGCTCTTCGCCTTGATCCTCCTGCAGATCCAAACCTCACTGCTGCGCAATGTTGTACAGAGTGCAGCAAACCACAACCATTATGGAGACCTGGCTGGCGCATGCTGAAGGGTGCCTCCAGATCTGTCTAGGCACCTGAAGTGCATCTTCAGCATGCCAATGGCTTGTTCAAAAACACATCTGGTGGTCATATGGCATTCATTATAGTGCTGTTATGCTTCATTGGCCGGGTTTCTGATGGGTGTCATCAGCCACGTTTGAAGTTGGGTATCTCTTGTTTCCTAGCAACCATGGCAGCTCCCCAGGAATCTTGCACACACCTGCAGAAATATCTTTTTATGGTTGCACACAAGCTGCACATTGATGGAATGGAAGCCCTTACAGTTGACCAATACTCCTGAGTGTTCTGGGGTGCCTGGATTGCCACGTGTGTGCAGTTGATGACACCCTGCTCCTGTGGGAAGCCAGCCAGAGCCACAAACCCTAGCGCCTGCTCATTCTGACTGGTGGCATTGCAGGCAAAGTTGACATAATTATCAACCCTGGAAAACAAGCCATCAGTCACTTGTCTTATGCATTTGTGGGCCGCCAATTGCGAGATCCTCGATATGTCTCCAGCAGATCCCTGGAAGGATCTGGGGGCAAAAAGGTTGAGGGCGGTGGTGACTTTGAAAGCCACTGGTAAAGCTTGGCCACCAGGTCCAGCTGGAAGCAGGTCTTCTTCTAGGAGGCTGCAGATATCTGCCACCACCTGACGTGACACCCTGAGCCTCCTGAGACACTGCTGTTCAGACATGTCAAGGAACCTGAGCCTCTGCTTGTAGACCCATTTCACTGGTAGCGCCTCCTGCGAGCTGCACCTCTCTGCTGCTGCTCTCTCTGCTACTGCCCTCTCTCCTGTGCAGCTACAGGTCTGAGACCAGCAGGCTGCTGTTGCTGTTGGTCATGTTGCTCCTCTAAGTCCAATCTGGTTCAATCTAAGGCAGCCAAAGCGCCATCCATCCTGATATGATGGAACAATCCTCCAAAGTGTATAAAGTAAACTCTCAGTAAAAGTACTGTGAACACCATTTCCTACTAGCAGGTAAGAAAGCAGCTGTGGGTACTAAGTATTTATTGCCATATTTCCATGAGATGGATTGACCCCCTCAATTGTCGCTGTGTTCGCGCCTTGCTTTCACTGGCCAGTTTCAGGAAGCCTGGAAAACCCGTGGACCGATGTTAAACTCAAAAGTCGGTGTAGACATTGCTCTAATTGCTCGATTAACATATGTTAATTGGCAACCCGGCTGTCCCGAGAAGTTTGCGGCACGCAGCCTAACGCACTCGAGTGAAATGCGGAAGTTGGTGGGTTGGAGCCGGCATCCCGACGTGATGTCATTTTCCCCGGTTTTAACTCCCCACCTGCACCCAAACCCGTGCTCTCCACCATGTTAAAATTCCCCCCAAAGACTTTATACTGTTCTGTGTATTTTTCAGTGACAGTCTCGGATCCATAAAATTTAACGCGTAAATTTGAACAATGATAAATAATTATGCTATCCCTGCAAGGATGCTTCGTCTATGTAATGATGGTGAACAGGGTTTACTCACTCCCAGGTATGTGGCTCCGTGCTGAGACTAGAAATGAGGGTTACCATTTCAGCCTAGTTTCAAGCTATTGACGGTAACCCAAAATAGCCTTTAAAATGGTTCAGATAGAGGTGCTGAGCATGAGCATGCCAGCAGCTCAGTTCTTTCCCAATAAACTACTGCCCCCACCCACCCAATGAAAGGCAACTAACTATTCTCTCTCCCTTCTCATAACATACAGCTAAATCTTCACCACCTCTTCCCACCAAGTCCTAGATGCCGGGGCCATCATTGCTGCTACCTCTAACCTGTCTGCTGTCTCTCTTCACCTGCAATTGCAAAGATAAAAAGGAGTGAAAGGTAAGAAGCATAAGAAAGAGCAAGAAAAGGGAAAAGAAAAAGTGAAAATAAAAAGGAGAAAAGAAAAAGAATAAAGGAGAAACAGAAGTGAAGAAAAGAGGGAGAAAGACAGAAGTGAGAGGCAGATGCAGCCAGAAGTAGAAAGACAGAGAAAGAGACACAGACAGACATTAGTAAAGGAGAGACAGTTAGACAGGCATAGGCAGAAGTTAATGAAGTGGAAATGCTGCAGCTCTAAAATTCCAAGAAATACAAAACAAAGCTTTAGAGTTAGGCAAGGTGTTTAATTATGACTCTGCCTGACTCAAAAGTGATTTCATTACATGTGGCCCACTCACTAGAATAACACACAGATCCAATCCAATGTTCCAAAAGGTTGGACACACCTGGGTTAAGGCATGTTGTGGGAACAGAGCTGAGTGAGTTAACCTCTACATTTAACACTTTTGCATGATGCTGACATTGTGAAGTAGAATTTTGTCGTCATCACCTGGGCAGTAATTTGGCAGAGCGGATCTCCTGCAGCTTATAGAACTTGCCCTATTTTCATTCCATTAATTTCTATGGAATGAAAATCGGGCGGGTTCTATAAAGGGTGGGAGATTTGCTCTTCCAGATTACCACCCAGGCAGTGAAGATGACAATCTACCCCAGTGTGCCCAAAATGAAAAAGCATATCATTACACTCCAACTGTTGTCAAACTCAAGCAGCATGAAAGGACCTTCTCCAGAGGGTCTCACACTGCTTCTCTACAGAGTTAGGTCTAACTCTGCAATTATACAACAAATTTAGTATGGCATCCACTTCGCAGAGACACTAAAGTTGCAGTATAAACACAATATTAAATTGTCAACAAACCCAGAGAAATGACTAGTTTCAGAAATCTTCATTCCATGCACTTTGATGCTGAAATAAGTACTCTCATTACAGTAATGTCATAGTACTTCCTTGCTGTAATATTAATCCAGAACTACAAAAATGTATTTTTTAAATGTTTAACATTTTAATTCTGTTAAGTCCGTTGCCCCATCCCCTTTCTCTCTCTACCTTACTTTTATTTCCTTCAATTTTATTTATTTTCTGCTTAAGCTGATCTCATCTGTCTTTTCTGACAAAAGGTCATCAACCTGAAATGTTAACTCTGTTTCTCTGACCTGCTGAATATTTCCAGCATTTTCTGCTTTAATTTCAGATTTACAGCATCTGCAGTATTTTGCTTTTGTGTCACCTGTCTTTTCTCTATCTTAATCGTTCCTAAAAATAAATCAAATTTTTAAACTACATAGCTGTCTTTGTCCTGCGCTCAACTGCCATTTTGGACATTGGAGCAATTTAACAGAAGAAGAAGTTTTAATTGTAAAGTCTGTGGGTTGTTTAGTTAATTAATACACAGACTCCAAGAGTAACTTAAAACAGGACTTTACTATTCGAAGGTCAGGGCGAATCTGCCCAATAACTCCTGGCACAACACTTATATACTGGTGTGGTCACCGTCGGTATTACCGTATACAGAAGCCAAACAAAGTAGTGCCACACCTAAAATAGTTCTCTTAAAGGTGAACGGTTACATACAATAGTTCTCTTAAAGGTAGACGGGTACATACACTACAATCCTCCCTTTTTAGCTTACAACATACTTATTCCCCATTAAACATAACATATAATCAACTTCATGTAAAACAATTCACAGATATAGTCTCTGCGGGAAACAGTTCACAGATTCAGTCTCTGCGGGAACAGTTCACAGATTCAGTCTCTGGTCTTGACTCGGTCCGAACAACATCTCTGTGGTGTAGCCGGTTCACATTTCTAGCGTGACTCATCCAATAGTCTTTCCCTTGGCTTAACAGCTTGAACTTCCGTCCTGCTGAACCAGCAGTGCTGACTTTTACAAACAGCTGGACTGCCTTGGTAATTTTTCCTACTTTCCAACTGATTTGGCCCCCTTCGTGGGGCCCACGTGCATGATCTGATAGAAGTGATAATGATTTAGATGGTTATCGTCTTCTGCTTCGTCTTTTTCTTTTCTGCTTCTTGGAGACTCTCGGGGCTCCCTTATCCGCTGCCAGCTGTAGCGCCACCATCTCCCTATGTTCCTTAGACTTTCAGTGCTTCATCCTGATTTCTGCACTTTGGGAGTTTTCATCACAAGCTGGGCAGACCAAGTCATCGTAATATTCCGTGTCACTCAACAGGTCATGGTAATATTCAGTGTCGTCCTGAGCTAGTCTAGCGAGAGGGCCTGCTACTTCTTCCGTACCCAACTGGACGTTAGCCGACTGTTGTTCCCTCCCTAGACATCTTTCCTGAAGAGACTTCTTCATGCGTTCATATTCATCCCGCTCTTCCTGGGTTTCCTGCAAATCCTTCACTAATGACCTCATTTGTGATTTCAATACTTCCCCTTCCCTCGGGGATTGATTGATCAGGCTATTCAATCCTTCTACTGGAGCAGCTGTTTCAACATTCTGCTGTTCACATTGACATGATTCAGCGTACTTTTGGCATCCCTGTAAAATCTGTGTTGCAACCTCAGCTATTTCCATAACTTTTGAGAGCTCCGAACTCCTTCCCTTTGAAGATTGAAGCTCGTGTTCAGATTGTTCCCATTGTAGAGTCTTGTCCTTCAGCATATGAAGGAGTTGGCTGACCGTTAACTCTTCCACGGGAACACTGTGGGTCAGAGTCTTCTCCATTTCATCCACCTTTTCCTCCAATGCTTTCACCTTCTTTTCCTCTTGTACTTTGGCTTCCAGCGCTCGGAGAAGTTGTGCCTTGATGCTCTCTAGCTCATGTTCAGAGGCCATTCTTACAGTCTCTGTGTTTCTTACAGTTCCCTTTTCTTCCACTGAACGGATTCCCAGTTGAATCTGTTCTTCAAGTTGTTGAATCTCGGTCATTGCCGCCCCATATTTGTCTTGGGTTTCCTTTAATATTTTTATGAGTTCTTGTACATCTTGTCTTTCATGTTCTGCCATGTCTTTCACCTCTAATTTCTCATCTATGGATGGAACTTCTACCGATGAGTCTGTCTTGGCCTTGAGCTCATCAAGAATTTCCTGCAGCCTTTGGACTTCTTGCTCATGTTCAACCTTCAGTTGCTCATATGCTTCCACTGAAACTAGCTTTTCGGAGGTTGCCGAGTTAACCCCTTCCAGAATTGTAGCCTGGGCCTGTTCATACTGTTCTTTCAACTTCTCACACTCTGCTTGTAAGGAGTCGTAGAGAAGAACTGGAATAAAATCCTGGCTTCCTGAAGATTCCTCTTCATTTGCTTCTTCCTGCAAATATTCTAACTCCTGAACAGCATAAGGGAGATGTGATCGGTAATTGGTCACGATGGCTCTATGGTCGCTCTCTGCTTGAGCTAGCTGCTTCTGTTGTCTTTCCAGATTCTCCCATTCGGTGTCATAGAACTTTTTCATTGTTTTCATCTCTTGTACGAGACGGTAACTCAATTGTTCTAATTGTTGTCGTAATTTGAAATAAGTTTGAGTCCGAGCTCGGTGTTCTTCCGTCATGGATATGTCCGTAACTTGAACAGGCTCAGAATTTTCTGTCAAACTAGTTTGTCGTTGTTCGGTGGAGTTCTGTTCTGAAACTTTGTTCTTCTCTGGAGCATAAGCCTTTATGCATGCCTTCGTTTTTCCAACCTTCATCGGCAAGTCCATTTCAGCCTTGTCTTTCATATTTGGGTTGGTCTTATCGTCATCCGTTTCAGAATCTGAGCTGATTGTCTGCACCGAGTCCTCACTCGTTATGGCTTTTAGATAGTGCCATTCCATGTCTATTTTCTTGATCCACTCCTGTCCTAGAAGTGGTGGTCCTCCCTCATGTAGTACGTATAAGTTCATTCTTGGGTGTTCTTTACTCCTATCTCTCACTTTGACTCTTATCTTTCCCATGGGGTATACTTTATGCCCCGTGTATGTCTGCAATACGAACTTGGTATCTCTTAAGGGTATATGTGAGAATAGCCGGTGGTAATCCCTTCGATTTATGACTGATAGAGCTGATCCAGTGTCCAACTCCATTTTCACTTGGATTCCAGCTATTTTTAGCATGACCCAGATAGTTTGTAGGTCAGCTTCCTTACTCACATTGTGAATTCTCAGACTACCCAGCTCCTGGCCGTTTGGGTCTGAGTCTGAATTCTGTTCGTCTGAACTCTTCTCAGCCACCTTGTGTACCTTGTTGTACTTTTCCTGTGATGGCTTCCTTTGGTTGTTGGTCCTTTGGTTGTTGGTCTTCTTCCCTGACCGGCATACCTTAGCTATGTGACCCAGTTTGCCACATTTCCTACATTCCTGGTTCTTAAACCAGCATTGGTTCTGGTCGTGTGTTGTCTTCCCACAACGATAGCATTTTGTTGTTGTCGAGGTAATTTGATCCACACTTAGTGCTGCTGTCTTTAGCTGCATTTCCGCAGTTCCCTTCGCTGCGGCTTCGTGCGATGCTGCAATAAGGACAGCCCTGTCAAGTGTAAGGTCTTCTCTTCGAGTAGTCGCTTTTGCGTTCCTTCCTTTGCCAACCCGCACACGAACTTGTCTCGCAATGCCTCTGTCAGATTCCCTCCAAACTGGCAGTATTTCGCTAGTCTACGCAGTTCGACCAAGTATTCTGCGTTGCTTTCGTCTTTCCGTTGCGTTCTCGCATAGAATTTGAATCGTTCCGCCAACATCAACGGTGTGGGGTTCAAGTGATCCTTCAGAACAGCCACAATATCATCGAAAGTCTGATCCGCCGGTTTAGCTGGTGATAGTAGATGCTTCAAGAGCCCGTATGTCTTCGCGCCCATCGAGTTTAGCAAGGTTATAGCTTTGTCATCTTCTTCTATTTTATTGGCCTCACAATAGATCTCGATGCGTTCCACGTACGTGGCCCAGTCTTCTACCTCGGCATTAAAATCATTGATGTTACCACGCTTAGGCATCTTCCTCTCTTTCTGATAACACCCCGAATTATTTCGTTAACTTATTTTTTTTTTTCTAAGATGGCGGTTTTCCCGCGAAAATGGCGGTTTCCCGCGCTTATCTTCTCTCCCCGCCCACTTCAATGGCGGTTTCCCGCTTCTGTCTTCTTCCCCGCCTAATGGCGGCTTCCCGCATTTCTTCCCTAGCGGGAGGGGTACTCTTTCTCCCACAGGCGACGGCCGCTGGCTTTCAGATTCACAGCCTGCGCGTCGGCTTCAGTGCTTTCCCTTTTCTCGGCAAGGCAACCGGCGCTGGGTACACCCCGTTGACGGCGAACAGGTTCAGCCGCTGGGCTGGCTCTCGCTCAGTTCCCCTTGCTCGGGCTCGGTCTCTCTCCCGCTCTCTCGGCTCTACCGGCGCTGGCTACACCCCGTTGACGGAGAACAGTTTCAGCCGCTGGACTGGCTCTCGCGCAGTCTCCCTTGGTCGGCTCTGCCTCTCCCGCTCGCTCGGCTCTACCGGCGCTGGGTACACCCCATTGACGGAGAACAGTTTCAGCCGCTGGACTGGCTCTCGCGCAGTCTCCCTTGGTCGGCTCTGCCTCTCCCGCTCGCTCGGCTCCCAAACGCCTCTCCCAACCGTCTCGCAGTCCGGTGCTTCCCTCCCCGGCTGCGGCTGAGTTTTTATATCTTCCCGCGCCTACGCTCCCGGTCGCAGCGCTTCGTGGCTTCGGTCGCTGCCCGGCCTTTTTCGCCGGTCGCGGTCTAGCTGTCTCACGACGCCGTTGCGTCCCCAGCCTGTCTGTACCGCGGCTTCCTTGCTCCACGCTGCCCCAGTCTCAGCGCCTCTGGGCCCGACTTCTGTCCGGCTCCTTTCCCCCTCGACCGTGGTCGAGTGCACCGCCCTTATCCTCCGGTTATTCTTTTTACTTTTCCCTTACTCACAGTCACCGTGGCCGCCTTGCTTCTCGTGCTGATCGGCTCACTCCTCACCATGGCAGAAGGGACAGTCAGTGCCTGTTGCTGATGGAAGTCTTTGTCTCTGAATTCTTCCTCCTTTCCAGCTCTGCAGACTCGAGTTTTCTCCCAGCAGAATGACGAGGGCGGTTGCCTCTTCTCGACGCTCGTTAACTGCTTCGGAATTATTGTTGCCGCAGGGTACGATCGGACTCGTCGCCACTGTAAAGTCTGTGGGTTGTTTAGTTAATTAATACACAGACTCCAAGAGTAACTTAAAACAGGACTTTACTATTCGAAGGTCAGGGCGAATCTGCCCAATAACTCCTGGCACAACACTTATATACTGGTGTGGTCACCGTCGGTATTACCGTATACAGAAGCCAAACAAAGTAGTGCCACACCTAAAATAGTTCTCTTAAAGGTGAACGGTTACATACAATAGTTCTCTTAAAGGTAGACGGGTACATACACTACATTAATGGCTAAAACTGTCTCCCAAGTGGAAAAAGAATATGATGCTTGATCTGGTCACATCAAAGAAGAAACTAGGCCAATCATAAACAGGAAGCGGCTGCGGATGGAAGAGTGCATTTATCAGCAGCTTACAGCACAGTAGTCTAAGCTTGTGAAATAGACTTCTACATACATACTAACAGAATTTCATGCCGACAGCACTTTGAGTGCCCTGTCAGTGTGTCCGCATTTGCTGCCACAAGTAAGTACAATTGGGCCTTCCCCTGGTACTCCTCTTCTCAACTTCCAAGCTAATGCTGTAGGTAGAAACTCTTGTGAGAATGGGAGTTCCTGCTTCTTGGCCATTAGTGCTGGAAATGCTTGCAGGAGCAAAGTGGATCCTGTCTGTTGTATTAGCCAGAGACGTGGGTAGGAGCAGGAAGCGTGTGGAAAGGGCTAGCAATGGATACGAAGAGAGGGGAGAGAATGCATCATGAGAGGAAAGGAGAGGTAAATTGCAAGGGCAAGACAGGGTAAGGGAGCAGAATGCATGGCAACGAAAGGGGAAGGAGTAGAATGCATGGCGAAAGGAGGGTTCATAATGCAAGGAGTGAAATTGATGAGAAATGAGAGAGGGGATAGGGAGAGGAGGGGAGAAGGGAGCAGATAGCAATGAAAGAGGAAGCAGATTGGATGGCAGTGAAAGGGAGAGGAAAATGGAAAATCAATAACAATAAACAGGTGAAAAATGGATGATAACAAAAAGAAAGGGGAAATGGTTGCAAGGGAAAAGGAGAGGGAATGGGGCAGAGCTGGGAATTGTGCTTTGGAAGAAAGAGGGGCAAAGCTGGGAGTGGCACTTTGGAGTGAGGAAGGAAGAGCGCATAAGTATTAACTGAGAAGGAGTTGGGAGGGAGTGAGGAAGGAAGAGCGCATAAGTATTAACTGAGAAGGAGTTGGGAGAGAGTGCCAGTCTGAACTGGGGGAGAAGTAGAGTACCAGCTTAACTAAGTTAGAGAGAGTAAAGATTATGTAGGAACTGGGAGTGCTGGAGAAGAGATTTTTTCTTTTTAAAAGGTAGGGAATTGGACGGGATATTATGGGCTGCATTTTCATTGAGGAGGCGGGTAGGAGGCGGGGTTGTAGTCCCGCCTCCATCGAGTTGTGGCTAACCCACGCGATTTTCACCTGATTGACCTTGTTGAGCCCGCCCAGCGGGCTCAGCAGGTCAATTAAGGGCCACCCAGCAACAGGTGACGTCACAGATTGACATTTCATCTGTCAAGAGCTTTTGACAGATGAAATATCAGCGTTCGACAGCTATTTGAAGCTGTCAAACACTGACAACCTGTACTCCAAATTAATTCCTTCCTCTCAGGATGATTTAGAGATCTCTCCGGAACAGAAAGCTGAATGCTGCAATTTTTGACAGATCGCGGCCATTCTGCTTTCTGTGCCGGTGAGATGAGGGGCTCCCGAGACCTGAAGGAAGGAAGGCTGTAAAGGTAAGTAAAACTTCTTTAAACACTTTAAACACACCAAACACACTTACCTCTGCACTCATGCACCCATCACTCATCTGAACACCGGACATCTCGACCCCTCCAAGCCCTTCAGCCCGATGGCCCACCTCGCTAACTTGGCGTGGTTTGGAGCCGTCGGGAATCCCACACTTCAAGAATGAAAATAGGGATTAGGCTAAAAACTGCCTGTTAACTACCTGTTAACAGGCAGTTAATTGGCACTAATCCCCTTCCCGCCTCGGGGAGGCGGGTCCCAGTGGGGTTGGGTACCCGCCTTCTTTGAAACTGGCATGGAGGTGGGTTGGGGGCGGGATGGGTTCCTGCCCCCCCCCGATTTCGGGATTTTAACCCCCCACACGCCTCCAATCCCGCCTCCACGGCCCAATGAAAATCCTGCCCTATATCTCTGTGGACTGAGCCTGGAGGGGTAGATTGCCTTTCTGAACTGGGGCCGTGGGGAGTTTGATGTGGGAAGGTGACAGTTGAGGCTTTGGATAAGTGATGGTCTGGTTGGATTGCAAAAATCCAAATATCATTTAGATTTTCCTTTTTAAATTTAAAAATCTATTAATTGTGAATCATAAAATTACTTAAAATGAACTAGTAAAAGAACTTAAAATTAACTAGAATTCTTCATTATTAACATTAGAATTCCACGCTTTTCTGAGAACTCTGAAAATCCAGCACCTAATGGCCTAGAAATTGGATTAAGCCTAAAAATGGGCAGTGTCAAGGACTTGTGCTATTTGCCTGTGCCCATTCAAAGTGGTGCAGGCAGCATGCAAACTTTGTGCTGCCTGCTCATTATAATGATTGGAGCGCTGATCTCAGCGTTAAACATGCTGCTGATTGGCTTAGCGCTGAACAGGTGGGCCACCGGAAGCGGGAGAAGCAGGCCTGGGCCGTCGGACCGTGGAGCCGGCGACGGTGAGGTGGAGGCTGCGGCGACCAGAGGATGTGTTCGGCGAGTCGGGCGGAAGAGCGCAGCGCATCGGGACACAGCAGCAGACTCGACGACTCGCAGTCCGACTGGGAGGAGGGGAGCCGGGAATGGTGGCCAGAGGGTGAGCGGGAGAAGCAGGCCACCGCACGTGGAGCCGAGCCGGCAACAGTGGGGAGGACGGAGCGGCTGAGGGACATCGTGCTCCCACTGCCACTGGATGCCAAAGAATTGACTTTCTGAACACGGCGCTGTAAAAATAGCTGACGTGTCTCTGTGAGCTCCCACAGCTTTATTGTGGGAGTGATTGGGGAGTAAGAATTCCATTGTACTAGTTACATATGGCAAATAAAGAATCTTGAATCTTGAATATCGGGTGCAGTCTAATGGTCAGTAATGTTTGGTCTAGGCTCACTGCACTACTTAAAGGGGAGGTGCTTTGTTGCAGCAGCACCTCATTGTCAGTCAGGCTGAAGACATGGCTCAGCAACCTAGGGAGAGAGCACGAAGGTTCTTGGATGCTGCACTCAAGGCCTTGGTTGTGGTCGTTCAAAGTACTATTTCCGTAGGGTGGCAGAAAGCCATCCAAGGCTAATTGCAGAAGGCTCTGGGAGGAGATAGCTAATTCTGTCACACCCACCAATGTGGTCCCAAGGACCTGGATCCAATGCCGAAAATAGTTTAATGACCTCACACAGCAGGTCAAGGTGAGTGAAGGCTTCAGCAAATATCATAACCAACCATCTGCACCACAAGCCTCACACACTGCTCAATGCACCACGCCCCCACCACTCACCTACCAACAATCTCTACCGATCACTCATAGCTTACCATCATGGCTTCAGTTTACCCTCACAACTTTACCACTGCTGCAACACTCTCACCCACATCTCAGACCTTGCACCCACCAACAGCTAATCAACTATGATAGGCACATCGCCCAAACACATTGCACTACACTCACTGACACGCTTCTCATTCTCTTGCAGGCAAAGGTGACACAGAACAGGAGGGAGCAGCGGCAGATAGGAGGCGACCGAGGAGAGTGTTGCAGGAGAAGAAGACACACCATCACTGCATCTGACACTCGCAGACACCAGCTCAGAAAATGGCACTGCGCAGAATTTAGAGGGTAGCATAGAGGCGGGATCTGCACATGGTGAGGCACCGGGTGATATGCCTATCAATTAGTCCAATAAAAGGCGACGAGTTAAGAACGTAACTGAAGGTTTTTATTGGCTAAATAACAGAGCCCACCCTCGTGGGTGATCCGATCCAACAGGGAGGAATACTAGCCAGTCAGCTACCTTTATACCTGGGCAGGTAATGGGCGGAGTCGGAGGTGGTCAGCCCAGGTATAACAGTGCGACAAGAGGCGACCTCGTGTAGTGATGTGACAGTGAGAACAGTGAGAACAATATACAGTGATAACTATAACAGTGGTTTACCACATTCACCCCTTGTTTAGATTAGAGTCCGGCGGGGTGAAGTGTATTACCAGCTCTGGTATGTCAGTCTGTCCGGAGGCTTCGTTAGCCTCTCCGATCGTCGCAGCGGCGGTGTTACATTATCCGGTGTTAAAGCTGGTGTCTGCGTAGTCGGCAAAGGCTCGTGGGGTTCCGGCATGCCGTCTACCTCGGCTGGACTCGGGGGGTTGGGAGGGGGGGGTGAGGGTGCGAGGTCTCGTAAGGAGACAGTGTCCTCCCGTCCGTCTGGGTAAGCCACATAGGCATACTGGGGGTTGGCGTGCAGGAGGTTCACCTTCTCGACCAGGGGGTCCGTTTTATGGGCCCTCACGTGCTTTCGCAGCAAGACGGGTCCCGGAGAGGTCAGCCAGGTTGGTAGGGTGGTTCCCGTAGTCGACTTCCTGGGGAAGACAAACATTCGAGCATGGGGGGTGGTGTTAATGGCAGTGCAAAGTAGTGACCGGATGGAGTGCAGCGCAATCGGGAGGACCTCTTGCCAGCGGGAGGTTGGGAGGCCCTTAGACTTTAAGGCTAAGAGGGTGGCCTTCCATACCGTCGCGTTCTCTCTTTCCACCTGGCCGTTCCCTCGGGGGTTGTAGCTGGTGGTCCTGCTTGCTGCAATACCCCTCTCCAATAGGAACTGACGGAGTTCCTCGCTCATGAAGGAGGCGCCCCGGTCACTATGTATATAGTTCGGGAACCCGAACAAGGCGAAGAGTTTGTTCAGGCATTTCATGACCGTGTTACTGGTCATGTCTGGGCAGGGGAAGGCAAAGGGGAAACGGGAGTACTCATCAACGATGTTGAGGAAGTACACATTACGGTCGGATGACGGTAGGGGCCCCTTGAAGTCGATGCTCAGACGCTCGAAGGGGCGGGTGGCCTTGATCAGGCTTGCTCTGTCCGGCTTATAGAAGTGCGGTTTGCACTCAGCACAGATCTGGCAGTTCCTGGTCATGGTCCTGACCTCCTCGATGGAGTATGGCAGGTTGCGGGCCTTAATGAAATGGTAGAGTCTGGTGACTCCGGGGTGGCAGAGGTCATTGTGGAGGGTCTGAAGTCTATCACTTTGCGCGCTGGCGCATGTAATGCGTGAAAGAGCATCAGGGGGGTCGTTCAGTTTACCGGGCCGGTACAAGATCTCATAATCATAGGTGGAAAGCTCGATTCTCCACCTCAAGATTTTGTCGTTCTTGATCTTGCCCCTCAGCTTGTTATTAAACATGAAGGCAACCGAGCGTTGGTCGGTGAGGAGGGTAAATCGTTTGCCTGCCAAGTAGTGCCTCCAGCGCCGTACTGCCTCCACAATTGCCTGGGCTTCCTTCTCGACCGACGAGTGTCGGGTCTCGGGGCCCTGTAGGGTCCTTGAGAAGAAGGCTACCGGCCTACCCTCCTGGTTAAGGGTAGCGGCTAGGGCGAAGTCGGATGCATCGCTCTCCACTTGGAAGGGGATTGACTCATCCACTGCGTGCATTGTGGCCTTGGCTATGTCTCCCTTAATGAGGGAGAAGGCCGCGCACGCCTCTTCCGTGAGGGGGAAGGATGTGGTTTTCAGGAGGGGTCTGGCTTTGTCCGCATAATTGGGTACCCATTGGGCATAGTAGGCGAAAAGCCCCAGGGTTCTCCTAAGTGCTTTTGGACAGTGGGGGAGGGGTAGCTCCATGAGGGGGCGCATTCTTTCGGGGTCGGGGCCGATGACTCCGTTCTCTACTACACAGCCAAGGATGGCAAGGCGCGCTGTGTTAAACACGCATTTCTCCTTATTGTAGGTGAGGTTCAGCCGTTGGGCCGTACGGAGGAATTTCTCCAGATTCACGTCATGGTCCTGCCGGTTGCGGCCGCAGATGGTGACGTTATCGAGATAGGGGAAAGTGGCCTGTAGTCCGTTCTGGTCAACCATCCGGTCCATCTCCCGTTGGAAAACCGAGACCCCGTTGGTGACACCAAAGGGGACCCTAAGGAATTGGTAGAGGCGGCCATTCGCCTCGAAGGCGGTGTACTGGCTGTCCTCCGGGCTGATGGGGAGTTGGTGGTAGGCCGACTTGAGGTCGATGGTCGAGAATACGCGGTATTGTGCAATCTCATTGACCATGTCCGATATGCGGGGGAGGGGGTATGCGTCCAGCTGGGTGTATCTGTTTATGGTCTGGCTGTAGTCGATAACCAGGCGATTTTTGGCGCCGGTCTTGACTACCACCACCTGGGCACGCCAGGGGCTGCTGCTCCCCTCAATAATGCCCTCTTTCAGGAGTCGCTGCACCTCAGAGCTAATGAAGGCTCTGTCCCCAGCGCTGTACCGCCTGCTCTTAGTAGCGACAGGTTTGCAGTCGGGGGTGAGGTTAGCGAACAGGGAAGGTGGCGGTACCTTGAGGGTGGATAGGCTGCAGGTGTTACGCGGTGGGCGGTTTAACTTTCGCTGGTTGTCGACTGTGAGTGGGGGGAGGGGTCCACCGTATGCTAGGGTTACACTTTGGAGGTGGGATTGGAAGTCCAGCCCTAGTATGACGGCAGCGCACAGCTGGGGGAGTACGAGGAGTTTAAAATTTTTATACTCTGTCCCTTTAACCGACAATGTCACGACACAGTAGCCGCTGATGTCTGTGGCGTGCGACCTCGATGCCATCGAGATGCGGCTGCGCGTTGGCAGGACGGGGAGGGAGTAGTGGCTCACCGTGTCTGGGTGGATGAAGCTCTCCGTGCTTCCGCTGTCGAACAGGCAGGTCGTGGCGTGGCCGTTGACTTTGATGTCCATCATTGAGCTGGCCAGGTGGTGCGGGCGGGCTTGATCCAGGGTCACGGAAGCTAGGGTGTAGATGAGCGCGTCGTTGTCATGACAAGATGGCGGCGAAGATGGCGGCCCCCGTAGTT
Source organism: Somniosus microcephalus (assembly GCF_052327205.1). Classification (NCBI taxonomy): domain Eukaryota; kingdom Metazoa; phylum Chordata; class Chondrichthyes; order Squaliformes; family Somniosidae; genus Somniosus; species Somniosus microcephalus. The sequence continues at coordinate 136,066,624 of NC_140996.1, read as the reverse complement.
CACATGAGGCTCTGTTTAAATCGTTTGCCCCGCACAAAGATGGCCGCCCCTGCTGTTCCCATGAGGCTCTGCAGGCTTCGGCTGCCCCGCACAAAGATGGCCGCCCCTGGTTTTCCCATGAGGCTCTGCAGGCTTCGGCTGCCCCGCACAAAGATGGCCGCCCCTGGTTTTCCCATGAGGCTCTGCAGGCTTCGGCTGCCCCGCACAAAGATGGCCGCCCCCAGGGTTCGCATGAGGCACTGCTGGCTTCTGAGGATTTGCTTCTGCAGGCCTTGGAGAAGTGGCCTTTCTTGAGGCAGGTTTTGCAGGTCGAGTTTTTGGCTGGGCAGCGCGACCTCGGATGCTTCTCCTGGCCGCAAAAGAAGCAGCCAGCGGCCCGATCGGGGTTGCCTGATGTCGGGGCCGGTACCGGGGCTAGCGGGCCCGGTCGGATCCGTGATGCAGACGCTGAGGTAGGTCCCGGGGGCAGCGCTGTGAAGGGTGGTGGGGTGGGGGTCGGGCCCGAGTCCCAGGGTCGCGAATAGTACCTGGCAAACGCTTCCTGGTCTTGCTGGGTGGCCTCTAGGGTGAGGGCGAGGGCTTCGGCCTTGTCCAGGTCTATGTCCTTAGCTTCAAGCAGTCTTTGCCGTGTGTAGTCGGAACGTAGGCCTCTCACCAAGGCGTCGCGGACATTGTCTTCCATGTTCGCAGTAGCCGTCACCGCTTTAAAGTCACAGTTCCTGCCGAGTTGTCTCAGCGCTCGTGAAAATTCAGCTATCGATTCTCCTGGCTGTTGCTGGCGAGATCTTAAGAGATGCCTAGTGTACATGTAGTTTACCGGGCTCCGGTACTGCTGTTTCAGTAGGTTGATGGCGTCGTCGTACGTAGTCATGTCCTGGATGAGTGTATATACTCTCGGGCTCGCTTGGGCTTTCAGGACTCTTAGTTTGGATCTCTGAGGGACGACGGCTTCCTCCAGGTACGATTCGAAGCAGTCCAGCCAGTGTTTGAAGTCGTTGGCTGAGTTTGGTGCCTGTGGGTTTAGATCCAGGTATGGTGGTTTCAAGGCTTGCAGCCAAGCCGGCTGGTGTGGCCCGTTGTCTGGAGGCTGCTGTTGCTGTGCTGCTGGGTGAGCTCCTTGCTGTTGCTGTTCATTATCAGACATCTTTAAAATTTAGCCAATAAAATTGATATGCCTATCAATTAGTCCAATAAAAGGCGACGAGTTAAGAACGTAACTGAAGGTTTTTATTGGCTAAATAACAGAGCCCACCCTCGTGGGTGATCCGATCCAACAGGGAGGAATACTAGCCAGTCAGCTACCTTTATACCTGGGCAGGTAATGGGCGGAGTCGGAGGTGGTCAGCCCAGGTATAACAGTGCGACAAGAGGCGACCTCGTGTAGTGATGTGACAGTGAGAACAGTGAGAACAATATACAGTGATAACTATAACAGTGGTTTACCACACCGGGCACGAGTGGGCTGCAGCCAGGGCAGGGAGAAAGGGTAGCTCGGGGTCAGTTCCCCCGAGAGTGAGTTTGCGCATGAGTTCTGTTGCACAGGACTCAGATGATGACCTCAATGGGGTGGCCTTCAGAAGAAGGGTGATGGCCATGCACACGGAAATGCTAGGTGCAATGGCAAGCCTGCCAGAGAGCCTCTTGTCAATGTCAAGGAGCATGGAGAGTTTAGATGGGGCTTTGCGTAGAGATTGGAGCCCATGATTTCCAGGATGGAAATGATGGACAACTCCAGGAGAGACCTTGTGAACCCAGCCATGATGCTGCGTGTGATGGGCGATGTTGTGGCTTCCACTGCAGCACAGGCATAAGCGACCCAACGTCTTGGTGCTGCAGTGGAAGCGCAGATTGCTCTCCTATGAATCTCGAAAGGGGCTTGCAGGGTGTCACAGCAGGCCAGCAATCTTTGCTCCAACAGATTGCTAGGAATGCTGAGGCGCTGCCCCAGGGGAGTGGCAGTGGGTCTGTGGAGCAAGAACCTGCTGTCCTCTCTCAGGATGATAGCATTCCTACTCCCACCACTGCCACTCTGTCATTGCCCTTGCCTCTGCCTATCAGCCAGCCAGCCCAGACTACTGCTGTCCATGCCGAGGTAGTGCAGTCTACAGTTGGGCCTTCTAGGCCCACAGCTGGTTGAGGTCGTCCTGCAAGGCCATCTGTAGTTTGCCCTACTGAAAGCCAACAGCCTTTCACCAGCCAAGCTGCAGCCACTGGGGGAGCACTGCATAAGAACACTAGAGTTGGAAAAGGCACTCGAATGACAGGCAATAAGGGATTGCACAAGAATGATTAGTTGATATTGTAATGTTTATTAGATTCTTATAAATTTATGATTTTTGTTCGGAATGTGTGTTTTGTGGTGGCCCTCATTTCAGCATTGTGCCCAGGAGGACACTGTGATGTTCCGTGATAGAGGGATGGTATGATGGGGAAATGAAGAACAACGGGGATCTGGTGTTTCATTCACTGGAATCAGAGTCTGTTGAGGCCTTCGCTGACAGCCCATCCGGAACGGTGATTTGCTTTCTGCCTCCACCTCTTCCTCCTCTTCCTGAGGTGGTCCAGCAATCCCTGGTGGCGAGGGCTGCACCCTCATGATGGCCAAGTTGTAGAACATGCAGCAGACCACCACGAAATGGGACACCCGCTCCAGCTGGTACTGAAGGGCTCCTCCCAAGCGGTCAAGGCAGTGGAACTGTTGCTTGAGCAGCCCGATGGTCTGCTTGATGACATTCCTGGTGGCAGCATGACTCTCATTATATGAGTGCTGGCCACAAGCGCTGGGGTTGCAGAGGGGAGTCATCAGCCAGGAGCACAGCGGATAGCCCTGGTCTCCGAGCAGCCACCCTCGGGTTTGACGTGGTGGCTGAAAGATTCCAGGCACACCAGATTGGCGCAGGATAAAAGCATCGTGAATGCTGCCAGGATAGCAGAAATTCATTATCTTGATGCACTGGGAATGGTCGCACAACTGCACATTAAGTGAGTGGTAGCCTTTGCATTTATGGAACATCTCAGGATTGGTATGCAGTATCCGCAAAGCTACATGGGTGCAGCTGAGGACGCCCTGCCCCTTGGGGAAGCCCGCTATCCTGGCAAAGCCACATGCACATCACTTCCCGGATGCAGTGATGGACAACGAACTGGGATCTGTTTGTTATGTCTCCTGCTGCAGACTGGAAGGATCCGCTGGTGAAGAAATTGAGGACCACGGTGACCTTGAGAGAGAGCCATGGTCGCTGTGCAGGAGGTGGCAGAGTTCTGTGACCACATCCTTGGTGAAGCAGAGCCTCCTAATACACTGCTCCTCAGTTAAGTGAAAGTAGGAAGAGTGCTCTCGGAAGACCCTCCTGTTGAGAGCCCTCCTGGTCCTCCTCCTCCTCCCCCTGAGCGCATTTTCTCCTCTTCTTCGCTGCCTCCACTCCCTCTCCCAAAGATACTCAAGCGTGAGGGGGACGGTAAGTAGAGCCCCTGTGACTGTGAGCAAGTGTTGTAAGCAGAAGCCTTTAAATGAGAATGAATGCGTTCTCCATTTGTACCAACACTCCCTACCACCTCAGGAACTTGAAATAAGTTTAGAAAGCTGCAAGAGTTGCAGAAAGTTACACAGAGCCAGTCAAACTGAGAAACCATGTCAGCTGCAAGTTGTTGATGATGATCCCTTTAAGTATCGTTGCTGGACACTGCTTCCTGCTACTGAACGCTTGGTCAGCTGGTCGTGATTAGGTGGAGCTGTGATGGTGAAATTGGCAGTTTGTCCGTCAAGTAACCGTTTCACACTCATTGACGTCACAATCTGCCTAATCTAAATATCTGCAGCAAATGCAGGTGACGGCAGCGCTGCCGACCTGCCCAAAATGGCCGCTGCCGCAGGACACACCGGAAGCAAGGCGGCTACTATTTTTCCTTCAAAACGGGCTTTAGCGGCCAGCGCTAAACCACTGAATTTCTAGGCTAGTATGTAGTGTTTCCCTTTAGCCTTTCATGTACTTTCTTTCCTTTCAAGGGAAATCAGGAGGCCAAATACTCTTTCAAAATAAGAGTCTAAATGGGGTAGAGGAACAAAGGGATTTAGGGGTACACATTTGCAAATTATTAAAAGTAGCAACACAAGTTAACAAGGCCATAGAAAATGCAAACAAAGCACTGGGGTTCATTTTTAAAGGAATAGGATTGGAAAAGCAGGAACGTTGTATTAACCATTACGGTCGCTGAAAATGGCCGCGGTGCTACCGGGCAAAATTTTTTAGCCCAGCACTAACTTATAGTGTAATGCCCTCCTGGTGGCGTTAGTGGAGGCATCTGACCCGAAGTTTGCATCCAGGAGTGGCATTCCAGCTTTTTACAGGCTTTGGGAGTGAGGCTGTGGCGTTCGCGAGGAATTATGGGCAAGTAAAAGAGCTATGAATTAAAGGGGCAATGCGTTCAGCCCTTACTGCCTTTCAAGAAACAAAATTAACATTAAAAAGAAGTCCCAAATGGTAGTCTTCAGCAGGTAAAACTGAATTCCCTTCCGAACCTCAAAAAATGGGAAAAGTGCTTCAGCACTAACACAAATGGCTCAGCTACCCAGGGAACGGGCACCCAGGGTCTCGAAGGCAGCACTCCAGCTTTGTGAAGGGGTCAACACTGCAAGAGAGGTCCTCTACCCACATGGACCAGGAGGCCCTCCAGAAAGAATGATGTGAGACGACATCACTGAGAAAATCACTGCGAGCAGTGTCGCCCCCACCAGCTAGAATGGTTACAGCATAGAAGGATGCCATTCAGCCCATCGAGCCCATGCCGGGTCTCTGCAAGAGCACTTCAGCTAGTCCCACTCCACTGCCCTTTCCCCGTAGCCCTGCAAATTTTTTTCTTTCAGGTACTTGTCCAACTCCTTTTTGAAAGCCACCATTGAACCTGTCTCCACCAACCATTCAGGCAGTGCATTCCAGATCCTAACCACTCGCTGAGTAAAAAAGTTTTTCCTCATGTTGCCTTTGGTTCTTCTGCCAAACACCTTAAATCTGTGTCCTCCGATTTTCGACCCTTCCGCCAATGGGAACAGTTTCTCACTATCTACTCTGTCTAGGCCCCTCATAATTTTGAACACCTCTATCAAATCTCCTCTCAACCTTCTCTGCTCTGAGAAGAACAACCCCAGCTTCTCCATTCTATCCACGTAACTGAAGTACCTCATCACTGGAACCATTCTCATAAATCTTTTCTACACCCTCTCCAAAGCCCTCTCATCCTTCCTAAGGTGTGGTGCCCAGAATTGGACACAATATTGGCGTTGACGCCAAACCACTGTTTTATAAAGGTTCATCATAGCTTCCTTGCTTTTGTACTCTATGCCTCTATTTATGAAACCCAGGATCCCGTATGCTTTTTTAACTGCTTTCTCAACCTGCCCTGCCACTTTCAACGATTTGTGCACGCATACCCCCAGGTCTCTCTGTTCATGCACCCAATTTAGAATTGTACCCTTTAGATTATATTGCCTCTCCTCGCTCGTCCTACCAAAATGTATCACTTTGCACTTTTCTGCATTAAATTTCATCTGCTACATGTCCGCCCATTCCACCAGCCTGTCTAAGTCTTCTGAAGTCTATCACTAGCCTCCTCACTGTTCATTATACTTCCAAGTTTTGTGTCATCTGCAACTTTTGAAATTGTGCCCTGTACACCCAAGTCTAAGTCATTAATATACATCAAGAGAAGCAATGGTCCTAGTACCGACCCCGGGGAACACCACTGTACACCTTCCTCCAGTCCGAAAAACAACCGTTCACCACTGCTCTTTGTGTCAGCTGTGGCTCAGTGGGTAGCACACTCGCCTCTGAGTCAGAAGGTTGTGGGTTCATAGTCCCACTCCAGGGACTTGAGCACATAAATCTAGGCTGACATCCAGTGCAGTACTGAGGGAGTGCTACATTGTCGGAAGTGGCGCCTTTCGGATGAGACGTTAAACCGAGGCCCTGTCTACTCTCTCAGATGGACATAATGGTACTATTTCGAAGAAGAGCAGGGGAGTTATCCCCAGTGTCCTGGCCAATATTTATCCCTCAATCAACATAACAAAAACAGATTATCTGGTCACTATCACATTGCTGTTTGTGGGAGCTTGCTGTGTTCAAATTGGCTGCCGCGTGTCTCACATTAGGACAGTAACTACACGTCAAAAGTACTTCATTGGCTGTAAAATGCTTTGAGACGTCCGGGGGTCATGAAAGGCGCTATATAAATGCAAGTCTTTCTTTTCTTTCTCTGTTTCCTGTCAATTAGCCAATTTTGTATCCATGCTGCCACTGTCCTTTTTATGCCGTGGTCTTCAACTTTGCTGGCAAGCCTATTATGTGGCACTTTATCAAATGCCTTTTGGAAGTCCATGCACACCTCATCAACCCTCCCAGTTACCTCATCAAAAAATTCAATCAAGTTAGTTAAACACGATTTGCCTTTAACAAATCTGTGCTGGCTTTCCTTAATTAATCCACACTTACCCAAGTGACGGTTAATTTTGTCCCTGATTATCATTTCTAAAAGCTTCCCCACTACTGAGGTTAAACTGACTGGCCTGTAGTTGCTGAGTTTTCATTACACCTTTTTTTTTGAACAAGAGTGTAACACTTGCAGTTCTTCAGTCCTCTGGCACCAGCCCCATATTCAAAGAGGATTGGAAGATTATGGCCAGTACCTCTGCAATTTCCACCTTTACTTCCCTCAGCATCCTAGGATGCATACCATCCAGTCCTGGTGATTTATCTACTTAACGTACAGCCAGCCTTTCTAGTACCTCCTCTTTATCAATTTTTATTCCATCCAGTATCTCAACTACCTCCTCTTTCACTATGACTTTGGCAGTATCTTCTTCCTTGGTGAAGACAGATGCAAAGTACTCATTTAGTACCTCAGCCATGCCCTCTGCCTCCATGCGTAGGTCTCCATTTTGGTCCCTAATCGGACCCACCCCTCCTCTTACTACCCGTTTACTATTTATATGCCTATAGAAGACTTTTGGATTCCCTTTTATGTTAGCTGCCAATCTATTCTCATACTCTCTCTTTGCCCCTCTTATTTCCTTTTTCACTTCCCCTCTGAACTTTCTATATTCAGTTTGGTTCTCACTTGTATTCTCAACCTGACAGCTGTCACCTCCTTTTTCTGCTTCATCTTACTCTCTATCTCTTTCGTCATCCAGGGAGCTCTGGCTTTAGTTGCCCTACCTTTCCCCTTCGTGGGAATGTACCTCGACTGTACCTGAACCATCTCCTCTTTAAATGTTACAGTTACAGTTATAGTTACAGTTTTACCTGCCAAACATTGATTCCAATTTACCCGGACCAGATCCATTCTCAACCCACTGAAATTGGCCTTCCTCCAATTAAGTATTTTTACTCCAGATTGCTCCCTGTCCTTTTCCATAGCTAATCTAAACCTTATGATACTGTTCCCTAAATGTTCCCCTGCTGACACTGATCAAGGTAATTGAATGCATCTTCAAACGCCATCTCCTACCAAACGCATCACTAGCCTCACACACTGCTCAATGCATGACTCCTTGTCCCCCAATCACTCACCCACCAACAACATGTACCAATCACGTGGCACATCTCCCATTCCTAGCCACAGCTTACCCTCTTGGAAGAGACGGTGCAGGCCATTCATGGCAGGAGCATGGCTGAACCCTTGGCCAGCGGCGGGGCTGAAAGGATACAAGATACTGGTATCTTCATATCTTATCCTCCTTCTCGCAAGCACCTCTTGCTTTCCCAACCACCCCTCACCACAATGCCACCCTTGTGCCTTCCTCATTTCACACACCCAAAATGCAGCCTGCCCAGCCAGTGGTTGACCAAGAAGAGGGAGAGGAGAGTGAGGAAGAAGAAGAAGAAGAAGAAGAAGAAGACACACAGTCACTTGATTTAACATTCTCAACCACCAGCTCCTCATGGTCAACTAGCAAGGCCATTTGCAGTGTCCCCACTGAAAGTCAGCAGCCTTCCACCAGCCATGCTGCAGCCACTGGGGTAGCACTGCATGCCATCAGTAGGACAGGCAAAGGCACACACCAGACAGTCACTAAGGGAATGCATAAGGGTGATGAGTTGATTTCTTGATGTCATATTGGATGTATAAAGTTGGAGAGGAAAGCTTGCTTTGTGGTGGCTTTTATTTCAGCATCGTGGATGCTGTGATGGTCAGTAACAGAGGAAAGTTAAGGTGTGGGACTAATGTTGAAAGGGGAATAGGGGAGTGATCACTGGGACCGCAGGTGGAAAGGGGCTGTTTGGGTTGCATCCTTATTTCTGCTTCGTCCTCTTCAGCTTCCTCCTCTTCGGCTTTCTCCTCTTCTGTGTGTTGCTCTTCCCTCTGCAAGCAGATGCTGTAAATCTGAAATATAAGCATAAAATGCTGGAAATACTCAGCAGGTCAGGCAGCATTTCGACCTGAGACGTGAACTCTGTTTCTGTCTCCACGGATGTTGCCTGACCTGCTGAGTATTTGCAGCATTTTCTGTCTTCTCAGAGGCCTTCCTTTACCATCCAAGGCCTTGCAAACATCCAGCAGCACTCCCACACACTTAAAAAACATTGTAATCTATTGCTGCAAGCCACTACTTCAGTAAAATCAAAAATATCCAGTCCAAAAGTTTAAATGCAAACTTAGCTGAAAGATGTGTGTGTCCCTTTAAGAGGTGTTGACAACATTTCTGTGAGTCTGCTTGCATGCTAGGTTTACCTGGCATGCTTAGGACCCAGCGATGAACTCAGCAGGGTCGAAGTTCACCGCGGTGATGTTAAGTCAGCGTGCACAACACCACTCCGCCATTTTTTTTTCCGGGGCAATACCTCTTAACGGCAGCGCTACCGGGACCATGTAAATGGACGACGCCGCAGGACCCGCCACCAGCTGGCCGGAAAGCGGAGGCCGACGCTTTCTCGACATTACGCTGCGCTAACGGGTGGCACAAACCATCCGAATTTTTAGTCCTTGGTCTCCATATTACAAAACGGATATGGAGGCACTGGTGAAGGTTCAAAAAATATTTACAAGATACCAGAACTGAGAGGTTATAACTATCAGGAAAGACTGAACAGGCTGGGGCTCTTTTCTCTAGAAAAGAGAAGGCTGAGGGGTGCCCTAATACAGGTCTTTAAAATTATGAATGGGTTTGGTAGGGTAGATGTGGAGAAGATGTTTCCACTTGTGGTGGAGTCCAAAACTAGGGGCCATCAATATAAGATAGTCACTAATAAATGCAATAAAGAATTCATGAGGAACTGCTTTACTCAGAGAGTGGTTAGAATGTGTAACTTGCTACCACATAGAATTACGTAGAATATACAGCACAGAAACAGGCCATTCAGCCCAAATAGTCTGTGCTGGTATGTATACTCCACATGAGTCACCTCCCATTCTATCTACATCATCTCAGCCTTTCAGCATATCCCATTATGTACAATTGAAAGGCTACATCAGTAAAGGAGGACTGATTTCTTTAATGCTACTTAAAAATGAAAGGGAAGAGCGCTGAGAATTAAATAATCAAAATATAGTAGCCATACACATTTAGAAATAATCTAAAAACTACCATTTAGCTAAAACATTAATAATCACAGTCAGCTGAAGTGGATAAAACACTGGCTGCAAGCTGCAAAACACGAAGCAATCCTTCCCAAAAAATGAAAGCTGCTTTTAAGTGAAGGTATTCAAAGGTCACAGCTGCTTGTCTCGGCACGCCTATCACTAATGCCAGAATGCACACAAACAACTGGAGATGCCACTCAAATGGACAAAGAAGAGCCCCAGCTGGAACCAAGCAAGTTATCAGCTTTCACTGCAAAATAAAACCAGACAGCCCCTTTGGAATTCATTAGCTTAAAAACAATTTACAGTGGTGTAGCCAGGCTTTCCACTGCAATAACTGAAATGCAGAATCTGGGTTAATTTTTTAGGCTGTAACTCACAAAATCCTTCATGTTGCTCAACTGACTCCCAAGAAAGGCAAGGGGAAGTCAAGGGTTTGAGGCTCGAATTTTATGGCTTCAACTCTCAAATGAACAGCCACATCACAAGTCCCATATTTAGCTATTAGAGCCAACAAAAATGTCAACAGCAGTAGCCAATATTGGTTCCAATATAAGGCCATGTAAGAAAAGATCTACACAGTACATGAAGAATTCCATTAGCGAACAATTTGAGTAAAAACAGAAAATGCTGGAAAAGCTCAGCAGGTATTCCCTGACCTGCTGAGTGCTTCCAGCAATCTGTTTTTATTTCAGATTTTCAGCATCTGCAGTATTTTGCTTTCTCCTCTTATTTGAACAATTTATTCCGATTCATGTGCAAGAACTATTTTCCACCTCAACTCATTTCCCAGAACACCTCAACATGATTCACCTTAGGTGACTCTTCAAAAACAAGAGATGACACACTGATGCAGCATACTGAAACAATGTTATGGCTGTAGTAGGGGCAGTATAGTCAGGGAGATAGATACTGTTCTCTGCAGTCGCGACTGAGAGTTCCAAAGATTGTGTTGCCTGTCCGGTGCCAAGGTTAAAGACATCTCCTCGCGGCTGGAGGAGAACTTGGAGTGGGAGGGGGAGGGGGAAGATCCAGTTGTCGTGGTCCACATAGGAACCAACAACATAGGTAGAACTAGGAATGAGGTTCTGCTGAGTTTGAGGAGCTAAGATTCAAATTAAAAAGCAGAATGTCAAAGATAATAATCTCTGGATTGTTACCTGAGCCACGTGCAAATTGGCATAGGGACAAACAGATCAGAGGTTTAACTGCATGGCTCAAAGAGTTGTGTGGGAGGAAGCGGTTTCAGTTCATGGGGCACTGGGAGCTGTTCCGTTGGGACAGGCTCCACTTAAACCGGGCTGGGACCAGTGTCCTGGCGAACCGAATAACTAGGGCAGTAGACGGGGCTTTAAACTAATGAAGGGGGTGGGGTGGGAGGATTCAGGAAAGAGTAAATTTAAAAGCAGTGAGAGAAATGTCAAGGTTCTAGAGCAGAGTAGAGTTTTGGGTAAAAATAAGCAGAGTGGGTCAGGAAGGGACAGAGAAAATAACAAAGGTAATAAGGCATCAGTGACTAAGGTGACATCAGAGAAAAGTAGAAATAATTCAAAGCTAAAGGCACGATATCTAAATGCGCAAAGCATTCACAACAAAATAGATGTATTAATAGCACAGATAGAAATTAATAGGTTTGATCTAATAGCCATTATGGAGACGTGGTTGCAATGTGGTCAAGGTTGGGAACTAAATATTCCAGATTACTTAACTTTTAGAAGAGATAAGCAAAATGGAAAAGGAGGAGGGGTAGTCCTGATAATAAATGATGGAATAAAGACAGTAGAGAGAAAGGATCTTAGCTCAGAAAATCAAGATGTAGAATCAGTTTGGATGGAGCAAAGAAACAAGGGGCAGAGAACTCTGGTGGGAGTAGTTTACAGGCCCCCTGACAGCAGTTATAGGCCTAAAAATTAGGTTGCTTTGCGCCTCCCGTTAGCACCCTCATAGTGCGCTAATGGGACGCAAAGCAACTAGCACCCAGGCGTGGCGCCGCCAACGCCTCCCACAAAATTCAGTGGGAGGTTAGCGCCCTGTGGCGCTACGCCGCCGGCGATGATGTCATCGCCATGCGCAGCGCCCCAGCCTTGATCTTTGGTAGCGCCCCCTGACTTACCGCCGGACACTATGTCTGACAGGGTCAGGGGGGCCTACCTGCAGTCGGGGCGGCGCTAACTAAAGGGAAGATGTCGGGCGGCCATTTTTGTTGCTGGCCGCCTGCCAGCACCTTCCCCCCTCTGCGATCACCGGCCTCCTCTTCAGCCCCGCCGTGGAGTGCCGGCTGCGCTCCGTGAGCCCGGCACTTCTCTTGAGTGTCGGGCTCTTTTGCTGGCACTCTGATCCCTGGTGGCCCAGCTGGTGCCCGGGTTGCGCTGCCCAAGGTCCCTCCCCTTTAAGAAGGGGAGGAAGGCCTACAGTACCGCGGCACGATGTGCCGCAGCGCGTGGTGCTGCAGCATGTAGCGCCGCGATATTCGCTTGCAGCGCCCCAAGAGGGAGGCAGGGCATTTCCAGTAACACCCCTCTTCCCTCTTGGAGCGCTAACGATGAATTTTGGCCATGGGGGTGCTAATTTTTTCAGGGCGTGGTGAAGTTAGTGCCCCAAAGGGGGCATGACTCAATTTTTCCCCCACAGTGTCGGGCAGAGTATAAATCAGGAAATTAGAGGTGCATGTAACAAGGGTAATACAGTATTCATGGGGGACTTTAATCAACATATAGACTGGGCAAAACAAATTTGCTATAATAGGGAACTCTCTTTTAAACGGCACCTAAATAACCGGAAATCTCTGTTAACCAGCAAAATTCAGGAGTAGGTTCAGGTAAGTTTTACTTCATATTAGTGGCAGTTCCTGGATCTGTGGCTGTGTAACTGGGGTTCATGCACTTGTTGCTAAGCAACAGGGACGCTTGGTCTGTGGCCGGAGTTCCTGCACATGTTGCTAAGCAACAGGGAAGCCTGGATTTATTTCTGTGTACGGAGCTCTCGTAACTTTTAACTATATTTCTCTGTAATCCGGAATTTTTGATAAACCGGCACCACGCCGGTCCCGTTGGTGCTGGATAATAAAGAGTTTCCTGTAGTGTGGAGGACGAATTCATGGAATGTATGCAAGATAGTTTTCTGAATCAGTATGTTGAGGAACCAACTAACGAACAGGCTATTTTAGATCTAGTATTGTGCAACGAGAATGGGTTAATTAATAACCTTGTAGTAAAGGGGCCTTTAGGGAAGAGTGACCATAATATGATAAAATTTTACATTGAGTTTGAAAGTGATTTAGTTAAATCCGAAACTAGGGTCTTAAATCTGAATAAAGCAAACTACGTAGGTATGAGGTTGGCTACAGTAGATTGGGAAACTACATTAAAAGGAATGACAGTAGACAAGCAATGGCATAATTTACAACAAATACACATTCCTTAAAGGCACAAAAACCCCACAGGAAAAGTGGTCCAATCGTGGCTAACAAGAGAAGTTAAAGATAGTATTAGATCAAAGGAAGGGGCTTATAATGTTGCCAAAAAGAGTAGTAAGCCTGAGGATTGGGAGGATTTTAGAATTCAGCAAAGGAGGACCAAGAAATTGATAAAGAAGGGGAAATAGAATGAGAGTAAACTAGCGAGAGACATAAAAACAGACTGTAAAAGCTTCTATAGGTATGTAAACAGGAAAAGATTAGCGAAAGTAAATGTGGGTCCCTTGCAGGCTGAGACAGGAGAAATTATAATGGGGAATAAGGAAATGGCAGAGAAATTAAACAAATACTTTGGGCAGGATTTTCATTGAGCCGTGGAGGTGGGATTGGAGGCGTGTGGGGGGTTAAAATCATGAAAACTGGCGGGCGTGATCAACCCCGCCTCCATCCCGCCTCCGAGCAATTTTAATTCATTCATGTCTAATGATCCCGTCTCCATCCCACCTCCAAGAGGCGGGATAGGCCGTTAAGGCCCTTAACAAGCATTAAATTGCCTCTAAAATCACATTTTCACAGAATCACAGAAACCCCACAGTGCAGATAGAGGCCATTTCGGCCCATCGAGCCTGCACCGACACATATCCCACCCAATCCCCACACCAACACATATCCCCATTTAAGTGCAAACTCCACACAGACAGTGGCCCGAGGCCGGATTCGAACCCGGGTCCCTGGCGCTGTAAGGCAACAGTGCTAACCTCTATGCCACCGATTTTGAAAGGCCTTTGCGATTTTAACCCTTTTCCCATGTGAAACACGCCTGGTCTGAAACATGATGGTGAAACCTGGCGGGAGCACAATTGGATTGCTGGCTATCAGCTGCAGGTCAACTATAAAGAGGAGATTTGATCAGCCATTCATTTGCAGGTGGCAGGACTTTGTTGTCTCAGATCTGGGGGAACTTTTAGAAGGCTTAACCACAGCTGTGGAAGTTTGGAGCCTGACACCCATCTCCAGTGTGACCTCGTGGGAAACCCCTCTCGCCACCTTCACTGAGCACTTCCTCAACTGAGGCATATGCCAGAAACATGGGAGCCATTTATTTCCTTTCCTTCTGGGCATTAGATGAGCTCGAGCACCAGGCGCGGCACCAGCAGAACCTTGAACAACAGCAGCACCAACAGCAGCAGCAGCAACAGGAGCGCCAGGCTGCTGCTCACCCACCTGACGATGCACAGGCCAGAAGGGGCCAGCGCATGGAAGCCCGTCGACGCAGGACATACCCCCCAAACAGGGTCTACAGACACAGGGTCAGCTACCTCAACATGAGTGAGCAGCAGTGCCAAAGACGGCTCCGAATTTCGCGAGAGGTAGTGAGTGACATTTGCGCAATGCTGCAACAATACCTGCAGCCCAGAGGACCAGGTGGACAAGCCTTACCAGTGGCCGTCAAAGTCACCACCACACTCAACTTTTTTGCCTCAGTCTCATTGTGATGAAATATATGCCTTCATCAGCCCCTTTTTCCGATTGTGTGTATTGGCTACGCCCCTGTCTTTTGTCATATAAAGGTCTCAAGAGCTGTATGAGTCATTCCATCAGACGAACCCGATGTGGAAAGACCTGCAATGTTCTTAGTGATTAAAAGCCTTCAGTTGAATCCTTTAAACTCCTTGTCTTTGAGTTATTGATGGCACATCAATTTTAATCACAAAGACACCAAGATGGATCGACTCCTGAAACCAGAGCACTTGGATCTGGACCCCCATGCCTCAGACGCAGCCACACAGTTCGGACACTGGTTCCAATGCTTCGAATTTTTCATCGCAAACTCATCCACCGCCATAGCAGCCGCAACCGCCACCGGAGACGTGAAACTGGGAATCCTGCGAAACTGGGTGAACCATCGGGTCTCCCCTCTCATCCAAGATGCCACCAGCTACGGGGATGCACCATTCTGAAGGCCCACTACGTGCGGCCAATAAACGAGGTGTACGCCAGGCATCTTCTGACTACCCGCACGCAGCGGCATGGTGAGTCACTAGAGGACTTCATGCTAAGCCTAAAAGTACTGGGCAGAGACTGTAACTGTAAGGCCGTGTCTGCCATTGTGTACACGGAGGAGCTGATCCGAGACTCCTTTATTGCGGGCCTCAGTTCAAATTACATTCGGCAGAAACTGTTTGAAAAGGAGGGACTGGACTTAAAACAGGCTATGGGCATAGCGCGATCGCTGGATATGGCCCAGAGGAACTCTGAATCCTGTTCCTCAGGCCACGCGGCCCACTCCGCCTCGTGCGCGCCGCCATCTTGGAAGCCATCTTCACCTCCCAGGTCTCAGGCCAGCCCAGCACCATCGGAGCCCCAGCCCCCACCCAGGAGCCCCACTACTGCCGCGATGCATCGGGGCCCGAAATGCTACTTCCGCGGCCAGGACAAACACTCCAGGCATCTGTGCCCAGCGAAGGGCACCACCTGTTTTAAATGCGGGAAGAAAGGACATTTCAGCAAAGTCTGCAGAGGGAACCCCGCCTCCAACTCCACCACCGCCGCGTGCGCGCCGTGGGGGCGGCCATCTTGGACGCCATCTTGTCCACCCTCATGGAGTCCACCATCTTGCCCCGACTACACGGACCTCCAGGACCCACTGGTGGCCTCGATCACAGTGGATCAATCCAGGCCGCATCCGTTGTCTAAATCGATGATGGACATAGAGTTAAACGGGAACAAGGTTGAATGCTTGATTGACTGCGGGAGCACCGAAAGCTTTATTCATCCTAGCCTGGTAAAACGACTTTCACTAACGATAGTCCCCACACAGGGCAAAATCGCCATGGCTGATAAGACTCATACCTCAAAAATTACAGGTTTCTGCGCGGTTATGTTGTCGGTAAAAGGCACTGATTACAGAGATTTTAAACTATTGATAATGCCAGATCTCTGTGTGAGCGTGATCTTGGGTCCGGACTTCCAGTGCCACCACCAAAGTATCACGCTTACCTACGGTGGGTCCCAGCCGCCCCTCACAGTGTGCGGTCTGGCTACCCTGAAGGTCAAGCCGCCCTCTCTGTTCGCCAACCTCGCACCCAACTGTCGACCCAAAGCGACCAAGAGTAGGCGGTACAGCTGGGAGGATAGACGGTTCATTGCGTCGGAAGTAGAAAGACTCAAGCGGGAGGGTATCATCGAATGCAGTACCAGCCCGTGGCGCGCCCAGGTAGTAGTAGTTAAGGGTAGCGAAAAGAAGTGGATGGTGATAGATTATAGCCAGACGGTTAATCTATACACCCAGCTAGACGCCTACCCTTGCCCCGCATAGCGGATATGGTTAACCAAATTGCGCAATACCGGGTGTTTTCCACCATCGACCTAAAATCGGCATACCACCAGCTCCCCATTAGGCCGGAGGACCGTCCATACACCGCCTTCGAGGCGAACGGACGCCTCTATCACTTCCTCAGAGTCCCCTTTGGGGTAACGAATGGGGTCTTGGTCTTCCAGCGGGAGATGGACCGCATGGTCGATGAGAACCAGTTAACAGCCACCTACCCATACCTAGACAACGTCACCATCTGCGGCCACGACCAGCAAGACCACGACTCGAACCTCGCGAGATTTCTGAAAACTGCCCTCAGACTCAATCTCACCTACAACGAGGATAAGTGTGTCTTTAGCACCACGCGCCTCTGTATCCTGGGCTGCATGGTGGAAAACGGGGAAATCGGTCCGGACCCCGACCGATTGCGCCCCCTACGGGAGCTACCCCTACCAAACACTCCCAAGGCCCTGAAAAGGTGCCTGGGGTTCTTCTCCTATTACGCCCAATGGGTCCCCAATTATTCCGACAAGGCCCGTCCCCTCCTGAAATCAACGTCCTTCCCGCTCACGGCCGAGGCCCACGCTGCCTTCAACAGCATTAAACATGACATTGAGAAGGCCGCGCTGCAGGCAGTGGACGAAAACATCCCTTTCCAGGTCGAAAGCGATGCGTCCGACTTCGCTTTAGCAGCCACCCTCAACCAGGATGGGCGGCCCGTAGCCTTTTTCTCAAGAACCCTCCAAGGGCCCGAGATCAGGCACTCCTCGGTAGAGAAGGAGGCCCAGGCCATATTGGAGGCAGTGCGGCACTGGAGGCACTACCTAGCCGGCAAACGCTTCACCCTGCTTACCGACCAGCGGTCGGTAGCCTTCATGTTTAACAACAAACAGAGGGGGAAGATCAAGAACGACAAAATTCTCAGGTGGCGGATCGAACTCTCCACGTTTGAGTACGACATAATATATAGGCCAGGGGCCCTCAACGAATCCCCCGACGCCCTATCACGAGGGATGTGTGCCAGCATCCAGGGAGACAGGCTACAGGGCCTCCACAATGGCCTCTGCCACCCGGGGGTCACCCGGCTATTTCACTTTATAAAATCCCGTAACCTGCCCTATTCCATCGAGGAGGTCCGGTCTATGACCAGGGACTGCCGCACCTGTGCGGAATGCAAGCCCCGTTTTTACAGGCCCGACCGAGCCCACCTGATCAAAGCTACACGGCCATTCGAGCGCCTGAGCTTAGATTTCAAGGGATTACTCCCCTCCACCGACCGCAATGTGTACTTTCTCAACATTGTGGACGAGTACTCCCGCTTCCCATTCGCCTACCCCTGCCCAGACATGACCAGTGCCACAGTCATCAAGTGCCTCGGCAACCTGTTTTGCACGTTCGGCATGCCTAACTACGTCCACACTGACAAGGGGGCGTCGTTCATGAGCGACGAGCTGCGCCAATACCTGCTGTCGAAGGGGATAGCCACGAGTCGGACTACTAGTTATAACCCCCGGGGTAATGGGCAAGTGGAGAGGGAGAACGCGACAGTGTGGAAGGCGGTCACCTTAGCACTAAGGTCGAAAGGCCTCCCCACCTCCCGCTGGCAAGAGGTCCTCCCAGACGTACTCCACTCGATAAGGTCGCTACTGTGTACTGCTACTAACGCCACTCCTCACGAGAAGATGTTTGTTTTTCCCCGCAAATCAACCTCAGGAGTGTCCCTACCCTCGTGGCTCTCCACCCCAGGGACAGTCCTATTACGGAAGCATGTGAGGGGCCACAAAACGGATCCCCTCGTGGAGGCAGTACACCTACTCAACGCAAACCCACAGTACGCGTACATCAAGCACGCCGACGGGCGTGAGGACACCGTGTCCATAAAGGACCTCGCCTCGGCAGGAAGTGACGACGACCCATCACCACCACCCCCAGAAGAACCTCCACCATCCCCAGGCTCACCACCCCCAGAAGTACCTGCAACACCCCCAACACATGGGTATGCCCAGGAGGGCACCACGGATTCCTGGTCGGAACCCGAGGTACTGTTGCGACGTTCAGGAAGGACTATCACACCCCTGGACAGACTAAATCTGTAGAAGGGGTGAATGTGATGAAATATATGCCTTCATCAGCCCCTGTGTTTTACCTGCTTTGTATTGTGTGTACCGCCCCCTTTTTCCTATTGTGTGTATTGGCTACGCCCCTGTCTTTTGTCATATAAAGGTCTCAAGAGCTGTATGAGTCATTCCATCAGACGAACCCGATGTGGAAAGACCTGCAATGTTCTTAGTGATTAAAAGCCTTCAGTTGAATCCTTTAAACTCCTTGGCCTAGAAATTCAGTTAGGGGTGCCCAGCTCGCCTGGGCGCCGGAATTACCGCTGCGCGCGGAGCCACTTGCGCCAGCGGGAAATTCACTTTCAGTGCCCCAAGTGGAAGCCGGCCGCTAAACAAGGGTTTCGGCGCCCCGCTTGGGGCACTGAAACTGAATATCGGCGTGCAAAGTGCCCTGCGGTACTGCAGGCCTTCCTCTCAGTCTTAAGGGGGAGGTGCCTGCAACAGCGCGATCCCCGCTCGCGAGTGCCGGCAAATGAGCCCGGCACCAAGGAGAAGTGCCGGGCTCTCTGGAAACAGCCGGCAATGCCGCGGGGGGGCGGGTGTAGGAGACCGGGGAAGGAGGTGCGGGCAGGCGGCCGCCGAAAAAGCGGCCGGCCGCACCTCCACCTTAACTCGCCCCAGTACCGGCACAGGTAGGCCCCGTGTACCGGTCACTGTTTGCGGCCGGCGCGGGCGAGGCGGCAGCAACCAAATATGGCCAGCGGGGCGATAGCGGGGCGCTGCACACACCGATGACGTCATCGGTGGCGGCGCAGCGCTAATGGCTAATGCCGCCATTAGCGCCCCGCTAAATATCGCGGTAGGTTTGCACAGTGGCGCAAAAGCCCTCTTTGGGCGCAAACTGGTGGCGCAGGCCACTGAATTTCTAGGCCCTTGTCTTTGAGTTATTGATGGCACATCACTCATTCCAGGGATCAGCAGCAGACATCAGCGGCATCTCCCAGGCGGCCGCACACACTTGCATCACGCAGGTAACCGAAACCCTCTTTGCCATCACGCACAATCACATCCATTTCACCAAGGATCAAGCTAGTGTCACGGCGCGAGCGGTTGGATTAGCTAATCTGGCAGGCTTTCCAAGGGTGCAGGACGTCGTTGACTGCACACATGTGGCCCTTAAGGCATCCCATCACAATCGAGGTATTTCTGTCAACCGCAAGGGCTTAACGTTCAGCTGGTGTGTGACCACAAGAAGGAGATTTTGCATGTTTGTGCCAAGTACCCTGGCGGTTGCCATGACTCCTTCATACTGCGCCAGTCTAGTGTGCCTCCGCTATTCAGTCCGCCAGAACAACTTAACGGATGGCTACTTGGAGACAAGGGCTATCCCCTGAGAACGTGGCTAATGATGCCGTTGAGGAGCCCATCCAACGAAGCAGAGGAAAGCTACAACTCCAGCCACATGTACACCAGAGCCATAATCAAGCAAACCATCGGTTTGCTGAATATGCGCTTCAGATGCCTGGATAGATCCGGTGGAGCCCTGCAGTACTCAGCAGCCAGGGTCTCCAGAATCGTCGTGGTTTGCTGTGCACTTCACAACATGGTACAGCGTCGTGGCTTGTAGATTCCTGAGGACCAAGTGGCTCCTCACATATCCTCCTCAGATGATGAGGAGGAGGAGGAGGTGGAGGAGGAGGAGGAGGAAAGCGAAAATGAACATCCTGCAGAGGCCCATCAACCAGCATTACGCGAAAACATTGCTGCCCGGGATGCAAGGAACACACTCATCTTGGCCAGATTTGCTTAGCCTAGCCAATCATGCACTTTTGCCTCGCAGCTTCTTACCTGAGCATCGACAATGGCCAAGACCCTGCGTATTCCTAGCTATTTGACCAGCATACTGACAATTGCAAGTAATATTAAGCCCTCAATGTGAAAGTCCCATTCGCGAAATGACACACGCCACAACTACAGCAGTAGCCATCAGATTTTTTATTAACATTATTAATCTGATGGCTTTTTCTAACAATACATGAAATTTCACCCAAGTGACTACCCTTGTGACTATTTGTGCAGTATCTTTCTCTTACACGCGCTCCTACGTGGTACTTCCCCTGTGGCTTCAGCAGATGTGGAGGCCCCTTGCTCACTTTCCTGCTGCTCCTGTCTCGACACCTTTGGCGGGCGTCCTCTGGGGTGGCGAACCTGTGAGGGCTCGTCAACACTCTGCTGCTCCTGCAGCTGTGCAGGGGTTGAGACGCCGATCTCAGTTGGGTGTGGACTCTGGTGGGGCTCTGACCGAGGGCTCTGCAGTGGCATGGAAGTGTGAGCGCTTAGAGAGGAGCCCCCACTTCCTTGATGTCTGCCACCAACTTCCCTCTCATGGGTCAGGCCCCCCTCAGCACTTGCAAGTGGCTTGAGAGCACCTTGCTGCGCATCAGGGGGGCCATGGGGACCCATATCTGCACTGGCTACTCAGAAGGACTTCCATGAAGGTCTAGTTTCTCTGTTCAATAGATGACCATCGCTCCTCCAGAGATGTCATTCTATTCAGAACACTCACCATGTTTTCTGCACTCTGGCGACTTATCTCCTCTATGGCCGCAGCCATCCTCTCGTCTACTGTAGCCATCCTTTCGACGGAGGCTGCCATCATTTGCACGGAGGTTGCCATCCTTTCCATGGTGATGCGTTCATGCGCCAATGACTCCACAAAGGCTCTGCTCATGTTCGCGATGGACTCCTCCATTTGCTCCACACTCGCAGCGACTCTGGAGACAAAACCTGCCAAAGACTCCTGCATCTGTTCCTGGAATTCCAGCACCGCTGTTCTTATGGACAGACCCAGAGGCAGAGGGTCGACATGCAGCTGAGCGGAGCTGGCAGAGTCCTGCGCCCTCCGACTAGGACTCTCCACTGCTGTCCCTGTCTCCACAATCTGCTGATACTCACTTGTAAGCTGTGATACACCAGGTGACAACACTACTCTATCTCGCGAAGGTCCCACCGAGGTGTGAGTGTCTGCACTGGTGCTGGGTGCGCTGAATTCTGCTGAGCTGCGCCCTCAGAGATTGCAGCTTCCTCTGAGGAGTCTGGATGCTCAGGCTTTTCCTCCTGGCTAGTGGGGACGGCTGCTTGCGATGGTCCTGTGGGGAGTAAAGGAAAGAGTCAGAGATGTGATGCCAAGGTTACATGCACATTGCATATTGCAGATGCACATAAGTCCATCTGTAGAGCTTCAGAATCATTATCAGCAACTCATCTTCCTCAACTCCAACGATTTCCAGGACCGCCTCCTCCCAGGGGGTGAGGTGGGCTAGTGAGGGTGTCCCTCCTCCTGTCCTCGCTCTTTCTCTTTTGTTGTGAGCTCTCTTTTCCTGCAATGAGGGAGACAAGTGGAGGTTGAGTGAGAGTGAAAGAGTGAGTGTAGAGATTCCATAGCATAGATACTTAGAAGGAGACAAAGATGGAGTGAGGTGGCAAGACCAAGGGCCCTCCCTGTGTGTTGTAAGTTGTTTGCATAGCATCACAGTGATAGGGAGTGTGAGGGCTGCATAGTTGAATAGTTAGGTGAATGTGACCATAGAGAGAAAGGGAATGGGTAAGGGTGCATGGATGTCAGTGTCAAGTGGGATGTGGAGGAAGAGATTGCTAAAGCTGTGTGCTGGTGAGGAAAGGCAATGGGGATCAGATTGAGGGTGATGGGAGAATCATACTCACTTTTCCAGTGCGCTGAAGGTCATGAAATCTCTTCCTACACTGTATCCAGGTTCTGCGGGTCACTGCTAAGGAGTTGACCTCCTCTGCCACCTGTATCCACACGGCCTTGATCTGCTGGGGAGGCTTCTTCCTCCCTGTAGAAGGGAAGAGCAACTCCTTATGTGCTCTAGCTCCATCAACTAATGCCTGCAGGGCCACATCGTCGAATCTGGGAGCAGACTCAGCTCTCCCGCTGCTCATGGTGCCTCCAGGTCCCTCTCATAACAAAGGCCAAAAAGTTGGCAGTCTGCAGAAGATGCAAGGCTTGCTGTAGACCTTAAATGCAGCAGCAATGATGACATCATCAGAGGCGATGTTCAGACTGGAAAAACTCATTTGCCAAGGGTTCCCGCACGTTGGAACTCAATTGGACAATTAAGTTAAAATTGCATCATTCTCCCACATCCATTTAGATTCGGGTGGATAACATGAAATGCGGATTACACTACCCCATCCCACCCCTGAATGAAAATCCAGCCCTATGTGTCTGTCTTCACGGAAGATGACGCAAAAATCTTCCTGGAAATAGTGGAGAACCAAGAGAATGAGGAACTGAAAGAAATTAGTATTAGTAACAAAATAGTACTGGAGAAATGGGACTGAAAACCGATAAATCCCCTGGACCTGATGGCCTACATCCTATGGTTTTGAAAGAAGTGGCTATAGAGATAGTGGATGCATTGGTTGCCATTTTCCAAAAATCTATAGATTCTAGAACAGTTCCCGCAGATTGGAAGGTAGCAAATGTAACTCCACTTTTAAGAAAGGATGGAGAGAGAAAAGGGGAACTACAGACCAGTTAACCTGACATCATTAGTAGGGAAAATGCTAGAATCTATTATTAAGGACGTGGTAATAGGGCACTTAGAAAATAATAATAGGATTGGGCAGAGTCAACACGGATTTATGAAAGGGAAATCATATTTGACAAATCTGTTAGAGTTTTTTGAGGTTGTAATTAGCAGAATGGATAAGGGGGAACCAGTGGATGAGGTGTATTTGGATTTTCAGAAGGCATTCGGTAAGGTGCCACACAAGAGGTTATTAAACAAAATTAGGGCTCATGGGAATGAACAGAAAACAGAGAGTGGGAATAAACGGGTCATTTTGGGGTTGGTAGGCTGTAACTGGTGGGGTACCGCAAGGATCAGTGCTTGGGCCTCAGCTATTCACAATCTATATCAATGATTTGGATGAGAGGACCAAATGTAATATATCCAAGTTTGTTGATGATACAAAGCTGGGTGGGAATGTAAGTTGTGAGGAGGAGGCAAAGAGGCTTCAAGGGGATATAGACATACTAAGTGAGTGGGCAAGAACATGGCAAATGGAATATAACGTGGAGAAATGTGAAGTAATCCAGGAAAAATAGAAAAGCAGAGTATTTTTTAAATGGTGAGAGATTGGGAAACGTTGGTGTTCAGAGGGACCTGGGTGTCCTTGTACACGAATCACTGAAAGTTACCATGCAGGTACAGCAAGCAATTAGGAACGCAAATGGTATGTTGGCCTTTATTACAAGAGGATCTGAGTTTAAGAGTAAAGACGTCTTACTGCAATTATATAGGGCCCTGGTTAGACCAAACCTGGAGTATTGTGTACAGTTTTGGTCTCCTTACCTAAGGAAGGATATACTTGCCATAGAGGGAGTACAATGAAGGTTCACCAGACTGATTACTAGGATGGGGGGATTGTCCTATGAGGTGAGATTGAGTAG
Organism: Somniosus microcephalus; assembly: GCF_052327205.1. Classification (NCBI taxonomy): domain Eukaryota; kingdom Metazoa; phylum Chordata; class Chondrichthyes; order Squaliformes; family Somniosidae; genus Somniosus; species Somniosus microcephalus. The sequence continues at coordinate 136,042,781 of NC_140996.1, read as the reverse complement.
ACTAGGCCTATATTCTCTAAAGTTTAGAAGAATGAGAGGCGAGCTCATTGAAACATACAGAATTCTTACAGGGCTTGGCAGGGTAGATGCAGGGAGGATGTTTCCCCTGGCTGGGGAGTCTAGAACCAGGGGTCACAGTCTCAGAATAAGGGATCGGCCATTTAGGACTGAGATGAGGAGAAATTTCTTCACTCAGAGGGTGGTGAATCTTTGGAATTTGCTACCCCACAGGGCTGTGGAGGCTCGGTCAATGAGTATATTCAAGACAGAGATCGATAGATTTTTGGATATTAAGGGAATCAAGGGATATGGGGATAGTGCAGGAAAGTGGAGTTGAGGTAGAAGATCAGCCATGATCTTATTGAATGGCAGAGCAGGATCAAGGGGCCAAATGGCCTACTCTTGCTCCTAGTTCTTATGTCCTTATGTTCTTATGAAGGGCCGCATTTGATTATTTGAAATTTGTGTCATGCTCGAAGCTGGTAGGAATGATGTTTACAGCACAGAAGGAGGCCATTCAGCGAAAAAAGAGCTATCCAGCCTAATCACACTTTCCAACTCATGGTCCATAGCCCTGTAGGTTACGGCACTTCAAGTGCATATCCAAGTACTTTTTAAATGTAATGAGGGTTTCTGTCTCTACCACCCTTTCAGGCAGTGAGTTCCAGACACCCACCACACTTTGTGAAGAAACTCCCCTCTAATCATTCTACCAATTACTTTAAATCCATGCCCCTGGTTATTGACCTCTCTGCTAAGGGAACTAGGTCCTTCCTATCCACCCAATCTAGGCCCCTCATAATTCTTTACACCTCAATTAAATCTCCCCTCAGCCTCCTCTGTTCCAAAGAAAACAACCCCAGCCTATCCAACCTTTCCTCTTAGCTAAAATTCTCCTGTCCTGGCAACATCCTCGTAAATCTCCGCTATACCCTCTCTAGTGCAATCACATCTTTCCTGTAATGTGGTGACCAGAACTGTGCGCAGTACTCTAGCTGTGGGCTAACTAGTGTTTTATATAAAATAATAACAACAGAAAATGCTGGAAATACTCAGCAGGCCAGGCAGCATCTGTGGAGAGAGAAACAGAGTTAACGTTTCAGGTCTGGGACCTTTCATCAGAAGTGGAAAAAGCTGGAGATGTAACAGATATTAAGCAGGTGCAGAGACAGGCGGGAGAGGGGTGCGGATTTAGGAGGGGAGGAAGGAATTGAAAGAACATACTGTCCTTATGAAAGAGGCAGGAAAGATAAAATGTTGCAAATGGGAATGGCAAAATAATACAGCATGAAAAATGGGGGCAGGGGTTATTGTCTGAAATTGTTGAACTCGATGTTGAGCCCGGAAGGCTGTAAAGTGCCTAATCGAAAGATGAGGTGCTGTTCCTCGAGATTACGTTGAGCTTCATTGGAACAATGTAATAGGCCGAGGACAGAGAGATCAGAGTGGGAGTGAAGCGGAGAATTAAAGTGACAGGCGACCAGAAGCTCAGGGTCACCCTTACGGACTGAAAGGAGGTGTTCTGCAAAGCGGTTGCCCAATCTGCGTTTGGTCTCCCCAGTGTAGAGGAGACCGCATCGTGAGCAGCGAATACAGTACATTAATTTGCAAGAAGTACAAGTAAATCGCTGTTTCACCTGGAAGGGGTGTTTGGGGCCCTGGACAGTGGGAATGGAGGAGGTAAAAGGGCATGTGTTGCATCTCCTGCGCTTGCACGGGAAGGTGCCAGGCGAAGGAGAAGGGCTGTTAGGTGTGATTGAGGAGTGGACCAAGGTGTCGCGGAGGGAGCGGTCCCTTCGGAATGCTGAAAGGGGAGGCGAGGGAAAGATGTGTTTGATGGTGGAATCACGTTGGAGGTGGTGGAAATGGTGGAGGATGATCTGTTGGATGTGGAGGCTGGTGGGGTGAAAGGTGAGGACAAGGGGAACCCTATAGTGGTTCTGGGAGGGAGGGGAAGGGGTGAGAGCAGAAGTGCGGGAAATGGAATGGACACGGTCAAGGGCCGTGTCAACCACAATAGAGGGGAATCCTCGGTTGAGGAAAAAGGAAGACATGTCGGAAGCACTGGTATGGAAGGTGGCATCATCAGAACAGATGCGGCGGAGATGGAGAAACTGGGAGAATGGAATAGAGTCCTTACAGGAAGCGGGGTGGGAGGAAGTGTAGTCCAGGTAGCTGTAGGAGTCCGTGGGACTGTAGTGGATGTTTGTCAAAAGCCGATCGGCAGAAATGGAGAGGGAGAAGTCAAGGAAGGGAAGGGAAGAGTTGGAGATGGACCATGAGGAAAGGGTGGAAATTGGAAGTAAAGTGAATGAACTTATCCAGTTCAGGGCGAGAGCAGGAATCGGCACCAATACAGTCATCGATGTACCGGAAAAAGAGCTGAGGGAGGGGACCTGAGTAGGACTGGAACAATGAATGTTCCACATATCCCATGAACAGGCAGGCATAGCTAGGGCCCATGCGGGTTCCCATAGCAACACCTTTAATTTGGAGGAAGTGAGTGGAGTCAGAGGAGAAGTTGTTCAATGTGAGAACAAGTTCAGCCAGGCAGAAGAGAGTTGTGATGGATGGGGACTGGTTGGGCCTCTGTTCAAGGAAGAAACAATATCGTGTTTTATATAGTTGAAGCATAACCTCCCTGTTCTGATATTCTATGCCTCAGCTAATAAAGGAAAGTATCCCATATGCCTTCTTAACCACCTTATCTACCTGTCCTGCTACCTTCAGGGATCTGTGGATATGCACTCCAAAGTCCCTCTACACTTCTCAGTATCCTACCATATATTGTGTATTCCATTGCCTTGTTAGCCCTCCCCAAATGCATTGTCTCACACTTCTCCGGATTGAATTCCATTTGCCACTTATCTGCCCACCTGATCAGTCCATTGATATCTTCCTGTAGTCTACAGCTTTCTTCCTCACTATCAATCACACAGCCAATTTTTGTATCATCTGCAAACTTCTTAGTCATGTCCCCTACATTGAAGTCTAAATCATTGATATATACCACAAAAAGCAAGGGACCTAGTACTGAGCCCTGCAGAACCCCACTGGAAACAGCCTTCCAGTCACAAAAACACCCATCAACCATTACCCTTTGCTTCCTGCCACTGAGCTAATTTTGGATCCAACTTACCACTTTCCCTTGGATCCCACTGGCTTTTACTTTTCTGACCAGTCTGCCATGTGGTACCTTTTCAAAAGCCTTGCTAAAATTCATGTAGACTACATCAAACGTGCTACCCTCATCGACCCTCCTTATTGCCTCCTCAAAAAATTCAATCAAGTTGGTCAGACACGACCTTCCCGTAACAAATCCAGGTTGACTGTCCTTGATTAATCCATGCCTTTCTAAATCACGATTAATGCTGTCCCTCAGACTTTTTTCCAGTAACTTGCCCACCACCGAGGTTAGGCTGACTGGCCTGTAATTACTCGGTCTATCCCTTTCTCCCTTTTTAAACAACGGTACAATGTTAGCAGTCCTCCAGTCCTCCGAAACCACACCTGTAGCCAGAGAATTGGAAAACGATGGTCAGAGCCTCTGCAATATCCTCCAATGCTTCTCTTAACAGCCTGGCAATTTATCTACTTTCAAAGATGCTAAACCGCTTAATATTTCCTCTCTCACTATGTTTATCTCATCTAATATTTCACAGTCCTCCTCTTCAACTATAATGTCTGCATCATCCCTCTCTTTTGTGAAGACAGATGCAAAGTATTTATTAAGAACCATACACATGTCTTCTGCATCAACACACAGGTTACCGTTCTGGTTTCTAATAGGCCCTACTCTTACTTAAGTTATCCTTTTGCTCTATGTATTTATAAAATATCTTTGGGTTTTCTTTGATTTTACTTGCCAATATTTTTCATGCCCTCTTTTTGCTTCCCTAATTTCCTTTTTAATTTCACACCTGCACTTTCTATATTCTTCTAGGCTTTCTGCAGTATTTAGCTCTCGGTATTGTTGTGTCTGTGTATAATAAGACACAGACTGCTGGAGAAACGGTACAACAGGTGTTTACTCAACGTGGCTCACAGTGGAACTGACTGTACAGATTACTACTCAGTGCTATATACAGGTGTGGTCACTGCCGGTACTACAGTATACATGAGCTGTAAAAAGTAGTTCCCCCCTTAAAGGTATATACATTACAATTCCTCCCCTTTTAGATTAACAGTACCATAACACTCATTTAACAATTAAATATCAAACTAATTACAATTAACACTTTTAACATGCAACATTAGCTGAAAATAGTCTATTTATATATTCAGTCCTTGGGGAGACTTCCTGATCTTTTCTGGATAGCGCCTTTCCCGAGTGTCTTGCTCTTGGTGCGGAGGCGATTCTGGCCCCCTGTCGTCGGTTGGTTCATCAGCTTCCGATGCTACTGTTTCTGGGGTAGATGCGACCTGTACGTCGGGTTCATCACCAGGTACGTATGGGCGAGGCATGGGGTTGACTTGTTCCTGTGACTCTAGGATCTGGTCAGCATGGCGTCTCACGATGCTCTCCCCAACGTCCACTGTGTACATTAGTGGGCCCTGCCGTGTGCATATCGTTCCTGGCTGCCATTTTTCTGTTCGGTAGTCGCGGGCCAAGACTGGTTGCCCTACATTGAAGCTCCTTGTTGGCTTCTCATGGATGTGCTGGAATTGCTTACTCTCAACATCTCTTCGTACGTTTGGTCTGAGCAAATCCAGGCGAGACCTTAACCTTCGGTTAAAGAACATCATGGCTGGGGCCTGGTTGGTGACTGCATGTGTCGCATTCCGGTAGGCGAACAGGAAATTGTTCACCTTGTGCTGCAGCGGAATGTTGTCATTGTACATAGCCTTTATTGCCTTTTTAAAGGTTTGTACGAACCTCTCAGCCAATCCATTTGTGGCTGGATGATACGGGGCGGATGTGTAATGCCTTACCCCATTCTTTTTCAAGAACCTCCGGAACTCTTCGGACACAAACTGTGGTCCGTTGTCGGAGCAAATCTGTTCTGGCAAGCCATTCCTGGCAAAAATGGTCCGTAGGACTGCAATAGTTTTCTCCGTGGTGGTGGAGGACATTTTGATGATCTCAGGCCATTTCGAGTGCGCATCCACGGCTATTAAAAACATTGAGTCCATGAATGGACCAGCAAAATCAATATGCACCCGTTGCCATGGAGATGAGGGCCACTCCCATGGGTGTAGAGGGGCCTGTGGTGGTGCATTTTGGACTTTCAGGCATCCTGAGCAGCTCTTGGTCAGGTCCTCGATTTGTTTATCGATTCCCGGCCACCACACATAAGCCCTGGCTAGGCTTTTCATTTTTACCCCTCCCAGATGACCCTCATGAAGCTCATTGAGCACTCTATCCCTTAACTTGGGTGGAATTACCACTCGGGATCCACACATCAAGGTCCCCCGGCACACTGACAGCTGTTCTCTCCTTGTCGAGAATGCTGGCAACAGTGAGTCGCCATGTGCTGGCCATCCCTTCACCGTCAAATCATATACCCGAGACAGTGTCGGGTCATTTCGGGTTTCCTTTTCGATACAAGCGTTAGTTACCGGTAGGTATTCAACTATAGTCGAATGGAATATTTCGACAGGATCCACTGCTGGTGCTTCCTCCGCAGTAGGCAGTGGCAGGCATGATAGCCCATCAGCATTTCCATGCTGTTTCGTGCCCTTATATTCAATCTCATAGTGGTGCGCCCCTAGAAAAAGTGACCATCTTTGTAGTCGTTGCGCAGTCATCACCGGAACGCCCTTCTTTGGATTAAAAATGGAGACAAGAGGCTGGTGATCAGTCAGCAAGGTGAATTTCTGCCCGTGCAGATAGTGATTGAACTTTTTCACTCCCCACACAAGGCTGAGGGCCTCCCTGTCAATCTGGGCAGAGTTACACTCGGCTGAGGTTAGTGATCGTGACGCAAAGGCTATTGGCCTCTCTGAGCCATCCGAGAATTTGTGCGACAGCACCGCTCCAATGCCGTAGGGTGACGCATCACATGCCAACCGAATTGGTAATGCTGGGTTGTAATGGGCCAATACCTCTTTCGATGTGATTGGTGTTTTGCTCTTCTGGAAAGCTCGTCGACATTCGTCACTCCACTTCCCTGGCACCCCAGTTTGCAGTAGGGTGTTCAGTGGGTGTAGTATTGTAGACAAATTTGGCAAGAACTTATGGTAGTAGTTTACTAGCCCGAGGAATGACCAAAGTTGTGACACATTTTCCGGTGCTGGAGCCTTGACTACTGCCTCAATCTTCTCTGGGGACTTATGTAACCACTCATTATCGATAACGTGGCCACAATACGAGATCTGTTTTCTAAAAAACTCGCATTTGGGGCGGTTAGCTCGGAGCCCATATTCCTGCAATCTAGTGAGCACCTGCTCCAGGTTGGCAAGGTGCTCACTGTCATTTTCGCCCGTGACCAGGGTGTCGTCCAAATAACACTGGGTCCCTGGGATCCCTTGCAGGACTTGTTCCATTGCCCTCTGCCAAATAGCCGGAGCTGATGCTACCCCGAATACCAGCTGGTTGTATTGGTAGAGACCTTTATGGGTGTTGATTGCGAGGTATTTTTTTGATGCTTCTTCTACCTCCATTTGCAGATACGCCTGGGCCAGATCAATCTTAGTGAAGCGTTTCCCTCCAGATAGCGAGGCGAAAATATCTTCAATCCGCGGAAGTGGATATTGTACGGTGTGAAGGACCGGGTTCACTGTCACCTTAAAGTCCCCACAGATGCGAACCTTCCTTGGTTCCCCAGGCGTGCTGCTCAACGACTTTTTCATCACAGGGACGATGGGTGAAGCCCACTCGCTCCAGTCTACCTTGGACAGTACACCTGAATGTTCCAGACTCTCCAGCTCTGCTTCGACGGCTGGGCGGATCGCATAAGGTACCGGTCTGGCCTTAAAAAACTTTGGACTTGTGTTTTCTTCAATTTTAATCGTCGTTGTCATGACTTTTAGTGTTCCGAGTCCTTGCTGGAACACTTCTTTCGCGTCAGTTAGGATCTTTGACAGTTGCCCAGGTGTGACGTTGTCATCCTTTTTGTCAGTGACAGTCAGTGCCTGTATGGAATGCCAATCCAGTTGTATTTTCCGGATCCATTCATGTCCCAGTAATGGTGGTCCTCCATCTTGCAATACATACAGGTCTAGTTTTGGTGTTTCCTTACCGTTATATATAACGGTCACCCTTATTTTTCCTTTGGGTTAGACTTTTTGCCCCGTGTACGTCTTCAAAATAATTTTTGTGTCTCTCAAGGGTATGTGTGAGAATAGCTGCTCGTAGTCCCGTCGGATTATGACTGTTAGGGCTGATCCTGTGTCCAATTCCATCTTTACCTGGACTCCTGCTAACTTGAGAGTGACCCAAATGGTTCGGTGATCCTCCGTTGTGATCACATTATGTAGTTTCAGACAACTCAGTTCCCTGCTTTCGGAGTCATTATCACTCTTTTGTTCGTCTGAACTATTCTCCGTCATCTTATGTACCTTCTTGTACTTTCCTTTGGTAGGTTTCTTATTGCTGGTTTTCTTTCCCGACCTGCAGACTCGTGCTATGTGTCCTACTTTTCCACACTGTCTGCACACTTTGTCTTTGAACCAGCAATCATTCTGGTCGTGTGTTGTTCTGCCGCAGCGATAGCACTTCTCTGTTCCATATGGCATTTCGTTTGTGCCATATTCTTGCAGTCTCTGTTGTATCTCTGCAGCGCCCCATGCTGCTGCTTCATATGATACCGCAATGCTGAAAGCCTTTTTCAGCGTAAGGTCCTTTTCAGATAAAAGCCGTTTCTGGGTTCCTTCACTTTGAAGCCCACACACAAACTTGTCCCTTAAGGTATCTGCCAGTCCCGCTCCAAACTGGCAGTGTTTCGATAGTTTGCACAGTTCTGTTAAATAATCAGCATTGCTTTCATCCTTATGCTGGTTCCGTTTGTGAAACTGGAATCTTTCTGCTATCAGCAGCGGTGTGGGGTTTAAATGTCCCTGTAGTATCGTTACTATGTCTTCAAAACTCTTTTCCATTGGCTTCGTTGGGGTTACTAGATTTCGTAATAAACCATACGTCTTTGCACCCATTAAATTTAACAATACCGATGCTTTCTTGTCATCTGACACCTCATTTGCCTTGCAGTACACCTCTATTCGTTCGACATATGTAGTCCAATCTTCGACTTCATTGTCAAATGCGGTGATACTGCCACTCTTCGGCATTTTTGGTGTGGTTTAAAATGGCGTCTCCCAATGGCTTAAAATGGCGTCTCCCGCGCTTTCCTTCCTCCCCCGCTGCTGCCAACGCCGCTCCCGGCGGTTCTCATGGCAATGGCAGTGCCCTGTAGGTTTCACGCGCTTCTCCTGCGCTGCTGCCAACGCCGCTCTCGGCGGTCCTCGTGGCAATGGCGACACCTCGCGGATTTCTGCGCGTCTCTCTCTCCCTCTCTCCGATGCTGCTCAGCCCCTGAACACCGGCTGCGCCCTATGCGCTCTGCCCTCTCTCTCTCTCCCCCGTCGACGCTGCTCGGCCCTTTGCTGTGCTGCTCGGTCGGGCTCTAGCCCGCCGCTGTCCGGGAAGGGTCTGCGCACTACCTGTTGCCAGCCCGTTTCGCTGGACCACCTCGACTGGAAAGCCAAGCCTGGCTCTCGACAGCCTCCCCCGCAATTCTCGAGTCTCTGCTGGATGACTGGGCGGTTGCCCGTGGTCGACGCCCGAGTCTCTGGCCTTGACCTCCAATCCACTGATCTCCAGGAACGAATCCCGGGAGGTGATGCAGAGTTGCAGGTAAGTTCGAACTTGCCTTGTCACCAATGTTGTGTCTGTGTATAATAAGACACAGACTGCAGAAGAAACAGTACAACAGGTGTTTACTCAACGTGGCTCACAGTGGAACTGACTGTACAGATTACTACTCAGTGCTATATAGAGGTGTGGTCACTGCCGGTACTACAGTATACATGAGCTGTAAAAAGTAGTTCCCCCCTTAAAGGTATATACATTACAGGTATCAGACATAAGCTTCCCTTTTTTGCCTTATTCTACCTTGTATGCTTCTCAACATATAGGGGGCTCTAGATTTGGGAGTCCCACCCTTTTTCTTTGTGGGAACATATTTGCTCTGAACCCTCACTATCTCCTCTCTGAACACCTCCCACTGCTCTGTCACTGATTTACCTTCAAGTAGCTGTTTCCAATCCACTTTTGCTAAATCACATCTCAGCTTAGTAAAATTGGCCTTTCCCCAATTGAGAACTTTTACTTCTGCTCTACCTTTGTCCTTTTCCATAACTACATTAAATCTAACTGAATTATGATCACTGCCAACAAAATGCTCTCCCACTGATAGTCCTTCCGCCTGCCCAGCTCCATTCCCTAAAACCAAGTCCAGAACCACCTTCTCTCTTGTTGGGCTTGCTACGTACTGGCTAAAAAAGTTCCCCTGAATGCATTTTAAGAATTCTGCATCCTCCTTTCCTTTCACACTGATTCTATCCCTGTTAATGTTAGGGTAGTTGAAATCCCCTACTATTACTGCCCTATTGTTTTGCACTTCTCAGAAATTTGCCTACATATTTGTTCTTCTATCTCCCTCTGACTATTTGGAGGTCTTTTGTATACGCCCAGCAGAGTGATTGCCCTTTTTTTGTTCTTCAGTTCAACTCATATGGCCTAATTTGATGATCCTTCTAACATATCATCCCTCCTCACAGCTGTACTTATTTCTTTAACCAACACTGCGACGCCCCTCCTTTTTTATCCCCCTCTCGATCTAGTGTGAAAACCCTGTAACCAGGAATGTTGAGCTGCCATTCCTGCACTTCTTTCATGCATGTTTCAGTAATAACTATGATATCATATTTCTATGTGTCTATCTGTGCCCTCATGCTCAGGTTCCCATCCCCCTGCCAAGCAGGTTTAAAGCCTCCCCAACAGCACTAGCAAACCCCCTCGCAAGGATATTGGTCCCTGCCCTGTTATGGTGAAACCCATCTGGCTTGTACAGGTCCCACCTCCCCTAGAACTGATCCCAATGCCTCAGGGATCTAAAGCCCTCCATTGTGCCCCATCTCTCCAGCCACGCATTCATCTGCTCTATCCTCCTCTTTCTGTACTCACTAGCGCATGGCACCGGGAGTAATTCGGAGATTGCTACCTTTGAGGTCCTGCTTATTAATCTCTTTCCTAGCTTCCTAAAAGCTGCCTGCAGGCCCTCATCCCTCTTTCTACCTAGGTCATTGGTACCAGTATGGACCACGACCTCTGGCTGTTCACACTCCCCCCTCAGAATGTCCTGCAGCTGCTCAGTGACATCCTTGACCCTGTCACCAGGGAGGCATCCTGGAGTCACGTCTGGGGCCTGTCTGTTCCCCTAACTACTGAATCCCCTATCACTATTGCTTTCCTGACCTTCTTCCTCTCCCTTGTCAAGGCCAGCGAGCGGGTGGGAGCGAGAATTTAGGCAGGAGCCGGCCACCACCTGGGGCCTGAGGTAACAGGCCTTAAGGTAAGTGCTGCGAGGTGGGGGGTTCCCAAACAAATGCTGGTGTGGGGAAGGAAGGAGAGGGAGGGCTGGGCGAGGGAGGCCCAAGGATTTCTTCCTGCTCCTCCTGGCTCCCAAGGATTTTGATCAAAGAATAAAAAATCTTATTTAGCACAGCCTCTTCTGGCTACACTGCTGCATCACACCAGAAATAAATAAAAGACTTGTATTTATATCGTGCCTTTCATGACTAACACAGGGTTCAAAGCACTTTACAGCCAATGAAGTACTTTTGCAGTGTAGTCACTGTTGTAATGTGGGAAACACGGCAGCCAATTTGCGCACAGCCAGCTCCCACAAACAGCAATGTGGTAATGAGCAGATAATGTTTTTTTTGTTACGTTAATTGAGAAAAAAGAAAGACTTGCATTTATATTGCGCCTTTCATGACCACCGGACGTCTCAAAGCGCTTTACAGCCAATGAAGTACTTTTAAAGTGGAGTCACTGTTGTAATGTAGGAAATGCGGCAGCCAATTTGCACACAGCAAGCTCCAACAAACAGCAATGTGATAATGACCAGCTAATCTGTTTTTGTTATGTTGGTTGAGGGATAAATATCGGCCAGGACACCTGGGATAACTCTGCTGCTCTTCTTCGAAATAGTGCCATGGGATCTTTTACGTCCAACTAAAAGAGCAGACGGGGCCTCGGTTTAACATCTCATCTGAAAGACGGCGCCTCCAACAATGTAGCACTCCCTCAGCACTGCACTGGAGTGTCAGCCTAGATTTTTGCACTCAAGTCCCTGGAGTGGGTTTTGAACCCGCAACCTTCTGACTCAGAGGCGAGTCAGGGCCTAGAAATTCGGCTACCCATTACTGGCAGATTCCTGAAAATAAATGGCGGCCGCCACTCTAATTCCCTCCTCTGGTGCAGGACTCGGTGGCCGCCATTTTGGTGCAGGCCATAGCACTGCCATAAGCAGTGCTGGGCTTGGACATACAAATCTGGATAGCGTGACGTCAGTCGGTGTGCAATGTCGACATAACGCCACACTCTGCGAACTTGGACCTTTGCGCTGAGTTTAGCGCTGAGTCTTAAGCTTGCTCCGAAAAGCAAGCGTGCAGCAGACTGAGAGATGCAGTCAGCCCTTCTTAAAGGGACACACACATCTTTCAGGGAATTTTGCATTTAAGCTTTTGGACTGGATTTTTTTTATTTTATTGAAGTAGTGGCTTGGTGCAATACATGTTAAAAGTTTTTAAAGTGTGCAGGGAATGCTGCTGGATACTTGCATGACCCCAGGTGGTTAAAGAAAGGCCTCTGAGAAGACAGAAAATGCTGGAAATGGAGAGAGAAACAGAGTTTACATCTCAGTTCGAGATGCTATCTGAACTGCAGAATATTTTCAGCATTTTTTGCTTTTATTTCAGATTTCCAGCATCCACACACAAAGGAAAGAGGAAGATGCAGAAGAGGAGGAAGCAGAAGAGAAAGAAGCAGAAGGAAGGATGTAACCCAGACAGCCCCTTTCTGGCTGGGATATCTGGGATGAAATCATCCGCCTGCGGTACTACCAGTGACCACGACCCCAATTCCCCTTTCAACAGTTGTCCCAAACCTTACCTTTCCTCTGTTACTAACCATCACAGTATTCTCTTGGCCACACTGTTGAAATAAAAGTCACCACAAAACAAACTTTCCAATCCAACTTTATACATTAATCTGTCCAATATGACATCAAGAAATCAACTTATCACCCTTATGCATTCCCTTAGTGACTGTCTTGTGTGTGCCTTTGCCTATCCTACATGTCATGTAGTGCTACCCCAATGGCTGCAACGTGGCTAGTGGAAGGCTGCTGACTTTCGATACGGGACACTGTAAATAGCCCTGCAGGTCAACCTTGAAGAGCTGGTGGCTGGGAGTGTGAAATCGAGTGATGGTGTTTCTTCTTCTTCTTCACTCTCCTCTCCCTCTTCTTGGTCAACCACTGGCTGGGCAGGCTGCATTTCTTGGGTGTGTGAAATGAGGAAGGAACAAGGGTAGAGTTGTGTTGAGGAGAGGGCAGGAAAGCAAGAGGTGCATGCCAGAAGGAGGATAAGGTATGAGGATACCAGCATCTTGTATCCTTTCAGCCCGGTCCTGGCCACGGGCTCAGCCATGCCCCTACCAAGAATGGCCAGCACCGTCAAGAGGGTGAGATGATGCTAGGAGTGGGAGGTGTGCCTCATGTTTGGTAGGTGAGTGACTGGGGGGGGCCAGGGGGTCGTGCATTAAGCAATGTTCGAGGCTACTAGCGCAGTTGGTAGGAGACAGCTTTTGAAGATGCATTCACTGACCTTGACCACTGGTCTGAGGTCATGAAGCTTCTTACAGCACTGGAGCCAGGCAGTGACGGCTTCGGTGATGTGGTCCCACACTGTTCTTTCTGGAGGGCCTCCTGGCCCCTGTGGGTAGCGGACCTTTCTTGCAGTGTTGACCTCCTGCACAAAGTTGGAGTGCTGCATGCAAGACCCTAGGTGCCCGTTCCTGGCATGCTGAGCCATTTGTGTTAGTGCTGAAGCATTTTCCCCATTTTTTTTTTAGGTGCGGAAGGGAATTCAGCTTTAAGAACTGAAGACTGCTATTTGGGAAATCTTTTTCATGTTTTTTTTTCAGTAGGCATTTGAGTTGTAAGGGCTAACAACTGCCTATTCTTAAATGATCTTTATTTTTTTCATTTTAGAAGGTAGTTCCCATTTAAGGGACCATGCTGCTTTCTAAAATGGCAGCCTTGCTTTAAGAAAAAGGCTGTTCTTGCTCCAATGACGATATGACCACGCTACATTGGGCCTCCTGCTGAGACTACCACCTGAAAACTGGCCTTACACAGTTAGTTTAGCGCTGCGCTAATGTTAATTAGCAAGCAGCACCAATGTACCAGTGCTGCCAGCGCTATTAATTTCGGTGTCCGTTAACTGCGGCTCGCGTTGCCACCAGCAGGTTTCCAGCGCTCTGGAATTTCTCGGCCCAGGTTTCTCTGGCGGGTTTGAAATTGAGTGGTCCTCCCAGATTCGTTGTATAAATTACTCAGACTATTTAAAAGTGAAAGCAACACATCACATTATGGCTTGTTCCCTTAGGTCCCTGGTGGTGGCCAGCTCCTGCCTAAATTCCCGCTCCCGCCTGCTTTCTGGTCTTGACACAATTTAGAAGAGAAAACTGGAAAATATTTACAAAAATTCAAAAGTAATGGAAGCAAAGCTTACAGTTTATACAACCAACATTCCTATCCCCAATAATGGACCAGAATTTAATGTAGCAAGTGAACGAACGCCACTCTTGCCCATTTAATTTCTACGACCTTTTCCACTGGAAGTTGTTGGAAGTTAGAGATCCAAACAGTGTGGTGCCCTCTACAGGACATCTGGGAGCTGTGAATAGGGCAAGCAACTGTGTGTCTTCCTAACCAATCAGATTGATGTATTGTTAATGAACAGCGCAGAGTCTGAATCAGGAAGTATAAGTTAGAATAGTGAATTCAATGTCCTTCAAATCAGGTACAGAAAGTGAAATAAGGGGAAGGGAAGAAAGGCTGGATTAAGAGAAAAAAAGAGAGACAGAAAGAAAAAGTAAAACATTACTTTTAATTTAAATTCTTTTTTTAAAATCCCCAACAATTAAAATCCGATGGAATGAGACTCCACACACGTAAAAGTTAATTTTCAGTGCCAGAGAGGTTGTTTGGCAGTAATTAAGAGTTATCACGCCATTAAAAAGGGTACTTAGACTGAAATGGACAAGCTCTAACTTTTCACTGGCGAGTTTAGTCCGTATTTACCATGCAAGTACAGGAACTTCACGCCTGTTAATTCATTTGAATGGGGAGCCAGACAACGAGATGCTGTTTTTGTGCAGTTTACGGAGGAGCGGTGCACCTCGGACAGCAATTTCTGGATTTGCAAATTGAACTGTGCATCTGCGCGCGCCTGAAGTTACTGTCTGATTTGCGCAAAAATAATGGTGAGCACCGTTAGCCTCACCGTTATTTTTACAGTAAATTCTGGCCCATTATGTTCCAGCCAACAACTTAATCTCAGTCACGTCAGGTCTCTATTTGTTAATTAGATTCCCTTTCAGTTAGTGTCTCAGTACATTATAGGAATAGCCATTTTTACCAAAATATTATGTTTCAATAGGCTATTCACTATTGTTACAATATTATTCTGTATACTCATCATCGTTCATACCATCAGTGAGGCTGGGATTCAAACTCAGCACACCAGTGCAAGAGCCCTGTCACCTGCTGGATTACTGTTCCAGATCAGGTTTTAAATAACAAATTATAACACAGATTATAACTTGCATAAGATTTTTAAAATGCTATGAATAATATTCTTCTAAAATGTTTGTTTAATAAAAGTGCTGCTAAATTACTGCTGCAGTTATGAAAATATTTTTAAAAACACCTGACTAGCTTTCAGGCTACTTAGAAAAGTATTCTATACATAATTCCAATGGCAGGATGCAGAGTGCACGGCTACAAAGAGGATGGTTAAGGCACTGATTGTAATTACGTCCAAATAAAAGTCCACCCCCATATACATGCCCTAGCAATTCATAAATTGCTAAACATATTAAAGAAAATCATTCATACAAACAGCAGATGTTCTCAAAACAGACAAGAAGAATCACAGTGAGTATGAGCAGTTAACCAAAGTATTCATCTCACAGCATTCTTGGTAAGCACATCAGTGGAACTAAAGTACAATGCAACAACTGTATCAGCAAAGCCATAGAAAAGTGTGTTGAAGGAAATAAGAGCGTCAAAACGGCTGCATATTTTTTGTGCTCTCCTGCACAGATTTTGACATTTCCTGAGATTATTTTTTTACAAAACATATATAAATTATAACCAACATAAAAATACACACAAAACAATGCCCACTGAGAAGTTACCTGTTGATGTCATCTTCTCCAAGCATGTGTTTTGGAAGAGGAGAATATCTTCCTGATGAGATCTGTGGCAGTGAGGCCTTGTAATCCAGTGTATCATTATTCCCAGGTGAGGAGAGGATATGATTCTCCATTGGAGAGGAATAAGCTAAAAAAAAAACACACAAAACAATAACAAGCTTGTTTGCTTTTAAAATTCTTAAAGAAGCACACTTGACAGACACTTAACACATTTCTGCATTGTATGTGTTGGCTGGTTAATCACGAATTAAAAATGAAAAATACTTGAATACTATATTTTACAGGGAGTCCTAGTAGACTTGATGCTAAATATGTGCAATGCAACAATCAACCAAGTTAATAGAATGTTGAACCAAATAGCCAAAGAACTAAAACATTTTTTATGTTTTCTTCCCAAAATGTATCACCTCACCGTTCTTCACATTAAATTGTATCTGCCGATGTCACAAACCAGTCTGCCTTCCTGGAGTCTTTTACAGTCCTCCTTGTTGTTTTCTAAACCCGTTTTTTGTGTGATCAGCAAATTTCGAGATTGTGCTCCCCATGCCCAAGTACAAATCATCTTTTCTTATCATTGATTTCACAATCACAAAAAAGCTGCTGGATTTGTATAATGTCCTTTTGTTTCCTTCTGTCTATTCCCAAGTAGTTTATAAATATGACGGCCTAGAAATTCGGTTGGCTTTGCGCCCAGTTTTCGCCCAAAGAGGGCTTTTGCGCCAATAGAGGAGTTCGCGCTGATATTCAGCGCTGCGATAATGGTGGCGGTAGCCGGTAGCGCTGCGCCGGCACTGATGACGTCATCGGTGTGCGCAGTGCCCTGGTTCCGCCCCGATGCCGGCCCGAATCCCATATTCAGTTGCCGCCGCCTCCTCCGTGGCGGCCGCTACTTACATCCGGAGACCAGGGCCTTACTGCAGCCTTAGTGGGGCGCATAAAGGTGGAGGTGCGGCCGGACGCTTTTTCGGCGGCCGCCTGCCCGCACCTCCTTCCCCGGCCTCCTCCACCACCACCCCCGCGGCATTGCCGGCTGCTTTCCGCGAGCCCGGCACTTCTCCGTGGTGCCGGGCTCATTTGCCGGAACAATCCAGCGGCGATCTCCCCGTTGCAGGCACCTCCACCTTAAGAGAAGGAGGAGGCCTGCAGTACCGCAGCCTGCCGCACCGCATCGGGTGGTGCAGCGGCGCCTACAGCGCTGAAATTCAGTTTCAGCGCCCCAAGCGGGGGCGGCCACACCTTGGAATAGCGCCCGGTTCCGACTTGGGGCGCAAAAACTGAATTTCTGACGGTCGCAAATGGCTCCCCGCCCAGCGCTGACTTTTGGGCGCAAACCAGCTGGCGGGCCCAAACTGAATTTCTAGGCCAACTACTTTTGATTAAAATACGGCATACATTCTCACACACACCTCATGCAGCAGTACAGTCCCCAACACTTGAAACCATCAAAATTTAAAATGGGCAATCGCTTATATCATCCAAAAAGCAGTAACCATTACCTATTTGCATTAACATCAATTTCAAATTTGCTGGTTATAGCGTCTTAAATGCTCCATTTATTTCAGGCAGAAACAGCTGTATCAAGTCTCTCATACAATTTAATGAATTGTTATCTTCCTTTTGCACACTGATCATTGTAGAACTTTATTTCAATTAAACTCAGATTATATCGAATTAAATTAGGGGGATTGTGTGAATTACAGGAATAAAATTTAACTGGTCTCCTGGTTTGTTCAATAGTTTCTTTGTTGAGGAATCTCCGCCACTCAACGCTAACCCATGGGCGGTATATTTCTTTAATTAGTCTTGTTCCAATTAAACTTTAGGACAATATTAAAGCAATTGGAGAATATAATTTTAACAGAGGGATGTTACTACAGCCCATCTGTGGTTAGTGAAATGTGATCAGGGGCAGGCTGTGAGCAATCAACACAGCACAGAGATGAAAAGGAGCCGGCATCACTGAGCAACAAATGGTTCCAAAAATCTTCAATAGGATCAAGCTGGTGGACCTAGTAACCGGCCATTCCACATTTACAGACCACGAACTGCAGCTTGCAGTCAGTGACGAAAGAGGGAGCTATTCCATTGGTATGGACTCCACTTAAACTGGGCTGGGACCAGTGTCCTGGCAAATAGAAACATAGAAGATAGGAGCAGGAGTAGGCCATTCAGCCCCTCGAGCCTGCTCCACCATTCAATGAGATCATGGCTGATCATCCAAATTCAGTACCCTGTCCCTACCTTCTCCCCATATCCCTTGATCCCTTTAGTCTTAAGAAATATATCCAACTCCTTCTTGAATATATTTAATGAACTGGCCTCCACCGCCCTCTGTGGCAGAGAATTCCACAGGTTCACCACTCTCTGGGTGAAGAAATTCCTCTTCATCTCAGTCCTAAATGGCTTACCCCTTATCCTTAGACTATGACCCCTGGTTCTGGACTCCCCGGCCATCGGGAACATCCTTCCTGCATCTAGTCTGTCCAGGCCTGACAGAATTTTATAGGTTTCGATGAGATCCCCTCTCAATCTTCTAAACTCCAGTGAGTATAAGCCCAATCTCTCCTCATACGTCATTCCTGCCATCCCAGGAATCAGCCTGGTGAATCTTCGCTGCACTCCTTCCATGGCAAGAACATCCTTCCGCAGATAAAGCAACCAAAACTGCACACAATACTCAAGGTGCGGTCTCACCAAGGCCCTGTACAACTGCAGCAAGACATCCTTGTTCCTGTACTCGAACCCTCTTGCTACGAAGGCCAACTTACCATTTGCCTTCTTAACTGCCTGCTGCACCTGCATGCTTACCTTCAGCGACTGGTGCACAAGAACACCCAGGTCTCTTTGCACTTCCCCTTCTCCCAATCTATTGCCATTCAAATAATAATCTGCCTTCCTGTTTTTGCCACCAAAGTGGATAACCTCACATTTATCCACATTATAGTGCATTTGCCATGTTTCTGCCCAATCACCCAACCTGTCCAAATCGTACTGGAGTTTCACGACAGCCTCCTCACAGCATACCCTCCCACCCAGCATTGTGTCATCTGCAAATTTGGAGATATTACATCCAATTCCCTCGTCCAGATCATTAATATATATTGTGAACAGCTGGGGTCCTAGGACCAATCCTTGCGGTACCCCACTAGTCACTGCCTGCCACTCGGAAAACGACCCGTTTATTCCAACTTTTTGCTTTCTATCTGCCAACCAGTTCTCTATCCAAGTCAATACCTTGCCCCCAATCCCATGTGCCTTAATTTTGCATGCTAATCTCTTATGCGGGACCTTATCGAAAGCCTTCTGAAAGTCCAAATACACCACATCCACTGGTTCTCCCTTATCTATTTTACCAGTTACATCATCAAAAAATTCCAGTAGATTAGTCAAGCACGATTTACCTTTTGTAAATCCATGTTGACTTTCTACGATCCTGTCACTGCTTTCCAAGTGCTCTGCTATTACATCTTTTATAATGGACTCTAGCATTTTCCCCACTACCGATGTCAGGCTTACCGGTCTATAATTCCCTGCTTTTTCTCACCTTTTTTGAATAGTGGGGTAACATTAGCTACCCTCCAATCCATGGGTACTGTTCCAGAGTCTATCGAGTTCTGGAAGATGACCAGCAATGCGTCTACTATCTCCAGGGCCACTTCCTTAAGTACCCTGGGATGTAGATTATCAGGCCCTGGGGATTTATCGGCCTTCAATCCCGTCAACCTCCCCAACACCATTTCCCTACAAATACTGATTTCTTTCAGTTCCTCCCTCTCATTAGTCCCTATGTTCCCCGACATCTCTGGGAGGTTATTTGTGTCTTCCTTTGTGAAGACAGAACCAAAATATGTATTTAATTGGTCTGCCATTTCTTTGTTCCCCATTATAAATTCCCCTGATTCTGACTGTAAGGGACCTACGCTTGACTTCACCAATCTTTTTCTCTTCACATATCTATAAAAGCTTTTAGTCAGTTTTTATGTTCCCTGCAAGCTTACTTTCATAATCTATTTTCCCCCTCTTAATTAATCCCTTTGTCCTCCTTTGCTGAATCCTAAACTGCTCCCAATCCTCAGGTTTGCTGCTTTTTTTGACCAATTTATATGTCCTCTCTTTGGATCTTATGTTATCCCTAATTTCCCTTGTTAGCCACGGTTGAGTCACTTTTTTTGATTTATTTTTATGCCAAACTGGGATAAACAAATTCTGTAGTTCATCCATGCAATCTTTGAACGTTTGCCATTGCCTATCCACCGTCAACCCTTTGAGTGACATTACCCAATCAAATTGAATAACTAGGGCAGTAGGTAGGGTTTTGAACTAAAAAAGGGTGGGGAGGGGAGAGGATTCAGGTGAGGGAAAATTATAAATCTAAAGAGAAAAGTTAAGGCCATACAGCAGTGTAGCAATTTTGGTAAAGATAAGCAGAGCATGACAGGAAGGGACAGAGGGCTAAAAATTTGGTGGCGCCGTGTTTGGGGCGCCAAGCTCGCCTGGGCGCCGGAATTTGCGCTCTGGGCGGAGCCGCTTGCACCCTCCCGATATTCAGTTGGAGCGCCCCAAGAGGGACTCGGGGCGCTGCTTGAGGCTCCCCACGTCCTGCTTGGGGTGCTCAAACTGAATATCGCAGCGCTACGTGCCGCAGCGCCACCGAAAAAAATGGCCACCCCGCACCTCCCCCTTAAGTAGCGCCACTACCGTCACATGTAGGCCCCCCTGAACCAGTCACGAATTATGACCGGCGCTACAGTGGGGGGGCGTGACCCAATATTGCGCTCGGAGTGGTCGTGGTGCGCTGCGCACACCGATGACGTCATCGGTGGCGGAGCAGCGCTACAGGCTAACGCCGCCATTGGCGCCCTGCTAAATATCGCGGGAGGCATGGCCAGTGGCGCTAAAGCCACTGAGTGCCCTCTTTAGGTGCTAACTGGTGGCGCAACCCACCGAATTTCTAGGCCAGAGAGTTTAACGGTCATCAGTGAATAAAGGTCAAATAAGAGAAAATGGTAAAAAAGTTAAAATTAAAAGTGCTTTATCTGAATGCACGAAGCATTTGTAAAAAGATAGGTGAATTAATGGCATAACTAGAGATAAATGGGTTTGATCTAATAGCCATTACAGAGACGTGGTTGCAT
The DNA here is from genome assembly GCF_052327205.1 of Somniosus microcephalus. Lineage (NCBI taxonomy): Eukaryota > Metazoa > Chordata > Chondrichthyes > Squaliformes > Somniosidae > Somniosus > Somniosus microcephalus. Next base: position 136,022,198 of record NC_140996.1, on the reverse strand, counting down.
GGTGACCAAGGTAGGGAACTAAATATTCTAAGGTACTTGATGTTTCGAAAAGATAGGGGAGTAGCCCTGATAATAAAGGATGAGATAAGGATTGTGGCTCGGAAGAGCAGGAAGTAGAATCAGTAAGGGTGGAGATAAGAAATAACAAGGGGTAGAAAACACTGGTGGGAGTTTATAGGCCCCCTAACAGTAGCTATACTGTTGGACAGAGTATTAATCAAGAAATAAGAGGAGCTTTTAACAAAGGTAATGCAATAATCATAGGGAACTTTAACCTTCACATAGACTGGACAAATCAAATTAGCAAAAGTAGTTTGGAGGACGAGTTCAAGGAATATATTCGAGACCGTTTCCTCGAACAATACATCGTGGAACCAGCCAGGGAAGAGGCTATTTTAGATCTTGTCTTGTGTAACGAGACAGGGTTAATTAGTAATTTCATAGTAATAGATCCTCTGGGGAAGAATAATCATAGTATGATAGAATTTCACGTTGATTTCGAGAGCGATGTACTTAAGTCTGAAACTAAGTATTAAACTTAAGTAAAGCCAATTACATAGGTATGAGGGGTGAGTTGGCTAAGGTACATTTGGAAATTAGATTAAAAGGTATGATGGTAGATAAGGAACAACAACAACAACAACTTGTATTTATATAGCACCTTTAATGTAGTAAAAAGTCGCAAGGTGCTTCACAAGAGTGTTATAAAACAAAATTTGACATGAACCACATAAGAAATTTGGGCAGATGCCAAAAGCTTGGTCAAAGAGGTAGGTTTTAAGGAGCGTCTTAAAGGAGGAAAGAGAGGTAAAGAGCTGGAGAGGTTTAGCGAGGGAATTCCAGAGCTTAGGGCCTAGGCAGCTGAAGGCATGACCAACAATGGTTGAGTGATTAAAATCAAGGATGCTCAAGTGGCCAGAATTAGAGGAGCACGGATATCTCGGGGGGTTGTGGGGCTGGAGGAAATTATAGAGATAGGGAGGGGCGAGGCCATGGAGGGATTTGAAAACAAGGATGAGAATTTTTAAATCGAGGCATTGCTTAACTGGAAGCTAATGGAGGTCAGGGAACACAGGGATGATGGGTGAATGGGACTTGGTGCGAGCTAGGATACGCACAGCAGAGTTTTGGATGACTTCAAGTTTATGTAGGGTAGAACATGAGAGACCAGCCAGGAGTGCATTGGAATAGTCAAGTCTAGAGGTAACAAAGGCATGGATGAGGGGTTCAGCAGCAGATGAGCTGAGGCAGGAGCGGAGTCAGACGATGTTACTGAGATGGAAATAGGTGGTCTTAGTTATGGCACTGATACATGGTCAGAAGCTCATTTCAAGGTCAAATATGACAACAAGGTTGCAAACAGTCTGGTTCACTCCCAGACAGATGCTTGGGCGAGGGATGGAGCTGGTGGCTAGGCAATGGAGTTTGTGGTGGGGACCCAAGACAATGTCTTCGGTCTTCCCAATATTTAGTTGAAGGAAATTTCTGCTCATCCAGTACTGGATGTCAGACAAGCAGTCAGACAATTTAGAGACAGAGACAGTGGATGGGTCGAGAGAAGCAGTGGTGAGCAATGGCGAATGTTTGAAGAAATATTTCATAATTCTCAATGAATATACATTTCATTGAGAAATAAAAACTCCATGGGAAAGGTGATCCATCCGTGGCTAGCTAAAGAGGTTAATGATAGAAATAGATTAAAAGAGACTTATAACGTTGCCAAGAAGAGTAGTAAGCCTGAGCATTGGGAAAGTTTTAGAAACCAGCAAAGGATGACCAAAAAATTGATGAAGAGGGAGAAAACAGAATATGAGAGTAAAGTAGCATGAAATATAAAAACAGATTGCAAAAGCTTCTAAAAGTATGTAAAAAGGAAGAATGTAGCGAAAGTAAACGTGGGTCCCTTAGAGACTGAGACAGGAGAAATTATAATGGGGAATAAGGAAATGGTAGACTTTAAACAAATATTTTATATCTGTATTCACAGTAGAAGACACAAAAAAATACCAGATATAGTGGGGAACCAAAGGTCTAATGAGAGTGAAGAGCTTAAAGTAATTAATATTCGCAATAAAAAGGTACTGGAGAAATTAATAAGACTAAAAGCTGACAAATCCCCTGGACCTGACATCCTAGGGTTCTAAAGGAGGTGGCTGCAGAGATAGTGGATGTATTGGTTTTGATCTTCCAAAATTCCCTAGATTCTAGAACGGTCCCCATGGATTGGAAGGTAGCAAATGTAATCCCGCTACTCAAGAAAGAACGGAGGGAGAAAACAGGGAACTATAGGCCAATTAGCCTGATATCAGTCGTCGGGCAAATGCTGGAATCCATTATTAAGGAAGTGGTAACAGGGCACTTAGAAAATCATAATATGATTAGACAGAATCAACATGGTTTTATGAAAGGGAAATCGTGTTTGATAAATTTATTAGAGTTTTTGAGGATGTAACTAGCAGGGTAGATAAAGGGGAACCAGGGAATGTAGTATATTTGGATTTTCCAAAGGCATTTGATGACGAGCCACATGAAAGGTTGTTACACAAGATAATGGCTCATGGGGTTGGGGATAATATATTGCATGGATAGAGGATTGGTTAAAGGACCGAAAACAGAGAGTAGGAATAAACGGGTCATTTTCAGGTTGGCAGGCCATTACTAGTGGGGTGCCGCAAGGATCAGTGTTAGGGCCTCAGCTATTTACAATCTATATTAATGACTTAGATGAAGGGACCGAGTGTAATGTATCCAAGTTTTCTGATGATACAAATCAAGGTGGGAAAGTAAGCTCCGAGGAGGGCACAAAGAGTCTATAAAGGGATATAGACAGGTTAAGTGAGTGGGCAAGAAGGTGTCAGGTGGTGTATAATATCGGGAAATGTGAGGTTATTCACTTTGGTAGGAAGAATAGAAAAACAGAATATTTTTTAAATGGTGAGAAACGATTAAATATTGGCATTCAGAGGGATTTGGGTGTCCTTGTACATGAAACATAAGACGTTAACATGCAGTTACAGCAAACAGATAGGAGGGCAAATGGTATGTTGGCCTTTATTGCAACAGGGTTGGAGTGCAAAAGTAAGGAAGTCTTGCTGCAATTGTACAGAGCTTTGGTGAGATCACACCTGGAGTACTGCATACGGTTTAGGTCTCCGTACCTAAGGAAGGATATAATTGCCTTAGAGACGGTGCAACGAAGGTTCACTAGATCCCTGGATGAGAGGGTTGTTCTATGAGGAGAGATTGAGTAGATTGGGCCTATGGAGTTTAGAAGAATGAGAGGTGATCTGATTAAAACATAGAAGATTCTGAGAGGGCTTGACAGGATAGGCTGTTTCCCCTGGCTGGTGAGTCTAGAACTAGAGGCATAGGGCTGGATTTTACTTACCAAGACGAGTTGGGGGTAGGACTGCCGCCTTCCGGGTTCTAGTCCCGCCCCCAGTGACGTCTGACGAACAGACGCTATTTTGCCCTGATTGGCCTTGTTAAGCCCACCCTCCGGGCTTGCCGGCCAATTAAGGGAAAGCCGGTGTCAGATGGCGTCAGTTGATGACGCTTCATCTGCCGGTTTTCTTAAAGGCATATGCACCACTCTTGTTTGACAGGTGCTGTCAAACACTGAATCATTGTACACAGGTGAGCCCTTGCACCCAAGCTCTCCAATTACTCTCTCCTTAGGATAAAACAGATGGCAGTTGCAGCTGGGATTGCAGAAGCCATCTGTCACTTCTCCCGATGAGATGAGGCTACACAAACACTTCACAGCTTGTCACCTGCAGAAACATCTAACCACATTAAAAATTACTTTCACATTTCCTTACCTCTGATACTAACCATTGTCCCATTGCATCCTTCACACCACTTCTGCAGCTGTCATCCAAACGCCAACATAACAACAGACCCACAGCATGCCTCACTTACCCTGGCGGGATTCCCTGATGTCAGGAAGCCCGCAGCAGCAGTCGAAAAATTGGGAAAAGCCTCTTAACTGCCTGTTAACTACCTGTTAACAGGCAGTTAAGTGGTTATAATCCTCTTCCCGCTGCTAGGAGTTGGGTCCCTGCACAAATCGGGGACCCGACTCCTGGGCAGATTGGTTGGAAGCGGGATGGGAGTGGGTTCAGGACCCGCTCCCATTCTTTTTGACATTCCCAGCAGTCCTGTCTCCAAACCCACCTCCTCAGGGCTGGTAAAATCCAGCCCCTAGTCTCAGAAAAAGGGGTCGGCCATTTAGGACTGAGATGAGGAGAAATGTCTTCATTCAGAGAGTTGAGAATGTTTGGAATTCTTTATCCCAGAGGGGTATGGATGCTCAGTCTTTGAGTATATTCAAGGCTGAGATGGTTAGATTTTTGGACAAGGGATATGTGGATCGAGCGGGAAAGTGGAGTTGAGGTCGAAGATCAGCCATGATATTATTATGGTGTGGAGATGCCAGTGTTGGATTGGGGTGGACAAATGTAAGAAATCACACAACACCAGGTTATAGTCCAACAGAGCAGAGCAGGCTCAAGGGGCCATATGGCCTACTCCTGCTCCTATCTTTTACGTTCTTATCTTATTTACTCCTTGGTATGTGGAGAAAGAGAGAGTTTGAGTTGTTTCTGAGAACTTTTACACTCATATTACGGCGCTACCCTGTTATCCTTGCCATCACATGTAGCGGGCAAATCGCGCTTGCATGAATGCACCCACTATAAACAATAGGGTTTGAATGTTGCCTCTATGTTTTTCGTGCCATACAGCCATTGGAAAAGCTGAAATAATAACTTAAAACATTAACGGCTAACAAAAGTTTTGCCCCCAATATTAAGCTGTGGATAAGGTCTGAAATTGTTAAAACTAAATAATGAGCTTAATATCGACTCTAACAACTTCAAACCTTAACTACAGCTCCCATTTTCTCTCTGACAGTAGGTGCTGGTATTGTAGGATGCGGATACCAGCACTTCCGAGGTTGGAAGTTGGGGCAGGTTGGTGCTTGGGATGGGGGTCTCCCATTTTGTGTACATACGTGTCTTCTATTCCTCTAATTTCTCTCATCATGCCTCCTTTTGTCTTACACTGTTATTACTTCTGTCATTTAACCATCTCCTGTTCTCCATCTGAAGATTATTCTTTTTATTTTTTGTGCATATGGTCTCTGAATGACGTATTCTTTCTTAGAAGCTGTTCATCAGTAATATCTTCTAGTTTTACCAAAGGATTATGCCTAAAACATTCACTTTTTTTCTTTCTCCACAAATGCAGCCTGACCTGATCAGTGCTTCCAGCATTTTTTGTTTTTGTTTCAGATTTGTTTTTTTTGTATCATTAATACTAGCTTTCATATGAATAAATGAAAAAAATTTACTTCAGCAAAATGAAATGAAAATTACACAAAGGATGAAAGAATATTTCATATACATTCAGTTAATGATACAATCCAGTACCTGAGTTCAAGTTACCTTTTATCTATGAAAATGGTTTGTAAAATAGAAGTAGGAGAAAAAAAGCTCCTAATTCCCATGTAAATGAATTGGTGGTCCAATACTAGCAGTCCTTCTTACCATTAACATTTGTTAAAGAACGATCTGTGGAGAATTAGCACTCTGGAAATTCATCAGGCAGAACAGCAGTTCTTGAATATTTGGGGAAGATGCAGTCAAATTTTCTGCTACAGCTAACAATACTAAATAAACCAAGCCTGGCCTCCTAATCTATTTCATTCCCTGTGCCTCTTTAGTCTTGACAAAGGGTTTTGACCCGAAACGTTGACTCTAATTTCTCTCCACAGATGTTGCCTGGCCTGCTGAGTTTTTCCAGCATTTTCTGTTGTTATTTTTATCTATGATTGACACTTGGCTTTGCAAACTAAGTCAGTTCACTTTTTGAAATTCCTTCAGCATAATGAACATTAATTAACATAAATTTCCACACTGTTTCCATTGATTAAGATCCCATCTCTCTTGATCAGCAAGACTGTCATAACTTTATAAAGACAGACCACATTTCTATTAAAAGCAAAAGTAGGAAAATTTTGTGAAACAATGTTAACTGAGGGAAGCCAAAAATACCCATAGGAAATGCAGGATCATAGAATCATAGAACAGTACAGCCCAGAAGGAGGCCATTCGGCCATCGAGTCTGCACCAACTTTATCAAAGAGCAATCCAGTTAGTCCCACTCTCCCGCTCTTGCCCCATATCCCTGCAATTTTTTCTCCTTCAAGTATTGACCCAATTCCCTTTTTAAATCTACCACTGAATTTGTTTCCACCACCCTATTAGGCAGTGCATTCCAAATTCTAACCACTAGTTGCACAAAAAAGTTTTTCCTCATGTCGCCTCTGGTTCTTTTGCCAATCACCTTAAATCTGTGCCCTCTGGTTATTGACCCTTCAGCCATTGTAAACAGTTTGGAGGTTAAATTTGATTAGGCATGAAAACGGGCACAGCAATTGCGATGCGCACTCGGCCCGCGCCCGTTTAAAGAAGTGCAGCACATAAACTTCGTGCTGCCTGCTACTTTGCATGATAGCCGCACACAGCGCAGCGCTGAGCCCACTGCTAACTGGCTGTGCACTCAGCAGGAGCCGAGGTTCACGATGTTCATGTAAGGCTAGCTTTATTTAAAGCTAGCCTGCACTTCTTAAAGGCAGCCTGCATCTCTTAAAGGTGAGCTGCCTTCTGGTTATCAAAAAATTTAAAACTGCTTCACCACAAACCAAAATTGCTCAACAGGCCAGGGAAAGGGCACCCAGGGTCACGGACGCAGCACTCGAGGCCTTTGTGCAGGGAATGAACACTCGAAGAGAGGTCCTCTACCCACAGGGGGGCCAGAAGACCCTCCAGAAACACTAAGAAGGATGTGGGACCAGATCACCAAGGCTGTCACTGCCAGCAGTGTCGTCCCCAGGATGTGGCTCCAAAGTCCAAAGAAGTTTAATGACCTCAGACGAGTAGTCAAGGTCAGTGAATTCATCTTCAAAAGCCGTCTCTTACCAACTCGACCACTAGCCTCACACACTGCTCACTCTCATCATTCACCGACCGACAATCTCTACCACACATGAAGCATACCTCACATTCCTAGCTTCACCTCATCCTCACACACTTAACACTGCTCCCAACCTTACACTTACATCTCACCACATGCACAAACTGTCAGCGGTTCAACCATGGCAGGCACATCACCCAAACAAATTGCACCACACTCACTGACACACTTCCCTTTCTCTTGCAGGCCAAGGTGGCTCATAACAGGAGAGAGTAGCAGCGAACTGGCGGGGTACGGGCAAGGCTACATGTCCTCACCCCCATGGAGGAGACGGTGCTGCAGATAATTGGAGGGGCCGTGGTGAGTGGCATCGTTGAAAACATTCAAGATGATGGTATCCTCATAATTAATCCTCCTTCTCACATTCAAGTACATCCCTCATCCCACAATCTCTTTTCACTTACAAACTGCTGATGGTGTAAGCATGCACATCTTGCTTTCCCCCACTCCCCTCACCACAAATCTACCCTTGTGTCTTTCTCCTTTCAGATACCCAAGGCCTCCAAGCTGTCCAGCCAGTGGTGGAAGAGGAGATTGTTGAAGAAGAGACACCGTCACTCAATCTGAAACTCGCAGGCACCAGCTCAGATACAGACACTGCACGGGTTTTAGAGGGTAATATAGAGGCGGGACCTGCATGTGGTGATTCACCGGGCACGAGTGGGCTGCAGCCAGGTCAGGGGGAAAGGGTAGCACAGGGGCCAGTTCCCCAAAGGGTGAGGTTGCACATGAGTTTTGCTGCACAGGAATCAGATGAGGACTTCAATGGGGCGGCCTACAGAAGATGATGGGCTTGCACAATAAACTGCTTGGTGAATTGGCAGGCCTGCTAGAAAGCCTGCTGTCATTGTCGAGGAGCATGGAGGAGTCCGGCACCAACTTTGTGTAGAGCTTGCAGACCATGGTTTCCAGGGTGGAAGTTATAGGCAACTCCATTAGCGCACTTGTGGACCCAACCAGGATCCAGCATGTGACGGCCGATGTCTCAGCTTCTATTGCAGCACAAGCGGAAGCGACCCAATGTCTTAGTGCTGCAGTGGAAGCTCAGACTGCTCTCATGCAGGCTCAGCTTGCTGCCACGCAAGCACAGATTGGGTTAAGCAGTGTTGAAAGGGGCTTGCAGGGTGTCACAGCAGTCCAGCAATCTGGCCTTCAACAAATGGCGAGGATCGCTGCGGTGCCGCCCCGGGGGAGTAGCAGTAGCTCCAAGGAGGACGAACCTGCTGTCCTCTCTCAGGATGCCAGGCGGTCCGCTGCTGGGCTATCTAGGCCCAGAGTTGCTAGAGGACATCCTGCAAGGCCATCTGCAGTCACACGCACTGAAAGTCAGCAGCCAGCCATGCAGCAACCACTGGGGTAGCACTTCATAGGAGAACTGGAACAGGCAAAGGAACACGCAAGACAGACACTAGGAATGCACAAGGGTGATTAGTTGACATTGGTATGTACCATTTGATTGACTGATTGATACATTTTGTTTGGAATGTTTGTTTTGTTTTGGCTTTCATTTCAGGTTTGTGGCCAAGAGGACACTGTGATGGTCTGTGACAGAGGAATGATAAGGTGGGGAAGAGTTCAACAATGGGGATCTGAGTTTTAAGCTAGGTGAACCGGAGTCTAATAATGCGCTCATGGACAGCCCATCCTGAACGTGCATTGGCCGGCTGCCTCCTCTGTTCCTCCTCTTCCTCGTAAGGTGGTGGTGGAACCCGTGGTGGCAAGAGCTGTGCCCTCATAATGGCCAAGTTGTGGAGGATTCAGCCGACCACCACAAAATGGGACACCCGCACTGGCGAGTACTGGAGGGCTCCTCCTGAGCGGACAAGGCAGCGGAACCAATGCTTTAGTACCCCGATGGTCTGCTTGATGACGTTCCCCGTGGCAGCAATGCTCTCATGTGGTAGTTTTTGATGTTGCGGTACATCTCAGCATTGAGATGCGGTGCCCACAAAGCCATGTGTGTACAGTCGATGGCGCTCTGCACCATGGGGAACCCCGATATCCTGGCAAAACCACGTGCACGCTCTTCCTGCTTATCTCTGTTTAGAGAGAAGACAATGAAGTCCCTTCTCCTGGAGCCATTGTGACCTCCCAGATGCAGTGATGGATGGCGAACTGAGAGATATTAGCTATGTCATCTGTTGCTGCCTGGAAGCATCCGCTGGCAAAGAAATTGAGGGCCACGGTTACCTTGAGGGCCACTGGCAGCGCCGTCCTCACCCTTCTCTGAGGGTCCAGGTTGCAGGAGGTGGCAGAGTTCTGTGACTACCTCCTTGGTGAAGCAGAGCTGACAAACACACTACTTCTGGCTTAGGTGCAGATAGGAGAAGTGCTCCCTGAAGACCATAGATGGGTAAGGCCTCCTGCCGAAAGCCCTCCACCTCTTCCTCCCTCTATGAGCAGCTTGTCCTCTTTGCTGCCTCTGCTCCATCTCCATGTCATGCTGCAGGAGGACTGCAACAAGGGCCCCCAAGACTGGGAGCAACTGGTGTTCTCAGAGGCCTTCCTTTAAGAACCAATGCCTTGCAAACGTCCATTAGCACTCCCTGCACACTTTCACAACTTTTTAAATGTCTTACACCAAGCCACTACTCAAATAAACTGTACAGGATTCAGTTCAAAAGCAAAAAGCAACTTACCTCAAAGTTGTGTGTGTCCCTTTAAGTCGCGTTGCTGTACGTGCTTAGGAGAGGGCGTACAATCGAGCAGCGACGTCCAAAATAGCAGGTCGGTATCAAATCAGATTGACGTCACGACCTGCCTCATTTGAATTCTTCCAGCGCACGCAGGCAACAGCCGTGCTATCGCCCTTCCCAATATGGCGACCAGCATGGCCCGCGCTGGAAGCGTGGCGAGCGCCATTTTTTCTTCAAATTGACCTTAACAGCTGCGCTAAGCACTGGAATTTTGTGGCCTTTCTCTTTATTTACTCTATCTAAACCATTCATGATTTTAAACACCTCTATTAAATCTCCTCTTAGTCTTCTCAGCTCTAAGGAGAACAACCCCAGATTCTCCAGTCTGTCCATGTAACTGTAATCCCTCATCCCTGGAACCATTCTAGTAAATCTCTTCTGTACCCTTGCCAAAGCCTTCACATACTTCCTAAAGTGTGGTACCCAGAATTGGATGCAAAACTCCAGCTGGGGCTGAACTAGTCTTTTTTATAGGTTTAGCATAGCTTCTTGGCTTATGTACTGTATGGCTCTATTTATAAAGCCCAGGATCCCATATGCTTTATTAACTGCTTTGTTAATCTGTCCTGCCACTTTCAAAGATTTGTGCACAAACTCCCCCAGATCTCTTTGTTCTTGCGCCCCCTTTAAAATTTTACATTTTAAGTCTATGGGAATGGCAGAGTTAACCCCCTGCACAAAGCTGGAGTGCTGCGTGTGAGACCCTGAGTGTCCCTTCCCTGGCTTGCTGAGCCATTTGTGTTCAACCTCCGTCACCTCCAGTCCAGATCCAATGTCGTCCCATCCTCTGTCATCGAATTACAGTATGCAGACGGCGCTTGCGTCTCCGCACACTCTGAGGCTGAACTCCAAACCATTGTCAACACCTTCACCGAAGCGTACAAGAGCATGGGCCTTACACTAATCAGCCGTAAGACAAAGATCCTCTACCAACCTGCCCCCGCCACACAGTACTGCCTCCCGATTATCAAAATCCATGACGAGGCTTTGGACAACGTGGACCACTTTCCATACCTCGGGAGCCTACTGTCAACAAGGGCAGACATCAATGACAAAGTCCAACACCGCCTTCAGTGTGCCAGTGCAGTCTTCGGTCACCTGAGGAAGAGAGTGTTTGAAGACCAGGACCTCAAACCCAGCACCAAGTTTATGGTCTACAGAGCAGCAGTGATACCCGCCCTCCTGTATGCTTCAGAGACATGGACTATGTACAGCAGGCACCTCAAAGCTATGGAGAGGTACCACCAACGTTGCCGCCGCAAGATCCTGCAAATCCATTGGCAGGATAAGCGCACCAATGTCAGTGTTCTCGTTCAAGCCAACATCCCCAGCATCGAAGCTTTGACCACGCTCGATCAGCTTCGATGGACGGGCCACATCGTCCACATGCCCGATACGAGACTCCCAAAACAAGTGCTCTACTCAGAGCTCCGACACGGCAAGAGTGCCCCAGGTGGGCAGAGGAAACACTTCAAGGACACCCGCAAAGCCTCCTTGAAAAAGTGCAACATCCCCACCGAGATCTGGGAATCCCTGGCCCAAGACTGCACAAAGTGGAGGAGAAGCATCCGGGAAGGCGCCGAACACCTCGAGTCTCTTCGCCGGGAGCAAGCGGAAGCTAAGTGCAAATAGCAGAAAGAGCGCACATCAACCCAAGCACCCCACCCACCCGCCCCTTCAACCACCGTCTGCCCCACCTGTGACAGAGACTGTAGGTCCTGCATTGGGCTCATCAGTCACCTGAGAACTCATTTTTAGTGTGGAAGCAAGTCATCTTCGGTTCCAAGGGACTGCCTAAGAAGAGAAGAAGCACTGAAGCATTTTTCCCTTTTTGTTAGGTGCGGAAAGGAATTCAGCTTTAAGAGCTGAAGACTCCTATTTGGGAATTCTTTTTAACGTTAATTTTTTTTCAGAAACTATATTTTTACATCATTTTTATTTTTTCCATTTCAGAAGGCATTGCCCTTTTAAGAAAACGACAATGCATTGCCCTTTTAAGAATCGCACAATGCTTTGTGAAATCACAGCCTCACTTCCAGAGGCTGTTGAAGCAGCAACGCAGCTTGGGCACGCCACGTTGGAACCTGCTGCCAGGGCCAATGCCACCAGGACGGCATTACACTGAGTTTAGCACTGGGCTAATGATAATTAGTCCCCAGCGGCAATTTTTCGGTCCTACCAGTGCCACCATTCTTGGCGGCTGTTAACCCCCGGCCACTGTGGTACCGGCAGCTTTTGTGGCTGCCACGAATTTCTAGGCCTTTAGTGTTCTCTTTTATGTTACCTGCTTATCTTTTCTCACACACCGTCTTTGCCCCAATTATTTCCTTTTTGGGGTCAGCTTCCACGCTGATGACACCACTCTCCATCACTCTCTTGACCCTTCCACAGCCTCGGTGCTGTCAAACTGCTTGTGCAACATCCAGTTTTGGATGAGCTACATTTCCTTCAGCTAAACATTGATAACACAAAGCCATCGTATTTAGCCCCCAACATAAACTCTGCACTTTCGCCACAGACTATATCTCCCTCTCTGGCCACTATCTCAAGCTGAACTAAACTGTTCACACCCTCGGCATTCAATTCAACCCCAAGATGAGGTTCCAACCCCATATCCCAGCCATCACAAAGACTGCCTACTTCTACCTCCATAATATCATTCGCCTCTGCCCCAACCTCGGCCTTTGTCATTTCTAAACTGGACTATTCAAATGCTCTGCTAGCCAGCCTCCCACCCTCCAGAAACTTCAGCTCATCCAAAACTCTGCTGCCTGTATTGTATGCCCATCAGATCCCGCTCACCTATCACCCCTATCTTCGCTGAACAACATTGGCTCCCTATTCCCCAATGCCTCAAATTTAAAATGAGCTTCCTCATAGTTAAATCCCTTCAGGTTCTCACATACCTCACCAATTCTGTAACTCCCTCCAGTGTTATAACCTACCCCAAACTCTCCATTTCTCTGACTCCACCTCTTGTATAGACCCCCCCCCCACTTTCACCACTACATTATTTGGCTGTGAATTGCGTTATCTACACCCTACACTCTGGAATTCATTTCTAAACCCTTCCGCATCTCTGCTCTCTTTTCTTCTTTAAGACCCTGCTGAAAACCCACTTCTTTGGCCAAGCTTTGGGTCACTCTTCCGAATATCGCTTTCTTCAGCTTGGCCTCTGTGAAATGCTGTGGGATTTTTTTTTTACATTATAGTAGCTTGACTAATATACTGGAATTTTTTGAGGATGTAACTGGTAGAATAGATACGGAAGAACCAGTGGATATAGTGTATTTGGACTTTCAGAAGGCTTTCGATAAGGTCCCGCATAAGAGACTAGCGTGCAAAGTTAAAGCACATGGGATTGGGGGTAAGGTACTGACTTGGATAGAAAACTGGTTGGCAGACAGGAAGCAAAGAGTTGGAATAAACGGGTCTTTTTCCGAGTGGAAGGCAGTGACTAGTGGGGTACCGCAGGGATTGGTGCTAGGACCCCAGTTATTCACAATATATATTAATGATCTAGACGAGGGAACTAGATGTAATATCTCCAAGTTTGCAGACAACACAAAGCTGGGTGGGCGTGTGTGTTGTGAGGAGAATGCAGAGAAACTCCAGTATGAAATGGACAGGTTGGGCAATTGGGCAGATGCAGTATAATGTGGACAAATGCGAGGATATCCACTTTGGTGGCAAAAACAGGAAGGCAGATTATTATCTGAACGGCAATAGATTGGGAAAAGGGGAAGTGCAACGAGACCTGGGTGCCCTTGTGCACCAGTCGCTGAAGGTAAGCATGCAGGTGCAGCAGGCGGTGAAGAAGGCAAATGGTATGCTGGCCTTCATAGCGAGGGGATTCGAGTACAGGAGCAAGGATGTCTTGCTGCAGTTGTACAGGGCCTTGGTGAGACCACACCTTGAGTATTGTGTGCAGTTTTGGTCGCCTTATCTGAGGAAGAATGTTCTTGCCATGGAGGGAGTGCAGCGAAGATTCACCAGACTGATACCTGGGATAGCAGGAATGACGTATGAAGAGAGATTGGGTCGATTAGGCTTATATTCGCTAGAGTTTAGAAGAATGAGAGGGGATCTCATTGAAACTTATAAAATTCTAACAGGACTAGACAGACTAGATGCAGGAAGGATGTTCCCAATAGCGGGGGAGTCCAGAACCAGGGGTCACAGTCTAAGGATAAGGGGTAAGCCATTTAGGACTGAGATGAGGAGGAATTTCTTCACCCAGAGAGTGGTGAACCTGTGGAATTCTCTACCACAGTAGACAGTTGAGGCCAATTCATTAAATATATTCAAGAAGGAGTTAGATATATTTCTTAAGGCTAAGGGGATCAAGGGATATGGGGAGAAAGCAGGGACAGGGTACTGAATTTGGATGATCAGCCATGATCGCATTGAATGGCGGAGCAGGCTCAAGGGGCCGAGTGGCCTACTCCTGCTCCTATCTTCTGTGTTTCTATGTAAATGCAAGTTGTTCTATCTCCACTTGCCAATGCAATGGCTTCTCTTCCTGCCCCTGGACCATTACCTCTGGTGTCCCGCAAGGATCTATCCTTGGCCTCCTCCTATATCTTATCTACATGCTACCCCTCGGCGACATCATCCAAAAACACAGCGTCAACTTCCACATGTACACTGATGACACTAAAAAAAAAAATTCCCTACCCAGATGACCAACCAATAGAATTTTATTACCTCAAAAATATTTGACATCAAAATACAGCTTTGACCAACAACCTTAAAAGTGTAAGAAATCATCATCATCATGGGGGAGATTTTCACTGGCTTTGCAGGGAAAAACTTAGACCGGAATTTTGCTGGTGCTCAGCAGACAGGATCGAGGGCGGGTTGGCAGTGAAATTTGATTTGATTGACAGCAGGTGGGGAACCTACTGTCAAATTGCACACACTTACCTTTCCCAATGTCGGGTCTGCCAGCGCCGAGCAGACCCAAGTGGCAGCGGCGTGGGACCTAATTTAAACAATTATTGGCTTGTTGAATAGCCCTTAAGAGTGGATTTAAACTTACCTTTTGACTTTATTAACTCGCCCAGGGCTTCCACGCTGCTCCTGGACCCCGTCTGTTAATCTGAGGTGGAAGTTGAGTGGCCATTGAATCAGCTGATGAGTGACAGCTTGAAATGCAGTATAAAAGCTCCCACTTCACACCTGTTCACTTTCCAAGTGCAGAGGCTGTTGCTTTCTCCCTTTGGAACACACTTTGAGCTTTATGCAGGCTGCAAGTGTTTGTAGCAAACTCTCCAGCCAGTGTCACCTCATTGCAGCAATCTCTCTCACCATTGACAGATTGTTTCTGTCATCTCAACTTCAACTGCTATCTATTTCATCAGCATGGGTGCCCTTTATACTCTCCCACATTGGTCCTCAGAGAATCCCTCCACGATCAACCCCAACACCAGCAGCAACAGGCACACCAGCAGCACCAACAACAATACCAACTTTCTCCGCAATCAACTGATGCTGCACAGGACACAGGGCATCAGCACCCGACCACATTGCTGCCTGGGAGGCCAGGGATGGCCTCACCATGGCCAGATTTACTTCACTTGATGCTGTACATCCTGGCTGCCACATGATGCACCAGGTTGACACCACCCCACACCAACACCATAAAGCATCCCTATAATGCCCAAGCCATTCCTTTCACACTCATCACCATTGCAGGGGGTACCGTTGTGTCTCACCATTCACTACAACTCACTAACCCACTTCCAAAGGTGCACACAAATCTGTCCAAGAATGCAAAGTGTTGAAAATACAGGTTTCAGTGTTTGACACCTCATTAACAGAAACTTGACATGAACATTGCATAAAACACCCAAATGTGTGTTGTTAGTTGGTATGATTGCACTAGGATGAGGGTGAGTATGAGGGGTGGCTAGTGAGATGGGGAAGTGACAATGTAGATAGAGAGGGATGGGTGGAGGTCCAAGGTAAGTTGGTGTGATTAAGGATGTGCAGGAGTAGGGTAGAGAAGGCAGAGTGATGGGAATATGATGAGAGGATGAGGTTGAGTGTGGCTTTGTACTAACATTTTGTGATCTACTGATCCCAGGTCTTCCTGACCACATCCCTGCTTGTGCCCTCCTCTGCAATGTGCAACCAGACTGTGATGATCTCCTGGGGAGATCTCTTCCGCCCATGGAAAGGGAAGAGGACCTCCTTGTGTGATCTGACTCCCTTCATAAGAATATGGAGGGAGTCATGGGAGAGCCTGGGTGCAGCCCTGTGCCTTTGTGCAGTGATTGTCACTGTTTGCAGCACCTCAATGCTGTAGAACACCGACAGCACAAATGTCAAAATAAAGTTGGCCATGGTCCCTTTAAGGAAACCAGCTGATGACGCGTCATCAAATGATGTCACTGAACCCACTTCCTCTAATTGGCCGGGAAACGCGCTGGACGGGCTTAACAAGCACAATCAAGGGAAATTCATTCTACACTGTGGGATGGAGTCAGCAGCGGAGTTAGGACTCACCAGAGACCCGCTGAGGTCAGCAAAATCGCAGCCTTACTGTCCCAATCCCACTTCTGATCCAGTTGATGACATCATGAAAGGGCCCTCCCTTCTAGGTGGCTGGAGCACCTGCCCATTTCAGCCAAAAAAACAGTAAGTTTAAAATTGTTTTTGTGGGACTAGGAGGAGGTGAGAGCTCCTCCAGGCTTCACAGCTGCTGCCTTGGGTTCCCTCTCTGCATTCCCCCCGCCCAAGGCTTACCTTGCTGCCAGCCGGGTCGGCCTTTGCCCAAAGATCAACAGTAGCATGGTATTGGGACCCAGCCTTCAAAATGGACCAGGCCTCCATTTGGCATGAAAGGGCAACTGGCTGATACCCTCTGCTACTTAGCTGCCCGATAGTTAAAATCTATCCCTATATTTCTTAAGCTTCATTAAATTGACTTGCAACAGCATTCTTATCTCCTTTTGAAAAGCTAAAAAAGCTAACAGACTTGAAGATATTGCTGTTGTAATCTATGAATCCAGAGGGAGAAAAAAACTTGAATATGCTCTAAAGGTTTGTTCTGGATTCTAGAACAAAGGGATAAGAAAGTGCAACCAAAATGTTGGCCTTCCTGTAAAGATGCAGTAACGTTCTCTTGATCATTCTGATACTGTCAGAAAACAGCTCCCAAACAGTAATTACTTACACAAGTTAAATAGACAAGGGAATGGATGTGTTCAAGATTCACCAGAATCAACAGGTCAATTTTCTTTCAAGTACTTTAATAACATTTTGATACTCTGCATTGTATTCTTTCTCTTCACTCAATTCAGTGATTGTACAGTGACACAAATTTGTCACAAACCTGTAATTGTGCCCTGCCATCCCAAGAAATACTACTGGAAACTGAACAACATTTGCAACTTTAGTGATCCTTCCATCCATCAGCATACCTACTGGGGTCACAATACATCATAAATATGTCATTCAAATAATGGCTGTTCTCAGCAGCTCTGTGAGGAAACATCCCATGAGGGGTAATAGAAATATTACGCAAGAAAAAAAAGCACATCTTTGTGTTCAAATCCCTCCATGGCCTCGCCCCCTCCCTTTCACTGTAACCTCCTCCAGCCCTACAACCCTCCGAGATCTCTGCGTTCCTCCAGTTCTGGCACTTTGCGCGTCCCCGATTTTCAATGCTCTACCATTGCCAGCAGTGCTTTCAGATACCTAAGCTCTGGAATTCCCTACCTAAACCCCTCTGCCTGTCTACATCTCTCTCCTCCTTTAAATCTTGTCTTAAAATCTACCTCTTTGGCCAAGCTTTTGATCACCTGTCCTAAACTGGTCACCTGACCTAATATCTCGTTATATGGCTCGGTGTCAAATTTTATCTGATGACGCTCCTGTGAAGCGCCTTGGGATGTTTTTACTACGTTAAAGGCACCATATAAATGCAAGCTGTTGTTCTACATAATAGAGTTCCTCAACAAGAGCAAGTAGCAGGTGCAAAGCTTGATACAGTGTTAACACACTGGAACAGGAGATGAATTTTGCAACCTAAACAGGATTCTAATATTCCACCATGTGGAGGAATAAAAGCTTTGTGAAACACTACCTTGTCAATGGTAAAAGTAGATCAGAACTTTCCCATTTCACAAACCATCCTTGTGACTTGTTTTCCCCAGGTTATTTCAGAAGCAGTTATCAACAGTGACATTGGCTGTTATGAACTCAGTTTTCTCAGTGCTGAGATCAAATATTTGTCTACCTATTGTCTAATTCTTTTTTGCCTGTAGCAATTCAATCTTTGTGTTCGAGAAGGGGAATTAAACACAATAGAAAGACAGATGTAGCACACTGAACAAATTTTAGTTGGGATGCAACAGTTGATTTAAATTTTTTTCTACTCATCTATTGCCAATTATCCATTTGGTTTGATGCAAAGATATTGAACAGTTATTCATCGGGCATAATTTTTTTTACATATGATATTACGGCATTGTTCTTCACTGTTTTGGTTATTCTATTTGCTTGTACAAAGCAAATAAATGAGATTTACATTCTTTTGGTACTTACACAGAAATGACCTTGCTTCTGTGATTTTAACCCACAAAATATTTAAAAAAATACTTTTTCTCAATTCATTTCATTGATATTTTAAAATATATAACTATTGTATATTAAAAACTATAAGTGGATCAATGTACTCCAATCCATTGCATTGATAATTCCTATGTCAGCTGGCCCGATGAGATTTTATATTTTGTGTCCAAATTTACCTGTAATAGCTGTCGGTGTAGCTGGAATTAGTATTTACAATGTTAAATGTCACATAACATCAGGTATCAAAGGAGTGACTGCTACTAATCACTGGTGTTGTGACTCTGCCACAATTCCACACCAAAGCCACTATGTGGCTTTTTGGCAACATGCTACCTGTAACCACAATCACAGAACCTAAGGATGATTTATAAGCATTTTGTGTACATTCATTTTAAGCATATGCAGAACCATTTGTACACACTCTTTCATTGTGCACAAGCTGCAAGATACACTTTTTATAAAAATAGTATGGAGGTAGTAGTTGAAGAAACAGGTGCTGAAGCATCCAGTCTAAGACGCACCACTGCAGATGCAAAAAGGTAGCCTGGTTCTCCTGAGAGCCTCAAATAATGTGAGTAGCTAGACAGTGATATACCTATCAATTCCTCCAATAAAAGGCGAAGAGTTACGAAGGTGACTAAAGGTTTTTATTGACTAAATAACAGCCCACTCTCGTGGGTGATCCGATCCAAGCAGGAGGAATACCAGCCAGTCGCTCACCTTTATACCTGGCCTGGTGGGTGGAGCCAAGGCGGAGTCGGCAGTGGTCATCCCAGGTATAGCAGTGTGGCAAGAGGCGACCTCGTACCGTGATACAATAGTGGTCAGTGATACAGTTATAACGAACAGTGGTGAACAGTGCTAACTACTAACAGTGATACGATAGTGAACGTGGTTTACCACATTCACCCCTTGTTTAGAATTAAGTCCGGCGGGGTGAAGTGTACTACCAATTCTGGTAGGTCAGTCTGTCCGGAGGCTTCGTAAGCCTCTCCGATCGCCGCAGCGGTGGTGTTGCCTTATCCGGTGCTGGTGCCTTATCCGGTGTTGATGCTGGTGTTTGCGTGGTCGGCGAGGGCTCGTGGGGTTCCGGCATGCCGTCTACCTGGACTGAGGTTGGGGGGGGTGGTGGCGGTGTTTCCGGATCGGCTGAGGGTGCGAGGTCTCGTAGGGAGACAGTGTCCTCCCGCCCGTCTGGGTACGCCACGTAGGCGTACTGGGGGTTGGCGTGCAGGAGGTTCACCCTCTCGACCAGGGGGTCCGTTTTATGGGTCCTCACGTGTTTCCGCAGCCAGACCGGCCCCGGGGCGGTCAGCCAGGTTGGTAGAGTGGTTCCCGTAGTCGACTTCCTGGGGAAAACGAACATTCGTTCATGGGGGGTGGTGTTAGTGGCCGTGCAAAGTAATGACCGGATGGAGTGCAGCGCTGTCGGGAGGACTTCTTGCCAGCGGGAGGTTGGGAGGCCCTTAGACTTTAAGGCTAAGAGGACGGCCTTCCATACCGTCGCGTTCTCTCTTTCCACCTGACCGTTACCTCTGGGGTTGTAGCTGGTGGTCCTGCTTGCTGCAATACCTCTCTCTAGGAGGAATTGCCGGAGTTCCTCGCTCATGAAGGAGGAGCCCCGGTCGCTGTGTATATAGTTCGGGAACCCGAACAAGGCGAAGAGGGCATTCAGGCACTTAATGACCGTGCTACTGGTCATGTCGGGGCAGGGGAAGGCAAAGGGGAAACGGGAGTACTCATCAACGATGTTGAGGAAGTACACATTACGGTCAGAGGACGGGAGGGGCCCCTTAAAGTCGATGCTCAGGCGCTCGAAGGGGCGGGTGGCCTTGATCAGGCTTGCTCGGTCCGGCCTATAGAAGTGCGGTTTGCACTCCGCACAGGTCTGGCAGTTCCTGGTCATGGTCCTGACCTCCTCGATGGAGTAGGTCAGGTTGCGGGCCTTAATGAAATGGTAGAGTCTGGTGACTCCGGGGTGGCAGAGCTGGTCGTGGAGGGTCTGAAGCCTATCGATATGCGCGCTGGCGCATGTCATTCGTGAAAGGGCATCAGGGGATTCGTTCAGCTTGCCTGGCCGGTACAAGATCTCATAATCGTAGGTGGAGAGCTCGATTCTCCATCTCAAAATCTTGTCATTCTTGATTTTGCCCTTCAGCTTGTTATTAAACATGAAAGCCACCGAACGCTGGTCGGTGAGGAGGGTAAATCGTTTGCCTGCCAGGTAGTGCCTCCAGCGCCGTACTGCCTCCACGATCGCCTGGGCCTCTTTCTCGACCGACGAATGTCGGATCTCGGGGCCCTGTAGGGTCCTTGAGAAGAAGGCCACTGGCCTCCCCTCCTGGTTTAGGGTGGCGGCTAAGGCGAAGTCGGATGCGTCGCTCTCCACCTGAAAGGGGATGGACTCGTCCACTGCGTGCATCGTGGCCTTGGCTATGTCTCCCTTAATGAGGGAGAAGGCCGCGCACGCCTCCTCCGTGAGGGGGAAGGAAGTGGCTTTCAGGAGGGGTCTGGCTTTGTCCGCGTAATTGGGTACCCATTGGGCATAGTAGGCGAAAAGCCCCAGGGTTCTCCTAAGTGCTTTAGGGCAGTGGGGGAGGGGTAGCTCCATGAGGGGGCGCATTCTTTCTGGGTCGGGGCCGATGATTCCGTTCTCCACTACGCAGCCGAGGATGGCAAGGCGCGTGGTGTTAAACACGCATTTCTCCTTATTGTAGGTGAGGTTCAGCCGTTGGGCCGTACGGAGGAATTTCTCCAGATTCGCGTCATGTTCCTGCTGGTCGCGGCCGCAGATAGTGACGTTATCTAGGTAGGGGAATGTAGCCTGCAGTTCGTTCTGGTCAACCATCTGGTCCATCTCCCTTTGGAAGACCGAGACCCCATTAGTGACACCGAAGGGGACCCTAAGGAAGTGGTATAGGCGCCCATTCGCCTCGAAGGCGGTATACTGGCGGTCCTCAGGGTGGATAGGGAGTTGGTGGTAGGCCGACTTCAGGTCGATGGTCGAGAATACTTTATACTGTGCAATCTGATTGACCATGTCAGATATGCGGGGGAGGGGGTATGCGTCCAGCTGGGTATATCTGTTTATGGTCTGGCTGTAGTCGATGACCAGGCGGTTTTTATCGCCGGTCTTTACGACTACGACCTGGGCACGCCAGGGGCTGCTGCTCCCCTCGATAATGCCCTCTTTCAGGAGGCGCCGCACCTCAGAGCTAATGAAGGCTCTGTCCCCGGCGCTATACCGCCTGCTTTTGGTAGCGACGGGTTTGCAGTCAGGGGTAAGGTTAGCAAACAGAGAGGGTGGCGGGACCTTGAGGGTGGAGAGGCTGCAGGTGTTACGCGGTGGGCGGTTTAACGTTTGCTGGTTGTTGACTGTGAGTGGGGGGAGGGGTCCACCGTATGCTAGGGTTACGCTTTGGAGGTGGGATTGGAAGTCCAGCCCTAGTAGGACGGCAGCGCAGAGATGGGGGAGGACGAGGAGTTTAAAGTTTTTATACTCCGTGCCCTTAACCGACAGGGTCACGACACAGTAGCCGCTGATGTCCGTGGCGTGGGACCTCAATGCCATCGAGATTCGGCTGCGCGTTGGTAGGACAGAGAGGGAGTAGTGGCTCACCGTGTCTGGGTGGATGAAGCTCTCCGTGCTTCCGCTGTCGAACAGGCAGGTCGTGGCGTGGCCGTTCACTTTGATGTCCATCATTGACTTGGACAGATGGTGCGGGCGGGCTTGGTCCAGGGTGACGGAAGCTAGTGTGTAGCTGAGCGAGTCGTTGTCATCTGCGGGCGAGGCGGTCGGGCGTGGTGAGTAAAATGGCGTCTCCCACGAGGTAGGGCCCCATGAGGCACTATTGGGGTCGGTTGCCTTAATCAAAGATGGCCGCCCCCATGACTCATGTGTGGGGATGCTGGCCTCAGTTGCCCTAAACAAAGATGGCCGCCCCATGACTCATGTGTGGGGATGCTGGCCTCAGTTGCCCTAAACGAAGATGGCCGCCCCCATAGTTCGCATGCGGCACTGCTGGCCTCTGAGGATCCGCTCCTGCAGGCCTTGGAGAAGTGGCCTTTCTTCAGGCAGGTTTTACATATGGAGTTCTTGGCTGGGCAGCGCGACCTCGGGTGCTTCTCCTGGCCACAAAAAAAACAGCCGGCGGCCCGATCGCGGATGCCCGATGTCGGGGCCGGTGCCGGGGGTGGCGGGGCCGGTCGGGTCCGGGACGCCGACGCAGAGGTAGGTCCCGGGGGCGGCGCTGGGAAGGGTGCTGTGGTAGGGGTCGGGCCCGAGTCCCAGGGTCGCGAGCAGTACCTGGTGAATGCTTCCTGATCTTGGTGGGCCACTTCCAGGGAGATAGCGAGGGCTTCAGCTTTTTCCATGCTGAGGTCTTTAGCTTCCAGCAGTCTTTGCCGTGAGTACTCGGACCATAGGCCTTTCAGGAATGCGTCGCGGATATTATCTTCAGTATTTTCGGCTGCCGACACCGATTTAAAGTCACAGTTCCTGGCGAGTGCATATAGCGCCTGTGAGAATTCGGCTACTGATTCTCCTGGCTGTTGCGGCCGTGATCTTAGGAGGTGCCTAGCGTACATGTAGTTTACCGGGGTCCGGTACTTCTGTTTCAGCAGGTTGATGGCGGTCTCGTAGGTAGTCATGTCCTCGATGAGAGTGTATACTCTCGGGCTCAGTTGTGCCTGCAGGACACTTAGTTTGGATGCCTGAGGGACGCTGGATTCTCTCAGGTATGATTCGAAGCAGACCAGCCAGTGTTTAAAGTCTGCGGCTGAGTTTGCTGCTCGTGGGTTCAGGTCCAGGTACGGCGGTCTGAGGGCTCGCAGCCAAGCTGGCTGGTGTGGCTGTGCTCCTGGGAGCTGCGCTGGTGGCTCCTCCGCCGGTTGTGACTCGTTGTCGGACATCATTAAATTTAGTCAATAAAATTGATATACCTATCAATTCCTCCAATAAAAGGCGAAGAGTTACGAAGGTGACTAAAGGTTTTTATTGACTAAATAACAGCCCACTCTCGTGGGTGATCCGATCCAAGCAGGAGGAATACCAGCCAGTCGCTCACCTTTATACCTGGCCTGGTGGGTGGAGCCAAGGCGGAGTCGGCAGTGGTCATCCCAGGTATAGCAGTGTGGCAAGAGGCGACCTCGTACCGTGATACAATAGTGGTCAGTGATACAGTTATAACGAACAGTGGTGAACAGTGCTAACTACTAACAGTGATACGATAGTGAACGTGGTTTACCACAGACAGCCAACACCATGACGCCATCGTGGCTGCTTCCTGGATAATATGCATGATGTTGAGTTTAAAATCACAGTTCACAAAGGCTATCAATTTGATATGAAGAGTCTTGCTGCCCGCATGGGTGCCATGTGCGAATCTTCTCAATCGAGGAAACCCTGCCACCTGTGCATCTTGCCCAGCTGATGCGTTTTTCCACATGAAGTGAAAAAGTTGTTGCCTCTTGCAAACATAGTGGTTGCCACTTCTTTGTGCCTGATATTGGCAGATGTCTCCTACAGTAACTTGGAAGGATCTGGTAACATGAAAGCTTCATGCTGCAGTAACCTTCATTTCCATGGAAATAGTTGTCCCTGGTCCAGATGTTGTGTGTTGATCATTGTGCAACAGATGGTATAACTCTGTGGCAGCCTGTCTTGTGAAGCCCAAGTGCCAAAGACACACGCTGTCACGCCTAGATACAGTTTGCAGTGTAGTGACAAGTGTGGCCAAAATGCCTCAAGGATCATTTGAACCTGCATTTGTTGCTCTCTGAAACTCCTCTTCCTCATCTCATAATGCAGCATGTTCAGAACGCCCAAGGCAATACCCATCCTTGCCTGTTCACAAGGTACATTATCAAAGCCAGTAAAGAAGCAAAAGTAAAGAAGGTTAATATTGGTTAGCAAAAACCCAAAAATGTAATAATGGATCCTTCCCAACAAAAACAACCAATTCATGGCACAAATGCAACCAAGGATGCATAACCATCCCCAATCCACCACCCCGTAAATCATGTTTGACTAACTTGATTAAGTTCTTTGATAAAGTAACGGAGACAATTTATGAGGGTAGTGCAGTTGATGTTGTGTAAAGGGAGTGTTGTGTCTCCTT
Source organism: Somniosus microcephalus (assembly GCF_052327205.1). Classification (NCBI taxonomy): domain Eukaryota; kingdom Metazoa; phylum Chordata; class Chondrichthyes; order Squaliformes; family Somniosidae; genus Somniosus; species Somniosus microcephalus. The sequence continues at coordinate 135,997,765 of NC_140996.1, read as the reverse complement.
GTGTTCTTTTACTATAAATAATACAGACACTTTTAGCTCATTTTAGTTACTGCTTTTACTAGCTGTATTTCTGCTTTGTTTCTGTGCTGCCGCATGGTGCGGAGTGATACAAGATGTCCGACGCTGCCCTTGCACAGTGTGCCACATAGCAATATAACTACACCATACCAAAGTAGTTCCATACCAAAGTAGTTCCATTTAACAATGTGATACTATAACAATGTAACATCCCTCTTTCTCAAAAAACTAAAACATGAAATTTAACAATTTAAATTAACAAATATTATATCTAAACTATTATTATTAATGACAAAGAATCATGAGTTTTTTTTTTATTCGCGATATCGCTCAGGTGGTTGGATGCTGTCCCTCCATCTTGTGGATTTGGTGGTGACCATTCCTCTCTGCGGTGTTTTGGTGTGTTCCACTCTCGTTGTTGTTGTTGCTGTCACCTTTGGAGTTGGAGTGTGCATGCTCATGGTTGTTTGATTTGTAGCGCTTGTTTCTGGTGTTGTACTGCTTGTGGTAGCTGGTGTTGTCAATGTTGCTGATGTTGTCTGCTGCTTATCCAGTTCAGGTGAAGGTCTGATGTGGAGTCTGTTCCATCTGTATTGGTTACCAGGTTCAGACTCTACAAAGTAGGATCTTGGAGAATCAGCTTTTCCAATGACCATGGCTGGATTCCAGGTTTTCAACACCGGGTCTTGCACATGCACTGATTGTCCATTCAGCAATTCTGGTAGCGTCTTTGCATGTTTATCGAAATGTTTGCTTCCTACGATTTGTGCTTCTGCCAGCTTTTGTCTGAAGTCCTCCTGGTCCTGGGGAGGATGTATTTTTGCTGGTAATGTAGTCTTAAACTTCCTCCCATTCAGCAATTCCACAGGTGATTTCATGTCTGCTTTCAGCGGTGTTGATCTGAGTGATAGGAGGGCAAGGTCTTGGTCTTCCCCCATCTCACTACTTTTGATGAGAGTTCTCTTGACAGTCTGGATCTGTCTTCCGATGAACCCATGTCCCCTTGGGAAACGTGGGGATGAGGTTACTATTTTGAACCCATACTTTTCTGCCAGAGCTCTGAATTCACTCGATGTGAACTGGGTTCCATTGTCACAGATTACCTTTTCCGGGATTCCTTGTTCAGCAAACAAGCTCTTTGCAATCCTGGTGGTAGTTGTGGCTCTCAAGTCTTTCATCCTTCTCACAAAAGGAAACTTGGAATAGTAATCTGCCACTATGAGATACCATTCTTGATTGCACATGAAGAGATCTGCCCCAACAGTGTGCCATGGTCTTGACGGTATTTCACTAGGTATCATCTCCTCTTTCTGTTGTGCATTTCTGTATTTCTGGCATATACCACATGCAGAGACCATCTGTTCGATATTTTTGTACATGCCTATCCAGTATACCGATGATCTGGCTCTCAGCTTGCATTTTTCCATTCCCATGTGGCCTTCATGTATGAGATGGAGAAGTTGTGTCTGCATCGTCTTTGGCACGATGATCCTCGATCCAGCAAGGAGAATACCGTCTTCTACTGCAATATCGTCTTTAATCGTCCAGTATTGACGAATTGTCGCCTGTACCTGCTGGATTCTCTCCGGCCACCCCTGTATTACTTGTTGTGTGAGTAGTTGCAACTCCTCATCTTTGCTAGTCTCATCTCTGATTTGACTGAGCTTTGTAGGGGTAACATTCACTAGGTGGTGGATTTTTACTATTAGGCCCTCCACCTCGTGTTTCTCATATGGTGACAATCGAGACAACGCATCTGCTAGCACCATTTCCTTTCCTGGCTTATATTTAAGCGTGAAGTCATAGCTTTGGATCCTTAGAAGTAGTCTTTGCAGTCTTGCAGGCGCTTTGCACAGATTCTTCTTATAGATCTGTTCTAGTGGACGATGGTCACTCTCTATTGTAAATCGCCTGCCATATAGGTATGTATGGAATTTCTCGCATCCGTACACTACTGCTAATAGTTCTCTTTCTATGTTGGCGTATCTCATCTCGGCTGACGTCAAGGCCTTTGATGCGAAAGCTATCGGCTTTCCTTCCTGCACCAGAGCTGCCCCTAGTCCTCTGGTAGAAGCGTCTACTTGCAGAGTGACTGGTTTTCTTCTGTCATAATATGACAGACTTGTTTCTTTGCACAACAGTTCTTTAGGTTGTTTGAAATTCCTTTCGTGTGATTCAGACCACTGGTATTCGGCGTCTTCTTTCAATAGCTCTCTGAGATTTGTTGTATGTTCCTACATGTGTGGGATGAAAGAACTCATGTATTGGACCAAGCCGAGGTAACTCCTCAGCTCTTTCTTGTCTTTGGGTGCTTTCATTTCAGCAATCGCCGCAATCTTCTCTGGATTTGGCTTCCCTCTGGTGTATAAATCATACCGAAGAATTGGCATTCCTTGACTTTAACTATGCACTTATCTGCATTTAACTTGATGCCAGCCTTCCTGGTACTCTCCATGGCCTCATGTAGGTGCATGTCATGGTCTCTTTCATCTGCTCCATAGATCTGAATATCATCAGCTATTCCTATAGCTCCTTCACAGCCTCTGTATGTCTCGTCTATTTTCTGTTGAAAGATATCTTCACTGACCTTTAGCCCGAATGGTAGCCGCAGGAATTTGTAATGCCCAAATGGTGCGTTGAATGTTGTCAGTGTTGTTGATTCCTCATCCAACTTCACGTTCCAATATCCATTTCTGGCATCTAGTTTTGAGAAAACCTTGGCTCCTGCCAGTGATGGCGTAATCTTCTCTAGCGTTGGGGTGGGATAGTGGTCCCTCTTTATCGCCTGGTTTAGATCTTTGGGGTCCAAACATATTCTGAGATGCCCGTTTGGCTTTTCTCGTACCACAACTGAGTTTACCCAGTCTGTGGGTTCAGTGACCTTTACGATCACTCCCTTTTCTTCCATCTCCTTTAGCTCTCTTTCAAGCTTTGTCTTCAGCTCGATGGGTACTTTTCATGGAGCATGGATAACAGGCTTTACCTCTGGATCGACGGTGATGTAGTATTGGAAATCTCCGAAACATCCCACTGTATCATCGAAACATTCCGAATACATGTCTATCAAGCCTTTTTTACTCTTGATCTGTGGGCGGTTCTCCAGTGGGGTGTTGCTGTCTATCTTCAGTGGCGTTTCCGTCAGCTCGTGATGCACTATCAATCTCAACTTCTCGCAGCTGTTTAATCCCAGGATCGCTGGCCCCTCAGTGTCGGTGACATAGAACATGCAGTTGATGTTCTTTCTTTTATGTGTCCCTTTGATAAAGGTTATTCCGAGTTGTTTAAACTCACTCCCCCCGTATGCTGTCAGAGTGACATTACTTGCCTTTAAACAACCATTTTTCGGGTAGCCATCTTCTCTCAGGTTTTCGGGGAAAATCTGCTGGTACAGTCTCAATGGGAGAATGTTGCTCTGAGCCCCTGTGTCCAGCTTCAACTTTAAGTTGATGGTTGTGTGCCGACCTTTGACCATTTTTTTGATTTGGATGATGGTGTGCAATTCTCTCCTCGGAGTATTTTCCGCTCTGGACATCTCGTGAAGCTGTATCTTTATGGTTTCGATGTTTAGTGCATTGTCGTGATCATCATCATCATCCTGCTCATCCATGGCATGGATATTGTGTTTCTTTCTCTGGTTCTGCTGTCCGCCTTTGTTTTTGATGTATGTTCCTTCTTTCTTCGTTCTACACCTCTTTTTCCAGTGGTTTAGTTTGCCACATGCATTGCAGTTTGTTCCATATGCTGGACATTTCCTCTTGTCTGTGTAATCGTGCGGTCTTCCACAATTTCTGCACGTTTCCCCCATTGTCATGTGCATGTCTTTGTGTGTTGTACTTTTCTCTCACTGCATCCACTCTGTTGTCCGTCTCAGAAGCCGCCCGCATGTCAGCCGTTTGAGAAATCAGCGTATTCATTTGTTGCTTCATGGCTTCATGAGCTCTCGCAGTATCTATAGCCTCTGTTATTCCGAGCTTTTCTTTTCCTATCAGGGCTTTTTGTACCTCTACATGCGCTGAACCCCATATTAGCTGGTCCACAAGCCTTTCCTCCATTTCCTTAAATTTACACTTGCTGGCTTCATTTACATAAGAACATAAGAAATAGGAGCAGGAGTAGGCCAATCGGCCCCTCGAGCCTGCTCCGCCATTCAATAAGATCATGGCTGATCTGATCCTAACCGCCAATCTACTATCACAGAACCATCTCCTGAATCTAACAGAATTAGACACACGAAATAGGAGCAGGATCAGGCTACACGGCCCCTGGGCCCGCTCTGCTACCCACAGGGCCATGTCCAATCCGAACCTAGACTCCTGTCCAAATTCCTGCCCGCTCCCCGTAACCCTTAATTCCCTTTACTTCCAGGAAACTGTCTATTTCTGTTTTAAATTTATGTAATGATGTAGCTTCGACAGCTTTTTGGGGCAGCATATTCCATGGACCTACCACCCTCTGAGTGAAGTAGTTCCTCCTCATCTCAGTTTTGAAAGAGCAGCCCCTTATTCTAAGACTATGCCCCCTAGTTCTAGTTTCACCCATCATCGGGAACATCCTCCCCGCTCCAACCCGATCCAACCCCTTCACAATCTTATATGTTTCAATAAGATCGCCTCTCATTCTTCTGAACTCCAATGAGTAGAGGCCCAATCTACTCAACATCTCCTCATATGTCCATCCCCTCATCCCCGGGATTAACTGAGTGAACCTTCTTTGTACTGACTCGAGAGCAAGTATGTCTTTTCTTAAGTATGGACACCAAAACTGTATGCAGTATTCCAGGTGCGGTCTCACCAATACCATGTACAACTGAAGCAATACCTCCCTATTTTTATATTCTATCCCCTTAGCAATGAAAGCCAACATTCCATTGGCCTTCTTAATCACTTGCTGCACCTGCATACAAACCTTTTGAGTTTCGTGCACCAGGACCCCCAGATCCCTTTGTACTTCAATACTTTCCAGTTTCTTGCCATTAAGATAATAACTTGCTCTACGATTTTTCCTGCCAAAGTGCATAACCTCACACTTTCCAGTATTGTATTCCATCTGCCAAATCTCTGCCCACTTACTTAGCCTGTCGATGTCCCCTTGCAGGTTTTTTATGTCCTCCTCACTCACTACTTTCCATCCCATCTTAGTATCATCTGCAAACTTTGGTATGTTACACTCGGTCCCCTCCTCCAAATCGTTAATATAGATTGTAAAGAGTTGGGGACCCAGCACTGACCCCTGCGGAACACCACTAGTTACTGATTGCCAGTCTGAGAATGAACCATTTATCCCAACTCTCTGCCTTCTGTTAGATAGCCAATCCTCTATCCATGCCAGAATATTACTCCCAATCCCGTGATTTTTTATCTTACGCAATAATCTTTTGTGTGGCACCTTGTCAAATGCCTTTTGGAAGTCTAAATACACTACGTCCACTGGTTCCCCTTTATCCACCCTATACGTTACTTCCTCAAAGAACTCCAGCAAATTTGTCAAACATGACTTCCCCTTCATAAAACCATGTTGACTTTGTCCTATTAAATTATGATTATCCAAATGTCCTGTTACTGTCTCCTTAATAATGGACTCCAAAATTTTACCTACCACAGATGTTAGGCTAACCGGTCTATAGTTTCCAGCCTTCTGTCTGCTGCCCTTTTTAAATAAGGGTGTTACATTAGCAGTTTTCCAGTCTACCAGCACCTTTGCTGAGTCCAGGGAGTTTGGGAAAATTGTTACCAATGCATCCACAATCCCTACCGCCACTTCCCTCAAGACCCTAGGATGTAAGCCATCAGGTCCAAGTGATTTATCCGCCTTGAGTCCCATTATTTTACCGAGTACCACTTCCTTAGTGATTTTGATCGTGTTTAGCTCCTCCCCGCCAATAGCCCCCTGTTTGTCCAGTGTTGGGATATTCTTAGTGTCCTCTACTGTAAAGACTGATACAAAATATTCATTCAGTGTTTTTGCCATCTCCATATTTCCCACCATTAATTTCCCGGTCTCATCCTCTAAGGGACCAACATTTACTTTAGCCACCCTTTTTCTTTTTATATAACTATAAAAACTCTTACTTTCTGTTTTTATATTTTTTGCTAATTTACTTTCATAATCTATCTTCCCTTTCTTAATCAATCTTTTTGTTATTTTTTTGCTGTCTTTTAAAGTTTCCCCAATCCTCTATCCTCCCACTAGATTTGCCTACCTTATATGCCCTTGTTTTTAGTCGAATACTATCCTTAATTTCTTTGCTTAGCCACGGATGGCTGTCTTTTCTTTTACACCCTTTTCTTCTCAGTGGAATATATATTTTTGGAAGTTGTAAAATAACTCCTTAAATGTACACCACTGATCATGTATCGTCTTACCCTTTAATCTATTTTCCCAATCCACTCTACTCAATTCCGCTCTCATACCTTCATAGTCTCCTTTATTCAAGCTTAGCATGCTTGTTTGAGATCCAACCTTCTCACCCTCTAATTGAATATGGAATTCAACCATGTTATGGTCACTCATTCCAAGGGGATCCTTTACTAGGACAATTTTAATTAATCCTGTCTCGTTACACAGGACCAGATCTAAGGTTGCTTGCCCCCTGGTCAGTTCAGTTACATACTGCTCAAGAAACCCATCCCTAATACACTCAATGAACTCATCCTCAAGGCAGCCCTGCCCAATTTGATTTGTCCAATTAATATGATAGTTAAAATCCCCCATAATTATAGATGTTCCCTTATTACAAGCCTCAACTATTTCCTGATTGATACTCCGTCCAACAGAGTTGCAACTGTTCAGAGGCCTATAGACTACGCCCACTAGTGTTTTTTTCCCCTTATTATTCCTTATCTCCACCCAAACTGTTTCATTATCCTGATCTTTTGACCCAATATCATTTCTCTGTATTACAGTGATTCCTTCCTTTATTAACATAGCCACCCCACCTCCCCTTCCTTCCTGCCTGTCCTTCCTGATCGTTAAATAACCTGGTATGTTTAATTCCCAGGCATTGTCACCCTGCAGCCATGTTTCTGTAATGGCCACAAGATCATACCCATATGTAGTTATTTGTGCCATTAACTCATCTATTTTGTTACGAATGCTACGTGCATTCAGATAGAGAACTTTCAAATATGTTTTGTGACACTTAGTTCGTGCTTTTGCCCTTTTTATTACTTTACCTTTTACTCCATACCTTCTGCCCCTTCCTGACATGCTCTGGTTTTTAATTTCCCCACTGCTACCTAAGTCTATGACCTTCTCTGTTGTCATTTTTATTATTTGCTCTCTAGGAACCTCCCCCCCACTAGTTAGTTTAAAGCCCTCTCTACAGCTCTAGTTATATGATCCGCCAGGACTCTAGTCACAGCACTGGCCAAGTGAAGCCCGTCTCAACGGAACAGCTCCCTCCTGCCCCAGTACTGGTGCCAGTGTCCCAGGAAGCAAAACCCATTTCTCCCACACCAGTCTTTGAGCCACGCATTTAGCTCTCTAATTTTATTTGTCCTAGCCAAATTCGCTCGTGGCTCAGGTAATAATCGGATTATTACCCTTGAGGTTCTGTTTTTTAATTTGACCCCTAGCTGCTCATACTCCTTTAACAGAACTGGCTTCCTAGTCCTATCTACGTCGTTTGTACCAACATGGACCACGACAACTGGATCCACCCCCTCCCACTGCAAGTTTCTTTCCAGCCCAGAGGAGATGTCCTTAACCCTGGCACCGGGTAGGCAACACAGCCTTCGGGACTCTCGCTCTCGGCTGCAGAGAACTCTATCTATCCCCCTAATAATACTATCCCCTACCACTACAACATTTCTATTTACTCCCCCCTCTTGAATGGCCCCCCGTTCCACGGTGCTGTGGCCAGGTTGCTCATCCTCCCTGCAGTCCCTGCTCCTGTCCCCACAGGGAGTAAGAACCTCGAACCTGTTGGACAAGAGCAAGGGCTGCGGCTCCTCCAACACTACCTCCTGGATCCCCGTACCTGCCTCACTCGTAGTCACACCGTCCTGTCCCTGACCATGGGCTACATCTGAATTACTTAACTTCATAGGTGTGACCACCTCCTGAAACACAGAGTCGAGGTACTTCTCCCCCTCCCTGATGTGTCGCAGTGTCTGAAGCTCAGACTCCAGCTCATCAACACGGAGTTGGAGTTCCTGTAGCAGCAGACACTTGTCACAGACGTAATCACCGTGAGTCTCAATGGGGTCCACCGGCTCCCACATCTCGCAACATTAACACATCACCTGCTCCATTCTATGTAATTAATTAAATTTTTTATTGTTAGTTATGGACACTCTCTGCCCGATTTTAGATGCTAGTATCCCCTTTAATTAATTGGATTTAAATTAATTCAATCCCTCTAATTACACCAGTTAAATGGTTTACCAACAGTCACTCTGCACCAGAAAGGCCTTATTAACTACAACCCAGTAGATTGGCGGTTAGGATCAGATCAGCCATGATCTTATTAAATGGCGGAGCAGGCTCGAGGGGCCGATTGGCCTACTCCTGCTCCTATTTCTTATGTTCGTTTTATGTTCACAAAGTTAAAGTTTGAAAAGAGCACCTAACACCCCACTTACCCTAACACCCCACAGCCGCTGACCTGGGAGCGCAGTGAGCAGCGACGCCCGACCAGAGCGGACTTGCGTGAGGTAGAGGCAGCGCGGCAACTTTAAAAGGAGGGGCGAGGCGAGGCCCGACCACAGCGGCTGACCTGGGAGTGCAGTGAGCAGCGACGCCCGACCAGAGCGGACCTGCGTGAGGTAGAGGCAGCGCGGCAACTTTAAAAGGAGGGGCGAGGCGAGGCCCGACCACAGCGGCTGACCTGGGAGTGCAGTGAGCAGCGACGCCCGACCAGAGCGGACCTGCGTGAGGTAGAGGCAGCGCGGCAACTTTAAAAGGAGGGGCGAGGCGAGGCCCGACCACAGCAGCTGACCTGGGAGTGCAGTGAGCAGCGACGCCCGACCAGAGCGGACCTGCGTGAGGTAGAGGCAGCGCGGCAACTTTAAAAGGAGGGGCGAGGTGAGGCATACCAATTCAACAGCAGGGGAGAGAGGTAAAAAGTAATCGAAGTGTGACGTCACCAGGAAGGAGGTAAGTGATTGGTTGGATTGGTTGGTGAGTATTTCTTCTTTTTATTACAATCTTAAATTCAGCAGTTTTTTTCTAGGGTCTCTGTGCTGTAGTGGAGACAGTTGGTAAACCATTTAACTGGTGTAATTAGAGGGATTGATTTAATTTAAATCCAATTAATTAAAGGGGATACTAGCATCTATAATCGGGAAGAGGGTGTCCATAACTAACAATAAAAAATTTTAAAATTAATTACATAGAATGGAGCAGGTGATGTGTTACTGTTGCGAGATGTGGGAGGGGGTGGATCCAGTCGTCATGGTCCATGTTGGTACAAACGACATAGATAGGACTAGGAAGCCGGTTCTGTTAAAGGAGTATGAGCAGCTAGGGGTCAAATTAAAAAACAGAACCTCAAGGGTAATAATCTCTGGTTTATTACCTGAGCCACGAGCGAATTTGGCTAGGACAAATAAAATCAGAGAGTTAAATGCGTGGCTCAAAGACTGGTGTGGGAGAAATGGGTTTTGCTTCCTGGGACACTGGCACCAGTACTGGGGCAGGAGGGAGCTGTTCCGTTGGGACGGGCTTCACTTGGCCAGTGCTGGGACTAGGGTCCTGGCGGATCATATAACTAGGGCAGTAGAGAGGGCTTTAAACTAACTAGTGGGGGGGAGTTTCCTAAAGAACAAATAATAAAAATGACAACAGAGAAGGTCATAGACTTAAGTAGCAGTGGGGAAATTAAAAACCAGAGCGTGTCAGGAAGGGGCAGAAGGTATGGAGTAAAAGGTAAAGTAATAAAAAGGGCAAAAGCAGGAACTAAGTGTCAAAAAACACATTTGAAAGTTCTCTATCTGAATGCACGTAGCATTCGTAACAAAATAGATGAGTTAATGGCACAAATAGCTACATATGGGTATGATCTTGTGGCCATTACAGAAACATGGCTGCAGGGTGACAATGCCTGGGAATTAAACATACCAGGTTATTTAACGATCAGGAACGACAGGCAGGAAGGAACGGGAGGTGGGGTGGCTATGTTAATAAAGGAAGGAATCACTGTAATACAGAGAAATGATATTGGGTCAAAAGATCAGGATAATGAAACACTTTGGGTGGAGATAAGGAATAATAAGGGGAAAAAAACACTAGTGGGCGTAGTCTATAGGCCTCCGAACAGTTGCAACTCGGTTGGACGGAGTATCAATCAGGAAATAGTTGAGGCTTGTAATAAGGGAACATCTATAATTATGGGGGATTTTAACTATCATATTAATTGGACAAATCAAATTGGGCAGGGCTGCCTTGAGGATGAGTTCATTGAGTGTATTAGGGATGGGTTTCTTGAGCAGTATGTAACTGAACCGACCAGGGGGCAAGCAACCTTAGATCGGGTCCTGTGTAACGAGACAGGATTAATTAAAAATGTCCTAGTAAAGGATCCCCTTGGAATGAGTGACCATAACATGGTTGAATTCCATGTTCAATTAGAGGGTGAGGAGGTTGTATCTCAAACAAGCGTGCTAAGCTTGAATAAAGGAGACTATGAAGGTATGAGAGCAGAATTGAGCAAAGTGGATTGGGAAAATAGATTAAAGGGTAAGACGATACATGATCAGTGGTGTATATTTAAGGAGTTATTTTACAACTTCCAAAAAAAGTATATTCCACTGAGAAGAAAAGGGTGTAAAAGAAAAGACAGCCATCCGTGGCTAAGTAAAGAAATTAAGGATAGTATTCAACTAAAAACAAGGGCATATAAGTTAGCCAAATCTAGTGGGAGGATAGAGGATTGGGAAAACTTTAAAAGACAGCAAAAAATAACAAAAAGATTGATTAGGAAAGGGAAGATGGATTATGAAAGTAAATTAGCAAAAAATATAAAAACAGATAGTAAGAGTTTTTATAGTTATATAAAAAGAAAAAGGGTGGCTAAAGTAAATGTTGGTCCCTTAGAGGATGAGACCGGGAAATTAATGGTAGGAGATATGGAGATGGCAAAAACACTGAATGAATATTTTGTATCAGTCTTTACAGTAGAGAACACCAAGAATATCCCAACACTGGACAAGCAGGGGGCTATAGCGGGGGAGGAGATAAACACGATCAAAATCACTAAGGAAGTGGTACTCGGTAAAATAATGGGACTCAAGGCGGATAAATCGCCTGGACCTGATGGCTTACATCCAAGGGTCTTGAGGGAAGTGGCGGTAGGGATTGTGGATGCATTGGTAATAATCTTCCAAAACTCCCTGGACTCAGCAAAGGTCCCAGCAGACTGGAAAACTGCTAATGTAACACCCTTATTTAAAAAGGACAGTAGACAGAAGGCTGGAAACTATAGACCGGTTAGCCTAACATCTGTGGTAGGTAAAATTTTGGAGTCCATTATTAAGGAGACAGTAACAGGACATTTGGATAATCATAGTTTAATAAGACAAAGTCAGCATGGTTTTATGAAGGGCAAGTCATGTTTGACAAATTTGCTGGAGTTCTTTGAGGAAGTGCCACACAGGGTGGATAAAGGTGAACCAGTGGACGTAGTGTATTTAGACTTCCAAAAGGCATTTGACAAGGTGCCACACAAAAGATTATTGCTTAAGATAAAAAATCACGGGATTGGGGGTAATATTCTGGCATGGATAGAGGATTGGCTGTCTAACAGAAGGCAGAGAGTTGGGATAAATGGTTCATTCTCAGACTGGCAATCAGTAACCAGTGGTGTTCCGCAGGGGTCAGTGCTGGGTCCCCAACTCTTTACAATCTATATTAACGATTTGGAGGAGGGGACCGAGTGTAACATATCAAAGTTTGCAGATGATACTAAGATGGGAGGGAAAGTAGTGAGAGAGGAGGACATAAAAAACCTGCAAGGGGACATAGACAGGCTAAGTAAGTGGGCAGAGACTTGGCAGATGGAATACAATACTGGAAAGTGTGAGGTTATGCACTTTGGCAGGAAAAATCGTAGAGCAAGTTATTATCTTAATGGCAAGAAACTGGAAAGTACTGAAGTACAAAGGGATCTGGGGGTCCTGGTGCACGAAACTCAAAAGGTTAGTATGCAGGTGCAGCAAGTGATTAAGAAGGCCAATGGAATGTTGGCTTTCATTGCTAGGGGGATAGAATATAAAAATAGGGAGGTATTGCTTCAGTTGTACAAGGTATTGGTGAGACCGCACCTGGAATACTGCATACAGTTTTGGTGTCCATACTTAAGAAAAGACATACTTGCTCTCGAGTCAGTACAAAGAAGGTTCACTCGGTTAATCCCGGGGATGAGGGGATGGACATATGAGGAGAGGTTGAGTAGATTGGGACTCTACTCATTGGAGTTCAGAAGAATGAGAGGCGATCTTATTGAAACATATAAGATTGTGAAGGGGTTGGATCGGGTGGATGCGGGGAGGATGTTCCAGATGATGGGTGAAACTAGAACTAGGGGGCATAGTCTTAGAATAAGGGGCTGCTCTTTCAAAACTGAGATGAGGAGGAACTACTTCACTCAGAGGGTGGTAGGTCCATGGAATATGCTGCCCCAAAAAGCTGTCGAAGCTACATCATTACATAAATTTATAACAGAAATAGACAGTTTCCTAGAAGAAAAGGGAATTAAGGGTTACGGGGAGCGGGCAGGAATTTGGACATGAGTTTAGGTGCGGATCGGTCATGGCCCTGTGGGTAGCGGAGCGGGCCCAGGGGCCGTGTAGCCTGATCCTGCTCCTGTTTCGTGTGTCTAATTCTGTTAGATTCAGGAGATAGTCCTGTCATAGTGGATTGGCGGTTAGGATCAGATCAGCCATGATCTTATTGAATGGCGGAGCAGGCTCGAGGGGCCAATTGGCCTACTCCTGCTCCTATTTCTTATGTTCTTATGTTCACACTTACCCAAACTCACAGCACTCTCTGCTGACTCGCACTCAGTGCTTGCTCGCACTATACTTTTTATACTGTTTGTTTGTTTGCAGCCAAATGAGTCACCCCTGCTGATTGGTTAGAAAACTGGTTTCCACTGCCTGCTATGCCAATTTACTCCTACTGCAGTGTCACCTTGTTTTACTCTTCTTAAACCAACAGATTCCCAAATATTTAACTTTTCCCCTTTACTTAAACTGCTTAAGTAATCTTATCAAGAATGATTTAAAGAGCAATAACAATTAAAGAACTCTCACACTTACCCAAACTCACAGCACTCTCTGCTGACTCGCACTTCCTTGTCAGGAAATTGTCAGCTGTTTCACCAGGTTCCTGTCTTAGACTCTGGAATTTGTATCTGTGTATACGGTGATTGGATTTAGGCTCTAGATGGTTGCTGAATTTATCAAAAATTGTCGCAGGGTTTTCCTTTTCCTCTTCAGTCAAACTCCAGCTATTATACAAACCTAGAACTTTTTCTCCTGTCCACAACAGAATGTAACTAACCTTTTCCTCGTTGGTCGTGCCCTTCAGGAAGCTTTTGAATGTAAGCTCACATTTCTGTTTGAACTTGCGGAATGCTTCTACTATATCGTCGGCTTCCCAGTTCATGAGGGGTTGCATTTACACAGTCAATGCAGTCATTTTAGTTTCCCGTACGATTCACTCTCAATCACCTCATAAAATCACTTTTTGTCTTATTCGTAGTTCGTATAGCACAATTTTGTACTCACTTATACCGCTGCCACCATGTTGTGTCTCCTTGTGTTCTTTTACTATAAATAATAGACACTTTTAGCTCATTTAAGTTGCTGCTTTTACTAGCTGTATTACTGCTTTGTTTCTGTGCTGCTGCATGGTGCGGCGTGATACAAGATGTCCGACGCTGCACTGTGCTCTGCCCGTGCACAGGGTGCCACATAGCAATATAACTACACCATACCAAAGTAGTTCCATACCAAAGTAGTTCCATTTAAAGATGTGATACTATAACAATGTAACAGGGAGTTTCAAAAGGCGTTTGATAAAGTACCACATTATAAACCTGTTCGCAAAATTGAAGCCCATGGCAGTGGTTGTATGGATGCAAAATGAGTTAAGGGACAGAAAGCAGAGAGTAGTGTTGAACGGTTGCTTTTCAGACTGGAAGGAGGTGTGCAAGTGGTGTCCCTCAGAGGTCGGTGTTGGGACTACTGCTCTTTTTGGAATATATTAATTACCTAGTCTTGGGTATACAGAGCATTCTTTTAAAGTTTGCAGATGACATGAAAATCGGAAATGTAGTAAACTGGCTCTTCTGCAGGCTCAGCTTGTTTGCACACAAGCTCAGACAGCTGCCATTATCACTGGGTTTACAAGTCTCGAAAGGGGCTTGCAGGGTGTCGCATCAGGCCAGCAATCTGTTCTCCAACAGATTGCTAGGAATGCTGAGGCGTCGCCCCGAGGGAGTGGCAGTGGGTTTGTGGAGCAAGAACCTGCTGTCCTCTCTCAGGATGACAACATTCCTACTCCCACCACTGCCACTCCATCATTGCCCTTGCCGCTGCCTATCAGCCAGCCAGCCCAGACTGCTTCCGTCCATGCCGAGGTGGTGCAGTCTACAGTCGGGCCTTCTAGGCCCACAGCTGGTGGAGGTTGTCCTGCAAGGCCATCTGCCGTGTCCCCCCCTGAAAGTCAGCAGCCTTCCACCAGCCATGCTGCAGCTACTGGGGGAGCACTGTGTAGGAGCACTGAAGTAGAAAAAGGCACACAAATGACAGGCACTAAGGGATTGCACAAGGGTGATTAGTTGATATTGTAATAGTGATTGGATTCTGATAAATTTGTGATTTTTGTTTGGAATGTGTGTTTTGTGGTGGCTCTCATTTCAGCTTTATGCCCATCTGTGATGTTCCTGACAGAGGGATGGTATAATGGGGAATTCGTGAGCAACAGGATCTGGGGTTTCATTCACTGGAATCGGAGTCTGATGATGCCTTCATGGACAGCCCGTCCGGAACGGGGATTGCTGCCTACCTCCACCCTCCCTCCTTGTACTTTTCCTCGCCCTCCTCCTGAAGTGATCCTGCAATCCCTGGTGGCAAGGGCTGCACCCTCATGATGGCCAAGTTGTGAAGCATGCAACAGACCACCACGAAATGGGATGCCCATTCCGGCGAGTACTGGAGGACTCCTCTCGAGCGTTCAAGGCAGTGGAATTGTTGCTTGAGCACCCCTGTGGTCTGCTCAATGATGATCCGGGTGGCAGCATGGCTGTCATTATACGAGTGATGGGGTTGAAGAGGAGAGTCATGAGCCAGGTGCAGAGCAGATAGCCCTTGTCTCTGAGCAGCCACCCTTGGGTTTGACGTGGTAGCTGGAAGATTGCATGCACACTGGACTGGCACAGGATGAAGGCATCATGACTGTTGCCAGGATAGCGGGCATTCGCCATCATGATGCACTGGGTGTGGTCGCACAACAACTGCAGATTAAGTGAGTGGTAGCCTTTCCATTTACGGAACATCTCAGGATTGGTATGCGGTTCCCCCAAAGCCACTTGGATGCAGCCTTTGGTGTCCTGCACCATGGAGAAGCCCACTAACCTGCCAAAGCCACATGTGCTCTCGTCCTGCTTCTCTCTGTTCAGAGAGGAGACAATGGGGGAGAAATTGGGTCATGGCACTACTTTTAGCGCCCAGAAAAGGTTAGCGCCTTCGCGCCCAAAATTGAATAGTAGCGCCCCAAGCAGAAGGTGGGGCGCTACTGGAAGCACTCCCCCTCCCTCTTGGGGTGCTTACATTGAATATCGCGGCACAACGTGCAGCAGCGCCACGCGTGTCGGCACATAGTGCTGCGGTATTGCAGGCCTCCCTCCCCTGATTAAAGGGGAGGGGCCTAGCACAGCGTGCACCGAGGCCCTGCTGGACCACCAGGGAGCGGGGTGCCAGCAAAAGAGCCCAGCACTCAAGAGAAGTGCCGGGCTGGAAGATCGCGGCTGGCAGCCTGCAGGAGGAGGCGAGAAGGGGCTGGTGCTGGCAGGCAGCACAAAAAAAATGGCTGCCCGGCACCTGCCCATTAATTTGCGCCACCCCAGCCGTAAACATGGCACCCTGACCGTGTCGGACATAGTGTCCGGCAGTAGGTCAGGGGGCATGAGCAAAATTTGTGGCCTGGGCGCGAGCGAGCGCTACGCACAGTGATGATGCCATCGCTGGAGGCGCAGCGCCGCAGGGTGCTACCGGCTACTGTCGCCGCTAACCTCCCGCTGAATTTTGCGGGAGGCGTTAATGGCGCTGCGCCCGGGCGCTAGGTGCTCTGCACCCCGTTAGCGCCCTAACGGGAGGCGCAAAACAATCCAATTTTTCCCCCAATGTTTTCCCTTCTCCTGGAGTAGAGAACCTCTGTGGCCTCCTGGACGATGCGATGGACGGCGAACTGCAGACTGGAAGGATCTGCTAGCGAAGAAATTGAGGGCCACGGTAACCTTTAGGGCCACCAGGAGAGCTGTGGTCGCCGTGCTCTGAGGCTGCAAGTCTGGTTGCAGGAGGTGGCAATTCTGTGACCACCTCCTTGGTGAAGCAGCGCCTCCTAATACACTGCTCTTCACTTAAGTGGAGGTAGGAGAAGTGCATTCGGAAGACCCTAGGACAGTAAAGCCTCCTGTTGAGAGCCTTCCTGGCCCTCCTCCTCCTCCCTCTTCATGTATCTTCTCTTCTTTGCTGCCTCCGCTCCCTGTCCCGAAGATACGCAAGCACGAGGGGGACTGCAAGTAGTAGAGCCCCCATGACTGTGAGCAAGTGGTGTGAGCAGAAGCCTTTAAATGAGAATGAAGATGTTCTCCACTTGCAGCACAACGAAACAAGTTTAGAAAGCTGCAAGAGTTGCAGAAGGTTACACAGAGCCAATCAAACTGAGAAACCATGTCAGCTGCAAGTAGTTGATTATGATCCCTTTAAATAGCACTGCTGGATTCTCCTTCCTGCTACTGAATGCTTGGTCAGATGGTCGTGATTAAGAGAGGGCGGTAAGTGGAGCCACGTTGGCGAAAATGGCAGATCATGCGTCAAGTAAGCATTGTATGCTCATTGATGTCTCGATTTGCCTCATTTCCATTTCTGCAGCGAGCACAGGCAACGGCAGCGCTGCTGACCTGCCCAAAATGGCAGCCGCCGCCGGACCCACTGAAAGCGGGTGGAAGCGAGGCGGCCACCATTTTCTCTTCAAAGCGGCCCTTAATGGCCCGTGCTAACCCCCCGAATTTCTAGGCCGTGGTCTATAAACAACCACAATAATTTCAAACAAATCATTTAGACATCAAAATGAAATTACTGAACAAAAGATCTAAAATGTTTCATTTACTATTTCTCAAATCCACTATATTGCATCTCAGGCACCCTGCCACAGAAGCATTTTATAAACAAGTTTAACTGAGGTACTCTACATTAACATGTTAAATAAACACTCTCTTTACTGGTCAGAACAAAGAAACAATGGTCTCTTTCCACACATCTTCTTTAGTAGCTTTGTTGCATTTTTCTCAATGTAAAGATCAGACAATTGAACAAAGAAGTGGCTTGTGTACAAGCATAAAGCTATATAAGGTTGTTTATCAGTAAAGGGAAGAATATTAACATTGAAGTGAATCCATTGTAGTTGACAGAGAATGACCTTGGTAAACCTGACCACCAATTCCCTACTTCACCAAAGAAATTTAGGGGAAAGGACAGTGCAGGGAGAATATCCCATTTAACAATGCTACATATTAGAATGCTAATGTGCAGCATAAGAGTTCTAAAATTCAAATATCTGAACAGGGAGACCTAAAAATGGTGGGCTAGTTTTTCCTCCATGATCCCACCCAAAATGGGGTGGGATAGAGGTGGAGAATAAGGTCAAATCCGGCAGTGAAGCCCACCACCACCTCACCGCCCCAAGCTTGATTTCCCTCCCACTGCCTCAATTGGATTAAAAACAAAAATGTCAAGGGCCGTGTTAACCACAGTAGAGGGGAATCCTCGGTTGAGGAAAAAGGAAGACACGTCGGAAGCACTAGTGTGGAAGGTGGCATCATCCACTGACTCCCACAGCTACCTGGACTACACTTCCTCCCATCCCGCTTCGTGTAAGGACTCTATTCCATTCTTCCAGTTTCTCTGTCTCCGCCACATCTGCTCTGACGATGCCACCATACTTCTATACTAGTGCTTTCGACATCGACTGGTTACAGTGCAATTACTGGAGTTCCTCCTGTGCCAATGTAAGTCCAGTACAGACAAAGCAACAATTTAGTCATTTGAGTTCACAGTGCTCCCTGGGAAAGAGTGAAGGTCAGCAATGTCACCCGTTTTAGCAAATAATGGGCCAGAAATTCGTGACCAAATGCGTGAGTACGGTCTGGGTACTCACGCATCTGGCCGTTGGAAATGCCGGCGTTCAGCATGCACAGCGCATGCGGGGAACGCCGGCATTTCCAGTCCTCGGAACGAAGGGGTTCATAGGCACAGCGCGTGCGACTGCACAGGCAGCGCTTGCGCAGTGAACTTCGTCGATTTCATTCATGGATTCAGTGAGGGTAAGTCCTTACAAGTTACACTTGAAAAAAGCATGTGTAAAGTTGTTCCAAGGCTGCAGAGGAAGATATATTTTATCGTGGAGCTTCTGAAAGGCAATATTTTAGTTTGGGAAAGGGAGGGAAGTTATTTTAAGAAATTTTAAGTTTTAAAGTTTAAATTTTTTTTTTAAAACGGGTTTTCAGAACGGTAGGTAGAAGGAGCAATTGTGGCTGTGTGAATTGAATGTGAAAATGAGTGTTCTAAAATGAGTAATGTAACATTTCCAGCACTTTTAAGAAAGAAACTTTTCATCAGTAATAAGTAATTATGTATGTATGTCCGCATATATTCCTTTACGTATATGTATGTATGTTTTATATTCCTTTACTTATGTGTGTGAATGTATGTTTTTAATTATGATTTTCCAATAAGTTACTTTCTCTGAAAGTCATAATTAAATAATACATTCATACACATAAGTAAAGGAATATATACATAACACGCAAAGGAATATATACAGACATACATACTTTCAGAAGCTCCACGATAAGAAATATCTTCCTCCGCAGCCTCTGGAGCAACTGTACCCATGCTTTTTTCATGTGTAAGTTGCAAGGACTTGACCTCACTGAAAGCATGAATGAAAGCGGCGAATTTTACTGCGCACGCGTTCTGCCTCTGAACCCCTTCGTTCAGAGGACAGGAAATGCCGGTTTTCCCCGCATGCGCTGTGCATGCTGAAAACCGGCATTTCCTCCGGCCAGACGCGTAAGTACCCCGACCGTACTCGCGCATTTGGAAGGGAATTACTGGGCCAACATTTTACATATCAATAAAATGAAAAATTTAACAATTGCACGATTTGCCCCCTCGCATCTGCGACTGAGGGTCCAAGGAGGTGCATTGCGCAAGAGGTCATCGTCGTACGTATCCTCACACTGTTCCCTTTCGGGTACTGTATGAAGTGGTGGAAGGATTTATGGCCGTGATTAACGCTCATTCCGTGACCGTAACCATCTTTGAACCAGCCATTAGGGTGGTTAGTCCTATGGCGTGAGGGTTTTACGGGCTCCCACAACCCATCTGAGGGGGGGGGGGCCACCCACACCCACGGACGCAAGTATCCCGCTGGATGTCCACCCAGAATTTATAGTTGGAGCTCCGAC
Organism: Somniosus microcephalus; assembly: GCF_052327205.1. Lineage (NCBI taxonomy): Eukaryota > Metazoa > Chordata > Chondrichthyes > Squaliformes > Somniosidae > Somniosus > Somniosus microcephalus. The sequence goes on along the minus strand of NC_140996.1, from coordinate 135,978,054 downwards.
TCCACTTGCCGGGACTGTCTGGAGTGGGGTTCGAAACCCTACTCCTTCTGGCCCAGCGGCGGGGATGCTTACTGCTACGCAAAAGGCCCACTCCGCACAAAAGGTGACACCCATACGTTTCCTGCGCCTTTTCCCTCCCCGTGACTGGAGCCCTATGCTGCCACTTGAAAGACCAAGCTATCATCTGCCCTTTTTGCGGCGCCTTTGACTTCTCATTACCAATGATGAGCAGGCGCTGCGCCTCCACCTCCTTGAGGAGATTGCTGAGGTCATCATCAGTTCAATTGTGAGTTCTTTTAATGCCGTGGATTGTGCTCATTCCAGCCATTTCACGTTGCTAATCGGATTGGGCCTTTGGCATAGCGGTAGGATCCCCGCCGCTGGGCCAGATCAGGGTAGGGTTTCGAACCCCGCTCCAGACAGTCCCGGCAAGTGGAGTCGGAGCTCCGGCTCTAAATTATGGGTTGACATCCAGTGGGATATTTGCGTCCATGGGTGTGGGTGGCCCCCCCTCCTTGTATAGCTTGTGGGAGCCCGTAAAACCCTCCTGCCATAGGACTAACCGCCCTAATGGCTGGTTCAAAGATGGTTACGGTCACGGAATGAGCGTTAATCATGGCCATAAATCCTTCCACCACTTCATACAGTTCCCCAAAGGGAACAGTGTGAAGACACGTATGACGACGACATTGCTAAATAAATAAATGGAATTAAAAAAATTCTTTTAGGGCTTTCAAAAGTCTTTAAATTGCTTTAATTCTGTTTAAAACTACTTCAGATTCTTCAAAATAATGTAAACGTTTTTAAAAGTTTATAAAAGTTACCAAAAGCTTCAAAAAACTTCCAAAAACCTATTTAAACTGCTGCTTTGCATGTAAAAATGCTTAGCAGCTTGGCAGAAACATTGGGGGCGTGTCCTGTTAAACTGAGACCTCAAGGGGCGTGTCTCAGTTGCACAGCGCGCTACAGGCTTCGCGCTGGCTGCACTCCTGGGCAGCGTGACGTCAGACGTTGCCCGGGAGTCAACATTTTAAAACAGCAATTCCAGGCGTCCCTGAAGCTCAACGGCCGGCGCGTCGGGTAAGTGCAGATCGGGGGCTTACACGCGCGGCAAGCCCCCGACTCGAATTTCTGGGCCATTCTTTTTTTTAAGATAAAGTTAGGAGATATACAATTTGGTAAGATAACAGGTCACTGTACCAACATGATGCACTAGAGAGAATGACAGACACAGGTTGTGTTATCAATTCCTTATAATACAGGTTATCAATCTTTGTTTGATCGTCTATTGAGCCGGGCGCTCATCATAAGAAGGGAAAGCTAGTGTGTGAGCGACCCTGTGGCATTAGTGTGAACCTTCTATTAGTCAGTTACAAAAGCACAGGCTCCGGAGCATATTACCACCCTTCAGGTTGGAGAATGCTGTATGAGTACTTTGGAAGGTGATGGGAGGGGAAGTTTTTTTGTTGAAAAAAATTGCAATAGCTTTATTTCAGCACTATACTCAGTAATGTTGATTATTGGGAAAATGTTATTTTCATTTGCAGCACAAATATTTAAATATTTTGGATCTGACATAACTAACAAAAACCCGGAATGGTAAATTGTCGCTCTGGGGAAAACTACTTTCTGAACCAGATCCATAAATCTATACAGATGACCCTGTGCAAATACTGAACTGTATTCATAAGAGGCCATGTATGTCTATGTGTTAAGGATTTGAACATTTACCTAACCCTATCAGTCTTTCACAAATGAGAAAATCATGACATCAGTAAACATCTTAATATAACAAATAAATCATAGAATCATAGAAAGTTAAAGCACGGAAGGAGGCCATTTCGGCCCATCGTGTCCGCGCTGGCCAACAAAGAGCTATCCAGCCTAATCCCACTTCCCAGCTCTTGGTCTGTAGCCCTGCAGGTTAGAGCATCCCAAGTGTACATCCAAGTACTTTTTAAATGTGTGAAGTCACACAACACCAGGTTATAGTCCAACAGTTTTATTTGAAATCACAAGCTTTCGGAGCGCTGCTCCTTCGTCAGGTGAAGTGGAGAGATGCATAAAGACACAGCTTATATAGTCAGAGAATAATGCCAGAAGATTACAGGTAATCTTTCTAACTGCCATTTATCACACCTCGGCAGAGAGATAATCACAGCAATCAAAGGTGTGAATGGTGTCCAAACAGGTCAGTCAGGAAAGCATTACATCAAAGAACAATGAGGTGGGGTCACAAGGGGTCAAATGTTGCAGATGCTGGGGTCTGTATGAAAAACAAGAAACAGACAAAAAAACATTTTTTTTGCTGGAAATCACAGCAAGTCCGGCTGCATCTGTGTAGAGAGAACAAGCCAACGACGACTCGAGTCTGGATGACCCGACGTCAGGTGGGGTTACATGTAGCGTGACATGAACCCAAGATCCCGGTTGAGGCCGTCCTCATGAGTGCGGAACTTGGCTATCAGTTTCCGCTCGACGATTTTGCGTTGTCGTGTGTCTCGAAGGCCGCCTTGGAGAATGCTTACCCGAAGATCGGAGGCTGAATGTCCTTGACTGCTGAAGTGTTCCCCGACTGGGAGGGAACACTCCTGCCTGGCGATTGTTGCGTGGTGTCCTTTCATCCGTTGTCGCAGTGTCTGCATTGTCTCGCCGATGTACCATGCTCCGGGGCATCCTTTCCTGCAATGTATGAGGTAGACAACGTTGGCCGAGTCACATGAGTATGTACCATGTACCTGGTGGGTGGTGTCCTCACGTGTGATGATGGTATCTGTGTTGATGATCTGGCATGTCTTGCAGAGGTTGCCGTGGCAGGGTTGTGTGGTGTCGTGGTCGCTGTTCTCCTGAAAGCTGGGTAATTTGCTGCGAACGATGGTCCGTTTGAGGTTAGGTGGCTGTTTGAAGGCGAGTAGTGGGGGCGTGGGGATGGCCTTAGCGAGGTGTTCATCGTCATCGATGACATGTTGAAGGCTGCGAAGAACATGGCGTAGTTTCTCCACTCCGGGGAAGTATTGGACGACGAAGGGTACTCTGTTGGTTGTGTCCCGTGTTTGTCTTCTGAGGAGGTCTATGCGATTTTTTGCTGTGGCCCGTCGGAACTGTCGATCGACGAGTCGAGTGTCATATCCCGTTCTTACGAGGGTGTCTTTCAGCGTCTGTAGGTGTCCATCGCGTTCCTCCTCGTCTGAGCAGATCCTGTGTATTCGCAGGGCTTGTCCATAGGGGATGGCTTCTTTAACGTGGTTAGGGTAGAAGCTGGAGAAGTGGAGCATCCTGAGGTTGTCCGTGGGCTTGCGGTAGAGTGAAGTGCTGAGGTGTCTGTCATCTCTCCACTTCACCTGACGAAGGAGCAGCGCTCCGAAAGCTTGTGATTTCAAATAAAACTGTTGGACTATAACCTGGTGTTGTGTGAATTCTGACATTTGTCCACCCCAGTCCAACACCGGCATCTCCACACCATTTTTAAATGTGGTTAGGGTTCCTGCCTCTACCATCCTTTCAGGCAGTGAGTTCCAGTCCCCCACAACCCTCTGGGTGAAGAAATTTCCCCTCAAATCCCTTCTAAACCTTCCACCAATTACTTTAAATCTGTGCCCCCTTGTTTTTGACCCCCCTGCTAAGGGAAATAGGTCCTTTCTATCCACTTTATCTATGCCCCTCATAATTTTATACACCTCAATAAGGTCTCCTCTCAGCCTCCTCTGTTACAAGGAAAACAGACCCAGCCTATCCAGTCTTTCCTCATAGCTAAGATTCTCTACTCCCGACAACATCCTTGTAAATCTCCTCTGTACCCTCTCTAGTGCAATCACATCTTACATAAGAAAATAAGAACATAAGAAATAGGAGCAGGAGTAGGCCAATCGGCCCCTCGAGCCTGCTCCGCCATTCAATAAGATCATTCCTGTAATGTGGTGACCAGAACTGCAAGCAGTACTCTAGCTGAGGCATAATTAGTTGAATCATAACCCCCCGCTCTTGCATTCTATGCCACGGCTAATAAAGGCAAGCATTCCGTATGCCTTCTTAACCACCTTATCTACCTGGCCTGCTACCTTCAGGGATCTGTGGACATGCACTCCAAGGTCCCTTTGTTCCTCTACACTACTCAGTGTCCTACCATTTAAAGTGTATTCCTTTTCCTTGTTAGCCCTCCCCAAATGCATTACCTCACACTTCTCCGGATTGAATTCCATTTGCCACTGTTCTGCCCACCTGACCAATTTATTGATATCTTCCTGCAGTCTGCAGCTTCCTTCTTCAGTATCAACCACACAGCCGATTTTAGTATCATCTTCAAACTTCTTAATCATACCCCCTATATTCAAGTCTAGATCGTTGATATATACCACAAAAAGCAAGGGACCTAGTACTGAGCCCTGCGGAACCCCACTGGAAACAGCCTACCAGTCACAAAAACACCCATCAACCATTACCCTCTGCTTCCTGTCTCCGAGCCAGTTTTGAATCCAACTTGACACTGCCCTGGATCCCATGGGCTTTTACCTTCGTGACCAGTCTGCCATGTGGAACCTTCAAAAGCCTTGCTAAAGTCCATGTACACTACATCAAACGCACTACCCTCATCTACCCTCCTTGTTACCTCCTCAAAAAATTTCGATCAAGTTTGTCAGACACGGCCTTCCCTTAACAAATCCATGCTGACTATCATAGCTTGTTGCATACGTAGCGCAAAAGTCACAAAACAATGGGACTTTGCACGATGAGCAATTTGCATACTTACATACTTTTAATACAAGGTTATAAAAATGCAACTGTTACTGAACCACAATAAGTAATGCTTAGAAATGTAAACAAAATAAAGTCAAGTGATGCACTTTATTTCATGCAGTTGGTTGACTGGCTGTAAGTAAACAAGTAGACGATGAGTGTCACCAGCTGCACCTCATTTCAAAAATCAAACTGTTACAAAAAAAACTGTGGTTAATTTAGCATTTTCTGTTTTTCTATAAAGGTGTAAATAACAAGAGATAAATGATCTCTTTGAGGTCTAGTACTGGCTTAGAGGCATTACTGAGCCAGAAAGTGAGTGTGAAGCAGCTGAATCAGCACCATCACTGAAGCACCCTGGTTGAGGAATTGCATCTTCATCTATTTCATTCAACTGTTCTGTAACCATCATACTCCTAGGAGTACTCTCTGATGTCATCACTGCCCAGTTTGTAAACCCCAAAAGAATAGAATGCTAAAAAAAATAAAGTTAATTGCAAATCTTAGAATTATGAATTTTTAAAATGGGTCGAGAAGAAAACAGTTTTGAATGTTTTGATGCATAAGTGCTTCATTTAAAAGAGACCTAATTATTGTTGCTGGAGTAGTTAGTAACAGAGAATTAATTATAGTAACTGAGCAACAAAATGATAAACAAACTTAGAGCGAAAACACAAGGTTATGATTTAAAGTGGTAAAAAAAATCACTTACAGTGTGTGATATCAGGAGGCCCATAAGAGTCGTTTATGTAAACAGTAATAGGTTTTCCAACTTTGAGATAGACCACATCTGATGTGTGTTTCAGCACTGCTACAGCCTCTTCATGTGCTATCTCTTCCAAACTGTAGTTATTTACCTTTAAAAAACAAATAAGTGTATGAACATTTCCAGAGATATGTTCAACATTGAAATTAAATCATCTCCTTAATTACATTTTCTATTTCTATGTGGAGCCTTTAATTAATGCTGTGCTGCATTTTATAAGAAGGTACAAACAGGTAAAATAAAATTCTTTACTGAACTTGCATGCCATGCAAAACAGTAAGACCAAAGTTTCATGCTGCACAATGAAAGAATTCATCTTACTTTGAAATAAATTGCTAGAATAGCTCCAGCATTTGGGGCTCTACCCAAATGGATCAGCAGGCAAATACAGATGCCATGCATGTTCCAGTGGCCTGCCAACTTTGCTGTCTAGACCAACACATGAAGAATGGCCATTTTGCGCAAGATACTGAAAGATTGGCAACAATTGTGGAATCATATTCCAAACTTGGACAACATTTATAGCTCAACTTATGCCACCAAAGCATATCATGTGGTCATTTATCCTATTGCTGCTGTGGGATCTTGCTGTGTTAAATTGGTTACGGCATTGGCTGTGGCATGCTTTGGGATATTCTGAGGATGTAAAAAGTGCTGTATAAATATTGCTCTCTTTAACATGAGTCTGAACCATCATGAGAGGAGGGAAGAAATTTGGAAGAAAAAAATCCAGTTTTCAGTGACCTCCTAATCTTGTTACTTTTGCATCACCAAATGCAAAAATACATTCTTATGTCTTACTTATTGCATCCTACCTGATTTCACACAAGGCTCAAAATATAATATTATATAAAAAGCAAGATTGCTTACCATAAGGAGTCGGTCTCCAATTTGTAATGTTCCATCTCTCTGTGCGGCTCCTCCATCAATTATTTTTGTAACATATATACTGTTATCACCTGGGATATGCTGGTTACCCACACCACCAGCAATACTGAATCCTAATCCTGCAATATAAACAAAGACACTGCTTAGCATATACAATTTGTACAATTTATGCAGTTTCCCATCAATATATTTGAGGAGGTAACAAGGAGGGTCGATGAGGATAGAGCATTTCATGTAGTCTACATGGATTTTCGCAAGGTTGTAGAGAAGGTCCCACATGGCAGATTGCTCAGCAAAGTAAAAGCCCATGAGATCAAAGGGAAAGTGGCAAGTTGGATCCAAAATTGGCTCAGTGGCAGGAAGCAAAGGATAATGCTCGACAGGTGTTTTTGTGACTGGAAGGCTTATCCAGTGGGGTTCCGCTAGGCTCAGTACTAGGTCCCTTGCTTTTTGTGGTATATATCAATGATTTAGACTTCAATGTAAGGGGCATGATTAAGACATTTGCAGATGATACAAAGATTGCTCATGTGGTTAATAATGAGGAAGAAAGCTGTAGAAAGACATCAATGGACTGGTCAGGTGGGCAGAAAAGTGACAAATGGAATTCAATCTGGAGAAGTGTGAGGTAATGCATTTGGGAAGGGCTAACAAGGCAAGGGAATACACAATATATGGTAGGATACTGAGAAGTGTAGAGGAACAGAGGGACCTTGGAGTGCATATCCACAGATCCTTGAAGGTAGCAAGTAGGTAGATAAGGTGGTTAAGGAGGCATATGGGATACTTTCCTTTATTAGCCGAGGCATAGAATATAAGAGCAGGGATGTTATGCTCCAACTGTATAAAACGCCACAGCTAGAGTACTGTGTACAGTTCTGGTCACCACATTACAGGAAAAATGTGATTGTACTAGAGCGAGTACAGAGGAGATTTACGATGTTGCCAGGACTGGAGAATTTTAACTATGAGGAAAGATTGGATAGGCTGGGGTTGTTTTCTTTGGAACAGAGGAGGCTGAAGGGAGACTTAATTGAGGAGTATAAAATTATGAGGGGCGTAGATAGAATGGATAGGAAGGACCTATTTCCCTTAGCAGAGAGGTCAATAACCAGGGGGAATAGATTAATTGGTAGAAGGATTAGTGGGAAGTTGAAGAGAACGTTTTTCACCCAGAGGGTGGTGGGGGTCTAGAACTCACTGCCTGAAAGAGTGGTAGAGACAGAAACCCTCATTGCATTTAAAAAGTACTTGGATATGCATTTGAAGTACTGTAAGCTTCAAGGCTACGGACCAAGAGCTGGAAAGTGGGATTAGGCTGGATAGCTCTATTTTAGCCAGAACAGACACGATGGGCCAAATGCCTTCCTTCTGTGCCAGAAATTTCTATGATCTTCACAAAACTGATATAACTCGCATTATTTGTTCATGTCAAATGATTTCTTTGATCTATACTGGGAGGCATTTTACTCTATTCAGAGTTAGACTGAAATATCTTGCTGAATCTCAAAAGTTCTCTGACTTAGTGGTGATGCATTAACATCTGCCATTTCTCCAAAACATGAAAGTGTTAGGACATCTAACACAGATGTAGGAATACTTTACAATATTAAATTATATTTTGGCATAAAGAAAATAATGCTAAAATTGGAATCAAATCTATCAAATTTAACAAGCATGTGTTGCAATACTTCATAAAGTATTTATACTGAAAATTCTAATGAGCATTTGAGGTATGTTAATGAGTTAAAATTCAGTGCTTACCATTAGATCTGATTATTTTCTTTCTTTTTTTCTTTCAATAGTAATAGTAATGATAATGAGTAAGTCACTTATCAATTTGTATGAAAACTCAAAGCACAATTTTTGAGTTAAGGTGACAGATAAAATAGCATTTATGGACACAGTCAGATAAAAAAATAATTCCGAGGTTGCCAATTTTATTCAGACTCATGATCTGACAACAATAAGCCACTTATTAAATTTCTGAAAAGGTGCATGGTCCTAATTGGGCTGACAAGTACATGTATGCTTTCCAATTATGTCCTTTAACAGATGCATTCCATCCTCTCAAAAGAAGTGATCACTTAAAAAAAATTAATAACATTCCAAAAAGAACATTAGGGATTTAGAGGTGACGATGTAGTATTTACAAACATCAAAAGGTTACATGCTTTAAGGACTAATTTCTGGCACATTTGATCTATACAAAGAGACTAAATTTAAACTATTCACCAAGTTTGAATACATTCCATTTATAAGGCTTCAGAGTCTCATTTTTAAATCATGTTTCCTGTACTTGTTTTCAGCTTAACTGAAGATTACCTTTAGGTCCTTTTATGAGTTTTATTTCTGTGATAGTCTCCAAAACAGGCCTTCTTCTGCGCACATACAGTCGCACAATTGAACCAGCTTCTTTCAAGGCCTCTACAGCTCTACTGTGAGATACTTCAGAGACATCAACTTCATTCACCCGCAGAATGCAGTCGTTGACTCTAAACAAGCAAAAAGAAAATTCATTTTCATATAAAATGATTTGTTTTTCTGGTTTTAATTTCATCCACTATGTCTCTGTTCTCAGGTATAACTAGAGAGAAGTAAGTATACTTAAATAATTAGAAATAATCTTTTTGTCAAGCAGAGCCTGGCTATTGGCATTACCACACATGCAATTCCACAGTGGATATTGGCCAAAATATAAGAAATAATGCTGCGAGGCTACTGGAAAATGGCTCTGTCACATCCTATAATGTTACCTATGCTTATTGTAAAGTAATATGTTTGCCAATATTTTTTAATTCAATAGAAAAATAACCCCCAAATTCTCAAAAATATAAGTTGATTTATCTCAAAGAAATTGGCACACTTCCACTTTGTTTTGGAAAGGCAGTTTAATTTTTTTCCTTTATTCCTACTACAGTACACGGTTGTGACGCCATATGGCACCATGGTATGTGCAATCACAACAAGTTTGTTATGGACACTATTCATAGCAAAGTACCCTCCCTCCATTCATTCACTTTGAATCAAAAATCAGCAATTTTCTGTCTGCACTATGTTCAGGGACTACCAGCAGCAAAGCTCATGTCACAGAAAACAATGCTTAACAGAGAAATCATAGATACAAGATGGGAACTGAAAATTAGAAAGATCTTTGAGAGAAATCTAAAGTATCTTTATTTCCGTGTCAGTTTTAATAAACCAACTTTTAGTGCACCTGCTAAATATTGGTATTGATTGCCATTTGCTATAATATTTATGACAGCAATCTTTCTATCTAAAGAAAATTCATTTAAGTGCCAACAAGTAAGACAAACTTCAATGAAATCCGTTTTCCATGTCTATCCTTATTTGTTTTACTTTCTTTACACAATTGCAGTAACAAATTCAAAATTATTAATAATAGCCTTCGCATATGGAAGAGATCAGCTCCCTTCTTAAAACCCACCACCTTATTATCTCTCCTACTTTTAAAAAGCTCGTTTTGCCAACCTTCATCCTCCTCCTCCCCACTGTCAAATTCATAATCCGCATCTTTATCATGTCAACACTGAACTTCTTAAATGTTCTCTTTGCTGGCTGCACTGCTTCCATTCTGCATAACATACAATTCACTCAGAGTGCTCATGTAAACACATGCACAAAATTCCACATTCCCATCAGCCCTGTCCTTGCCAAGCTCCACTGGCTCCCTTCTTCCCAATGACTTGATAGAAGAATCTTTGTACTGCCTTCAAATCCTCCCACCACCTCAATCCACCCTATCTCTCAGTACAATAGCAAAATACTGCGGATGCTGGAAATCTGAAATAACAACAAAAAATGCTAGAAGCACTCAGTAGGCCAGGCAGCATCCGTGGAGAGAGAAACAGAGTTAACGTTTCAGGTCTGTGACCCTTCGTCAGAACTGGAAAAAGTTAGAGATGTAACAGGTTTTAAACAGGTGCAGAGGCAGGGAAAGGGGGAGGGGAGGGGAGGAAGGAACATTCTGTGCTAGGGTAGGAGGCAGGAGAGATTAAATGTTGCAAATGGGGATGGCAGAATCATAAACAGCCTGAAAAATGGGGGCAGGGGTTATAGTCTGAAATTGTTAAACTCTATGTAAAGTGCCTAATCGAAAGATGAGGTGCTGTTCCTCGAGCTTACATTGAGCTTCATTGGAACAGTGTAAGAGGCCGAGGACAGAGAGGTCAGAGTGGGAGTGGAGCGGAGAATTAAAGTGACAGGCGACCGGAAGCTCGGGGTCACCCTTACGGACTGAACGGAGGTGTTCTGCAAAGCGGTCGCCCAATCTGCGTTTGGTCTCCCCAATGTAGAGGAGACCGCATCGTGAGCAGCGAATACAGTATATTAAATTGCAAGAAGTACAAGTAAATCGCTGTTTCACCTGGAAGGGGTGTTTGGGGCCCTGGACAGTGGGAAGGGAGGAGGTAAAAGGGCAGGTGTTGCATCTCCTGCGCTTGCATGGGAAGGTGCCGGGCGAAGGGGAAGGGCTGTTGGGGATGATTGAGGAGTGGACCAGGGTGTCGCAGAGGGAGCGGTCCCTTTGGAATGCTGAAAGGTGAGGTGACGGGAAGATGCGTTTGGTGGTGGGATCACGTTGGAGGTGGTGGAAATAGCAGAGGATGATCCGTTGAATGTGGAGGCTGGTGAGGTGAAAGGCGAGGACAAGGGAAACCCTATCGTTGTTCTGGGAGGGAGGGGTAGGGGTGAGAGCATGAATGCGGGAAATGGAACGGACACAGTCAAGGGCCGTGTCAACCACGGTAGAGGGGAATCCTCAGTTGAGGAAAAAGGAAGACATATCGGAAGCACTGGTATGGAAGGTGGCATCGTCAGAACAGATGCGGCGGAGATGGAGAAACTGGGAGAATGGAATAGAGTCCTTACAGGAAGTGTAGTCCAGGTAGCTGTGGGATCAGTGGGCTTATAGTGGATGGTTGTCAATAACCTATCGCTAGAAATGGAGACAGAGAAGTCAAGGAAGGGAAAGGAAGAGTCGGAGATGGACCATGTGAAGGTGAGACATTATCTCTCAGTAATATCTTCTATTTGTACATCCCACTCTGTTTGTACTGTCTACAGCTATACATTCATGTACTATATTCTTGCCCCCTTGACCTCCCTTCCTAAAATCTTCTATCTTGCTACCTCCATTACTACTTTCAAAAGGTCCCCATCGCCACCCTCCCCCCTGTTGTGTATGTACCTTTAAGGGAAGAACTGGTTTTAGACTGCAGTACCGGCAGTGACCGCGCCTGTATAAAAGGCCCTAGCAGGCTTCTGTATTTCAGTCTGACGTTGCCCTCCTGTTCAGTAAAGTACCTGTTAAACTGTTCTCCCGAAGTCCGTGTATTATTGAGGCGCGGACTTTACAGTGGTGACGAGTAAGTTCGAACTCACCTGCAGTGTTGCATCATCTCACGGGGATCTCACCCTGAGAGGAGGTTTCTTGGAGGTCGTAGTCTGAGCAACGGGCGTCGACTGCGGGCAACCACCCAAAGGATTCATCGGTGTTCGGAGAATTGCGGGAGAGGCTGTGGAGAGCTGAGCTTGGCTCCCCAGTTAAGGTGTTCCAGCAAATCGTGCTGGTAGCAGGTAGTGCGCTGACCCTTCCGGACTGCGGCGGGCTCAAGCTCGATCGAGCGGCTCTACAAAACGGGCCGCGCAGCGTCGCCGGGAAAAGAAAACAAGAGAGAGAGGGTGGAGTGCACAGGGCGCGGTCGGTGCTCAAGAACCGGGCAGCGGAGAGGAAATAAACGGGGGGAAGGAAAGTGAGACGCGCCGAAGCCGCGGGTCACCGCCATTACCCTGTAGAACGCTAGGAGCAGTGTGGCAGCAAGGGGAAGAAGGAAAAGCGCGGGAGGCGCCATTTTATTCCGCTGGGGAAGAAGGAAAAGTGCGGGAGGCGCCATTTTAAATCACCCAAGATGCCGAAAAGTGGCAGTATCACTGCTTTCGACAATGAGGTAGAAGACTGGACCACGTATGTGGAAAGAATTGAAGTGTACTGCAAGGCAAATGAGGTGGCTGATGGAAAGAGGGCGTCGGTATTATTGAATTTGATGGGCGCGAGTACATACGGCCTATTGCGGAATTTAATTACCCCAGCTAAACCAATGGAGAAAAGTTTTGAGGAGATTGTTAATATCTTACAGGAACACCTAAACCCTACACCGCTGCTGATAGCAGAAAGATTCAAGTTTCATAAAAGAAACCAGCACAAAGATGAGAGCAATGCTGACTATCTTACGGAACTACGCAAGTTATCGAAGCACTGCCAGTTCGGAGCAGGACTGGCAGACACCTTACGGGATAAGTTTGTCTGCAGGCTCCAGAGTGAAGGAACCCAGAAACGGCTACTTTCGAAAAAGGACCTGACGCTAGAACAGGCTTTCAGCGTGGCAGTATCCTACGAAGCAGCAGCACGGGGAGCTGCGGAAATACAACAGAAACCACAAGAATACAGCGCTAACGAAATGGCGTATGGAGCAGAAAAGTGCTTTTGCTGCGGCAGAACAACCCATGAGCAGAAGGACTGCTGGTTTAAGGACAAAGTATGCAGGCAATGCGGTAAAATGGGACATATAGCAAGAGTCTGCAGGTCAGGAAGGAAAACCAACATGACAAGAACTACTAAGGAACAGTACAGGAAAGTAAAGAAACTGACAGACAGTAGTTCGGAAGATCAGGAGAGTGATAAGGACTCCGGGAGCAGGAGACTAAGTTGTCTAAAGTTACACAACGTGATTGCAAAGGAGGATCACCGAAACATTTGGGTCACCCTCATGATAGCAGGGTCCCCAGTAAAGATGGAATTGGACACAGGATCAGCCCTAACTGTCATGAATCGACGAGACTATGAGCGGCTATGCTCACACATACCCTTAAAGGACACGTCCATTGTATTGAAGACATACACGGGGCAAAAGGTCTACCCGAGGAAAAATAAGGGTGCCAGTTAAATATAACGGCAAGGAAACACAGAAACTATATATGTATATACTACGAGATGGAGGACCACCATTATTGGGATGTGAATGGATCCGAAAAATACAATTGGATTGGCATTCCATTCAGACGCTAACTGTGACTGACAAAAAGGATGATGACGTCGCACCTGGACGTCTGTCACAAATTCTATCTGACGCGGAAGAGGTGTTCCAACAAGGACTTGGGACTCTAAAAGGAGTAAAGGCAACCATAAAGATTGAAGATAACGCAAACCCAAAATTTTTTAAGGCCAGACCGGTGCCATACGCGATTCGCCCAGCTGTTGAAGCTGAACTGGAGAGTCTGGAGCGTTCGGGTGTGCTGTCCAAGGTGGACTGGAGCGAGTGGGCCACACCCATCGTTCCTGTAATGACGAAAGCATTGAGCAGCACGCCTGGGGAGCCGAAGAAGGTTCGCATCTGTGGGGACTTCAAGGTGACTATGAACCCAGTCCTGCACACAGTACAATATCCACTTCCACGGATAGAAGATATTTTCGCCTCACTATCTGGAGGGAAACATTTTACAAAGATTGATCTGGCCCAAGCGTATCTACAAATGGAGGTGGAAGAAGCATCTAGAAAATACCTCACGATAAACACTCACAAATGCCTTTCCCAGTATAATCAACTGGTATTCGGGGTTGCATCAGCCCCGGCTATTTGGCAGAGGGCGATGGAACAAGTCCTGCAAGGAATCCCGGGGACCCAGTGTTATTTGGACGACATCCTGGTTACGGGCGAAAATGACAGTGAACACCTTGCCAACCTGGAGCAGGTGCTCACGAGATTACAGGAATATGGGCTACGAGCCAACCGCCCCAAATGCGAGTTCTTCAGGAGACAAATCTCGTATTGTGGCCACATGATTGATGAGGAAGGGTTGCATAAGTCGCCGGACAAGATTGAGGCTGTAGTCAAGGCTCCAGCACCGGAAAACGTGTCGCAACTGAGATCGTTCCTTGGGTTGGTGAACTACTGCCATAAGTTCTTGCCGAATTTATCTACAATTCTGCACCCACTGAACGCCCTGCTGCAAACTGGAGTAACATGGAAATGGAGTGATGAGTGTAAGCGTGCCTTTCAGGAATGTAAATGCCTAATCACTTCAAAAGAAGTATTGGCCCACTACAACCCAACACTACCGATTCGGTTGGCATGTGATGCGTCACCCTACAGCATTGGAGCAGTGCTGTCACACAAATTCCTTGACGGTTCAGAGAGGCCAATAGCCTTTGCGTCGCGCTTGCTAACCTCAGCCGAGCGTAACTACGCCCAGATTGACAGGGAGGCCCTCAGCCTGGTGTGGGGGGTGAAGAAGTTCAATCACTATCTGCACGGGCAGAAATTCACCCTACTGACTGATCATCAGCCCCTGGTCTCCATTTTTAACCCAAAGAAGGGCGTTCCGGTGATGATGGCGCAACGGCTGCAAAGATGGTCACTTTTTCTAGGGGCACATCAGTACGACATAGAGTACAAGGGTACAAAACAGCATGGAAACGCTGATGGGCTGTCACGCCTACCGTAGCCTACGGTAGAAGAAGCACCTGCAGTGGACCCTGTTGAGATATTCCATGCGACCATAGTCGAATGTTTGCCTGTTACAAACTCAAGTATAGAGAAGGAAACCCGAAATGACCCGACACTCTCTGGGGTCTATGATTTGATGGTGAAGGGATGGCCAGCATATGGCGACTCACTGTTGCCAGCATTCTCGCCAAGGAGAGAACAGCTGTCAGTGTGCCGGGGGACCTTGATGTGTGGATCCCGAGTGGTAATTCCACCTAAGTTGAGAGATAGAGTGCTCAATGAGCTTCATGAGGGTCATCTAGGAGGGGTAAAAATGAAGAGCCTAGCCAGGGCGTTTGTGTGGTGGCCGGGAATCGATAAAGAAATCGAGGATATGACCAAGAGATGCACAGGATGCCAGAAGGTCCAAAACGCTCCACCACAGGCCCCGCTACATCCATGGGAGTGGTCCTCATCTCCATGGCAACGGGTACACATTGATTTTGCTGGTCCATTTATGGACTCAATGTTTCTAATCGCTGTGGACGCCCATTCGAAATGGCCAGAGGTCATCAAAATGTCCTCCACCACCACGGAGAAAACTATTGCAGTCGTAAGGACCATCTTCGCCACGAATGGGTTGCCAGAACAGATTTGCTCCGACAATGGGCCACAGTTTGTGTCTGTGGATTTCCGGAGGTTTCTAAGGAATAATGGGGTGAAACATTACACATCTGCCCCATATCATCCAGCCACAAATGAATTGGCTGAGAGGTTTGTTCAGACCTTTAAAAAGGCCATAAAGGCAATGTATAATGACGACATACCACTACAACACAAGGTGGATAATTTCTTGTTTGCTTACCGGAATGCGACACATGCAGTCACCAACCAAGCGCCAGCCGTACTGTTTTTCAACCAAAGGCTAAGATGTCGCCTGGATTTGCTCAAACCAAACATAAGACGAGATGTTGAGGATAAGCAATTCCAGCACATAAATGAGAAGCCAACCAGGAGCTTCAAGATAGGGCAACCAGTCTTGGCCCGCGACTACCGAACAGAAAAATGGCAGCCAGGAACGATATGCACACAGCAGGGACCACTAATGTACACAGTGGACGTTGGAGAGAGCATCATGAGACGCCACGCTGACCAGATTCTAGAGTCACAGGAACAAGCCATACCCATACCACGAGCAGGTGCACCTGGTAATCAACCCGAAGTACAGATTGCGTCTACCTCAGAAGCAATGGTATTGGAAGCTGATGAACCAACCAATGACAATGAACCAGAATCAACTCCGCCGCAAGAACAGGATACTCGAGAAAGGCGTTATCCAGTCAGGATCAGGAAGCCTCCTCAAAGACTGAACTTATAAATGATTATTTCAGTTGATGTGTATAGTACCCAGAAAATTGTAATTAGTTATTATTTAGTTGTTAAATGAATGTTATGTACTGTTTATCTAAAAGGGGAGGAATTGTTGTGTATGTACCTTTAAGGGAAGAACTGGTTTTAGACTGCAGTACCGGCAGTGACCACCCCTGTATAAAAGGCCCTAGCAGGCTTCTGTATTTCAGTCTGATGCAGTAAAGTACCTGTTAAACTGTTCTCCCGAAGTCCGTGTATTATTGAGGCGCAGACTTTACACCCCCAACTTGTCTGTTTACCTTTCTCTCTCCTGCTTGGTGTCCAGTTTTCTTCTCTGCCACGTAAAGTGTTCTGAAATATTTTTCTGACCTGATGGATTGTTACTGAGTGACACTTAAATGTAAATGGAGCAGCTATCAATCCAATCTAAATTTGCTGTTTAGCACTGATTTACAGAATTTCTCTATTATTCGCTTCTTCAGGTTCTGAGCTTGACTTGCAACTAACTGCATGCTTTGAGAAAATGTCTGAGACTTCAGTGCTCGCAGATTTCTGTACGAGAAGTGAAATGAATGGTGTTTGAAAGTTCAATAAAGAAATCTGTCAGGGTACAGGCAGAGGTTAAGCGTTGTGAATGTGGTTGGAAGAACTTATTTTCATTAATATAGGAAATACAATGCATTACTCTTGAAGTATTAAAACAACAGAAAATTTAGCGTTCAAATTTTAACCAAAATGTGTAAACTGTTATCTTTTATTTCATCATTAATATTAGTGTAATTTTAGTGCTGGGATATGTGTTTTCTAACTACACTTTAGTACCCAGCAGCCACTATTAGATGCTCATTTCAACATTTTCGATATGTATTATGTGACAAGAGGCTTTTATTTCAGACTCTCTGGAAAATTCTCTTTAGATACAACTTCAATACTACAGGAGACCCTGGCGTGCAACTGTTACAGTGTACTAGCTCCCAACAGGGGTCCCTCTACTATTAAGTCATACAATAAGCAAGTACAATACACATCACTTGCATAAAGTTGTGCAATAAATTTGTCAATTTGTTTCCTTGCTAGTTCACTGGACAAGTCATCGCAATAGCACAGTGACGGTTTTTAAAAAAATCACTATTTTGTTAGTGATTTGGCGATGTAGTGAGCTGGCATACTGTCCTTTCACCTGATTCAAAACCCAGATCTCAATGGCAGGCTGAAGATGCTCACCTTCTCTGCTGGCTGTAATTAAATTAATTTGTGCAGTCTCAACCTAGAAAACAGCACGTTTTTTGTTTGTGCAGTCTCAACCTAGAAAACAGCACGTTTTTTGATTGTATCGGATGCAATTAGGATGTTCTTCTGAGGTTGGGTTAAAAGGCACTATTAGGATAGTATAAGGGGATCTTTATTCTGTTTCAGGCTGTTTTATATCTTACCTGGGAGTGCTTAGCATCATAAAAAGTTACAGCATAGAAACATGCCATCAAGTCTGCCCTGGCAGTTTTGTCCACATCACCTACTCTAATCCCATTCTCTTTCTCGCTCCCCATGGACTTTAATATTCCTCTTCTTCAAAGAATTATCTAATTCCCTTTTAAAAGTTATGGACTCTGCTTCAACAACACATTGTGGCAGACAGTCCCACCATCTTCTTTAATTCTTTTACCTTAATTTTGTACTTTCTCATCAATATCTCACTGACTATTGGAATTGGCCTGGATTTTGCAGTCAGCAGCAAAGTGACGGCGCTTGCCACTGACCTCGAAGAAAGCTGCCCACAAAGATCTAACAATCTCGGTGGCATGGATTTCATCTTTACTGGCGTTACTTTCATTCTGGCACCACCTAGAAGGGATCTCCGGCGTTCAGCAATAGTGATGTCATCAAGCAGGCAAAGCAGTCAATTATAATAACGAATTCTCACAGACAGCAAACCAGGAAGTAAAAAGCACTAACTATCCTTCACTTTTTAATCATTTTACAGAGAGTGAAATAAAGATTGGGACATACACATGGGATTAAGGTAGTAGCTGAAATATCATAAACAAACTGAACAAAAAATTATTTAAAAAATCTATGAAAATCTTTATCATAATGGAGAAATTTGATATTCCACCAATATAAAATTAGTTTTACAGTGCCAGAGAGGTTGTTCTGCAGTAATGACTTAGCACGCTGTTTAAAAACCCAGTTACACCTAATTCAACATGGCGTAACCTTTTTTAGGATTCTTACAGCGACATTAGAGCCTAAAAAGTGGATGTTTACATCAATTTAAGTGATTTCCAAGATTTCCATCTGCGAGGACATCAACACCACACCCTGTGGAGGAGCAGGGACTCACTCACAGCAACTTCTGGATTTCTGCATTTAGCTGCGCATGTGCGGATGCCAGAAGTTGCTGTCAGTTTCACAGAGTAATAACGGTGAACGCTGACAGTTTTGCCATCATTACAACCACAAAATCTGGGCCATTCTATCACTACTTACCTTAGCAACCGTCTCAGCTTCAGTGTAAAAAGTCTCAACTTTTCAACTCTCTCTTCATAAATGCAACTAATCATACCTTCTAACATCTTAGTGAATCTACTCTGCATCTTTTCCATTGATTTTATATCCTTCCTATAATGGGGTATACAATACTCCAACTGTAGCCTAGGTAAGCTCTTACACAAATGTAAAATTGCGCCCATCTCATGTATTCAATATCAATTAATCTTTTTTACAGTCTTATTTTCATTTTACCCCTACCTTTCATTTTCCACACTTTCTCTGTCCACACGGCTACATTCTCCTTAATTCCATATACCATTGGGGTAGAATTTCCACAGGGGTTCCCTGATCTTCTGTTGTAACATCAGTGGATGATCAGGAGAAACCTCCATGGAAGTTACTGGTGATCGTCTGGGTTTCCCACTGTCACTCACAGCGGACATCCTGCTCACCCAGTCAGGTTCCTGCCTGGGATGTTAAAATTCCTTCTTTGGATTCTTGCCTCAGAGTGAAAAGGCTGTCTGGATTCAAGCCCAAGTCCTGGACTCAAGCCCATAATCAAGGCTGACACCCTAATGCAGTACTGAGGAATTGAGTTATTCATCAGATAAAATGTTAAACCAAGGCCTCATCAATCTGTTTGAGTGGACATTAAAGATAGCTCCCGAGTCCTCTGCAACATCAAAATTACCTAATAAGCGAACTCTATGCTAAAAATATAGCTTAATCTTGCTGGAATGCTATCTTTGGTATGGTACACAGCAATGGCATCCCCACCATCTCATAAATCATGAGACAAACTCTTAAAAATCTTGAGATTTAACTAAGAAATCATGGGGGAATTTTTCGGGGGGTCAGCGGACACGTTTGGTGGCAGGTTAGCTGGGAAATTTTCTTTTGACAGCGGGTAGGGAACTTGCTGTCAACCTGCCTCCACGCTAGTCTCCCAGATGTCGGGTCTATCATCGCTGAACAGGCCTGACACCAAGTGGCGGGAAAGGCAATTTACATCATTAGAGGGATTGTTAAGAGGCAATTAAATAGTATTTTAAGCTCATCTTTAGATTTTTAGAGTTTGCCAATGGCTTCTACACTGCTCGGGCATCACGTCAGGTAAGGAGGTCAGGTGTTGTGTCAGCATGGGATGATTTCTTAACTTGACAGCTGCAAATGGTCTATAAAAGCTCCCATTTCATAGGTGTTCACTTTCCAAGGTTAGAAGCTGTTGCTTACTTCATTTGGAAGACAGATTGAGCTTCATGCAGTTTGCAAGTATTTGAAGCAAACTCAGTATCACCTCATTGGAACAACCTCTCTCACCACTGACAGATCACTTCTGTCATCTCAACCTCACCTGCCATCTATTCCATCAGCATCATTGTCCTTGAAAAAATCTCACTTTGGTTCTCAGAATCCCACCACGATCAGCCCCAACACCAGCAACACCAGGCACACCAGCAGCACCAAAACAACACCAACCTTCTCTACAATCAGCTGGTGCTGCACAGGACACAGGGCATCAGCACCCGACCACATTGCTGCCCAGGAGGCCAGGGATGACCTCACCATAGCCAGATTTACTTCACTTGACGCTGTACACCCTGGCTGCCACATAATGCACCAGGTTGGCACCACCCCACACCAATACCATAAAGCATCCCTACACTGCCCAAGACATTCCTTTCACATTCATCACCATTGCGGGGGGTACCGTTACCATTCACTGCAACTTACTAAGCCACTTCCAAAGGTGCACACAAATCTGTCCAAGAACGCAAAGTGTTGAAAATAAAAGATTTCAATGATTGACAGCACATTAACTAAAACATTACATGAACATTGGCTAAACCACGCAGGTGCCTACCCTTGTGTGTTGTTAGTTGGTATGATTGGACTAGGATGAGGGTGAGTGTGAGGGCTGGCTAGTGAGATGGAGAAGTGATAATGTAGATAGAGAGGGATGGGTGGAGGTGCAAGGAACGTTGGTGTGAGTAAGGATGTGCAGGAGTAGGGTAGGGAAGGCAGAGTGATGGGGATGTGATGAGTGGCACAGCAGGATGAGGTTGACTGTGGCTTTGCAGTAACGTTTCGTGATCTACTGAGATCATTGAAATGTTTGCGCCACTGCAGCCTGATGCTCCTGACGATATCCCTGCTTGTGTCCTCCTGTGCAATGTGGAACCAGGCTGCGTTGCTCTCCTGGGGAGGTCTCTTCCGCCTATGGGAAGGAAAGAGGACCTCCCTGCATGCTGTGACTCCCTCCATAAGCATATTGATGGAGTCATGGGAGAGCCTGGGTGCAGCTGTGCACCTCTGTGCAGTGCTTGTCAGTGTTTGCAGCACCTCAATGCTGTAGAATACTGACAGCAGAACTGTCAAAATCAATTTGCACATGGTCCGTTTATGGAAACCGGCTGATGACGCGTTATCAAGTGATGTCATCAGACCCGCTTCCTTCTATTGGCTGGGAAACGTGCAGGGTGCAACGTAAAATTATTTTCACAAAGCGGGCTGGAGCCAGCAGTGGGGTCGCACCCCACCACCAACCCCGGCCACACCGGTCCCGCCTCGGTAGGCAAAATCACGGCCCATGAGTTGCTATTTTTTTCCCAACCTGACCCTCGCTGACCTTTGCTCCGGACAGGAAACGCATTACATGACCGTTGCCCCTGGGCAGGAAGCGCATTCAGCCGCCACTAACCGATTACTCACATAAGAAATAGGAACAGGAGTAGATGGATAGGGGGCCTCGCTATCATATCACTCACAGGCCGGCCTCGCTCTGCTTTTCGACTGATTCTCTCTCCTGAACATAATTTCCTCCAGCCCTACAACCCTCTGAGATTTCGGTGCTCCTCCAATTCAGATCGCTTGTGCATTCCCAATTTTAATCGCTCCACCATTGACAGCCATGCCTTCAGCTGGCCACATTCACTCTACCATCCAATATAAGATGCAACCTTTGTTGCCCCCAGGCAGTTTGAATTCTTCAGCAGACAGATGTGCTAACTGGGTTGGCCTGTAGAAAGTGAGTTGCCTCAACATTTCCAAAAATGTAAACCTGATGCCAAAATACTGATTTTCAAAAGTAAGCTTCAATTTTCCCCACTTTTTATGTCATTAAGGTTTTTATTAACTTTCATCAGCAACAAGACTAAAACCATAAATCCACCCCAGTGCAATATTGGACTTTGTAAAAACTAGCTAATAAAAGAAAGTTAAACTTGTGTTAATCACTCTTCGTCCTTCTGCTAAAATGCTTCCTTGCCTCACCTAATGATTGAAAGCCTGATCTTACAAACCAATCTGCAGTAGCATCATTTCATTTTAAAAAGCGGATTCACGTACAGCTCAAAATTCGTACAAACTTGTTTAGCATTTCCTCTCCTAAAACATGTCGCTGCCATCTGACAGCAACAAAGTACCTTCTTACTCACCTATTGCGGGTAAAACTCGGCACTCACCTGTAATGAGGTACACTTGGGGCTCGATTTTGCCAGGGCCGAGGAGGCGGGATTGGAGGCGTGTGAGGTGTTAAAATTGCACAAAATGGCGGGCGCTCCAATCCCGCCTCCAGCCCGCCTCCGAGCAATTTTCCCAGCATCGGGGTTTCAGACCCTGTTTCTGTAGTGTCCGCGTATCAATAACACACGGACTGCAAGAGAACGGTAATAACAGGTGTTTACTGAACAGAGGGTATGCTGGAACTAACTGTACAAATTACTACACGGTGTTATATACAGGTGTGGTCACTACTGGTACTGCAGTATACAGGGGCTGTAAAAGATAGTTCCTCTCTTAAAGGTACATACGTTACAATTCCTCCCCTTTTAGATAAACAGTACATAACATTCATTTAACAATTAAATAATAACTAAATACATTTACAATTTTCTTTGTACTATATACATCAGCTGAAAGTAATCATTTATAAATTCAGTCTTTGAGGAGGCTTCCTGATCCTGTCTGGATAGAGCCTTTCTCGAGTATCCTGTTCTTGCGGCGGAGTCGATTCTGGCTCATTGTCATTGGTTGGTTCGTCAGCTTCCAATACCACTGATTCTGAGGTAGACGCAATCTGTACTTCGGGTTCATCACCAGGTACGTATGGGCGAGGCATGGGGCTGACTTGTTCCTGTGATTCTAGAATCTGGTCAACATGGCATCTCACGATGCTCTCTCCAACGTCCACTGTGTACATTAGTGGTCCCTGCCATGTGCATATCGTTCCTGGCTGCCATTTTTCTGTTCGGTAGTCGCGGGCCAAGACTGGTTGCCCTATCTTGAAGCTCCTGGTTGGCTTCTCATTGATGTGCTGGAATTGCTTATTCTCAACATCTCGTCTTATGTTTGGTTTGAGCAAATCCAGGCGACATCTTAACCTTCGGTTAAAGAACATCATGGCTGGAGCTTGGTTGGTGACTGCATGTGTCACATTCCGGTAAGCAAACAAGAAATTATCCACCTTGTGTTGCAGTGGTATGTTGTTGTTATACATTGCCTTTATTGCTTTTTTAAAGGTTTGAACAAACCTCTCAGCCAATCCATTTGTGGCTGGATGATATGGGGCGGATGTGTAATGCTTTACCCCATTATTCCTCAAAAACCTCCGGAAATCCTCGAACACAAACTGTGGTCCATTGTCGGAGCAAAGCTGTTCTGGCAAGCCATTCTTGGCGAAGATGGTCCGTAGGACTGCAATAGTTTTCTCCGTGGTGGTGGAGGACATTTTGATGACCTCTGGCCATTTCGAATGTGCATCCACGGCGATTAAAAACATTGAGTCCATAAATGGACCAGCAAAATCAATGTGTACCCGTTGCCATGGAGATGAGGGCCACTCCCATGGGTGTAGCGGGGCCTGTGGTGGAGCGTTTTGGACTTTCTGGCATCCTGTGCATCTCTTGGTCATTTCCTCAATTTCTTTATCGATTCCCGGCCACCACACAAACGCCCTAGCTAGGCTCTTCATTTTTACCCCTCCCAGATGACCCTCATGAAGCTCATTGAGCACTCTCTCTCTCAACTTGGGTGGAATTGCCACTCGGGATCCACACATCAAGGTCCCCCGGCACACTGACAGCTGTTCTCTCCTTGGCGAGAATGCTGGCAACAGTGAGTCACCATGTGCTGGCCATCCCTTCACCGTCAAATCATAGACCCGAGAGAGTGTCGGGTCATTTCGGGTTTCCTTCTCTATACTTGAGTTTGTAACAGGTAGACATTCGACTATGGTCGAGTGGAATATCTCAACAGGGTCCACTGCAGGTGCTTCCTCCACCGTAGGCAGCAGCAGGCGCGACAGCCCATCAGCGTTTCCATGCTGTTTCGTGCCCTTATACTCTATGTCGTATTGAAGTACCCCTAGGAAAAGGGACCATCTTTGCAGCCGTTGCGCCGTCATCACCGGAACGCCCTTCTTTGGGTTAAAAATGGAGACAAGAGGCTGGTGATCAGTCAGTACGGTGAATTTCTGCCCGTGCAGATAGTGATTGAACTTCTTCACCCCCCACACCAGGCTGAGGGCCTCCCTGTCAATCTGGGCGTAGTTACGCTCAGCTGAGGTTAATGAGCGTGACGCAAAGGCTATTGGCCTCTCTGAACCGTCAAGGAATTTGTGCGACAGCACCGCTCCAATGCCGTAGGGAGATGCATCACATGCCAACCGAATCGGTAGTGTTGGATTGTAGTGGACCAATACTTCTTTTGAAGTGATTAGGCATTTACATTTCTGAAAGGCACGCTTACACTCATCACTCCATTTCCATGCTACTCCAGTTTGCAGCAGGGCGTTCAGTGGGTGCAGAATTGTAGACAAATTTGGCAAGAATTTATGGTAGTAGTTCACCAACCCGAGGAACGACCTCAGTTGCGACACATTTTCCGGTGCTGGAGCCTTGACTACTGCCTCAATCTTGTCTGGGGACTAATGTAACCCCTCTTCATCAATCACGTGGCCACAATACGAGATTTGTTTCCTGAAAAACTCGCATTTGGGGCGGTTGGCTCGTAGCCCATATTCCTGTAATCTAGTGAGCACTTGCTCCAGGTTGGCAAGGTGTTCACTGTCATTTTCGCCCGTAACCAGGATGTCGTCCAAATAACACTGGGTCCCCGGGATCCCTTGCAGGACTTGTTTCATCACCCTCTGCCAAATAGCCGGAGCTGATGCTACCCCGAATACCAGTCGGTTGTACTAGTAAAGACCTTTGTGAGTGTTTATCGTGAGGTATTTTCTAGATGCTTCTTCTACCTCCATTTGTAGATACGCTTGGGCCAGATCAATCTTCGTAAAGCGTTTCCCTCCAGATAGTGAGGCGAAAATATCTTCTATCCGCGGAAGTGGATATTGTACTGTGTGCAGGACTGGGTTCACAGTTACCTTAAAGTCCCCACAGATGCGAACCTTCTTCGGCTCCCCAGGCGTGCTGCTCAATGATTTCTTCATTACAGGAACGATGGGTGTGGCCCACTCGCTCCAGTCCACCTTGGACAGCACACCCGAACGCTCCAGACTCTCCAGCTCTGCTTCGACAGCTGGGTGGATCGCATACGGTACCGGTCTGGCCTTAAAAAATTTTGGGTTTGCGTTATCTTCAATTTTTATCGTTGCCGTTACGCCTTGTAGAGTCCCAAGTCCTTGCTGGAACACCTCTTTCGCGTCAGTTAGAATTTTTGACAGTCGTCCAGGTGTGACGTCGTCATCCTTTTTGTCAGCCACAGTTAGCGCCTGAATGGAATGCCAATCCAATTGTATTTTTCGGATCCATTCCCGTCCCAATAATGGTGGTCCTCCATCTTGTAGTATATATAGATACAGTTTCTGTGTTTCCTTGCCGTTGTATTTAACGGGCACCCTTATTTTTCCTCTGGGGTAGACTTTTTGCCCCGTATATGTCTTCAAGACAATGGACGTGTCCTTCAAGGGTATGTGTGAGAATAGCCGCTCGTAGTCTCGTCGATTCATGACTGTTAGGGCTGATCCTATGTCCAATTCCATCTTTACTTGGGACCCTGCTATCATGAGGGTGACCCAAATGGTTCGGTGATCCTCCTTTGCGATCACATTGTGTAACTTTAGACAACTTAGTCTCCTGCTCCCGGAGTCATTATCACTTTTCTGATCTTCTGAACTACTGTCTGTCATCTTTTGTACTTTCTTGTACTTTTCCTTAGTCGTTCTTTTAGTGTTGGTTTTCTTTCCCGGCCTGCAGACTCGTGCTATGTGTCCCACTTTTCCACATTGCCTGCATACTTTGTCCTTAAACCAGCAATCCTTCTGGTCATGGGTTGTTCTGCCGCAGCGATAGCACTTTTCTGCTCCATATGCCATTTCATTGGTGCCATATTCTTGCGGTTTCTGTTGTATTTCCGCATCTCCCCGTGCTGCTGCTTCGTAGGATACTGCCACGCTGAAAGCCTTTTCTAGCGTAAGGTCCTTTTACGAAAATAGTCGTTTCTGGGTTCCTTCACTCTGGAGCCCGCAGACAAACTTATCCCTTAAGGTATCTGCCAGTCCTGCTCCGAACTGGCAGTGTTTCGATAACTTGTGTAGTTCCGTAAGATAGTCAGCATTACTCTCGTCTTTGTGCTGGTTTCTTTTATGGAACTTGAATCTTTCTGCTATCAGCAGCGGTGTAAGGTTTAGATGTTCCTGTAAGATATTGACAATCTCTTCAAAGCTTTTCTCCATTGGTTTAGCTGGGGTAATTAAATTCCGCAATAGGCTGTACGTTCTCGCGCCCATCAAATTCAATAATACCGACGCCTTCTTTTCATCGGCCACCTCATTTGCCTTGCAGTACACTTCAATTCTTTCCACATACGTGGTCCAGTCTTCTATTTCGTCGTCGAAAGCAGTGATGCTGCCACTCTTCGGCATCTTGGGTGGTTTAAAATGGCGCCTCCCGCGCTTTTCCTTCTTCCCCAATGGATTAAAATGGCGCCTCCCGCGCTTTTCCTTCTTCCCCCTGCTGTCAATGCTGCTCCTAGCGTTCTAAATAGTAATGGCGGCGCCCCGCGGCTTTCTGCGCGTCTCTTTTGTTAATTAATTTTCTTAGTTTTATTCTTCTTCAACGCTGTCCACTGCGCGTCTCTTTTCCTTCCCCCTTTTTTATTTTCTTTAACGCTGCCCGGCTCTTGAGCACCGGCCGTGCCCTGTGCGCTCCGCCCTCTCTCTCTCTTTTCCTTCCCGACGACGCTGCTCGTCCGCCTTGCAGAGCCGCTCGATCGAGCTCTAGCCCACCGCAGTCTGGGAAGGGTCAGCGCACTACCTGCTACCAGCCCGATTTGCTGGAACACCTTGACTGGAGAGCCAAGCCCAGCTCTCCACAGCTTCCCCTGCGATTCTCTGAACTCCGATGGATCACTGGGCGGTTGCCCACGTTCGACGCCCATTGCTCTGGCTTCGACCTCCAAGAAGCTTCTTTTCAGGGATAGATCCCCGTGAGGTGATGCAGTACTGCAGGTGAGTTTGAACCTGCTCGTCACCACTGTAGTGTCCGCGTATCAATAACACATGGACTGCAGGAGAACGGTAATAACAGGTGTTTGCTGAACAGAGGGTATGCTGGAACTAACTGTACAAATTACTACACGGTGTTATAGGCAGGTGTGGTCACTACTGGTGCTGCAGTATACAGGGGCTGTAAAAGATAGTTCCTCTCTTAAAGGTACATACATTACAGTTTCCATCACGCCTCCAAGAGGCGAGATAAGCCCTTAAGGCCCTTAACAACTAGTTAATTGCCTCTATAATCCCATTTTGAGAGGCCTTTCAGATTATAACACTTTTCCCCCGTCCTGCACGTCTCCTCTGGAACACGACAGTTAATCCTGGTGGCCTCACAAGTGGACTGCTTATTAACAGCTACAGCTCCACCATTAAAAAGGAGTTTTCACCAATGATCATTTGTAGGTGGCAGAACTTTGCTGTCTCAGGTCTGGGGGAACGTTTAGCAGGCATACTCATTGTTGTGGAAGTTTGGAACCTGACACCCATCTCCAGTGTGACCTCCTGGGAAACCCCTCTCCCCACCTTGACTAAGCGCTTCCTCAACTGAGGCATATACCAGAAGCATGGGAAGCATTTATTTCCTTTCCTCCTGGACATCAGATTTGGACGAAGACCAGCCGTGGCAGCAGCAGAACCATGAACAACAGTCAAACCAACAGCAGCAGCAACAACAAGAGCAGCAAGCTGCTGCTCACCCACCTGAAGCTGCACAGGCCAGAAGGTGCCAGCGCCCGACCACATTGCTGCCTGGGATGCAAGAGATGCACTCATGTTGGCCAGATTTGGACAAGAATGCGGTTCCTATCACTCTAACCACCATACTGACAATTGCAAGTCGCTCTAAGCCCTCAATGTGGAAGTCCCATTTGTGAAATGACACAGGCCACAACTTCAACAGTTTGCCATCAGAATGTTTTTATCACAACAAGCAACTGATGGCATTTCAGAAATAAACACATGTCACCCAAGTGACTACCCTTGTGACTATTTGTGCATTATCTTCCTCTTATGCGTGCTCCTATGTGGTGCTTCCCCTGTGGCTTCAGCAGATGTGGAGGCCCGTTGCTCACTTTCTTGCTGCTCCTGTCTCGACACCTTTGGCGGCCGTCCTCTGGGGCTGCGAACCTGAGAGGGCTCAGCAACAGTCTGCTGCTCCTGCGGCTGTGCAGGGGATGAGACGCCAATCTCAGTTGGGTGAGGACTCTGGTGGGGCTCTGATCGAGGGCTTTGCAATGGCATGGTCATGTGAGCGCTTGGAGAGGAGCCCCCACTTCCTTGTTGTCTGCCACCAATATCCCTCTCATGGGTCAGCCCCACCTCAGAGCTAGCAAGTGGCTTGACAGCACCTTGCTGCACTTCAGAGGGGCCACGAGGACCTGTTTCTGCACTGGAAGTCCTACTCCAGAGGGCTTCCATGAAGGTCTGGTTTCAATGCTCAATAGCTGACCATCGCTCAAGAGGTGCCAGTCTATTCTGAACAATGACATTTTCAACACTCTGGTGACTTAGCTCTTCCATGGCCATAGCCATCCTCTCCTCTACCATACCCATCCTCCCCTCTACGGTAGCCAGCCTTACCATGAAGGTAGCCATCCTTTCCACGGAGGTTGCCATCCTTTCCACGGAGGTTGCCATCCTTTCCGTGGTGATGCGTTCATGCGCCAGTGCATCCACAAAGGCTCTGCTCATGTTCGCGATGGACTCCTCCATTCGCTCCACACTCGCAGCGACCCTGGAGACAAAACCTGCCAGAGACTCCTGCACCTGTTCCTGGAGTTCCAGCACCGCTCTCCGTCTAGATGGATGCAGAGGCACAGGGTCGACATGCAGCTGAGCCAAGCTGGCAGAGTCCTGCACCCTCCGACGCGGACTCTCCACTGCTGTCCCTGTCTCCACCATCTGCTGATGCTCACTTGTGAGCTGTGATACACCAGGTGACAACACTACTCTATCTCGCGAAGGTCCCACCGAGGTGTGAGTGTCTGCGCTGGTGCTGGGTGCGCTGAATTCTGCTGACGCTGCGCCCTCAGAGGTTGCAGCTTCCTCTGAGGAGTCTTGAGGCTCGGGCTGTTCCTCCTGGACAGTGGTGACGGGGGCTGTCGATGGTCCTGTGGGGGAGTAAAGGAAAGAGTTAGAGATGTGAGGTAAAGGTTGCATGCACATTGAATTGTGCAGATGGCCATAAGTCAATCTGTTAGAGCATCAGAATCATTATCAGTCACTCATGCAATGTCAATGAGAGAGATGCCAAACTATTCTGTCACCAGCTTGCTGTGATGCGCCCGTCTGACCGTCCCCCACTTGCGAATCTTCCTCAACACTGGCGAGTTCCAGGGCCGCCTCCTCCGAGGGGGTGAGCTGGGCTACTGAGGGTGGCCCTCCTCCTGTCCTCGCTCTTTCCCTCTTATTGTGGGCTATCTTTTCCTGCAATGAGGGACACAAGTGGAGTTTGAGTGAGAATGAAGGAGTGAGTATAGAGAATCCATAGCATAGATGCTTAGAAGGAGACAAAGGGCCCTCCCTGTGTCTTGTAAGTTGTTGTCATTGCATCACAGTGATAGGGAGTGTGAGGGCTGCATGGTCGAATAGTTAAGTGAATGTGACCATAGAGAGAGAGGGAATGGGTAAGGGTGCAGGGATGTCAGTGTCAAATGGGATGTGGAGGAAGAGGTTGCCAAAGTAGAGTGCTGGTGAGGAGAGGCGATGGGGATCAGATTGAGGGTGATGAGAAAGTCATACTCACTTTTCCTGTGCGGAGAAGGTCATGAAACCTCTTCCTGCACTGCAGCCAGGTTCTGCGGCACATAGAGATTGAGTTGACCTCCTGGGCCACTTGCATCCACACAGCTTTAGTCTGCTGGGGAGGCTTTTTTCTCCCTGAGGAAGGGAAGAGCACCTCCTTATTTGATCTTGTTCCCTCCACCAGAGCTTGGAGGGAGGCCTCATCAAACCTTGGAGCACACTTTGGCCTACTGCTGGACATAGTTGCTGAATGAAGCGATCACAACAATGGGCATAAAGTTTAAAGTCTCCAGAAGAAGCAAGGCTGCTTGCAGGCCTTAAATCCAGCAGCATTGATGACGTCATCCGAGACGACTTTCTGTATGAAAAGATTCATTGGGCCAGGGGTTTCCACACGTGGAAATCAAGTACCCAATTAGGGCAAAAATCGCACTTTTTTCTCACTTCATATCAGAGTCGGGGTCCTGACACGAAAACCACCCGCCCCAGCCTGCCCCCAATGGCAAAATCGAGCCCAAGGTGTCTACCGATCTCTCCCACCGATTTGAAAGCTTCATCCAGACCCATTGTGGTGATCGGCTGCACTGATCTGGTCCGCTTTAGTTTCTGTAACATAGCCCCCAGAACCATGACACCAAAGGAGAAGTGGGGTGGGGGGGGGGGGAACACGCTGCCCTCATCACCATGGGAACCGGCTAATTTTTTTTTCATGTAAACCAGTGGAGTTTATCAAATTTACAGATTAACTCCAGACTGTAAGTTAACTTCCTGAACACACATACAAGCTCACATTTGAAATCTCAAACGAGTAACCATTAAGAATTCCAGTGTACATTCATTCTTTCCACTTGTTACTTTTATCGTCCCACTTTGAAGCAACACCTTCAATTGGATTCATCCTCATGTCCCGCATTCTCTTGGTCTGCTTAGCCTTTCATTCGTCAGAGAAAGTGTAAGGAATATCTCCATATACAAACATCCTCTGCTAGAAAACAATCAGTCCAGTTAAACCCAGCATGAAAAGGGCTCCACCAACAACAGTTTTCCATTCATTTATTGACTTGTGCATCTCAGTAAAGCTATGGTGAAAGTGAATGCGTTACAACTTCAGCTTCTCATCACTGGAAAGAGAAACCCAAGAACCTTTCTCCTTCCCCTTCAGGGACTTCTGCTCTCCACACAAGTGTCCCAGAAAGTTGCAAGAGGCTCATTTTTGCAATCACTGATTGTAAGCTGAAAATGAATAATCTTCAACACCTTGTCCATAGGCTCGCATGGAAACAGAAGTAGAAAGCGCATGCTTGGAGACGAGGCTCAGAGCCCTTGAAGCCAACATCTCGGCGATGATGCACAGACTGCAGAACCGTTACAGCCACTGCCGTCAGCTGCCCGAGAGATTTTTTTTGTCCTTTAAGCGTAAACCTTGCTTGGATTGTCGTTTTTCTCCGGCAGCAGAATGGCCTGGATGTTGGGCAGGACCCCGTCCTGGGCTATGGTGACCCCTACCAGCAACCTGTTCAACTCTTCGTGATTGCGGATGACGAGATGGAGGTGGCGCGGGATGATCCTGGTTGTCGCGGGCCTCATTGCCCACCAGCTCCAGGATCTCGACGCTCAGGTACTCAAGGACAGCAGCCAGGTGGATGGGGACTCCGGTCCCGACACGGTTGGCATAGTGACACTGGCGCAGTTGCCAGTGAATGCAGCCAACAGGAAACTGAAGCCGGTTCTGGATGAACGAGTCATAGATTTAGTACGTCCTTTCCTTTCCCTCCAATTTTACCGCGACCAGACATCCTGCCACAACTCTCAATGACTCTAAAGCTTCTGCCTGCAGCACTTGGCACTACTCAGAGGGTAAAACAACACATCGCCCGCGCTCCTGATCTTTGGTCACCCGGTGCGCAGGGGAGCGGGCAGGTCGGAGGACCTCCTTGTAGGACTGCTCCTGGGCCTGGCGAAGGTAGCCATAAACAGGTCCAGGCAGCGGGCGGTCGGGGGGTCGTTCAGCTCGATTGCCTGCCTCTCTTCTGCAGCTATGTTCGCGCCCGGGTGGCGCTGGAGATGGAGCACGCAGTGTCCGTCGGCACACTCGAGGCCTTCCGCAACCGGTGGATGCCACGGGGACTGGAGTGCATCATCACCCCGGCCAATGCAATTTTAATTTAATTTGTTAAGTTTCATTTAAAGTTTCATTTAAAAAAAACAACACATTGCCCATTGAGAACCCCGACCCCCCAATCCAGCAGCCAAACACAGGAAAAAATCATGACTAACCTGAGTGGAATCGCGAGATCGCGAGTTGGGGAGCATTTTCATCAAAAATCGTTTAAATCACGAGACTTGGCATTACTGGATATAGCAAATGTACTATATAGGGTTTATTGGTTTATCTATTAATGAAGAGCCATAAGTAATTAATATTAGTACACTATAAGTTGTGGTATATCCAAAAGTTAACAGTGAGGAGCCACTGTACCAACGTATTAGCAAACCACAAATAAAAAGAAAAAGTCAGAAAATGCTAGAAAATCATAGCACATCTGTAAAGAAAAAAGGTGGTTAATGTTTCAGGTGCAAACCTTTCAAAAACTTGTTTGCTGTCAATTAAACCTATTTACTATTCTCTATGACAGGACACAGCATCTGACCTTTGACATTTATCCGTTTCCCTTTTCTCTGGTCTTTTGTTTTCAGTTCTGTTAAGGGCTCACGTCTCTTCCAATTTTGACAAAGGGTTTACATACAAAACATTAAACTCTCTGTTCTCTTTATAGATGCTGATGGACCTGCTGTGCATTTCCAGCATTTTCTGTTTCTATCTGCAAACTACCTGTTGTTCTACGTCGGTTTGCTCAAAGAGAAACAATTACATGAATTAAAAAATAATCATCCAAATAGTTTACCTGAGTCGTCCATCTTCAGCTGCTGCTCCACCAGGGATAATTTTAGTAATAAATATCCCAGGGTCATCTCCAATATGAGGATTATCTATGCCTCCAGCAATACTGAATCCCAGGCCAGAATTACCCTGTCAGACAAGGAAATGACAGAATTTAATTTAATCACTTTTATTGACAAAACCCAGAGGTGAAAGTCTATTTATAACAAGGTTACATACTCCAAAAAGGACATGTTGTGAAGTCTGGAAGGAGAATTTATTACAAATGGTCTGGAAAAGTCTATTGTCCAGTGTGTATCTACCAAACAGCCTCACAAGGCTTTTAAGGGGTCAACAAAGATTAAAGCTTTCAATGTCAGTACAGTCCCCACCGATTATAGTGGGCACGGTGGTGTCAATGTGATTTCACTGCTATACATGGTGGTCAATGTAACCAAAAAATTTAAAAAGTGTTTTTTCTACAGACGTGGAGCTCAACACATTGGCAAAAAGAACTCGCAGCAGTTCTCAAGGTCATAGAGGGTGACTGAAGGGCTGCACTTTCTGACTGCCTCCCATAGTTGTTAACAGTACGAACAGCTGATTGAAGCTGCCTGAAGTCGCCAGCAGCTGTTCGCACTGTTAACAATTACGGGAGGAAGTGGAGACTTCGGGCAGCTTCAATCAACTAATACGTTTAACATGAGATCAGGTCAACCTCTGCTACAATGTCTTGATTCTATTTATGTCTCTGTGGTTCTAACATCTGCTTGTTTATGTTGCAAAGTGAGATGTTGATTGGTTGCAGCCATAAAAAAAATTGGCTTTGAAATGTCCAATAGCTGGTGCGCTTAATATATTTTAAGTGGCGCCTTTGCAAATGATGCCTATGGTGATGACTAATGGTTAGTGCCATTTGCCCAATATAGGCAGCTGTCCATAAGCGAGGATGGTGTACTCTTTTGATGCACACGATAAACAAATAAACTGTAACTTAACTTAAAATATTAAAGGAAACTTAATAAATTTAATTAAAATTTAGTTGCCGGGGGTGATGATGCACTCCAATCCCTCTGGTGCCCACCGGTCGCAGAAGGCCTCGAGCATGCCGGCGGACACCGCGTGCTCCATCTCCAGGGGCACGAACGTGGCCGCGGAAGAGAGACAGGCAGTTTGGCGGAACAATCCCTTCAACCGCCCGCTGCCTGGACCAGTTGATGGCCACTTTGGCCAAGCCCAGGAGCAGTCCTACGAGGAGGTCCCCCGACCTGCCCGCTCCCCTCCACACCGGGTGACCAAAGATCAGGAGCGTGGGACTGAAGTGCAGCCAAAAATTGAGAAGCAGCCCCTTCAAATAACGGAAGAGGGGCTGCAATTTCTCACATTCCATATATACATGGAACACAGACTCCTCCAGGCCGCAGAAAAGGCAGGCGGCCTGGAAGTCCGTGAACCTACTTAAAACTTTATTGCACGGGACTGCTCCATGCAACACCCTCCAGGCCAAGTCCCTAATAGATAACGGGAGGACTCCCACGTAGAGAGCCCTCCATTGTGGACCCCCACCTCCACCGAACAGCAGACGAGGATGGCAAAATGGAGGGTGTGCAAGAGCAGCCCATACAGGAAACCCCTCCGCATAGAATGAAAAGGCACAGAGAAAATCTCCCTGAGATGGCTCAAGTTGTGAGGTGTCGGCTCCCGAGAGGGGTTTCGGGGCTGGGTGCCGATGAGGAATTCCACCCGGACAGGGGTCAGTTCAGACGGGATCGCCCCACATGCTTGAGCCTCCTCGATACACCTAGTGGAGTCAGGGCCCAGTGCCACTTTCAGCGACTCGATGACTTTGGTCGCTAGGCGGGCATCAGCCCAGGACAGGCGCTGCGCCAGCTCCTCCGGCGCCATCCAACCCAATCCTCCGCCATCGAGTAGGTCCCTGACTCTGGTCACCTTGCCAGACACAGCCCTGCTGTCTGCCAGCCACATGAACCCGCGTTCGTGGAGGTGCAGTTTCTGAGCAGCGGCTCCAGAAGGATAGACGCCGCTCCTGATGGGGGAGAACTCCGTCTGCAGGCGACCTTATTCCAGACCCATAGCAGTTCCTGGTAGAAGACAGGCACCTCCTGCAACCAGGTACGGGTATCCCCAGTTTTACAAACAGGAGCTGCATGTCATAATTGAGGCCGTGCAGCTGGCAGAAGAAATACGTCGCCAGCGCCCACCATCTGGGAGGATCCTCGACATACAGGTATCTCTGCAGGATCCGAAGACGGAAAGTCACAACCTGGGTGCAAAAGTACACCAGCGCCTGACCGCCCTCCCTAAGCAGGAGACTCAGAACTGCGGCAGAGACCCAATGCTTCCTTTTGTCGATGAGCTTCTTCTGTATCTTGGCGACAAATGCAGGGGGAGGGATCAAAGTGACCAACTGGTACCACAGCATAGCGGCCACCAGTTGATTTATGACCAGCGCTCGAACCCTGTAGGACAGCACTCGAGCAGCCCTGTCCAGTGCCTTAGGCGAGCTGTGACTTTGGCCTCCAGCTCTTGCCAGTTCGCCGGCCAGTCATCCTCGGCAGGGCTGAGGTTGACTCCCAAGTAGAGGAGATGCGTGGTGCTCCAGGCAAAAGGCCTGAGCTCCTCCGGCAGGGAGTCCACCGGCCACTGACCCACCAGGAGTCCGGAACATTTCTCCCAGTTGATCTTGGCGGAGGACGTGTCTGAGTAGACCTGCTAGCACTTGCGCATCCTCCACAAGTCAACGGGATCCGTGACAATGAGGAGCACATCATCGGCGTAAGCTGAGAGGATGACCTCCAAACCTGGCCCTTGCAGAGCCAGTCCCGTCAACCTCTTCCGCAAGAGGCGCAGGAAAGGCACGAGGATGGTGTAAGTGGTGGGGACTGTATTGGCAAAAAGCAAGAGGTACTGTAAAATTTCTCCACTGTAGTTCAGTGAACAAGGTGTTACCTTTAAAACACATATCATCAGCTTTTATTGTTGATTTGCCTGAAGCCCACTTGAAATATCGATGATAAGCAACACAAAAAGCAATTCGGAAACATGCTGGGACTGAGATTAACCCAAAGCAAAAAATGTTAGGTCAAAAATATTATTGCACTGAATTGAATAGGAAATACAGGTCTTCAGAAAGATACTTCTCATAATCATACATGAATATTCTCTTATCAAATTATCAACATACAAACATAATACAACAATTTTCTGAAGAGTTCAACTATATCATGCAATCACAAAAATCACAAGACAATTAACAATGAGGAAAGCCATTTGGTTCATCTTAGTTCACCCATCCACAATGATCCTAAAGTCCCTGCAAATGCAGCATCCAATTAATTCTTAAATGATTCCAAAATTTTTGACTCCACTGCTCCAAGTGTCCATTCCATATATTGATCACCCTTCATGTGAAGAAGAACTCGCTGATATCAGTCCTAATTATGCCTTTTACTAGTTTGAACCTGTGGCCTCTTGTCCTAGTCGTACAAGTGAACAAAGTTAATTTTTATTTTTACCTTTTTCATACCGTTTACAATCTTATAGACCTCTATAAGATCATCAGTCAGGCACTTCCTAGCAGGGCTGAAAAGCCCAAGTTTTCCCAGTTTTTCCTCATAATTCAAACCTCTAAAACTAGGGTTCAGCCTTGTGGCCCTTCTCTGCAGTGCCTCCAAAGCTTAAATATCTCTGTTGTGCCTTGATGACCAGAACTGATCACTGTATTCAAGGTGTGGTCTGACCAGAGCATTATACAGCTTGATCATGATTTCCCTTGACTTGTATTCTACTATTTTGGCTACATGGTTTAACATTCAATTGACTTTGTTGACTGCTGCTCTGCATTGCTTGAACATGTTGAGTATCAAGTATACTAAGAGTCTCTTTCAACTTAATCCTTAGCCATTTCAACACCATTCATGGTGTACACATGCTGCCCATTTTGCTTCTCTATATGCAAAGTGAATGAAATTGTCTAGTTCAGGGCGAGAGCAGGAAACGGAACCGATACAGTCATCAATGTATCGGAAAAAGAGGTGAGGGAGGGGACCCGAGTAGGACTGGAACATAGAGGCCTAGAAATTCAGTGCCCTTAGCGCCGATTTTGCGGCGCTAGAGGGCCTAGCGCTGCAATTGGCGCCGGCGCCTAAATTGCCTGGGGCCCTTCCGCCGCGGTAGACCGGTAGCGCTGCGCCGGCACCGATGATGTCATCGGTGTGCGCAGCGTCCCGGTTGCCATGCCGACGGGCCCCAGCGCCGAAATTCAGTTGCGGCCGCCTCGCCCGTGGCAGCCGCAACTAAGACTCTGGCAACAGAGTCCAACATGTTTTTGCGCCGGCGCATTAAAGGCCCTGCGGCGGCCGGCTGCTTTCCCGCCGGCCGCCTGGCCGCAGCTCCCTCCCCGGACTTCCCCCCCCCCCCCGGAACAGAAGCAAGCCCGGCACTTGTCCGAGGTGCCGGGCTCATTTTTAAAAAGATTTTCGCGGGCCGCGGCCGGGTGCAGGCAGCTCCTCCTTAAGGGAAGGAGGAGGCCTGCACTTCCCGAACCTGCCGCACCGCAGCGGGCGCCGCAGTGCCGGAATAGCGCCGAAATTCAGCGCGTTGCGCCAGTTTTCAGGCGCAAACAGCTCTCAGCAGCGCCGGCAGCCGTTTGGGCGCAGAACTATTGAATTTTGGGCCCGACCAGCGCGACTTAGCTCCAGCACTAACTTCCGGCGCTAAAGCCCTGGCTGCGCCAGAACTCAATTTCTAGGCCAGAGTGTTCCACATATCCCACGAAAAGGCAGGCATAGCTAGGACCCATGTGGGTACCCATAGCAACACCTTTGATTTGGAGGAAATGAGTGGAGTCAAAGGAGAAGTTGTTCAATGTGAGAACAAGTTCAGCCAGGCGGAGGAGGGTAGTGGTGGATGGAGACTGGTCGAGCCTCTGTTTATCTGTATTCAGTTTCATCTGCCATTGTTTTACCCACTTACATATTCTACCGAACTCACATTGCAGTTTCTGAATTGCCTACTCCAATTACCACTGTACCTCCGAGTTTGGTGTCATCTGCAAACTTTACCAACTTGCACTGGATCTAAATTAGCCTCCAATTTCCACCCTTCCCTCACCTTCACATGGTCCATCTCTGACTCTTCCCTTCCCTTCCTCGACTTCTCCGTCTCCATCTCTGGGGATAGGTTATTGACCAACATTCACTAAAAGCCCACTCACTCCCACAGCTACCTGAACTACACTTCCTCCCACCCTGCCTCCTGTAAGGACTCTATTCCATTCTCCCAGTTTCTCCGTCTCCACCGCATCTGCTCCGACGATGCCACCTTCCACACCAGTGCTTCCGACATGTCTTCCTTTTTCCTCAACCGAGGATTCCCCTCTACCGTGGTTGACACGGCCCGGCCGTGTCCGTTCTATCTCCCGTACTTCTGCCCTCACCCCTGCCCCTCCCTCCCGGAACCACGATAGGGTTCCCCTTGTCCTCACCTTTCACCCCACCAGCCTCCACGTTCAATGGATCATCCTCCGCCATTTCTGCCACCTCCAAAGTGATCCCACGACCACATGGCAACTGTCTCCCATTCTGCCAGTGCATTTCACACCTAATCTAGAGCCGTCTTTTGTCTCCACTAGTCTTATCACCATCTCGTCTCGTTTTGAATATCTCATAATGTCTCTTCACTTCTCTTTTGTTCTCTCCCAGCCTGGCCTCTTAATCTATTTCATTTCCTGTGCTTCTTTAGTCTTGACAAAGGGTTCACCCGAAATGTTGACTCTATTTTCTCTCCACGGATGTTGCCTGGCCTGCTGAGTTTTTCCAGCATTTTCTGTTGTTATTTTGGATTTCCAGCATCTGCAGTATTTTGCTATCATAAAATGTCATTAAAGATTGATTACTTGCTGAATCTATTACTTTTGCCTTTTTACTTCCATTAAGAATATTAGGTACCTTAAAATTTGATATTGCAACTGTGCACATCAGCCCAAGATATTTTAAACTCAAACATTTTCATACTCGAGCATCTTGAGCTAAATGTTCCTGGTTACCACATTTGGCAAAATCTAAACCATAATATCTCACCGAACATCATAGACAGCATCTAGGATGGACTCAGGAAAATAAACTCTGCAGCGACATGGTGCTATATTTGTACTCAGGTTTTAATTGTATACATATTCCAGTAATTAATTTCAGAATACTACACTTAAAAATAATTAAACTGTTGTCCACCATTTATATATGTATGACTAACCTTTAACTAAACAGTGACTGTTCTCTCATGTGTGATAAGTACCTAAACTTTGCCTGAGACAGACCACTTGAAGCTAGACAGAGAATGGCTCAATGAGGACAACCAAGGGCAAACCAGAGGAAAGATTATTGCAACTACTGTGAAGGACGATCATAAAAAATCTCTCTCACCCCAAAATAGATCCTGAAACAATAAAAAACAAAATAAAAACAGAATGCATTTTATAAACATGCCAAGGGAATCACAAATGCTTGCTGTCTTAGAGAACAAAACACCTCTTGGTGTGGTAGAATCTGAAGTCATGCATTTACAGCAGCAGCTTTTTAAAAAAATAAGGTCATATCAGCATTTCTCAAATATCTGAACTAAGACAGGAGATTATATTTAAAGCATGGTCACTGCATTTTTTGAGGGTGTTACAAAATCTAGGGTTTGTGAAATAGGTTGAGGAAATTCAAGCTTCCTTGGTCGTTGGACAGCTTGGGAGCGTCTAAACAATAAAACATCCAAAATGATTCTCAAGAGCTTGTTAATTTCATCCAATATATTCTGGCATCAAAGATAACGTTACTTAAAAATATTAGAGTAATACTCCAGAGAAGGCTCACAAAATCATAATCACATTTGTGTATCTCCCCTTAATATTAGGAGTTTCTCAAAATCAAAAGAAAAAATTAAACTTGTCTGGACTAATAAGTTTTAAAAACAATCCAATGGTCATCTCACATATCTGTGAGGTCATAGCCGTTACCCCATTTAATCCTTGTTTTAAGATTACTGTGACATACAATAACATGGGACTGCTGCATGCGGAATCAAGGTGAAATGTGTAAAACTATTACCCAGTGAGGAGGCAATATATGCTGTATTCAAATGTTATTTAGTCACTCAGTGCTCAATCTGCAAGTTCTGGACTCACTGTCTAACAGTCAGCGATTTTGTTTTGATACTAAAATGAGCATTTTTAAAATTTGTTTATGGGATGTGGGCGTCACTG
The DNA here is from genome assembly GCF_052327205.1 of Somniosus microcephalus. NCBI lineage: Eukaryota > Metazoa > Chordata > Chondrichthyes > Squaliformes > Somniosidae > Somniosus > Somniosus microcephalus. Next base: position 135,937,893 of record NC_140996.1, on the reverse strand, counting down.
GCAAGGCCAGCATTTATTGCCCATCCCTAATTGCCCTTGAGAAGGTGGTAGTGAGCCGCCTTCTTGAACCACTGCAGTCCCTGTGGTGAAGGTACTCCCACAGTGCTGTTAGGTAGGGAGTTCCCGGATTTTGACCCAGCGACGATGAAGGATCGGCGATATACTTCTATGTCAGGATGGTTTGTGACTTCATGGGGAACTTGGAGGTGGTGGTGTTCCCATGCGCCTGCTGCCCTTGTACTTCTAGGTGGAAGAGGTCGCGGGTTTGAGAGGTGCTGCCGAAGAAGCCTTGGCGAGTTGCTGCAGTGCATCTTGTAGATGGTACACACTGTAGCCACAGTACGCTGGTGGTGGAGGGAGTGAATATTTAAGGTGGTGGATGGGGTGCCAATCAAGCGGGCTGCTTTGTCCTGGATGGTGTCGAGCTTCTTGAGTGTTGTTGGAGCTGCACTCATCCAGGCAAGTAGAGAGTATAACATCACACGCCTTACTTGTGCCTTGTAGATGGTAGAAAGGCTTTGGGGAGTCAGGAAGTGAGACACTCGCTGTAGAATACCCAGCCTCTGACCTGCTCTTGTTGCCACAGTATTTATGTGGCTGGTCCAGTTAAGTTTCTGGTCAATGGTGACCCCCCAGGATGTTGAAGGTGGGGGATTCGGTGATGGTAATGCCATTGAATGTCAAGGGGCGGTGGTTAGACTCTTACTTGTTGGAGATAGTCATTGCCTGGCACTTCTGTGCCGCAAATGTTACCTGCCACTTAACAGCCCAAGCCTCAACGTCATCCAGGTCTTGTTGCTTGCGGGCATGGACTGCTTCATTATCTGAGGAGTTGTGAAAGGCACTGAACACTGTGCAGTCATCAGCAAACATCCCCATTTCTGACCTTATGTTGGAGGGAAGGTCATTGATGAAGCAGCTGAAGATGGTTAGGCCCAGGACACTGCCCTGAGGAACTCCTGCAGCGATGTCCTGGGGCTGAGATGATTGACCTCCAACAACCACAACCATCTCCCTTTGTGCTAGGTATGACTCCAGCCAGTGGAGAGTTTTCCCCCCGATTCCCATTGACTTCAGTTTTACTAGAGCTCCTTCACGCTGCACTCGGTCAAATGCTGCCTTGATGTCAAGGGTAGTCTCTCTCACCTCACCTCTGGAATTCAGCTCCTTTGTCCATGTTTGGACCAAGGCTGTAATGAGGTCAGGAGCCGAGTGGTCTTGGCGGAACCCAAACTGGACATGCTAAAGGATGTATTTTATATTGTATTACAAATAAAATAACATGTTTTAAAATCTTAGAAACTAAGGAAAAGCTTACAATATGAAAAAAGGTGACTGTGACTTTAAAAACCTAACAAACATATCCGAGGGAACACCTATAAGAATCATAATTGTAAACCTTCACTGGAATCTATTTGTTAGGTTTTTTAAAAGTCACAGTCATCTTTATACAGTTAGAAATCCAATGATAACATAACCACCATTTGTTTGCTTCGTGCGGTACTGATTCTGGCTTGAAAAATATTGGTCCATCTCCAGACCAGTACTACACAGAATATCGTTAGAAATCAAAAGCTATCTAGAATTTGGCATCAACAGGATTCAAATGGATTCCAAAGATTTTAGTCTTAGGCTCTAGGCAGTTAAATGGTCAAAGTATGTGGTTTTCTCTTCACACTGCACTTTCTGTACCACAAGGCGACTAGTGTTCCCTTTTTAGAACAATCCCTTGTGGGCTAGAAGAGGATTAAAATAAATTATATGAAAAAAAATAATGAAGAGGGTGTCTTTCCCTGTTCTTTCTTGACCATGCCGAATTGCAGTCGCTGCCTCAATTACATTTGGGAGATAGCAGTAATAACAGCAGCTGTAAAAGTTTCAGGTTAAATATTTTTAGTTCTTATTGTATTTATCAATAGTAAATGTTGTGACACTGTTCAGAGAAAAAAAATGTTTCTCTTCTTGCAATGGTCTCTGCTTCGTTCCCACTCCAATATTTTACAGGTGCCTCTTGCTGTCTTTCTTCCACTTTTTTTTCCCTCTCTCTCTGACCCTCATACTTTTGCCATTGTGGTCTCTGCATCTCTGTTTATCTCTAACTCGAACACTGTTTATCTTTCCCTTTTTCTGAAAGTCTTCTTTTCCATATGTCTCCTCTTCCTTTTGTATACCGCTCAATAGCTGGGTTTTTTATACATACTCCCTGATTGAGATAAAGGATTTCTATCTTTTACCTTTTATATAGCCCCAGATAAGGAGCAGGATGGGATCAAACAAATACTGGGCACAGGTGGTTTCCAAAATCAGGAGACGTTGCAACATACAGGTGAGAGACTGTGCGACTCAAGCTGGGAGGGATGGGGGGACAAGCAGGCAGAAATATTGTGGACTGGGAGGGAATGTCTGGGTTTGGGAGCATTGGGGGTTTGGGTATAAGAACATTTGAGGGGGGGCTGTAGCTTGAAAGAACTCAGGCAGGGAATTGGGAGCTTAGGCACTACTACTTTCGTATGATGGGAAAGCTTACAATGGGATGTCTAGTTTGGATATCCATTCAATGGCCTCCTGAGATGCTGAGTGGGGAAATGCAGTGCCTCCTACAACAGATCTTAGTGGGCAGTTTGATGTGAAGTGTTCCATGGTCTGGGACTCATGGCCACAGTCGCACTTCGGGTCATCCCTCATCTTCCACTTGTGGAGCAGGTGGCCGTGTAGTCCATGCCCTGTGCAGATTCGGTTGAGCGCTGTCCACTGTCTTCGAGGGAGATCAAAGCCAGGGACCTCTGCTGTTGGGTCAGTGATGAGGTGTTGGTTCTTTATGTTGCATGCGTCCCACGATTCCATCCATCTGGATAGTGGGTTGATACCAGCTGCATGAATATTGGCTGCTGTTTCCCAGAATGGGCGGCGTGATTTTAAGTACTTTTGTGGTGGCTTTTTCAAGTCTTCGTTAATGGGAAGGTCGACGTTGCTCATGATTTTTTCCATCTTACGGAGCACAGTGGCGTCATGACGAATGGCAGGCGGGTCAGTGGGGGACAGCACTGGCAGCCACTTAGTTGGAGTGGACTTAAGCGTCCCTGACACCATCCTCATGGTGGCATTTAGCTGCACGTCCACGATTTTTGTGTGGTGGCTGCAGGACCAAGAGACAGAGCAGTGTTCTGCAGCAGAGTAGACTGTTGCGGTATAAAGTGTTCTAGCTGTGCTGCCCCATGATGTTTCAGCGAGTTTCCGGACCAGGTTCACCCTGATTTTGACTTTTTGGCCGGTGTTGGTGAGATGAGACTGACAGGTGAGAGTCCTGTCCCGGGTGACGCCCAGGTATTTTGGGTGGGGTTCATGGGTAAGTTGCCTTCCACAGAAGGAAACGCTGAGTTCTTTCCCGGCGGCATTGTTTTTGAGATGGAACGCCAACACAACTGTCTTCTCTGGATTGGAGCAGAGGCGCCAGGTCCGGAAGTAGCATTCCAGTAGGTCCAGGTCGCTTGTGAGCGGCCTACTTGCTTCCTCTAGCGTTGATGCTTGCGTCAGCAGTGCTATGTCATCGGCATAGCCAAACTTCTGGAATTTGGTGCAGGGCATTGCCACCATATAGATGTTGAAAAAGGCCTGTGTGAGTACTGACCCCTGTGGCAGACCATTGTTGAACACCCGTGTTCGGCTGTTCTTGTCACCAAGATAGAAACTTATGGTTGCTCACTAGGCCTGAGAGTCTTATAATGACTTAGGTGTGAGATTACTTGCGTGTAGGAGAGAGTGGAAGCACTTGGAGTGATGAAGAAAAGTCAGGGGAAGGAGGGAGAACTACTCGTCAGGAGGTCTGGAGGCAAGGCCCACTTGTGGTGACAGGAGTGTAGTAGCATTGGGGGACTGGTATGTGGTAGCATTGTTGGGTAATGGGCCATGCGAGCACAAAGGGGCTGTTGCGTAAAGACACGAAGTAGCTGAGATATGGGAGTACTCAAAGTCGGGAGTACTGGGTTAGGTGTACTTGATGATGGGTCCTGGAAGCATACTTTTAACATTGCCTCTCACTTTTACTTCCTCTCTTTTTCACCCTTCCCCGTATGGCTCTTATGTACTTTAGCCACTCCAAATACTGCCCCATGTCCTGAAGTGGAGTACATGTCAAGTCCTGGGAGGAGCCAAGCCCAGAAATAGAGCAAGGATTCTGAGCAGAAACGTGGAAAACACAGTTGACATCAGTAAAACAGGAGTGGCACTCTTGAGGTGGAGTCTAGGGCAGAAGAAGTTGGAGGCTAACCTTTGAGTTGCAACTCGGAGGGAAGGATGGAGCAGACAGTCCTAGTACTCACCAGGTCACGTCTGAGAGTGTGTTTGTGCAGAGATGTTGCACATGCAGCGAGCCCAAAGAAAAGCTGTGCATAGACTGAGCACAGGAATGGGAGCTTTGCAGTAGAGTGGCATGCTAGCCTGAAACTTCTAAGAGGGGAGCTGGTCTGGTGACAGCAGTGATATCTGTTAGGTTCACTAATGTCCTTTAAGGAAGGAAATCTGCTGTCCTTACCTGGTCTGGCCTATATGTGACTCCAGACACACAGCAATGTGGTTGACTCTTAATTGTCCTCTGAAATGGCCTAGCAAGCCATTCAGTTGTAACAAACCGCTACAGAAAACAATAATAAAAATAAGGCCGGATGAACCACCTGGCATCAACCTCGGCACCGACTTCAGACACTACAATGGCACAGTCGACCTGCAAAGTCCTCCACACTAACATCTGGGGACGTATGTCAAAATTGGGAGAACTGTCCCACAGACTAGTCAAGCAACAGCCTGGCATAGTCATACTCACAGAATCATACCTTTCAGCCAATGTCCCAGACTCCTCCATCACCATCCCGGGTATGTCCTGTCCCACCAGCAGGACAGACCCACCAGAAGAGGCGGTACAGTGGTATACAGTCAGGAGGGAGTGGCCCTCGGAATTCTCAACATTGACTCTGGACTCCATGAAGTTTAATGGCTTCAGGTCAAGCATGGGCAAGGAAACCTCCTACCACCTATCCCCCTCCCTCAACTGATGAATCAGTACCCCTCCATGTTGAAAACTACTTGGAAAAAGCACTGAGGGTAGCAAGGGCACAGAATGTACTCTGGGTGGGGGGCTTCAATGTACCAAGAGTGGCTTAGTAGCACCACTACTGACCGAGTTGGCCGAGTCATGAAGGACATAGCTGCCAGATTGGGCGTGCGGCAGGTGGTGAGAAAACCAACACGAGGGAAAAACCTACTTGACGTCGTCAAGTGGTAGCAGTCACCACCGCACCGTGCTTGTGGAGACGAAGACCCGTCTTCACAATGCGGATACCCTCCATCGTGTTGTGTGGCTCTACCACTGTGCTAAATGGGATTGATTCAGAACAGACCTAGCAGCTCAAAACTGGGCATCCATGAGGCATTGTGGGCCATCAGCAGCAGCAGAATTGTACTCTACCACAATCTGTAACCTCATGGCCCGGCATATCCCTCACTCTACCATTACCATCAAGCCAGGAGTCCAATCATGGTTCAATGAGGAGTGCAGAAGAGCATGTCAGGAGCAGCACCAGGCATACCTAAAAATGAGGTGCCAACCTGGGGAAGCTGCAACACAAGGCTACATGCATGCCAAACAGCGAAAGCAGCATGCTATAGACAGAGCTAAGCGATCCCGCAATCAACGGATCAGATCAAAGCCCTGTGGTACTGCCACATCCAGTCGTGAATGGTGGTGGACAATTAAACAACTAACGTGAGGAGGAGGCTCCATGAATATCCCCATCCTCAATGAAGACAGAGCCCAGCACACGAGTACAAAAGACAAGGCTGAATCGTTAGCAACCATCTTCAGCCAGAAGTGCCGAGTTGATCATCCATATTGGCGTCCTCCTGACATCCCCACCATCACAGAAGCCAGTCTTCAGCCAATTCTATTCACTCCACATGATATCGGGAAATGGCTGAGTGCACTGTATACAGCAAAGGCTATGGGCCCCGACAACATCCTAACTGTCGTGCTGAAGACTTGTGCTCCAGAACTAGCCGTGCCTCTAGCCAAGTTGTTCCAATACAGCTACAACACTGGCATCTACACGACAATGTTGAAAACTGCCCAGGTATGTCCTGTCCACAAAACGTGGGACATATCCAATCCACCCAATTACCACCCCATCAGTCTACTCTCAATCATCAGCAAAGTGATGGAAGGTGTCATCGACAGTGCTATCAAGCGGCACTTACTCACCAATAACCTGCTCACCAATGCTTAGTTTTGGATCCGCCAGAACCACTCGGCTCCAGACCTCATTACAGCCTTGGTCCAAACATGGACAAAAGAGCTGAATTCCAGAGGTGAGGTGAGCATGACTGCCCTTGACGTCAAGGCAGCACTTGACCAAGTGTGGCATCAAGGAGCCGTAGTAAAATTGAAGTCAATGCGAATCAGGGGGAAAACTCTCCACTGGCTGGAGTCATACCTAGCACAAAAGAAGACGATTGTGGTTATTGGAGGTCAATCATCTCAGCCCCAGGACATCGCTGCAGGAGTTCCTTAGTGCAGTGTCCTAGGCCCAACCATCTTCAGCTGCTTCATCTATGACCTTCCCTCCATCATAAGGTCAGAAGTGGTGATGTTCACTGATGATTGCACAGAGTTCAGTTCCATTTGCAACTCCCCAGATAATGAAGCAGTCCATGCCCACATGCAACAAGACCTGGACAACATTCAGGCTTGGGCATATAAGTGGCAAGTAACATTCGCGCCACACAAATGTCAGGCAATGACTATCTCAACAAGAGAGCATCTAACCACTGTCCCTTGACATTCAACGTCATTACCATCACCGAATCCCCCACCTTCAACATCCTGGGGGTCACCATTGACCAGAAACTTTACTGGACCAGCCACATAAATACTGTGGCTACAAGAGCAGGTCAGAGGTTGGGTATTCTGCGGCAAGTGTCTCAGCTCCTGACTCCCCAAAGCCTTTCCACCATCTACAAGGCACAAGTAAGGAGTGTGATGGAATACTCTCCACTAGTTGGATGAGTGCAGCTCCAACAACGCTCAAGTAGCTTGACACCGTCCAGGACAAAGCAGCCCGCTTGATTGGCTCCCCATCCACCACGTTAAACATTCACTCCCTCCACCACCGGCATACCGTGGCTGCAGTGTGCACCATCTACAAGAAGCACTGCAGCCACTTGCCAAGGCTTCTTCGGCAGCTCCTCTTCCACCTAGAAGCAGAAGGGCAGCAGGCGCATGGGAACACCATCACCTCCCAGTTCCCCTCCAAGTTACACGCCATCCTGACTTGGAAATAGATCACCGTTCCTTCATTGTCGCTGGGTCAAAATCCTGGAACTCCCTCCCTAACAGCACTGTGGGAGTACCTTCACCATATAGACCGCAGTGGTTTAAGAAGGCGGCTCACCACTACCTTATCAAGGGTAATTAGTGATGGGCAATAAATGCTGGCCTTGTCAGGGACGCCCACATCCCAGGAACTAATTTAAAAAAAAGGTGGCCTCATGGGAGGTGCAAGCTCCAGAAGGCAAAAGGGATAGAAAATACAAGCAGAGCTGCAAGAGTAACGTGCAGCAAAGTATGAGTACATAAAACTGTGTAGTTGCAACAATTCAATATAATTTTTTATCAGTGATTTGTTTGATTAATTTTGTGATTTTTGATTGGTTAATTTCCTGTGAATGTGAAAGTCAGAGATTGCTTTTTTAAGAACAACAAGAAGGTTATGTCATATAACAAACAATGTAATATGCAATTTAGTTGATCTCATGTGGTGTTGTTCATAGACAAAATGAAAGTTCCTCTTTTCCTTTGAGCACATAATCCAGTGCGATGCAAAGGAAGTGCTGCATTGTTGGAAATGCTGCATTTTTGGAAGTGCTGACTTTCAAAGGAAACATTAAACTGAGGTCCCATCTCCCTCTTGTAGAGATTCAGATGGATGCTAAATTTCCCATGGCAAAGAAGAACATGGAGTTCTCCTGGTGACCTGGACAACACTCCTTCCTGGATTAACACCATAAAGGAACAGGTTAACTGGTAAATTTATATCACTGCTGTTTTTGAGATATTGCTTGTGCAAAATGGCTCTAACCTCCTCCCAGCACCCATTCCTAGTCGTCCTCCTCACCTTCTCAGCCCAAGTCCAGAACAAGGGCACATAAACCAAAATTACAGCTAGGCCGTTCAAGGGTGATGTCAGAAAGCACTTGTATGCACAAAGGGGTCGTGGAAATCTGGAACTCTCCCTCTTAAAAAGCTGTTGGGGCTAGGTCAATTGAAAATTTCAAAACTGAGATTGATAGATTTTTGTTTGGCAAGGGTATTAAGGGTTACTGAACCAAGGCGGGTCAATGGAGTTAGAATCATAGAATGATACAGCACAGGAGACCATTCGGCCCCTTGTGCCTGTGCCAGCTGTTTGAAAGAGCTATCCAATTAGTCCCAGTCCCCTGCTCTTTCCCCATAGTCCTGCACATTTTTCCTTTTCAAGTATTTATCCAACTTCCTTGTGAAAATTATTATTGAATCTGCTTCCAGCACCCTTTCACTCACCTACCAACAAATTGTATCAAACACGAGGCATACCTCCCTTTACTAGCTTCACCTCACCCCATTGGAGGAGACAGTGCTCATACGGTAGCCTCATACATTATCCGCCTTCTCACATGCACCTCTTGCTTTCCCACCCTCCCCTCACGACAACTCCACCCTTGTGCCTTCTTCATTTCACACACCCAAGAAATGCAGCTTGCCAAGAAGAGGGAGAGGAGAGTGAAGAAGAAGAAAAATAAACAACTTCACAGAATCATAGAATGGTTACAGCACAGAAGGAGGCCATTCGGCCTGTCATGCCTGTGCCGACTCTCTGCAAGAGCATTTCAGCTAATCCCACTCCTCCGCCCTTTCCCGTAGCTCTAAAAAAAAATTCCCCTCAGGTACTTATCCAATTCCTTTTTGAAAGCCACTATCGAGTCTGCCTCCACTACACTTTCAGGCAGTGCATTCCAGAACCTAACCACTCGCTGCATAAAAAAGATTTTCCTCATGTCGCCTTTGGTTCTTTTGCCAATCACCTTAAATCTGTGTCCTCTGGTTCTCAACCCTTCCACCAATGGGAACAGTTTCTCTCTATCTACTCTGTCCAGACCCCTCATGATTTCGAATGCCTCTATCAAATCTCCCCTCAACCGTCTCTGCTCTAAGGAGAACAACCCCAGCTTCTCCAGTCTATCCACGTAACCGGAGTCCCTCATCTCTGAAACCATTCTCATAAATCTTTTCTGCACCTTCTCTAAGGTCTTCACATCCTTCCTAAAGTGCAGTACCCAAAATTGGACACAATACTCCAGTTGAGGCCGAACCAGTATTTTATAAAGGTTCATCATAACTTCCTTGCTTTTGTACTCATTGGGCAGGATTTTCATTGGGCCGTGGAGGCGGGATTGGAGGCGTGTGGGGGGTTAAAATCCCGAAATCAGGGGGCACAAACCCATCCCGCACCCAACCCGCCTCCATGCCAGTTTCAAAGGAGGCGGGTACCGACCCGCACTGGGACCCGCCTCCCCGAGGCGGGAAGGGGATTAGTGCCAATTAACTGCCTGTTAACAGGTAGTTAACAGGCAGTTTTTAGCCTAATCCCTATTTTTAATGTTGAAGTGTGGGATTCCCGACGGCTCCAAACCACGCCAAGTTAGAGGAGGCAGACCGTCGGGATGAAGGGCTTGGAGGGGTCGAGATGTCTGGTGTTCAGGTGAGTGATGAGTGCATGAGTGCAAAGGTAAGTGTGTTTGGTGTGTGTAAAGTGTTTAAATAAGTTTTACATACCTTTACTTACCTTTACAGCCTTCCTTCCTTCAGGTCTCGGGGGTCCCTCATCTCACCGGCACAGAAAGCAGAATGGCTACAAGCTGTCAAAAATTGCAGCATTCAGCTTTCTGTTCCGGGGAGATCTCTAAATCATCCTGAGAGGAAGGAATTAACTTAGAGTACAGATTGTCTGTGTTTGACAGCTTCAAACAGCTGTGAAACGCTGATATTCCATCTATCAAAAGGTCTTGACAGATGAAATATCAATCTGTGACATCACCTGTTGCCGGGTGGCCCTTAATTGGCCTGCTGAGCCCGCTGGGCGGGCTCAACAAGGTCAATCAAGTCAAAATCGCGTGGGTTGGCTAGAACTCGATGGAGGCGGGACTACAACCCTGAAAGTTGTAGTCCCGCCTCCTACCCGACTCTTCAATGAAAATCCAGCCCAATGCCTCTATTTATGAAGCCCAGGTTCCTGTATGCTTTTTTAACTGCTTTCTCAACCTGCCCTTCAACGATTTGTGCACATATATCCCCAGGTCTCTCTGTTTATGCACCCCCTTTAGGATTGTATCCTTTAGTTTATTTTGCCTCTCCTCGTTCTTCCTACCAAAATGTATCACTTTGCACTTTTTTGCATTAAATTTCATCTGCTACGTGTCTGCCCATTTCACCAGCCTGTCTATGTCTTCTTGAAGTCTATCACTATCCTCCTCACTGTTCATTATACCTCCAAGTTTAGCGTCATCTGAAAATTTTGAAATTGTGCACTGTACTCCCAAGTCCAAGTCATTAATATATATCAAGAAAAACAGTGATCCTGGTACCAACCCCAGGGGAATACCACTGTATACCTTCCTCCAGTCTAAAAAACAACCGTTCACCACTACTCTCTGTTTCCTGTTACTTAGACAATTTTGTATCCATGCTGCCACTGTCCCCTTTATTCCATCGGCTTCAAGTCTGCTGGCAAGCCTATTATGTGGCACTTATTCAAACGCCTTTTGGAAGTCCATGTACACCACGTCAACCGCATTGCACTCATCAATCCTCTCTGTTACCTCATCAAAAAACTCGATCAAGTTAGTTAAACGCGATTTGCCTTCAACAAATCTGTGCTGGCTTTCCTTAATTAATCCACACTTGTCCAAGTGACTGTTAGCTTTGTCCCGGATTATCGTTTCCAAATGCTTCCCCACTACTGAGGTTAAACTTACTGGCCTGTAGTTGCTGGGTTTATCCTTAAACCCTTTTTTGAACAAGGGTGTAACATTTGCAATTCTCCAGTCCTCTGGCACCACACCCGTACCTAAGGAGGATTGGAAAATTAAGGCGAGTGTGATGAAATATTCCATTCATCACTCATCAGCATTTCTCTGCCTGTGACTGTGGTTGGTTTCAGTTTCATTTCCATTGTATTGTACTGTGTGTAGGGATCCGCCCATACCTGGCTCCTATGTAAGCTGGCCCAGCCTGCAGCACATCCAGTACGGCAGACCTCTGGATGGAAGATACATTCTCCTCTGTGTGTTACCTTCTAAGTCAATAAAAGCCTTGTTTTGTTTCGCTAACACCGAGTCTCGGATTTATTGAGGCACGTCAGCGAGTACCTCTGCGATTTCCTCCATAACCTCCCTCAGCATCCTAGGATGCATCCTATCGAGTCCTGGTGAGTCAGCAGACTTCCACCAGCCATACTGCAGCGACTGGGGTAGCACTGACGTCAGTAGGATAGGCAAAGGCACACACAAGGCAGTCACTAAGGGAATGCAGAAGGGTGATAAGTTGATTTCTTGATGTCATATTGGATTGATAGATGTATAAAGTTCGATTGGAAAGTTTGCTTTGTGGTGGCTTTCATTTCAGCATTGTGGTCAAGAGGATGCTGTGATGGTCAGTACTAGAGGGAAGGTAAGGTGTGGGACAAATGTTAAAAGGGGAATTGGGGTTGTGGTCACTGGTACCACATGCAGATGATTCCATCCCGGATATCCCAGCCAGAAAAGAGCTGTCTAGGTTGTATCCTTCCTTCTGCTTCCTCTTCTTCTGCATCCTCCTCTTCTGCTTCCTCCTCTTCTGCTTCCTCCTCTTCTGCTTCCTACTCTTCTGCTTCCTCCTCTTCTGCTTCTTCCTCTTCTGCTTCTTCCTCTTCTGCATCCTCCTCTTCTGCATCCTCCTCTTCTGCATCCTCCTCTTCTGCATCCTCCTCTTCTGCATCCTCCTCTTCTGCTTCCTCCTCTTCTGCTTCCTCCTCTTCTGCTTCCACCTCTTCTACGTCTTCCTCTTCTGCGTCTTCCACTTCCCTGGATGCTGGAAATCTGAAATATAAGCATGAAATGCTAGAAATACTCAGCAGGTCAGGCAGCATCTCGACCTGTTTTGCTCTCCATGGATGTGTCTGACCTGTTGAGTATCTCCAGCATGTTCTGTCTTCTCAGAGGTTTTTCTTTACCATCCAAGACCTTGCAAGCATCCAGCAGCACTCCCTGAACACTTAAAAAACTTTTAACATGTATTGCACCAAGCCACTACTTCAATAAAATTTTAAAAATCCAGTCCAAAAGCTTAAATGTAAACTTACATGAAAGATGTGTGTGTCCATTTAAGAAGTGCTGACAGCATCTCTGTCAGTCTGCTGAACACTCGCTTTTCAGAGCGAGCTTAGGACCCAGCACTGAACTCAGCACTAAGGTCGAAGCTCGCAGACGTGGCGTCAAGTCGGCGTGACGTCACGCTCTCTTCATTTTCATCTCCAGGGCCAACATTGCAATCAGCAGCGCTAAGGCCCTCACTAAAATGGCGGCTGCCGGGTCCCGCACCAGAGAATGGTGCTAGTGTGTCGGCTGCCATTCCTAAATAAAGGAAACTACGATGGTCTGAGGAGCGAGTTGGGTAGGATTGATTGGGGAATGGCACTCAAAGGGTTGACGGTGGATAGGCAATGGCAAACATTCAAAGACCGAATGGATGAGCTACAGAATTTGTTCATCCCAGTTTGGCATAAAAATAAAACAAAAAAGGTGACTCAACCGTGGCTAACAAGGGAAATTAGGGATAGCATAAGATCCAAGGAGAGGACATACAAATTGGCCAGAAAAAGCAATAATCCTGAGGATTGGGAGCAGTTTAGGATTCAACAAAGGAGGACAAAGGGATTAATTAAGAAAGGGAAAATAGAATATGAGAGTAAGCAAGCAGAGAACATAAAAACTGACTGTAAAAGCTTTTATAGATATGTGAAGAGAAAAAGATTGGTGAAGTCAAGCGTAGGTCCCTTGCAGTCAGAATCAGGAGAATTTATAATGGGAAACAAAGAAATGGCTGACCAACTAAATTCATACTTTGGTTCTGTCTTCACAAAGGAGGACACAAATAACCTCCCAGAGATGCCGGGGAACATAGGGTCTGATGAAAGGGTGGAACTGAAAGAAATCAGTATTTGTAGGGAAATGGTGTTAAGAAAATTGATGGGACTGAAGGCGGATAAATCCCCAGGGCCTGATAATCTACATCCCAGGGTACTTAAGGAAGTGGCCCTAAAAATAGTAGATGCATTGCTGGTCATCTTCCAGAACTCGATAGACTCTGGAACAGTACCCATGGATTGGAGGGTAGCTAATGTTACCCCATTATTTAAAAAAGGTGGTAGAGAAAAAGCGGGGAATTATAGACCGGTAAGCCTGACATCGGTAGTGGGGAAAATGCTAGAGTCTATTATAAAAGATGTAATAGCAGAGCACTTTGAAAGCAGTGACAGGATCGGACAAAGTCAACATGGATTTACAAAAGGTAAATCATGCTTGACTAATCTACTGGAATTTTTTGAGGATGTAACTGGTAAAATAGATAAGGGAGAACCAGTGGATGTGGTGTATTTGGACTTTCAGAAGGCTTTCGATAAGGTCCCACATAAGAGATTAGCGTGCAAAATTAAGGCACATGGGATTGGAGGCAAGGTATTGACTTGGATAGAGAACTGGTTGGCGGACAGAAAGCAAAGAGTTGGAATAAACGGGTCGTTTTCCGAGTGGCAGGCAGTGACTAGTGGGGTACCGCAAGGATCGGTCCTAGGACCCCAGCTGTTCACAATATATATTAATGATCTGGGCGAGGGAATTGGATGTAATATCTCCAAATTTGCAGATGACACAAAGCTGGGTGGGAGGGTAAGCTGTGAGGAGGATGTCGTGAAACTCCAGTACGATTTGGACAGGTTGGGTGATTGGGCAGAAACATGGCAAATGCACTATAATGTGGATAAATGTGAGGTTATCCACTTTGGTGGCAAAAACAGGAAGGCAGATTATTATTTGAATGGCAATAGATTGGGAGAAGGGGAAGCGCAAAGAGACCTGGGTGTTCTTGTGCACCAGTCGCTGAAGGTAAGCATGCAGGTGCAGCAGGCGGTTAAGAAGGCAAATGGTATGTTGGCCTTCATAGCAAGAGGGTTCGAGTACAGGAACAAGGATGTCTTGCTACAGTTGTACAGGGCCTTGGTGAGACCACACCTTGAGTATTGTGTGCAGTTTTGGTCGCCTTACCTGAGGAAGGACGTTCTTGCCATGGAAGGAGTGCAGCGAAGATTCACCAGGCTGATACCTGGGGTGGCAGGAATGACGTATGAGGAGAGATTGTGTCGATTGGGCTTATACTCACTGGATTTTAGAAGATTGAGAGGGGATCTCATCGAAACCTATAAAATTCTGTCAGGCCTGGACAGACTAGATGCAGGAAGGATGTTTCTGATGGCCGGGGAGTCCAGAACCAGGGGTCATAGTCTAAGGATAAGGGGTAAACCATTTAGGACTGAAATGAGGAGGAATTTCTTCACCCAGAGAGTGGTGAACCTGTGGATTTCTCTGCCACAGAGGGCGGTGGAGGCCAGTTCATTAAAAGAGTTGGATATATTTCTTAAGGTTAAAGGGATCAAGGGATATGGGGAGAAGGCAGGGACAGGGTACTGAATTTGGATGATCAGCCATGATCTCATTGAATGGCGGAGCAGGCTCGAAAGGCCGAATGCCCTACACCTGCTCCTATCTTCTATGTTTCTATATAACCAGGATAGCAGTACAAACGGGTGGAAGTAAGTAACCCAATTTCTAGGCCCAAGACTTTTAAATATAATAGCACATCACCCATGGCACAGGTCATGATGAGTTTTGGTTATGCTGTTACAAGAAAGGGACAGAGTGCTGGAATGCAGAAATGGGGGCAGGGGGCACACCTCCAGTGAAAGAATTTAGAAAGAAGTTTGTAAGAGTTCTGCTCAAAGATAGAAGTAAGTTTTATTAGTTGCTAGAACATTAATTATTTGTGTTTTCCTTACCCAATCTATGTACATAGAATTACATAGAATGTACAGCACAGAAACAGGCCATTCGGCCCAAATGGTCTGTACCAGGGTTTATGCTCCACACGAGTCTCCTCCCACCCTCCTTCATCTAACCCTATCAGCATAACCTTCTATTCCATTCGCCCGCATGTGTTCATCTAGCTTCCCCTTAAATGCATCTATGCTATTCGTCTCAACTGCTCCTTGTGGTATCAAGTTCCACATTCTAACCACTCTCTGGGTAAAGAAGTTTCTCCTGAATTCCCTATTGGATTTATTAAGGACTATCTTATATTTATGGCCCCTAGTTTTGGGCTCCCCCACAATGGAAACATCTTCTCTGCGTCTACCCTATCAAACCCTTTCATAATCTTAAGGACACCCCTCAGCCTCTCCCTTCTAGAGTAAACACCCCTAGCCTGGTTAATCTTTGCTGATCGGTACAACTTCTCAGTTCTGGTATCATTCTTGTAAATAGTTTTTGCACCTTCTCCAGTGCCTCTATATCCTTTTTACAATATGGAGACCAGAGCTGTGTACAGTACTCCAAGTGTGGGCTAACCAAGGTTCTATACAAGTTCAACATAACTTCTCTGCTTTTCAGTTTGATCCCTCTAGAAATGAACCCCAGTGCTTTATTTGCTTTTTTATGGCCTTATAACTCGTGTTGCTACTTTTAGTGATTTGTGCATCTGTACCCTAGATCCCTTTGCTCCTTTACTCCATCTCGACTCTTATTTGCCAGGGAGCATGTGGCCTTCTTATTCTTCCTACCAAAATGCACCACCTCACACTTATTTATATTGGAATTCATTTGCCAATTGCACTCCCACTCTGCAAGTTTATTAATGTCTTCTTGCATTTTGTCGCAGTCCTCCTCAGTATTACCTATTGGTGTTGTGTGTAAATTTTGAAATTGCACTTCCGATTCTGAGTTCAAATCATTTAGGTAAAATGTGAACAACAATGGTCCCAGCACAAATCCTTGTGGAACATCACTTCCCACCTTTTGCCAGCCTTAATCCTACTCTCTATTTTTGTTTTGTAGCCAGCGTGCTATCCATTCTGTTACTTGTCCAATGATTCCACATGCTCTGGCCTTAGTCATGAGTCTACTATGTGGTACCTTATCGAAGGCCTTTTGAAATTTCAAATACATTACATCTACTGCATTACCGTTGTCTACTCTTCCTCTGTTACTTTTTCAAAGAATTCAATACGAACATACGAATTAGGAGCAGGAGTAGGCCATTCAGCTCTTCGAGCCTGCTCCGCCATTCAATTAGATCATGGCTGATCTGATTACTCCACATTCCCGCCTACCCCCGATAACTTTTCACCGCCTTGCTTACCAAGAATCTATCTACCTCTGCCTTAAAAATATTCAAAGGCTCCACTTCTGCCGCCCTCTGAGGAAGAGAGTTCCAAAGACTCACGACCCTCTGTGAGAAAAAAATTCTCCTCATCTCTGTCTTAAATGGGCGACCCCTTATTTTTAAACAGTGACCCCTAGTTCTAGATTCTCCCACAAGAGGAAACATCCTCTCCACATCCACCCTGTCCAGACCCCTCAGGATCTTATATGTTTCAATCAAGTCACCTCTTATTCTTCTAAATTCCAGCGGATACAAGCTTAGCCTGTCCAACCTTTCCACATAAGACAACCTGCCCATTCCAGGTATAAGTCTAGAAAACCTTCTCTGAACTGCCTCCAACGCATTTACATCCTTCCTTAAATAAGGAGACCAATACTGTACACAGTACTCCAGTCTCACCAAAGCCCTGTACAACTGAAGCATAACCTCCCTACTTTTGTATTCAATTACCCTCGCAATAAACAATAACATTCTATTAGCTTTCCTAATTACTTGCTGTACCTGCATAGTAACCTTTTGTGATTCATCTCAGAACTTTGCAATCTCTCATCATTTAGATAATATGCTTCTTTTTATTCTTCCTGCCAAAATGGACAACTTCACATTTTCCCACATTATGCTCCATCTGCCAGATCTTTGACCACTCACTTACCTTATCTATATCCCTTTGTAGCCTCCTTATGTCTTCTTCACAATTTACTTTCCTACCTATCTTTGTGTCATCAGCAAAGTTAGCAACCATACCTTCAGTCCCTTCATGCAAGTCATATATATAAATTGTAAAAAGTTGAGGCCCCAGCGTGGTACACTACACATTACATCTTGCCAATCAGAAAATGACCCATTTATGCCTACTCTCTGTTTCCTGTTAGCTAGCCAATCTTCTATCCATGCCAGTATGTTACCCCCTACACTATGAGCTTTTATTTTCCGCAATAATCTTTGATGTGGCACCTTATCAAATACCTTCTGGAAATCTAAGTACAATACATCCACCGGTTTCCCCTTTATCCACAGCACATGTTACTTCCTCAAAGAACTCCAATAAATTGGTTAAACATGATTTCCCTTGCACAAAACCATGTTGACTCTGCCTGATTACTTTGAACTTTTCTAAGTGCCCTGCTATAACGTCTTTAATAATAGCTTCTAACATCTTCCCTATGACAGATGTTAAGCTAACTGGCCTGTAGTTTCCTGCTTTCTGTCTCCCTCCCTTTTTGAATAAAGGAGTTACATTTGCTATTTTCTAATCTAATGGAACTTTCCCCGAAACTAGGGAAGTTTGGAAAATTCAAACCAACGCATCAACTATCTCACTCGCTACTTCTTTTAAAACCCTAGAATGAAGTCTATCAGGACCCGGGGACTTGTCCCCGCAGCTCCAACAATTTGCTCAGTACCACTTCCCTGGTGATAATCATTTTCTTGAGTTCCTCCCTCCCTTCCATTTTCTGATTTACAGCTATTTCTGGGATGTTACTTGTATCCTCTATAGTGAAGACCGATGCAAAATACCTGTTCAATTCAACTGCCATCTCCTTATTTTCCATTATTAATTCCCCAGACTCACTTTTTATAGGACCAACTTTGTTAACTCCTTTCTTTTTAAAATATCTATAGAAACTCTTACTATCTGTTTATATATTTCTAGCTAGCTTTCTCTTGTACTCTAATTTTTCTCTCCTTATTAATCTTTTAGTCATTCTTTGCTGTTTTTTATAATCTGTCCAATCTTCTGACCTGCCACACATCTTTGCGCAATTATATGCTTTTTCTTTAAGTTTAATACTATCTTTAACTTTTTTAGTTAACCAAGGATGGTGGGTCCTCCCTTTGGAATTTTTCTTTCTTGTTGGAATGTATATATTCTGTGTATTTTGAAATATCCCCTTAAATGTCTGCCACTGCAACGCTATTGACCTATCCCTTAACCGAATTTGCCAGTTCACTTTAGCTAGCTCTGCTTTCATGCCCTTATAATTGCCCTTATTTAAGTTTACAATACTAGTCTTGGACCCACTCTTCTCTCTCTCAAACTGAATGTAAAATTCAAACATATTATGATCGCTACTACCTAGGGGCGCCTTCGCTATGAGGTCATTAATTAATCCTATCTCGTTGCACAATACCAGGTCTAGTATAGCCTGCTCTCTGGTTGGCTCCATAGATACATAGAAACAGAGATACATAGAAGATAGGAGCAGGAGTAGGCCATTCGGCCCCTCGAGTCTGTTCCACCATTTAATGAGATCATGGCTGATCATCCAAATTCAGTACTCTATCCCTGCTTTCTCCCCATATCCCTTGATCCCTTTAGCCTTAAGAAATATATCTAACTCCTTCTTGAATATATTTAATGAATTGGCCTCAACTGCCTTCTGTGGTAGAGAATTCCACAGGTTCACCACTCTCTGGGTGAAGAAATTCCTCCTCATCTCAGTCCTAAATGGCTTACCCCTTCTCCTTAGAATGTGACCCCTGGTTCTGGATTCGCCCGCCATCAGGAACATCCCTCCTGCATCTAGTCTGTCTAGTCCTGTTAGAATTTTATAAGGTTCAATGCGATCACCTCTCATTCTTCTAAACTCTAGCGAATATAAGCCTAATTGACCCAATCTCACCTCATACGTCATTCCTGCCATCCCAGGTATCAGTCTGGTGAATTTTCGTTGCACTCCCTCCATGGAAAGAACATCCTTCCTCAGATAAGGTGACCAAAACTGCACACAATACTCAAGGTGTGGTCTCACCAAGGCCCTGTACAACTGCTGCAAGACATCCTTGCTCCTGCACTCGAATCCTCTCACTATGAAGGTCAACATACCATTTGCCTTCTTAACCGCCTGCTGCACCTGCATGCTTACATTCAGTGACTGGTGCACAAAGACACCCAGGTCTCGTTGCACTTCCCCTTTTCCCAATCTATTGCCGTTCAGATAATAATTTGCCTTCCTGTTATTGACACCAAAGTGGATAACCTCGCATTTATCCACATTATACTGCATCTGCCATGCATCTGCCCAATTGCCCAGCCTGTCCAAGTCATACTGGAGTTTCTCTGCATCCTCCTCACAGCACACACGCCCACCCAGCTTTGTGTCATCTGCAAACTTGGAGATATTACATCTAGTTCCCTCATCTAGATCATTAATATATATTGTGAATAACTGGAGTCCGAGCACCGATCCCTGCGGTACCCCACTAGTCACTGCCTTCCACTCGGAAAAAGACCCGTTTATTCCAACGCTTTGCTTCCTGTCTGCCAACCAGTTTTCTATCAAAGTCAGTACCTGTAATGTATATACCTTTAAGGGGGGAACTATGTTTTACAGCTCATGTATACTGCAGTACCGGCAGTGACCACACCTGTATATAGCACTGAGTAGTAATCTGTACAGATCAGTTGCAGTGTGAGCCACGTTGAGTAAACACCTGTTGTACCGTTCTCCGCAGTCTGTGTCTAATTATACATGGACGCAACATTGGCGACGAGGCAGGTTCGAACCAACCTGCAACTCTGCATCACCTCCAGGGGATTCGTTCCTGGAGATCAGTGGATTGGAGGTCAAGGCCAGAGACTCGAGAATTGCGGGGGAGGCTGTCGAGAGCCAGGCTTGGCTTTCCAGTCGAGGTGGTCCAGCGAAACGGGCTGGCAACAGGTACTGCGCAGACCCTTCCCGGACAGCGGCGGGCTAGAGCCCGACCAAGCGGCACAGCAAAGGGCCGAGCAGCATCGACGGGGGAGAGAGAGACGGGCAGAGCGCACATGGCGCAGCCGGTGTTCAGGGGCCGAGCAGCGTCGGAGAGAGGGAGAGAGAGACACGCAGAAACCCGCGAGGCGCCACCATTGACACGAGGAACGCCGAGAGCGGCGTTGGCAACAGCGCAGGAGAAGCGCGCGAAACCTACAGGGCTCCGCCATTGCCACGAGAACCGCCGGGAGCAGCGTTGGCAGCAGCGGGGGAGGAAGGAAAGCGCGGGAGACGCCATTTTAAGCCATTGGGAGACGCCATTTTAAACCACACCCAAAATGCCGAAGAGTGGCAGTATCACCGCATTTGACAATGAAGTCGAAGATTGGACTACATATGTCGAACGAATAGAGGTGTACTGCAAGGCAAATGAGGTGTCAGATGACAAGAAAGCGTCGGTATTGTTAAATTTAATGGGTGCAAAGACGTATGGTTTATTACGAAATCTATTAACCCCAACGAAGCCAATGGAAAAGAGTTCTGAACACATAGTAACGATACTAAAGGAACATTTAAACCCCACACCGCTGCTGATAGCAGAAAGATTCAAGTTTCACAAACGGAACCAGCATAAGGATGAAAACAATGCTGAATATTTAACAGAACTGCGCAAACTATCGAAACACTGCCAGTTTGGAGCGGGACTGGCAGATACCTTAAGGGACAAGTTTGTGTGTGGGCTTCAAAGTGAAGGAACCCAGAAACAGCTTTTATCTGAAAAGGACCTTACACTGGAAAAGGCTTTCAGCATTGCGGTATCATATGAAGCAGCAGCACGGGGCGCTGCAGAGATACAACAGAGACCGCAAGAATATGGCACAAACGAAATGTCATATGGAACAGAGAAGTGCTATCGCTGCGGCAGAACAACACACGACCAGAATGATTGCTGGTTCAAAGACAAAGTGTGCAGACAGTGTGGAAAAGTAGGACACATAGCACGAGTCTGCAGGTCGGGAAAGAAAACCAGCAATAAGAAACCTACCAAAGGAAAGTACAAGAAGGTACATAAGATGACGGAGAATAGTTCAGACGAACAAAAGAGTGATAACGACTCCGAAAGCAGGGAACTGAGTTGTCTGAAACTACATAATGTGATCACAACGGAGGATCACCGAACCATTTGGGTCACTCTCAAGTTAGCAGGAGTCCAGGTAAAGATGGAATTGGACACAGGATCAGCCCTAACAGTCATAAACCGACAGGACTACGAGCGGCTATTCTCACACATACCCTTGAGAGACACAAAAATTATTTTGAAGATGTACACGGGGCAAAAAGTCTACCCCAAAGGAAAAATAAGGGTGACCATTATATATAACGGTAAGGAAACACCAAAACTAGACCTGTATGTATTGCAAGGTGGAGGACCACCATTACTGGGACGTGAATGGTTCCAGAAAATACAACTGGATTGGCATTCCATACAGGCACTGACTGTGGCTGACAAAAAGGATGACGACGTCACACCTGGGCGACTGTCAAAGATCCTAACTGACGCGAAAGAAGTGTTCTAGCAAGGACTCGGAACACTAAAAGGCATGACAGCGACGATTAAAATTGAAGAAAAAGCAAGCCCAAAATTTTTTCAGGCCAGACCGGTACCTTATGCGAACTGCCCAGCCGTCGAAGCAGAGCTGGAGAGTCTGGAACGTTCAGGTGTACTGTCCAAGGTAGACTGGAGCGAGTGGGCTACCCCCATCGTCCCTGTGATGAAAAAGTCGTTGAGCAGCACGCCTGGGGAACCAAGGAAGGTTTGCATCTGTGGGGACTTTAAGGTAACAGTGAACACGGTCCTTCACACCGTACAATATCCACTTCTGCAGATTGAAGATATTTTCGCCTCGCTATCTGGAGGGAAACGCTTCACTAAGATTGATCTGGCCCAGGCGTATCTGCAAATGGAGGTAGAAGAAGCATCAAAAAAATACCTCACAATTAACACCCATAAAGGTCTCTACCAATACAACCGGCTGGTATTCGGGGTAGCATCAGCTCCGGCTATTTGGCAGAGGGCAATGGAACAAGTCCTGCAAGGGATCCCAGGGACCCAGTGTTATTTGGACGACATCCTGGTCATGGGCGAAAATGACATTGATCACCTTGCCAACCTGGAGCAGGTGCTCACTAGATTGCAGGAATATGGGCTCTGAGCTACCCGCCCCAAATGCGAGTTTTTTAGAAAACAGATCTCGTATTGTGGCCACGTTATCGATAAAGAGGGGTTACATAAGTCCCCAGAGAAGATTGAGGCAGCAGTCAAGGCTCCAGCACCGGAAAATGTGTCACAACTGAGGTCGTTCCTCGGGCTGGTAAACTACTACCATAAGTTCTTGCCAAATTTGTCTACAACACTACACCCACTGAACACCCTACTGCAAACTGGGGTGCCATGGAAGTGGAGTGACGAATGTAGACGAGCTTTCCAGAAGAGCAAAACACTAATCACATCGAAAGAGGTATTGGCCAATTACAACCCGGCATTACCAATTCGGTTGGCATGTGATGCGTCACCCTATGGCATTGGAGCAGTGCTGTCACACAAATTCTCGGGCGGCTCAGAGAGGCCAATAGCCTTTGCGTCACGATCACTAACCTCAGCCGAGCGTAACTACGCTCAGATTGACAGGGAGGCCCTCAGCCTAGTGTGGGGAGTGAGAAAGTTCAATCACTATCTGCACGGGCAGAAATTAACCTTGCTGACTGATCACCAGCCTCTTGTCTCCATTTTTAATCCGAAGAAGGGCGTTCCGGTAATGACTGCGCAACGACTACAAAGATGGTCACTTTTTCTAGGGGCACACCACTATGAGATTGAATATAAGGGCACGGAACAGCATGGAAATGCTGATGGGCTATCACGCCTGCCACTGCCTACTGCGGAGGAAGCACCAGCAGTCGATCCTGTCGAAATATTCCATTCGACTATAGTTGAATACCTACCGGTAACTAACGCTTGTATCGAAAAGGAAACCCGAAATGACCCGACACTGTCTCGGGTATATGATTTGACAGTGAAGGGATGGCCAGCACATGGCAACTCACTGTTGCCAGCATTCTCGACAAGGAGAGAACAGCTGTCAGTGTGCCGGGGGACCTTGATGTGTGGATCCCGAGTGGTAATTCCACCCAAGTTAAGGGATAGAGTGCTCAATGAGCTTAATGAGTGTCATCTGGGAGGGGTAAAAATGAAAAGCCTAGCCAGGGCTTATGTGTGGTGGCCGGGAATCGATAAACAAATCGAGGACCTGACCAAGAGCTGCTCAGGATGCCAGAAAGTCCAAAATGCGCCACCACAGGCCCCTCTACACCCATGGGAGTGGCCCTCATCTCCATGGCAACGGGTGCATATTGATTTTGCTGGTCCATTCATGGACTCAATGTTTTTAATAGCCGTGGATGCGCACTCGAAATGGCCTGAGGTCATCAAAATGTCCTCCACCACCACGGAGAAAACTATTGCAGTCCTACGGACTATTTTTGCCAGGAATGGCTTGCCAGAACAGATTTGCTCCGACAACGGACCACAGTTTGTGTCCGAAGAGCTCCAGAGGTTCTTGAAAAAGAATGGGGTAAGGCATTACACATCCGCCCCGTATCATCCAGCCACAAATGGATTGGCTGAGAGGTTCGTACAAACCTTTAAGAAGGCAATAAAGGCTATGTACAATGACAACATTCCGCTGCAGCACAAGGTAGACAATTTCCTGTTCGCCTACCGGAATGCGACACATGCAGTCACCAACCAGGCCTCAGCCATGATGTTCTTTAACCGAAGGTTAAGATCTCGCCTGGATTTGCTCAGACCAAACGTACGAAGAGATGTTGAGAGTAAGCAATTCCAGCACATCCATGAGAAGCCAACAAGGAGCGTCAATGTAGGGCAACCAGTCTTGGCCCGCGACTACCGAACAGAAAAATGGCAGCCAGGAACGATATGCACACGGCAGGGCCCACTAATGTACACAGTGGACGTTGGGGAGAGCATCGTGAGATGCCATGCTGACCAGATCCTACAGTCACAGGAACAAGTCAACCCCATGCCTCGCCCATACGTACCTGATGATGAACCCGACGTACAGGTCGCATCTACCCCAGAAACAGTAGCATCGGAAGCTGATGAACCAACCGACGACAGGGGGCCAGAATCGCCTCCGCACCAAGAGCAAGACACTCGGGAAAGGCGCTATCCAGAAAGGATCAGGAAGCCTCCCCAAAGACTGAATATATAAATAGACGATTTACAGCTAATGTTGCATGTTGAAAGTGTTAATTGTAATTAGTTTGATATTTAATTGTTAAATGAGTGTTATGGTACTGTTAATCTAAAAGGGGAGGAACTGTAATGTATATACCTTTATTAAGGGGGGAACTATGTTTTACAGCTCATGTATACTGCAGTACCGGCAGTGACCACACCTGTATATAGCACTGAGTAGTAATCTGTACAGATCAGTTGCAGTGTGAGCCACGTTGAGTAAACACCTGTTGTACCATTCTCCGCAGTCTGTGTCTTATTATACATGGACGCAACAGTACCTTACCCCCAATCCCATGTGCTTTAACTTTGCACGCTAGTCTCTTATACGGGACCTTATCGAAAGGCTTCTGAAAGTCCAAATATACCACATCCACTGGTTCTCCCTTATCTATTCTACCAGTTGCATCCTCAAAAAATTCCAGTAGATTAGTCAAGCATGATTTACCTTTTGTAAATCCATGTTGACTTTGTCCGATCCTGTCACTGCTTTCCAAGTGCTCTGCTATTACATCTTTTATAATGTACTCTAGCATTTTCCCCACAACCGATGTCAGGCTTACTGGCCTATAATTCCCCGTTTTTTCTCTACCACCTTTTTTAAATAGTGGGGTTACATTAGCTACCCTCAAATCTATGGGAACTGTTCCAGAGTCTATAGAATTTTGGAAGATGACCAGCAATACATCTACTATTTCTAGGGCCACGTCCTTAAGTACCCTAGGATGTAGATTATCAGGCCCTGGGGATTTATCAGCCTTCAATCCCGTCAATTTCCCTAACACTATTTCCTTATAAATACTGATTTCATTCAGTTCCTCCCTCTCATTATACCCTATGTCCTCCAACATCTCTTGGAGTTTATTTGTGTCCTCCTTTGTGAAGACAGAACCAAAGTATGTATTTAATTGGTCTGCCATGTCTTTGTTCCCCATTATAAATTCCCCTGATTCTGACTGCAAGGGACCTATGCTTGACTTTTCCAATCATTTTCTCTTCACATATCTATAGAAGCTTTTACAGTCAGTTTTTATGTTCCCTGAAAGCTTACTCTCATACCCTATTTTCCCCCTCTTAATTAATCCCTTTGTCCTCCTTTGCTCAATCCTAAACAGCTCCCAATCCTCAGGTTTGCTGCTTTTTCTGGCCAATTTATATGTCCTCTCCTTGGATCTTATGCTATCCCTAATTTCCCTTGTTAGCCAATGCTGAGTCACCTTTTTTGTCAAACAGGAATGAACAAATTCTCTAGTTCACCCATGCGATCTTTAAATGTTTGCCATTGCCTATTCACCGTCAACCCTTTAAGTTACATTCCCCAATCCATCCTAGCCAACTCGTGCCTCATAGCACCATAGTTTCCTTTAGTTAAATTCAGTACCCAATTCTCTGAATCAACTACTTCACTCTCCATCTTAATGAAGAATTCTATCAAATTGTGATCGCTCCGCCCCAAGGGGCCTCACACAACAAGATTGTTAATTAATCCTTTCTCATTACATAATACCCAGTCTAAGATGGCCTGATCTCTAGTTGGTTCCTCGACATATTGATCCAGGAAACCATCCCGTATACACTCTAGGAATTCCTCTTCCACAGTATTGTTACTAATTTGGTTAGACCAATCTATATGTAGATTAAAATCACCCATGATAACTGCTGTGCCCTTATTGCATGCATCTCTAATTTCCCGTTTAATGCCATCCTCAACCTCAGCATTACTGTTTCGGTGTGTGTATACAACTCCCACTAACGTTTTCTGCCCCTTGGTGTTTCTCAGCTCTACCCACATAGATTCCACATCATCAGAGCTAATATCCTTTCTTACTATGGTGTTAATCTCCTCTTTAACCAGCAACGCTACCCCACCGCCTTTTCGGTTTTGCCTGTCCTTCCTGAATATTGAACACCCCTGGATGTTGAATTCCCAGCCTTGGTCACCCTGGTGCCATGTCTCCGTAATCCCAATTATATCATATCCGTTTACATCTATTTGCGCAGCTAATTCATCCACCTTATTATGAATACCAGTGCCACGTGCTATTCAGAGTAGAAATAGAAGGATATTTCAGATGAATATGTGGCTAGAGGAATGGTGCAAGGGGGAGGGATTCAAATTCCTGGGACATTGGATCCAGTTCCGGGGGAGGTGGGGCCAGTACAAACAGGACGGTTTGCACCTGGGCAGGACCGGGACCGATGTCCTAGGGGGAGTGTTTGCTAGTGCTGTTGGGGAGGGTTTAAATTAAAATGGCAGGGGGTAGGGAACCTGTGCAGGGAGAGAGAAGGAAAGGGAAACAAGGATAGAAGCAAAAGACAGGAAGGAGAAAAGCAAAAGTGGCAGTCAGAGAAATCAAGGGTTTAAATCAAACATGGCCACAGTAAATAATAATTCTAAAAGGGCTAAGAGTGTTGAAAAAAACAAGCCTGAAGGCTTTGTGTCTTAATGTGAGGAGCATTCGTAATAAGGTGGATGAATTAGCTGCACAACCAGATGTAAACGGATATGATATGATTGGGATTACGGAAACATGGCTCCAGGTGACCAAGGCTGGGAACTCAACATCCAGGGGTATTCAATATTCAGGAAAGAGGCAAAAAGGAAAAGGAGGGGGGTAGCGTTGCTGGTTAAAGGGAAGATTAACACAATAGTAAGGAAGGATATTAGCTCTGATGATGTGGAATCTGTATGGGTAGAGCTGAGAAATACCATGGGGCAGAAAACGTTAGCGGGAGTTGTATACAGACCCCCAAACAGTAATGCTGAGGTTGAGGATGGCATTAAACGGGAAATTAGAGATGCGCGCAATAAGGGCACAGCAGTTATCATGGGTGATTTTAATCTACATATCGATTGGTCTAACCAAATTAGTAACAATACTGTGGAAGAGGAATTCCTAGAGTGTATACAGGATGGTTTCCTGGATCAATATGTCGAGGAACCAACTAGAGATCAGGCCATCTTAGACTGGGTATTATGTAATGAGAAAGGATTAATTAACAATCTTGTTGTGTGAGGCTCCTTGGGGCGGAGCGATCACAATATGATAGAATTCTTCATTAAGATGGAGAGTGAAGTAGTTGATTTAGAGAATTGGGTACTGAATTTAACTAAAGGAAACTATGGTGGTATGAGGCACGAGTTGGCTAGGATGGATTGGGGAATGTTGCTTAAAGGGTTGACGGTGAATAGGCAATGGCAAACATTTAAAGATCGCATGGATGAACTACAGAGTTTGTTCATCCCTGTTTGGCATAAAAATAAAACAAAAAAGGTGACTCAACCGTGGCTAACAAGGGAAATTAGGGATAGCATAAGATCCAAGGAGTGGACATATAAATTGGCCAGAAAAAGCAGCAAATCTGAGGATTGGGAGCAGTTTAGGATTCAGCAAAGGAGGACAAAGGGATTAATTAAGAGGGGGAAAATAGAGTATGAGTGTAAGCTTTCAGGGAACATAAAAACTGACTGTAAAAGCTTCTATAGATAAGCGAACAGAAAAAGTTTGGTGAAGTCAAGCATAGGTCCCTTGCAGTCAGAATCAGGGGAATTTATAATGGGGAACAAAGAAATGGCGGACCAATTAAATACATACTTTGGTTCTGTCTTCACAAAGGAGGACACAAATAACCTCCCAGAGATGTCGGAGAACATAGGGTCTAATGAGAGGGAGGAACTGAATGAAATCAGTATTTGTAGGGAAATGGTGTTAGGGAAATTGACGGGATTGAAAGCCGATAAATCCCCAGGGCCTGATAATCTACATCCTAGGGTACTTAAGGGCGTGGTCCTAGAAATAGTAGATGTATTGCTGGTCATCTTCTAAAATTCTATAGACTCTGTAACAGTTCCCATGGATTGGAGGGTAGCTAATGTTACCCCACTATTCAAAAAATGTGGTAGAGTGAAAAAGGGGGAATTATAGACCGGTAAGTCTGACATCAGTAATGGGGAAAATGCTAGTGTCCATTATAAAAGATGTAATAGCAGAGCACTTGGAAAACAGTGACAGGATCGGACAAAGTCAACATGGATTTACAAAAGGTAAATCGTGCTTGACTAATCTACAGGACTTTTTTGAGGATGTAACTGGTAAAATAGATAAGGGAGAACCAGTGGATGTGGTGTATTTGGACTTTCGATAAGGTCCTGCATAAGAGATTAGCGTGTAAAGTTAAAGCACATGGGATTGGGGGTAAGGTACTGACTTGGATGGAGAACTGGTTGGCAGACAGGAAGCAAAGAGTTGGAATAAACGGGTCTTTTTCCGAGTGGCAGGCAGTGACTAGTGGGGTACCGCAGGGATCGGTGCTAGGACCCCAGCTATTCACAATATATATTAATGATCTGGACGAGGAACTAGATGTAATATCTCCAAGTTTGCAGACGACACAAAGCTGGGTGGGCGTGTGTGCTGTGAGGAGGATGCAGAGAAACTCCAGTATGATTTGGACAGGTTGGGTGACTGGGCAGATGCATGGCAGATGCAGTATAATGTGGATAAATGCGAGGTTATCCACTTTGGTGGCAAAAACAGGAAGGCAGTTTATTATCTGACTGGCAATAGATTGGGAGAAGTGGAAGTGCAACGAGACCTGGATGTCCTTGTGCACCAGTCGCTGAAGGTAAGCATGCAGGTACAGCAGGCGGTTAAGAAGGCAAATGGTATGTTGGCCTGCATAGCGAGAGGATTCGAGTACAGGAGCAAGGATGTCTTGCTGCAGTCGTACAGGGCCTTGGTGAGACTTGAGTATTGTGTGCAGTTTTGGTTGCCTTATCTGAGGAAGGATGTTCTTGCCATGGAGGGAGTGCAGCGAAGATTCACCAGACTGATACCTGGGATGGCAGGAATGACGTATGAGGTGAGATTGGGTCGATTGGGCTTATACTCGCTGGAGATTAGAAGACTGAGAGGGGATCTCATTGAAACTTATAAAATTCTAACAGGACTGACAGACTAGATGCAGGAAGGATGTTCCTGATGGCAGGCGAATCCAGAACCAGGGGTCACATTCTAAGGAGAAGGGGTAAGCCATTTAGGACTGAGATGAGGAGGAATTTCTTCACCCAGAGAGTGGTGAACCTGTGGAATTCTCTACCACAGAAGGCAGTTGAGGCCAATTCATTAAATATATTCAAGAAGGATTTAGATATATTTCTTAAGGCTAAAGGGATCAAGGGTTATGGGGAGAAAGCAGGGACAGGGTACTGAATTTGGATGATCAGCCATGATCTCATTAAATGGTGAAGCAGGCTTGAGGGGCCGAATGGCCTACTCCTGCTCCTATCTTCTATGTTTCTATGTTTCTATAAGTTGTAGTCCCGCCTCCTACATGCCTCCAGTATCAAAATCCAGCCCTTTGTATCTCAATTTTTTTCCAGTTTACCTTCCCTAGTTCCATTCTCATCCCCTCAAAATTAGAAAATTAGAATTTTTTTCAATCTATTGCTTTGGTCTTTGTCTTATGTCTTTCTCAATTTTTATCTTAAATCTTATTATATTGTGATCACTATTGCCTTGAAGTTCCCCAATGCTTCCTTGTCTTATCTGCTCTGGTTCATTTCCCATTACTAAATCCAGCAGTAATTTCTCTCCATGTTGATAAATAAATAATCACTTTGGATTTAACACAAATCCTTACTTAGTTTCCTAAGTGATTGGTATAAGACAAAAAAAGTATAATCCAAAGAAGTTGTGACTCATTCAGTTCAACTTCAGTATGTTGATGTTTAATCTAGTAAATGCACAACTAACTAGGAAGTGTCATTATTCAATAGCTGTTTAACTCTTGGGGAAATTCAGTAAAGTCAAACAAATATAACTACATTACAATATTAATGTCAAAAAAATTGCATGAATTTAAGCTGATGTAGAGTTCCATACATTCCTCCACTCCTACTCTAAGAATAATTAATCCAAATGCATAGAAAATCATTGTTACACAGATTTTGTGAAAGTAAAGATGTATATTTTGAAAGCTGTACAAATCATTCAGATATAAAAGGATCAATTGCATCTATCCAAACACATAGCGGGTGAAATTGGGTGCCCTTCTGCCTCCCATCACTGCCCCTGGGACCGCTAACAGGCCACAAATGGCTTTGCAACCGGGTACAGCACTGACATCGACTCCCGCCATATTCGGCAGGAGTTTTGCGGCGGCGATACGGTATTGCGCCCCGATCTCCTTCGCCTGGAGATCATGACATCATTGCCGTGCGCAGCGTCCCGATAGCGCCCCGGACCCAAAATTGGCTTCCACCCCCTACAGCAGCGCCGGGCGAAAACACTGACAGCTGCAGGAGGCGTGCATCGGGCAGCCAGCCACTTCGCGGGCGATGATTAAAGGCAAGGTGGCCGAGGTAAGTAAAAAAACAACTTACCTTTCTTGTTCCAGTTTTTTTGCGGGTTCCTGCCCACAATCAAACAGCCTGGCGCTCTGCTTGAGTGCCAGGCTGATCGCGCAGGATCGCGGCTGCCTTGGTGGCCCAGGTAGGTACTTTTTATATTGCAGAGCCTGCAGCGATGGCCCTTCCCTTTAAGGGAGGGAAGGAGCATTTGAACGCGGCAGCACTGCACGGCCCAGTGTGCAGCACTGCTGAAGTCTCCGCCCCACCTGCTGCCGATTTTGCTTCAAGAAGGAAGTGGAGCGCTTGACTTAGCGCTGCACTTCCTTCCTGGGGCGCAAAACCGAATTTTTTTAAAGTTTAGAAACATTAGCGCCTGGCACTAATTTTCTCAACTTTTAAAAGTTAGTGCCCCAAACGGGGCTATAATGAATTTCTCCCCTATAATCAATTCATTGAATTGCAAAAATAATCAGCTAGCATAGCACAAACTGAATGTTAAACCATGTTCCAAACTGTGCAGAGGATAGACGTGTGTAACGGTGACCATTTTAACTCACCCGTTCCAATGTGATTTCTTCAAATTCATATTCTATTTCCGTTCCATTGACCTAAATGTCAAGAACAAAAAAATCCTATGTCAGAAATCGATTTAAAATGAAAACAGACACATGTCGCACAAGAACTGGTTTGCATTTAAATCACCTACAGCTTTGAGGAATTGAGGTCAAACAACATCTGATACACTTTTACATTCTCAAATGCACACTCTTCCCACGTACTGCCTTACATAGACAAACACATACATACCTTTGTAGTGTTTTTGTAGCAGCGATTCATACCTCAACTGAAATACTATATATAGTTGATAGGCTTTTCACTAAACACTGTAAAGAATTTCACACAGGAAGCGCTATGCCTTCATCTCTGGTGATGATCCAGAATATGGTGGAAATACGAGCTAAAGTGAGCCTTCTGATTTGTTGTTAACACATTGACATTGAAAGCAAAGTTGTACTATTGTCACAGTGCCAGTGTATACTTTGTCAATATGCCTGAGGAACTTGATGCCACTGGGCAGTGTGCTTTAATTTTGGCTTGTATTTCATAGGACCGGAATTACATCTCAGGACTATCAGAATTTTCTAGCATCAGCAGCAATGGCAATAACAACAACGTGCATTTATATAGCATGGAAAAATGGACATTGAGTCAAAAGTGCAAGTATTAAGATGGGTGGCCAAAAGCTTGGTCAAAGAGGTAGCCTTTAAGGAAAGTCTTAGAGAGGTAGAAAGGCAAAGACGGTTGAGAGGGAAGTCCACAACGTGGAGCCAAGATGGATGAAGGCACAGCCACCAATGGTAGAGTGAAGGGAGAGAAAGGGTACTCAGGAAGCTGGAATCAGAGCACTAAACCTGTAAACTATGTATTTGGAGAAAAAAACTAGTCAAAAAATAGTCGACTTGGGCTTCTATACAGGGTTAATAATTCTTTTGTTTTGTACAACCAAATATCTGTGGCTGTTGTGCTCTACTAATAACATTTTTACAATTTTTTCAATTAAGGACAATCTACTTAGACATTCTTTACTTTTTTTTAAGCGGTGCCATTTGTTTTCTACATGAATAAAAAATGCAACGTGAGTTTATTATGAGTACATCACTGCGGAAGCTAGAACACCAATTGAAAAGTTTCATACAAGTTGCTGTTTCTGTGGAATAATATTAACAGATTTTTAGAATCAATATAAATAAGCAGTCATGACATGGTAATAATATAAGAACATAAGAAACAGGAGCAGGAGTAGGCCACTTGGCCCTTCGAGCCTACGCCGCCATTCAATAAGATCATGGCTGATCTGATTACTCCACATTCCCGCACACCCCCGATAACTTTTTACCACTGCTTACCAAGAATCTATCTACCTCTGCCTTAAAAATATTCAAAGACTCCGCTTCCACCGCCCTCTGAGGAAGAGAATTCCGAAGACTCACGACCCTCTGTGAGAAAACATTTCTCCTCATCTCTGTTTTAAATGGGCAACCCCTTATTTTTAAACAGTGACCCCTAGTTCTAGATTCTCCCACAAGAGGAAACACCTTCTCCACATCCACCCTGTCCAGACCCCTCAGGATCTTATATGTTTCAATCAAGTCACCTCTTAATCTTCTAAACTCCAGTGGATACAAGCCTAGCCTGTCCAACCTTTCCACATAAGACAACCCGCTCGTTCCAGGTATTAGTCTAGTAAACCTTCTCCGAACTGCTTCCAACGCATTTACATCCTTCCTTAAATAAGGAGACCAATACTGTACACAGTACTCCAGATGTGATCTCACCAATGCCCTGTACAACTGAAGCATAACCTCCCTACTTTAGTATTCAATTCCCCTCGCAATAAACAATAACATTCTATTAGCTTTCCTAATTACTTGCAGTACCTGCATAGTAAACTTTTGTGATTCATGCACTAGGACACCCAGATCCCTCTGCATCTCAGAGCTCTGCAATCTCTCACCATTTAGATAACCTGCTTCTTTTTTATTCTTCCTGCCAAAATGGACAACTTCACATTTTCCCACATTATACTCCATTTGCCAGATCTTTGCCCACTCAACTTATCTATATTCCTTTGTAGCCTCCTTATGTCCTCTTCACAATTAACTTTCCTACCTATCTTTGTGTCATCAGGAAATTTAGCAACCATACCTTTGGTCCCTTCATCCAAGTCATTTATATAAATTGTAAAAGGTTGAGGCCCTAGCACTGATCTCTGTGCCAATCAGAAAATGACCCATTTATGCCTACTCTCTGTTTCCTGTTGGCTAGCCAATCTTCAATCCATGCCAATATGTTACCCCCTACACCATGAGCTTTTATTTTCCGCAATAAACTTTGATGTGGCACCTTATCAAATGCCTTCTGGAAATCTAAGTACAGTACATCCACCGGTTCCCCTTTATCCACAGCACATGTTACTTCCTCAAAGAACTCCAATAAATTGGTTAAACATGATTTCCCTTGCACAAAACCATGTTGACTCTGCCTGATTACTTTGAACTTTTCTAAATGCCCTGCTATAACGTCTTTAATAATGGCCCTGAAATTAGGATCGGGGGCTTGCCGCGTGTGCAAGCCCCCGATCTGCACTCACCCTGCACGCCGACATCTGAAGCCCGGGCCTGCTTGCATTTCCTGTCACAGGCCCGGTTCAGCTGTCGGCGCGCTGTGCTAACCTGATCCAGCGGCGTAGTTAGTGCGATGTGCCGGCTGGGATCAGGTGAGCACTGTGCAGCCAATCAGGGGAGGGGAAACTCATTCATGAGTTTGACAGTAAGAGCTGTCAAACTCATGAAAAGTATGGGCTGCCAAAACACTACTTTAACTTTAAA
Source organism: Somniosus microcephalus (assembly GCF_052327205.1). Lineage (NCBI taxonomy): Eukaryota > Metazoa > Chordata > Chondrichthyes > Squaliformes > Somniosidae > Somniosus > Somniosus microcephalus. The sequence continues at coordinate 135,903,587 of NC_140996.1, read as the reverse complement.
TAAAATTTTTAAAAACATCCCACTGATTATAATAACTATAAATAAGTTTTAAAAAATGTTTTAAACAATTAATCAATTTTTTGAAAAAAATACATTAAAAAAAAATAGGGTCTAAAACTAAACTTACCATCCTGTAAATTCTTTAAGAATAACAAACCTGTGGAAAAAAAATTTCTACATTGTACTAAAAGCCCACTTACCTGAAAAACTAAATACTTACGTCTTGTTTTTCCACGCGTAAAGACCGGAGGCCTTTACATGCGCGCAACTTTGAAAAAAAAAAGGAATTTTACTGCGCACGCGCTGCCTGTGCAGTCGCGCGCGTTCTGCCTCTGAACCCCTTCGTTCAGAGGACAGGAAATGCCGGTTTTCCCCGCATACGCTGTGCATGCTGAAAACCAGCATTTCCTCCGGCCAGACGCGTGAGTACCCCGACCGTACTCACGCGTTGGGACAGGAATTACTGGCCCATTAGCTTCTAACATCTTCCCTATGACAGATGTTGAGTTAACTGGCCTGTAGTTTCCTGCTTTCTGTCTCCCTCCCTTTTTGAATAAAGGAGTTACATTTGCTATTTTCCAATCTAATGGAACCTTCCCCGAATCTAGGGAATTTTGGAAAGTTAAAACCAACGCATTAACTATCTCACTAGCCACTTCTGTTAAGACCTTAGGATGAAGTCCATCAGGACCTGGGAACTTGTCAGCCCGCAGCTCCAACAATTTGCTCAGTACCACTTCCCTGGTGATTATAATTTTCTTGAGTTCCTCCCTCCCTTCCATTTCCTGATTTACAGCTATTTCTGGGATGTTACTTGTATCCTCTATAGTGAAGACCGATGCAAAATACCTGTTCAATTCAACTGCCATCTCCTTATTTTCCATTATTAATTCCCCAGACTTACTTTTTATAGGACCAACGCTCACTTTGTTAACGCTTTTCTTTTTAAAATATCTATAGAAACTCTTACTATCTGTTTTTATATTTCTAGCTAGCTTTCTCTTGTACTCTAATTTTTCTCTCCTTATTAATCTTTTAGTCATTCTTTGCTGTTTTTTATATTCTGTCCAATCTTCTGACCTGCCACCCATCTATGCACAATTATATGCTTTTTCTTTAAGTTTAATACTATCTTTAACTTTTTTAGTTAACCACGGATGGTGGGTCCTCCCCTTGGAATTTTTCTTTCTTGTTGGAATGTATATATTCTGTGTATTTTGAAATATCCCCTTAAATGTCTGCCACTGCAACTCTATTGACCTATCCGTTAACCTAATTTGCCAGTTCACTTTAGCTAGCTCTGCTTTCATGCCCTCATAATTGCCCTTATTTAAGTTTAAAATACTAGTCTTGGACCCACTCTTATCTCTCTCAAACTGAATGTAAAATTCAATCATATTGGCCCAGAAATTTGGGTCGGGGGTTCCCGCGGGTGCAAGCCCCCGACCTGCGCCCGCCGTTGAGCTGCGGGCCCCCGTGGAATTGCGATCCTGGGCCTCCTCCAACTGCCGGCGCGCAGTGCTTGCGTATCCCAGGGGCGCAGTTAGTTCGATGCGTCCCCTGGGATCACGCGGGCCATGGAGAGCCAATGGTAGCAGGGAATGCTTCATTCATAAGTTTGACCTGTCAAACCTATAAATACTATAAGCCCCAAAACATCACTAAATCTTCAAATAATTTTTTTTTTAAATCACATTTTTAAAATAAACTATAAATTACATGAAATAACTATTTTAAAAAATAATTTAAACTTTTGAAAAAACTTTTTTAAATTTTCTAACGGGGCTTTCTTTAAAGTATTTAAAAATAATAAACCTGTGGAAAAAATGTTTTAATTTTAATTAATTCACCACTTACCTTGTAAAAAGCAGGCCTTGCGACTGCTTTTACATGTCTAACTTCTGGAGACTTACCTTCCCGGGATAACCTGCAAAAAAAACGTAAGTTCGATGCGCATGCGCTGCCTCTCCTGCGCACGCGTTCCACCTCTTAACCCCTTCTTTCAGGGGAACGGAAGTGCCTGTTTCCCGCGCATGCGCAGTGGCACGAAACCGGCACTTCCATTGGGCTTACGGGTGAGTACCCAATGCGTACTCACCCGTGGAGACCCAAATTTCTGGGCCATTATGATTGCTGCCACCTAGGGGCGCCTTCACTATGAGGTCATTAATTAATCCTATCTCGTTGCACAATACCAGGTCTGGTATGGCCTGCTCTCTGGTTGGCTCCAGAACGTGCTGTTGTAAGAAACTATCCCGAAAACATTCCATGAACTCCTCATTTATGCTACCTTTGCCTATCTGATTTTTCCAGTCTATATGCAGATTAAAATCCCCCATGATTATTGCTGTACCCTTCTGACAAGCTCCCATGATTTCTTCCTTTATACTCCATCCTACCATGTGGTTACTGTTAGGGGGCCTGTACACCACTCCCACAAGTGACTTCTTGCCTTTATTATTTCTCATTTCTATCCAAACCACTTCTACATCCTGGTTTCCTGAACTTAGGTCATCCCTCTCTATTGTGCTAATACCATCATTAATTAACAGAGCCACCCCTCCACCTTTTCCCACCTTCCTGTCCTTCCTAAATGTCATATACCCTTCAATTTTTAGGTCCCAATCTATGTCATCCTGTAGCCATGTTTCTGTAATGGCTATCAGATCATATTTATTTATTTCTATTTGCGCTATCAGTTTATCTGTTTTGTTTCGAATGCTATGTGCATTCAGATGCAGAGCCTTTAGTTTTGTCCTTTGATTATTTTTGTAACCTCTAGCCTTATCTGTTGATTTACTCTTAGATTTGTACTCTCTATCCCTTCCTGTCACTGTCTGTTTATCATTTCCCATATTAATACCTTTCTCTATTGCCTTGTCTCTAATCTTTGAATTACCACATCTTCCCAAATTTGATCCCATGCCCCCAATATTTAGTTTAAAGCCCTCTCTACTGCCCTAGCTATATGACTCGCCAGAACACTAGTCCCAGCACGGTTCAGGTGAAGACCGTCCCAACGATACAGATTCCACTTTCCCCAGTACTGGTGCCAGTGCCCCAGGTATTGAAACCCATTTCTCCCACACCAGTCTTTGAGCCACGCATTCATCTCTCTAATTTTATTTACCCTATATGCCAATTTGCTCGTGGCTCACCCTTGAGGTTCTACTTTTTAATTTAGACCCCTCGAGCCTGCTCTGCCATTCAATAAGATCATGGCTGATCTTCTTCCTCAACTCCACCATCCTGCACTATCCCCATATCCCTTGGTTCCCTTAGTATCCAAAAATCTATCGATCTCTGTCTTGAATATACTCAAGACCTGAGCCTCCACAGCCCTATGAGGTAGAGAATTCCAAAGATTCACAACCCTTTGAGTGCAGAAATTTCTCCTCATCTCAGTCCTAAATGGTCAATCCCTTATTCTGAGACTGTGACCCCTAGTTCTAGACTTCTCAGCCAGGGGAAATATCCTCCCAGCATTTACCCTGTCAAGCCCCTTAAGAATTTTATATGTTTTAATGAGATCACTTTTCATTCTTCTAAACTCAAGGAAATAGATACCTAGTCTACTCAATCTCTCCTCATAGGACAATCCCCCTCCATCCCAGGAATCAGTCTGGTGAACCATCAATGTACTCCCTCTAAGGCAAGTATATCCTGCCTTAGGTAAGCAGACCAAAACTGTACACGGTACTCCAGGTGTGGTCTCACCAAGGCCCTATATAATTGCAGTAAGACTTCTTTACTATTATACTCCAATCCTTTTGTAATAAAGGCTAACATACCATTTCCTATATTTGGAAACTACGGAATAAGATTACAGAATATCAGGTTGTTTTTCACTCTTTTTGTTTTAGAACAGTTTGGGCTAGATTTTCAGTATAGACAGTTTTGGGGCGCTAACCTTAGCGCCCGCCCGAAGTTAGCGCCCGCCCCAAAGTAGCGCCCCGTTGCCGGAAATTCAGTGGCTTCGCCCTAAGAGGTTGGTGGAGCGCTAAAAGAGGCGTTCCACTACTATCTTTAGGCGCTAAGCCGGCGGTGCAGAGCGCAACAGCCGAGCTCGGGCGCAGCGCACGGCAGACACTCTGGTGCCAGTGAGCTCTTAAAGGGGAAGGAGGGAGGAGGAGGAGGAGGAGGAGGAGGAGGAGGAGGAGGAGGTGGTGGCCGGAAACATAAATACACCGTTCACAACAACACACTGGATCCTTCCACACAACACATGCAGACTGCCTTTTATAGTGCAGGAGGAGTGCCCTTTAATTTGCGCTCCCCAGGGTGTGTTGCGTTCCATTTTACAAACGCTCTGGACGCCAGCCGCACAATGGGGCGGTCCGACTGAAGTTTGGATTCGGGGCGGCCAAAGGGCGTTGCACGAGGATGTGACGTCATTTTCTGCGCGCGCATCCGGGCGGCCGCTAAACTTTGCGCCGGCGCTAACGGGCAACTTAATTTGGGGCGGGGCGCAAACTGCGCTGCGCCCGGGCGCTACACGCATAGCGCCCGAAAATCACTTCTCTTAAGGCGCTAACTGCTGGCGCAAGCAACTGAAAATCTAGCCCTTTATATATTATTTGAGTCTGGCTGTTGGACTCTCAGGGGGAAAAATTTGGTTGTTTGCGCCACCCGTTAGCGCCTAAAGAGGCCGACAAGTGGGGCGCTAACCAACTAGCGCCCGGGAGCAGCGAACCCTGCGCCTCTCCCCATATTGAATGGACATTTAGCGCTGAACCGTAGCGCCCGCTCACCAGCGCACGCAGATCATGACGCCATTTCAGTGTGCAACGCCTTTGGGGCACCCCGGACCGGAAATTCAGTGGCGCCCCCCCTCCGTTCCGCCTGACGCTAATAAGGACAGCTTACCTGGAACGTTTCCCAGTCGCTGTCAGGCTGGGGGGGGCGTTCTTTAAAGGGGACTGTTGTGGTATAAAAGCAGCAGCCATTTTTGGACCACAACTTCTTAGAGAGATACAGAGAGTTGCTCAGCTGCACACAGAGAGCCCTTTCCACACTGAGCCAGCGCTGGCAGAAGAACTTCAGCCTTCTGACCATCACCTTGCTGCTGGTGAGCATCTCAAACGGGATAACTTTCTGTGCGCACTTAATATGGGGGCTGCATTGGATGGGAACGTCCTGCTGCTGAATCATCTTGACAGGGCACAGAGACGCAGGGATAGAGGGGCAGGCATGACCAGACGGAGGAGGGCCAACAGACGTCGCCACACGAGACCTTACGCTGCCAGGGTTTTCCGACAGCAATTTTCATATATGAACATGTCGGAGGAGCAGTGTTTCCGAAGGCTGCGCTTTAGTAGGGAGGTGGTGACTGAGCTGTGCCACCTGCTTCAGCCAGATCTGCAGCCTCAGCTAAGGTGCAGGACATCTCTGTCGGTGGCTTTGAAGATCACTGTTGCCCTTAACTTCTATGCAAGCGGCTCCTTTCAGGACGCAACTGGGGACATAGCCAACATCTCGCAGTTCGCGGTGCATTGCTGCATCCGTCAAGTGACTGATGCCCTCTTTAGAAGGAGGCGGCATTACATCTCCTTCCCAATGACCCCGGACAAGCAGCGGGAGTGCGCAGAGGGCTTCGCAAGAATAGCGGACTTCCCCATGGTGCAGGGCGCCATTGACTGCACGCATGTGGCTTTGCGGGCGCCTGTAGAGAATGCGGAGGAGTTCTGCAACCGCAAGGGGTTCCATTCCTTGAATGTACAGCTGGTCTGTGACCACCAACAGCTGATCCTCACTGTGAATGCCCAGTTTCCAGGCAGCAGCCACGACGCCTTCATCCTGCGCCAGACTTCTGTGGCAGACCTTTGAGGCCCCGGCTCACCCAGGAGGCTGGCTTCTCGGGGACAAGGGCTATCCTCTGTGCCCGTGGCTGATGACCCCGCTCCGTTCGCCCAGCACCCCTGCTGAAGAACGCTACAATGCGAGTCATCAAGCGGCCAGGAACATTATTGAGCACACAATTGGCATGCTGAAGCAACGGTTCCGCTGTCTGGACCATTCCGGATGAGCCCTTCAGTACTCACCTGAGCGAGTCTCCCACTTCATGGTTGTGTGTTGCATGCTGCATAACCTCGCAATCCTGAGGACCCAGCCAATGCCACCAGACATTGAAGCACCAGCAGAGGAGGAGGAGGAGGAGGACCAAGACGGGAGGGAGGCACAAACTGGAAGGGCCGTCCGTCAGAGGCTTATCAGAAGTTGCTTCTAGGCCCCTCTCAGGGAATGCTTGCTGCCATTCCAAGAACAGGAATGGAACCGTTCTGATGCCTCAAAGCCTATGAAGGGCAAAATGTATGTAAAGAGCAGACATGGCCATTGTAAATAAAGAAAGTTGTTTATTTTACAAAGTGTGCTTCCTTCCCGCATGACAAAGCAATGGCAACAAAAAGCAAAACAAACAGACTGCCACATAAGTGACTCGCACACCCGGGAGACTGTCCAAAACATAACTAACATTCAGACCAGCATCCTCAGCCTTGAATTCTACAAATAACAGGTATCAGCAGCACCTTTTACTTTTTCCCCCTCGATGGTGATCTGCTTCGCTTGTGAGATTGGCCCCTTCCCTCCCTGCAGCTCCTCTGTAATGGGACCCCAGTGGCTGCAGCAAGGCTGGGGGAGGCCTGCTGACTGTCCGAAAGCGCAGATGCCCCTGAGGGATGGCCTGGACGAGCTCCGGGCCTGGAGGGCCCAGCTGCTGACTGCTCCAACTCTGCATGGGTGGAAGCAGTCTGTCCTACAGGTGGTGGCAGCTGCAGTGGAGACGTGCCAGTGGTGGCATCAGGAATGCTGTCATCCTGAGAGCGGACAGCAGCTCCCTGGTCGGCCGACACACTGGCATTCTGACGGGGCAGCACCGCAGCATGCGCAGCAATCGGCTGGTCCACAGATTTCTGGCCTGCTGTGGTGCTGCAAGGGCCCCGGGTAATTCTGCTCGATCCAGCGAGGGTGGCAGCAGTCAGTGCTCGCGTGGCCTCAATCTGCATCTGCATGAGACCAGCGAGTGACTGCGTGGCAGCACTCAGCACTTGCGTGGCAGGTGCCAGTGCTTCGGTGAAGCCCTGGACAGTCCTTTCCAGTGCTGTCTCGAAGTCCTGTGCACTCTTTGCCAGTGCTGTCCCGAAGTCCTGCGCACTCCTTGCCTGTGCTGCGCCGAAGTCTTGGACACTCCTTGCCAGTGTCTCGATGGATTCAGGCATCCTTGCCACTGCAGCCATGAGCTCAGTGTGCTTCAGCCCAGCCTGGGCACTCATTTCTGCGAGGGCACGCACCTCTTCTGCGCTCTGTGCAGCAGCACTTGCGGCCCGACTCACCCTCCGGGGAGATGGCCCCCGAGCTTCCCTACCCCCCTTGCGTTGCTGCAGGCCGCTGGTTCCTGGAGCTGGATCCTCCTCAGAGCATTCCCCCCCGCTCCCCTCCAGGGAAGTAGTCTCCCCAGTCTGCAGATGGGCTGGCTCGCCTGAGGGTGGTACGGATGGTCCGGCTTCCTCCTGCTCATCGCCTCCCGAGTCAGTCGCAGTGGCAGCTTGAGGGCCCGGCTCCCGAGCTGGTGATGTAGCATCTGAAAGCAGGGAGGTTGAAGAGTGGCTTTAGCGAAAGGACAGGGTGGCAGCAAGGGATGCATGAGTGCTGCAATGCTCTGACTTGGGTCCAGAGTGAAAAAGCATGCTGGTGGGGGGAACAAGTGGAAGGAGAGAGTTCAAAAAGGTGATGACCTTACCATCGCTGTGCACAATGGGGTCGGTAGCTCCAGAGGCGACGGGACCACTCATTTGGCTTGCAACGATCTGGTGGACTCACTCCTCCAGGTCTGTAAGGGTCTGCAGGTGAGGCGGGCCTCCTCCGGTATGAAGCTGCTGCCTGCGGTTCCTCGCCAGCTTGGCCTGCAAGAGAAAGGACGGGGTGTGATGAAACATGCTGCCCTGAGCTGACATCACATGCCTCCCATGGTAGAATAGCCCTTACATTATGCACTGAGCTGAATGTGCGTGTGTGTTTCCAGAAAGGGCCATGGGTGCTGGATGACAGCTGGCCATTGGGGCTTTGCGCACCCTCTGGCCATAAAGTGAGGTGCAAATGGAGGGATGAAGATAAATCTGAAAAAGGCACTCACCCTAACGACCCGAGTGAGGTCGTTGAACTTCTTCCTGCATTGCACAGGAGTCCTGGGCACCATGCTGCTGGAGGTGACTCTTTGGGAAACCTCCCTCCAAGCTCTGCGGTATTCGGTCTGATTAGGCCTCCTGCCATTCTCCGGGTACAGCACAGATCGTCGGCGCTCCACCACACCAACCAGAGCATCCAATGCCCCCTCGCTGAAGCACTGCGCTCTCTCCCTGACCCTCTCCATGTCCTTGAAGTTTTGGCCGCCACAGGTAGGGCACCGTCGATTTTGAGGCCTACAAGGCGCAGAGTGTGGCTGCAGATGAGAATCGATCCGCCCCTTTAAGAGCTGACTGGCGCCAGCGTGTCTAGGTCAAATCGATTATTGACAGCACCTGCGCTGCGCCCGCGGAGAAATTGCGTTGCGCCGCCGGGTTAACACCTTAAGACTGCCGTGCAGCACCTGATTTAGCGCCGCGATCACCTTCAGGGGCGCTGCAACCCAATATCGCTCGAGGTGGCGAGAACCTGCGCCTGGCGCTAAACGTTGCGCACCGCCAATACTAACGCCCCAAACGGGGCGATACCGAATTTTTCCCCCTCAGTGTCTTGCTGTGCCTTAATGCTTCTATACATCATTTAACCTGTAAATGATTCCGCCAAAATTGTTTTAGCCCATATGCATTGGTCTCACAGAACTGTACTTTATGATTCTTGCAAGAGACAGGAGATTGTGGGTGGCATCCCATGTGGTCTCCAGTGAGGAATATACCACAGTTAAGGGTTAGCTATTAAACCTGGGCATGCTAACCCATACACAGCACATTCTTAAAAGAAAATATAATAACTTCCAAAAGAGAATTGGATCAATATTTTTCACAATGGTAAGTTTCCAAAATAAATTAAGAATTATGAATGGGAGTGCTTTATCCTTAATTACTTCAGTGTGAAATATGTCAAATTATGGTAACTAGTTGTTAGCCAAGGTATGAACATCAGGGTTTTGCTATGGAACTTGACAACGTACGGTTGTAATTTACAATGACAAAATCTCTGGGGTCTTTGAGGGGCTCAGGTAGAAGGATTTTTTTGAGAATTTGTGTGGCAAAGTAAGTTAAAAAGTGGCAAGTAACTGAAGCCCAAGTATGGCAGCCAATGTATGCATACCACTTTAAACAGTAAAAAGTCAATCTTTAAAAGGGAAGTGTCACCTCAGTTACTGGAATAGCAAGGAACAGAATATGAAACTAGCTAATTTTTTAATGAATGCCAACAAAGCTTACTCACATATTCAGGAACAAAAGAACTGGAGTAGGTCATTCAGCCCCTCGAGCCTTTTTTTGCCATTCAATTAGATCATGGCTGATCTGCACCTCAGCTCCATGTGCCTGTCTTTGCTCCAAATCCCTTGATACCCTTACCTAACAAAAATCTATCTATTTCAGTCTGGAACATTTCAATTGACTCAGCATCCACAGCCTTTTGGGGGAGAGAGTTCCAGATTTCCACTGTCCTTTTATGAAAAGTGTTTCCTTACTACACTCCTAACTGGCCTAACCCAAATGTTAAGATTATATGCTCTTGTTCTGGATTTCCCACCAGAGGAAATAGTTTCTCTCTTTCTAGCTTACTGAATTATTTTATCATTTTAAATACATCGATTAGATGATCCCTCCACCTTCTAAACATAACAGAATACAAACCAAGTTTATGTAACTTGTCCTCAAAATATAAACCTTTAAGCCCTGGTATCATTCTGGTGAAGCTGCGCTGCATCAGATATAGCTCCATATTCCTTTGAAGACATTCCAGAATATTAAATCTGTATTTCCCATAACTACATTTAAGTAATCAGATATCCACAGTATTCCAAAATCCACACAAGTACAGCTATCAAACATGCCTGTAATATAAGATGCTTGTATTTGAATGGAATGACATGACCCATTGATCAATTCCAAACACTTTCACTGATCTGTGAGATGGTTTTCCATTCAAGGAGGCAATCAACCTATGTATATCAAAGCCTTCGGCATACTAAACCACAAGGTATATTCTCTGCAGTTTAAGAAACAGCCAGCCAAAACCAATTTCAAACCTGTGTGGTGTGACCAGCAACCAAGTATCCAATCAATCCAAAAGATCATAGACTAAAATGCATCATTCATCACACAGCACCACACCAGGATTTAAGCTTGCAATTTATATTGACATGCCAGTGCAGTACAAAGGGAGTGGTGCATTTTCATGACTGCTGCTGTTTGGATAAGATATTAAACATAGGTCTTGTCTGCCTCTTCAGGTGGATATGAATGATCCCATGGCACTATTGGGAGGGCAATGAGTTCCCCAGTATTCTGGCCAAAAATCTTCCCTCAAACAATAGCATCGCAAAATCCCAGATAAACTGGTTACTCATCTCATTGCTGTTTTAGGACACTACTGGGACAGGCTGGCTGCCACTTACCTGTGTAACAGTGACCACACTTCAAAAGTAATTTATTTTTTTAAGCACTTTGAGATATTTCAATGTGATAAGATTGTGTCTAAATTCTGATACTGTACTGAAACTGAATATAGTTGGTACATTTCTATTCTGTTCAATAGGTGACATTCCTCACATATATTTTAAAAAATCTGTTCCAGTCCAACCTCGAACGAATGTACAGTCATGTGTTAGCCAGTCACATCTTAAAAGTAGCTTATTGTAGCTCAAGTATTTAGTTAAAGCTAACCTTAAAGTAAACAGCTGTCATTAAATCAAAGGGTTGGATGATTTTGGCTTTAGCAGTGTAATAGTGAAATTCATCAGCCTATGCATTTTTGATTGTGGAATATCAAACTAGATCACTAATAATCAGCATGTTGAGCAACTTGATGTCACCTTCTAAAACAGGTTTAATTGAGAGGAGTTTTCATTCTATTTATAGGCTAAAAGTTACAGAATTCATAATCATACAGAATCCAGGCAAATCCTACATTTGCCTGGTTTCATGCATTGGTGCATAGTGTTGGTGCATCACTGTAAACTCCCCAGCTTCTGTGTATCAACAATGCCAATGTTCTGGACGGCCCATGGAGGCCTTCACTCATGCACCCATGACCATCGTAAGGGGTAGAAAAACAGTCACCCGGTCCGGATGGGATGCATCCCAGGTTGCTGAGGGAAGCAAGGGTAGAAATTGCAGAGGTGCTGGCCACAATCTTCCATTCCTCCTTAGATACAAGGGTGGTGCCAAAGTGGAGGATTACAAATATTACGCTCTTGTTCAAAAAAGGAGAGAAGGATAAACTTGGCAATTACAGGCCAGTCAATTTAATGTCGGTGGTGGGTAAGCTTTTAGAAACAATAATCCAGGAGAAAATTAACAGCCCCTTGGACAAGCATGGACTAATAAAGGAGAGCCAGCACGGATTTGTTAAAGACAAATCGTGTTTCACTAGGTGAAACAGTTTCCAGGTGAAACAGCAATTTACTTGTACTTCTTGCAATTTAGTATACTGTATTCGCTGCTCACAATGTGGTCTCCTCTACATTGGGGAGACCAAACGCAGATTGGGTGACTACTTTGCGGAACACCTCCGTTCAGTTCGTAAGGGGGACCCCGAGCTCCCGGTGGTCTGTCACTTTAATTCACCGCTCCATTCCCACTCAGACCTCACTGTCCTCGGCCTCTTGCATTGTTCCATGGTAGCTCAGCGTAAGCTCGAGGAACAGCACCTCATCTTTCGATTAGGCACTCTACAGCCCTCTGGACTCAACATAGAGTTCAACAATTTCAGATCATAACCTCGGCCCCTATCACATATATATATTTTCTTTTTATATCCACACTTTTTGTTTGGCGTTTTTTTCTTCCCTCCCACATGGCAGCTATCCTTCATTCTGCCAGCGCAATTCACACTTCACCGAGAGCCATCCTTTGCTCCTTAACCTGTCCCATTACCACCTCCTCTTGCCTTGAATATCTCTTAATGTCTCTCAATGTCTCTTAATCTCTCCTGCTTTCTATCCTATCACTGACCTTCCCTTTTGTTCTTTCATCCCCTCCCCCTTTTCCCAGCCCCTAAACTTGCTTTCCATTTCCAGCTTTTCTCCAGTTCTGACGAAAGGTCTTCGACCTGAAACGTTAACTCTGTTTCTCTCTTCACGGATGCTGCCCTGGCCTGCTGAGTTTTTCCAGCGTTTTCTGCTGTTATTTCATGTTTCACCAACTTGATTCAATTTTTTGATGAGGTAACGGACAGGGTGGATGAGGGCAGTGCAGTAAATGTTGTGTATATGGACTTTCAAAAGGAGCCTGATCAAGTACTACATATTAGGCTTGTTAGCAAACTTGAAGCCCTTGGGATAAAAGGGGCAGCAGCAGCATGGGTACAAAATTGGCTAAGGGATAGAAAACAGAGAGTTGTGATGAATGGCTGTTTTTCAGGCTGGAGGGAAGTATACAGTGGAGTTCCCCCAAGGTTAAGTACTAGGACACTGCTGTTTTTGATATACATTAATGATTTGGTCTTGGGGTACAGTGCACAATTTTGAAATCTGCAGATTACATGAAACCTAGACATGTAGTAAACACTGAGGACATAGACAAGCTGATGGAATGCGCAGTCACATGGCAGATGAAATTCAACGCAGACAAGCGTGAGGTGATACATTTTGGTAGGAAAAATGAGGGAGAGACAATACAAAATAAATGTTAAATGGTACAATTTTAAGGGGGGCGCAAGACCAGAGAGACCTGGGGGAGTCTGTGCACAAATCTTTGAAAGTGGCAGGACAGGTTAACAAAGCAGTTAATAAAAACATATGCGGCTGAAAATTCAGTAGCCTTAGCGCCTCATTTGAGGCGCTAGAGGGCCTTGCGCCGGAGTTATGGCCAGTAGTGAAATTCCCTGGGGCCCTAAATCGGCGTTGCTCCGGTAGCGCTGCGCCGGCACCGATGACGTCATCGGTGTGCGCAGCGTCCCGGTTGCCGTGGTAACCCGCCCGAACTCCGAAATTGAGTTGCGGCCGCCTCGCCCGTGGCAGCCGCAACCAGCGTTTTGTCAGAGGTGCCTTACTGCAGTTAGCGCCGGCGCATTAAAGGCCCCGCGGCGGCCGGCCGCTTTCCCGCCGGCCGCCTGCCCGCAGCTCCCTCCCCGGACTTCTCCCCCCCCCCCCCCGGAACAGATGCAAGCCCGGCACTTGTCCGAGGTGCCGGGCTCATTTTTAAGCAGATTTGCGCGGGCCGCGGCCGGGTGCAGGCAGCTCCTCCTTAACGGAAGGAGGAGGCCTGCACTTCCCCAGCCTGCCGCACCGCATCGGGTGCCGCAGCGCCGGAATTGCGGCGCGAAACGGTAGTTAGCGTCCTTTTCCAGGCGCTAAGACCCTTCAGTAGCGCCGGCAGCCGTTTGGGCGCGGCGCCACTGAATTTTTGGCGCGCGCAGGGGACTTAGCGCCGGCACTAATTTCCGGCGCTAAAGCCCTGGCTAAGCCAAAACCCAATTTCTAGGCCATAGAGTACAAAAGCCAGGAAGTTATGCTAAACCTATATAAAACATTAGTTCGGCCCCAGCTGGATTATTGTATCTAATTCCAGGCACCACACTTTAGGAAGGCCATGAAGGCTTTGGTGAGGGTACAGCAGAGATTTACTAGAATGATTCCAGGGTTGAGGGATGAGAGATTACAGTTACATGGATAGACTGGAGAAGCTGGGGTTGTTCTCCTTGGAGCAGAGAAGGTTAAGAGGAGATTTGATAGAGGTGTTTAAAATCATGAACAGTTTAGTTAGAGTAAATTAAGAGAAACTGTTTCCAATGGCTGAAGGGTCGATAACCAGAAGGCATAGATTTAAGGTGATTGGCAAAAGAACCAGAGGCGACATGAGGGAAAACATTTTTATGCTACGAGTGCTTAGGATTTGGAATGCACTGCCTGATAGGCTGCTGGATACAGATTCAATATTAGCCTTCAAAAGTAAATTGGATAAATACTTGAAGGAGAAAAAATTGCAAGGATATGAAGAAAGAGTCGGACTAACTGGATTGGTCTGCGAAAGAGCCGGCAGAGACTCGATGGGCTGAATGGCCTCCTCTGTGCGGTATTATTCTATGAGCTAAAAATTCAGTGGCTTTACGCTAACCGTTACCGGCAAAATGTAGCGAAAAGACAGCGGCTGCTGCTCTTTCACCAGCTGGTGGCAGGTCCCGCAGCCTCCACCATTTTCCAAGAACCGGCAGCGCTGCCAATAAGAGCAATGGCCCTGCAAATTTAAATTAGGTCGAGGTGACATCAGACGATGTGCAAAGCCAACTTAACATCACCTCGAGGAACTTGGACCTTAGCGTTGAGTTCAGCGCTGGGTCCTAAGTTCGCCATGAAAATACAGCATTCAGCAGACTCACAGAGGCACTGTTAGCACCTCTTAAAGGGACACACATATCTTTCAGGTACGTTGCACTGGCCGCAATTTTGCCGGTGCTCAGAGTGCATGTTCGGAGGCGGGTCCGCTGTCAAAATCGAAATGATTGACAGCAGGTTGGGAACCCACTCCAAACCCACCTCCATGTAAGTTTCCAAAGTGTCGGGTCTGTGATTTCAGAACAGACCCGACACCAAGCGGCAGGGGAGGCATTTAAGATAGTTAAATGCTTGTTAAACGCTTGTTAACTACTATTTTGCCAGCCTATTTCTATTTTACCACTTTTTTTTAAATGAGGTTCACGTCATTCGGAGATCACGTCAGGTAAGTAGGTCGGGTTCTCTATGTCTCCCCATTGCTGTGAATAGGTGACAGCTGCAAACATGGTATGAAAGCTACCATTTCACAGCTGTTCACTTTCCAATGTTAGAAGCTTGAGCCTTCAGGACTTGGAAGACACTTTTTAGCTTTATGCAGTTTGGAAGTGTTTGGAGTAAACTCTCTATCCACTGTCACCTCCTTGGAGCAAGCTCTCTCACCATTGACAGATTGCTTCTGTCATCTCAACTTCAGCTGCCATCTTTTCCAGCAACATCAGTGCCCTTGAAAAAATCTCACCTTGGTCCCCTGAATCCCTCCACGATCAGCCCCAACATGAACATCACCGGGTACACCAACATCACCAACCTTCTCCGCAATCACCTGATGCTGCACAGGACACAGGGCATCAGCACCCGACAACATTGCTGCCCGGGAGGCCAGCAATGGCATCACCATGGCCAGATTTACTTCACTTGACGCTGTACACCTTGGTTGCCACATGATGCTCCAGGTTGACACCACCTCACACCAGCACCATAAAACATCCCTACAATGTCCAAGCCATTCCTTTCACACTCATCACAATTGGGGGGTGGGAAGTTATGTCTGAACATTCACTGGAACTCACTAAGACACTTCCAAAGGTGAGCACAGATCTGTGCAATAAGATAAAGTGTTGAAAATATAGATTTCAATGTTTGACAACACATTAGCAGAAACTTCACATGAACATTGGCTAAACTACCCAGGTGCCAACCCTTGTGTGTTGTTAGCTCGTATGCTTGCAGTAGGTTGAGGCGAGTGTGAGGGGTGGCGAGTGAGATGGGGAAGTGATAATGTAGATAGAGAGGGATGGATAAAGGTGCAATGTAAGTTGGTGTGAGTAAAGATGTGCAGGAGTAGGGGAGGTAAAGCAGAGTGATGGGGAAGTGATGAGTGGCACAGCAGGTTGAGTGTGGCTTGGCAGTAAAGTTTTGTGATCTGCTCAGATCATTGAAAGGTTTGCGCCACTGCAGACTGGTCCTCCTGACGACATCCCTGCTTGTGCCCTCCTGTGCAATGGCAACTAGGCTGCGTTGACCTCCTGGGGAGGTCTCTTCCGCCTATGGAAAGGAAAGAGAACCTCCCTGCGTGCTGTGACTCCCTCCATAAGCAAATGGAGGGAGTCATGGGAGAGCCTGGTTGCACCGTGCACCTTTGTGCAGTGCTTGTCAGTGTTTGCAGCACCTCAATGCTGTAGAATACTGACAGCAGAACTGTTAAGATCAATTTGGACATGGCCCCTTTAAGGAAACCGGCTGATGACGTGTCATCTAATGACTTCTATTAATTGGCCGGGAACCTCGCAGGGCGGGCTTAACAAGCCCAATCAACGAAAAATCGCTTGGAGAGTGCGGGCTGCAATAGGCAGTGGGCTGGGACCACGACACCCATCCCGGCCAACCCGGACCTGCCTCGGTCGGCAAAATTGCGGCCACTGAGTTTCCATAGGGGGGACTTCAGATGGCCTTGCAGGACAACCTCGAGTAGCTCTGGCCCTAGAAGGCCCGCTGTAGACTGCAGCAACTCAGCATGGGCAGCAGCAGTCTGGTCTGGCTGGCTGAAAGGTGAAGTGGCAGTGGTGGGAACAGGAATGCTATCATCCTGAGAGGGTCCTGCTCTACCTACCCAATGCGACTTCCTGGGGCAGTGCCTCAGCGTTCCTGGGCTGATGTGACACCCTGCAAGCCCCGGTTGACACTGGTAAACACAGCCACGATGGCAGCAGTGTGAACTTGGGTGACACAAAGCTGAGACTGCATGAGAGCAGTCTGAGCTTGGATGGCACAAAGCTGAGACTGCATGAGAGAAGTCTGAGCTTGGATGGCACAAAGCTGAGACTGCATGAGAGCAGTCTGAGCTTGGATGGCACAAAGCTGAGACTGTATGACAGCGGTCTGAACTTGGGTAGCATCAAGCTGACACTTCATGAGGCATTGGGTCGCTTCCGCCTGTGCTGCAATGGTAGCCACGACATCGCCCATCACACGCAGCATCATGTCTGGGTTGACACGGTCTCTTCAGGAGTCTTCCATCATTTCCAGACTCAAAATCCTGGGCTCCAAGCTCTGTGTAGAGCCCCGTGCAATGTTGGAGGCAGATTCCTCCATGCTCCTTGACATTGCCAAGAGGCTCTCTGGCAGGCTTGCCATTGCACCTTGCAATTCGGTGTGCATGCCCATGAACCTTCTTCTGAAGGTCGCCCCATCGAGGTCCTTATGAGTCCTGTGCTGCAGAACTCACGTGCAAATTTGTCCTCCAGGGAGCTAGCACCCGCCCCCCCCCTGCCGAGCTACCCATTCCCCCTGGCCTTGCTGCTGCCCACTCATGCCTGGTGCCTTACCCTGTGCAGATCTCGCTTCTACACTAGCCTCTAAAGTTCATACAGTGCCAGTTTCTGAGCTAGTGTCTGCGAGTGACAGATGCAGTGACGCTGTGTCTTCTTCTTCTCCCCCTCACCTCGGGGACAGGCTGCTCGGGTGTTTGTTCTTAATTATCTGAAAGCAGAAAGGCACAAAAGTCAGATTATGGTATGCGGAGGTGGGGGAGGGGAAGCAAGATATGCATGCATACAGCACCAGTAGCTTGAAAGTGAGAAGAGATTATGGGATGAGGGGGAAGTGGGATGTGAGAAGAAGGATTAGGAATGAGCACATGGTTGTTGTCCCCAAGGGGTTCAACCTCGCCGGTTGCGACGACCTCTATGATCTGCCGCCCAATGATGTTCAGCACTCTCTCCTCCAGTTGGCTGAGGTTGTGGATGGCAGCCTGCCATCCCACCACTCCCCCCCCCCGCCTGTCTTCTGCTGCTCCCTCAAATTATGCATGACCTTGGCCTTTCTGAGAAAGAGAAGTGTGTGAGTGAATGTGGTGCAATGTGTTTGGGTGATGTGCCTGCCATAGTTGAATAGCTGTCAGTGTGTGCAAGGTGTGAGATGTGGGTGTGAGTCTTGCAGCAGTGGTAAGGTTGTGAGGGTGAAGAAAAGCTCTGATTGTGAGGTGTGAGTGGATATAGGTAGAGATTGTTGGTAGGTAAGCGCTGGGGGTGTGGTGTACTGAATAGTGTGTGAGGCTTGTGGTGCAGACGGTGGGATTTGGCATTTACTGAAGCCTTTGCTCACATTGACCTGTCATGTGAAGTCATTAAACTTCTTTTGGCACTGGATAGCCGACCTTGGGTCCACTGTGCTGGCCGTCACATGGGCGGCTATCTCCTGCCAGAGCCTTCAAGAGGTGTGTGGTGAGGGTTTCCTGCCAGTGTTTGGGAAGAGGACAGCCCACCTCCTCTCCATGGCCACCACCAGTGCCTCAAGAGCCACGTCGGAGAATCTGCGGGCTCTCTCCCTGTGCTGAGGCTCCGCCATGGGTTTGCACTACTATCTTTTTCCACGGTTGTGAGTGGCTTGACAATGAGGTGCTGTAGCATCAAAGCACCTCCCCTTTAAGTACTGAATAAAGCCTGAGGCAAATATGACTGGGAATTAGACTAGACCCGATAGTAGCCCACCTGTTGAGCGTTAAGCTAATAAGCAGCAGTTTTAGCACTAAAATCATGACTACAATCATGCTTATGAAGACTGAGCACGAATTTTGCGTGCACCTAGACCATTTTGACCTGGTGTAGCTTAACATCGTTGTGCCTTAACACTGCCTGTTTCGTGGCCGTATCCAATTTCTAAGCCCAAGAGTTAGGAGGAGGAGACATGACAAAAAATTCCAATTTGCTGTCCAGGAACTTGTTCGATAGTCCCTATATGTGCATGTTGGGTAAGGACAGGATCACCCTTGTCTGTGATAACCATGATAAAATACCCAGCCAAAACCAGTGTTTCTTTAATTCTGTTATTATGGTATATAAAGGTTCAAAAAGGAGCAACACTCACAGAAATCATGTGTCAACTTAGCTTGATGCAGTTGTTGCAACATTTAGTTAATTTATCTGAGACTGGTATCCAAGAGAAGTGCCAAGCTATTCACTTCAAATACAGAAATCTTCTAGAATTTGTTAAAATGTGTTTGATTGGCAGCTTTTTAAAATTTAGCATGGTTATTTAAATCTGCTTGATCCCAATCAATTGTTTGAAAGTAAAAACAGGAAATGCTGGAAATGCTCAGCAGGTTAGGCACGAGTCAGAGTTAACGGCCCATAAATTACGTTCCCTACGGGTGTGTATGCGCTGTGTATTCACCCGTAGGGCCAATGGAAGTGCCGGTTTCACGCATGCACTGCGCATGCGCTGGAAACTGGAACTTCCATTCTCTGAAGAAAGGGGTTCGCAGGTCAAACGCCTGCGCCGGAGAGGCAGCACGTACGCCTGGAACTTCCATTTTTTTCGCGGTTGATGCAGTCCGGGTAAGTCGGTAGCAGCTGCGCCTATAAAAGCAGGCGCAAGGCCTGCTTTTAACAAGGTAAGAGGTGATATCAGTAAAATAAAAATTTTTTAACACTTATTTATCATTTTAAAATACTTTAAAGAAAGGTAAGTTTATTTTTAGCCCTGTTAAAAACTTTAATATTTTTTTCAATTATTTATGTAATTTATAGTCATTTTAAAAATGTGATTTAAAAAAAAATGTATTTGAAGTTTTACTTATGTTTTGAGGGTGATCTCTATTCATAGATCCTGTCAAATCTATGAATGGAGATTCCCTGCTCCAATTGGCTCCCCAAGGCCCACGCGATCCTAAGGACGTTGCGAACTAGCTGCACCCCTGGGATTCGCATGCCCCACACACTGGCAGTTTGAGGAGGCACATCAACGGAATTCTATGCTGGCCCAGAGCATTACAGCCGGCGCGGTTCGTTTGTGCAGGTCGGGGGCTTACGCCTGCGGGAAGCCTCTGACCGTAATTTCTGGGCCAATGTTTCAGGTGATGACCTGCCTGACCTGCTGAGAAATTTGTTTTTAGTTCAGATTTCCAGCATCCGCAGTATTTTGCTTTTGTATAATTGTTTGAAGGTATTCATCAGCCTGTCTTCCTCAAATCAGTGAGTTGGTTTGCCACCTTCAAAGACAGATAGCCAAGACAGAAAGCTTCCATAGATGGCAACAAAAGGAAAAGAATACATAAAAATATTACTTATATTATAATTTAGGGCAACAGTTACAAATTATTTGTTATTTTCTACTGCATGAGGATCTAACTAAGTATGGACAATGTTTGTTGGGCAGGGCCAAGGTAATAGGTGTTGGGAAGAGGATGAAAGTTGGCAATTCAACTTCAATAAAACTGAGTGGCATGTTCTGGGGACGGAGACAATCTGTGAATTTTCATTGTAAAAACAAAATTGGTCAGTGGCGGATGTGTCCATTTCTTGAAGGAGCTCTTGCTGAGAGTTCCACACCAATTTCCCTGCCTGCACATCAGTTCACTCCTCTTCCTGTGAGTCTCCAGTCCCTTCTCATCAGCCTGCTGTATTTTCACTCTTCACGAGATGTCAAAATGGTGCAGCATGCAACAGACTTTAGCTAGACTGTCCAGCAGCATGCAAACTAAGCAATCCAAACAATAGAATTGCTGCTTCAGCTTTCTTATGGTGTAACAGTCAGTATGTGATTTCATTTCAATAATGTTATTATTTAAATGTGAGTTGTGCTTGTCTGTAGCACTACTTCCTTTCTGCACCAAAAATCTAAAAATTATTCGCCGACAGAGCCGCATAAAATCAGGGCTTAAAACTAAAATTTAAATAATTTTTAGTCAGTAATCCATAACTTTTGGAACAAGCATTGGATATTGAGCCAAGTGAATAACGTCTTGCGGTACATTCACACTATATGTTAAGTGTCGGTACAAAGTGGCTTTGGCCTTGGGCAACACCAAACCTGGAGTGTAAATCAGATTCTGAAGTGAAGCAGAGCAAAACTGTCCCTCCTCTACTTCAGGCCCTGACACCAGATTCAAAATGCATTAACGCTATAACTGCAGAGAAACAGTTTTGCACCTACCCTGCAGTGTAAAATGTCAGCTGTGGCTCAGTGGGTAGCACTCTCTAGGTGGGAGGGGCTAGGAGTGAGCCAGGTGTTACTGGTTGCCTGATTGCAGCTGGGAGTTGGAGGGAGTTTTGTAAAAAGTTGGTGGTGGGTTTTGGGGTTTTGTTTGCAGGTTTTAGGGCCTTTTTGGCCCACAAAAACAGCCAGATGGCTGCTGAGGGGTCCGGAGTGCCGGGCCCCTCAGAGGACAGTGTTCCCGAGAGGAATTTAATTAGGGAAGAAACTGTGGTGGGAAAGGAAAAAAAAAGGCCCAAAGATTTGGGCCGGGACCCCAGGAGGTTTGGTAAAGAAAACACGGTGGTGGTGCAGTGTGAGGATAAGAAGATTCGAGCTTGGGATATTATCCAGGCGGTTCATGAGGACTGTGGCGAGGGAAGCTGCTTTGCCTGCCGACCAAAGCCGAATGTGGGATTTGAGGTGACGGTCAGTGGCCGTGAGGAGGTGGAAAGACTGTTACTCAGTCTGAAAGTTGGTGAGAAATTCTTGGAGGTGACTCTGCTATATTCAGAGGAGGTGGTGGTTTCATTTTTAAACTTGCCAGTTTACATTGAGGATGATGTGCTAAGCAAAAAGTTGGAGTCGTGGGACATTAAAATCGGTTCTGCAATAAAGAGGAGGTACTATCCAAGAACACAGGTAGCAGATGGAACCCGGTATGTAAAGGTGCGGTTCCCAGAGGGGGTGAGGTCATTGCCGTACAGTATGAAGTTCGAGACACTGGAAAGAGTGCAGTACTTTCGTGTGCTGCATGATAACCAAGTAAAGGTGTGCTATTATTGTCTTGGACATGACCATCTCGTAAGAAACTGTCCAGACCTGTATTGTTACAATTGCAGTGAGTCGGGACACATCGCTCGGAGCTGCAAGGCGGAGAGCTGTGGGGTGTGTCACAAAGGCCCCACCCGCTGTGAGTGTGTGGCAGAAGGGAGCGATATGAGTGATGAGGAGATGGGAGAAGAGGCAGGAGATGAGAGTGGAATGGCCGGAGGAGTGGTGCAGTCAGAGGACACAGCCGGTAAAATGAAGGAGAAAGGAGCACAGGGAGAGGCAGAGGATGGCGGAGCGGAGAACGGGATGGAGATGGCGGAAAACACGCCGAGTGCTGTGGAGGGGAACAAAGACAGCAGCGGGCAGCGAGGGTCGAGTGCAGACTCGAGCCGTAGTGCGGTTCAGCTCCCCCTGGGGAGTCTGGTGTCTGCGGGGGGAGAGGAGGCGGGAGCGGGGTGTGTGGTGGATGTGGGTGCTCCGGGGAGAGGCGGGGAGTCGGATATCTTGGTGAGCGGGAGAGGGCAGGACGGGGAGAGGGTGCAAGAGGCAGGAGCCTTAAAGGGACAGCAGGATGGGATCGGCGAGATAGAGACGTCAGATGGGAACAGTTTAGGTGCGCCATTGTCCCATGGAGAGAGGGAACAGGGTGCAAGGGTCAGAGGTGGAGATGTGGTCGAAGGGAGCGGCGCAGTGGGAGAAACTGCGATAGCAGGAAGACTCTCTATGGGAGATGAAGTATCTGACAGGGAGCAGGATTGTGTATCTGACGGGGAGCAGGCACGGGGGTTGCAGAAGAGCTTGAGTGTGAGGAATTAGAGGGGGACAGAGACATGGAAGTCAGGGGTGGGGTGGCATCATGTGGAAAGGGAAAGGTTAGTGAGGGGCAGGAGGAGGGAGGAAGGGCAGCTCCAGGGCCCAAACTTAATGCAAGGAAGAGGCTGAAACAGCAGGGAAAGTTTAAACAGGGGGTGAAAAAGAGTCGGAGGCTGCAGGAAAAAGCAACAGCTGCCCGAAAAGTTGGGAAGGAGCATGTCAGGAGGGAAGGGCCAGAGCTTAAATGATGGGGAGATTATCAGGCATACTTCCTGTAATGATCAATAACATGTCATTCTAGAGTGGTACACTAGATGGAGCCGTAGAGCTGTATAGAGCTGTATATTTAGTTGTATGTGTTTAAGACTACACTACCCACGATGCACTAGGCTATCCACAAGGCAGTAGTCAAGATGGCTGCCTACACACAGAAGTACACATGCTGAATCTCTACAAATACTGTACCTTCAACACACCATTTGGCAGGTATTGTTTCCTCAGAATGCCTTTCGGGATAATATCTGCATCTGAAATCTTTCATAGAGCGATGGAACACATAATTGAAGGTCTGGAAGGAGTCCGGGTCTATGTTGATGACATCATCATCTGGGGCTCCACACTGAAAGAACACAATGAGCGACTGACTAAAGTGCTACAGAGCATACGCCGGAATGGACTGAAGCTCAACAAAGCCAAGTGTCAGTTTGGCATCCAGGAAGTCACTTTCCTAGGAGATATTCTATCTGGTAAAGGAATAGAGCCAGATATGGAAAAAGTAAACGCCATACTCAAAATGCCCCAACCCACTGACAAAAAAGGAGTACTACGCATCATGGGGATGATAAACTTAATTGGAAAGTTCATTCCTAACTTGTCAGCCAAGACAGCCTGTCTGCGAGACCTGCTACATAAAACAAATGAGTTCGCATGGACAGAAAGACATAAACAAGAGTGGATGAACCTCAAAACAGTGCTGACGACCAAACCTGTACTCACTTTCTTTGACCCAACAAAGAGAATCTAAGTGTCAACGGATGCATCATAAGATGGCCTAGGCGCGGTCTTGCTACAAGCAGACAGTGAAGATTGGAAGCCTGTTGCCTATGCCTCCAGGTCTATGACTCACTGATACTGAGTGTCGATACGCCCAGATTGAAAAGGAATGTCTAGGCTTGGTAGTTGGACTAGAAAAGTTTCATGGCTACATATATGGACTTCCCACCTTCACAGTTGAGACAGACCACAGCCCACTGGTTGCCATCATAAAAAAGAACCTGAATGAGATGTCGCCAAGGATTCAACGACTCATGATGAAGCTGCAAAGATATGGCTTTGAACTGATCTACACACCAGGCAAATACATAGTGTTAGCAGATGCACTATCCCGAGCACCCACAATGAGTCGAGTGAGCTCTACTGAAGAAGACGTGGATGTTCATGTGAGTATGGTCACTGCTGCGCTGCCCGTGTCAGACACAAAATCAAAGCAAATAGCAGAAGAAACAGTAAAAGATACAGTGTTACAAACAGTAATAGAGAACATTCATCATGGTTGGTCAAAAGGTTCCTGTCCAAAATACTATCACATAAGGTCAGAGTTGAGTGTCGCAAGTGGACTATTACTAAAACAGAACAGAATAGTCATTCCACAGGCTCTACATCAAGACATGCTCAAAAGGATTCATGAGGGACACCTCGGAATTGAAAAATGCAAAAGGAGAGCAAGCGACACTGTTTATTGGCCTGGCATAAATAAGGACATTGACAACATGATAGGCAAATGTGAGACATGTCAGAAACACCAAAACAAACAAAGGAACCAATGATAGTAGCTGACTTACCAACAGCACCATGGCAAAAGGTTGGTATGGACTGTAATGATGAGTAACCTGTCATTCTGGAATGGTACACTAGGTATGTATATAAGAGTGGGCTACCCACGATTTACCAGGCTACCCCCAAGGCAGCAGTCAAGATGGATGCGTCTACAGATACTGTACCTAGTCCACATGTGCTCAATAAAGTGTCTAGCAAAAGCTAGCTGTTCTTAATAAAAACGACTGGTTATTAATGAACATAACATGGTACCAGGATTGGTAAGATCTGCTGAATATTGTGCAATGCGACATGGAGAATTTGAAGCCACCAGAGCATTTGAAACTCACAGGAAATGTCGACTACAATTGGCAGACTTTTAAACAACAATTCAAACTCTACATTGCTGCCATCGGGTACGGTACGAAGCCAGACGCAAGGAAAATAGCGTTGCTGCTCACGGTTGCAGGCCCACAGGCGATAGAGGTATTTAATACATTTGTATTTAATCCAGAGGAGAACAGAGAAAAATTAGACGATGTGCTAAAGAAGTTTGATACACATTGTTCTCACAAAAAGAATGAAACCTATGAGAGGTACATCTTCCGTTCTCGGACACAGCAGCAAAATGAGACTTTTGATAGCTTTGTGACTGATCTGAAACTGAAAGCACAGACATGTAATTTCTCTGAGCTGAAAGCATCCATGATTCGTGACCAGATTGTGTTTGGTATTCATGATAAAAAAAGTCAGGGAACGTCTGTTGAGAGAAACCGAACTAACATTGGAAATTGCTGTGAAAATATGCCAAGCCAGCGAGCTAGCTCGAAAGCACGCGAAGACTTTCAGTGAAGTCAATAATGATGCGATTGTAATGAGTGATAATGCTGCTGTCGGTGCTGTGTCCTACAAGGGGAGGAAACGTGGGCAGAACAGAAATGAAAAGCAATCGGAGGATGAAATTTTAAATTGTAAACGCTGTGGTTACAAACACCAGTTAAGACAATGCCCAGTGTTTGGAAAAATGTGCACAAAGTGTAATGGAAAGAATCACTTTGCCAAACAATGCTTTTCAAAAGTAAAAACAAAGAAAGGGCAACGAGTTAATGTGATTGAGGACACTGATTTAAGTGAGACATGTTTTGTAGGAATGGTGTCATGTGACAATATCAAAAAGGATACAGAAAATGTGCAGCCCTCAGGAATTAACAATGCTGAACATAATGTTAATGCAGTAAAAGAGGACAAATGGATGATCCCACTGCAGGTAAATGGAGCATTAGTTACATTGAAACTAGACACTGGGGCAAAAGCAAACTTAATCAGTATGAGTGACATTAACAATATGAAAGAAAAGCTCAAAATACAGAAAAAGTCAGTACTACTGAAGGACTATAATGGACAGAAAATAGATAGCTTAGGTGTATGCAGACTTAAAGTGAAAGTCAAAGACAAAGTGCATCATCTCATGTTTTCTGTTGTGGCTGAAGGACTTGATTCACTACTGGGTGACAAAGCTTGTGAGGACTTAGAACTGGTCAAGAGAGTCTACCGTATAAACTGTGCCATAAGCAGACCAGATGACTCGGTGGATTCTGTAGTGAATAATTTCCAGGATGTGTTCAAAGGATTTGGAGTTCTACCATTCACTTACAAGATCCAGCTAAAGGAGGATGCTCAGCCAGTGGTACATGCTCCACGAAGAGTTCCAGCACCCCTGCGTGACCGGCTCAAGAATGAACTGGACAGAATGACCACACTAGGAGTCATCAGGAAAGTCGAAGAGCCAACAGACTGGGTTAACTCCATGGTATGTGTAAAGAAAAAGAACAATGATCTAAGAATATGCATGGATCCAAAGGACTTAAATGCAAACATAAAACGTGAACACTACCAGATTCCCAAGCGAGAAGAAATCACCAGTGAAATGTCAGGTGCCAGATACTTTACAAAGCTCGATGCCTCACAAGGATTTTGGCAACTAAAACTGGATGAAGAGAGCACCAAATACTGTACCTTCAACACACCATTTGGCAGGTATTGTTTCCTCAGAATGCCTTTCAGGATAATATCTGCATCTGAAATCTTTCATAGAGCGATGGAACACATAATTGAAGGTCTGGAAGGAGTTCGGGTCTATGTTGATGACATCATCATCTGGGGCTCCACACTGAAAGAACACAATGAGAGACTGACTAAAGTGCTACAGAGCATACGCCAGAATGGACTGAAGCTCAACAAAGCCAAGTGTCAGTTTGGCGTCCAGGAAGTCACTTTCCTAGGAGATAATCTATCTGGTAAAGGAAATAGAGCCAGATATGGAAAAAGTAAACGCCATATTCAAAATGCCCCGACCCACTGACAAAAAAGGAGTGCTTTGCATCATGGGGATGATAAACTTCATTGGAAAGTTCATTCCTAACTTGTCAGCCAAGACAGCCTGTCTGCGAGACCTGCTACGTAAAACAAATGAGTTTGCATGGACAGAAAGACATGAACAAGAGTGGATAAACCTCAAAACAGTGCTGACAACCACACCTGTACTCACCTTCTTTGACCCAACAAAAAGAATCAAAGTGACAACGGATGCGTCAAAAGATGGCCTAGGTGCGGTCTTGCTACAAGCAGAGGGTGAAGATTGGAAGCCTGTTGCCTATGCCTCCAGGTCTATGACTGATACTGAGTGTCGATACGCCCAGATTGAAAAGGAATGTCTAGGCTTGGTAGTTGGACTAGAAAAGTTTCATGGCTACATATATGGACTTCCCACCTTCACAGTTGAGACAGACCACAGCCCACTGGTTGCCATCATAAAAAAGAACCTGAATGAGATGTCGCCAAGGATTCAACGACTCATGATGAAGCTGCAAAGATATGGCTTTGAACTGATCTACACACCAGGCAAATACATAGTGTTAGCAGATGCACTATCCCGAGCACCCACAATGAGTCATGTGAGCTCTACTGAAGAAGACGTGGATGTTCATGTGAGTATGGTCACTGCTGTGCTGCCCATGTCAGACACAAAATCAAAGCAAATAGCAGAAGAAACAGTAAAAGATACAGTATTACAAACAGTAATAGAGAACATTCATCATGGTTGGTCAAAAGGTTCCTGTCCAAAATATTTTCACATAAGGTCAGAATTGAGTGTCGCAAGTGGACTATTACTAAAACAGAACAGAATAGTCATTCCACAGGCTCTACGTCAAGACATGCTCAAAAGGATTCATGAGGGACACCTCGGAATTGAAAAATGCAAAAGGAGAGCAAGAGACACTGTTTATTGGCCTGGCATAAATAAGGACATTGAGAACATGATAGGCAAATGTGAGACATGTCAGAAACACCAAAACAAACAAGCAAAGGAACCAATGATAGTAGCTGACATACCAACAGCACCATGGCAAAAGGTTGGTATGGACCTTTTTCAGTTAAATGGTAAAGACTATCTAATAGTGATTGACTACTATTCTAACTATCCTGAGATGGCACTGCTCTCAAGCACCACAGCAAGCAGTGTCATAATGCATGTGAAATCCATCTTCGCCAGACATGGAATTCCCAGGATTGCCATTAGCGACAATGGTCCGTGCTTCAACTGTAAGGAGTGGCAACAGTTTGCAGCACATTATGACTTTCAACACATCACATCCAGTCCTTTGTATGCTCAGTCGAATGGTAAGGCAGAGAAAGGTGTTCAAGTTCTCAAGCAGCTACTGAAGAAAGCGACAGAAAGCAAGTCTGATCCTTATCTCGCCCTGCTGAGCTACCGAGCCTCACCTTTAGACTCTGGTTCTTCACCTGCTGAACTCCTAATGGGTCGCAAGTTGCGTACCACGCTACCCTGCTGTGCAAAAGAAAAGCAGAGCAAGGAACTGAGACAGAGACTTCAACTGTTAAAGCTGAAACAGAAATCATACTATGACAAGTCATCCAAAACTCTGAAACCATTGACAAGGGATGATGTTGTCAGGATTGAAGATCCAGATGCATGGAACAGGAAAGCTACAGTTCTTGAGGAAGTAGGACCAAGGTCATACACTGTTAGAACTGAGGAAGGACAGATTCTCAGGAGGAACCGCCGTTCCCTCCTAAAAACACAAGAGACTATCGAAGAGCAAATCAATGACAATGCCGCAACTGAATCTTGTCACTCACCACCAGAACAATCTAACACAAATACACATACAGGCTCTCATGAAAACACATCAGACTTACCTGTGCTGAGAAGATCCACACGTGAAGTAAAAAAACCTGATGGACTTAATCTTTGAGTACAAAGAAAACTACATTGAAAATGTATTGACTGTTGAAGATGTTTATGTTGTTATGATTGATTGATATTGATTGATACTGATTTTGTTTAACCTCAAAGAAAGGGGGATGTAATGATCAGTAACCTGTCATTCTGGAATGGTACACTAGGTGGTGCTGTATGTATATAGGAGTGGGCTACCCACGATGCACCAGGCTACCCACAAGGCAGCAGTCAAGATGGATGCCTCTACAGATACTGTACCGAGTCCACGTGCTCAATAAAGTGTCTAGCAAAAGCTAGCTGTTCTTAATAAAAACGACTGGTTATTAATCAACATAACATGGACCTCTTTCATTTGAATGGTAAAGAATATCTAATAGTGATTGACTACTATTCTAACTATCCTGAGATGGCGCTGCTCTCAAGCACCACAGCAAGCAGTGTCATAATGCATGTGAAATCCATCTTCGCCAGACATGGAATTCCCAGGATTGCCGTTAGCGACAATGGTCTGTGCTTCAACTGTAAGGAGTGGCAACAGTTTGCAGCACATTATGACTTTCAGCACATCACATCCAGTCCTTTGTATGCTCAGTCAAATGGTAAGGCAGAGAAAGGTGTTCAAGTTCTCAAGCAGCTACTGAAGAAAGCGACAGAAAGCAAGTCTGATCCTTATCTCGCCCTGCTAAGCTACCGAGCCTCACCTTTAGACTGTGGTTCTTCACCTGCTGAACTACGAATGGGTCGCAAGTTGCGCACCACGCTACCCTGCTGTGCAAAAGAACAGCAAAGTAAGGAACTGAGACAGAGACTTCAATTGTTAAAGCTGAAACAGAAATCATACTATGACAAGTCATCCAAAACTCTAAAACCATTGACAAGGGATGATGTTGTCAGGATTGAGGATCCAGATGCATGGAACAGGAAAGCTACAGTTCTTGAGGAAGTACGACCAAAGTCATACACTGTTAGAACTGAGGAAAGACAGATTCTCAGGAGGAACCGCCGTTCCCTCCTGAAAACACAAGAAACTATCCAAGAGCAGATTGATGACAATGCCGCAACTGAATCTTGTCATTCACCACCAGAACAATGTCATGAAAACACATCAGACTTACCCGTGCTGAGAAGACCCACACGTGTAGTAAAAAGGCCTGATAGACTTAATCTTTGAGTACAAAGAAAAACTATATTGAAAATGTATTGACTGTTGTGAAAATGTTTATGTTTATAGAGCACTAACAAAAGTGTTACTGATATCATCTTTATCGTTTTTCTTGAAAGTTGATTGATATTGATTTTGTTAACCTCAAAGAAAGGGGGATGTAATGATCAATAACATGTCATTCTAGAGTGGTACACTAGATGGAGCTGTAGAGCTGTATATTTAGCTGTATGTGTTTAAGACTACACTACCCACGATGCACTAGGCTACCCACAAGGCAGTAGTCAAGATGGCTGCCTACACACAGAAGTACACATGCTGAATCTCTACAGATGCTGTACCTAGAGAACGTGTACTGAATAAATGACTAGCTAGAAGCTAGCTGTTCATAATAAGAATGTCTAGTTATTAATGAACATAACACTTCCCTTCTTTGGAGCCATGATTACATTGGTCTCGATTAATGTGAAAGGAATGAGGGGTGAGAGGAAATTGCAGCAGTTGTTGCAGGGTTTTAAAGGTACGGACTTGTTTGGGATGAGGATATCCTAGAAAGAGTTCAGAAGGTTTGGAAGGGAGAGGTGTTTGCAAGTTGTGTAAACAATAACCGTAGAGGGGTGGCTGTTTTGGTGAGTCTGTCCATAGAAGAGAACGTTGCCTTGGTGGACAAGGACACTGAGGAGAGATTTTTACGGCTAAGGGTAAAAATGGAGGGATTTAATTGCGATCTCTTTAATATCTATGCACCGAAGGACCATTGCAAGCGTCGCGAGTTTTTTCGGGGGTTATTCACTGAAGCGGCAGAGGTGGAAAATCCTTGTATAGTGGGGGATTTCAATGTATTTTTATCTCGGATGGATATTTCAGCCCAGATAACCTTTAAGGATGATAACTCCAGAGGGATGGTTGTAAAAATGATGGCAACTTTAAATTTGAGAGACTTATGGAGGGACCCGAACCCATGAAAAGGGAGTTCTCCAGATCAGGTTGGGTAGGTGATGTTTTAAAACAGAGCCGAATAGATTTTGTGTTAATGTGGGAAGGGGTAAGTTCTGAGGTGATAGAGATTTATTATAAAAAAGTATTTTTTAGTGATCACTCAGCATTGGTTCTGAGAATTAGGAACAGCAGAGTTAAGATTGGTTCAGGGGTGTGGATTTTAAACAATCAATACCTGAAAGAAATTGCTTATAAAGAAGGGATTATAAATATAATAAAGAATGCGCGGAAGGAACCTTTGTTCTTGAAAGAAAGAAGAGTTTGGTGGGACAATTTCAAATATGAGGTAAAAGTGTTTTCGGTACGTTATGGGAAAAAGAGGGCAGCAGCTCACCGGCGTCGAGAAGAGAATATAAACAGAAGGTTTACAGATGTCTGTAAAGCGGTTGACGGAGGGGATAAGGGAGCGGAAACTAAGTTCCGGGTGCTAAAGGAAGAGTGGGAATTATTGCAAGCTGAAAAATGCAAGGGGGCCATTCTCTGTGCAAAGGCTAGAGATACATTGGAGGGCGAAAGATGCACTAGATATTTTCTAGAGCAAGAGAAGCTGTGACAGAGATTATCGTTAATTGAAGAGTTGAAGGTCGGGGAGAAGATTATTCATGAAAGTGGGGAGATTTTAGAGGCGGCTAGCAGCTTTTATCAAGAGTTATATGCAAAAGAAGACATTTCCAATTTGGCGATGGAGAAGGTTACTGCTTTTATTGAAGAAGGTTTAAAGGAGGATGAGAGAAGCATGTCTGGCAAAGAAGTAGGATTAGCGGAAATAAAAGTAGCAATAAGTGGAATGAAGGGGGAGGAAGAGCCCAGGGTCCGATGGACTAAGTGCAGAATTTTATAAAGAATTTTTCGAGATTTTAAGTCCATTGCTCTTAGGAGTTTTTAAGGAAATTAAAATTGAGGGAAGCCTGGCCCCATCTATGAGGAGAGGTATTATAAGCTTGGCTTATAAAAATAAAGGGGATAGACGGGATCTGAAGAATTGGAGGCCTATCACATTATTAAATGTGGATTATAAGATTTTGGCGAGGGTTATGGCAAATCGTTTGAAGGAGGTGTTACCGCAGATAGTCTTGCCCTCTCAGTCCTATGGGGTCATAGGCCGGGACATCGCAGACTCTGTGGCCTCGATTTGAGATGCAATAGAACTCATGGAAGAGAGTGGGAGGGAGGCTTATGTATTAAAGATAGATCAAGAGAAAGCCTTTGATAGGGTCTCTCATGAGTTTTTATTGAAGGCTTTGGAAGCATTTGGTTTCAGGGAAAATTTCATTCAGTGGATAAGGATTTTTTATTCAAACATATTTAGTTGTGTTAAATGTAATGGTTTTTTATCCAAGTATTTTCCGGTACAGAGATCAGTGAGACAGGGTTGTCCCCTGTCTCCATTGTTGTACACATTGGTTGCAGAACCATTAGGTTACATGATGTGAAAGAAACAAGGTGTAGTGGGGATTGTGGTCCCCAGTTCTGGGCTGGTGTCGGTGATACACCAATATGCAGATGACACCACCTTAACATTGAGAAATGGGGAGTCAGTGAGGAAAGCTATGGATGTAGTGGAGGAATATTGTAGAGCTTCAGGAGCCAGAGTGAATTATAGTAAGTCCCAATGCCTGGTTGCTGGGAGGGGTAGGGAGGAAGGGTTGGGGGAGTGTCCCTTTAAGGTGGTGGAGGTTTTGGAAGTTCTGCGGGTGCAAAAGGGGTGCAAGAAAGACAGGGATGAAGTGGATCGATTAAATTGGGAACCAAAGGTTATGAAAATTAAGAAGATTTTGGGAAGATGGGAAAGAAGGTGGTTGAAAGTGCAAGGAAGAGCGACAGTGGTGTCTGCTCTCCTGCTATCTAAGCTATGGTACTTATTGACGGTGGAGGATATTCCCGAGTGGGCGGAAAAGTCCATTCGAGAGGCTTGTGTGAGGTTTTCATGGGAAGGGAAACCAGCCTTGGTGACTTACAATACCATCATTGGACGGAGAAATCAGGGAGGACTCAATTTCCCAGATATTGATTTGAAGAAAAAATCCTTTAGAATCAAATGGGTGAAGAGATTCCTTCAGAAGTCAAATGCAAGTTTTTGGAAGAGTTGTTTTGAGCATTTTTTAAAACGAAGTGGGATAGGAGGGCAGGGGATATTGTATATGGAATACAATAATATGTTTTTGAAATCGATTAAACTTCTCCCGAGGTTTTATAAGGGGGTTGTAGAGACTTCAAGGGCCCAATTTTTAAAAAGTGTGCAGTTTATGCCCAAGGGGGCTGAGGAATTTCTAGAACAGCCCTTATTTTTGACCAGGTGGGTCAACATTGAAGGAGAGGTTTTATTTAATCAAGCTTTTATAAAAGCTAGGATTATATCTGTGAAAGATGTATTATACGAGGTAATTCCAGGTTGGTTGCTGGAAGCGATAGTGAGGGACATGGTGTGGGAGGAGGATCAGGAGGTAGAGGAAAAAGCAATAGGTATCATGTATGAGAAGATTGTGAGGGCAATGCCACAGGATTGGATGGGAGAAATAAATGCGGAAATCTCCAAAGGAAGTAAAATGCGTCCTGCTTTTCCAAGCTTTGTACTGGAGAAAGGGGGAGAGTTAGTCCAATTTAACAACTGTAATACCCGAGATTTCTATGAGGTATTTAGAGAATGGAGATTCAAGACACCTGCTGGTCAGGAGTTTTGGCAGAGTATATACCCACAGCTGGACTTCAACAGGATTTGGAAGGGAGTGTGGGCGAGTTTTAAATGTCCTGAATGGATTGAACTGGATTTCAAATTGGCTTATAACCGGATTTTTACCATGACGGTCTTGTGCAAGATTGGACGAGTGGAGGCGGCAACTTGCCCAGTGTGTGGGACACGGGATGAGACTCTGTTCCATTTACTGGTGTTATGTCTGCAGTCAAATGATTTTAAGTACTATGTTCGACAGTTGTGTGGAGTTTTTTTGCTGGGTGGGGACCGAAGAGCGAGAATGGGAATCCCGTGGGACTCAATTTTGAGATGGGGATTGCAGGAGAGTCTGCCCGAGTCTAGCGGAGCGGCAATTAATTTAATGTTCAGTTTGGCTCGATTCGTGATTGTGCAAAGAAGAAAGGCACTGTTTTTTAAGGGGAGGAGAATCAATCTAAAAGAGTATTTTAAATATAAGTTGAAGGATCATTATAAGGCTCTGTGGTTGTTTTATACAGAAAGGAATTTAAGGATAGTATTTTACAACCAATTTTTAAAGTACAATCAATTAATATATGTTACAGGTGACAAATTAAACTTCAGGTTTTGATGTTAAAATGTGATGGAGGAATGGCTGTGCAGAGCGGTGGAATTGATTTGTATCATACAATGTAACGATCACGATGTTGTAAATGTTCTTAATGTTCAATAAAGTATCATTTTTTTTTTAAAGTGGGTAGTACTCTCGCCTCCGAATCAGAAGGTTGTGGGTTCAAGTCCCACGCCAGAGACTTGAGCACAAAAATCTAGGCTGACGCTGCACTGTCGGAGGTGCCGTCTTTCGGATGTTAAACCGAGGCCCTGTCTACTCTCTCAGGTGGGCGTAAAAGATCCCATGGCACTATTTTGAAGAAGAGCAGGAGAGTTATTCCTGGTGTCCTGGCCAATAATTATCCCTCAATCAACATAACAAAAAAACAGATTATCTGGTCATTATCACTGCTGTTTGTGGGAACTTGCTGTATGCAAATTGGCTGCCGCGTTTCCTACATTACAACAGTGACTACACTTCAAAAAGTACTTCATTGGCTGTAAAGCACTTTGGGATGTCTTGTGGTTGTGAAAGGCGCTATTTAAATGCAAGTCTTTCTTTCTTTAAATGCAACCTAAATTGTCATTCAAACAGCCATATATTATTTGTCAACCTCTCTTGTGACCTTGTGAGTTCTGTAAGAAGGAAACAAACAATTATGGCATTTTGAAACTGAAATTTTGAAAAAAAAATCATGTAAAGAATAGAACAAAAATATGAAAACAAAAAATAAATTAATGACTAAAATATTTTTCGAAAACTAAAACAAAAATATGACTAAAATATAGAAGCAAAAGATTGAACTAAAATAACTAAATTTCTTCCAAAGACCATAAATAAGACTGAAAGTCCAGAAAACACACTAAAACTAAAATTTAAATAATTTCTATGACTAAAATAACATTAGTCAAGACTTACTTTTCTAGACATACATATGAAGAAAGGATAGCTGGGCAGGGCTGCCAGACTCTATAGAATCACCACTTTGAGCATTCTCCAGAAAAAATGTTTACACTATAATGCATGTAGAGAAAGGAGTAAAGGGAAATAATTGTGGGCAGAGGGGGAGCTAATGGCAATGTGACTGTTACAACATAAAAATGTTTTGCTTTGAATGTTCTCTGGAACCATATATAATAAATTTGGCACAATTTCCCCCTTTTCTTTTTCCATCAATTTTATCTTGTTCCCTCCTATTCTACAAAAGAACATAAGAAATAGGAGCAGGAGTAGGCCATTTGGCCCTTCGAGACTGCGCCGCCATTCAATAAGATCATGGCTGATCTTCTACCTCATCTCCACTTTCCTGCACTATACCCATATCCCTTGATTCCCTTAATATTCAAAAATCTATCGATCTCTGTCTTGAATATACTCAATAACTGAGCCTCCACAACCCTCTGGGGTAGAGAATTCCAAAGATTCACCACCCTCTGAGTGAAAAAATTTCTCTTCATCTCAGTCCTAAATGGCTGACCCCTTATTCTGAGACTGTGACCCCTGTTTCTTGACTCCTCAGCCAGGGGAAACATTCTCCCTGCATCTACCCTGTCAAGCACTGTAAGAATGTTGTATGTTTCAATGAGATGTTTCTCCTAAAGCTATTGACCACTTGATGAGATATGGTTCCACTGGCACCATTTTTCATGTGTGAGCTTGTCCTTCTCATGCTGTCCTCACAAATGCACTGCCATCAAGAGTTGTGCTCCCCCTTGGTGTCAAAATGGGCTTTTCTTTTGTTTATTCTTCTGCTTCTCCTTGGTGACAGTATCACGACAGGTGGTTGGCTGCTCTAGTGGTACAAATGGTTCATTAGACTGTGGTGACCCTCCTCTCATGACAGCTTGGTCTTGGGAAGGACATGTTGCAGGCTGCACTTCTTGACTTTTTGACTAGGCAGCCTGGTCTTGCCTCCTACTCGCCACTTGTGTGGAGCTGTAAGGGGACAGGCCAGATGCCTGGGATTTGATGCTGTGCTAAAAATTCACACACTCAGCAGGTTAACTCCAGTCATTGTCATTCTACTGGGCTCAGAATCTGTCAGGCTTGATGGTTGCTAACAGTTCCTGAAAGCCCTGTGAGAAAGTGACCTATATTTTGGCCCCAATTGCCTGAAAGCTAGAACACAAGGTTCTGTCTAACCTGTTTCCCTACTGTTTCCAAGCTTGCAATCTGTGCAAAAAAGAAAAAAACTTTCATGCTCATGAAACAGAATTAAATTCAACAACTCTTGGCTGATTAGCAGGGCCAAGTAAGATGGAGATACTGTAGGTTCTCACCTATCATTGTAAAAGCTCCTTTCAGAATGAATTGAAACTGAGGTCACTCAGCAACAGCAACTATACTGTAAAATCTCATCTAGGCTAATAATCTACTTATTACAATAAATACATGATAGCGCGTTAATGTTTTTAAAAATCTAATTACATTTGATGGTTTAAAATAATCTTGTATAAGCAAACATTTAAATTTTATTCACCAATTTTGAAAAAAAATATGCTTCCAGTAAAAATAATTCTGTTGCACTAGTTCTGCATTACTACTGTTGATTCCTTTCCAATGTGAGGAGTGCATATAAGGTTGGTTAATTCTACCTTCATTACAATGGAAAATGGCTGATTGAATGCCTCAGTGCTGTTGCACTTTTGTTTTTAACAGTTGATCTAATTTTCAACAGTAATACACAGCAGATACTAAATAATACAATTTAAAGAAAAAAGACATTTACATTTCTGAATAGCAGCCAGATATAATTATTTCAATTAGAAATGGAACCCAGGGTGAAAGGATGTGGTGGATGTAAATATGCAGAACCCCAGTGGATTTAAGTACTAGGCTTGAGCAGCTGTGAATAAGTCACGCTCAATTTATTGAAATAACAGTTGAACCTTAAACAGGCGCAGAATGTTATTTTTTCAAAGGATTCAAATATTTAAATTTTACTTTGAAGAACTTTTAATAAATAGCTGGTTGTCATCCAAAACTTAACAAGAAAGACTTATTAAAAGAGAAGAATTGGCATCCGTGGTTTAGCAAGTTGTTTCCTTATTTTGCAGTACATATTTATCTACAAGGATACAAATGATATCTCGGACAGGGTAGTGGCAATGCATTCTGGTGCATGAATACATTGTAGCATAGTGTGGTAGGTCATGAGTTTGTGCCCATAATTCTCCAATTATGGAAATACAAGACAGAAAAAGTATGATTCAACCTGGACTGCTCATATTAGCCTCCCAGTAGGCATTTATACATTGGCATCAAAACAAGCCATCTGACTGGCCCAATTAGTAGCGAAATGGCAAATGATATATGTAAATGAAGCAGGGGAAAAGAAAAGAATTGAAGAAGAAACAAATTGTGTACATTGTATTGTAACATGTATCATAAGTATGTCATAATGATATACTTAATGCTAAAAATTCTTGAAATACTCCCAAATATCACCACTGCCTAAGTGTTTGTACAGATTTTATTTGAAAATTAGTAAGAAAAGAACCGCATGAAAACAGCATTATAACCAGCAAGAACTACTTGCATTTACTTTTAATTTTGAGACTCAAAGAAGAAATATACTGGTGTGGATTCAATCTTTCCTTGGGTCCGATTGTTTACGTTGATTTATGCCCATTTACACCCATTGTAAGCTCGCGTGTATTTTAATGCGAGTGTAACTTGACATCGCTAAAATGGGCACAGCTTCAAGCGTAATTGTAGGTGCAACTTCCAGGTTGCGTCCAAGGAGGAAATACTAGACCTACTATTCAATCTATTATAGCATTGCACCGGGTAAGCTGGAGAATATGGTCTCTGTTACCTGTCTCTACTGTCTTCATGTTGCTGTTTCTCTCTGTCTGTCCTCTTCTGCTTCTGTCTCTATCTTTTTCTTCTATTTCTCTTTCTCTCGCTAACTCTTCTTCTTGCTTCCCTTTCTGTCCTCATACTTTTCTCTGTCTTTTTCTTCTTTCCTTTCAGATGGGACGTACTGGGTAGTATGGCATGATGCAGTGGGGAAAGGCACCAGCTACAAGTTGCATTTTGGGTGAGGATTGTGAGGAAAATGTGGCCCACAATGGTTTCCTTTCCATCTTTCCTTCAATCACTTGTGTTTCTCCCCACCCGCTCACTCCCACTGCATTCCTTATCCCTTCTACCCATTCACCTCCCACTACCTCCTCTCTGTCATAGCATACTCTCACTCCCAAACTAAACCTACCCCTTCTCCTTTAGCTATCCACGCATTCCTGTATCCTCCCTCACCTTGCTCTGCTGTCATTCACCTCATCCTTAACCCTCCATCCACTCACTACTTACTCGCTTTCCACAAAGGCAGATGATGAGTCTAGAGGCCCACTTATCCTCTCTGCTCCCTTATCTGTTTCCCTCAAAGAGTTTGCTTTCAAATTCAACCATTTTAAAAATAAATTAAATTAGAATGAGGGAAGACACCATCTCCCTCTCTCCCGCTCTCCTTCCCCATCTCACAAGTATTAGAAATTAGAGTCTCTATCTTATAGCTATAAATAATTTGCAATCATCTTTTCAACTGCCATTTAAAAAATTTTTAACCAATATTAACAAGAACATTTTTTTCTCTCGCTCATCCCGTCTCTCCCTCTCTCATGCACGCTTAATACATTTTCTGAAGTTTTTAGAACTCAAAACAAAAGCTGCAACAAAAGCTACAACAGATACTTTAATTTTAGCTCACTCTAACACACAATCTTTCTGCTTAAAAACACTCAATAAAAGTATTACCTTAATAAAGCTTTTGAAATGTTTCTTCACTTTTCAACACTATTTGAATATAGGCAACTAAACAAAAAATATCAACAGTGCAGCTGACTGAATAAAACTGATTCATGCTTGAAAAGTAGGTGGATTGCACATGCTAAGACTGTATAATTCAGTTCACAGCCATTGCAGTTCTGTGGGGAAAAATATCAAATCCAAGGTTAGGCTTTTGGGAGAGGTGTTGGTCTTCAAGTGAAAACTTTAACGAAGTCATTAAATGACACATTCACCGTTATATCATTATATTGTAATTGCACAATCTAGCCACCAGGTGGCTTTCCCCAATTGCCCAAATTGCTTTCTGAAAATTTTTCATCCAAAAATTTATGATCTCCATTTTTTTCCCCTCAGTAAGTGAAATTTTCAATGTTCAAAATAACTTCTGGATTTCCGTGTTTAACTGCGCATGTGTGGACGCCAGAAGTTGTCAGTTTTAC
Source organism: Somniosus microcephalus (assembly GCF_052327205.1). NCBI lineage: Eukaryota > Metazoa > Chordata > Chondrichthyes > Squaliformes > Somniosidae > Somniosus > Somniosus microcephalus. Next base: position 135,864,388 of record NC_140996.1, on the reverse strand, counting down.
AGAGTAATGACGGTGAACGCTGGCAGTTTCGGCATCATTGCAACCACAAATTCCAGGCAAATAAATGTGAAAAACATAACAGCAAGTCATGTGGCACAGATAGGACGTGCAAACAGATGCCCGATTTTTTAAAAACACACACACATTCATTTTAAGAGGTCCATAAAAGGAACACGCATGTCTGAACTTCAAGATATATTAAAAGAATTACTTTTTAAAAATAGCCAGTTAGTCTCAGCACCTCTCCTATTATCTATTCCTCTTTACATACTACAGGCTTTAAGATTATCTGAGGCTTAAGGACCTTCCAATTAGTAGACACATGCACAAGGAAGCATGTTATACACTTATACTGCAGAAGTTCTTTAGGGGGAAAAATTCAGTATTTTCCCATTTAGGGTGCTAAATTCTGAAATTGTGAAAATTTAGCACCAGGCGCTAATGTGTCTGAGGTTTCCCTAAATTGGCTGTTAGCGCTCCTGGAAAGAGCTGGGGCGCTAAATCAAGCACTAACGACCTAAGCAGGGCGCTCCAGGGGCGCTACCAGCAGCGCGATGGTGAATTTCAGGTGCGATGCAATCGGGAATGATCCTTCACACTGGCCCCTTCCAGCTCTTAAAGGGGAGGTTGCATCATTGTGCAGGTCCTCATTATCAGCATTGCTGGCTGTGAAGGCGACCTGCAAACAACTCAATTCCCTGATCGTGATGGCTGATCCCACTCTCAGGGAGAGAGCTCGTCGTTTCACGGACGAGGCATTGGAGGCATTGGTCGCAGGAGTGGAGCGAAGGAGGCTAGTGCTGTTCCCGGACACTGGAAGGAGGCCATTGCCCCAGGTATTCAGGACAATGTGGAGGGAAGTGGCCCAGGAGTTCTCGGCCAGTAGTGTGGTCGTACGCAGCCTGACACAGTGCCGGAAGTAATTCAACGACCTCACTCGGGTGGTCAAGGTGAGTATATTCTTCAACAGATCCTACATACTAGCATCTGAACCTCGGTCTGTGCACACTGCACAAACCACCACAGCCCCACCACTCACCTGCATCTGCTCAAACTCACATCCACATCTCATGCCTTGCCTACAATCACAGCTATTTAACTAAGGCAGGCATATCTCCCAAATACATAGCTGGACTCTGACTCATACACATTCATTTCTCTTGCAGGCCAAGATGGCTCACAATAGGAGGGAGCAGCAGAGAACAGGCGGGGGTGATGTGCAGTTCCAGCAGCTCTCAGACCTGGAGGAGCGAGTGCTGCGACTCATTCGGCAGCAGGTGGTGGGCAGCGTGGCCGTCGGCAACGTCGACCCCCTTGGGGGCAACAACGGTATGTTCATCCCCTCTCCTTCTCTCATCCTACTTCCCCCTCACACCACAAGCCTTTCCCACTTTCCAGCTCCTGATATTGTCTGCATACCTTGCTCCCGTCCTGCTCCATTTCCCTCACCTTAACGTGAGTCTTGTGCCTTTATGCTTTCAGAGAATCAGCAACTAGATGACCAGCCTGTCCCTGAGCCTCCCACTGAGAGTGAGGAAGGAGAAGAGGAGGAGGAGCAAAGCACCGCGTCACTGCATCTCTCACCCGCAGGCACCACCTCAGATACGGGCACTATGTGATCTTTAGAGGCAAGTTTAGTAGAGGGGTCTGCACTGGGTGATACACAGGGGATGAGCATGCTGCAGCAAGGCCAGGGGGAAAGGGTAGCTCGGGAGCCAGCTCCCCAGAGGGCGAGTTCGCGTGCGAATTCTGCTGCACAGGACTCAGATGAGGACCTCGATGGGGAAGTGTTTACAAGAAGGGTGATGGCCATGCACGCCGAGATGATAGGTGCAAAGGCAAGGGTGCCCGAGAGCCTGTCGGCAATGGTAAGGAGCATGAAGGAGTCCGCCTTCAGCATTGCACAGGGCTCTGTGCACACCATTAAGCCCATCATTTCCACACTGCAGATGGTGGACTCCCAGACAGACCATGCGGATCCAGACCTCATGACGCATGTCATGGGCAATGTGGCACCTTCCATTGCAGCACAGGTGGAAGCGACGCATCGTCTTAGTGCTGTAATGCAGGCAATGGTTGGTGGCATCGAGTCTCAGACTGCTCTCATGCAGTCTCAGCTTGATGCCACCCAAGCTCTGACTGCTGCCATCATCACTGGGTCCACCACAGTCCACCGGGGATCTCACGGTGTCGCAGCAGCCCACCAATCTGTGCACCAATGGATTGGTAGGGATGCTGAGGTACTGCCCCGGGGGAGTGGCAGTGGGTCAGTGAAGCAGGAAGCTGCTGTCCTCTCTCAGGATGACAGCATTCCTGATCCCGCCACTGCCATTCTGCCATTGCATTTGTCGCTGCCTGTCATCCAGCACTGGGTGCAGTCAATGACGCCCTGCACCATGGGGAAGCCCGCTATCATGGCAAAGCCATGCTCGCGCTGCTTCTCTCTGGTCATGAGGAAGGAAATGTAGTCCCTGCTCCTTCTGTAGAGAACATCTGTGACCTCATGGATGCAGCAATGGACGGTGAACTGCGATATGTTAGATATGTCCTCTGTTGCACACTGGAAGGATCCGCTGATGTAGAAATTGAGGGCGGCGGTGACTTTGATTGCCATTGAGAGAGACATGGTGCTCCTGTTGTGAGGCTCGAGGTCTGGTTGCAGGAGGTGGCAGAGCTCTGTGACCACGTCCGTGGTGAAGCGGAGCCTTCTAAGACACTGTTCCTCAGTGAGATTGATGTAGGAGAAATGCTGCCGGAATACCCTGGGAGGGTAAGGCCTCCTGTTGAGAGCCCTGTCAGCCCTCCTCCCTCTGGCCACATCTTTCTCTCTGCCTCTGCTGCCTCCGACGGTGATGCTGGGGGGTGAAGTCCAGTGCCAGTACAGCCCCCATTAAATGATGGAAATGTTGCACTTTCAAATGTAACCCAAATGAACGCGATACATTTTTCTCAGCCAGAGTACTCCTTCAAGCTGAGTATGCTGAAAGTGCCCCGCTCGCGTCCTGGCCACGATCTTCGGTAGCACCCCCTGACTTACCGCCGGATGCTATGTCCGATGGGGTCAGGGGGGCCTACTTGCGGCCGGATCGGCACAAATTAAAGGGAAAGTGCTGGGGGCCATTTTTGTTGCTGGCCGCCTGCCAGCACCTGCCCGATTTGCCGTCCCCGGCCTTCTGAGCAGCCCCCCCCGCGGAGTGCCGGCTGCGCTCCGTGAGCCCGGCACTTCTCTTGAGTGCCGAGCTCTTTTGCCGGCACTCCAACCCCTGCTGGCCCAGCTGGGCCCCCGGTCGCGCTGTGCTAGGCCCCTCCCCTTTAATAAGGAGAGGAAGGCCTGCAGTACCGCGGCACGTAGCGCCGTGATATTCACTTGCGGCGCCCCAAGAGGGAGGCAAGGCGCTTCCAGTAGCACCTTGCCTTCCTCTTGAGACGCTACCGGTGAATTTCGGGCGCGGGGGTACTAACTTTTTCAGGGCGCTAAAAGTAGCGCCCCGGCAAAGTTAGCGCCCCACAGGGGGCGCGACCCAATTTTCCCCCTTGGTCTTTCTAATGCTTAGCTGGAGAAAACTACACGGACAACATCAGCTCCACCTCTCCACCACCTCTTAAACCTCCATTGCTTCTCTGCCATCAGACTACTTGTCCAACATCCAGTCTTGGATGAGTTGTAAAGAGCTAAACATTGAGAAGACCAAAGCAATCAACTTTGTCCCTTAGCACAGACTCTGTACCCTCGTCACAGACTCCATCCCCTCCCTGGCTACTGTCTCAGGCTAAAGCAGACAAAATCAGCATCGTATTTGACCCCAAGCTAAGTTTGCAACGTAAAGCATTAACGAGTCCTACTTTTGTCTGCCAAAACTGCTCACTAGGATAATTCTGGAATGCAAAGATAACCCCCAGCTTCGATTCTCTACTGCTAACCGTTTCTTAAACCCCTCTCCACTGTCTCCTCCACACCCACCTCCAACAACAAGTGCGAGGAGCTCATGGACTTCTTTGTCTCTAAGATAGAGACCACCCGATCAGCTGCCTCTGCCAGTTCCCTTCCTTCCCCTAGCCTACCGGGCCAAACTTCCTCTAAGGTTCCCCCTTGCCCTAGCCCTGAACTCACATCTTTCTCCAGTTTCTCTCCGATATCCCCTCTTGACCTCTCCATGCTCATCTTGTTCATGAGACCCACTTCCTGCTCCCTCGACCCTATTCCCACTAAACTGCTGACAAACCAAATTCCTTTTCTGGCTCCCATGTTAGCTGACATTGTTAACGGTTCTCTCTCCTCAGGCACTGTCCCACTCTCCTTCAAATCTGCCGTCATCACACCTCTCCTCAAAAAAACAACCCTTAACCCCTATGTCCTTGCAAACTACCGCCCGATCCCTAACCTCCCTTTCCTCTCCAAAGACCTTGAATGTGTTGGCGCCTCCCAAATTCATGCCATTCTCTCCCAGAACACCATGTTTGAATCTCTCTAATCTAGTTTCCGCCCTTGCCACAGTACTGAAACAGCTCTAATCAAAATCACAAATGACATCCTTTGTGACTGTGACAAAGGTAAACTATCCCTCCTCGTCCTTCTTGACCTGTCTGCAGCCTTTGACACGGTTGACCACTCCATCCTCCTTCAATGCCTCTCCACCATTGTCCAGCTGGGTGGGACTGCACTCGCCTGGTTCCATTCTTACCTATCTAATCGTAGCCAGAAAATCATCTGCAACGGTTTCTCTTCTCGTTCCCGCATCATTACCTCTGGGGTCCCCCAAGGATCTATCCTTGACTCCCTCCTATTTCTCATCTATACCCTGCCCCTTGGCAGCATCATCCGAAAACACAGTGTCAGTTTCCACATGTACGCTGATGACACCCAGCTCTACCTCACCACCACTTCTCTCGGCCCCTCCATGGTCTCTAAATTGTCCAGTACTGGATGAGCAGAAATTTTCTCTAACTAAATATTGGGAAGATTGAAGCCATTGGCCCGTATTTTCCGATCGCAGGCCTCCCGCGGGTGGATGCCTGCGATCTAGAAAAATCTGCGCCCTTACCTGAGGGCTCCCGGGACGCACACGCTTCCGCTCCTGGGCCTCACCAAACTTGAAGTGCGCAGGGCCCACGTATCCCAGGGGCGCATGTAGTTCGCAGCATCCCTAGGATCATGTGGGCCATGGGGAGCCAATCACAGAAGGGAATCTCCCTTCATACATTTGACAGGAAGACCTGTCAAATATATGACTAGAGATCAATGAAAAAACATAGTAAAACTTTAAATACGTTTTTTCAAAAATCACATTTTTAAAATGACTTGAAATTGCAATAAATTAAGTATTTTAAACAAAAATTTAATTTTTTGAAAAAAATAATTAAAGTATTTTATGGGGCTAAAAATAAACTTACCTTTTTTTAAAGTATTTTTAATAGATAAATCTGTTTTTTTTTACTTTTTTCAACTCTTATCCTGGTAAAGCCTTACGCCTTACAATTCTTACGCCTGGTAAAAGTGTAAGGGTTTTCTGCGGGCGGAGGATCTCCAAAAAGCGGAACTATCCGCCTGAAGAAGCCCTTCTCCAGTACAGCCGGAGGATCTGTCAAGACCATTCTTGACAGATCAGAAATGCCGGTTTTCAGCACATGCGCTGTGCATGCCTGAAACCGGCATTTCCGATGTCCCTATGGGTGGGTACATAGTGCGTACCCACCCGTAGGGATCGGAATATCTAGGCCATTGTCTTCGGTCCCCGCCACAAATTCCATTCCCTAGCCACTGACTCCATCCCTTTCCCTAGCATCTGCCTGAGGATCAACCACGCTGTTTGCAATCTTGGTGTCATATTTGACCCTGAAATAAGCTTCCGATCACATATCCACGGTATAACTAAGACCGCCTATTTCCACCTCTGTAACATTGCCTGTCTCTGCTCCTGCCTCAGCTCATCTGCTGCTGAGACCCTCATCCATGCCTTTGTTACCTCTAGACTTGACTATTCCAATGCACTCCTGGCTGGCCTCCCACATTCTACCCTTTGTAAACTTCAGGTCATCCAAAACTCAGCTGCCCGTGTCCTAACTCGCACCAAGTCCCGTTCACCCATCACCCCTGTGCTCGCTGACCTACATTGGCTCCCGGTTAAGCAATGCCTTGATTTCAAAATTCTCATCCTTGTTTTCAAAACCCTCCATGGCCTTTTCCCTCCCTATCTCTGTAATCTCCTTCAGTTCCACAACCCCCTGAGATATCTGCGTTCCTCAAATTCTGCCTTCTTGAGCATCCCTAACTATAATTGCTCAACCATTGGTGGCCGCGCCTTCAGCTGCCTCGGCCCTAAGCTCTGGACCTCCCTCCCTAAATCTCTCCGCCTCTCTACCTCTCTTTCCTCCTTTAAGACGCTCTTTAAAACCTACCTCTTCGACCAAGCTTTTCGTCATCTGCCCTAATTTCTTCTTATGTGGCTGAGTGCCAAATTTTTGTCTTTAACACTCCTGTGAAGCGCCTTGGGATGTTTTACTATGTTAAAGGTGCTATATAAATACACGTTGTTGTTGCAACTCCATAAGCTCTCCATCACAAAAGCTACCGACTACCAGCTCAATAACTTTGTCCGCATCTGCCCCTACCTCAGCCCATATGCCTCTGAAACCTCATTCATGCTATTGTCATCTCTAGACTCGATAACCCTAATTTTCCTAGCCAGCTTCCCATCTTCCACCTTCTGCAAACTTCAGCTCATCCAAAACTTTGCTGCCCGTATTCTATCTCACACCAACTTCCACTTGTTCATAATCTCTGTCATCACTGACCTATATAGAGTTCTGGTCACACAAGGCCTCAAATTTATAATTCTCATCCTTATGTTTAAATCCATCCATTAGCTCACCCCTCCAGTATCTCTGCAACCTCCTCCAGCCCTACAACATCCCCAAACTCTCAATTACTCTGACTCCACCTCATGTGCATCTCCCCTCCCTTTGCCCCACCATTACCAGTCATGCTTTCATCCATGTAAGCCCTACACTCTGAAATTTTCTCCCTAAACCTAATCCACTATGCACCTCCCTATCATCATTTAAGACCTTCTGTAAAACCCTCAGTTTAGGTTTACATCTCCAATAACCGGTTTCAAATCCAACGCAGATTTATGGGATGAAGGCCTTTTTTTCCCTCCGTTTTTCTCCAATGTTTCTTCTTCCTCTCCTTTGCTGATGGCATTGATGTCTTGATGGGGTGCTGTGTCACTGATCACTCTTAACCTAGTTCATAGTGGGAATTAACCCACAACCTAAAATTGCCCCAATATACCACTATTTCGCTACCTCATTCAGAAAATGAAAAATGTCATGTTGGTGCAGTAGTGGATGCTCCTCTGAGGGCAGGTCTGAGTCACATTGTTAGGACAGAGTACAGACAGCTTTACTCTGCATCAAACCATATTATACCTAACCCAGGAATGACCAGCAGTGACTCGGAGTATCCAAAATTTCACTTCCATTACTAACATCCTTTATTTTAATGAAGCAAAAAATGCACTCTAGATATCTTTAGAATAAAATATCTTGTTCCTGTTATGTAAATCAAGTTGGTCTTCATCATAATCTTTGAAACTGTCAACTACAGTTTGAACAGTAGCTGGTGAATTTTCTCATTCCTCATTAAGTATTCTTGTTTGTTTCTTTCTAATTGTTAATTTTTCTTGTTCATAGTTCTGTTATTCTTCTGTTATTCGTCAATCACTTCTCTCCCTAAATTGATCTTCTCCCCAATCATATTCTGCCAGAAATAATCAAAACATTTCAGCAACAAAAAAAAATGCCCAATCACATGGCAGCTAAAAACATTTCTTGAAAATACATGCAACATTGTACTCTGATCTAGAATCAGAGGAAAGCTTTGACAATAGGTTTCCTTTAAATTGCGCTCTGTACCTCCTAATTTTTTGGGGGGCCGCATGGCCCCTTTAACAAGCTGTGTGGCCCATTCAAACTTCCGCACATGCGCATGTTTTTGCATTGTGAAGCCAGCTCACCGGCTGCGTGGGACCTCGAGACAGCTGTGTGGTCGCGCAGCTTTTTAAAAATTAGTTTACGGGATCAGGGCGTCGCTGGCACTGCCAACATTTATTGCGCATCCCTAGTTGCCCTTGAGAAGGTGGTGGTGAGCCGCATTCTTGAACTGCTGCAGTCCATGTGGTGAAGGTACTCCCACAGTGCTGTTAGGTAGGGAGTTCCAGGATTTTGACCCAGCGACGATGAAGGATCGGCGATATACTTCTATGTCAGGAGGATGGTTTGTGACTTGGAGGGGAACTTGGAGGTGGTGGTGTTCCCATGCGCCTGCTGCCCTTGTACTTCTAGGTGGAAGAGGTTGCGGGTTTGAGAGATGCTGCCGAAGAAGCCTCAGCGAGTTGCTACAGTGCATCTTGTAGATGGTACGCACAGCAGCCACGGTATGCCGGTGGTGGAGGGAGTTAATGTTTAAGGTGGTGGACGGGGTGCCAATCAAGCGGGTTGCTTTGCCTGGATGGTGTCGAGCTTCTTGAGTGTTGTTGGAGCTGCACTCATCCAGGCAAGTGGAGAGTATTCCCTCACACTCCTTGCTTGTGCCTTGTAGATGGTGGAAAGGCTTTGGGGAGTCAGGAGGTGAGACACTCGCCGCAGAATGCCTAGCCTCTGACCTGCTCTTGTTGCCACAGTATTTATGTGGCTTGTCCAGTTAAGTTTCTGGTTAACGGTGACCCCCAGGATGTTGATAGTGGGGGATTCGGCAATGGTAATGCCATTGAATGTCAAGGGGAGGTGGTTAGACTCTCGTTTGTTGGTGATAGTCATTGCCTGGCACTTGTGTGGCGCAAATGTTACCTGCCACTTATCAGCCCAAGCCTGAACATTGTCCAGGTCTTGTTGCATGCGGGCATGGACTGCTTCATTATCTGTGGAGTTGCGAATGGCGCTGAACACTGTGCAGTCATCAGGTAACATCCCCATTTCTAACCTTATGTTGGAGGGAAGGTCATTGATGAAGCAGCTGAAGATGGTTGGGCCTAGGACACTGCCCTGAGGAACTCCTGCAGCGATGTCCTGGGGCTGTGATGATTGACCTTCAACCTCCACAACCATCTTCCTTTGTGCTAGGTGTGACTCCAGCCAGTGGAGAGTTTACCATCCGATTCCCATTGACTTCAGTTTTACTAGGGCTCCTTGATGCCACACTCGGTCAAATGCTGCCTTGATGTCAAGGGCAGTCACTCACACCTCACCTCTGGAATTCAGCTCCTTTGTCCATGTTTGGACCAAGGCTGTAATGAGGTCGGGAGCCGAGTGGTCTTGCCGGAACTCAAACTAGGCATCAGTGAACATGTTATTGGTGAGTAAGTGCCGCTTCATAGCACTGTCGATGACACCTTCCATCACTTTGTTGATGATTGAGAGTAAAATGATGGGGCGATAATTGGCCGGGTTGGATTTGTCCTACTTAAAGGGAATGCTGCACCTGTTCCCGTGCAGCACACAATCTAACCTCCTCTTCAGCCCACGAGTAATGTTATAGAGTGTCCAGTGGTATAAAACATTGCTTCATCAATACTGCTACAATCATCGCATTATGAATATAGCTACTGAAATCTGAGGCAAATTAAAAATAACAAATACAATAGGCAGGGCATGCATACTTTTATCAATTTTGAAATATGGAAATTGGTGAGCATAAGTACTGAATTAGAGGTGTCTGATGAATGACAGATTCCCTAATGGTAATTTTGGAAGATGCATTTCACCAACAAGGTGAGATCTGTTGACAATTTGCGGACCCTGACTCACTACCGGATCATTTACTTGGCTGAATTCCTGGTATGCAAAAGAGTACTGGGCTCTGACTTTTCACTTAGTTAGTCCACAGTGTTGCATACATGATGCTTGCCATTGGTTAATTAATGGCTACTGTAACTTCCTAAGCCACACAAGCTGGCTGGGATGTCACAGAGGTAGCGAGGAATTAGGTGCAGGCTGCTCTTTTACTCTTTCTCTCTCTCTCTCTACATGATTGGACATAGACACTAACTTAACAGGAACAGGAGAACAAATTCTATGTTTCCCACATCACAGCTCCTCCTAGATTGGTGCACCTCTTAACACCAGCAACATGTGGAAAGGTGCCTTTTTTGTATATTCATTCATGGGATGTGGGTGTCGCTGGCAAGGCCAGCATTTATTGCCCATCCCTAGTTGCCCTTGAGAAGGTGGTGGTGAGCTGCCTTCTTGAACCTCTGCAGTCCGTGTGGTGAAGGTACTCCCGCAGTGCTGTTAGGTAGGGAGTTCCAGGATTTTGACCCAGCGATGATAAACTTCCAAGTCAGGATGGTGTGTGACTTGGAGGGGAACTTGGAGGTGGTGGTGTTCCCATGCGCCTACTGCCCTTGTCCTTCTAGGTGGTAGAGTTTGCGGGTTTGGCAAGTTGCTGCAGTGCATCTTGTAGATGGTACACACTGCAGCCACGGTACGCCGGTGGTGGAGGGAGTGAATGTTTAAGGTGGTGGATGGGGTGCCAATCAAGCGGGCTGCTTTGTCTTGGATGGTGTCGAGCTTCTTGAGTGTCGTTGGAGCTACACTCATCCAGGCAAGTGGAGAGTATTCCATCACACTCCTTACTGGTGCCTTGTAGATGGTGGAAAGGCTTTGGGGAGTCAGGAGGTGAGACACTGCCTATCAATGTATGTTCCTGACAGGAGGAGTCGCTGTGTTCTTCAGGGAGGGGTTATTTTATGGGTGAGTGGGACATATACATGAATAAAGTTAAGAAAAACTCTATGAGGAAATCCAGCACTAACACTGATGCTACCATTCACTATAAAGAAAAAAAATGCTGGAAAATTACAGCTGTAGTCGTGGAATAGTCAAATGACTACATGTCCTACTTCCTTTTTAAAACTAGGCCAATATTTATCCCTCAACCAACATCACTACAGCAGATTAACTGGTCATTATCTCATTGCTGTGTCTGGAATCTTGCTGTGCGCCTTGCTGTCACGTTTCCTACATTACAACAATGATCACACTTCAAAAGTACTTAATTGGCTACAAAGCGCTTTGGGACATCCTGAAGTCGAGAATAGTGCTGTATAAGTCTTTTTTCTTTATACTTGTTCTTCAATGTGCTGAACTGGTGATATTTACATGTTTTTGTTTTGCATCCTCATATTGGCCCAGAAATTCGGGTCCCCACGCGTGAGTACGCACTGGGTACTCACGCGTAGGCCCAATGAAAGTGCCGGTTTCGTGCATGCACTGCGCATGCGCGGGAAACCGGAACTTCCATTCCCTTGAAAGAAGGGGTTGACAGGTGGAACGCGTGTGCCGGAGAGGCAGCGCGTGCGTATCGAACGTACTTTTTTTTGCAGGTTTCTCCGGGAGGGTAAGTCTCCAGCAGTTACACTTTTAAAAAGCAGGTGCAAGGCCTGCTTTTAACAAGGTAAGTGGCGAATTATTTAAAATTAAAACATTTTTTCCACAGGTTTATTATTTTTAAATACTTTAAAGAAAGGTAAGTTTATTTTTAGCCCCGTTAGAAAATGTAATTAATTTTTTCAAAAATTTAAATGATTGTTTAAAATAGTTATTTCATGTAATTTATAGTTATTTTAAAAATGTGATTAAAAAAAAATTTACTTGAAGTTTTAGTTATGTTTTGGGGCTTATAGTATTTATAGGTTTGACAGCTATTCCTGTCAAATTTATGAATGAAGCATTCCCTGCTACCATTGGCTCTCCATGGCCCACGTGATCCCAGGGGACGCTTTGAACTAACTGTGCCGCTGGGATACACAAGCACTGCACGCCGGCAGTTGGAGGAGGTCCCGGATCGGAATCCCACGTGGGCCCACAGCTCAACGGCCGGCGCGCAAGGTAAGTGCAGGTCGGGGGCTTGCACCCGCGGGAAGCCCCCGACCCGAATTTCTGGGCCATTGTTTCAGCCACAATGTAATCGCACAATATTTTCCACTAAAATGATTTCTCAGATGTTACATAGAGAACAGCAATCCAAGCAAGCACATATCAGGTAAAATAAACTAGCACATAATGCCACCCCTTCCTGACTACTTAAACTGAAATCAAAGGTGCTCAATCTCAGTGCCCTGCTTCACCCTGAGCACAATGTCAAACTCTACCTCCATTTCATCACTAAGACTACCTAATTCTACCTCTGAAATATAACCAGTCTCTGTTTAACCTCGTCCCACCTGAGATGAAACCCTCCTTCGTCACCTCCAGACTTCACTTATCTAACACACACTTTGCATGGTTCTAAATAGCCCCAAACTCTTCCATCTCTTCGCTACCCTCATCACCATCAACATTAAATCCTGCTCATCTATTGAGATTAATTAATTGGAATTAGAATTAAAAAGGTAGAGCTGCCATGGTGAACACAAGTAATGGAGCAGGCTCAATTGGCTGAATGGCCTACACCTGTTTCTATCATCATTGTCATTATCAGTCTCTATTCAATTCATCATCCAATGAAATGAAATCAAAATTCCTCCTCCTCATCCACATAACCGTCCATGACCTTGTCCTACCCTTTCTTTGCAAGCTCTTCAAGCTCTACATCTCTGCCCGTATCCTCTGCTCTTTTCACTCTCCCTCCCACTGCACCATTATCAGAAGTGGAACCATCAGCAACCTTGCCCACCTCCACACTCTGAAACACACTTTATAAACCCCTCCACTTTGCTCCACCTCTTTCCATCTACAAAAGCCTTTTTTTAAACTTACCTCTTCAACTGCACCTTATCTAACCTCTCCCCCTGCTGCTGCATAGATCCGACCCTGGCTGGTCTTGGGGATACTTTCATAAGTTAAAAGGTGTTATATAAATACAAGTAGTAGTTGTTGTAAAAGGGTATTTACCTTTTCAGAGAAGTGAACCTAGAGAGCAAATAATGTTGAATCTGCTCATTTTTAGTTATATCCAGACATTTTTAGCTTTCTCATCATCAATACACCTCAGATAAAATTGATTCAAAATTCCAGATAAGAGTGCTTGTAACAATACATCTTCATCACTACCAAAGATATTGGGACTTCAAGTTAACTTGGAGTTTGTGGGGTTTGGGAAGAGAGAAATGGGGGAACTCCAGGGTCTCAAAGTGAACCTTTGCTCATTTGCATAGGCTTGCAATCCCAATATATCCCAATCCAAGATTTCAGTTTTTGTATACACCCTATTTTCCATGTATATTACAATGATAAATTGTGCCTAAAAAGACAGAGGTGTAAAGATGGAAATGATTTTGTCCCTGTCCCCCCAGCAATGCTGTCATTTTAAAAATAAAAAATACCAATATCATAAGCCATTGTAAAAAATAGTCGTGGAAAATATAACATTATACTTCATTAAATACAATTGATACATCTCATCTGTGCAATACCTGAAGAGCCATACTTACATAGGGGACAGTCTCCAGTGCGTCTGTATTTACAATAATGGGGGCAGGGCTCGCCTGTGTGTAAACAAAAATATAGTCAAACTTATTTGCAAGAATTGCTAGTTCCTGACTACAAATCAGCCATATTGTCTATTGCCTAAATTAGTATATTGCTGTAAATCAAACTGATTGGCTGTATTTAATACTTAAAATATTAAAACTATATAAAAATGAGACCAGTAGTAATGAAAGTGAAGTTACTTAATAAAAAGTATTATGCTCAGTATTATAAGTTAGAACCCTATTAATGCATGGCTAATGCATATATCAAGATTAAATACCACTTAAATTGCACCATTTGAATAATCAGATCCATGGCTGTTTAACAGAAATATTTTATCTCCAGCTTCCCATATTTATAGTAAATTGTTTTCAGATATTTATGCAATAACTTGATCATATTTCACTGAGCATTTAGTAGGAATTTTAATCACTTGTTGCACTACTTTTTGGATAAGTGAAAATGTTACAGACTTATGAGCATTCTCAAGGAGCCACACTCTATAATATTTGGTGACCATGGCTGCGATTTTGCCAACCGAGGTGGGTCCAGAGTGACCGGGGTCGGTGTCGCAGTCCCAGCCCGCTGCCCACTGCAGCCCGCACTCTCCAAGCAATTTTTCATTGATTGGGCTTGTTAAGCCCGCCCTGCGAGGTTCCCGGCCAATTAATAGGAAGTGGGGCTGATGATGTCATTTGATCATACGTCATCAGCCGGTTTCCTTAAAGGGGCCGTGTCCAAATTGATCTTAACAGTTCTGCTGTCAGTATTCTACAGCATTGAGGTCCTGCAAACACTGACAAGCACTGCACAAAGGTGCATGGCTGCACCCAGGCTCTCCCATGACTCCCTCCATAGCTTATGGAGGGAGTCACAGCATGCAGGGAGGTTCTCTTCCCTTCCCATAGGCGGAAGAGACCTACCCAGGAGATCAACGCAGCCTGGTTGCACATTGCACAGGAGGGCATAAGCAGAGATGACGTCAGGAGGACCAGGCTGCAGTGGCGCAAACCTTTCAATGATCTGAGCAGATCATGAAACCTTACTGCCAAGCCACACTCAATCTCATCCTGCTGTGCCACTCATCACACCCACATCACTCTGCTTTACCTCCCCTACCCCTGCACATCTTTACTCACACCAACTTACCTTGCATCTCCACCCATCCCTCTCTATCTACATTTTCACTTCCCCATCTCACTAGCCACCCCTCACACTCGCCCTCAATCTACTGCATGCATACAAATTAACACACAAGGGTTGGCACCTGGGTGGATTAGCCAATGTTCATGTGAAGTTTCTGTTAATGTGCTGGCAAACATTGAAATCTATATTTTCAAAACTTTACCTTATTGGACAGATCTGTGCTCACCTTTTGAAATGTCTTAGTGAGTTCCAGTGAATGGTAAGACATAACTCCCCCTCCCCAATTGTGATGAGTGTGAAAGGAATGGCGTGGGCATTGCAGAGGGGCTTTATGGTGCTGGTGTGGGGTGATGTCTCCGAATGATGTGAACCCCGTTAAAAGAGTGGGAAAATAGAAATAGGCTGGCAAAATAGTAGTTAACAAGTGTTTAACAAGCATTTTTACTATCTTAAATGCCTCCCCAGCCGCTTGGTGTCGGGTCTGTTCTGAAATCACAGACTCGACACTTTGGAAATTTACATGGAGGCGGGTTCGGAGTGGGTCCCCAACCCGCTGTCAATCATTTTGATTTTGGCAGTGGACCCGCCTCCGAACTCACACTCTGAGCACCAGCAAAATCGCGGCCCATGAGTCTGAACACAATTCGAGAGGTGGAGAAACCTATTGGTTCCATACAAAGCTCATATTTACTACAATAAGATTGCAATTTTTCAGTGATTTTCATAGTTGCGCAAATCCAGTGCGGTTCTTTGGTTGTTTGAAATTTACCCTTCCATAGCCATTTATTATGGAGCGGCATCATTATACATGAAGCACTCCACAGAAATGCCATCACTAAAGCAACCTACTAGATGCAAAAATCTTGCTCAAGTGTGTCTATGCCAGCAATAAAATTGCCAACAGTTTCCACGGGCTGGGTTTTCATTGAGGAGTCGGGTAGGAGGCGGGACTAAAACTTTCAAGGTTGTAGTCACGCCTCCATCGAGTTCCAGCCAACCCACGCAATTTAGACTTGATTGACCTTATTGAGCCCACCCTGCGGGCTCAGCAGGCCAATTAAGGGCCACCTGGCAACAGGTGACGTCACAGATTGAAATTTCATCTGTCAAGACATTTTGACAGATGAAATATCAGCGTTTCACAGCTGTTTGAAGCAGTCAAACACTGACAATCTGTACTCCAGGCTAATTCCTTCCTCTCAGGATGATTTAGAGATCTCCCCGGAACAGAAAGCAGAGGCTGCAGATTTTGACAGCTGACGGCCATTCTGCTTTCTGTGCCGGTGAGATGAGGGACTCCCGAGACCTGAAGGAAGGAAGGCTGTAAAGGTAAGTAAAGGTTAGTAGAACTTCTTTAAACACTTTACACAGACCAAACACCCTTACCTCTGCACTCATGCACCCATCGCTCACCTGAACACCAGACATCTCAACCCCTCCAAGCCCTTCATCCCGACGGTCCGCCTCCTCTAACGTGGCATGGTTTGAAGCCGTCAGGAATCCCACACTTCAACATTAAAAATAGGGATTAAGCTAAAAACTGCCTGTTAACTACCTGTTAACAGGCAGTTAATTGGCACTAATCCCCTTCCCGCCTCGGGTAGGCGGGTCCCAGTGCGGGTTGGGTACCCGCCTCCTTTGATACTGGCACGGAGGCGGGTTGGGTGCGGGATGGGCTTGTGCCCCCCGATTTTGGGATTTTAACCCCCCACACACCTCCAATCCCGCCTCCACAGCCCAATGAAAATCCTGCCCCACATGTTTGAGTATGTCTATGTAGAGCACTGCTTTTCCCCTGTCAACAATGATGTGAGCAAGCAGTATTATCTTTGCTGCCCTCTCATACCACTGTCAAACATGCACCTCTGGGCAGATTGTAAATGGGGTATTAGATTAAATTAAGTTAGATTAGCACTAAATAATCACATAACTGACCCAAGCATAAAAGCACAAAATCACTGTCCATTCACTCCCAACTCTAGAATTATTGCTCTGAAATTTCAAAACTTCATTACAAAATTCTAATCTAAGCATTAAATGTAGTTTTAAATGCTAACGCACAAATGGCTGGATTCTCGTCCCAATGGCAGCTTAGCTAATACACAAAGTAACTGAATAGACAGTGCAGTACCATTGAATTGGAATGGCTGTGTACCATACTCTAAAAGCCTCTACAGTGTAGGATTTAACTATTGAAATAAAAACACATAACGGCATATCTTTCAACATTTTTATATCTGAAAAAATTCCTTATCCCAAACTTGGCTTTGACAGAAAAAGAATAAGACAAAAACGACCACAATTTCTGGACTAGACCCTGGAATTGAAAATGGAAATAGTATTGTTTTGGTATGAATTATAATTTAACAATTAATTCTAAATAACTATGCATGCGTTGATTGCCAACATGCAGCATTGTAATAAAACTAAAGTTTTTGAAACTAAGTTAAAAACAGATTAACTAAGACAGTGATTAGTTAATAGTATGCATGTAAATATGTGTGATTTGATTAGGGATAAATTTATTAATTTTGTTCGGAATCTTTTCTGGTGTATCTCATTTCACCTTTGTGCCCAAGAGGACACTGTGATATTCCATGAGACAGGGATGGTATGATGGGGATGTGGTGAGCAACAGGAATCTGGTGTTTCATTCATTCGAATCGGAGTCTGATGAGCCGTTCATGGACAACCCGTTCGGAAGGACGATTGGTTGCCTCCCTCCCTCCTCTTGCTCTTGCTCCTCATCCTCCTCCTCGACCTGAGGTGGTGGCGCAATCCCTGGTGGCAAGGACTGCGCCCTCACGATGGCCAAGTTGTGAAGCATGCAGCAGACCACCACGAAATGAGACACCTGTTCCGCTGAGTACTGGAGGGCTCCTCCCGAGCGGTCAAGGCAGCTGAACCATTGCTTCAGTAGCCCGATGGTCTGCTCAATGATGTTCCTGGTGAAGCGCTGGGCACGCGTGTTAGGGTTGCAGAGGGGAGTCATGAGCCAAGTGGAGAGTGGATAGCCCTTGTCTCCGAGCAGCCACCCTCAAGTTTGATGTGGTGGCTGGAAAAATGCTGGCACACCTGACTGACACAGGATGAAGGCATCATGGCTGCTGCCAGGATAGTGGGCATTGAAATTGAGGATTCACTGTGTGTGGTCGCTCATCAACTACACCTTAAGTGAGTAGTAGCCTTTGCGGTTATGAAAGATCTCAGGATTGTTATGTGGCATCCGCAAAGCCACGTGGGTGCAGTCGATGGCGCCCTGCACCATGCGGAAGCCTGCTATTCTGGCAAAGCCACATGCATGCTTGTCCTGCAACCAATGTAGTCCCTTCTCCTGGTGTAGAGAGCCTCAGTGAACTCCCGGATGCAGCGATGGATGGCAAACTGTGAGATGATGGCTATGTCTCCTGCTGCAGACTGGAAGGATCGCTGGCGAAGAAATTGAGAGCCACGGTGACGTTGACTACTACTGGGAGAGCCGTGGTCGCCCTGCTCTAAGGCTGCAGGTCTGGTTGCAGGAGGTGGCAGAGTTTTGCGACCACCTCCTTGGTGAAGCATAGCCTCCTACGACACTGCTCCTCATTGAAATGGAGGTAGCAAACGTGCTGTCGGAAAACCCTAGGTGGGTAAGGCCTCCTGTTGAGAGCCCTCATGCTCCTCCCTCTGCGCACATGTTCCCATCTTTCTCGCTGCCTCCGCTCCCTCTGCCGTAGATCATAGACTGTAAGCATGTGTAGTGAGCAGAAGCCTTTAAAAAATAATGAAGGTGTTCTGCACTTGCAACATCATTCCCTGTTACCTTAGAACCTTGAAAGAAGTAAAGAAAGATGCTGAAGTTGCAGAAAGTAGCAGAGAGCCACTCAAACAGCATAAACAGGTCAGGTGTAACTGATGATCCCTTTAAATATCATTGCTGGAGGCTCCTGCCTGTGGTTGAACACCTGCACTCCCTGTTGTTATTTAGGCATGCCAGTAAGTTGAACAGCAAAATCCAATGCTGCAAATTGGGCGTCAAGTGAGTGATGCACACTCACTGACGTCACAATTTCATTCGTTAAAACTTTCCAGCAATCACATTTACCGGCAGCGCTACCGACCCTCGCTAAAGAAGAGCGCCAGCCGCTGTTTTCTTCTTGACATTTCATGGTGGTAACGGGTGGCAAAAACCACCTGAGTTTTTAGCCCAGAGTCAATCTGCAAAGAGCCATTACATCTCATCAACAGATTACTTTTTAATTATCCAAAAATTATATAATCAAGAAGTGAATCTCTGGTTCCACTCCTATATTAGGAGCACAAAAATCTCATCTTGGAAATGCAACGGGTCAAGGTTGATCAATGTAGATATTATTTTATTGTAAATGTCAAGTCACCAATGAGAAATGTTTTCTTTTGGCAGGGAAAATTAGGACAAATTTCCTTTTTCTCTTTTTGGAAGCTGTGTTATTTAGGTCCCCCGGGGAGCAGTCCATAATAATAGATCACACAACTGGTACATGATCCACAGAAAGCAGCAGACTTCATCGGGCAAATGGTCTTTTCTTGTTTCTTTATTCTTCTTTTAAATTATTTTGCAAAATTTCCTGTGTACAGGACACAACACTAAAAAACCTATTTGTTTCTTTTGCTTACATGTATACAAAGAGAGGGTGCAGAAGAGATTTACTCGAATGTTACCAGGGATGAGGGACTTCAGTTACGTGGAGAGACTGGAGAAGCTAGGGTTGTTCTCCTTCGAGCGGAGAAAGTTAAGAGGAGATTTGATAGAGGTGTTAAAAATCATGAACGTTTTTGATACAGTAAATAAGGAGAAACTGTATCCAGTGGCAGAAGGGTCGGTAACCAGATGACACAGATTTGAGGTAATTGGCAAAAGAATCAGAGGTGACATGAGGCAACATTTTTTTACACAGCAAGTTGTTGTGATCTGGAATTCACTGCCTGAAAGGGTGGTGTAAGCAGATTCAACAGCAGCATTCAAAATAGAATTGGATAAATATTTGAAGGGAAAACATTTACAGGGCTATGGGGAAAAGAGCAGGGGAGTGGGACTAATTGGATAGCTCTAACACAGAGCCAGCACAGGCAGGATGGGCTGAATAGCCTTCTTCTGTGCTGTATCATTCTATGATTCATAAGAACATAAGAAATAGGAGCAGGAGCAGTCCATTTGGCCCCTCGAGCCTGCTCCGCCATTCAATAAGATCATGGCTGATCTGATCTTGGCCTCAACTCCACTTACCTGCACGCTCCCCATAACCCTTGACTCCCCTGTAGTTCAAATATCTGTCTATCTCCGCCTTGAATATATTTAATGACCCAGCCTCCACAGCTCTCTGGGGTAGAGAATTCCAAAGATTCATGACCCTCTGAGAGAAGAAATTCCTCCTCATCTCTGTTTTAAATGGGTGACCCCTTATTCTGAAACTATGCCCGCTAGTTCTAGATTCCCCCATGAGGGGAAACATCCTCCCTGCATCTACCCTGTCAAGCCCCCTCAGAATTTTATGTTTCAATAAGATCACCTCTCATTTCTAAACTCCAATGAGTATAGACCCAACCTGCTCAACCTTTCTTCACAAGACAATCCCTTCATCTCAGGAATCAACCTAGTGAACCTTCTCTGAACAGCCTCCAATGTAAGTACATCCCTCCTTAAATAAGGAGACCAAAACTGCACGCAATACTCCAGATGTGGTTTCACCAGCGCCCTGTACAGTTGTAGCAAGACTTCCCTACTTTTATTCTCCATCCCCCTTGCAATGAGGGCCAACATTCCATTTACCTTCCTAATTACTTGCTGTACCTGCATGCTAATGTTTTGTGTTTCATGTACGAGGACCCCCAGATCCCTCTGTACCACAGCATTTTGTAGTCTCTCCCCAGGTAAATAATAATTTGCTTTTTTATTCTTCCTACTAAAGTGGATAACCTCACATTTTCCCACATTATACTCCATCTGCCAAATTTTTGCCCAATCACTTAACCTATCTATATCCCTTTGCAGACTCCTTGGGCTCGATTTTTATTCCCAAGGTGGGTTGGAGTCGGGTTGCGTGATGGGCGGGTTCAGGAGCCGCTTTCGGCGGGATCAGCTGTTGATGTCCAATTTTAATTAAATCAGCTTGTTGAGTTCATCGGGGCGTGCTGGCCGGTTCAATGAGTGCGATCGGGTCGGCTGGCCACCTCTGATGACGTCATCATAGCAGCTGGTTTTAATGCTCCCATTCAGCCTAAGCCTTTCTCTTCTACATTCTGATAGTCTGTGATTTTGCTACAACAACAATGAGTTCTTCCAGAGGCAAGGCAGCTCCACACTTTAATGATGAGTCCTTCCATGCTCTTGTCAATGCTGTAAGAGGGCGCAGGGAGATTCTCTTCCCTCCAGATGGCTGGAGTAAGCCTCCTTAGCAGACCAAGGCAGCCTGGCTGCACATTGCTGAGGAAGTCAGCGCAAGGTCCATATGTTCACGCTCATGGATCCAGTGCCGAAAAAGGTTTAATGATCTTGTGCGAACATCAAAAGTGAGCATCCCATCACATTTACCTTCAATCTGCTTCCCTTCTCTTCTCATCACCAGCACTCTGCGCTGTAAGCCTCCTCTTCCACATACTACCTTACCCTTGCTTCCCTTGCACCCTTACCTATTCATCTCTGTCTCTGTCCTGAATCACTTCATCATCCTGCCTATGCACCCCTTAGACTCGCTCTCACTGTTATGCAGTGACAACAACTAACAACGCACAGGGAGCTAGCTTCCTCTTGGCACCTCACCCCATCTTCGTCTCCCTCAAAGCTTCTACGGTAGGGATTCTTCACACTCACTCAATCAATGTGGTTGAAACTCCACTTGTGTCTCTCCTTGCAGGAAAAGATAGCCCACAATAAGAGGGAGAGAGCATTGACTGGAGGAGGTACACCAACCCGAGCAACCTTGACAAGTGCTGAGGAGGCTGCACACAAAATTGTTGGAGGTGGCGAGGATCTGGAAGGGGGGCGATGGAGGGACGGGCACACTAGAGGAAGCTGGTGACATAATAGAGTGTCATCCCTCTCATTGACATTTAGTGATTGACTGCAATGGCATATGGGTCCAGAAATTCCGTTCGCAGCCCTCCCACGGGTGGAGGGCTGCGATTTGGGAAAATCTCCACCTGGACCAGAGGGCTCCCAGGAGGCGCAGAGTTCCATTGCTGTGCCTCTTCAAACTGCCGGCGTGCAGGGCATGCGTAGCCCAGGGGCGCAGGAGGTTCGCGGCGTCCCTGTGATTACGTGGGCCATGGGGAGCCAAACAGAGCAGGGAATCTCCATTCATAGATTTGACAGGAAGACCTGTCAAATCTATGAAAAGAGATCATCCCAAAACATAAGTAAAAACTCAAATAAAAAAATTTTTAAATCACATTTTAAAAATGAATATAAATTACATAAATTAACTATTTTAAACAAAAATTACAATTTTTGAAAAAAATAATTAAAGTTCTTAACGGGGCTAAAAATAAACTTACCTTTCTTTAAAGTATTTTAAAATGATAAATCAGTGGAAAATTTTTTTTTTACTTTCTTCAACTCTTAGCCTGGTAAAAGCAGGCCTTGCCAGATCGGAAATGCCAGTTTCCAGTGCATATGCAGTGCATGCCTGAAACCGGCATTTCCGTTGGCCCTACAGGTGAGTACACAGCGCGTACACACCCGTAGGGACCGGAATTTTTGCCTCATTATGTTCAAAGAGAATCGCGTTATATCATCTGCACAAAAGGATGTGTCTGCTACATCAATATCAGATGTCTAAATCATGCCTTTACTCTCCCACAGGACCATCGAGCACCCCCCTCCCCACGATCCAAGATGAAGAGCCAGACAACTCCTCAGGGGAACTTGAAGCCTCTGAGGGAGGAACGTCATCAGGACTCAGCGTACCCAGCCCCAGCACAGCAACGCTCACCTCAGTGGGGCCCTCGCGAGTTAGAGTAGTGTTGCCACCTGGTCTATCACAGCGCACAAGTGAGCATCAGCAGATGGTGGAGACAGCAACAGCTCTGCTGAGCTGCATGCAGACGCTGTGCCTCTGGGGCCATCCAGAAAAAGAGCGTCTCGGGAACAAGTGCAGGAGTCTCTGGAACGGTTTGCCTCCAGGGTTAGTGCGAGTGTGGGTAGAATGGAGAAGTCCATCTGTGACATCAGCACTGCCGTGGTGGAGGCAATGGCGCATGAACGCACCTCCATGGATAGGATGGCAACCTCCATGGAAAGGCTGGCTACCGCCATGGAGGAAATAAGTCGCCAGAGTCAGGAAAACATGGTTACTGTTCAAAATAGATTGTCATTTCTGGAGGAGAGATGGGCAGCTATTGAGCAGAGAGACCACAGCTTCATGGACATCCTTGTGATGAGGACTGCCAGTGCAGATACGGGTGCACATGGCCCCCCTGAAGTGCAGCAAGATGTTCTCCGGCCACTTGCCAGCACTGAGGTGCAGCTGACCCATGAGAGGGATGTTTTTGGCAGGCCACAAGGAAGTGTGGGCTCCTCTCCAAGTGCTCACACGACCATGCCACTGCGGAGCCCGCGGTCAGAGACCCACTTTGCAGAGCCAACTGAGATGGCCGTTTCAGGCCCTGCACAGCCGCAGGAAGAGCAGACTGTTGAAGAGCCCTCCCAGGCTCCCAAATCCAGAGGATGCCTGCCAAAGGCATGTAAGCAGGCGCAGCATCCTAGTCAGCAAGGTGCCTCTACATCTGCTGAAGCCACAGGGGTAGCAGCACGTAAAAGCACACGTAAGAGAAAGATTAAGCACATATAGTCACAAGGGGACTCACGTGGGTGTTTTGTCTTTTTTTTCTGACTGTTCTTGGTTTGTGATCCTTTTGTCATGTCGTAAAGAAAAATTATGGCAAACAATTGATTGTGTGGCCTATGTGTTCTGGGAAATGGCAAATGCGCATTGAGGGCTCAGGGCGACTTGCTTTTGTAATGCTGATGGTGAAAGTGATAAAAAATAACCGGGTATTGCCGAGATGATGTATGACATTGGTAAAATGTTGCCTACAATTACAGAGCCATATGGTAGCCACCTATGGTTGAAGAGTAAGTTTATGCAAATGTGGCATGGCAGGATGCATACCCTGCTTGACGGGCAGCAATGAACTGGAGGGATGCTGCATTGGTCACATCAGGGTATGCAAGGCACCCCTCGTCCTCCTCATCTTCCCGTCTGCGCTAAGCCACGCGGCTGCTACTCCTCCGATTATGAGGACCAGGATGAGAGGACATAAATTTTTCTCATCTCCTTGCTATAGATTTAATTTGAGGCAACAAGCTTGCAAGCGCACTGTCGAAGTGGCCTGAAATGATTCCATTCCGGTCACACTGCAGATGGGTGTCAGCTTGAACAGTCACAAGGTCAGTAGAGGTGCAAAATCTTATCCCAAACCTACAGCAGCAAAGTTGTTGCATTTGAATGTCAGCCATGTTTCAGGAGCGCTTTTAAAGTGCTCCACCAATGAATACAAATCATGTCCTCCAGCAACTTGTCTCCTTGAACCTGGCCTGTTTCTGACAATACGGGAAACAGCAGCCAGAAGCACGAAAATGAGAAACCACTATCAAAATAGGATTAGCAAGGCAATTAACAGGCCCTTAACTGCCTTATCTACCTGTCCCACCGGTTCCAGTCGGGTCAGTTTGGGAGCGGCTGAACAGGCACTCACGAAAATCACGTGGGGCGGGATGGAGGCAGGTTGGCCGTCTGAAGCCATTTTTTCTGATTTTCGCTGCAGACCCCCTCCCCCCTCCTCAGGGCTACTAAAATCACCCCCTTTGTGTCCTCCTCACAACTTGCTTTCCCACCTATCTTTGTATCATCAGCAAATTTGGCTACAGTACACTCGGTCCCTTCATCCAAGTCATTAATATAGATTGTAAATAATTGAGGCCCCAGCACTGATCTCTGTGGCACCCCACTAGTTACAGTTTGCCAACCTGAAAATGACCCACTTATCCCGACTCTCTGTTTTCTGTCAGCTCATGGGGTTGGGGGTATTATATTCCCCCCAACCCCATGAGTTCTTACCTTGTGCAGTAACCTTTTATGTGGCACCTTATCGAATGCCTTCTGGAAATCCAAATACACTATATCTACTGGTTCCCCTTTATTCACCCTGCTCGTTACATCCTCAAAGAACTCGAGTAAATTTGTCAAACACGAGTTCCCTTTCATAAAACCATGTTGACTCTGCTTGATTGTATTATGATTTTCTAAATGTCCTGCTATTACTTCCTTAATAATGGATTTCAGCATTTTCCCAATGACAGATGTTAGGTTAACTGGCCTATAGTTTCCTGCTTTCTGTCTCCCTCCTTTCTTGAATAGGGGAGTTACATTTGCAGTTTTCCAATCCGCTGGGACCTCTCCATAATCCAGGGAATTTTGGTAGATTACAACCAATGCATCCACTATCTCTGCAGCCACTTCTTTTAAGACCCTAGGATTCAGGCCATCAGGTCCAGGGGACTTGTCAGCCTTTAGTCCCATTAGTTTGTCTAGTACTTTTTCTCTAGTGATAGTGATTGTTTTAAGTTCCTCCCTCCCTATCACCCCTTGATTATCAATTATTATTGGGATGCTTTTAGTGTCTTCTACCGGGAAGACCAATACAAAATATTTGTTCAAAGTCTTTGCCATTTCCGTTTCCCATTATTAATTCCCCAGTCTCATCCTCTAAGGGACCAACGCTTACGTTAGCTACTCTCTTCCTTTTTATATACCTGTAGAAGCTCTTACTGTCGGTTTTATATATTTTGCTAGTTTACTCTCATAATCTATCTTCTCCCTCTGTATTATTTTTTTAGTCATCCTTTGCTGGTTTCTAAAAATTTCCCAATCCTCTGACCTACCACTAATGTTCGCAACATTGTATGCCTTTTCTTTCAATTTGATACCATCCTTAACTTCCTTAGTTAGCCACGGATGGTTCATCCTTCTCGTAGTCTTTCATTCTCCTTAAATGTCTGCCACTGCTTATCCACTGTTTTACCCTTTAATCTATTTTCCCAGTCCACTTTAGCCAACTCTGTCTTCATACTTTTGTAAGTGCCTTTATTTAAGTTTAGGACACTAGTTTCAGACCCACGTTTCTCACCCTCAAACTGAATTTGAAATTTTACCATGCCATTTTTCTCTACTCTGACTCTATTTGCTGGTGCACTCTTAAGTTTGCACGCTCTGTCTCTTCCTGTCACACGCTGGTTATCATTACCCCTATCGCTACCCTGCACTATTGCCTTCTCCTTTCTCTTTGACATTCTAAATTCCCCTTCACCTGAACCCCCCCCGCACTATTCTAAGAAAGCTGATTTAAAAACTGAAATTTAAATGTGAATTTTAGTGTACACACCAAAATCACTTACATAGCTGCAGCATTGAAGCTTCCAGCAATGTACTTAATCTACTTCTAGAAGCCTTATATGTACCTTTTTGATTATTGTTGTTTCCTTAATAAAGAAACCTGAGCCAGCCACAAGGCATTGTGGCCAACTCTCAGATTGCCCCTGTCTTATTTCAAGCAAAAACACCTCTACAATGTCACAACCAAGATCAGAAACTTAGGCTGGAATTTTCTGGGGTCCGTGCGGGCACGATCGGAGGCGGGTCGGGTGGGAAATTTGAAATAAGTTGGAGCGGGTCAGGAACCCACCGTCACCCCGCACCCATGCACCTTTCCCTCGTGTGCGTTTGCTGGTGTGGCAGCGACTTAAACGGCAGAGGCGGGCGACCTAATTTAAATTATTATCAGCTTGTTGTCAGACCTTTAAGCGCCTTTTTTAGCCTACCTTTCCAATTTCACTGGATGACCACGGGATTCACGCAGTTCGGGAACCATGTCTGTCAACCTGAGGCGGGAGTTGAGTAGCCATTGCTCCAGCTGATTAGTTGACTGCATGAAATGTACTATAAAAGCTCCCACCTTACAGCTGGTCACTTTCCTCAGGCAGAAGCTGTTGCTGATTGCATTGCCAGCACAGATTTAGCTTTCTACAGGCTGCAAGTGTTTGCAGCAAAATCATCATCCAATCTCACCTCATTGGTAGAACCTATCACACCATTGACAGATTGCTTCTCTCATCTCTACTTGACCTGCCATCTATTCCATCAGCATGGGTGCCGTTTATACGGTGTCACCTTGGTCCTCAGAATCGGACCATGATGAGCCCCAACACCAGCAGCACCAAGCACACCATCAGTACCAACAACACCACCAACCTTCTCCTCAACCACCTGATGCTGTATAGGACAGAGAGTATTAGTGCAGGGCTGCACCGTGCCAGAGGCAGTACCTCCAACACAGGTTATACAGGCAGTGGATGTGCTTCCTCAACATGACTGAGCAGCAGTGCGAAAGGAGGCTCAGGCTATCATACCAGGTCATCGCAGACATTTGCACATTGCTGGAGCAAGACCTGCAGCCCAGAGGACCAGGTGGACATTCCTTACCAGTGGCTGTCAAGAGTCACCAGTGCCCTCAACTTCTTCACCTCAGGCTCCTTCCGGCGATCTGCAGCAGACATTTGCGGCATTTCGCAGTCGGCCGTCTACAGATGCATCACATAGGTCACCGATGCCCTCTTTGACAAGTCAGCCATTATATTAACTTTGCCACTGATGAAGCCAGTGTTACTGAGTGGGCATTCGGCTTTGCCACTCTGGATGGCTTCCCATGGGTGCAGGGCGTCATCGACTGCACACGTGGCCATCAGGGCACCCCATCATAACCCAGGAGTCTTCGTCAACCGCAAGGGCTTCCACTCCCTCAATGTGCAGCTGGTCTGTAACCATAGGAAGACCATCATGCCTGTGTGCGCCAAATTCCCTGGCAGTTGCCATGACTCTTTTGTCCTTCGCAGTCCACCCTCCCTCAGCTCTTCGCTCCTCCAAACAGACTTTCCGGCTGGCTGCTTGGAGACAAGGGCTATCCACCTAAGATGTGGACACTCATGACACCCTTGAGGAGGCCAAGTACTGAGGCCGAGGAAAGATATAATGAAAGTCACATTTCCACCAGATGTGTCATGGAGCAGACAATAGGCATGCTGAAAGTGCGCTTCAGATGCCATGACAAATCTGGAGCAGCCCTTCAGTAAGCGCCAGCCAGAAACTCCAGAATCATCGTGGTCTGCTGCGCCCTGCACAACATACTACAGCAGCGAGAATTAGCAGTGCATGAGGAGCAAGGCAGTGAGTGTACAGCCTCTTCAGAGGAAAAGTAGCAGGAGGAGCATCAGCTGGAAGACGAGGAGGAGCAGGAGCTGGAGGAAACTGCGGGCCAGATCCCACCAGCACCCAAGCACATTACTGCCCGGGAGGCCAGGGATAGCCTCATCATGGCCAGATTTACTTAACTTTACGCAGTACACCCATATGGCAGCCACATGCTGCGCCAGGTTGGCACCACCCCACATCAACACCATAAAGGATCCCTACAATGACCAAGCCATTCCTTTCATAATGACCACCATTGCTGGAGGTACCGTTATTTCTCACTATTCACTGCAACTCACATCCAAAGGTGCACACAAATTTGTCCAAGAACGGAAAGTGGTGAAAATAAAGATTTTTATGGTTGAGATCACATTAACGGAAACTTGACAGTAACATTGAATGAAACACCCAAGTGGCTATCCTTGTGAATTTACTTGTGTCATCTTTCTCTTCCATGTGCTTCTACGAGGTGCTACCCCTGTGCCTTCAGCAGAGGTAGAGGCAGCCTGTTCATTCCCCTGCTGTGACTGCTCAGACACACTTGGCGGATGTCCTCTGGGTTTTGGAGCCTGTGATGGCCTCGCCAAAGTCTGCTCCTCCTGCGACTCTGCAGGGGCAGACTCGGCTATCGCTGTCCGAGGAGGCATCTGGGTCTCTGACTGAGGGGGTGGCAATGGAGGAGAAGTGTGAGCGATTTGAGAGGAGCCTACACTTCCATGTCCCCTCTCACCGTCATCCCTCTCATGGGCCACCCGCACTTCCCTGCTAGCAAGAAGCGGGGGAGCACCTCTACGTCTACGCTGACATCCCTCCTAGAGAGGAGGTCTATGAACCTCTGCCATCTATTCTCCATAGATAGCATGTGCTCATGTGAGTGACACATTAGCTGCTCCATGCAGATGGCCATCCTTTCCATGGGAGAGCTTACAGTCGCCAGCGCCTGCAGCATGGTGGTGCTCATGTTGGCGATGAACATTTGCAGAAATTGCAGTCGCAAAACCTGTCAAAGCCCCCTGCACTTCTTCCTGCACCTCCAGGATCACCCTCTTTCTGGATGGCCCCAAGGCTCAGCGTCTGCATGCAGCTGAGCAGAGCTGGGAGCATCCTGCGCCCTCTGGTGAGGAGTCTCCACTGCTGTCCCTGTGTCCACCATCTGCTCTTGCTGACTTGTGACAGACCAGGTGACAACACGATTCTATCTCGCATGGGACCCACCGAGGTGGGCATCTTTGCGTTGGTGCTGGGTGTGCTTATGACTGGTGATGCTGTGCCCTCAGAGGCTGGAGGCTCCACTGAGGAGTCATCTTCCTCTTCCTCCTGGACAATGGGTGTGGGGCGGGTGGCTCTTGATGGGCCTGTGGGAGAATAAAGAGATGAGTTAGATATGTCATATGAAGAATAGGTACACATACCATTATGCACATGATGAACAATCGGTGGCTGATGACATCAGTCCCCATATGAATGACTGATGTATGCCATGTAGCTGTGTGATATGTAATTCTGTCACCAAGTTGATGAGATGTCCCCCTCGCTCCGTCTCCCACCTCCAGCTGCTCGGCCACTTCAGATACTTCTAACGCATCCTCCTCCTACTGTTGTGGGGGTAGCAAATGATTTTTTTATGGGATATGGGCGTCGCTGGCAAAGCCAGCATTTATTGCCCATCCCTAATTGCCCTTGAGAAGGTGGTGGTGAGCCGCCTTCTTGAACTGCTGCAGTCCGTGTGGTGAAGTTACTCCCATAGTGCTGTTAGGCAGGGAGTTCCAGGATTTTGACCCAGCGATGATGAAGGATCGGCAATATACTTCTAAGTCAGGATGATGTGTGACTTGGAGGGGAACTTGGAGGTGGTGGTGTTCACATGCGTCTGCTGCCCTTGGCAGGCCACCTCCAGTTCTCTCCCTCTCCCTCTTATTGTGGGCTCTCTTTTCCTGGAAAGAGGGAAAGAAGAGAAGGCTGAGTGAGAGTGATGGAATGAGTGTAAGGAATGGATGGGTTACATCTTTAGAGGGAGACTATGATGGAGTGGGGTGGCAATGCCAAGTGGCCTCCTTGTGTGATGTTAGTTGGTATGATTGCATTACGATGAGGGTGAGTGTGAGGAGTGGTTAGTCAGATGGGGATGTGAGCATGTAGATAGAGAGAGGGATGGGTGGACGTGAAAGTCATGTTGGTGTAAGGATGTGCAGGAATAGGCTTGGGAAGGCAGAGTGATGTGGATATGATGAGAGGCACAGCAGGATTAAGTTGAGTGTGGCTTTGTACTCACCTTTCCTGATCTAATGAGATCATTGAAACATTTCCGGCACTGCACCCATGTCCTCCTCACCACATCCCTGCTGTTCACCTCCTCTGCAATTTGGAGATGGGCTCTTTTTGTCTCCTGGGGAGGGAGGTCTCTTCTGCCCATTTGTGTGCTCTGACTCCTTCCACAAGCATATGGAGGGAGTCATTGGAGAACCTGGGTATAGCCCTCCGTCTCTCTGATCCAAAGCTCAATCAAAAGCTCCAGTGTAGTGACTGCACACTCCTAGATGAACCTTCAAATGCAGTGTGGCCATGGCTCCTTTAAATATCCCGGCTAAAAACTCGTCATCGATGACGTCATCAGACCCATACCATTTAATAGAGCCGGGCAACACGCAGGGCGGGCTTAACAGGCCCCATTAGTGCAAAGTCGATTTCTGCAGTGGGATGGAAGCAAGAACAGGGTCGCGACCCGCCAAGCCGACTGCCCGCATCTGACCCGCTCAGGTAAAGAAAATTCCGGCCATAATGTCACAAAGAAATCAAATCTGCTTTGCACCACTGCTGTGGCACCACATATTGCTACTCCAAACACGCCATTGTCCCAATCATTTTCCAAATTAAAATACAATTATTTGCCGATATAATTCATTTTCAATTTCTATTCTTCTTGATGTGTAAGGAAGAAACTCGCTTTTTTATTTAGTCAGAAGCAACTGCATTACAACAGTGACTACACTTCAAAGTACCTCATTGGCTGTAAAGCGCTTTGAGACGTCCTGAGGTCATGAAAGGGGCTCTATAAATACAAGTTATTTCTTTCTTTAACGGTAGCCAAGGGCTCACCTCCATCAGTTAGTGTTCAACATAGTAATTACACAACAAGCATTATATTGAAGAAAAAACAATCAAGTAAAACTAGCAATAACTGAGCCAAAGGTGTGATTGGTGGCTGGTGAGAGACTTTGGTCATCACATAATAGTAGGTTATAATGCCAAGAAAGCTCAACATGGTAGAAGTACTTCCTACAAGGGGACAACAGGGTAGGTTGCAATAAGGAAAGGTAAAGGAGGAAAGCGTGACCATGTCAAAATATTACAGAATGGCTTGAGTTACTACACAGCCCAGTTTAAAGGGCGGATGTGGTGACAAGCATCAGCATTATCATTTTGAATAAAAAGGAGTAAAAAGGAACCCACATAGGAGTAATATAAATAAAGTGGATGATACATATGGGTTCCTTATTAATGAAGGAACAGTAAACAACACATTACTGTCACAAATTAGGAAATTTGTTCCCATTTATTTTTCATGTAAAATAAATTTAGCAGTAGTATTCAGCAGGTTGGTTGTTTGTACTTAAAAGGGGCCCAAACAGGAGAATTTAAATTCAGTTAATTAAATAAAAATGGAAAAAAAAAGTTAGCATCAGTAGTGGTGACCATGAAACTACTGGATTGTTGTAAAATCCCATTGGTTCACTAATGTCCTTTAGGGCAGGAAACCTGCCATCCTTACCACGCCTGGCTCCAGACCCACAGCAATCTGGTTGACTCTTAACTGCCCTCTGAAATGGCCTAGCAAACCACTCAGTTCTATCAAACCACTACAAAAAATTATAATGAGCATCAAACCGGACGGACCACCCAGCATCGACCAAGGCATCGGATTCGGACATGATAAAGGCACACCCAGCGAGTCAACCCTGCAAAGTCCTCCACACTAACATCTGGGGACTTGTTCAAAATTGGGAGAGCTGTCCCACAAAGCAACAGCCCGACACAGTCATACTCACAAAATCATACATTTCAGCCAACGTCCCAGACTCATCACCATTCCTCGGTATCTCCTCCTACCGAGAGGACAGTATACAGTCGGGAGGGAGTGGCCCTGGGCGTCCTCAACAGGGCCTCTGGACCCCATGAAGTCTCATAGCATCAGGGCAAACATGGGCAAGAAAACCTCCTGCTGATTACCACCTACTACCCTCTCTCAGCTGATGAATCAGTTCTCCTCCATGTTGTACATCACTTGAAAGAAGCACTGAGGGTAGCAAAGGCACAGAATGTACTCTGGGTGGGGGACTTCAAAGTCCATCACCCAGAGTGGCTCGGTAGCACCACTATTAACCGAGCTGGCCGAGTCCTGAAGGACATAGCTGCCAGACTGGGCCTGCGACAGGTGGTGAGAGAACCAACACGAGGGAAAAACCTACTTGACCTTGTCCTCACCAATCTACCTGTCGCAGATGCATCTGTCCATGACAGTATTCGTAGGAGTGACTACCACGCAGTCCTTATGGAGACAAAGTCCCGGCTTCACACTGAGGACACCCTCCACTGTGTTCTGTGGCACTACCACCGTGCTAAATGGGATAGATTCAGATCAGATCTAGCAGCTCAAAACTGGGCATCCGTGAGGTTCTGTGCGCCAGCAGCAGCAGCAGAATTGTATTCCACCACAATCTATAACTTCATGGCCCGGAATATTCCTAACTCTACCATTACCATCAAACCAAGCGACAAACCCTGGTTCAATGAGGAGTATAGAAGAGCATGCCAGGAGCAGTATGAGACATACGTAAAAATGAGGTGCCAACCTGGAGAAGCTACAACACAGGACTAAACAGAGGAGGCAGCATGCTTTAGACATAACTAAGCGATCCCACAACCAACAGATCAGATCAAAGCTCTGCCGTCCTGCCACATCCAGTCGTGAAGAGTGGTGGACAATTAAACAACTAAAGGGAGGAGGAGGCTCCATGAACATCTCCATCCTCAATGATAACGGAGCCCAGAACGTGAATGCACAAAACAAGGCTGAAGCGTTTGCAACCACCTTCAGCCAGAAGTGCCGAGTGGATGATGCATCTCGGCAGCCTCCTGAGGTCCCCAACATCACAGAAGCCAGTCTTCAGCTAATTCGATTCACTCCACGTGATATCAAGAAATGGCTGAGTGCACTGGATACAGCAAAGGCTATGGGCCCCGACAAAATCCCAGCTATCGTGCTGAAGACTTGTGCTCCACAACTAGCTGCTCCTCTAGCCAAGCTGTTCCAGTACAGCTACAACACTAGCATCTATCCGACAATGTGGAAAACGGCCCAGGTAGGTCCTGTTCACAAAAAGCGGGACAAGGCCAATCCGGCCAATTTCTGCCGCAGCAGCCCACTCTCAATCATCAGCAAACTGATGGAAGGTGTCGTCAATAATGCTATCAAGCGACACTTACTCACCAATAACCTGCTCACCGATGCTCAGTTTGGGTTCCGCCTGGACCACTCGGCTCCAGACCTCATTACAGCCTTGGTCCAAACATGGACAAAAGAGCTGAATACCATAGGTGAGAGAGTGACTGCCCTTGACATCAAGGCAGCATTAAACCGAATGTGGCACCAAGGAGCCCTAGTAAAATTGAAGTCAATGGGGATCAGGGGAAAACTCTCCACTGGCTGGAGTCATACCGAGCACAAAGGAAGATGGTTGTGGTTGTTAAAGGCCAATCATCTCAGTCCTAGGCCATCGCTGCAGGAGTTTCTCTGGGTAGTGTCCTAGGCCCAACCATCTTCAGCTGCTTCACCAATGACCTTCCCTCCATCATAAGGTCAGAAGTGGGGATGTTTGCTGATGATTGCACAGTGTTCAGTTCCATTCTCAATTCTTCAGATAATTAAGTGGTCTGTGCCCACATGCAGCAAGACCTGAACAACATCCAGGCTTGGGTTGATAAGTGGTAAGTAACTTTCACACCACACAAGTGCCACTCCAACAAGAGTGTCTAACCTCCTCCCCTTGGCATTCAATGGCATTACCATTGCTGAAACCCCCACCACCAACATCCAAGGGGTCACTATTGACCAGAAACTTAACTGGACTAGTCACAAAAATACTGTGGTTAAAAGAGCAAGTCAGAGGCTGGGTAGTCTGTGGCGAGTGTCTCACCTCCTGACTCCCCAAAGTCTCTCCACCACCTACCAGGCACAAGTCAGGAGTGTGATGGAATATGCTTCACTTGCCTGGATGAGTGAAGCACATTCAAGAAGTTCAAGACCATCCAGGACAAAGCAGCCTGCTTGATTGGCACCTCATTCACTACCTTAAACATTCACTCCCTCCACCACTGGCACACCATGTCTGCAGTGTATACCATCTCCAAATAAATATTGGGAAGACCGAAGCCATTGTTTTCAGTCCCCGCCACAAACTCCGTTCCCTAGCCACTCTCCCTAACATCTGTCTGAGGCTGAACCATACTGTTCGCAACCTTGGTGTCATATTTGACCCCGAAATGAGCTTCCAACCACATATCCACGGCATAAGTAAGACCGCCTAATTCCACCTCTGTAACATTGCCCATCTCTGCCCTTGCCTCAGCTTATACGCTGCTGAAGCCCTCATCCATGCCTTTGTTACCTCTAGACTTGACTATTCCAATGCACTCCTCACTGGCTTCCCACATTCTACCCTATGTAAACTTGAGGTCATCCAAAACTCGGCTGCCCGTGTCCTAACTCGCACCAAGTCCCATTCACCCATCACCCCCATGTTCACTGACCTACATTGGCTCCCGGTTAAGCAACGCCTCGAATTCAAAATTCTCATCCTTGTTTTCAAATCCCTCCATAGCCTCGCCCCTCCCTATCTCTGTAATATCCATAGCCCCACAACCCCCCTGAGATATCTGCACTCCTCTAATTCTGCCCTCTTGAGCATCCCTGATTGTAATTGCTCAACCTTTGGTGGCCGTGCCTTCTGTTGCCTAGGCCCTAAGATCTGGAATTCCCTGCTTAAACCTCTCTGCCGCTCTACCTCTTTCCTCCTTTAAGACGCTCCTTAAAACCTACCTCTTTGACCACCTGCCCTAATTTCTCCTTATGCGGCTCGGTGTCAAAATTTTTGTCTTATAATACTCCTGGGAAGCATCTTGGGAAATGTTACTACTTTAAAGGTGCTATATAAATACAAGTTGTTGTTGTTGTTGTTGAACTGCAGCAACTCGCCAAGGCTTCTTTGACAGCATCTTCCAAACCCACGACCTCTACCACCTAGAAGGACAAGGGCAGCAGGCACATGGGAACACCACCACCTCCAAAATCCCCTTCAAGTCACACACCATCCTGACTTGGAAATATGTTGCCATTACTTCACCGCTGGTGGGTCAAAATCCTGGAACTCCCTACTGAACAGCACTGTGGGAGTACCATCACAACACAGACTGCAGCTATTCAAGAAGGCGGCTCACCATCACCATCTCAAGGGCAATTAGAGGTGGGCAATAACATGAACGCCCACATCCCATGAATGAATAAAAAAAAATTAAAAAAACAATCTATCCAGATTTAGCACATCTAAGATAACTCTCTTCGAACAGTAATTAATTTCCACAGCAGTGTGGAATGCTGTACCCTGTCCTGTTACAGCTAACAATTTATTTACAGTAAGCTTGTTAAGATTTGATGCCAGACAAAAATGTTGGTTGCAATTGGTCTTGTGATGCTGGCATCCGATAAATTTAGCTAATTGTTTGATTTCCTGGATTGCTGTGGTCACGTGCCAATCAACCGCCTTGTTAATTGTGTGTGCTTTGTAAGCTTGTCAAAGTTGGATGTAAAAGAAAATCTTCAAGTAGGCTGCTTCTACATAGAAAGAGATCAGACAGATAACGGTCCCAGTGCTGATGCTGAATTTAGCTCTTGTATTTGACTGATTAATGTTCGGAGTGCAAAGAAATCCATAAATGCTGCATACACATTACAGCAAGAAACCATGTTATTTCAAGAGTTTCACAGAAGGAGCTGGACGAATCATAAACTCCTTTAAACAGTCATCCCTAGTCATATGTATTGTAAATTACTTGTGCTGTATAATATTTTGCCTGTATATTATCTTCTGCAAATCTTCTAATTGCAAACAATGTTTTTCAGTAGATTTAGCTTGTATAAAATGGGGGTAGCATTTGATATTTCCTGCCTTAGGAACTAAGAGACATAATAGCATCCAATATGATTTTCAGTAAGGAATTTACTATGATCAGGGTTAATTAGTAAACCCAAGCTACACTAACAGTACAACAGAGAGTGAAAGATACAGGTTTCAGATTGTAATAGACACAGCCTGCTTTCAGAAACTGTCATCGTCCTGTTTGCTCGAGAGAAGAATGTTGGAAAAAGCATGAACAATAACAGCAGCATACTATCAGAGGCAATGGCAATTTACAGAGTGTATTTCAGGAAGGACCTAATGTTATATATTTTGTAGTTCACAACTTAATTGTTTTTAACATTTACTTTATATCCAATGTAAAATGAAAGATATTTTGTATTATAGGTAAAGGATTATAACAACAAGTGCACTCTCAGCTAGAATCTCTACATTGGTTTGGTATTATTGTGTTATTGTCAGTAAATAGAGCTAAAAGAAGTGAAACAGGAGATTTATTTAAAATAGAAGTGCCACTTATAGGAAAAACCTCTGCATTTGTTCAGAAATATATTCTCATTTTGTGCAATTACAGGCTGCATTCTATTATTTCTACTGGTTCAGAAAATATCAAAATTAAAAAATGAATTACACTAAGTTTACGTAGTTTTCAAGTGCAGGTGTCAGATGTGCAAACTGCAGTTTAGAAAAAAAAACAAATCATTGTTGTCTTTAAATCAACTTTTAACTTTTCAAAATGCAAACCAAATAATTACAAAGAAAACCTAGTGTCAAATGCAATAAATCGCTGGTTGAATGACGTGCCGGATTTGATCTTAACACTTCTAGTATTTAGTATCTCTCTACATCATATTGAAACAGAAAATTATTGACAGTTGCATTTCATTCTGATGCATATCTACTGCATGTACAATTGATTGGCAGCAATCTGTTCTGTAGTGTTTCATTGAGACACAATTGAGATGCATAGTAGCACCGTTTTGAGCAGTCATAATCTCATTAGATTTTCAAATACAAAATTTGCCAACGTTTTAATGTTCAGTAGTTTTAAATGCAAAAGGCAATTACAAAGGGGGTGAAATTCGCTTTGGGCGGTAATGCAAAATGGGCGAAAGTGAATCGGCAACCTATGTTACACTTCGCTTGATTTTTTTTTGCATTGAAGTCAATGGAAAGGAAAATTGGGCAGAGTGTAAAACAGGCTGCCAATTCATTATCACCCATTTTGTATTACCGTCCAAGGTAAATTTCACCCCCAAAGACTTAACAAAACTGTGGAGTTTTCATGATTGAAGTCTTGGTATCAGCAATTAATGCTCCTTCAAAAGTGACAGAAAAAAACCAGAAAGAAAGAAAATCCTTCAACCCTAACCTGGCAAATCTGTTTCTTTTCCTCATATAGTGCCAGACCTGCCAGGCTGTGAAACCAGAAGGTGGTGTGATGAGACAAGACCTGGTAGAACATACACTAAGCATGCCAACCACCCCCCCACCACCCCCCCACCCAACCCCCCCCCCTCCCCCCCGCGGAAAGGTACAAGCAATAAGGGACCAAAAATGAGAGCATTTATGTGGAAGCTGTATTGGTCATAGTAGAGTAATTGATCATCTGGTTTGAGGCAGGAAAACAAAATACATGCATATATTTGAACAAAATTGTATAAGCTGATTTAGTGTACAAACATAATGGGGTGAAATTGGTCTTCGATGAAAGTGCAAAATGTTTTTAAGTCAATAGAAAAGAAAATCGGGCACGGTATAAAACGGCCTGCAATTTCGCGATCACCCTTTCGTGCTTTCACTGAAGATCAATTTCACCTCCAATACCTCCAAAGCTTTGGAACTTCAACACAAAAGCAACAAGATTTCAGCAATTTTTAGGTGACATTGGTTGAATGTGATAATGTTTTGCATGCATGTTGGGATTACGTAACATTGGCCATATCCTTCCACGACTGTTGAGGAATATAGGCAAGCTTAAATACAGAAGCTCTCAATGTGACTTGTACTAATGACCATCATTCAATCTTTATTTGGTGAGACATACAAATTTAGGAAATAAAGCTTTGAGGAAAATTAGACACAAACCTAGCCAAACAGTGCAATAGCAACCATTAAAAAACTTACAAATACATTTAACCATGTCAATGAGTTTCCCTGATTCATAAAAAAGTAAGCATGAAGAATACTTTAAAAATAGCTTAGGAAAGCTGACCTTAAGCCAAATTTAACGCAACTTCCAGAATTTTCTAGTTTGTATTGGTTACATGGTTTCAGAATTCAAATACATATCAAATATGTTTCTGTCTTCTACTGTTTAACAGAATACATTTTCAGCAAGAGTTCCACTCAACAGAGGTTAAATTATACTTTTTATTTTTATAAAAACACACAGCAATCTGTTCTGCAGTATATTATTGAGGCAATTACTGTGCCATATACTGCAGATTATTAAAATGACTTACAAAGAAAAACAAAACTAGTCACAATACTTGCCTGTACCTGCTCATACCAGCTACTGTGAGATGGACAAGTACATTCAGACCACCAGTCATAGTTAACACTCTTCATCTTAGACACGCTTTTGCTGGGGCTTTTCAGGGCACTCTCACGCAGTGTAATAAACTTGGTCCGATTTCGAGCTGTGGTAACTTCTGAAGTTGGCAGAGACTCAGTACTGTAGTAGTATCCTTGTGGTTCATGCCACCAACCACAGGAGCAATGAGGTTCACTTACAACCATTGACAAGGTTCTTGCAGCTTCTAAGCCATCTGGGCCTCTGCAGCAGCTGTGATGCTTATTGAGATAAGTTGTCATGTTGCCACAATCAGCTTTCTGGCTGACTGGAAAAAAATCTTGGATACGAAAAGCAGAGTCCTTTTACCTACTCTGCACTACCTCTTCTGCTGTTAAAGCAATGCATCGTGGGAGAAAGGCAGCAGAGCTACACAGTATTATCTGCTGCCTGGTAGCTCTTCGTCGATAGATGACTCAACACACAAAGCAACTTGACAGCATCCTTGCTCTAGGCATAAGCAATCAATGCACTGTTCAGCCAGCTACAAAAGTGGACGATACAGTACCAATCTTTATACAGAGAAGCATGTTAACCTGAACTGTTAGGTTATTCATTAAACATGAACACATTATTTTACACAAATCAAAAATAAATACATAAAAAATGAGATTGGAATATATTAACTTTGAACTGTTCTTTTGTATAAAGAAGCAATGAAGCAAAGTTTAATTGTAATTTCAAAGCAGGGTTTAGTTACAGTACCATTTCAAATTGTTTTTTCTACCAGCTTCTGCACTTGATTAATACAGCCTATTTTAAAGAAGAATTGCACTATACAGTGCCCTTAATATAACTAGCATGGCTAAAAGTCCGAAGTAGCATTTGAATGTTGCCATTAATTCTACAGAGTTGTTGCACTGATTTGAGATTACGTAAATGACTAGAATTATAGGGGCATATATTTTTGATTTGAAAATGGAATCAAAAGGTACATTACCATCAACATCAAACTATAATAGAAAACAAATAGCTTGATTGTTGTTTTAGTCTCTCTAAATACTGTCAACTAAATGCTTCAGTGATAGCAAGAACTTCCAATGGAGTAAGAAGATAACATGGTAATGAAAACCAGCTACAATTCCACATCAGAATTATTAACCCTCTGTGACCAACAATTTCTTGTTAGTACATCACAAATATAGACCAGAGTTGTCCAAAACATAGTCCTGAACCAAATTTGGTCCAACAAGCTTCTTTGATTAGGAAACTCCTGTTGGCTTCCTTCTTTATACGTGCAAAAAGCTGTCTAAAGCACCTTCAAACTGTTTAAAGTTCCTGGGCCTGGACGACTGGAAAAGGCTGCTCTCTGATTGGTCAAAATTCACCAGTCAGGAAGCAGCCTTTATCAGTTCTCCAGCCCTGACAATTTTTTAAATCTGAGGTATCCCCCCACCAAATCTCTCTTGCTGCCTGTGTTCACAGGGGGAATGTCTTTTGAAACAGGGATTATATTCTTGAAGATAATGGAATCTTTTGGAAGATGTACAGTAACCTAAAAAGGGGGAGAGAAATGCAGAAGAGAAAGAATGAGAACAGTTGAAAGAACAAGAGGAGAGAGAGACAGAGACAGAGAGAGAGGGGATAGAGGTGAGACAGAAAGACGACCAGAGGAGAGGGGTGGAGAAAGAAATTATGCATGTGGGTGTGTGGGAGGGAAGAGGGGGCGGACCAGAAAAGGAGAGAAATGGTCAAAACAAAGGGTAAGAAAATAGAGGAAAAAATGATACTTTATTGCAGGGGGAGGTTGGAAGCAAAAGGAGGGAGAAGAATGAGTGGGGGGAAGGCAAGGGAGAGGTTTTGCTTTTGGTACAAGGTCTGACTTTTTTGCATATGGGGGAATCGCGTCTTTTTATGTAAGTGAATTACATTTTTGTGTGAAGCCTTGCATTCAGCCACCCACTCTCTGGAATTTCCTCCTTAAACCTCTCATTTGTCCACTTCCTTCCACTGCTTTAACTGCCTCTTTGAGCAAGCTTTTGGGCATTCTTCTTAATCTCTTTCTCTTTGACTCGGCATCCATTTTGCTAATGCCTCAATAAAGCACTTTGGGATGTTTTTCTATGTTAATGTTGTTGCTGCAGCTGTTGTTGAAAATGAAGAGTTAGTGCAGTGGGACACAGGTTTGTCCTAACTTAAGTTGCAGGCTTACTCAATATTCCATCACTTTCATTGCAGGAGAAAAAACATAAAGTACACAAACATGCAGTTTGATTTCGGAAAATTTAAAACTTACTGAAGGGAGAGGTGTTGAAGACATGAAATTAACTTTCATGGGGGACCTTTATTTGGTGCATTATCTGACATTTTGAAGCCGACTGTAAATTTGCCTTTCAAGCCAAAAATAATTTCCCCTGAAGGATTATAGATATTTTAAATATGAGTAATAGAAATAGTTGTAAGAACTTCAATATAAATTCACGGAGTTTAGTATACCTGACCCTGGTTACATTGGGGTTAAATTTCTCCAGGGGGTTCTCCCGATTGGCCTCAATAACTTCGATGGAAAATCTGCGAAACCTGGAAAAACGCCATAAACGACATTCTTCTGTCTGCTATTTTAATACAGCATAACCTATTTAAAATTAAAATAGCGGACAGAGGCAGTCATTCAAATGTATTAAGCTTTCATCTGCTATCATCAGCAACAGCAATTTCTGCCCTATATTGCTCTTTTGACTGTCAAAAAGGTTTATTTCCCTGCGTTAAAAATAAAAACCATTGCATTTCAATCACTAAAAAAAACCTAAAATGCACAAAAAACATGGTTTGCAGGAATGGTGGACTGAATTTTGTGCTCTCAGCTGGACCTGGCTGAGTGTTTCCAGTCTGGGTTTACAACTTAGTGTACACCTCTTGATTATTAATGTCACTCCTCACATTTCCCTGTGGATGTTGATGACTCTAACATGGACAATGCAGTGTAACTCCCTGATTACCACAAAGTAACAAAGTAACACTATTAATTTGTAAATAAACTGAAAACTGCTTTCAACATAG
Source organism: Somniosus microcephalus (assembly GCF_052327205.1). Taxonomy (NCBI): domain Eukaryota; kingdom Metazoa; phylum Chordata; class Chondrichthyes; order Squaliformes; family Somniosidae; genus Somniosus; species Somniosus microcephalus. Next base: position 135,822,746 of record NC_140996.1, on the reverse strand, counting down.
CTGGTCACTACAGCTCAGTTACACTGTTGTATACCTCATGGTAGTATGCTGTAGTAACAATCGAAATATGAGGATCTCAGTATAATTCCTTCAAACACATCACCATTCCAAACCCATTTCCTCTTTTATTCCCAAACCCTGACAAGTCTGTAAGTGTAGGGACAGGAATCTCTAGACATCCAAAAGGCCTTTGATAATGTGCCACAGAATAGGCTAATGAATAAGGTCATAGCATGCGGAATCAGGGGGCAAATAGCAGAATGGATAGCTGTAAAGTCCGCGCCTCAATAATACACGGACTTCGGGAGAACAGTTTAACAGGTACTTTACTGAACAGGAGGCAACGTCAGACTGAAAATACAGAAGCCTGCTAGGGCCTTTTATACAGGGGCGGTCACTGCCGGTACTGCAGTCTAAGACCAGTTATTCCCTTAAAGGTACATACACAACAATTCCTCCCCTTTTAGATAAACAGTACATAACATTCATTTAACAACTAAATAATAACTAATTACAATTACAATTTTCTCGGTACTATATACATCAACTGAAATAGTCATTTATAAGTTCAGTCTTTGAGGAGGCTTCCTGATCCTGACTGGATAGCGCCTTTCTCGAGTATCCTGTTCTGGCGGTGGAGTCAATTCTGGCTCATTGTCATTGGTTGGTTCGTCAGCTTCCAATACCCCTGCTTCTGAGGTAGGCGCAATCTGTACTTCGGGCTCATTACCAGGTGCACCTGCTTGTGGTATAGTTTTGGCTTGTTCCTGTGACTCTAGAATCTGGTCAGCATGGCGTCTCATGATGCTCTCTCCAACGTCCACTGTGTACATTAGTGGTCCCTGCTGTGTGCATGTCGTTCCAGGCTGCCATTTTTCTGTTCGGTAGTCGCGGGCCAAGACCGGTTGCCCTATCTTGAAGCTCCTGGTTGGCTTCTCATTTATGTGCTGGAATTGCTTATCCTCAACATCTCGTCTTATGTTTGGTTTGAGCAAATCCAAGTGACATCTTAGTCTTCGGTTGAAAAACAGTACGGCTGGAGTTTGGTTGGTTACTGCATGTGTCGCATTCCGGTAAGCAAACAAGAAGTTATCCACCTTGTGTTGTAGTGGTATGTCGTCATTATACATTGCCTTTATGGCCTTTTTAAAGGTCTGAACAAACCTCTCATCCAATCCATTTGTGGCTGGATGATATGGAGCAGATGTGTAATGTTTCACCCCATTATTCTTCAGGAACCTCCGGAAATCCTCAGACACAAACTGTGGGCCATTGTCGGACCAAATCTGTTCTGGCAACCCATTCCTGGCGAAGATGGTCCTTAGGACTGCAATAGTTTTCTCCGTGGTGGTGGAGGACATTTTAATGACCTCTGGCCATTTCGAATGGGCGTCCACAGCGATTAGAAACATTGAGTCCATAAATGGACCAGCAAAATCAGTGTGTACCCATTGCCATGGAGATGAGGGCCACTCCCATGGATGTAGCGGGGCCTGTGGTGGAACGTTTTGGACCTTCTGGCATCCTGTGCATCTCTTGCTCATATCCTCGATTTCTTTATCGATTCCTGGCCACCACACAAACGCCCTGGCTAGGTTCTTCATTTTTACCCCTCCCAGATGACCCTCGTGAAGCTCATTGAGCACTCTATCTCTCAACTTGGGTGGAATTACAACTCGGGATCCACACATCAAGGTTCCCCGGCACACTGACAGCTGTTCTCTCCTTGGCGAGAATGCTGGCAACAGTGAGTCGCCATATGCTGGCCATCCCTTCACCGTCAAATCATAGACCTGAGAGAGTGTCGGGTCATTTCGGGTTTCCTTCTCAATACTTGTGTTTGTAACAGGCAAACATTCGACTATGGTCGCATGGAATATCTCCACAGGATCCACTGCAGGTGCTTCTTCCGCCGTAGTCAATGGTAGGCGCGACAGCCCATCAGCGTTTCCATGCTGTTTCGTACCTTTGTACTCTATGTCGTACTGATGTGCCCCTAGAAAAAGTGACCATCTTTGCAGCCGTTGCGCCGTCATCACCGGAACGCCCTTCTTTGGGTTAAAAATTGAGACCAGGGGTTGATGATCAGTCAGTAGGGTGAATTTCTGCCCGTGCAGATAGTGATTGAACTTCTTCACCCCCCATACCAGGCTGAGGGCCTCCCTGTCAATCTGGGCGTAGTTACGCTCGGCTGAGGTTAGCGAGCGCAATGCAAAGGCTATTGGCCTCTCTGAACCGTCACAGAATTTGTGTGACAGCACCGCTCCAATGCCGTAAGGTGACGCATCACATGCCAACCGAATCGGTAGTGTTGGGTTGTAGTGGGCCAATACTTCTTTTGAAGTGATTAGGCATTTACATTCCTGAAAGGCACGCTTACACTCATCACTCCATTTTCATGTTGCACCAGTTTGAAGCAGGGCGTTCAGTGGGTGCAGAATTGTGGATAAATTCGGCAAGAACTTATGGGAGTAGTTCACCAACCCGAGGAACGACCTCAGTTGCGACACATTTTCCGGTGCTGGAGCCTTGACTACAGCCTCAATCTTGCCCGGCGACTTATGCAACCCTTCCTCATCAATCATGTGGCCACAATACGAGATTTGTCTCCTGAAGAACTCGCATTTGGGGTGGTTGGCTCGTAGCCCATATTCCTGCAATCTCGCGAGCACCTATTCCAGGTTGGCAAGGTGTTCATTGTCATTTTCGCCCGTAACCAGGATGTCGTCCAAATAACACTGGGTCCCCGGGATCCCTTGCAGGACTTGTTCCATTGCCCTCTGTCAAATAGCCGGGGCCGATGCTACCCCGAATACCAGTCGATTGTACTGGTAAAGGCCTTTGTGAGTGTTTATCGTGAGGTATTTCCTAGATGCTTCTTCCACCTCCATTTGTAGATACGCTTGAGCCAGATCAATCTTTGTAAAACGTTTCCCTCCAGATAGTGAGGCGAAAATATCTTCTATCCACGGAAGTGGATACTGTACTGTGTGCAGGACTGGGTTCACAGTCACCTTGAAGTCCCCACAGATGCGAACCTTCCTTGGCTCCCCAGGCGTGCTGCTCAATGCTTTCTTCATTACAGGAATGATGGGTGTGGCCCACTCGCTCCAGTCCACCTTAGACAGCACCTCGGAACGCTCCAGACTCTCCAGTTCAGCTTCAACGGCTGGGTGGATCGCGTATGGCACCGGTCTGGCCTTGAAAAATTTTGGGGTTGCGTTATCCTCAATCTTTATGGTTGCCTTTACTCCTTTTAGAGTCCCAAGTCCTTGTTGGAACACCTCTTCCGCGTCAGATAGAATTTGTGACAGACGTCCAAGTGCGACGTCATCATCCTTTTTGTCAGTCACCGTTAGTGCCAGAATGGAATGCCAATCCAATTGTATTTTTCGGATCCATTCACGTCCCAATAATGGTGGTACTCCATCTCGTAGTATATACATGTATAGTTTCTGTGTTTCCTTTCCGTTATATTTAACTGGCACCCTTATTTTTCCTCTGGGGTAGACCTTTTGCCCCGTGTATGTCTTCAATACAATGGACGTGTCCTTTAAGGGTATGTGTGAGAATAGCCGCTCATAGTCTCGTCGATTCATGACAGTTAGGGCTGATCCTGTGTCCAATTCCATCTTTACTGGGGACCCTGCTATCATGAGGGTGACCCAAATGGTTCGGTGATCTTCCTTTGTGATCACGTTGCATAACTTTAAACAACTTAGTCTCCTGCTCCCGGAGTCCTCATCACTCTCCTGATCTTCCGAACTACTGTCTGTCAGTTTCTTTACTTTCCTGTACTGTTCCTTAGTAGTTCTTGTCGTGTTGGTTTTCTTTCCCGACCTGCAGACTCTTGCTGTATGTCCCATTTTTCCGCACTGCCTGCATATTTTGTCTTTAAACCAGCAGTCCTTCTGCTCATGGGTTGTTCTGCCGCAGCGATAGCACTTTTCTGCCCCATACGCCATTTCGTTAGCGCTGTATTCTTGTGGTTTCTGTTGTATTTCCGCAGCTCCCCATGCTGCTGCTTCGTAGGATACTGCCACGCTGAAAGCCTGTTCTAGCGTCAGGTCCTTTTTTTAAAGTAGTCGTTTCTGGGTTCCTTCACTCTGAAGCCCTCATACAAACTTATCCCGCAAGGTGTCTGCCAGTCCTGCTCCGAACTGGCAGTGCTTCGATAACTTGCGTAGTTCCGTAAGATAGTCAGCATTGCTCTCATCTTTGTGCTGGTTTCTTTTATGGAACTTGAATCTTTCTGCTATCAGCAGTGGTGTAGGGCTTAGGTGTTCCTGTAAGATATGAACAATCTCCTCAAAACTTTTCTCCATTGGTTTAGCCGGGGTAATTAAATTCCGCAATACGCCATACGTGCTCGCACCCATCAGATTTAATAATACCGACGCCCTCTTTCCATCGGCCACCTCATTTGCCTTGCAGTACACTTCAATTCTTTCCACATACGTGGTCCAGTCTTCTACCTCGTTGTCGAAAGCAGTGATACTGCCACTTTTCGGCATCTTGGGTGATTTAAAATGGCGCCTCCCGTGCTTTTGCTTCTTCCCCAATGGAATAAAATGGCGCCTCCCGCGTTTTTGCTTCTTCCCCAACGGGATAAAATGGCGTCTCCCGCGCTTTTGCTTCTTCCCCTTGCTGCCACGCTGCTCCTAGCGTTCTACGGGGTAATGGCGGCGACCCACAGCTTTGGTGCGTCTCGCTTTCCTTCCCCCTTTTAGTTTCTCTCCGCTGCCCTGTTCTTGAGCACCGACCGTGCCCTGTGCGCTCCACCCTCTCTCTCTCTTGTTTTCTTTTCCCGGCGACGCTGCGCGGCCCGTTTTGTAGAGCCACTCGATCGAGCTTGAGCCCGCCGCAGTCCGGAAGGGTCAGCACGCTACCTGCTACCAGCACGATTTGCTGGAACACCTTAACTGAGGAGCCAAGCACAGCTCTCCACAGTCTCTCCCGCAATTCTCCGAACACCGATGAATTCTTTGGGCAGTTGCCCTCGGTCGACGCCCGTTGCTCAGACTACGACCTTCCAGAACCCTCCTCTCAGGGCGAGATCCCCGTGAGATGATGCCACACTGCAGGTGAGTTCAAACTTACTCGTCGCCACTGTAATGTCCGCGCCTCAATAATACACGGACTTCGGGAGAACAGTTTAACAGGTACTTTACTGAACAGGAGGCAACGTCAGACTGAAAATACAGAAGCCTGCTAGGGCCTTTTATACAGGGGTGGTCACTGCCGGTACTGCAGTCTAAGACCAGTTATTCCCTTAAAGGTACATACACAACAATAGCTAGCTGGCTTCAAGGCAGAAAGCAGAGAGTAGGGCTAAAGGGTAGCTATTCAGAGTTGCAGAAGGTGGAAAGTGGGGTCCCACAAGGATCAGTCCTGGGATCACTGTTGTTCACAATTTATATTAATGATTTAGACTTTGAACTCAAAAATACAATTTCTAAATTTCTGGATGACACCAAATTGGGGGAGGGGGGATAGTCAATACTGAGAAAGACTGCAACAAATTACAAGACATTAATAAACTTGCAAAAAGGGCATATCATTGGCAAATGAATTTCAACACAGATAAGTGTGAGGTATTACATTTTGGTAAGAAAAATAAGGGGGTCACATATGTTGTATCCGTGTGTTAATGGAGACACGGAATGCAGGAGTTGGTTTAACAGGTGTTTACTGAACAAAGTCTGAAGGTGAACTCAAAGATACAAGACACTATCCAGGCTTATATAGCCGGAGTGGCCACTACCGGCATTACAGTACACAGGGGCTCTTAAAGGCACATACACCACAATTCCTCCCTTTTAGACAACCAGTACATAACATTTTAAGTAATCATTAATTAACTTGTTTACAAGAACAATAATCTACACATTTGCTGCAGTTAATCAATTATAAGTCAGTCTCTCTGGAGGCTTCCTGACTCGGTCCGGATAACACCTCGGTGGTGTAGTAGTTTTCGGTGGTGTAGTAGGTTCTTTTGGCAAGGTCGATTCGGCTTGAATGCCAGTGTCGGGTTCATCTGGTTCCAGTATCACCGGATCGGAGGTAGATACTATGGGTATCTCTGCTTCATCATTAGGCGTATAGAGTTGTGGTGTAGGTTGTCCCTTTTCGGATGACTCTATGATCTGGTCAGCACAGCGCCTTATTATGCATTCTCCAATGTCCACGGTATACATCAGCGGTCCTAGTCGTGTGCAAATAGTTCCAGGCTGCCATTTCTCGGTACGGTAGTCCCGGGCCAAAACTTGTTGACCTATCTGGAAGGTTCTAGATGGCCTTTCATTCATGCCTTGAAATTGCCGGTTCTCTACGTCCCTTCTGATGTTTGGCTTGATCAAATCCAGCCGGCATCTTAGTCTTCTATTGAAAAACATCATGGCGGGAGTTTGGTTTGTAACCACATGTGTTGCATTCCTGTATGCAAACAAGAAGTTATCTATCTTATGCTGTAGATCTATGTCTTCATTACCCATGGCCTTTATGGCCTTCTTGAAGGTCTGGACAAACCTTTCAGCCAATCCATTGGTGGCGGGATGGTATGGGGCGGACGTGTAGTGCTTAACCCCATTGTTTTTTAAGAACTTCCTGAATTCTTCGGACACAAATTGCGGTCCATTATCAGAACAGATCTGTTCAGGCAGCCCATTCCTGGCAAATATGGTCCTTAATACTGTGATGGTTTTTTCCGTGGTGGTGGAGGACATCTTTATTACCTCCAGCCACTTGGAGTGTGCATCAACCGCGATTAAGAACATTGAGTCCATAAATGGACCAGCAAAGTCGATGTGTACCCTTTGCCATGGAGATGAGGGCCACTCCCATGGATGTAGAGGGGCTTGTGGTGGGGCGTTTTGGACCTTCTGGCATCCCAGACAGCCCTTGGTCATTTCTTCAATGTCTCCATCGATACCTGGCCACCACACAAACGCTCTGGCTAGGTTCTTCATTTTCACTCCACCCAGATGCCCCTTGTGAAGCTCCTTTAGCACTTTATCCTGGAGTTTGGGTGGAATCACCACTCTGGATCCACACATCAAGGTTCCTCGGCACACTGACAGCTGTTCTCTTCTTTGCGAAAATGCTGGCAACAGTGGTTCGCCATGTGCTGGCCATCCCTTCACTGTCAAATCGTAGACTCGTGAGAGAGTCGGGTCATGTATTCTATGTCATATTGGTGTGCCCCTAGGAAAAGGGACCACCTCTGTAGCCTTTGCGCTGTCATAATGGGAACGCCCTTTTTAGGGTTGAATATGGAGACGAGGGGTTGATGGTCAGTCAACAAGGTAAATTTTTGTCCGTGTAGGTAATGGTTGAATTTCTTCACTCCCCATACCAGGCTGAGTGCTTCCCTGTCGATTTGGGCATAGTTACGCTCAGCTGAGTTCAATGAGCGTGACGCAAAAGCTATCGGCCGCTCCGAGCCATCAGGGAATCGATGCGATAATACCGCTCCTACGCCGTAAGGGGATGCATCGCATGCCAGTCTGATTGGCAGTGATGGGTTGTAATGAGCCAAAACTTCCTTGGACGTGATCAAGCCTTTGCATTTATGGAAGGCAAGTTTACAGTCTTCGCTCCATTTCCAAATTACTCCCGTTTGCAGCAGTTCGTTAAGAGGGTGCAGAACAGTTGACAAGTTCGGTAAAAATTTATGTTAGTAATTTATCAATCCCAGGAATGACCTTAATTGTGAGACATTTTCAGGTGCTGGGGCTTTTATGACCGCTTCAATTTTTTCAGGTGACTTATGCAACCCTTCTTCGTTAATTATGTGGCCACAATATGATATTTGTTTCTGGAAAAATTCGCACTTGGGGCGATTTGCTCGTAGGCCCCGTTCTCTCAGCCTAGTGAGCACCTGCTCCAAATTGGCAAGGTGCTCGTTGTCGTTTTCATCTAGGTAGCATTGAGTCCCCGGAATCCCTTGCAGGATTTGCTCCATAGCTCTTTGCCAGATAGCTGGAGCTGATGCTACTCCGAAAACCAGTTGATTGTACTGGTACAGGCCTTTGTGTGTGTTTATCGTGAGATACTTTTTAGAGGCCTCCTCAACCTCCATCTGTAGATATGCCTGTGCCAAGTCAATTTTGGTGAAACGTTTCCCTCTTGATAGTGAGGCGAAAATATCTTCTATCCTCGGAAGAGGATACTGTACCGTGTGAAGGACCGGGTTTACAGTCACCTTGAAGTCCCCACAGATGCGAATTTTTCTCTGTTCTTCAGATTTATCATTATTCAACGTTTTCTTCATGACTGGGACGATGGGTGTTGCCCGCTCGCTCCAATCTATCTTGGACAACACGCCTGCCTTTTCCAAATTCTCCAGCTCTGCCTCGACTGCTGGACGAATTGCGTATGGCACCGGCCTTGCCTTAAAAAACTTGGGAATTGCCGCATCTTCCACTTTTATTGAGGCGGTGACGCCTTTCAAGGTTCCTAGTTCCTGTTGAAACACTTCTTTGGCGTTGGCCAAGATGTCTTTTAATCGTTCAGGTATGACGTCATCATCATTTTTTTTCTTACTGGTCACCGTCAGTGCCTGAATGGAGTGCCAGTCTAAACGTATCTTCCTGATCCATTCACATCCCAACAGCGGTGGACCAACATCTTGCAGAACGTATAAATACTTCTGTATTTCCTTGCCGTTGTATACAACAGGCACCCTTATTTTCCCTCTGGGGTATACTTTCTGCCCCGTATATGTTTTTAAGATAATGGATGTGTCTTTCAAAGGTATATGCGGAAATAGCCGCTCGTAATCCCGTCGACTTATGACGGTCAGAGCTGATCCTGTATCTAGCTCCATTTTAACTGGGGACCCCGCTATCGTGAGGGTAACCCAAATGGTCTGGTAATCTTCTTTGGCAATTACATTATGTAATTTGAGACAGCTTAGTCTCTTGTTTCCGGAGTCGCTATCGCTCTTCTGGTCTTCGGAGCTACTGTCCGTCATCATTTGTACCTTTCTGTACTTTTCCTTATTGATTTTTTTTCTGTCCGTGGATTTTTTGTTTCCAGATCGGCATACACGTGCAATGTGTCTCATCTTTCCGCATTGCCTGCATGCTTTGTCCTTGAACCAGCAGTCCCTCTGGTCATGGGTGGATCTGCCGCAGCGATAACATCTCTCGAAACCCTGTGTCATTTCATGGGTGCCGAAGTCCTGTGGCTTTTGCTGTATCTCTGCAGCTCCTCTTGCTGCTGCTTCGTATGATACAGCCACACTGAAAGCCTTGTCCAGTGTTAAATCTTTCTCAGAAAGTAGCCTTTTCTGTGTTCCTTCACTTAGGAGACCGCAGACGAATTTGTCTCGAAGAGAATCTGCCAGTTCTGCCCCGAATTGGCAGTGCTTTGACAGTTTCCTTAATTCGGTGAGGTAATCAGCGTTACTTTCATTCTTGTGCTGATTCCTCTTGAAGAATTTGAATCGTTCCGCTATCAGCAGCGGTGTTGGGTTTAAGTGCTCCTGTAGGGTATCAACAATCTTCTTAAAATTCTTGTCCATCGGTTTGGCTGGAGTGATTAAGTTTCGTAACAGCCCGTATGTTCTTGCGCCCATTAGATTTAGAAGTACCGATGCCTTTTTATCATCCTCTATTTCATTCGCTGTGCAATATACCTCCACTCTTTCCACATATGTGGTCCAATCCTCTACATCACTATTGAAAGTAGTAATATTGCCAGTTTTAGGCATCCTGAAAAAAAAATGGCGCCTCCCGCGCTTTCCTTTCTTCCCTGCCGAGAAAAAATGGCGCCTCCCGCGCTTTCCCGCCGCTGCCGCTGCTGACAACGCTGTTCTCCGCGGTTTTTATTTATACAGATTTTTTTTTAATAGTTGGAGACTCGTTCCCGCCGGACTCTCTGGGACTTTTCCCTCCCTCTGCTTGGTCCGAACGCCGACCTGCTTTGCAGCGCTGGCCGTCTCCCGAGTGTTCCACCCTCCGTCTCTGTTTGCCTCCGCTTTCGCTGCTCGGCGCCACTGCAGAGCCAGCCGATCGAGCCCCAGCCCGCCGCCCAGGAAGGATTATTGCAGTACCTGCCACCAGCCCGGCTAGCTGGTGAAACCACAGTTTTTTCTTTTTTTTTCTTCGACCTTCGTCTGAGGTATCGATCTCCTTGAGGTGCTGCCGAATTGCAGGTAAGTCCATTTCCAATTCGTCGCCACTGTTGTATCCGTGTGTTAATGGAGACACGGAATGCAGGAGTTGGTTTAACAGGTGTTTACTGAACAAAGTCTGGAGGTGAACTAAAAGATACAAACACTATACAGGCTTATATAGCCCGAGTGGCCACTACCGGCATTACAGTACACAGGGGCTCTTAAAGGCACATACACCACAACATATTACTGGGAAAATAAGAATCTAAGTGATAAGGGGTAAGCCATTTAGGACAGAGATGAGGAGGAATTTCTTCACCCAGAGAGTGGTAAATCTGTGGAATTCTCTACACACAAGGCAGTTGAGGCCAATTCATTAAATATATTCAAGAAGGAGTTAGATATATTTCTTAAGGCTAAAGGGATCAAGGGATATGGGGAGAAAGCAGAGACAGGGTACTGAATTTGGATGATCAGCCATGATCTCATTAAATGGTGGAACAGGCTCGAGGGGCCGAATGGCCTACTCCTGCTCCTATCTTCTATGTTTCTATGCAAATGGGGTAGAGGAACAAAGGGATCTCCGAGTATAAATGCATCAATCATTGAAAGTAGCGCCGCAGGTTAATAAGGCCATAAAAAATCCAAACCAAGCATTAGGGTTTATATCTAGAGGGATAGAATTGAAAAGTAGAGCAGTTATGCTAAACTTGTATTGAACCTTGGTTAGACCAGTACTTGGAGTACTGAATATAAGAACATAAGAAATAGGAGCAGGAATAGGCCACTTGGCCCCTCGAGCCTGCTGCACCATTCAATAAGATCATGGCTGATTTGGGCTCAAAGCCACTTCCCAGCCCACTCCCCATGATCCTTTACTCCCTTATCTTGCAAAAATTTGTCTATCTCCACTTTAAATGTATTTAATGACCCAGCCTCCACAGCTCTCTGGGGCAGAGAATTCCACAAATTTACGACCCTCAGAGAAAAAGTTCCTCCTCATCTCAGTTCTAAAAGGGCGACCCTTTATTCTGAGACTGTGCCGCCGAGTTCTAGATTTCCCCATGAGGGGAAACATCCTCTCTGCATCTACCCTGTCGAGCCCTCTCAGTATCTTATATGTTTCAATAAGATCACCTCTCATTCTTCTAAATTCCAATGAGTATAGGCCCAGCCTGCTCAACCTTTCCTCATAAGTCAACCCCCTCATCTCTGGAATTAACCTAGTGAATCATCTCTGAACTGCCTCCAATGCAAGTATATCCTTCCTTAAATAAGGAGACCAAAACTGTACACAGTACTCAAGGTGTGGTCTCACCAATACCTTGTACAGTTGTAGCAGGGCTTCCCTGCTTTTATACTCCAACCCCCTTTGAAATAAAGGCCAACATTCCATTTGCCTTTTTGATTACTTGCTGTACCTGCATGCTAACTTTTTGTGTTTCATGCACAAGGACCCCCAGGTCCCTCTGAACTGTAGCATTTTGTAATCTCTCTCCATTTAAATAATAGTTTGCTTTTTTATTTTTCCTGCCAAAGTGGATAACCTCGCACTTTCCCACATTATACTCCATCTGCCAAATGTTTGCCCACTCACCTAGCCTGTCTATATCCCTTTGCAGATTCTTTGAGTCCTCTGCACAACTTGCTTTCCCACCTATCTTTGTATCATCCGCAAACTTGGCTACATTACACTCGATCCCTTCATCCAAGTCATTAATGTAGATTGTAAATAGTTGGGGCCCCAGCACCGATCCTTGTGGCACCCCACTAGTTACCGTTTGCCAACCAGAAAATGATCCATTTATCCCGACTCTCTGCTTTCTGTTAGTTAGCCAATTCTCTATCCATGCTAATATATTACCCCCAACTCCGTGAGCACTTATCTTATGCAGTAACCTTTGTACTATATACAGTACTGGTTGCCATATTATAAAAAGGATATAGATGCACTGGAGAGGGTGCAAAAAAGATTTACAAAGATGGTACCAGAAATGCGAGGTTATACCTATCAGGAAAGGATGAAAAGGCTGAGTCTCTTTTCCCTTGAAAAGAGAAGGCTAAGGGGTGAACTAATAGAGGTCTTTAAAATTATGAATGGTTTTGATAGAGTAGACACAGAGAGAGTGTTTCCACTTGTGGGGAAGAGCAAAACTTGAGGCCAACAATATAAGATAGTCACCAAGAAATCAAATAGCGAATTCAGAAGAAACTTCTTTACCCAGAGAGTGGTGAGAATGTGGAACTTGCTACCACAGGGAGTGGTTGAGGCAAATAGTATAGATGCATTTAAGGAGAGGCTAGATAAGGGGAGGGAGAAGGGAATAGAAGGTTATGCTAATAGAGTTAAATAAGGAAAGACGGGAGGAGGCTTAAGTGGAGCATAACACTGGCATGGACTGGTTGGGCCGAATGGCCTGTTTCTGTGCTGTGTAATTCTGTATAACTGGAGGAGGACAAGCACGCCTGCAAGTTTTAGCCCCCATGGAGGAGACAGTGCTGGCCATCATGGGAAGGGGCATCGCTGAGGGATCGATGACAAGGGTATCTGCATCCCTCATCCTTCTTCTGTCATCCCACAATCTCTTCTGGCTCATAAGCTTCAGATGGTGTAAGCACGTACTTCTTACTTTCTCCTCTCCCCTCACCACAACCCAACCCTTGTCCCTTTTTCATTTCAGATACCCAAGAACTGCAGCCTTCCCAGTGAGAAGAGAAAGAGAAAGATGACAGCGAAGATAAAGAGACACTATCACTTGATCTTACACTTGCAGCCACCAGCTTAGAGAGTGACACTGAGCGTATTTTGGAGGCTACGAAAAAGAAGGGATCTGCACGTGATGAGACACCACACACAAGTGTGCAGGAACCGGGAGGGGGGGAAACTATAGCGCAGGTGCCAGCTCGCCAAAGTGCGAGGTCGCACACTAATTCTGCTGCAGAGGAGTCAGATGAGGACTTCGATGGGCCAGGCTACAGAAGAAGGCTGATGAGTGTACATAACCAAATGTATAGTGCACTGGAAAACTTGCCAGAAAGCCTGCGCACAATGTCAAGGAGCATGGAGGAGTCCAGCACTAACTTGGCAGAGGCTTTGCACAGAGCTGGGAGCCCATCCTTTCCCACATGGAATAGGTGGTCAGCTCCATGAGCATACCTGTGGAACCCACCATGATGCAGTGTCTGATGGCCACGATCACAGCTTCCATTGCAGCACAAACAGCTTCCATCACAAGTCTGAGTGCTGTAGTGGAAGCTCAGACTGCTGTCATCATACCATTGCTCAAATCCAACAGATCAGTAGGATTGCTGAGGTGCCACCCTGGGAGAGTGGCAGTGGCTTCATGGAACATGAACCTGCTGTCCTATACTTGCATTGGAGGCAGTTCAGAGACAATTCACTAAGTTAATTCCAGAGATGAGGGGGTTGACTTATGAGGAAAGGTTGAGCAGGCTGGGCCTATACTCATTGGAATTTAGAAGAATGAGAGGTGATCTTATTGAAACATTTAAGATACTGAGGGGGCATGACAAGTTGGATGCAGAGAGGATGTTTCCCCTCGTGGGGAAATCTAGAACGCGGGGGCACAGTTTTAGAATAAAGGGTTGCCCTTTTGGAACTGAGATGAGGAGGAATGTCTTCGCTCAGAGGGTCGTAAATGTGTGGAATTCTCTGCCCCAGAGAGCTGTGGAGGCTGGGCCATTAAATACATTTAAGGTGGAGATAGACAAATTTTTGCATGATAAGGTGTCAGGGTCCCAGCTACACGTCCCTCTGCTGGCCGCCAGTGGGCGGTTTAGGATGCCTCAGTACTCTGTTGCCATGCCTCACCTGTGTCTCATTAGAGTAATTGTCTCATCAGAGTAATCAGGCCTGTTATTTAAGCTGACTATTTCCGGCCCCAGTCTCTCAGTCTTGAGTTCTCATGCCTGCAGGTCGCAGGGTTCTCTGTGCATCCTGTGTTTGGGAAACCTTCTGGAGAAGCTTCTTTTGGGTTTTGCTCCGTCTCGGGTCTCACCCTATGTTTTGGGAAACCTTCTGGAGAAAGCTTCTTTTGGGTTTTGCTCCGTCTTGGGTCTCACCCTGTGTTTGGGGAGCCTTCTGAAGAAGCATCTTTTGAGTTTTATGCCATCTCAAGTCTCTGGTTGTCTGTCTGCACTTGGGTCCGTCACCGTACCGTAACATAAGGGAGTGAAGGGTTATGGGGAGCGGGCGGGGAAGTGGCTTTGAGCCCAAGATCAGCCATGATCTTATTGAATGGCGGAGCAGGCTCGAGGGGCCAAGTGGCCTATTCCTGCTCCTATTTCTTATGTTCTTATGTCCTCTTTCAGGATGACAGAATTCCTATTGCCACCCTTGCCACTCTGCCAGTGCTCTTACTGTTCCCTATCAGCCTGCCATCCCAGACTGCTGTAGCTCAGGCCGAGATGGTGCCGTCTGAAGCCAGGCGCTCTAGGCCCCGAGCTGCTTGAGGTCACCCTCCAAGGCCATCTGCAGTCTCCTCAACTGAAGGTCAACAGCCTTCCACTACCCATGCTGCAGCCACTGGGAAAGCACCTTGTAGGAGCACTCAGAGAGGCAAAGGCATAATAAATAGGAGCAGGAGTAGGCAATTTGGCCCTTCGAGCCTGCTCCGCCATTCAATAAGATCATGGCTGATCTTCTATCTCATCTCCACTTTCCTGCACTATCCCCATATCCCTTGATTCCTTTAATATTCAAAAATCTATCGATCTGTGTCTTGAATATACTCAACGATTGAGCCTCCGCAGCCCTCTGGGGTAGAGAATTCCAAAGATTCACCACCCTCTGAGTGAAGAAATTTCTCCTCAGCTCAGTCCTAAATGGCCAACCCCTAATTCTGAGACTGTGACCCCTGGTTCTAGACTCCCCAGCCAGGGGAAACCTCCTCCCTGCATCTACCCTGTCAAACCCTGTAAGAATTTTGTATGTTTCAATGAGATCACCTCTCATTCTTCTAAACTCTAGAGAATAAAGGCCTAGTCTACTCAATCTCTCCTCATAGGACAATCTCCAAATCACAGGAACCAGTCTGGTGAACCTTCGTTGCACTCCTTCTATGGCAAGTATATCCTTCCTTAGGTAAGGAGACCAAAACTGTACACAATACTCCAGGTATAGTCTCACCAGGGCCCTATATAATTGCAGTAAGACGTCTTTACTCTTATACTCAAATCCTCTTGTAATAAAGGCCAACATACCATTTGCTTTCCTAACTGCTTGCCATACTCTACATGTTAACTTTCAGTGATTCGTGTACAAGGACACCCAGGTCCCTCTGAACACCAACATTTCCCAATCTCTCATAATTTAAAAAATACTCTGCTTTTCTATTTTTCCTACCACAATGGATAACTTCACATTTCTCCACATTATATTCCATTTGCCATGTTCTTGCCCACTCACTTAGCCTGTCTATATCCCCTTGAAGCTTCCTTGCATCCTCCTCACAACTTACATTCCCAACCAGCCATTAGAAAATAATAATAGGATTGGGCAGAGTCAGCACGGATTTATGAAAGGGAAATCGTGTTTGACAAATCTGTTTGAGTTTTTTGAGGTTGTAACTAGAAAAATAGATAAGGGGGAACCAGTGGATCTCATGCATTTGGATTTTCAGAAGGCATTCGATAAGGTGCCACACAAGAGGTTATTTAACAAAATTAGGGCTCATGGGATTGGGGGTAATATACTAGCATGGATTGAGGATTGGTTAATGGACAGAAAACAGAGTGTAGGAATAAATGGGTTATTTTCGGGTTGGCAGGCTGTAACTAGTGGGGTACCGCAAGAATAATCAGCAGACTTGGATATATTACATTTGGTCCCCTCATCCAAATCATTGATTGTGAATAGCTGAGGCCCAAGCACTGATCCTTGTGGTACCACACTAGTTACAGCTTGCCAACCTGAAAATGACCCATTTATTCCTACTCTCTGTTTTTTGTCCGTTAACCAATCCTCAATCCATGCTAGTATATTAGAATAAACGGGTCATTTTCAGGTTGGCAAGCTGTAACTAGTGTGGTACCACAAGGATCAGTGCTTAGGCCTCAGCTATTCACAATCAATGATTTGGATGAGGGGACCAAATGTAATATATCCAACTCTGCTGATTATTCTTGTGGTACCCCACTAGTTACAGCTTGCCAACCCGAAAATAACCCATTTATTCCTACACTCTGTTTTTTGTCCATTAACCAATCCTCAATCCATGCTAGCATATTACCCCCAATCCCAGGAGCCCTAATTTTGTTTAATAACCTCTTGTGTGGCACCTTATCGAATGTCTTCTGAAAATCTAAATACACTCGATCCACTAGTTCCCCCTTATCTATTCTGCTAGTTACAACCTCAAAATACTCTAACAGATTCGTCAAATGCGATTTCCCTTTCAAAAATCCATGTTGGCTCTGCCCAATCCTATTATTACCACGTCCTTAATAATAGGTTCTAGCATTTTCCCTACTACTGATGTCAGGCACACAGAAGACAGACACCAAGGTAATGCACAAGGGTGAATAGTTTATTTTTGTATGCATTATGTCATGATTTAATTTATAAATTTGGATTGGAATGTGCAATTTCTAGTGGTATTTATTTTTGTGTTGTCAGACAGAGAACCATGTGATGGTCAGTGATAGAGGAAAGGTAAGGAGTGTGGGACTGTTGGTGAATGGGGAGTTCTGATTGACGTTAGTGGTATCGCGTAGAGCCCAGGCAGAAAGGGGCAGTTTACATTGTAGCTTCATTTCCTCTTCCTGTTCCTCCACTTTCTGTTGCACTTCTTCCTCCTCCTCCTCCTCCTGCTCCTCAACTTCTCATCTAACAGGTGGTGGCAAGGGCTATTCCCTCAAAATGGTGAGGTTGTGCAGCATGCAGCATACTACTACAAATATTGATACCCACTCAGCTGAGTACTGCAGGGCTTCTCCAGGGTGGTCTGGGCAACGGAAGTGTTACTTGAGGACGTCGATGTTGTGCTCTATAATATTCCTTGTGGCAGCATGGATCTCATTGTAGGCCTGCTGTGCACGTGTGTGTGGGTTCCGGACCGCAGTCATGAATCATGTTATGAGTCGATGTTGCCCAGTAGCCAGCCTTTGACTTGCCATGGTAGTTCAAATACAGGTGGCACAGAGGACTGCCACAGAATAAAGGAATCATGACTGCTGCCAGGATAACGGGCATTCACCTACATAATACACTGCCTGTGGCCACACACCAGCTGCACATTGAGGGAGTGAAATCCGTTTGGGTTCATGAAAATGGTCGCGTTCACATGAGGCACACGCAAAGGCAATGGGTGTGCAGTCAATGGCACCCTGCACCATGGGGAAGCCTGCAAGCCATACAAACCCTCATGCTTGCTCCATCTGCTTGTCTCTGGCAAGAGAGAATGAGATTAACCTGTTTCTCTGTGTATAGAGTGCCGCAGTGACGTCCCTTATGCAGCAGTGCACTGCAAACTGTGAAATGTTTCTTATATCTACAGCAGCAGCCTGGAAGAAGCCAGACACATAAAAGTTCAGAGCCACAGTCACCTTTACAGCCACAGGCAAGGCTGTCCTTGCCCTGCTTTGAGGTTACAGTTGTAGTTGCAGCAGTTGCAGATTTCAGTCACAACCTGTGTTGTGAAGTGAAGACATCTCATGCATTGGTCCTCACTGAAGTTGAGGTAAGAGAATTGCTCCCTAAAGACACTTGGCTGATATGACCTCCTGCTGAGAGCTCTTCTCCCCCTCCTTCTCCTCCCTCTTCTAGCAGCTTGTCCTGCTCTGTGTGGCCTCTCTTCATTAACCCAGTCACGTTCAATTCCCAGAGGAAGCCCTGTCAGGCCACCCATGTCTGAAAGCTACTTGGTGGATGCACTTCCGCATGCATTTCGGACCCTATCTTCGAGCATTAGGTGGGTGCGTAGTGCCTAAATAATGGGTGCTACACAACCCAATTTACCCCACAAATGTTTTTAAAAGCTGCACTATAACTTATTACTTGTTATATATAACTTCTTCAGGGACAAACACTAAACAAACCCACCTGTAATTGCACGTCTCAGAAACCATAAGCTCATTAGAAAACATTTCTGCCTCAAGTTCATGCACATAGGAGAAAATAACATCTGATTAATTGACGCTAAGCCTTCAGTCCTGCCATCCAACCAATCTGATTAATACTGACAACCACCAATCTCAGTGAAAAAAGGTGATTTTCTTTGAAAATGTTGACAAATGGATTAAAATACTGACTTGTCAGCTTGAATATTGAACTTCACCCCTCCAGCAAGAAGATAAAACAACTGGATAGACCACATTTACCAAATTCTGGTCCACAATCTGTGCTATTTGAGTACCATAGTGTCTTCTCATTCTTTTTAAGACAGATTGGATTAATACCCAATGATTTTATAGTGCCATACAGACTGTCCGTGAGTCTCCTGGAATTGAGGGTTGATTTACCGGCACTCTTGAGTGTAACCCAGGAGAAATAATATGCAAGTTCATCTGGTGACTGCCATTACTGTATTTGGAGTGGCAGTTTGTTGTTTCCTGGCTCATTCTCAAATTGGTGCAGCTGCTCCCACAGCCAGCCCAGAGCGCATCTGTGCTTGCGTGGCCACTTTACTCACACAATAGAGCGGTTTCAGCGATGTGGTACCATTATTCTGCCCTGGTGTCAGATGCTGGTAGAGTCTAATTACATCCTTTGTGGGCCAACCTGAGAGAGTTTCATTACAAAGTAGAGTATCCTGGATTGAGTGACAGCTCCAGGAAGTCCTGCAGATGTTCCACAGAACACCGAGACCTCCTGATATATAAGTCCATGGATATATTGAAAACTTATCTTCTGGGGCCAAACACCCTGCTGGCTAGGTATCTGCAAGATGCTCTGGATCTCCTGCCTTATGAGCCTGGCTTTCTGATTTGCCCTCTGTTCCTCCTCCTCTTCATTCGGCAACAAATAATTGATTAAGATAGGAATCCTCATTGTGAAAAACAATTTAGGGAAATTTATAAACAAGAGGCTGTCTTAAAGGAGACTTTCAAATGAATCTAGGAGTCTCTTAAAATAAATATTGAAAAAGATTTGAAAAAAGACCAATCCAAAGTAAAGTTATCAGCCTCCATCTAATAACATAATGAAACATAGCAATTCACATTTAAGATCCTAGCTAAAATAACAACAGAAAATGCTGGAAAAACTCAACAGGCCAGGCAACATCTGTGGAGAGAGAAATAGAGTCAACGTTTCAAGTCAAAACCCTTCATCAGGACTGAAAAAACACAGGAAATGAAACAGATTAAAAGGCCAGTTTGGGGGCTGGGAAATGGGGATGAAAGAACAAAAGTGAAGAGACATTAAGAGGTATACAAAACGAGACAAGATGGTGATAGGACTAGTAAAGAAACGAAAGATGGCTCTAGATTAGGTGTGAAATGCATTGGCAGAATGAGAGACAGCTGCCATGTGGGAGAGAAAAAAAGGGGGAAGGGCACAAAACAAGGGTGTGGATAAAAAATATATATAAAAATGTAATGGGGCCGAGGTTATGATCTGAAATTGTTGAGCTCGATATTGAGTCCGGAAGGCTGTAAAGTGCCTAATCGGAAGATGAGGTGCTGTTCCTCGAGCTTACGCTGGGTTTCCGTGAAACAATGCAAGAGCCCGAGTATGGTGAGGTCTGAGTGGGAATGGGGCGGTGAATTAAAATGACAGGCGACCAGAAGCTCGGGGTCACCCTTATGGACTGAACGGAGGTGTTCCGCAAAGCGGTCACCCAATCTGCTATCATTTAAGATCCTAGCATTAGCCTTGTTTAGCTGCTGATGTTACTCTGTGTTATAATGGCATAAGTTAAATCGATGAATCCTTGGGTGTAAATATCAGAATTCAGAACTTATATTAACATACATAATCTAGCCAGCAGTGTTTTCCAAAAGTGGTAGTGCAAGTACTATAGGTGTTAGACATGGCTCAGTAGGTAGCACTCTCGCCTCTGAATTAGAAGGTTGGGGATTCAAGTCCCACCGCAGAGCACAAAATCTAGGCTAACACTCCAGTGCAGTACTGAGGCAATGCTGCACTGGCAGAGGTGCCATCTTTCAGATGAGATGCAAAACCTCTCAGGTGGACATAAAAGATCCCATTGCACTATTTTGAAGAGGAGCAGGGGCGTTCTCCCCGGTGTCCTGGACAATATTTATGCCTCAATCAACATCACTAAAACAGATTATCTGGTCATTGCAGTTTGTGGGACATTGCTGT
Organism: Somniosus microcephalus; assembly: GCF_052327205.1. Classification (NCBI taxonomy): domain Eukaryota; kingdom Metazoa; phylum Chordata; class Chondrichthyes; order Squaliformes; family Somniosidae; genus Somniosus; species Somniosus microcephalus. The sequence goes on along the minus strand of NC_140996.1, from coordinate 135,802,338 downwards.
ATGCAAATTGGCTGCCACGTTTCCTACATTACAACAGTTACTACATTTCAAAAAGTACTTAATTGACTCTAAAGTGCTTTGAGATGTCCTGAGGTCGTGAAAGGCGCTACATAAATGCAAGTCTTTCCTTTTTTCTTTTATTCAGAAAATGCCAACTGAGCCTTCAGATGATAGACAAAATTGCTACTAGGCAATTCAGACTAATTCACTTGAAAAAAATAATTCTTAATTGGCACATGATTTAAGTGCTAAAGCTTGGTAACCACGAGCTATACTTTAATACCAGAAAAGCATATAATATGCTGAAGATGATTTTAAGCAGATCAAACAAAATTACCTATGTTTTTTTTTCATTCCTGAAATGTGGGCGTCACTGGCAAAGCCAGCATTTATTGCCCATTCCTAATTGCCCTTGAGAAGGTGGTGGTGAGCCGACTTCATGAACTGCCACAGTCCTTGTGGTGAAGGTACTCCCACAGTGCCGTTAGGGAGGGAGTTCCAGGATTTTGACCCAGCGACGATGGAAGCATCGGCGATATATTTCCAAGTCAGGATGGTGTGTGACTTGAAGGGGAACTTGGAGGTGATGGTGTTCCCATGCGCCTGCTGCCATTGTCCTTTTAGGTGGAAGAGGTCGCGGGTTTGGGAGGTACTGTCAAAGAAGCCGTGGTGAGTTGCTGCAGTGCATCTTGTAGATGGTACACACCGCAGACACGATGCGGTGGTGGTGGAGGGACTGAATGTTTAATGTGGTGGATATGGTGCCAATCAAGCGGGCTGCTTTGTCCTGGATGGTGTTGAGTGTCTTGAGTGTTATTGGAGCTGCACTCATCCAGGCAAGTGGAGAGTATTCCATCACACTCCTGACTTGTGCCTTGTAGATGGTGGAAAGGCTTTGGGGAGTCAGGAGGTGAGACACTCGCTGCAGAATACCTAGCCTCTGACCTGCTCTTGTAGCCACAGTATTTATGTTGCTGGTCCAGTTAAGTTTCTGGTCAATGGTGACCCCTTGTATATTGATGGTGGGGGATTCGGCGATGGTAATGCCATTGAATGTCAAGGGTCGGTGGTTAGACTCTCTTGTTGGAGATAGTCATTGCCTGGCACTTGTATGGTACGAATGTTACTTACCACTTATCAGCCCAAGCCTGAATGTAGTCCAGGTTTTGCTGCATGCGGGCATGGACTGCTTCATTACCTGAGTAGTTGCGAACGGAACTAAACACTGTGCAATCATCAGTGAACATCCTCACTTCTGACCTTATGATGGAGGGTAGGTCATTGATGAATCAGCTAAAGATGGTTGGGCCTAGGACACTGCCCTGAGGAACTGCTACAGCAATATGCTGGGGCTGAGATGATTGGCCTCCAACAGCCACAACCGTCTTCCTTTGTGCTAGGTTTGACTCCAGCCAGTGGAACGTTTTTCCCCTGATTCCCATTGACTTCAATTTTACTAGGGCTCCTTGATGCCACACTAGGTCAAAGGTTGCCTTGATGTCAAGGGCAGTCACTCTCACCTCTGGAATTTAGCTCTTTTGCCCATGTTTGGACCAAGGCTGTAAGTAGTCCTGGCGGAACCAAAACTGAGCATTGGTGAGCAGTTTATTGCTGAATAAGTGCTGCTTGATAGCACTGACGACAACACCTTCCACCACTTTCCTGATGATTGAGTGTAGACTGATGGGGTGCTAATTGGCCAGATTGGATTTGTCCTGCTTTTTGTAGTATATAATGTAATGTAGAGTAATACAGCAAATCAGCTTAGCTTTTCTAGTTAACAGTGTAACCAAAACTCCAGATATATGTAGCACAGAAGAATAGCACAAGTACCCTTGAATTGATAGAATTCTGTATTTCTTTTTGCTCAAGTGATTAAAATAACATTATCTAACTTGGTAAAGAGAGTAGAAACAAGTGATGATTTATGAACATCCAAAAATAGGCCACTAAAGTCACTCCATTTTGTAGCACGTAATCCAGAAAAAGGAAAAAAGAAAACCGCAGGAACCAACAAGCTAGAAGTGATGGAATGCAAACCCTTTCAGATTTGTGCACAGCTCTGACCTTTAAAAAAATGCTCGAGTTTCAGAAGGGTCATTTAAAAAAAATCTATTTTCAGCATCCCTTAAACATCCCAAATGGGAAGAATAGAAATTTGCTATTGAATAGCATTTGCCATGTAATATTGGACATCTATAATCCTCAAAGTAATATCATTGTTTATATTTTCAGGTTTAATGGCATCAGTCCCACCCGTAGGTGAATCTCACACCACTTGCAGAGTAGAACACTGCCCCATTTTTACTTATACAATAGGGTAACCCAAGGGTATAACAATGATACCACTTTGTGGTCTGAAACTAATATTCATGTGCTTTTCACATAGCCTTATGTGCCTCTCCAATCTTTTTGAAAGCAGACCAAGGAAACACCTTGTAAGTGTGATGAAATATATTCCATTCATCACTGCCTGTGACTGTGGTCGGTTTCAGTGTCATTTCCCTTCCCCCAGTCCTCATTGTATTATGTATTGGAATGTGCTGGAATGTGCTGTGTGTAGGGCTCCGCCCATACCTGGCCCCTTTTGTAAGCTGGCTCAGTCTGGCCTCAGCCTCCAGAAGGAAGACATCTCTCTCTTTTACGTGTTACTTTCTAAGTTAATAAAAGCCTTGTTTTGTTTCGCTAACATCGAGCCTCGGAACTTATTGAGGCACATCAATTTTATTAACTTATTTTTCAACACTATGGACCAACTCCTGAAACCCGAACGTTTGGATTTGGATCAACATGCTCCGGACGCATCAGCACGCTTCAGACACTGGTTTGAGTGTATGGAATTCTTCCTGGACAATTCCGCAGCCGTCAAAGACGCTACGGACGCTGCGAGGATGAGACTCGGAATTCTGCGGAATTGGGTAAGCCACCGGGTTTACCCCCTCATCCAAGACGCCGATATGTACCTGGCCGCCTGCGACATCTTAAAGGCGCATTACCAGCAGCCTACGAATGAGGTGTATGCTAGGCATCTACTCGCTACTCGCGCACAGCGACCTGGGGAATCGGTGGAGGAGTTCCTAAGCATCCTGAAAATGCTTGGCAAAGACTGTAAGTGCCGAGATGTAAAAGCCGCAGTGTACACCGACGAGCTTGTTCGCGATGCCTTTATCACAGGCCTCAGCTCCACTTACATCCGGCAAAGACTGCTGGAAAAAACGGGGTTGGACCTGAAACAGGCTGCGGACACCGCGCGGTCCCTGGATGTGGCCCAGAGAAACTCGGACGCCTACTCTTCAGCCCGCGCCGTCCACGCCGCCACGTGCGCACCGAGGGCGCCGCCATCTTGGAAGGCATCTACCCCAACCGGCAGCCCGACACCGGCGGGGCCCAGCTCTCCCCCCAGAAGCCCTACGACAGCCGCGACGCGTCAGGGACCCAACTGCTACTTCTGCGGGCAGCCAAAGCACACCAGAAATCTGTGCCCGGCGAAAGGCACCACCTGCTTTAAGTGCGGTAAGAAGGGGCACTTCGGGAAGGTGTGCAGAGGGAACCCCGCCGGAAAACCAACCGCCGGAAAACCCGCAACCGCCGCGTGTGCGCCGTGGGAGCGGCCATCTTGGACGCCATCTTGCCCGACCTCGTGGGGTCCGCCATCTTATGAGCAGACAGCGTGGACGCCATCTTGTATCAATCAGGGCCCTACAGTGGCATCGGTCACATTGGACCAGACCAGGCCGCACCCGCTATCCAAATCAATGGTGGACATCGAGGTAAACGGGTGCCGGGTTAAATGCTTAATTGACAGTGGAAGCACGGAGAGTTTTATCCACCCTGAACTGGCACAGCAACTCTCCCTAAAGGTGGTCCCTACTCAGGGTACCATCTCTATGGCTGATAAAACCCAGACATCGACCATTCTGGGTTACTGCACGGTACAATTGGGCGTTAACGGAACTGTATACGATAATTTTAAAGTGTTAATCATGAAGAACCTATGTGCGAGCGTGATCTTGGGCCTGGATTTCCAGTGCAACCACCAAAGCATCACGCTCAAGTATGGTGGGTCCCAGCCGCCCCTCACAGTGTGCGGTCTGGCTACCCTGAAGGTAAAGCCACCTTCGCTATTCGCGAACCTTACCCCTAACTGCCGGCCAATAGCGACCAAAAGCAGGAGGTACAGCTGGGAGGACAGGCGGTTTATCGCGACCGAGGTAGACAGGCTCCTGAAAGAGCGCATTATTGAATGCAGCAACAGCCCGTGGCGTGCCCAAGTGGTAGTGGTAAGGGGTAGCGAGAAGAAACGGATGGTGATCGACTATAGTCAAACGATCAACAGGTACACCCAACTAGACGCCTACCCGCTACCCCGCATATCAGAAATGGTGAACCAAATCGCCCAATACCGGGTGTTCTCCACCATCGACCTCAAGTCAGCGTACCACCAGCTCCCTATCAGACCAGAGGACCGCCCGTACACCGCCTTCGAGGCGAACGGACGCCTCTACCAATTCCTCAGAGTCCCCTTTGGGGTGACGAATGGGGTCTCGGTCTTTCAGAGGGAGATGGACCGCATGGTCGATGACCACCACTTGCAGGCAACCTTCCCCTACCTCGACAACGTCACCATCTGCGGCCACAATCAGCAGGATCACGACTCGAACCTCGAGAGGTTCCTGGAAACCGCACAAAATCTCAAACTCACCTACAACGAGGACAAGTGCGTTTTCAACACCACGCGCCTCTGCATACTAGGCAGCGTGGTGGAGAATGGGGAAATCGGACCAGACCCCGACCGATTGCGCCCCCTACGGGAGCTGCCCCTGCCCAACACTCCCAAAGCCCTGAAAAGGTGCCTGGGGTTATTTTCTTATTATTCCCAATGGGTCCCCAACTACTCCGACAAAGCCCGCCCCCTCTTGAAAGCATCCTCTTTCCCGCTCTCTGCTGAGGCCCACGCCGCCTTCAAAAGCATTAAGCAGGATATTGAGCGGGCCACGCTACAGGCAGTGGACGAGAACACTCCATTTCAAGTGGAAAGTGATGCGTCTGACTTCGCCTTGGCGGCCACCCTCAACCAGGCGGGGCGGCCCGTAGCTTTCTTCTCGAGGACCCTCCAAGGCCCCGAGATCAGACACTCCTACGTGGAAAAGGAGGCCCAAGCCATCGTGGAGGCAGTGCGCCACTGGCGCCACTACCTAGCCGGCAAACGCTTCACCCTACTTACCGACCAGCGGTCGGTAGCGTTTATGTTCAACAATAAACAGAGGGGGAAGATTAAAAATGATAAGATTCTTCGGTGGCGGATCGAGCTCTCCACCTTCGAGTACGACATCATTTACCGGCCAGGGGCCCTTAACGAATCCCCTGACGCCCTCTCACGAGGGATGTGTGCCAGCGCCACCGGGGATCGGCTACAGACCCTCCACAACGACCTCTGCCACCCAGGGGTCACGTGGCTGTTCCACTTCATAAAGTCCCGTAACTTACCCTACTCGATTGAGGAAGTTCGGTCTCTGACCAGGAACTGCCGCACTTGCGCTGAGTGCAAGCCTCGGTTCTACCGCCCAGATAGAGCCCACTTAATCAAAGCTACACGGCCCTTTGAGCGGCTCAGCTTAGATTTCAAGGGCCCCCTCCCGTCCGTCGACCGCAATGTTTACTTCCTGAACATTGTGGACGAATACTCCCGGTTCCCATTCGCCTTCCCCTGCCCAGACATGACCAGCGCCACGGTCATTAAATGCCTCAACAGCCTGTTCTGCCTGTTCGGTATGCCGAGCTACATCCATACAGATAGGGGGGCGTCCTTCATGAGTGAAGAGCTACGCCAGTACATGCTGTCCAAGGGGATCGCCACGAGCCGTACCACCAGCTACAACCCCCAGGGTAACGGCCAGGTGGAGCGAGAGAACGGGACAGTGTGGAAAGCAGTCACTCTAGCTCTAAGGACCAAGGGCCTTCCTATCTCCCGCTGGCAGGAAGTCCTCTCGGATGTGCTCCATTCGATACGGTCGCTATTGTGTACGGCCACTAATGCCACGCCTCATTAACGTATGTTTGTCTTTCCCCGGAAATCCACCTCAGGTGTATCCATGCCGTCATGGCTCTCCACCCCAGGTCCGGTACTCGTGCGAAGGCATGTGAGGGGCCACAAGACGGACCCTCTCGTGGAGCCAGTACAGCTACTCCACGCCAACCCCCAATACGCATATGTCCGGCACGCCGACGGAAGGGAGGACACCGTGTCCATAAAAGACGTCGCCCCAGCCGGCATCGACAACAACCACGGCAATAGCAGCGACAACGATCACAGCAATTCTTACCCACCCACTACTCTTTTCAACGATCACAGCAACCCTTACCCACCCACTACTCTTTCATCACCCCCGGAAGAACATCGACCAACGGCACCCCCACCAACTACCCCTTCAACAACCCTGGCGGCACCCCCGGCAGAGACCCAGGAGGCTACCGGGGACACCCAGCCGACACCCATGGCACCACGTCGGTCGCAGAGGACTATCAAACCCCCGAACAGACTAAATCTATAGAAGGGGTGAATGTGATGAAATATATTCCATTCATCACTGCCTGTGACTGTGGTCGGTTTCAGTGTCATTTCCCTTCCCCCAGTCCTCATTGTATTATGTATTGGAATGTGCTGGAATGTGCTGTGTGTAGGGCTCCGCCCATACCTGGCCCCTTTTGTAAGCTGGCTCAGTCTGGCCTCAGCCTCCAGAAGGAAGACATCTCTCTCTTTTACGTGTTACTTTCTAAGTTAATAAAAGCCTTGTTTTGTTTCGCTAACATCGAGTCTCGGAACTTATTGAGGCACATCAGTAAGATGAGGCCAAAGACAAAACATTAAGCTGCTCTATTTCACAGGAAGTAATCATACAGAGCAACAGTTATGATTGGGCTCACTTAATTCAACTGTTCTTGGTGTAATAATGCAAGAATATTGAACATGCTATGCTCCCCCATATCAGTGGATCATCTTGCTCGACTTAAACAAAAGAACTCCTAGCTATCCTCCTACATTCTCCTTCTGAGCCTGGTGAAAACTTGTCCTTGCAGCTTTTTGTTTAAAAGCTGATTGACTGGCTTCCTGTCTCTCTGTCTCTATTTTTATCTCCATGTTCACAGCCAGAAGGGATGGCTTGCCAGACAAACCCTGCTGAGCACCTGGGACCAAACATTTCCCAACACAATGATCCTAGATGTTTACTAATTCCCAGGATCAACTAATACATTTCTTATTGTTTACAGTCTTTGGGGAAAACAACTTCAATATCTCGATCATTAGCATATTAACCACCTTTCAGCAAAGTGCTTTTTTAAAACTTGTGTGATTACATTTGGCTTTAAAAACCCAACATTTAAAAGTAATTCTTGTTCCTTTCTGTGGAAAATTGTTCAAAAAAATCCCACAATATGACAACCAAAGTAAATATACAGGCATTTTTTACTTAAGAAAGAGAACTTATGATATTGAACTTAATAATTAGATTGCCATCAGTAATGTAAACAACGCCCGGGGTTTTCCACTTCTGCGCTTGCCAGCCAGTATTTTCCACCCATTCACTTTAAAGGGTGAAAAATCACATGCTGGCATTTGCAGAAGCAGAAAATCTTAACCAATGTCTCTAGCAGTCTGACTCAAGCTATACTTGTGAAACAACTTAACACCTTGGCATATGATAAATTAACGCCCTATTTTTCATCTAGGTGTTGGCATGGAAGAACTATACAATACAAGTAAGACAGCCATTAGATGAGCAGAAAGTTTATACAGGTATATGGATATTTAGGAAACAATCATAACAAATTCTTAACAAAAAGCAAACAATGTTTTTCCTTAATTATATAGCTCAAAAGGCATTTGTGCAGAAAGTCACAGCAGAAAGAGAATTCTCCATCTGCTTTTGGTTCAATGAACTTGCTTGCTCAGCCACACAATTTGCTGCCTTTAACAGCTGCACTTTCTTTGTCTCAGACAGACCTCGAGTCAGTAGAGTACCATGTTCCTGGTGCACTTAAAAGCTCTGACAATGACTGACAGTCTTTGTAGCTCCATTTTCCATAATCATCAGCCTGCCTCAATTCCACAGTAGTTGCAAAGGTCTTGTTATCGCACAAAAGCATAGTCAGGGCTGCCAAAACACACCTAAATCCATTCTTGTACATAATCTACATCAAACTCCCAGATGGGTAACTCATTCACCAATGAGAGGAATTCTGGTTCTAATCAGGTAATTGGCTTTCTGCATTTCAGCTTTCAATTGTTTCAATAAAAGTTTTTTTTATTGCACTGTCACACTCAATTGAGTTTTCCATATGCGTATTTTCAGTCACCTGGGGAAAAATCCTTTTTACAAAAAAAACTTATGCCCTTCCCTGATCTAGATACTTTCAAATGGATTAACCAGCTACCGTCAAAACAAAGCAAGCAGCAACAACACCTTTAAACAGAAGACATTATTTTCTGTTTATCTAAATACTTGCATAGTTAGTGTCACATCAACACAGATTAAAATATCCAACTATAAGGAACATATTTGTGATTTAAAGCTGCATCGTAATAAGTTAACAATAGTAGTGCAGAGGGTCTCTTAGGATACACTTGTTATCATTAAAGAAACAGATAAAAGAGCGTCCAGAAATGGGGGTCTGTAAAATGCCTGCCCTACCCCTCGGAGATACAAGACCAACTTGTCTCATTCTTTGCCCCAAATAATCAGCAGCAAATAATCGAAAATGCTTGAAAGACCAACTCAGAAGTCTCAGAGGAAAAAAAAGTTAAAAAAACACTCTTTCCAAATCATACTCCCTCTTCTCAAATCCAGAAAACATACGGAACAGAGAGCAGTCTAGAAAGACTAAAGAGTAGACACAGGAGAGAAAAATCATCAGGGCCCTGAATTCGCGGTCGGTATTACGGCGTTCTCTCAGAGTACTGCGTCATACCGCCTTTGAAATTGACCACAAGTTTGGGATTTCTGCATGCGCTTGATGCGCTAAATCCCGAACGTGCGATCTGTCAAGTTCCGAATAGACTGCTGATCCACTGCAATTTTCAAGTTCTCGTTCAACTGATGTGATGGCGGAAAGTTGGGCTAATTGCCCACGTACTGCGCTTCAATTACCCAGAAATGTTTTATGTCTGGTGCAAACAAGTGCAGTAGCCTGTTGCACAGCGATAGGGGAGGAGGGATGAGAAAATTGTATTACTTTTGAGATAGGTTTATGCTACAACTCATCAAAAAAATCCTTATCGAGTTTTATGGTTCATATCCAGAGGCCAGAAACATTAACCAGGAGGCGGGTTGGCAATTAAATATTATAATGAGGCCTGCAGGTTATACTGCAGGGGACCTGGGATCCCGGGGCTCAGAATTCCCGGTAGCTGCAGCGAGGCGAGCACAGTCTCGGGAAACAATCCTTGTGGGCCGGTAATCATAGAATGGTAACACCACAGAAGGAGGCCATTCGACCTGTCAAGCCCGTGCTGGCTGTCTGCAAGAGCACTTCAACTAGTCCCACTTGCCCACCCTTTCCCCGTAGCCATGCAATTTTTTTTCCTTCCGCTATTTATCCAATTCCCTTTTGAAAGCCACAATTGAATCTACCTTCACCACCCTTTCAGGCACTGCATTCCAGATCCTAACCACTTGCTGCGTAAAAAAGTTTTTCCTCATGTCGCCTTTGGTTCTTCTGCCAATCACCTTAAATCTATGTCCGCTGGTTCTCGACCCTTCCGCCAATGGGAACAGTTTCTCTCTATCTACTCTCTGTCTAGACACCTCATGATTTTGAACACCTCTACCAAATCTCCTCTCAACCTTCTCTGCTCTAAGGAGAACAACCCTAGCTTCTCCAGTCTATCCACATAACTAAAGTCCCTCATCCCTGGAACCATTCTTGTAAATTTTTTCTGCACCCTCTCTAAGGCCTTCACAGTCTTCCTAAAGTGCAGTGCCCAGAATTGGACACAATACTCCAGTTGAGGCCAAACCAGTGTTTTATAAAGGTTCATCACAACTTCCTTGCTTTTGTACTCTATGGGCTCGAATTTCCCAGGGCCATGGAGGCGGGAATGGAGGTGTGTGGGGTGTTAAAATTGAAGAATCGGGGGGCAAGAACCCTTCCCGCCCCCAACCCGCCTCCATGCCTGTTTCCCAGGAGGCGGGTACCCGACCTGTGCTGGGAGCCGCCTCCCCAAGGCGGGAAGGGGATTAGTGCCAATTAACTGCCTGTTAACAGGTAGTTAACAGGCAGTTTTTGGCCTAATCCCCATTTTTATCCCTGAAGTGTGGGCTTCCCGACGGCTCCAAACTACGACAAGTTAGCGAGGCAGACCGTCGGGCTGAAGGGCTTGCAGGGTTCGAAATATCCGGTGTTCAGGTGAGTGATGGGTGCATGAGTGCAGAGGTAAGTGTGTTTGGTGTGCGTAAAGTGTTTAAATAAGTTTTACTTACCTTTACTTACTAATGCAGGCTTCCTTCCTTCAGGTCTCGGGAGTCCCTCATCTCGCGGCACAGAAAGCAGAATGGCCGCAAGCTGTCAAAAGTTGCAGCCTCTGCTTTCTGTTCTGTGGAGAAGGACTCAAGTTAGAAGTCAGTTATCTCAGTGTTTGACAGCTTCACAGAGCTGTCAAACGCTGATATTTCATCTGTCAAAAGCTCTTGACAGATGAAATGTCAATCCCTAACGTCACCTGTAACTGGGTGTCCCGTAATTGGCCTGCTGAGCCCGCTGGGCAGGCTCAATAAGGTTAATCAAGGGAAAATCGCGTGGGTTGGCCACAAATCGATGGAGGCGGGACTACAACCCAAAAAGTGGGAGTCCCACCTCCATCACGTCCCCATTGACAAAATCCAGCCCATCGCCTCTATTTATGAAGCCCAGGATCCCATATGCTTTTTTAACCGCTTTCTCAACCTGCCCTGCCACCTTCAACGATTTGTGCACATATATCCCCAGGTCTCTCTGTTCATGCACCCTCCTTAGAATTGCACCCTTTAGTTTATATTACCTCTCCTCATTCTTCCTACCAAAATGTATCACTTCGTACTTTTCTGCATTAAATTTCATCTGATACGTGTCTGCCCATTCCACCAGCCTGTCTATGTCTTCTTGAAGTCTATCACTATCCTCCTCACTGTTTATTATACTTTCAAGTTTTGTCTCATTTGCAAATTTTGAAATTGTGCCCCGTACATCCAAGTCCAAGTCATTAATATATCAAGAAAAGCAGTGGTCCTAGTACCGACCGCTGGGGAACACCACTCCAGTCCGAAAAACAACCATACACCACTACTCTCTGTTTCTTGTCACCTAGCCAATTTCATATCCATGCTGCCACTGTCCCCTTTATTCCATGGGCTTCAACTTTGCTGGCAAGCCTATTATGTGGCACTTTATCAAACGCCTTTTGGAAGTCCATGTACACCACATCAACCGCATTGCCCTCATCAACCCTCTCTGTTACCTCATCAAAAAACCCAATCAAGTTAGTTAAACACGATTTGCCTTTAATAAATCTGTGCTGGCTTTTCTTAATTAATCCACACTTGTCCAAGTGACTGTTAATTTTGTCCCAGATTATCATTTCGAAAAGCTTCCCCACCACCGAGGTTAAACTGACTGGCCTATAGTTGCTGGATTTATCCTTATACCCTTGTGTGAACAATGGTGTAACATTTGCAATTCTCCAGTCCTCTGGCACCACCCCCGTATCTAAGGAGGTTTGGAAGATTATGGCCAGTACCTCTGCAATTTCTGTAGTGTATGTACCTTTAAGAGAGAACTACTTTTGTAGCTCCTGTATACTGTAGTACCGGCTGTGACCACACCTGTATATAAGCCTTGAGCATGCCTCTGTACCCCCAGTCTTGAGACTACCCTACTCCAGTAAACACCTGTTGATTGTTAAGTTACAGCATCCATGTAGTTATTTGAAAACATCATACTCTCAGAATCACGGATCTAACAGTGGCAACGAGTGTCGATTCGAATCTACCTGCAACTCTGCATTTCCCTTCAAGGATTCGCTCCGGGAGGGCGGTGGAAGAAAGTCGAGGCCAGAAGCACGGGCGTCGACCACGAGCAACCGCCCAGTCGTCCGGCAGAGAGTGAACATCGCAGGGGAGGCTGTTGAGAGCCGGGCTTGGTTCCCCAGCCACGACGATCCAGCAACAGACTGACAACAGGTACAGCGCAGACCCTTCCCAGACAGCGGCGGCTGGAGCCGACCGACGGCAGAGAAAAAGCCGAGCAGCTTCGACGGGGTAAGAGAGAGGATGAAGTGCACAGGGCGCAGCCGGGGGTTGAAAACCGAGTGGCGTCGAGGAAAAACAAAACAGAGAGAGAGAGGGTAAAGCAGCAGCCGGGTTCAGGACCGAGCGGCGGAAACGGGAAAGGCGCACAGAAAAAAACGCGCAGAGCACAGCCAGGGCTCAAGGGCTGAACAGTGTCCGCGGGGAGAAGAAGGGAGAGCGGGGGAGACGCCATTGAGCCGCGGAGAAGAAGGAAGAGCGCGGGAGACACCGTTTTTAGAAGCCGCAGCGGAGAAGAAGGGCGAGCGCGGGAAGAAAGGAAAGCGCAGGAGACGCCATTTTGTGCCAGCGGAGAAGAAGGGAGAGCGTGGGAGACGCCATTTTTGACAGTTAAATCACACCCAGGGATGCCGAAGAGTGGCAGTATCTCTACGTTCGACAATGAAGTCGAAGATTGGGCAACATATGTGGAACATATTGAGGTGTACTGCAGGGCGAATGAAGTGCCAGATGCTAGGAAAGCACTGGTTTTGTTAAATTCCATGGGTGCAAAAACTTATCGCTTACTGCGAAACCTAATAACCCCAGAGAAGCCCGTGAATAAGAATTTCGAAAGCATAGTAGAAATCCTACAGGACCACTTAAACCCCACACCGCTGCTGATAGCAGAAAGATTTAAGTTCCACAAAAGGAACCAGCATAAAGACGAAAGTAATGCTGAGTACTTAACGGAACTGCGCAAGCTATCGAAACACTGCCAGTTTGGAGTGGGACTAGCAGATACGTTAAGGGACAAGTTTGTGTGTGGGCTTCAAAGTGAAGGAACCCAGAAACGGCTTCTATCAGAAAGGATCTTACGCTGGACAAGGCTTTCAGCATGGCAGTATCACACGAAGCAGCCGCAAGGGGCGCTGCAGAGATACAACGGAGACCACAAGAATATGGCACCAATGAAATGTCATATGGAACAGGGAAGTGTTATCGCTGCGGCAGAACAACACATGACCAGAAGGACTGTTGGTTCAAGGACCAAGTGTGCAGACAGTGTGGAAAGCAGGACACATAGCAAGAGTCTGCAGGTCAGGGAAGAAAACCATCAGCAAGAAATCTCCACAGGAGAAGTACAAAAAGGTACATAAGGTGATGGACAGTAGTTCAGACGAACAGAAAAGTGATACAGACTCCGGAAGCAAGGAGCTGGGTTGTCTGAAACTACATAAGGTAACCAAAATGGAGGATCACCAGACTATCTGGGTCACACTCAAGATAGACGGAGTCCAAGTGAAAATGGAATTGGACACAGGATCAGCCCTAACAGTCATAAACCAAAGGGACTACAAGCGGCTATTTTCACACATACCCTTGAAAGCTACAGAGATTGTCTTGAAGACGTACACGGGGCAAAAAGTCTACCCCAAAGGAAAAATAAGGGTGAAAGTGATATACAAAGGCCAGGAAATACCTAAAATGGACCTATATGTATTGCCAGATGGAGGACCACCACTACTAGGACGTGAATGGATCCGGAAGATACAATTAGATTGGCATTCCATACAGGCACTGAAGGTTGAGGCCAAAAAGGATGACGACGTCACACCTGGACGACTGTCAAAAATGCTAACTGACGCAAAAGAAGTGTTCCAGGAGGGACTCGGAACACTAAAAGGCATAACAGCAATGATTAAAATAGAGGAAAATGCAAGCCCAAAGTTTCTTAAGGCCAGACCGGTGCCTTATGCGATCAGACCAGCCGTCGAAGCACAGCTGGAAGGGTTGGAACGTTCAGGAGTACTGTCCAAAGTAGACTGGAGCGAGTGGGCTACACCCATCGTTCCTGTAATGAAGAGGTCGTTGAGTAATATGCCTGGGGAACCAAAGAAGGTCCACATCTGTGGGGATTTTAAGGTGACAGTGAACCCAGTCCTTCACACGGTACAATATCCGCTTCCACGAATTGAGGATATTTTCGCCTCGCTATCTGGAGGTAAACGCTTCACCAAAATTGATCTCGCCCAGGCGTACTTGCAAATGGAGGTAGAAGAAGCCTCGAAACAATACCTCACGATCAACACTCATAAAGGTCTCTACCAATACAACCGGCTGGTGTTCGGGGTAGCATCGGCTCCGGCTATTTGGCAAAGGGCGATGGATCAAGTCCTGCAAGGGATTCCAGGGACCCAGTGTTATTTGGACGACATCCTGGTCACGGGCGAAAATGACAGTGATCACCTCGCCAACCTGGAGAAGGTGCTCACTAGATTAAAGGAATACGGGCTACGAGCTAATCGCTACAAGTGCGAGTTTTTCCAGAAGCAGATCTCGTATTGTGGCCACGTTATCGATGAAGAGGGGTTACATAAGTCCCCTGAAAAGATTGAGGCAGTAGTCAAGGCTCCAGCACCGGAAAATTTGTCACAACTGAGGTCGTTCCTCGGGCTGGTAAACTACTACCATAAGTTCTTACCAAATTTGTCTACGGTATTACACCCACTGAACACCCTACTGCAAACAGGGGTACCATGAAAGTGGAATGACGAACGTAAACGAGCTTTCCAGAAGTGCAAAGAATTGATCACATCAAAAGAGGTGTTAGCCCATTTCAACCCAGCACTGCCAATTCGTTTGGCATGTGATGCATCACCCTATGGTATTGGAGCGGTGCTATCGCACAAATTCCCAGACGGGTTGGAGAGGCCAGTAGCCTTTGCGTCTCGGTCACTAACCTCACCCGAGCGCAACTACGCCCAGATTGACAGGGAGGCCCTCAGCCTAGTATGGGGAGTAAAAAAATTCAATCACCACCTGCATGGGCAGAAGTTCACCTTGCTGACTGACCACCAACCACTTGTCTCCATCTTTAATCCAAAGAAGGGCGTTCCGGTGATGACTGTACAACGGTTACAAAGATGGTCCCTTTTTCTAGGGGCGAACCAATATGAAATAAAATATAAAGGCACGAAACAGCATGGAAATGCTGATGGGCTATCACGCCTGCTACTGCCTACTGTGGAGGAAGCACCAGCAGTGGACCCTATCGAGATATTTTATTCGTCAATAATTGAACGATTGCCAGTAACTAACGCGGATATAGAGAAGGAGACCCGCAATGATCCGACACTGTCTCGGGTATATGATTTGACGGTGAGGGGATGGCCAACACATGGCAACTCACTGTTGCCAGCATTCTCATCCAGAAGAGAACAGCTGCCAGTATGCCAGGGGACAGTGATGTGTGGATCCCGAGTGGTGATTCCACCCAAGTTAAGGGAGAGAGTGCTAAATGAGCTTCATGAAGGTCATCTGGGAGGGGTGAAAATGAAAGGCCTTGCTAGGGCTTATGTGTGGTGGCCGGGGATCGATCAACAAATCGAGGACCTAACCAAGAGCTGCTCAGGATGCCAGAAGATCCAAAATGCACCACCACATGCCCCTCTACACCCATGGGAGTGGCCCTCCTCTCCATGGCAACGGGTGCATATTGATTTTGCTGGTCCACTCATGGACTCAATGTTCTTAATAGCAGTGGATGCTCACTCGAAATGGCCTGAGGTGATAAAAATGTCCTCAACCACTACAGAGAAAACGATTGCAGTCCTACGGACCATATTTGCCAGGAACGGCTTGCCAGAGCAGATTTGCTCTGATAATGGACCATAGTTTGTGTCCGAAGAGTTTCGGAAATTTATGAGAAGGAATGGGGTAAGGCATTACACATCCGCCCCGTATCATCCAGCCACAAATGGATTGGCTGAGAGGTTCGTACAAACCTTTAAAAAGGCGATAAAGGCCATGTGTGTGGTGATTATTCTTTATGTTTAGTAAGAAGTATTGTGATTGGTTGTTTGTTTCCTACCTTGGGATATATGCTGTAATCTCATTGGTAGTTGATGTCATGTGATTTGTGGTGGCCATCTTAAATTCAGTTCTTTCCAGCCTTTAGTTGGGACTGGGTGTTGAAGATGTGCTACAGGATTTTTAAGTTAATAAAGCCTAGATTAGAAAGGCAAATCTATTCTTTATTTCAATTTATTAACTTTATGTCAGAATGGAGCGATATCTTCAACCAGAACGATTCAATGCTGACCCTAATTCTGCAGGAGTGGATGATAAATGGAAACACTGGTATTGTACATTTAAAAACTTTTTGGGCGTGTTGGATCAAGAGTCTCTAAATAAGCTGAATATGCTGATCAACTACATTGCTCCGGATGTGTATAAGTATATTTTGGACTGTAAAACTTACGAAGTGGCTATTTCTACATTGGAAAAGATTCTTGTTAAACCAAAGAATGAGGTATTTGCACGTCACCTTCTATCTGCCCGTAGGCAGCAGGTGGGAGAATCTTTGGATACTTATTTACAAGCACTTCGGTGCCTTAGTGTTAACTGTAATTATAAGGCCGTGACGGCTGAAGGATATAAGGAAGAATCGGTACGGGATGCTTTTATTAATGGATTACTGTCTAGATCAATTCGTCAGCGGTTGTTAGAAAACAAGACTTTGGATCTTAAGAGTGCTTTTGAGCAAGCTTCTACATTGGATGTGGCTCAGAGAAGTTTGGATTCTTATGCTCTTTTTAATCAGCCTGTGACTGTGGTTTCGGCAGTTCCGGATGAAAAGGAATTATGTGGACTTAATAGGAGTGGTTTACTAGATTCTGAAACAGTTTCTACTTCAGCGGCTGTTGCCTCTAGGATTCAGAAGTGTTATTTTTGTGGGAACGTCCGGCACCCTCGTCTGAAGTGTCCTGCTCGGGAGGCTGTGTGTAGTAAATGCGGCAAGAGAGGTCATTACGCACGTGTGTGTAAATTATCAGGTTCAATTACCTCCTCTGTGACTATTCAGCCTTTACATAGGGCGTTTATTCCATCTATTTCTGCTGCATTTGCTCATGGCCTAAACAAAGCTATAGTTACGGCCCAAGTTAATGGGTTGGAAGTGAAGGCCCTTATAGATACGGGCAGTACTGAGAGTTTTATAAGTCTTCAGTTTGCAAAGGAGAAGCATTTGAAAATTTTGCCTGTTTCCTATCAGGTGTGTATGGCTCAGACGGCTCTCACTTCACAAGTAGCTGGTTGTTGCCTTGTGAAATTGATTCTTCTAGGTAATACGTATACTGATATACGCCTATCTGTTTTGCCTAATCTCTGTGCGGATATTTTGATTGGTCATGATGTGCTTCAGTTACACGAGTCTCTCAGTCTTTCATTTGGAGGGACTAAGCCACCTTTATCTATTTGTGGATTAACCTCTTTATCCATTTCTCCATTATCACTTTTTTCCAATTTGATGCCGGATTGTAAGCCAATTGCTACCAAGTCAAGAAGGTATAGCAGTCAGGATAGAGAATTTATTAATTCTGAAGTTCAACGTCTCTTATTGGAAGGAATCATTGAACCTAGTTGTTCGCCTTGGCGGGCACAGGTAGTTGTCACGACTAACGAGAGACATAAGAAACGAATGGTGATAGACTATTCCCAAACTATTAATAGGTATACTCAATTAGATGCGTACCCTTTGCCTAAGATTGATGAGCTTATCAATAAAGTATCTCAGTATAAGGTTTTTAGCACTATTGACCGAAAGAGTGCTTATCATCAGATTCCTATTGTTAAGAAGGATCAACCATATACGGCCTTTGAGGCTGGTGGAAAGCTGTATCAGTTTTGCCGAATACCATTTGGTGTTACTAATGGTGTTGCTTGTTTTCAACGGGCAATGGATGCTTTTATAAGTGATAACTCTCTCTCTGACACCTTTTCATACTTAGATGACATCACGGTGTGTGGCAAATCAAGGGTGGAGCATGATTCTAATTTAGAAAGGTTCCTTCAAGCTGCGGAAAAAGTTGGTTTAACTTTCAATAAAGAGATGTGTACCTTTTCGACCACTGAGGTAAATCTACTGGGGTACATTATCTCGGGAAACAAGATTAAACCAGACCCAGAACGTCTGCGACCATTGATTGATTTATCTTGTCCTACTAATTCTAAGGCTTTGCAACGAGTTGTTGGACTGTTTTCTTACTATTCTAATTGGATTGCAAATTTTTCACAGAAGATCCGGCCTCTTATTCGGGTTACGACATTTCCTCTATCATGGGAGGCCAGGACGTGTTTTGATAATTTAAAAAAGGATATCCTTGGAGCAGTTGTGCATTCTATTGATGAGCAGGTTCCTTTTGTGATTGAGACGGACGCTTCTGATTTTGCAATTGGGGCTACTCTGAGCCAAAATGGAAGACCTGTGGCCTTTTTCTCACGTACCTTGAACAATAGTGAAAAAAGGCATTCTTCAATAGAGAAAGAGGCGTATGCAATAGTAGAAGCACTGCGTAAATGGAGGCATTATTTATCGGGGCGACATTTTACGTTGGTAACTGATCAAAAGTCTGTGGCCTAGAAATTGAGTGCCCTTAGCGCCGATTTTGCGGCGCTAGAGGGCCTAGCGCTGCATTTGGCGCCGGCGCCGAAATTGCCTGGGGCCCTTATGCCGCGGTAGACCGGTAGCGCTGCGCCGGCACCGATGACGTCATCGGTGTGCGCAGCGTCCCGGTTGCCATGCCGACGGGCCCCAGCGCCGAAATTCAGTTGCGGCCGCCTCGCCCGTGACAGCCGCAACTAAGACTCTGGCAACAGAGTCTTACGAGTCTTTGCGCCGGCGCATTAAAGGCCCCGCGGCGGCCGGCCGCTTTCCCGCCGGCCGCCTGGCCGCAGCTCCCTCCCCGGACTTCCCCCCCCCGCCCCCCGGAACAGAAGCAAGCCCGGCACTTGTCCGAGGTGCCGGGCTCATTTTTTAAAAGATTTTCGCGGGCCGCGATCGGGTGCAGGCAGCTCCTCCTTAAGGGAAGGAGGAGGCCTGCACTTCCCGAGCCTGCCGCACCGCATCGGGTGCCGCAGCGCCGGAATTGCGGTGCGAAACGGCAGTTAGCGCCGATTTACCGCCTCAAAGACCCTTCAGTAGCGCCGGCAGCCGTTTGGGCGCGCCCCTGCTGAATTTTTGGCACGCGCAGGGGGACTTAGCGCCGGCACTAACTTCCGGCGCTAAAGCCCTGGCTAAGCCAAAACTCAATTTCTAGGCCTGTGTCTTTTATGTTTGATGTCAAACATTTTGGAAAGATTAAGAATGATAAAATAATGAGGTGGAGGATTGAGTTGGCATGTTACCATTTTGATATAGTTTATCGTCCGGGGAAGGATAATGTTGCTGCTGATGCACTGTCGAGGGCTTATTGTTCTGTGATTCACGGAGATACGCTTATTAATCTTCACAATGCCTTATGCCATCCTGGGGTTACGAGGATGATACACTTCGTACGCAGTAAGAATTTGCCCTTTTCAGTTGAAGACGTCAAGCGGATGACTTCATCATGTTCTATCTGTGCTCGGTGTAAACCGAATTTCTTTAAGCCTCAACGAGCTCATCTTATAAAGGCTACTTCTCCTTTTGAACGTTTGAGCGTCGATTTTAAGGGGCCTCTTCCTTCAACTACTCAAAACCGATATATATTTACTGTTGTGGATGAGTTTTCAAGGTTCCCTTTTGCTTTTCCTTGTGCAGATGTATCAGCTGCTACAGTTATCAAATGTCTGACTCAACTTTTTGTCATCTTTGGGATGCCTGCGTATATCCATTCGGATCAGGGAAGTTCTTTTATGTCTTCCCAGTTGAAGGAATACCTTCAGAGTCAGGGAATTTCTACTTGCAGAACTACCCCGTATAATCCCCAGGGTAATGGACAGTGCGAACGATACAATGGGGTGATCTGGAAGGCAGTTATGTTGGCTTTGACATCCCGGAACCTTAAGAATACACAGTGGGAAATGGTACTGCCTGATGCCCTGCATTCCATTAGATCATTGCTTTCAATGGCTACTAATGTGACCCCCCATGAAAGGCTCTTTAACTATCCGCGGAGATCTACTACGGGATATTCGGTACCTTCATGGCTTACTATGCAGGGACCTGTGCTGCTTCGACGCCATGTTAGATTGTCAAAGTATGATCCTTTAGTGGAGGAGGTGGAGCAATTGGAGGCAAATTCCCAATATGCTCATATTCGATTCCAAGATGGGAAAGAAAGTACCGTTTCAATTAAAGACTTGGCTCCTTGTGGTGGCCAGCCCTCTTCTGAGGATATTAACAATAGTCATGATTCAGATAATGTGGATGCTGTTACAGATACTATGACTATTTCAAATCCGACTGCAGATAATTATACTTCTATTAGTCAGCCCTTGATGGATGTTCATGACCGTCCCAGTTTACCTCCTGATGGGATTTCTAATCCGGAAACCGTTGAAAATCGGGATATGGATAGCCTTTCTGCAGAAGATACTTATGTGTCTCCTGGTGTGGGAGGGCAAGGAATTTCACCAAGGTTAAGAAGGTCGACACGAACAAGATATCCAGTCGACCGATTGAAAATGGACTTTTAAATTGATAGTAATGTTTTAAAATTGTTGAAATATTATATTATATTATATTGTTTTAGTTGAGAGATACTTAATACTTATGTGCAATGTTACTATTTGTTGTTGCTCACTTAGTATTGTGTCATGTTGAATAGTTTTATTTGTCTGTGCATAGTTTTAGTTGTAAATAATTAATCATAAATTGTAAAGGTTATTTAGGTTGGAGTATATTTTAAAAGGAGGGGTGAATGTGGTGATTATTCTTTATGTTTAGTAAGAAGTATTGTGATTGGTTGTTTGTTTCCTACCTTGGGATCTATGCTGTAATCTCATTGGTAGTTGATGTCATGTGATTTGTGGTGGCCATCTTAAATTCAGTTCTTTCCAGCCTTTAGTTGGGACTGGGTGTTGAAGATGTGCTACAGGATTTTTAAGTTAATAAAGCCTAGATTAGAAAGGCAAATCTATTCTTTATTTCAATGTGCGACGATGAAATTCCACTACAGCATAAGGTGGACAATTTCCTATTAGCCTACAGAAATGCGACACATGCAGTTACCAACCAGACCCCGGCCATGATGTTCTTTAACCGAAGGTTGAGATCTCGTCTGGATTTGCTCAGACCCAATGTGCGAAGAAATGTTGAGGATAAACAATTCCAGCACATCAATGAGAAGCCGACAAGGAGCTTCAATGTAGGACAACCAGTCTTGGCCCGTGACTACCGAACAGAGAAATGGCAACCCGGAACGATATGCACAAGGCAGGGGCCATTAATGTACACAGAGGATGTCGGGGAGAACATTGTGAGACGCCACGTCGATCAGATCTTAGCGTCACAGGAACGAGTCAACCCCATGTCTCAAGTACCTGGGGATGAAACCGACATACCGGTAGCATCTACCTCAGAAACAGTAGCAGTGGAAACTGATGAACTAACCAACGAAAAGAGGCCAGAATCGCCTCCGCACCAAGAACAAGAACCTCAGGAAAGGCGCTATCCAGAAAGGATCAGGAAGCCGCCCCAAAGACTGAATCTATAAATGGACTATTTTTGTTTAATGTGCATGTTAAAGTGTTAATTGTTATTTGAATATTATGGGTACTGCTAATCTAAAAGGGGAGGAATTGTAGTGTATGTACCTTTAAGAGAGAACTACTTTTACAGCTCCTGTATACTGTATAGTACCGGCTGTGACCACACCTGTATATAAGCCTTGAGCATGCCTCTGTACCCCCAGTCTTGAGATTACCCTACTCCAGTAAACACCTGTTGATTGTTAAGTTACAGCATCCGTGTAGTTATTTGAAAACATCATACTCTCAGAATCACGGATCTAACAATTTCCACCTTTACTTTCCTCAACATCCTGGGATGCATCCCATCCGGTCCTGGTAACTTATCTACTTTAACTACAGTGAGCCTTTCCAGTACCTCCTCTTTATCAATTTTTATCTCATCCAGTATCTCAACTACCTCCTCTTTCACTATGACTTTGGCAGCATCTTCTTCCTTGGTAAAGACAGCTGCAAAGTACTCATTTAGTACCTTAGCCATGCCCTCTGCCTCCATGCGTAGGTCTCCGTTTTGGTCCCTAATCAGCCACACCCCTCCTAAGATTACGATCGGCACAGAACTCAAACGCCTTATCTATTGGGCCATGTAGCGAGTGCAGGAGTGCTTTCTCCCGGTCCCTCAAGCTCACCCACCAGCAGCCCGCCCCTCCCCGGGGTCAGGAAACAGACCACCCCACTCCGGGGTCGGGAATCAGGCCCCGCCCTCGGGGTTGCAACTCAACCCCAGGATCGCGACTCCCTCCTAGGGTTGGGGATCGGACCCACCCACCCCCACCCCCGCACACCTTGGACCCAGCACCTACCTATAGCTGCAGTGTCTTGGTCAGCCAGCATTTCCCGCCTGACTGGAACAGCCTGTCAATCAGGCTGGCTTTGGGCAGGGAACCCGCCCATTACGTCACACGCATGCTGTGCGTGCCAGGAAACCTGGACTTCCGGCCACCCCCTGCCCCCCACTCCGGGTTGGTCGGAAACGGGAAAATCCAGACCTATCTAACATCTCAGCCCACAGAGCAGACACAGACAGGCTGTTGTTTGTTGGTGAACAGGTCCACTTTGTACTGCCACATGAACACTTTTGATCACATTCACATTATTCTGGGACGACATTCATATATGGTTTCAATATTCCAACCAAGACTGTGTGTACGTGATACTCTACCTGGACTAGGAGAGCCAAAGCATCCTCCAGAAGTTTCCATCTCTGTACAAGACCTTCATGCTCACCAATTTATGTTGGTCAGCACCTTCCAATTGTGTGACCTCATCTGCAGCAGTGTGAATTTTAACAAGAACTGCTACTTTAAAGGATGTTCTTCATTTATTTATTGGACAGGACTAACTAGCCTCCAAAATAGAATAGCAAAATACTGCGGATGCTGGAAATCTGAAATAACAACAGAAAATGCTGGAAACACTCAGCAGGTCAGGCAGCATCGTGGAGAGAGAAACGCTGAGTTATCGGCCCCAATTTTCCCAGCCCCGAGGAGGCGGGGCAGTTGGGAAAATCGCAAAAAGTGAGCGCGGGTTAGGAACCCGCCTCCAACCCGCCTCCGTGCAATTTTTCCCGTACACAGCCCGTACACACCCATAGACATCGGAAAATACGGGCCATTATTGTGTTTAAGATTATCTACCCAAGCGGGATTTCATTATTTTTATATCATTACCTGTAGATAAGTTGTACCAATTGAACCAAGGAACTCTAATCATACCTATTGCTCTTTATTTTTCATCTAATTGGGGAATAAAGCTACTCAAAATTTGAACCAAAATTCATCTCACGTGAATTCAGTCCTCCTTTGCGAATAAGAAGATACATGTGCAAAAAACATGATTATCCAGTCCAGATCACAAGGGAGGTGTGAGTTGACTCCAACAAAAATAAGACACTGAGAACTCTTAAGGGTGTGACTGCTGTCACTGAAACTGAAAAGGTATCTACAGCAGGCTCAAATTCAGAACAACTGATCACAGTGGCAGAGTACTGAGGTCCACAGGTGACAAAGGCACTTTATAATCGTTAAAATTTAACAGTGAAAGGAACAGTAACAGTGCTATCAAAAATGTCCAATTCAAAAGAGGTTGCGTTTGAGTTGGCGAGGTTGTGGTTGATGAGAAAACAAAGGATAGTTTCAGCTAAAAGAGCATGAGTTTCAATGGAAGCTTCAGCAATGTAGACAGGAAAAAGAGAAAAAGAAATACAAATTTGAGGTGAACGTGAAGGAGAAACAATGTCAGCATGAGGTGGAAAAGAAGGCTGCACAAACGTAAGACCAATGAAAGGGAGAAAGAGCATCACTGGGCTCTTGGACTGTCAGGGAAACATGCATCAGTAGTGAACCTCGTAAATGGAGTCGTGTAACACAGAGCCCACCATTTTATTAAATCAAATCTTAATCCAAATTTTAAATGGTCTGAGACTCTCTCCAATTGAAGAAATCCAGCAAACTGAGGTGATTTCAGGCAGAGAGCTTGTCAGGTCAACTCTGAGCACCATGATGGCAGGCATAACAGCAGCATGGAGGCTCCACAGGTTGTTACAGATTTTACAGTCAAGGGAGGCCTGGATAGTACATACCAAGGGAGGTTGGAGAAGGTACAGCTAGTAAATCATGCCTGAGAGCTCACAGAAAAGCAGATGGAAATCTCACTCTTCACCTCACCAACTGAATTTAAAAGAGCACCATATCCTGAGAGAATATGTTTAACCACCCAGGGTATTCAGGAAGCAGGTATGCACCATACAGCATGCAGGACGAAATAGCCTGTGTGTCTTAACTGCTCGAAGGGAGACATGGAGGGCACATGGTACAATGCCTGGCTGGACACGGGATGCACCATTCATGGGGTATGCCTACCTTGTCTAGGTGGCAGATGGAGAGGCGAAGGCAGCCGGTTGTGGAACCCACGAGCAGCATCCAACTACTGTCCTGGGATGAAGCTGGGGATGTGTGGTGGACTTGCCACAGGGGCTAAATCAGCAATTGAGTACCTGTCAGATGTTAACCCAGTTTGCCTTCAGAAATATTGAAGAGATAAACATACAGAAGATGCAAACATCTGGTACAGATTGCAAGGGAGTTCTAATATAACTTCCCTGGGTTATACTATTGTACAAGTGAGTTGATGCTCAGCAACATAAAATGCTCAGATCACTTAAGGGAATGACTGCCACCACCGAGCCCAAGAAAATATCTAAAGCAGACCCAAATTTGTTACATAGTCACTGCTTTATATGGACAAATGTGTGAAATGCTGAATATATGCATAAAGAAACTCCAATCAGTCCTGAGGTGGAGCAACCTTACCCATCTGCCTCACCGTGCAAAAATGCACAAAGACTGAGATCAGGAATATATTTCTGAACACTTCCAATGAAAGCCATCAAAAGGAATAGATATCCTGATAACCATCTCCAAGTTCAAATCAGTCACTCTATGTGGGACTTAGCTAAAAGCTCCCTTTGAGGTTGGCGGTATGCACCAAGAGCAACTTGGTATAAACATTTTAGCGTAAGACTGCAGGATCTCACATTTCTTCAGCTTTTCCTGATCCAATGGTCTCTTTTGGTGACCTGCAGTGATCTGGCATAGTGCTTTCCCTTTTTCTTCACATGTCACTACACATTATACCACTTTTTCTGTGTATTTAAAATCAATGTTCCCTGTAGGCTGCACTTTCTTTCAATGCGTGGTTCCTTTAAATTTCTGCGCATGCGTAGTATTTCCAATGTAAAAGCTAGTGAGCGGCCTGCGAGGGAACTTGCAGATTACTTCGTGGCCATGCACATGCGCAGCTGAGAGGGAACATTGTTTAAAATTACTTCCTCCTTCCAGCTCTCAGCTTCTCATGTAAATGTTTGGATAGCTCTAGAAATTCATGTGGGATACACAAAATTGAGCACAGTCAAAGAGCTCTCCATGGCAATGGACAACTTTGGATATTTACATTGCATTTTCTCATTATTTCCCATCCATTTTAAATTAATTCTCTTATCTTACAATACAGTTAATTTTGTTTGTCATAGGCAAACCTAATACAACAGGGTTATAACTAGCTTTCCAAACTAAGACAATTAAAAAATATATCGTATTCCTCATAGTAAAATTCAAGGTTTGTTTTACAATTAGCAGCAGAAAATTTGCTGATTTCAACAGAAGCCAAGCATAATTTGAAATATGTATCAAATACAGTATTAATTATGTTAATATTCCTTTTATGGGAGATGGCAGATGATCTTGAGGAACACTTTATTGATATAAAGAAATCTATAATAAAAATTACATTGGATAATAATTTACTGGGGAGCAACCCCGATTCAAATGTAGTAAATAAGATTTATTATTCTAGTGCTTTAAAGTTGTTTTAGTAAAATGCATGCAAGTGGAGGTTTACTGGCCTAGGAATCAACAATAGTCAATAAGAGAGAGCGACTGCTTCATGAGCAGAGCTTGATATTACAATAGGAAAGAAATTATACTGAGATTCCGTCTGGCCCAGCATAATGTTGAACCTACAGGCAATTTGTTGAAAATTACTGTCCATCATCTGTCAGAAGTTCTCAGCTTAATGCTTCTGCCAAGTGAAAACCCAGTGTGGTCAATTATGACTTTTGGATGACCACTGCTACCTACAGCGGACCGCGTTGGCCAGCCTCCCGTTCCAGTGGCAAAGAGGACCCCACGATTTTAAGGCCCCAGCCTTATTTAAATTTGGCATGCGAGGCACAAAGGCAGCACGCCGGATTGACGATCGGGCGGGCTGGTCGCCAGCAAGGTAAGTTGCAGGGGATATGATCACGATCACGGAGACTGGGGATTCCGGAGGAACAGTGGCCCTCCTGCTCCTCTGGGACCCACAAAAATAATTTGACACTAACCTATGGCGGGCCTCTTCTGTTCCATCACCCATGGAACTAGTCAGAGCCTGCACAGCCCATGCTCCTATCAGTTCCAACCTATAATGTCAATCGGAGTCCTATTTACGTTATAGGACCCCGATTTCCATAAGAAAAGGGGCCTATCACTCAAAACAGCCAGGCGCTTTGGACACCGGGTGGTAGACCCCTTTCAAAATGGATCTGATCACATTGCTGGTGTTAATGGGGCGGTAAGGCTACTGACTCAATTTTAAGGCCGTAACAGCCCCGTTAACACCAGGCGAAGGCAATAAAAATTGACCCAATTGTTTCTTTAATGTTTAGTAATTGAGTAATGTGAACGCTGATGTTTAGTCAGACACTAAATAGCACTATCCAGAGAATTTTAAAGCCTTACTGGAATAAAAAAAATTAAAACGGGAATACTGAGGACAACTGTTGTGTCCTAATACTTGCCTGCTGAGATAAGATAATTTTCACCATTATCCAAGTGTCAAATCTGGGATCTTCCTAGGTCTTACGGCTCATTTAGCAAACCATGCACGACATTTACACACTGATCCAGTAATTTAATATATATTTAAAATACTTCTTTACTGCATTGCAAAAGGTTACATTTAAATTACTTTCGGAAATAAGTTAGTCGCACATATTAAAAAAGGTACATTTTTACCTCTGAAAGGCCCACTGTGGCACTCGTCACTGCCTCCTCACGAGCAGCAACCCCAACTGACCCATCCTACTCTCTCGCCAACCTTCCTGCCCAGCGCACCCGTTGGGGACTAGGAACATAGGAACAGGAGTAGGCTATTCAGCCCCTCGAGCCTGCTCCGCCATTCAATGAGATCATGGCTGATCTGTGACCTAACTCCATATACCCGCCTTTGGCTCATATCCCTTAATACCACTGGTTAACAGAAAGCTATCAATCTCAGATTTAAAATTAACCATTGATCTAGCATCAATTGCTGTTTGTGGAAGAGCGTTCCAAACTTCTACCACCCTTTGTGTGTAGAAGTGTTCCGAATTTCATTCCTGAAAGGTCTGGCTCTAATTTTTAGACTATGCCCCTAGTCCTAGAATCCCCAACCAGCGGAAATAGTTTCTCTTTAGCCACCCTATCTGTTCCCCTTAATATCTTGAAAATTTCGATCAGATCACCCCTTAAATTTCTAAATTCAAGAGAATACAACCCTAATTTGTGTAATCTCTCTTTGTAACTTAATCCTTGAAGTCCAGGTATCATTCTGGTAAACCTACACTGCACTCCCTCCAAGGCCAATATATCCTTCTAAGGTGTGGTGCCCAGAACTGCTCACAGTACTCCAGGTGTGGTCTAACCAGGGTTTTGTATAGTTGCAGCATAACTTCTACCCCCTTGTATTCTAGTCCTCTAGATATAAAGGCCAGCATCTCATTAGCCTTTTTGATTATTTTCTGTGCCTGTTCATGACATTTTAATGGTCTGTGTACCTAGATCCACAAGTCTCTTTGGACCTCCACTGTTTTTAGCCTTTCACCATTTAGAAGGTACCCTGTTCTATCCTTTTTAGGTCCAAAGTGGATGACCTCACATTTGCCTACATTGAAATCCATTTGCCACAGTTTTGCCCATTCACTTAATTTGTCGATATCCCTTTGTGATTATTGTTTTCATCTACACTGCCTTCAATTCCACCTATCTTTGTGTCATCGGCAAATGTGGACATATGACTATCTATGCCATCATCTAAGTCGTTAATAAATACTGTGAATAGCTGAGGCCCCAATACAGATCCCTGCAGGACACCACTAGTCACCTGCTGCCAATTTGAGTACCTACCCATTATCCCTACTCTCTCTCTCCTGCCACTCAGCCAATTTTCTAACCAGGTCAATAATTTACCCTCAATTCTGTGGGCTTCTACTTTAGTTAACAGTCTCTTATGTGGGACTTCATTAAATGTCTTCTGGAAGTCCATATAAATAACATCCATAGACATTCCCCTGTCCACTACTTTAGTCACCTCTTCAAAATATTCAGTCAGGTTTGTCAGGCATGACCTACCTTTCACAAATCCATGCTGGCTCTCTCTGATTAACTGACAATTTTCGCGATGTTCAGTCACCCTATCCTTAATTATAGATTCTAGCAATTTCCCGACAACAGATATTAGGTTAACTGGTCTATAATTCCCTGGTTTCCCTCTCTCACCATTTTTAAATAGCGGAGTGACATGCACAATTTTCCAATCTAAAGGAACGGTTCATGAATCAAGAGAACTTTGGAAGGTTATAGTTCGGGCATCTACAATGTACTCACCTACTTCCTTTAAAACCCTGGGCTGGAAACCATCTGGTCCTGGGGATTTGTCACTCTTTAGTGCCATTATTTTCTTCATTACTATTATTTTACTTATATTAATTTTATTGAGTCCCTGTCCCTGATTTAGTTTCCTTGGGATTTCTGGCAAGCTATCCTCTTCCTCTACTGTAAATACTGACGCAAAGTAATTATTTATATTGTCCGCCATTTCTATATTATCATTGATAATATCACCGCTTTCAGTTTTTAAGGGGCCAACATTGCTGCTGACTATCCTCTTTTTCCAAATATAATTGTGAAAAAGTTGTGTGTTGATTTTGATATCCCTTGCAAGTTTCCTTTCATACTGCCTTTTTGCAGCTCTTACTATCTGTTTTGTGACCCTTTGCTGGTCTTTGTATCTTTTCCATTCGCCAGGGTCTGTGCTATATTTTGCATTTTTGTATGCTTTTTCTTTTAGTTTTATGCTGTCCCTTACCTCTTTAGTCGTCCATGGCTGTTTCTTTTGGCAAGTAGAGCTCTTGCTCCTCAGGGGTATAAACTGGTTCTGTATCACCTTAAATTCTTTATTGAACACCTCTCACTGATCTTATGTTGTTTTATCCATTAACAGATTTGCCCAGTTTACTGTGGACAGTCTCATCCCTTTGAAGTCGGCCTTACCCAAATCTAGAATCTTGCCAATCTCCTTCCCGTCCAACTCACCCCTCCCAGCACTGACCCTGTGGGTGCTGGCAGTGGGTCAACCATCACCGACCCTCTCCGCATCTCCCTCCAGAATGTCCGTTCACTTGCGAACAAGGCCCTTGTTATCCATGAGTTTATCGTGGATAATTGCATTGACATCATGGCCCTGCTGGAAACCTGGCTGAGGGGTGATGACACCTTACCCTTAAATGAAATCTCCCCGCCTGGCTACACCTTCCACCACTTACCCCACCCAAACCGGCATGGTGGCGGTGTGGCTCTCCTCACCAAATCACACCTTGGTCTGTCCCTCTACTCCTCTGGCACTTTCTCCTCCTTTGAGCATCTCACCTTATTCCACCCCCTCACCTCTCATTTAAAATTCTCATTCCCTATCACCCACCCAAGTACCCTAAAATTTTTATTACCGAAATATCTTCACTGCTTTCCTCCCTCAGCCTCTGCATCGAGCGACTTCTCATCCTCGGCGATTTCAACCTGCATCTCAATTCATTATGCTCTCTCTTCTCTGAGTTCACTACCCTCCTATCCTCCCTTAAGCTCTCTCCATATAAACGCCCCAACCCATATTCACGGTCATCCCCTTGACCTTGCCATCTCTCGTGGCCTCGCTACTCCCATCGTGTATCGGTCCCATCGTCATAAGGCCATCTCTGACCACTTCCTCGTATCGCTCTCCACCCACATTCCGCCTCACCCCCCCCCCCCCACCACCCCCAACCCCCCCCAACCCTACTTCCTTCTGTGTCCGCCCCAGAAAAAAACTCTCTCCCAACTCTTACAACTGCACTTACGAAATCCCAACTGTCCAGCCTTTGGCCCTCCATTCACCATGACATTTCTGCAGCTACTGATCTGCTCAACCACACCCTCACCACCACCTTTGATGCCCTAGTCCCGATTAAAACAATTATCCTCTCTCACCCTGGCTGATCCCCCTGCTCATTTTCGCTTCCTTAAGTCGAAGCAATGCAGGCTTGAACAGATATGGCGGACAACTGGTTTAGCCATTCACTGCCAGATTCGGTTGGACCACGTAAAGCATTTTCAGGTCCTGCTGTTGTCTGCCAAAACTACTGACTATTCCAGAATCATTCTGGAATGCAAAGATAAACCCCAGCTTCTACTCTCTACTGCTAGCCGTCTTCTTAAATTCCTCCACACTCCTCCAACAACAAGTGTGAGGAGCTCATGGACTTCTTTGTCTCTAGGACTGAGACCATCCGTTCAGCTGCCTCTGCCACTTCCCTTCCTTCCCCTAGCCAACCGGGCCAAACTTCCTCTAAGGTTCCCCCCATGCCCTAGCCCTGAACTCGCATCTTTCTCCAATTTCTCTCCAATCTCCCCTCATGACCTCTCCATGCTCATCTTGTCCATGAGACCCACTTCCTGCTCCCTCGACCCTATTCCAACCAAACTGCTGACCACCCAACTTCCTTTTCTGGATCCCTTGTTAGCTGACATTGTTAACGGTTCTCTCTCCTCGGGTACTGTCCCCCTCTCCCTCAAATCTGCCGTCATCACCCCTCTCCTCAAAAAGACAACCCTTGACCCCTCTGTCTTTGCAACTACCGCCCCAT
This sequence comes from Somniosus microcephalus, assembly GCF_052327205.1. Taxonomy (NCBI): domain Eukaryota; kingdom Metazoa; phylum Chordata; class Chondrichthyes; order Squaliformes; family Somniosidae; genus Somniosus; species Somniosus microcephalus. The sequence goes on along the minus strand of NC_140996.1, from coordinate 135,771,093 downwards.
CTCTAACCTCCCTCTCCTCTCCAAAGTCCTTGAACATGTTGGTGCTTCCCAAATCTATCCCATCTTTCCCGCAACTCCATGTTTGAATCCCTCCAATCAGGTTTCCGCCCCTGCCACAGTACCGAAACAGCTCTCAAAGTCAGAAATGACATCCTTTGTGACTGTGACAAAAGGTAAACTATCCCTCCTTGTCCTTCTCGACTTGTCTGCAGCCTTTAACATGGTTGATCACTCCATCCTCCTCCAATACCTCTCCACCGTTGTCCAGCTGGGTGGGACTGCACTTGCATGGTTCCATTCTTATCTATCTAATTGTAGCCAGAGAATCACCTGCAATGGCTTCTCTTCCCGCTCCTGCATCATTACCTCTAGTGTCCCCCAAGGATCTATCCTTAGCCCCTTCCTATTTCTCATCTTCATGCTGCCCCTTGGCGACATCATCTGATATCATAGCATCAGTTTCCACATGTACGCTGACGACGCCCAGCTCTACCTCACTACCACTCCTCTTGACCCCTCCACGGTCTCTAAATTGCCAGACTGCTTGCCCGACATCCAGTTCCACATGAGCAGAAATTAAATATTGGGAAGACTGAAGCCATTTCTACGAAAGATTGATACTTGGATGTTTTTAGTAATAACATGTATAAGTATAAGTGTGAGTGTAGAATAGTGAACTTCACATTAACCAAATATCTATATTCCGTATGACCTGTAATGACTTCTGCATAAATTGCTAAGGCTTGCTCAAAATGTAACTGCAAAGACAGTCAGGACTAGTCAAGACTAGTTCTGATAACGGACAGTCACGCAGCTTATGATAGCAAAATACTGCAGATGCTGGAAATCCGAAATAACAGAAAATGCTGGAAAAACTCAGCAGGCCAGGCAACATCCATGGAGAGAGAAAGAGAGTCAACGGGGTCAATTTTATCTCAGGTGCGGGGAATTGGCGCGTTCCCCAAATTTAGTGATTCCGACACGATTGTAAATGGGTCTGTGCGATTGATGCAAATTTAACACAATTGGCCAATTGATTTCCAGCGTGTGGGAAGCCTTGGCAATTGAGTATTTCCAGTCAGAAAGTCGCAGAATACGACATCATCATTGCTGCTGCTTTTAAGGTCCACAGCAAGCCTTGCTTCCTCTGCAGGCTTCCAACCTTCAACATTAAGATGGCACAGGAGCCTGCAGGAGGAACGGCCAGTGGGAGGGCCAGATCTGCCCCCAAATTTGATGAGGCTTCACTACAGGCATTACTGGATGGTGCTAGGGCCCACAGGGAGGTCCTCTTCCCTTCTTCAGGGAGGAAGAGGTCTCCCAGCCAGACCAAGGCTGTGTGGCTAGAGGTGGCAGGTCAAGTCAATTCCTTGGGGCTTACATGAAGAACGTGGTTGCAGCGCAGGAAAAGATTCCATGACCTTCTTCGCACTGGAAAAGTAAGTACTGTATGAAGTTTCCATCACCCTCAATCTGTTCCCCATTGCCTTTCCTCACCAGCACTCAGCTTTAGCAATCTCTTCCTGCACATCCCACTAGACACTCACATCCATGCACCCTTAGCCATTCCCTCTCTCTCTATGCTCACATTCACAGAACTATTCCACCATGCAGCCCTCACACTCCCTCTCACTCTGATGCTTTGAACACAACTGACTACACACAGGGAGGGCCCATGGTCTTGCAACCTCACTCCATCTTTGTCTCCCTCTAAGTATCTATGCTATGCAATCTCTGCACTCACTCCTTCATTCTCACTCAACCTCCACTTGTCTCCCTCATTGCAGGAAAAGAGAGCTCACAACAGGAGAGAGTGAGCCAGGACAGGAGGAGGGCCGCCCTCATTAGCCCAGCTCACCCCCTAGGAGGAAGGTGTCCTGGAGATTGGGGGGGGCTGACCGCGAAGCGGAAGTTGGGGAAGGACAGACAGGAGCATCCCCGCAAGCTGGTGACAGAATAGTTTTCCCTCTCTCTCATTGGCATTGCATGAGTCGCTGATAATGATTCTGAAGCTACATCATATGGACTTATGATCATCTGCAAAATGCAATGTGCATGTAACCTTGGCATCACATCTCTAACTTTTTCCTTGACTCCCCCACAGGACCATCGAGAGCCCCCGTCCCCACTCTGCAGGAGGAAGAGCCTGAGCAGCCAGACTCCTCAGAGGAATCTGCAACCTCTGAGGGCGCAGCACCAGCAGAAATAAGCGCACCCAGCACCAGCGCAGACACTCACACCTCGGTGGGACCTTCGGGACAGAGAGTAGAGTTGTCACGTGGTGTATCACAGCTCACAAGTGAGCATCAGCAGATTGTGGAGACAGGGAAAGCAGTGGAGAGTCCTCGTCGGTGGGCGCAGGACTCTGCCAGCTCGGCTCAGCTGCATGTCGACCCTCTGCCTCTGGGTCCATCTGTAAGATCAGAGGTGATGGATCATCATGCACAGATGCAGCAGTCTCTGGCAGGTTTTGTCTCCAGGGTTGCTGCGAGTGTGGAGCGAATGGAGGAGTCCATAGCGAACATGAGCAGAGTCTTTGTGGAGTCAGTGACGCATGAACGCATCAACACGGAAAGGATGGCCACCTACATGAAAATGATTGCTGTCTCCGTGGTAAGGCTGGCTACGGTAGAGGAGAGGGGGGCTATGGCCATGGAGGAGGTTAGTCGCCAGGGTATGGAAAACATGGTGAGTGTTCAGAATAGAATGACATCTCTTGAGGAGCGATGGGCATCTATTGAACAGAGAAACCAGACCTTCATGGAAGTCCTTCTGAGTAGGACTGCCACTGCAGTTACGGGTCCCCATGGCCCCCCTGATGTGCAGCAAGCTACTCTCAAGCCACTTGCAGGCACTGAGGGGGACCTGACCCATGAGAGGGAGTTTGGTGGCAGGCCTCAAGGAAGTGGGGGCTCCTCTCCAAGCGCTCACACTTCCATGCCACTGCAGAGCCCTCGGTCAGAGCCCCGCTGGAATCCACACCCAACGGAGATAGACGTCTCAACTCCTGCACAGCCGCAGGAGCAGCAGACTGCTGGCGAGCCCTCACATGCTCGCCACCCCAGAGGACGCCCGCCAAAGGTGTCGAGACAGGAGCAGCAGGAAAGTGAGCAAGGGGCCTCCACATCTGCTGAAGCCACAGGGGAATCACTACGTAGGAGCATGCGTAAGAGGAAAATAAAGCACAAATAGTCACAAGGATAGTCACTTGGGTGAAATGCTGTGTATTTCGGAAAAATGCCATCAGTTGTGTGTGTTGCATAAAAATTCTGATGGCAACTGCTGCAATTCTAGCGTGTGTCATTTCGCGAATGGGGCTTTCACATTGAGGGCTTAGGATTACTTGCAGTTGTCAGGATGCTGGTCAAATAGTTCAAAATCCGCAGGGTTTGGCCATTGTCGATGCTCAGGTAAGAAGCTGCGAGGCAAAAGAGTTTGATTAACTAGGCTAAGCAAATCTAGCCAGGATGAGTGCGTTCCTTGCATCCCGGGCAGCAATGTTCTTGCGTAATGCTGCCGCTGGTTGATGGGCCTCTGCAGGATGCTCGTTCTCGCCCTCCTCCTCATCATCATCATCATCATCATCATCATCTGAGGAGGGTATGAGAGGAGCCACTTGGTCCTCAGGAATCTGCAAGCCACGACGCTGTGCCATGTTGTGGAGTACACAGCAAACCACGACGATTTTGGAGACCCTGGCTGCTGAGTACTGAGGGCTCCACCTGATCTATCCAGGCATCTGAAGCGCATCTTCAGCAAGCCGATGGTTTGCTCGATTATGGATCTGGTGGAAATGTGGCTGGAGTTGTAGCGCTCCTCAGCTTAGTTGGCTGGCCTCCTCAATGGCGTCATTAGCCAAGTCCTCAGGGGATAGCCCTTGTCTCCAAGTAGCCATCCGTGAAGTTGGTCTTGCGGACTGAATAGCGGAGGCACACTAGACTGGCGCAGTATGAAGGAGTCATGGCAACTGCCAGGGTACTTGGCACAAACATGCAAAATCTCCTTCTTGTGGTCACACACCAGCTGAACATTAAGGGAGTGGAAGCCCTTGCGGTTGACAAAAATACCTGGATTGCGATGGGGTGCCCTAAGGGCCACATGTGTGCAGTCAATGACGCCCTGCACCCTTGGAAAGTCTGCCAGATGAGCTAATCCAACCGCTCGCGCCATCACATTTGCGTGATCCCTGGTGAAATGGATGTGATTGTGCGCGAGGGCAAAGAGGGCATCGGTTACCTGCGTGATGCAAGTGTGTGCGGCCGACTGGGAGATGCCGCTGATGTCTGCTGCTGATCCCTGGAATGAGCCTGAGGCAAAAAAGTTGAGTGCGGTGGTGACTTTGATGGCCACTGGTAAGGAGTGTCCACCTGGTCCTCTGGGCTGCAGGTCTTGCTGTATCATTGTGCAGATGTCAGTCACCACCTGTCGTGAAAGTCGGAGCCGCCTTTGACACTGTTGAGGTAGCTGACCCTGTGTCTGTAGACCCTGTTTGGGGGGTATCTCCTGTGCCGACGGGCTTCCATGCGCTGGCCCCTTCTGGCCTGTGCTGCCTCAGGTGGGTGAGCAGCAGCCTGTCGCTCCTGCTCCTGCTGCTGTTGCTGCTGCTGTTGCTGGTGCTGCTGTTGTTCCTGGTTCTGCTGCTGCCGCGCCTGGTGCTGGAGGTCCTCTAATGCCAAGAAGGGAAGGGAAAAAAGGCCTCCCATGCTTCTGGTAGATGCCTCAGTTGAGGAAGTGCTGAATGAGGGTGGCGAGAGGGGTCTCACAGGAGGTCACACTGGAGAAGTGTGTGAGGCTACAACCTTCCACAGGTGTGGTTAGGCCTGGTAAAAGTTGCCCCAGACCTGAGACAAAAAAGTCCTGCCACCTGCAGATGATGACTGATCAAATATCCTCTTTAATGTTGGACCTGCAGCTGATAGTAAACAAGCCAAGAGTGTTCACGCCAGGTTTCACAGGCGTCATCCCCACCAGGCGTGTTTTAGGTGGGAAAAGGGTTAAACAGGCAAGGGCCTGTTAAAATGGGATTATGAAGGCTAATTAGCGCTGTTTAAGGGCCCTAAAGACCAGTCCCGCCTGTTGCAGGTGGGACTGATTCGGGTCCATCAGGCAGACCTAGGTTAAAATGGCGTGGAGGGGGGAACCAGGCGGGGGGGTCCCGACCCCCAGGTTTTGCAATTTTAACCCCCCACCCGCCTCAAAGCCCGCCTCACGGCCCAATGAAAATCAAGGACAACGTTTCAGGGCAAAACCCATTGTCAAGACTGAAAAAGCTCAGGAAATGAAACAAATTAAAAGGCCAGTTTGGGGGTTGGGAGAGAACAAAAGTGAAGTGAAGAGACATTAAGAGGTCATTCAAAACGAGACAAGATGGTGATAGGACTAGTGGAGACAAAAGACGGCTCTAGGTTAGGTGTGAAATGCGCTGGCAGAATGGGAGACAGCTGCCATGTGGGAGAGAAAAAAAGTGGGGGGAGGGCCAAAACAAAGGTGTGGATAAAAAATATAAGTAAAAATCACGCAGAAGTAAAAGTCACGCAGCTTACGCAGCTTATGAGGCCTTGTACTGCTTGTACCAGGAAAGCTAGAAATGAGAGATAAGGTAAATTCCAATGAGGTGAAGAACATATAAACAAGATAACACTGAACATGGTAAAGTTGTCAGAAAAATACTGGAAAGGTGGGATGCTACCCTTAGTCTGAGTGACAATACTATTTTGACCATTAGAACCAATTAAAGAAGGTGATTTTGTTAAAGACCATATATGGACACTGGTCAAATGAACTTTTCATAAGAAATGGGTTAAAACTTTGATACTCAAAAAACAACTTTACACAGACATTACTGCGAGAACAAAGGAACAGACTGAAGATGACATCATCTGTGTCCGAGAGGTTCCAGAGGCCAAGGGCTGCAAGCTACTCATTAAAGTATCGCCTGTTGTTAAGTATATTACGCTGCAAGCTTAATAAATCCTGATCTATTGCTCAAACATACTGGCTGCTGCCTATTGGTGTCTTGTCCAAGAACGCAGAGATCATTAAGATCTTACACATTGTTTTCGGTTTCCGCACAAACTCCGTTCCCTAGCCACTGACTCCATCCCTCTCCCTAACATCTGTCTGAGACTGAACCACACAGTTCGCAACCTTGGTGTCATATTTGATCCTGAAATGAGCTTCCAACCACATATCCGTGGCATAACTAAGACCGCCTATTTCCACCTCCGTAACATCGCCTGTCTCCACCCCGCCCCTCCTCAGCTCATCCGCTGCTGAAACCCATGCCTTTTTTACCTCTAGACTTGACTATTCCAACGCACACCTGGCTGCCCTCCCACGTTCTACCCTCCATAAACTTGAGGTCATCCAAAACTTGGCTGCCCATGTCCTAACTCGCACCAGGTCCCGCTCATCCATCACCCCTGTGCTCGCTGACCTATACTGGCTCCTGGTTAAGCAACGTCTCAATTTCAACATTCTCATCCTTGTTTTCAAATCCCTCCATGGCCTCGCCCCTCCCTATTTCTGTAATCTCCTCCAGCCCCACCACCCCCCGAAATATCTGTGCTCCTCTAACTCTGCCCTCTTGAGCATCCCTGATTATAATCGCTCAACCATTGGTCGCCGTGCATTCAGCTGTCTCGGCACTAAGCTCTGGAATTCCCACCTTAAACCTCTCCGCCTCTCTACCTCTTTTTCCTCCTTTAAGACACTCCTTAAAACCTACCTCTTCGACCAACCTTTGGTCATTTGCCCTAATTTCTCCTTATGTGGCTCGGTGTCAAATTTTTGTCTTATAATACTTATAATACTCCTGTGAAGTGCCTTGGGGTGCTTTACTGCGTTAAAGGCGCTATATAAATACAAGCTGTTGTTGTTGTAAATTGAAGAGCTATTTGATAAGTTTTTTAAATACATTAGTTTTGCTATTATACTGTCAGTGGATTTTGATGAATTGACATTGGATGCGCATTAAATATATAGAGTATATTCACTGATCCCTTGCTGCCATCGGGTAGCCGTGCTCGAAAAGAATGCAAATTTGAAATTGGGCTACAATACCGTAGCACCAATTCTCAAAACCAATCTCTGAGTGTGGCTTGCTGCAGGGTGTGCAAGATTGTTGAATTTGACTTGTAAAGTAAATTTAAATGTGAAGCCAGATGAACATACTAACTTGAACACGAGTGGTACAGTACCACTGAAAAAGCGGCAATATCTAAAACTCCATCCCAAAGAAACTTAGGGGGAGAAATTCAGTTGTTTGCGCCACCCGTTAGCGCCTTAAGAGGGCGTTAAGTGGGGCGCGAGCCAGCTAGCGCCCAGGCGCGGCGAGACCTGCGCCTCTCGCGAAATTGAGTGGACATTTAGCGGCGGCGCAAAACCGCAACGCCCGCTCAGCTGCGCGCACAGCTCCTGACGTCATTTCATGGTGCAATGCCCTTGGGGCGCCCCAAACCGGAAATTCAGTGGCGCCCCCCTCCTTTCCGCCTGGCGCTCCCAGCGACTGGTTGACTGGAACGGTTCCCAGTCGCTGTGGGGCTGGGGGGGCGCTATTTAAAGGGGGCTCTTCCTGGCTTCTTTGTGGTAGACATTTTTGGACCACTCCTTCTGTGAGAGAGAGAGAGATTTGCAGAGAGACAAAGGGAGAGAGCTTTCTGCATTGAGTCAGCGCTCGCAGAGCTACTTCTGGCATCTGACCAGAACTTTGTAGTTGGTTTGCTTTTTCACTGGCATAACCTTGAGTGGCCACATACTATAGGGGCTGCAATGGGTGGAAACGTCGGGCTTCTCCATTACATTGAGAGGGCACAGAGACGCCGAGAGAGAGTGCCAATCATGGCCAGACGGAGGAGGGCCAACAGGCGGCGGCACACGAGACCTTACCGTCCCAGGGTTTTCTGCCAACAGTTCTCATACCTCAATATGTCTGAGGAGCAGTGTTTTCGGAGGCTGCGATTCAGCAGAGAGGTGGTCACTGAGCTCTGCCACCTGCTTCAGCTAGATCTGCAGCCTCAACTGAGGAGCAGGACGTCTCTGTCAGTGGCAGTGAAGGTGACAGTGGCTCTCAACTTCTATGCCACCGGCTCCTTCCAATCCGCTACTGGGGACATTGCCAATATCTCCCAGTTCACGGTGCATTGCTGCATCCGTCAAGTCACGAATGCCCTCTTTAAAAGGAGACGTCAGTACATCTCCTTCCCCATGACCCTGGACAAGCAGCAAGAGCGCACAATGGGATTTGCAAGAATAGCGGGCTTCCCCATGGTCCAGGGCGCCATTGACTGCACGCATGTGGCTTTCTGGGCGCCGCAAGAGAATGCCGAGGATCACCGCAACCGGAAGGGGTTCCATTCGTTGAACGTCCAGTTGGTGTGTGACCACAGACAGCTGATACTTGCTGTCAATGCCCGCTTTCCAGGCAGCAGCCACGACGCCTTCATTCTGCGCCAGACTTCTGTGGCAGACCTTTTCGAAGCCCCGGCTCACCCAGGAGGCTGGCTTCTTGGGGACGAGGGCTATCCTCTGTGCACCTGGCTGATGACCCCGCTCCGTACGCCCAGCACCCCTGCTGAAGAATGATACAATGAGAGCCATCAAGCGACCAGGAACATCATTGAGCACACAACTGGCGTGCTCAAGCAACGGTTCCGCTGTCTGGACCATTCCGGGGGAGCCCTTCAGTACTCACCTGAGCGAGTCTCCCATTTCGTTGTAGTGTGCTGCATGCTGCATAACCTGGCAATCCTCAGGACTCAGCCACTGCCACTAGACATTGGAGCACCAGCAGAGGAGGAAGAGGAGGAGCACCAAGACGGGAGGGAGGCACAAAGTGCAAGAGCCGTCCGTCAGCGGCTTATTGCAAGTCGGTTCTAGGCTCCCTCTGAGGGAATGGCTTGCGCCATTGAAAGAACATGAATGGGACCATTCCGCAACCCCTGCTGGTCAAGGCAACAAATAGTTCAAAGAGCAAACATGCACATTCTGAATAAAGACACTTCTTTATTTAACAAACTGTGTGCTCTTCCCGCATGACAAAGTAATAGAGAGAAACCCCCAAAGAAGCAGTCAGACACATAACTGGCTCTCACAACCTGGAGACAATAAACAAAAGAGTAACCAAAAAATGACCACGATCCTCGGCCTTCAATAAAAAAATTAACAGTATTTTGCCACACCTCCTACTTTTTGCCCTTCGAGGGTGATCTGCTTCGCTTGCGAGATTGGCCCCTTCCCACCCTGCAGCTCCTCCGCAATGGGACCCCAGTGGCTGCAGCAAGGCTGGGGGAAGGCTGCTGAGGGTCAGAAACTGAGTCGGCAGATGCCCTTGAGGTACGGTCTGGACCAGCTCTGGGCCTGGAGGGCCCGGCTGCTGACTGCTCCAACTCTGCATGGGCGGCAGCAGTCTGTCCTACAGGTGGTGGCAGCTGCAGTGGAGAAGTGACAGTGTTGGCAGCTGCCATCCTGACAGAGGACAGCCACTCCCTGGTCGGACGACACACTGGCACTCCCACGGGGCAGCACTGCAGCATGCGGAGCAATCTGCTGAAGCACAGACTGCTGGCCTGCTGCGGCGTGGCGAGGGCCCCGGCGATTCGTGCCCGATCCAGTGAGGGTGGCAGCAGTCACTGCTCGTGTGGCCTCAATCTGCGTCTGCATCAGACCAGCCACTGACTGCATTGCACCACTAAGCACTTGCGTGGAAGCCGCCTGTGCTGCGCCGAAGTCCTGCAGACTCCTTGCCTGTGCTGCGCCGAAGTCCTGGACACTCCTTGCCACTGCAGCCATGAGCTCAGTGTGCCTGTGCTCCACCTGGGTGCTCATTTCAGCGAGGAGCCGCACCTCTTCTGCGCTCACTGTAGCAGGACTCGAGGCCAGACTCTCCCTCCAGGGAGAAGGCTGCCGAGCTTCCCTATCGCCCCCCCCGCGTTGCTGCAGCCCACTGAGCCCCGGAGCTTCACCCTCCTCAGACCATTCCCCCCTGCTCCCCTCCAAGGAAGACGTGACCCCATTATGGCCATGGGCTGCCTCGGCTGAGGGTGGCACTGATGGTCCGGCTTCCTCTTCCTCCTCGCCTTCAGAGTCACTCACAGTGGCAGCTTGAGGGCCTGCCTCCTCACCTGGCGAATCAGCATCTGAAAGCAGGGAAGTACAAGAGGTGCTTTAGCGTGAGGACAGGGCGGCAGCGAGGGAGGCATGAGTACTGCAATGCACTGTATTGGTTCGATAGTGGCAAAGGATGCTGGTGTGAGGCACAAGTGGAAGGAGAGAGGTCAAAAAGGTGATGACCTTGCCATTGCTGTCCAGAATGGGGTTGGCATCTCCAGTGGCGACGGGGCCAATCATCCGGCCTGCCATAATCCGCTGGACTCGCTGCTCCAGATCGCTGAGGTCTTGAAGGTGAGGCCGGTCTCCCCCGGTCCGTTGCTGCTGCCTCCTGTTATGGGCCAGCTTGCCCTGCAAGAGAAAGGACGGGCTCTGAGTACAGTGTGAAGCCCTGATCTTGGCTGCACTTCCTCCCATGGTCGACTAGCCCTTACAGTGTGAAGCCCTGATCTTGGCTGCACTGCCTCCCATGGTCGACTAGCCCTTACAGTGTGTAAAGTGCTGAATGTGCGTGTGAGTTTCATGAAAGGCCCATAGGTGTTGGATGAGGGCTGGGCATTGGGACTTTCAGGACTCTTTGGCCATAAAGTTAGGTGGACATGCAGAGATGAAGAGGATACTGAAAAGGGTACTCACCCTGACGACCCGAGTGAGGTCGTTGAACTTCTTCCTGCATTGCACAGGGGTCCTAGGCACCATGCTGCTGGAGGTCACTCTGTGAGCCACCTCCCTCCAAGCTTTGCGATAGTCGTTGGGCAGCGGCCTCCTGCCACTGTCCGGAAACAGGATAGATCGCCTGCGCTCCACCGCGCCAACCAGAACCTGCAAGGCCCCCTCACTGAACCACTGCGCTCGCTCCCTGGCCCTCTCCATGGTCCTAGGCGTTTGAATGTGGCAGCAGGTCTGTCCAGGCCGAGAATCAGGGCTCCGATGCGCAGGGTGTGGCTGCAATCCAAGATCGAACCTCCCCTTTAAGAGCTGACCGGCGCCAGCGTGTCTGCGTGCAATCGTGAACTGGCCGCACCTGCGCTGCGCCCGCCCTTGGTGGTAGCGCCTCGCTTCTCCGGCTTAGCGCCTTAAGACAGTCGTGCAGCGCCTGTTTTAGCGCTCTAAGCACCTCCTGGGGCGAAGCAGGTCAATTTAGCAGTAGGTGGCGATAATTTGCGCCGGACGCTAAATTTCGCGCCCGCTCATGTATTACGCCCCAAACGTGGCGATACTGAATTTCTCCCCCTTAATTTTCAAATTAATAAGGACCGATTCTAAACTTCCATACCTGACAAGAATGGGACATGTGGAGGTAAAATAGAGGCAGCGACCTGCTCTCCAGCTTGATGCTGCACTAACGCCGGTCAGTATTTTAACTCAATGGATTTGGAAGCCGTGTGGTACCATCGCTGCAGGCAGGAGGTGACCTCATTAAGTTACAAAAGTCAGGGACTGATGATGTCCATTGGACCCCAGTGCCATTTTAGTTTTGTGTTGCGAGGTCGGCGTCCTTGTGCCGGTCTCGCTGGGGAAACCCGGTGCAAAGGAGCAGCAGGCCCAGAAGAGGGCTGAAAAGATAAGTACATTTTTTATATATTTTCTTTTAAAAGGTTTCTTTGTAAGCCAGGAAGAGCAGGAGTGCCCATCTGGATCCCACAAGGAAACTGAGGGCCCTTGGCTTCCGTCCACCGGCCACGATCATCTACCCGTCCCACAATGTACCCGACAGCCGGGGACTATTCCCGTGGGTGGGAATTGGGCATGGTATTTTTAAATAAGGCCCAGGAGTTAAAGTGGCACAGGTCTCACGATGGCAACCCAGAGTGAGCCTGACGTTTGTCCCGCTGGCCCCATGCTGACCACTCGCAAAAATTGAGGCTATAGTTTTATATTTTGGTAGAGAAAAAAATAAATAGACTAATCGGCTGTGAAAAGTAATGATTTAAAAAACACAAAGCAACATCCATAACTTCAAATGTTACAGTTACCCAAGTCAGATCTGTAAATAAACTATTGAAATGCAACATGTAACACCACTGTGCAGGGCAAGTTGTGGAAAGGCTCTGCCATGGCTCTGCATGTATTTTCAATTCTGGTTTATTGTCCAGTTTCAACAAACAAGAATCAGCTTTCCATATCCTACAGATGATTGTTGCACTTGAATGTCCAGATGTTAAAGAGTTTAGACATGGCTCTGCTTATATTCAGATTTGTTTTGAGTTGTAGGTCGTTGACCAAGAACATGGGCTAAAAGTAACTGCCGTGCAGAACACAACTAACACAATGACAAGAATAGACAATTATTTTTGTTACCACGTGGTGGCAATGTTGCATCAACAATCTGGAAGTCAGAAATACCCAAGGCTAAATTCAATGAAATGAAGGAACAACTAAAGCAAATAGATTGGTGTCACCAACATTTCAGCAGAAAACAAGCGGAGTACTAAAGGAATCATACTGAAAATGCAGGATAAATACAAACTGAAAACCAATAAGCTGAGAATAAACAACAGTGACGCAAAATTAACAAATTAACACCACTATGAAATGGAAAAATATTTTTTATAAATCTGGGAGAGAGAAAGGGAAAGCCTCTAACTGAGAGGAATGCAGAAACAAGTTAAAAGGATGATCTGAGGGACAAAGAGAGACCTAGAAAAATGCTTAGCTGGGGAGGTTAAACTTATTACAAAAAAAATCCAATAATGTAACAGCAAGAAGGCAGCCAGAGAAGATGTGAAAACCACAAAGGCAGAATCATAACCAAAACTAAGAATGAGCACATGATGGTTAATATTTTGAACTATTATTTCCTGCAAGCATGCACATTAGAAAATACGAGCAACATACCACCCCAAACAGAGTTAACTAAAGTAAAATTAAAGACTTTGATATATATGAACATAGAAACAGGAATAGGTCATTCAGTCCCCAGATCCATTTCCGTCATTCAATTAAATCATGGCTGATCTGTACCTCAACTCTATTTGCCCACCTTGTTCCATATCCAGCTAATTTCATATCCATCCATATCCAAACCAGCCGATATATGGGTTGGGTGATTTTTTAGGCCTTTCCTGCCACAGGCTCCGTTGCCTCGCCACCAATTCCATCCCACTGACCACTGTCTGAGGCTGATTCAGATTCTTCGCAACCTCAGTGTCCTATCTGACCCTGAGCTGAGCTTTCAAACCCACATTCACTCCACCACAAAGGTCACCCACCTCCGTCCCTGCCTCAGCTCATCTGCTGCTGAAACCCTCCTCCTTGTTTCTGTTACTTCCAGACTCACCTATTCCAACGCTCTCCAGGCTGGCCTCCCATCAACCACCCTCCATAAATTTCAGCTCATCCAAAACTCTATTGCCTATATTCTAACCTGCACCAAGTCCTGCTTATCCATAACCTCTTGTGCTTGTTGGCCTACATTAGCTCCCGGTTCCCCAATAACTCAAATATAAAATTCTCATCAACTTGTAAATCCCTCCATGGCCTTACCATTCCTTATCTCCATAACCTCCTCCAGCCCTACAACCCTCCAAGAACCCTGGACTTATGTGCATCCCCTACTCCATTCGCCCCACCATCGGCAGCCCTGCTTTTAGCCATCTAGGCCATAAGCTCTGGAATTCCCTATCTAAACCTCTCCATCTCTCCACCTCTTCTTTGGCTTGGTTGTCAATTTTTGTCTTTCTGTGAAGCACCTTGTGCTGTTTTCCTAGGGCAATGGCGCTATATAAATGCAAGTTGTTGTTATTGTTTGAGATTGATAGATTTTTGTTAGGTAAGGGTATCAAGGGTATGGAGAAAAGGAGGGTAAATGGAGTTGAGGTACAGGTCAACCATGATGTAACAGAATAGTGTAACAGTATTGAGGGGCTAAATGGCCTATTCCTGTGTTCCAAAATGAGTGTTGCTCAGATTACAGAAAGACTACATGGCCGCGGTTTTGCCAGCGCTCAGAGGGCGGGTTCAGAGGCGGGTCAACTGTTAAATTCAAAATGATTGATGATGGGTAGGGAACCCACCGTGAACCCGCCTTCACGTCAATTTCCAAAGTGTCTTCAGAACAGACCCGACACCAAGCGGCAGGAGAGGCACTTAAGGTAGTTAACTGCTATTTTGCCAGTCTTTTTCTATTTTCACACATTTTCAACGTGTTTCACATCATTCAGCAAACACGCCAGCTGAGTGTGTCGGGTCTTCCAATGAGCTGAATAGTTCACAGCTGCAACTGCAGCATAAAACCTAACCTCTCACCTAACCTCTCACATCAGTTCACTTTCAAGTGCCAGAAGTTGTGGATTTCAGGATTTGGAGGACACATTTGAGCTGTATTGAGGTTGTGAGTGTGTGTTGTGAACTCTATATGCAGTGTCACCTCCTTGGAATAAGCTCTCTCCCCATTGACTTACTGCTGATAACATCTCATCCTCAATGGGAACCATTTATACTCTCTCATTCTGGTCCTCAGAATCGGAAGAGGATCAGCCGCGGCAGCAGAAGAACCAGGCACATCAGCAGCACCAACAACAAGAGGGCCAATCTTCTCCTCAGCTGCTTGATGCTGCACAGGGCTGAGGCCGCCGGCGCTGGGCTGCCCCGCGCCGCAAGAGATACCCCCAACACAGGGTTTACAGGCAGAGGATGAGTTTCCTCAACATGACTGAACAGCAGTACCAAAGGAGGCTGAGACTTTTGCGAGAGGTAGTCGCAGATATTGGCACAATGCTGGACCAAGAGCTGCAGCCCAGAGGAGCGGGTGGACATGCCTAGCAGTGGCTGTCAAAGTCACCACTGCCCTCAGCTTCTTTGCGTCAGGGTCCTTCCAGGGATCAGCAGCAGACATTAGCGGCATCTCCCAGTCAGCCGCACACAGATGCATCACGCAGGTTACCGATGCCCTCTTTGCCAAGTCCGTCAATTACATCCACTTTTTAACTGATGAAGCGGATGCTAGGTTTTGTCAATCTGGCTGGCTTCCCACGGGTGCAGGGCATCATTGACTGCACCCATGTGGCCATCAGGACACCCCATCACAACCCAGTCGTATTTGTGAACCACAAGGGCTTCCACTCCCTTAACGTCCAGCTGGTGTGTAACCATAGGAAGAGCATCATGCACATGCGTGCCAAGTTCCCTGGCAGCTGCCATGACTCTTGAATCCTGCACCAATCCACTGTGCCTCAGCTCTTCGCTCCGCCAAACGAACTTTCCATCTGGTTCCTTGGAGACAAGGGCTATCCCCTGAAGACGTGGCTAATGACATCGATGAGGAGGCCATCAAACGAGTCTGAGGAGCGCTATAATCAGAGCCACATTTCCACCAGAAGTGAGTTGTGAGTTGTTAGTTGTTGGCATTGCATAACATTGAGAGTGAGTGTGAGGGGTGCATAGTAAGATTGGGATGTGATTCTGTACATAGGGAGAGAGGGATGGGTGATGGTACAAGGGATGTTGGGGTGAGTTAAGATGTGCAGGATGTAGGGGGTTTTGGTTTGGGGTTTGTGTCTGGCCAGTCAGGCGTATCTGAGCTGCTCCAGCCCCATGCGGTTCGAATCACTTCCCCTCTGGTTCTGACCACCGGACTTATTACGAGCAGCGATATAAACAAAACGAGACCAGTGGTTTGGTGCAAAGAAAACCAATGTTTATTAAAAATAGAGAAAAAATAAACACTATACAGAGAAAATCACTATGTATGTAACACAATTACACTTAGCGGGGGAGGAGAAACGGACACATCGAGGGAAAATGACTAAAATGACAATTTTAGCAATCCCCTTAACTCCCACCCTTTACACCTATCTAAGTTGTCTTGCGGTGGGCCAGAAAGTTTATGCTCACCAGTTTCGGATGTTAGAACGCCTGCTCCGTGCCCCGTTGCCTGCCGATGTCTTTAGGGTTTTCACTGCCCAGAGCAGAGATATCCCAGTGATTTAAAATGTAACTGCGGGTATCCTGCTTCCCTTGGACGGGCTCTTCATCGTTGATCTTCTTGATAGTAAGTCAGGGCACCGGAGTCCAGGCAAGAGAGAGAGAGAGAGATGGCTTCCCGAGGGGCTAGTTATACCCCTTTCTGGGAGCCCTTATCACTCGCCAGATCAGCCTGTTTCTTTGTCTGACCTGGACGTGTTGAAGATGATACAAAGGAAACCGATCTGGGCCCATTGACCTGGATGGCCGGTTAATCGGTCTTTAAACGTCCCATAAGTGTTTTCCTTTGTGTAACTGGTCTTGTGATGGGGCCATTCCAGTTTTAATGCCCCGCTGATCATTTCCAAACAGTGTTGAAGTCAGCTAACGAAGGTCTGAATGCAGCTATTACCCGTTGATTATCTGTGCAAACGGCCTTGATGGGTTTTAATCAGAGGCCCGAATGCCACTGTTTGCTTCTCATACATAAATGCAGAAGGCTTTTCTGCCTTCTAATTTCTGGAACATTCCTTCTTTGTCAGTCCAAACCTGAACTTTGCAGGCCTTGGCCATGAGTTTGACCGTAGCCATCTTGTTGGACCCTGGAGCCCTGGATTTTAAACTTAGTCCAGCCAGGGTTTCTCCAATAAGCCAGAAGTAAATCTTCAGGGGAGACATGAAATTTGCGAATCCTTTCAAGGAGTAGGGTTGGCAATGCAGAGTGATGGGGATGTGAAGACAGGCACAGCAGAATGAAGGTAAGTGTGCTGTTCTACTCACTTTTGCTGAACGCAGGAGATCATTGAACCTCTTCCTACACTAGACCCATGTGCGTGTACAGATAGACCTTGCACTGACCTCCTCAGCTATTTGCAGCCAGGCTGCCTTGGTGTGCTGAGGAGGCTTCCTCCTTCCATCAGAAGGGAACAGTACCTCCTTGCGTCCTCTTACTCCCTCCACAAGAACATGGAGGGAGTCATTGTCGAAACGGGGAGCAGCCTTTGTTCTATGTGCTGTCATGTCTGCAACCACCAGCAGTCAGGAGCAGTAAAATGGAAGTGAGAGCCAAAGGGGACATGGCCCCCTTAAATACAGTGGCTTCAAACACGTCATCACAGGAGATCAGCAGACCCGCACCCACTGATTGGGCCGGGTAACATGCACAATGGGCTTAATAAGTCCAATCTACGCAAAATCGTTAACGCAGGCGGCTAGAACCAGGATCGAGACCGGAACCTGCCAAACAGCTAAGCCACCGCGAACCCGCCTCCGGGCGGAAAATCCAGCCCTATGTGTCTGCTTGGCTCAGATATACCCCAAGGGTAGAGTTAGTGCTTGTGTCTACGTTTGTTTAAAACACTGGCTAGGCCACAATGTAATGTGTGCAGTTTTAGGTACTCCATTATAGCAAGCACATTAAATCTGTAGAGAGCATACAGCGTAGATTCACAAGGATGATATCAGGGATGGGAATTGTTATGAGGAGAGACTTGCGATACTGAGACTATTTCCACTAGAACAGAATATGAGAAAATGAAGAGTTTTTTCTAAATATGATGATTTTGATACTCTGATTAGGGAACAACTAATTGTTCTGGAAATCAGTGACAAACTGCCATCCATTTAAAGTTTTAATTAAGAGAGCGAGGAGAGGAGTTAGGAGGAACTTCTCTATGCGGAGAAATGTTGGAGCATGGAATACTTTCCCACGGGGTGGTTGTGGCACAGGCCAATGCCTTTTGATGGAAAATTGAATGAATAGTTTAAGCAAAGGAAGATACAGGGCTATGAGGAAAGAGCAGGGTAGTGGGATTAGTTTTGCATTTCTCTAGCAAAGAGCAGTAGACACAATGGACTGGATGGCCTGCTTCAGTGCTGTAAAGTTCTATGCGTTCTATGCCACTATTCTGACACATGGGAGAGAAAACACTACTCAGGAATGCATAATCGTAACTGCAGAAACGGCTATTTAGCTCTCTATAACTACAATATTTTCCTCGTGTTGTGGTGTTGCTCGTGATTTTCCTCCCTAACACACTACTCTAATCTGTGTCATTGGTATCCTGCACTGAACAACTATCAGACAACTTAAGATCCCCGTGAGTTTCTTGTAGTTCATCGGCTGGAGTACTCCCCCCTCCCACCCACTACCCTTCCTCTGCCTCACTTCTTCCACTATATAGGTGACTATTTTTGCAATGTATGCTCTCAATTTCCTAAAAAGCACAGTTGAATAAGCTCTTGGTTTAGGATCAAAATTGGGGAGCATGATTTCACAGTTCAGCACTTTACCACCTCCATTATTTGAGTACCACAGTAAATAGGCCCTGCGCCTGCTTGCATCAAGCATAAAATTTTCGTACGCAATTGCTGGGCAGTTGGTGGGCAAATAGTCCAACTCTGTGCCAGCAATTGGTTTTTCTTTGGCCGTGTGGATGATCTGTCAGCATGTACATTGACAGATCGCAGGTTTGGGATTTAGCACATGAGCATGCGCATTCAGAAATCCTTAACCTGTGGGCAATTTCAAAGGCGGTATGATGGCATACTCTCAGAGGACATTCTCATACCCACTACAAATTCTGGCCAATGGAGTTAAATAAGAAATGACTTATGCTTATCAGTAGGATCTTTGTAAGCGTTCAACTAATATCTCCTCTTAACTAGTTAAAATATCCAAAATAAAAGCTACAACATTACTTTTCAAATTAACATTATTGCCTGTTCTGTATATTCAAGAAAATCATGTAAAATTCTCTTTGTACTTTTACTGGCTTTTTATTGAGTCAAGTTCATCCAAAAATCTCCAAGTATCACTTCTCATTAAGTGAAATTCTCAAGTATGTCCATAAAAAATAAATACGTAGGCCTTGAAAACAACTAAAATTCAGCTGCTTTATCTACACAATGGGATAGCTATTTGGAACTGCCAATGTTATATTAAATAATTAAGTGCCATAAATATTTTATGGATGCCATTGTTTAATAGTGGCCAGAGTAAGCATGGAATTGTATCAGCTTACAGTACTTAATTAATGTTGATTAAACAGTTAAACATTTCATCAGGGGTTGCTGAAACAAATTGCTTGATACAGTACATGTTAATTAGTCAATGTCTATGTTTTGATGTCCTAACTGAGATAAAACCAGTGCTTCATTTGATGGGCTGCAGAAATTTGATGTGTTTTTTTTGTTTTTCAGCACTTAAGAAATCAAATACTTAAAAAAAAAATCAGTTCTGCTAACAGGAAAAGCTACTATCCAAAAATGATTATCTCCCTCACCTACCACACACACAAATTTAAACATGCACTTTTCCAGAGAACCGGCAATGGTTTGCAT
Source organism: Somniosus microcephalus (assembly GCF_052327205.1). Classification (NCBI taxonomy): domain Eukaryota; kingdom Metazoa; phylum Chordata; class Chondrichthyes; order Squaliformes; family Somniosidae; genus Somniosus; species Somniosus microcephalus. The sequence goes on along the minus strand of NC_140996.1, from coordinate 135,751,740 downwards.
TTTTCTTTACCACTGCTGTGTTGACACCAGCTGACAGAGGGCAGAATTCTACTCAAGCAGGAAATATTAAAAAAATTCAATGCACAATCTGCCTCATGACTTTCTTTGTCCAGGAAGATATATTTTCCTTAACGGGAAGGGAGAATACAGATTCATCAATAATGTCATTGATCTGCACCCTTTTCAAAGCAAAAGAAATAGAGGAACAAAAAGGTAAATTTATTTTTACTTTTCTTGTGGGGCCAGGAGGAGCCCTTCAGGCCCACAAGAAAAGCCTGAGCCTCCTCTGCGGTGGACTCGACCCTTCTACCCAATCGCAAGATTCACGCGGGACATCCCTGGCAGCCAATCCTGACATCCACCTGATCAAAGCGGGCAGCCCAGTACAGTTGGGATGTTGACCAGCGGGATTTAAATGAAGCTGTGGTGTTAAAGTAACAAGGGCCTCATTACTGGAGCAGCAGATGAGTTTTTAACTCACACCACTACTCACCCACTGAAAACTGGCCTGGAGTTAAAATCACGCTGTAAGAGTTCTCTGTTCAATCCCTGGCTCTCACTATCACATACCTAAATATGAGGTAGGTGATGGCATACCTGGATCATAGGGGATGTCTGGTTTGTTTATTGGCGTGGTCACTGATGCAAAATTCAAGTAAAGGTATCAGTGTAAAACCCTGAATGCAAAAACCACTGCAGCAACAATAAGAGCGTGGTCAGGCTACAAGTTCATATGGTGGGATGAACCATTGAGGGGAGGTGTGTTTGCTATGACTGACTCCATCTACAGCCAATTAGAAAGAACCCAAGGCAGGTCCCCCCATCAAGAGCCAATACAACATAATTTCAAACAACAACAGAAAATGCTGGAAATACTCAGCCGGTCAGGCAGCATCGTGGATAGAGAAACAGGGTTAACGTTCCAGGTCGATGACCCTTCATCAGAACTGGAAAAAGTTGGAGAAGTAACAGATATTTAAGCAAGTATGAGGCAGGGAAAGCAGGGCGGGGAGGAAAGAAGGTCTGTGATAAGCTGGAAGGCAGGAGAGATTAAAAGGCAAAAGGGATGATGGTGCAAGGCAAAAGGAGATGGTAATGGGACAAGTTAAGAAACAAAAGATGACTCCAGATGAGGTGTAAATGACACTGGAAGAATCATCAAAAGCTGCCATGTGAGAGAGAAAAGAAAACATGGGGCCGAGGTTATAGTCTGAAATTGTTGAACTCGATGTTGTGTCCAGAAGGCTGTAAAGTGCCTAATTGAAAGATGAGGTGCTGTTCCTCGAGCTTACGTTGAGCTTCGTTGGAACAGTGTAAGAGGACGGAGAGGTCAGAGTGAGAGTGGAGTGGAGAATTAAAGTAACAGGCAACCGGAAGCTCGGGGTCACACTTATGGACTGAACAGAGGTATTCCGCAAAGCAGCCACCCAATCTGCGTTTGGTCTCCCCAATGTAGAGGCGGCTGCATCGTGAGCAGTGAATATAGTGTATTAAATTGCAAGAAGTACAAGTGAACACTGTTTCACCTGGAAGGAATGTTTGGGGTTCTGGACAGTGGGAAGGGAGGAGGTAAAAGAGCATGTGTTGCATTTCCTGTGCTTGTACGGGAAGGTGCCGTGGGAAGGGGAAGGGGTATTAGGGGTGATTGAGGAGAGGACCAGGGTGTCGCGGAGAGAGTGGTCCCTTCAGAATGCAGAAAGGGGAGGGGAGGGGAGGGGAAAATGTGTTTGGTGGTGGGATCACGCTGGAGGTGGCGGAAATGGTGGAGGATGATCCTTTGAATTGCTGTTGGGAAGGATTTAAACTACTTTGTCAGGGGGCTGGGAACCTAAGTGTGGGCCCAGAACAGCGAAAAACAAAGCTGGAAGTGCAAGTTAGAACAGTAGTCAGCAACACTAGTAGGGAGCAGAAACAAAGGCCAACAGTAAAGAGGGTCAAAGTGCAGAAAAATATTAAACAGGCAAAGTTGAAGGCACTTTATCTAAATGCACGTAGCATTCGCAACAAGGTGGATGAATTAATGGCACTAATAGAGGTAAATGGGTGTGATGTAATTGCCATTACAGAGACATGGTTGCAGGGTAACCAAAGCTGGGAACTGAATGTTCCAGGGTACTCAACAGTTAGGAAGGACAGACAAAAAGGAAAAGGAGGTGACATAGTGCTGTTAATAAGGGATGAGATGGGTACGGTAGAGATAAAAGATCTTGGCCTGGCAGATCATGATGTAGAACTGGAATCAGTTTGGGTGGAGCTAAGAAACAGCAAAGGGCAGAAAACATTGGTGGGAGTTGTGTATAGGCCACCAAACAATAGTGGTAATGTAGGGCACAGTATCAATCAAGAGATTAGAAGTGCATGTAACAAGGGCAATACAGTAATCATGGGGGACTTTAATCTACATATTGACTGGGCAAATCAAATTACCACTAATGGTGTGGAGGACGAATTCTTGGAATGCATGCGAGATGGTTTCCTGGATCAGTATGTGGAGGAACCAACAAGGGAACAGGCTATTCTAGATCTGGTACTGTGTAATGAGAAAGGGCTAATCAATAATCTTGTGGTAAAGGGGCCTTTAGGGTCAAGTGACCATAATATGATTGAATCTTACATTAAGTTTGAGAGCGATGTAGCCCAATCTGAAACTAAGGTCTTCAATCTAAACAGAGGAAACTACAAGCGTATGAGGGACAAGTTGGCCATGGTAGATTGGGAGACTACACTAAAAGGTATGAAGGTGGACATAGAATGGCTAACATTCAAGGAAATAATGCATAATTTGCAACTAACATATATTCCTCTAGGGCATAAAAACCCAAAAGGAAAAGTGATCCAACCATGGCTAACAAAAGAAATTAAAGCTAGTATTGAGTCAAAGGAGGAAGCTTACAAAGTTGCCAGAAAAAGCGGTCAGCCTGAGGATTGGGATCTTTTTAGAAATCAGCAAAGGGGGACCAAGAAATTGATAAAGGGAAAATGGAATATGAGCACAAGCTAGCGAAAAATATAAAAACGGATTGTAAAAGCTTCTATAGATATGTGAAAAGGAAAAGACTGGCGAAGATAAATGTAGGTCTTTACAGTCAGAGCCAGGAGAATTTATAATGGGGAATGAGGAAATGGCTGAGAAATTAAATATATACTTTGGCCTAGAAATTCAGTATCGCCACGTTTGGGGCGCTACAGCCGGGCGTTCGCTAAATTTAGCGCCCGGCGCAACTTAGCGCCACCTTCGCTGAAATTGAGTTGCATCGCCCCAAGAGGTTGCTGCTGCGCTAAAGCAGGCGATGCACGATTATCATAAGGTGCTAAGCCGGCGAGCCGAGGCGCTAACACCGAGGGTGGGCGCAGCGCAGGTGCGGCGAGTTTCTGAATGAAGGCAGACACGCTGGCGCCGGTCAGCTCTTAAAGGGGGAGGGTCGACTTGTTTGGCTGCCATGCCCTGCACACTGCAGCCCTGAAGCAAGGCCTGACCATTGCTGGTTCATCAGTTCTATGCCCAGGACCATGGGGAAGCCTGCTATTCTTCCAAATCCCAATGCACGCTCTTGCTGCTTGTCCAGGGTCATGGGGAAGGAGATGTACTGACGTCTCCTTCTGAAAAGGGCATTGGTCACCTGGCGGATGCAGCAATGTACCGCGAGCTGGGAGATGTTGGCAATGTCCCCAGTAGCAGATTGGAAGGAGCCGGTGGCATAGAAGTTGAGAGCCACCGTCACCTTCACTGCCACCGACAGAGACGTCCTGCTCCTCAGCTGTGGCTGCAGATCTCTGCAAAGCAGGTGGCAGATCTCAGTGAGCACCTCCCTTCTGAATCGCAGCCTCCGAACACACTGCTCCTCAGACATGTTCAGATATGGAAACTGCTGGTGGTATACCCTGGGTGGGTATGGCCTCCTGTGCCGACGCCTGTTGGCCCTTCTCCGTCTGGCCATGACTGGCACTCTCTCACAGCGTCTCTGAGCCCTTTGAATGCAATTCAGAAAGCCAACGTTTCCACCCATTGCAACTCCCATTATATGTGGCGACTCAAGGCTATGGCACTGAAAGTTAAATCCAAGTGCAAAGCTCTGACCTGAAGCCAGAAGTACCTGTGCGAGCGCTGAGTCAAAGCAGAAAGCTCTCTCCCTTTGTCTCTCTCCAAATATCCGTCTCTCACACAGAAGGATTGGCACAAAATGGCTGCCACTTATAATGCAGGAGGAGTCCCCTTTAAATAGCGCCCCCCGCGCCCCACAGCGACTGGGAACCGTTCCCCTCTACCAGTCGCTGGGAGCGCCAGGCGCACAGAAGGGCGGCGCCACTGAAGTTCCGATTCGGGGCGCACCAAGGGCGTTGCACCATGAAATAACGTCACGATCTGTGCGCGCAGCTGAGCGGGCACTGAGGTTTTGCGACGCCGCTAAATCTTGAGTGAAGTTCACGAGAGGCGCAGATCATGCCACGCCCAGGCGCTAGCCGCTTAGCGCCCCACTTCTCCTCCTCCTAAGGCGCTAGCAGCTGGCGCTAACAACTGAATTCTAGGCCTTTGTTTCTGTCTTCACGAAGGAAGACACAAAAAACCTCCAGAAATACGAGAAAATCAAGGGTGTGTCGAGAATGAGGAACTTAAAGAAATTATTATTAGTAAAAAAACAGTACTAGCAAAATCAATGGGTCTAAAAGTCGATAAATCTCAAGGACCGGATGACCTACATCCTAGGGTTTTGAAAGAGGTGGCCATTGGGATAATGGACGCATTGGTTGTCATCTTCCAAAATTCTATAGATTCTGGAACGATTCCTGCAGATTGGAGGATAGCAAATGTAACCCCGCTATTTAAGAAAGGAGGGAGAGAGAAAACGGGGAACTACAAACCTGTTAGCCTCACATCAGTGGTTGGCAAAATGCTGGAATCTATTATAAATGATGCAATAACTGGGCACTTAGAAACTAATAGTAAGATTGGGCAGCGTCAACATGGGTTTATGAAAGTAGAGTCCTGTTTGACAACCCTATTGGAGTTCTTTGAGGATGTAACTAGTGGAGTAGACAAAGGAGAACCGGTAGATGTGGTGTATTTGGATTTTCAGAAGGCCTTCGATAAGGTCCCACACAAGAGATTAGGGCACATGGAATTGGGGGTAATATACTAGCATGGATTGAGAATTGGTTAACAGACAGAAAACAAAGAGTAGGAATAAACGGGTCTTTTTCAGGATGGCAGACTGTGACTAGTGGGGTACCGCAAGGATCGGTGCTTGGGCCCCAGCTATTCACAATCTATGTCAATGATTTGGATGAGGGGACTAAATGTAACATTTCCGAATTTGCTGATGACACAAAGCTAGGTGGCACTGTCAGTTGCGAAGAGGATGTGAAGAGGCTTCAAGGGGATCTCGACAGGCTCAGTGAGTGGGCGAGAACATGGCAGATGGATTATAATGTGGATAAATGTGAAGTTATCCACTTTGGTAGAAAAAACAGAAAGGTAGAATATTTCCTAAATGGTGGAAGATTGGGGAATGCAGATGCTCAAAGTGACCTGGGTGTCCTTGTACATGAGTCACTGAAAGTGAATGTGCAGGTGCAGCAAGCCATTAGGGAGGCAAATGGTATGCTGGCCTTCATTACAAGAGGAATTGAGTACAGGAGTAAAGAAGTCTTACTCCAATTATATAGAGCCTTGGTGAGACCACACCTGGAGTACTGTGTACAATTTTGGTCTCCTTACCTAAGGAAGAATATACTTGCCATAGAGGGAGTGCAACGAAGTTTCATGAGATTGATTCCTGGGATGGCGGGACTGTCATATGAGAAGAGATTGTGTAAACTAGGCCTGTATTCTCTTGAATTCAGAAGAATGAGAGGGGATCTCATTGAAGCATACAAAATTATTACAGGGCTTGATAGGGTGGATGTTGGGAGAATGCTTCCCTTGGCTGGGGAGTCAAAACCAGGGGCCACAACCTCAGGATAAAGGGTAGGCCATTCTGGACTGAGATGAGAAGAAATTTCTTCACACAGAGGGTGGTGAATCTTTGGAATTCTCTACCCCAGAGGGCTGTGGAGGCTCAGTCATTGGGTGTATTCAAAACAGAAGTCGATAGATTCCTGACTAGTAAGGGCATGAAGGGATATGGCGATAAGGCCGGTGAATGGAATTGAGGTCGAAGATCAGCCATGATCTCATTGAATGGCGGAGCAGGCTCGAAGGGCCGAATGGCCTACTCCTGCTCCTATTTCTTATGTTCTTATGAAGGTTGATGGGGTGAAAGGTGAGGAGAAAGGGAGCCCTATCGTGGTTCTGGGAGGGAGGGGAAGGGGTGAGAGCAGAAGTGCAGGTAATGGAATGGACACGGTCGAGGGTCATGTCAACCACGGTAGAGGAGAATCCTCGGTTGAGGAAAAAGGACGACATATCGGAAGTACTAGAATGGAAGGTGGTATCGTCAGATCAGATGTGGCGGAGACGGAGAAACTGGGAGAATGGAATAGAGTCCTTACAGGGAGCAGGGTGGGAGGAATTGTAGTCCAGGTAGCTATGGGAGTCAGTGGGCTTATAGTGGATGTCTGTTGATAACCTATGCCCAGAAATGGAGACAGAGAAGTCAAGGAAGGGAAGGGAAGAGTCGGAGCTAGACCATGTGAAGGTGAGGGAAGGGTGAAAATTGGAAGCAAAGTAAATTAAATTTTCTAGTTCAGGGCGAGAGCAGGAAATGGCATCGATACAGTCACCAATGTACCGGAAAAAGAGGTGAGGGAGGGGACCTGAGTAGGACTGGAACAAAGAATGTTCCACATGAAAAGGCAGGCATAGCTAGGGCCCATGTGGGTTCCCATAACAACACCTTTAATTTGGAGAAAGTGAGTGGAGTCAAAGGAGAAGTTATTCAATGTGAGAACAATTTCAGCCAGGCGGAGGAGGGTGGTGGTGGATGGGGACTGGTTGGGCCTCTGTTCAAGGAAGAAGTGGACTGCCCTCAGGCCGTCCTGGTGGGGGATGGAGGTGTAGAGGGATTGGACGTCCATAATGAAAAGCAGATGGTTGGGGCCAGGAAACTGGAAACTGTTGAAATGGCGGAGGGCATCGGAAGAGTCACGAATGTAGGTGGGAAGAGACAGGACAAGGGGAGAAAAAAGAGTCGAGATAGGAAGAAATCTGTTCCGTGGGGCAAGAACAGGCTGAAACAATGGGTCTACCAGGGCAGCCCTGATAAACATAATTTTGGTTTGTTAAGATTTAAAGTGCACCTCACATACCACAAATTCATATTTTAAAGTGGCAATTTTTGGGTGGAAAAGTGTTTTTTTTTGACAGCTGGTCGGGACCCCGATGTCAGGTCTGTTAACGCTGAGCAGATCCGACATGCAGCGGCAGGGGACCCATTTAAGCTTAATATTGCCTTGTTGACAGACCATTAATAATACATTTAACCTTACCTTTTCTCTTTAACTGCTTGCCCACAGGGTCCACGCTGCTTGGGGATCACGTCTGTTAAGCTGAGGCGGGAGTTGAATGGCCATTGAATGAGCTGATTACTTGAGAGCTTGAAATGTGCTATAAAAGTTCCCACCTCACAGCTGTTCACTTTCCAAGCTCAGAAGCTGTTGCTTACTCCATTTGGAACACAGCTTGAGCTTTATGCAGGCTGCAAGTTTTTGGAGCAACCTCTCTATCCAGTGTCACATCATTGGAACAACCTCTCTCACCATTGATAGCTTGCTTCTGTCATCTCAACTTCACCTGCCAACTATTCCATCAGCATGGCTACCATTTATACTGTTTCACCTTGGTCCTCAGAATCTGACCACGATGAACCCCAACACCAGCAGAACCAGGCACACGAGCAGCACCAACAACAACACCAACCTTCTTTGCAATCACCTAATGCTGCATAGGACAGAAGGCATCAGCACCTGAGCAGATTGCTGCCCGGGAGGCCAGGGATGGCCTCACCAGGGCCAGATTTACTTCACTTGATGCTGTACATCCTGGCTGCCACATGCGCCAGGTTGGCACCACCCCAAACTAACACCATAAAGCATCCCTACAATGTCCAAACCATTCCTTTCACACTCACCACCATTGTGTCTCACCATTCACTGCGACTCACTAAGCCATTTCCAAAGGTGCACACAAATCTGTCCAAGAACTCAAAAGTGTTGAAAATAAAGGTTTCAATGTTTGACACCACATTAACAGAAACTTTACCTGAACATTGCATAAAACACACAAGTGGCTACCCTGTACAGCCCTGTGCAGTCATTGTCAGTGTTTGCAGCACCTCAATGCTGTAGAACACTAACAGCACAAATGTCAAGATAAATTTAGACATGGTCCCTTTAAGGAACTGATGACACATCATTAAATTATGTCACCAGACCCGCTTCCTCTAATTGGCCCAGGAAACATGCTGGGTGGGCTTAACAAGCCCTGTCAATGGAAATTCATTTCACAGAGCGGGATGGAGCCAGCAGCGGGGCTGCGACCCGCCATGGGCATCGCCCGCCAAGGTAAGTAAAATCGCGGCCAAAGAGAGGGAAAGAAAGACTGGGTTGAGAGAGAAAAAAAAGAGACAGAAAGGAAAAGTATGAAAAAAATGTTTTTTAATTAAAAATTTGAATGTTTCAAATCTCTAAGAATAATTTACCATTTGAAGGAATGAGACTGCACTGTTTAAATTGTTCAATTTCTGGGCCAGAGAGGTTGATTGGCATTGCATTAACAATTATGTTGTTAAAAAGGTACTTGTGCTATTAATTTCCACACTTAACTTTCAGTGGTGAGTTTAATAGGCAATTAATGTCCAAATCCAGCAAGTTCTTAAAAATACTGGGAAGGCTAAGGACGAGATGCCATTTGTGCGAAGCAAACAGAGGAGCGCCGTAAATTGACCAGAAAGTTCGGGAGATTCACAACTCACTGCGTATCTCTTAATCCCCTGACCTTGCTGGCCGATTTGAACATTAATAACGGCATGCATCGTTAATACGCCGTTATTTTTCCAGCAAGATCTGGCTAGATCTTTCTACAACATAGAACTTCTGCAGGTGCTCTTCAGGACTTCAATTTTATTCTGAATTCTGAGATAGTAATTGATATTTACTTTAGATAGTAACAGGACTTAAGTGCTTTAATTGATAGGCGGGGGTTCCTTGATAAGAGGTTTTAAATCAGTACAGCTCTTGAATCCTGTGAGAAATGTCATGGAAGATTTGCTGGTATATAATAAAAAACAGAAAATGCTCAAAATGCACACCAGGGCAATCAGCATCTGAGAGAATTAGAAATTAGCATTTTATGTGTGACTCTTCATCAGAGGAAAACCTTCACAACAAACCATTCTGATAAAATATGCTGACTGTATAGCCCTGATTTTAACGGCGGGAGAAGGTGTGAGCTTGGGGGCAGTAGGGCAAACTTCAGGCTCACTACAGTCGCCAACTTGAAACCGGGCCATTTTAATTCCTGGGCCACATATAAATGTTTGGACTGAATCCTGCCCAAACCCGGCAGCAATGATAGGTACTGGTGGGCGAGTGCAGGAGCGGGCAAGCACAGCAGGAGACCGCTGCCAGGGACACACGGGAACGGTCCATAACAAAGATAAGTCTGGTGGGGGGGAATTCCAGAAGTGATGGCTAGGGAAAACGGAAGCCCGGGATGCTCCTGTCCCAGCAATAACATCTCCCACCTTGTTCACTATAAAACAACTTTGCCCCCATCTGAATGATTATACCACTATATGACTTTGATTTTTTGCTCACTGCACTAACAATTACACAATGAGGATTGTTTACTTTGAAAAAATAAAAGGGCATGCCTTGTCAAAGCTAACATTGTAGATTTGACAAAATATATATCTCTTTATAATATTTCTATTTTATTCTGGCTTTTCTGTATGGATAATATAACACTCTAAATTGGGAGCACAATAGGCAATCTACTCCCAGTCCTGTGTCAATGCTGCTCAAAATCAAGCATTATAAGTCCTTTTTTTACCTTGCCTTCTACTGTAATAGAAAAATTGCTTGGATTGCGTGTTGCATTGCCTCCTGATAGCATAGATCAGGAATATATTATGGGTGCAAATCTGTATCCGACCAGCCTTTGGCACCACGCTTTGGTTCTTCCAAACCTTAAAGATGCCATTAAAAATAAACATTTTCAAAGTTTTTCAGGAACAGTCAATTATTTTGGCTTAGGTGGAAAAATGTAATTCTGAAACCTATGCATTGATACAGCAGTAGCGAAAAATACTAGTGCAAGAATTGTTCTCAAGTTTTTGTCATACTGACCATTACAAATGAAAATAGTTTGTTTGGTTGAGATCCTTACTATATTTGAAAATAAATATCATATATAGTATGAAGCATGCTCTCATCTGCATTTGTGCAAATAAAAAGAGGTTTATTCTGAGAGATTTCTTTATCAAATCTGGAATTCGCTATTTTTTTGTTAATTTATTTGTCATTAGGCAAACAAAACAAAATATTTTCACTCAATGTGTGATTCCTTTTGCTGTTTCCCATTATTTTGTAATTTACTGTCCTTAGAAAACATTTGACATATGAACAAGAATAGAGTGGTCTACAGGGAACAGAGAAAATACATCACACGCCACACTACCAGTTACCACCCAGAGAGAAACCAAGCACCAGCACACATAAATACACTTGGGAGTAATTATAACTTAATCTGCCCAGCGGGAAACATTTGATTCATCGCGACCCGCCATGGGCATCGCCCACCAAGGTAAGTAAAATCGCGGCCAAAGAGAGGGAAAGAAAGACTGGGTTGAGAGAGAAAAAAAAGAGACAGAAAGGAAAAGTATGAAAAAAAATTTAAAAATTAAAATTTTGAATGTTTTAAACCTCTAAGGTTTGAGTACAGGAACAAGGATGTCTTGCTGCAGTTGTACAGGGCCTTGGTGAGACCACATCTTGAGTACTGTGTTGTGTTTTGGTCACCTTATCTGAGGAAGGATGTTCTTGCCATGGAAGGAGTTCAGCGAAGATTCACCAGGCTGATACCTGGGGTGGCAGGAATGACGTATGAGGAGAGATTGGGTCGATTGGGCTTGTACTCGCTGGAGTTTAGAAGAATGAGAGGGGATCTCATTGAAACTTATAAAATTCTAACAGGACTGGACAGACTGGATGCAGGAAGGATGTTCCCGATAGCAGGGGAGTCCAGAACCAGGGGTCGCAGTCTAAGGATAAGGGGTAAGCCATTTAGGACTGAGATGAGGAGGAATTTCTTCACCCAGTGAGTGGTGAACCTGTGGAATTCTCTACCACAGAAGGCAGTGGAGGCCAATTTATTAAATATATTCAAGAAGGAGTTGGATATATTTCTTAAGGCTAAAGGGATCAAGGGATATGGGGAGAAGGCAGGGACAAGGTACTGAATTTGGATGATCAGCCATGATCTTATTGAATAAGGGGCCGAATAGCCTACTCCTGCTCCTACCTTCTATTTTTCTATTTTTAAGGCTGGTCTGGTGGATTAACGCATGATTGCACCTGTGGGTACCCTCCCAGTTTTTAGAACTGAAATGCCCTCTCTCTGTTGGTTTATCTAGTTCCTGTGGGATAGAAATTAAAGTTCACAGCATGCCTGAAGAGAACGCAAATCACCTCATTTACAGAATGATGAGTTGCCGTCTGACTAATGTGGCAAAGGTCTCTAGATGCTGCCCGGAAGGATCCAGTGGCAAAGAAATTCAATGCAATTGGCCTTGACTGTTTCAGACAATGATGTTCTCCTAGTGGAGGTGGGCTGCAGATCTCAGCCAGCAGCTGATGTAGCTCCCCAATTACTTCTGAGGTCAAACACAGCCTTCAGGGGCACTGACATGCAAAAAAGTCGAAGGAGACCTTTTTAGTGTGTAAACCCTATTGAATGGACATCTATGTGTCGGAAATAATTGTCTTCTGTGATGCCTCACTCTTTGGCCACGATTTTGCCGCGAACCCGCCGCCATCTTGCCTCCATGCAACTTTGCAAAGTGTCGGGTTTGAGAGTCCCGATCAGACCCGACACCAAGCAGCGGGAGAGGCACTTAAGGCAGTTAACAGCTAGTTAACTGCCTACATAATCTCATTTTAACAGACTCTTCCCATCTTACTACATTTTCAGTGTGTTGCATGTCATGTGACAAACACGCCAGCTGATTGTGCCGGGTTCAGCAACTAGCTGAATTCTTGACAGCTGGTCCTACAGCATAAAAATGGAGCTGTAACATGGCTGACTTTCAGATGCCAGAACTTTGTGTTTTGAGGTTTTGGAACACATTTTGCAGGTCTATTGAGCATGTAAGTGTTTAAGCTGAGATCCATATGCACTGTGACCTCCTTGGAAAACCCTCTCCCCACATTGACTGAGCACTTATAACATCTATTCCTCAACTGAGATATATACCAACAGAATGGGAAACATTTATATCCTCCCATCCTGGTCCTCAGAATTTGAGGAAGAGTAGCCGCGGCAGCAACACAACCAGGACCAACAGCAGCAGCAACAACAGGAGCGCCAACCTTCTCCTCACCCACCTGATGCTGCACAGGGCAGAGGGTGTCAGCGCAGGGCTGCACCACACCACAGGAGATACCCCCAACACAGGGTTTACAGGCCGAGAATGAGCTTCCTCAACATGAGTGAGCATCAGCGCCAAAGGAGGCTGAGGCTTTCGCTGACATCTGCACAATGCTGCATCAACACCTGGAGCCCAGAGGAGCGGGTGGACACTCCTTACCAGTGGCTGTCAAAGTCACCACCACACTCAACTTCTTTGCTTCAGGGTCCTTCCAGGAATCAGCAGCAGACATCAGCGGCATCACCCAGTCGGCCGCACACACTTGCATCATGCAGGTTACCAATGCCCTCTTTGCAAAGTTGCACAATTACATCCACTTCTCAACGGATGAAGCAAGTGCAACCGCGCGTGCGGTTGGCTTTGCAAATATGGCCAGCTTCCCAAGGATGCAGGGTGTCGTAGACTGCACACATGTGGCCATTAAGGCACCCCATCACAACCCAGCTGTATTTGTCAACCGCAAACTCTTCCACTCCCTTAACGTCCAGCTGGTGTGTAACCACAGGAAGAAGATAACGCATGTTTGCGCCAAGTTCCCTAGCAGTTGCCATGACTCATTCATCCTGCGCCAGTCTACTGTACCTCAGCTCTTCAATCCGCTAACCCAACGTTCCGGATGGCTACTTGGAGACGAGGGCTATCCCCTGAAAAAGTGGCTAATGACACCAATGAGGAGGCCATCAAACGAAGCTGAGGAGCGCTACAATGTGAGCCACATTTCCACCAGAAGCATCATAGAGCAAACCATCGGTTTGCTCAAAAAGTGAGTCAGATGCCTCAACAGATCTGGTGGAGCCCTACAGTACTCACCAGCCAGGGTCTCCAGAATCATCATGGTCTGCTGTGCACTGCACAACATCGCACAGCAGCGCAAGCCTCCTCCTCAGAGGAGGAGGTGGAAGACCTTGCGGAGGTGGATGTGCCAGTTCCACCAGCATGCAAGCACATTGCTGGCCGTGAGGCAAGGGATGCACTAATCCATGCCAGATTCGCGTAACTTTACACAGCAAACACATGTGGCTGGCACATGGATATGAGTGTCTGGCCGACATTCTTAACACACCAAACAGCATCTGTACCATAAACTGTGGGTTCCTATCACTCTCACCACCATCATTACGGATGAAAGGCGCCCTGAACCCTCACTGTGACACTTCCATTTCTGAGCACACATAGGCCGAATCTTTGCCATCGCACTTCTTTATTACAGTTGAAATAACGATGAGAATCTTCACTTTGTATTAGATCAAAACACCCAAGTGACTACCCTTGTGACTATTTGTGTGTTAACTTTCTCTTACGCGTGCTTCTACGTGGTGCTTCCCCTGTGGCTTCAGCAGATGCAGAAGCACCTTGCTCACTTCCATGCTGCGCCTGCTTTGACGCCTTTGGCAGGTATCCTCTGGGTTTGGGAGCCTGGGAAGGCTCGGCAAAAGTCTGTTCCTCCTGCGGCTGTGCAGGGGCTGAGACGGCCATCTCAGTTGGGTGAGGAATTTGGGGCTCTGACCAAGGGCTCCAAAGTGGCATGGGAGTGTGAGCGCTTGGAGAGGAGCCCACACTTCCTTGTTGTCAACCACCAACATTCCTCTCATGGGTCACCCGCACTTCACTGCTAGCAAGCAGCTGAAGAGCACCTTGCTGCACATCAGTGGGGCCACGAGGACCCGTCTCTGTACTGACAGTCCTCATAACAGGGACATCTATATACCTCTTGTTCTGCACCTCAATAGATGCCCATCAATCCTCCATAGCAGACCATCTATTTAGAAGAGTCACCATGTTCATTTGCGTCTGCCGATTTCTGTCCTCCATGGAGGTCGCCATCCTTTCCATGGCGGCACCTACACTCGCCATTGTGTGCACCACGGTATTGTTCATGTTTGAGATGGACTCCTCCATTCTCTGCACACTCGCAGTTACAGTGGTTGCAAACCCTGTCAGAGACTCCTGCACTTGTTCCTGAAGTTCCAGCACCGCTCTCTTTCTGGATGGCCACAGAGGCACAGCGTCTACATGCTGCTGAGCAGAGCTAGGAGCGTCCTGCGCCCTCTGACGAGGACTCTCCACTGCTGTCCCTGTCTCCACCATCTGCTGATACTCACTTGTGAGCTGTGATACACCAGGTGACAACACTGCTCTATGTCGCGAATGACCCACTGATGTGCGTGTCCATGCGCTGGTGCTGGGTGCGCTCAATTCTGCTGACACTGCACCCTCAGAAGTTGCAGCTTCCTCTGAGGAGTCTTCCAGCTCTTCCTCCTGGACAGTGGGGAGGGGGGCTCTCGGTGGTCCTGTGGGGGAGTAAAGGCATGAGTTAGACACCTGATATTAAGGTAGCAGACACATCCCATTGTGCAGATGATCAGAACTCAATCTGTATGAACATCAGATGCCATATCAGTCACTCATGCAATCTAAATGAGAGGGTTGCAAATCTATTCTCTCACCAGCTTGCTCTACTGCGCCCATCTCTCCATCCCCCATTTCCAGCTCCTCAGCACCTCCGACAATGTCGCTAGCAGCCTCCTCAGCGGTCGTCAAGTGCGCCATGGAAGGTGGTCCTCCTCCAGTCCTCCCCCTCTCCCTGTTATTGTGGGTTCTCTTTTCCTGCAATGAGGGATGCAAGTGGAGTTTGAGCGAGAATGTTGGAGTGAGTGTAGAGAATCCATAGCATAGATACTTAGATAGACAAAGATGGAGTGAGGTGCCAATGCCAAGGGCTCTCCCTGTGCATTGTTAGTTGTTGCTATTGCATAACAGTGATAGCGAGTGTGAGGGGTGCATAGTAGAATAGTGGAGTGATTCTGTACATAGAGAGAGAGGGATGGTTAAGGGTGCAAGGGATGTAAGGGTAAGTTGGGATGTGCAGGAGTAGGTTGACAATGCACCTTGTGGTAGTCAGTTCCACATTCTAACCACTCTCTGGGTAAACATGTTTCTCCTGAATTTCCTATTGGATTTATTAGAGACTATCTTATATTTATAGCCCCTAGTTCTGGTCTCTTCTCTACATCTACCCTATCAAACTTTTTCAGAATCTTGAAGGCCTCTATCAGGTCACCCCTCGGTCTTCTCTTTTCGAGAGAGAACAGCCCCAGCCTACACAATCTTTCCTGATAGTTATAACCTCCCAGTTCTGGTATTTTCTAGTAAATCTTTTTTCCTTCTTCTCCAGTGTTTCTATATCGTTTTTTTAAATTTGGAGACCAGAACTGTTCACAGTTCTCCAAGTGTGGTCTAACCAAGGTTCTATACAAGTTTCACATAACTTCTGTAAGGAGACATGGCAGGATTGTATGAAATAATATTTTTCTTTAAAAATCATAAGCCTACGATGCTGGCGAAAACCCTGAAACTATGCAAACAGTCTGGCCTAATTGAACTTAGTGGACACAGCAAGCAAGGCAGTTAATCAAGGAACCACAACACAATGTGAGGTGACCTAAGGGTTTGCTAACCAAATCATCTCTGAGATCAGGAACCAGAACATAATGTGAGGTGACCTAAGGGTTTGCTAACCAAATCATCTATGAGCAGATCTGTGCGTGATCATGCACACAGAGACCCTATAAAAAGTAATGAATTCTGAACTCTGGACACAGATGGGAAACACAGCCAAGAGGAAGACGGGAATGGCAACCAAGAGGAAGACAGGATCCTGCCTGGTGAATCAAACCCATTGACCTACAACCAATTCGGATTGATCAACTGAGGGTGATTGTATGTATTGGCCAAACGCGTGTAAGGACACAGTTATTGCATGTAAGGACACAGTTATTGCATGTAAGGGCATAGATATTGTGTGTAAGGGCATAGATATTTTGTGTAAGTGCATAGATATTGCATGTGAGGGCATAGATATTGCATGTAAGTACATAGATATTGCAAAATAATCCATAGTTAAGTGCATAGTTATTGCAAATATAATTGATCGAATTCAATAAAGTACCATTTGATCAGATCTTGTTTGACCTTGTAATATCTCAATAAGGCTCAGGGTCGGAACACAAAAGTGAAGTGCCTCAGTGTTCACGACCCCTGCAGCAGTCGGTAACCTCGTCTGGTGCTGCTGCGGGGCGCGATTGCGAATTTTTCTTCCGAGGCGCTACCGGGGCACTGCGCCCGGAGATGACGGGTACAGAAGATTGGGGCGCTACTCAGTAGTGCTGCTGCTAACCTCCCACGGAATTTCACAGGAAGCACGGTTATCGCCTCGGGGGGGGGGGGCGGGGGGGCGCAAAGCCATTCGCCTCTCCCACCAGAGGCGCAAACAAGGGGAATCTCGCCCCCGAAGTGTTTAAGCAAGTGAACGCAACAACAACAAAAAAATGATTATTAAAGGCCACAATTCTCCCTGACCACAAGCTGATTCAGCAGCATACAATGCGACCTGACATCATATTAGGCAGCTATACGGCTGCGCTATCACCAAGGATAACACACTGTGATGTATTTATTTGTCACTAGTTCCAACCTATCCATTTGTGTGAAATACCCTACGGACAAATTGATTTTAAATGTATAGTAATGAATAATAATGGTCGGTTGGCTCCCTTCCACCAGTACAAACTAAGGCTACATAAAAATGAAATGTTTTCATTTACAGGGTTTCAAAGTTAAATGTTCAAACTAAAAGGTGTTGATTACAAAAACAATTATTAATCAGATGTTTAGGCACTGTAGGAAGGTAACATATTCTATCCATCCTATTTGTTCTCTTGACAAGCACTAGATCAGATATCCAAAACCGTAATGTACTTAATAATGCAAAGATAATGAGTTGTATGAGGGAGCGAAAATTAATCCTTATTTTCCTATCAAAACACTTTAAGAAAAGGAACAGAAATATAAACAGCACTAAATGTAGGGAGACTCTGTAATGGGCCACTTATAAATCTATATTATAGCTGATAGAGCTATCTATTGCATTTGTGGCACTGTAAATGAAAAACAGATATTTTGCTGCAACTTGTACATTAGCTTTGAAGAGTTTATCTTTATTACAAGAAACATGATTTCATAAAAGCTATCTAGAAGTGTAAGAAGGTAAATTATAGAAAACATTAAATTGGCTTGTTTAATCCTCTAAACTAAATACATTCTAAAAGTGCATGCTTTCTGTGATCTACAAGACAGCAACAGGGTCCATCAAAAAATGTAAACAAATTTTTATCAAATAAATCACAATGATGCCAAGACATCAGGAATTTTTTTAAACTATTTCCAGTTTCACAAAAATATTAAAATCAGTAATGCATTCTTCACTACCTAAACTACTGTTTTACAACTTAAAGGATACCTAACATAACTAGTTATCATTAAACTGTTGTCATCTTTCAACTAATAACGCATCCTGTGGGTATGTATTGAAAAAAAATCTAGAAAGATTCCTACTATTTGACGTTAGAATGTATTCCATTGTGCAATTATAACTCTTACCCGTGGTAGTTTTTCTTTTCTGGCATTTTGCACAAATCTTCGGCCCAATTTCTTGGCATACCAGACAGAGGCCAGCATACTGTGGTGATCTAGCTCAATATGCAGAACAATTTATCCACAATTTCACGTACAGCACATGTAGAATTGTGGAGATCAGGCACCGAGCTACCAGTGCCGTGCCTGGTCCTTCTCCAACTGCTTTCACTTCTGAAAACCTTGAACTTATCCGCAGGTACATTTACATACTACCAGCAGGAGACCAGGATGAGGCATCTTTGCTCACATCTCCTCTGATAACTGCCTGTCTGCAGCTTCTTAAAACAGTTACCAAGGTGTGTGCATGAGAAGGAGAAATGTGGGAAACGGAATGTGAAACTTGAGGGACTTGATTACCCCATTGAAACTGAAACATACACATTTTTTTCCTTCTCCAATGACTGCAAGACTGAATTTTTGTGCAGCAAACTTCCTAACCTGAAAACTGTCAGCAGAGTTTCAGTCATAAATAGTGTTCTTCCATCCAAGTATAATTTTCTAATTTTTCACTGATTCGTCAAGTGAAAATAATCTAATAGCACCTTCTGATCTTCCAAACAGTACAGGAACAAGGCAGTAGTGAAACCAAGATGATAAAAATAAACTTAACAGCAACTTCCCGCTGAAGGCCCAGCTGCTGCCATTTTTGAGCAGGCCACAAGTTAGGAGGCCACCGCTCTCACCGGAAACAGTGGGAGCCTCATTATTCATTGCAAATTGGGGTCCTATGACATCGTTAGAACCCCAATGCCATTTTGGTCCCATTAAGTGTAGCACCTGCTGAGTGCACAGAGAAATGGCCAGAACCAATGGGGGAAAAATTCACTGTCGCTCTGTCTGGGACGCTAATTTTAAAAGTTTGAAAAGTTAGTGTCAGGTGCTAACGATTTAAATCTTTTGAAAAATTCGCCATTTGCGCTCCAAAAAGAAAGTAGAGCGCTAAATCAAGCGCGCCACTTCCTCCTTGGAGCGCAATTGGCAGCAGGCGGGGCGGAGACTTCAACAGTGCTGCACACTGGGCCGTGCAGCGCTGTCGCGTTCAAAGGCTTCTTCCCTCCCTTAAAGGGAAGGGCCATCGCTGCAGGCTCTGCAATATAAAAAGTACCTACCTGGACCATCAAGGCAGCCGCGATCCCGCGCGATCAGCCCGGTACTCAAGTAGAGTGCCGGGCTGATCGATCGTGGGCAGGAACCCGCGAGAAAAACTGGAACAAGAAACGTAAGGTTTTTTTTACTTACCTCGGCCACCTCGCCTTTAATCATCGCCCCCGAAGCGGCCGGCCACCCGATGCACGCCTCCTGCAGCTGTCGGTGTTTTCGACCGGCACTGCTGCAGGGGGCGGAAGTCAATTTCGGATCCGGGGCGCTGCGCATGCAATGATGTCACGATCTCCGGGCGAAGGAGAGCGGGGCACAACGCCGCCGCAAAACTATCGCCGAATATGGCGGGAGTCGATGTCACTGCCACACCCAGTCGCAAAGCCATTTGTGCCCCTTTAGCACCCGGAGACACAAAGGCACCCAATTTCGCCCCCAATGTCAAATAAGGGGATTGCTAGGAGCAGCTCTAGAACAACAAAAAAATAATTAATTCAGCAGTAGGATGAACGTAATTGCTGTCGCTGTGTCTCGCTGTTAATCATAATCCTTTCAATAATGCTCTCTATTTTCCTCCCAATTGGCCCAGCCCTGCCTTTTAATTCCTTGCTGCAGGCTTGTGCTCTGTGGATTACCCATCCCCCAAATGGAAGAGCTGCCTATCAGTGCTCTGCAGGTTTTGGCAGCTCACAAGTTGAATGCAAATGAGGCCCGACCATCAAATGGTTCAAACTTCACATAGCGGCATCAGACAGCTATTGCAATTAGTTTGCCCACCTGATGTACTCCAAATATTGAAATCGATCCCTACATGTTAGCTCGCTCAGGTGAAATAGTCTCCTTCCCCAAGTAAATTGTTTCAGAAAAGTAAGAAATTCTTGCATTTATGTAGCACCTTTCATAACCTCAGGACGTTCCAAAGCGCTTTACAGCCAAGTACTTTTGAATTGTAGTCAGTGATGTAATGTAGGAAATTGTGCACTGTAGTGCAGAAATGCTAACTAATTAAATCTTCTAGCATTAAATATAATTCTGTAGAAATCAACAGATCTAGCAAATACCATTTTCAATGTAAAAACTGAGGAGACATTCCACAAGGCGTAACCATGCCTCAGTTACAATATAAAGTTATACTGAATGTGCTTTGCAAAATTATATATCCAATAGGAACAAATCATTTGGAGTAAGGCATACAATGCACTCACAAGTGGAACTGTATGGCTTTGTGCAATGTATTAACTACTGGGCAACTTAAATTCCAACTATAGAAGAGGGTTGTGTTGATAATGCAGAGACAGTGGCCTAGAAATTCAGTGGGCTGCGCCACCAGTTAGCGCCTAAAGAGGGCACTCAAGTGGCTTTAGCGCCACTGGCCATACCTCCCGCGAAATTTAGCGGGGCGCTAATGGCGGCGTTAGCCTGTAGCACTGCGCCGCCACCGATGATGTCATCGGTGTGCGCAGCGCCTCGCTACCGCCCTGAACGCGATATTGGGTCGCGCCCCCCGCTGTAGCGCCGGTCACAAATTGCGACCGGTTCAGGGGGGGCCTACCTGTGGCGGTAGTGGCACAAATTAAAGGAGAGGTGCGGGGCAGCCAATTTTTTCGGTGGCCGCCTGCCAGCACCTCCTCGCGCCGCCCTCCCCAGCCTCCTGATCCCCCCACCCCGGGCAGTGCCGGCTGTGTCCCGAGAGCCCGGCACTTCTCCTCGGTGCCGGGCTCTTTTGCCGGCACTCGCGATCGGTGATCGCGCTGGTGCAGGCCCCTCCCCTTTAAGAAGGGGAGGAAGGCCTGCAGTACCGCAGTGGCCGTGCCGCAGCATGTGGCGCTGCGGCACGTTGCACTGCGATATTCAGTTTCAGCGCCCCAAGAGGGATGCGGGGCGCCTCGAGCAGCGCCCCGCGTCGCTCTTGGGGCGCTCAAACTGAATATCGGGCTGGCGCTCCCGACTCCTTCCGGGGTGGGACTTCTGGCGCCCAGGCGAGCTTGGCGCCCCAAACGCGGCACCACCGAATTTTTAGCCCAGTATGTTTAGCGTGTCTGATTGGTGTGCACTTTTTCTATGAGCAATGTATATTTGCTGTCAGAATGTGAATATGCCCATATCATATGTACTTGATTCCGAAGACCATTTTTACATGGCACGTACATAAGGATTATGCACCAATTTCTGGATGTCTGCAAGAAAAATAGTATTAGGAATGTTAGTCAGACTGAATATTGGATCATTTTTATTTGAAAAAAATGAGGGAACCAAATTCATTCTTTCGTAATAAGAAAAACCATTTTCTTCCCATTAAGACTCCTCAAGCTATGCACAATTCAGCAGTTGAAAAGATAGGCATAAGAACATAAGAATTAGGAGCAGGAGTAGGCGTTACAGCCCCTCGAGCCTGCTCCGCCATTCAATAAGATCATGGCTGATCTTCAACCTCAACTCCACTTTCCTGCCCTATCCCCATATCCCTGAATTCCCCTAGAGTCCAAAAATCTATCTATCTCGGCCTTGAATAAAGTCAACGACTGAACATCCACAGCATTTTGGGGCAGAGAATTCCAAAGATTCACAACAAGAGTGAAGAAATTCTTCCACATCTCAGTCTTAAAAGGCCGGCCCCTTATCGTGAGACTATGCCCCCTAATTCTAGACTCTCCAGCCAGGGGAAACAATCTCTCAGCATCTACCAAGTCAATCCCCCTAGGGCAAACAACCAACTCCCAGCCTCTCGCAAATATACTGTGCGTGGTGATGAACGAGTATACAAAAGTAATCCAGGGTAATAGACTTAGCATTCCTTTCTTTTTGCACCTTGGGAAAGTATCTAACCTCCACTTGAGAACTAACTACAATGAGAATCACAAGCAGAAACTTGCTTTGAAGACACAGGACAATGATGGATCAAGACATTGTGCCATGCAAATTCTTGTTCCCATCATCAACTGCAATTGCCAACTGTAGGTGAGCTGTATACAAATATTGTGCTAAACATAGGGATAAAACAGTAACAATAGGAGGCATAACCCATTTATTTCAAAGTATTGGGAGTGTGACAACATTTCAACTCAAGGGCCTCATATAATGTAATATATTTGAGTTCTTGAGTTGTATATCCCAAGCCGACTTGAAAAGTTCCCACTAATTTATTTATTGGTATTGCAAGGGAGGAGACAAAGGACCATAGGTATGACACATGAATATATTTATAATTTTCTTTCCTTCAAAGGTATTTTAACTGCTTGTTATTGCAATATTTTGTTCAGTAGCATGGCATTTTTCACAACAGGTAAATTTAATGAATCTAATGTAAGCTAATAGCTGAAATCCTATCTGTACAGGGATCTGACTAAGGTGGAAAGGAGATATAGCAGAGTGATAGGGACAAAGTAGTAAACAAAAATGAAAGGTCATCATCTCCACAAGCAATCAATCGATAGACATCAAAGTACACAAGTTCATCGCTACAAACATTGGCTTTCTTTGGTCTTTTACTCTCTATTGCAACAGAGTCCACAGTTCTAGGTCGCAAGAATAAAAATATTTGGCATCTGAAAGGAAACAGCTTTGTTCCCTTAAGAATGATCAAATAGCAAATTGGGTGATTCTATTTAGGCTTTCCAATTAAGTCAACTGAAATGTTTTCCCCTCCTGGCCCCGCTGCTAGATGACATTGTAAATGGCTCCCTCTCCTCAGCTACCGTCAGTTTTGCTTACAAAACTGCTGTTATCAACCTCCTCCTCAAAACACCCACCCTCAAGCACTCTGTTCTTGCAAACTACCACCCGATCTCCAACTTTCCTTTCTCCCCAGACTTCTTTGCCTAGAAATTGGGGTGCCTTACTGGTGAGACCCGAGGCAGCACCCCCCCCACCCCCCCAGTATTGGGCCTCGTGCCTCATTTCCATCGGGTGGCTGCAATGCCAGCAGCAACCTTCAGGTATGGAAGGGGGGGGTGACCAGGAAGGTAGGCAACTGGGTCAGGAAGGGGAGGTGACCAAGTCGGGAAGAGGGGCTCGGCTGGGTTGGAAGGTAGTGGTGGCTGGGGGGAGGAGGGAGCGGCAGCGATCGGGGGGAGGGGAAAGATCGGCAACTATCGTTGGGAGTAGCAGCCGAGTCGTGGGATTGGGGGTAGTATATTAGCATAGATTGAGGATTGGTTAACGGACAGAAAACAGAGAGTAGGAATAAACGGGCCATTTTCAGGATGGCAGGGTGTAACTAGTGGAGTACCGTAAGGTTCAGTGCTTGGGCCTCAGCCATTTACAATCTATACAATCTATATCAATGACTTAAATGAGGGGACCAAGTGTAACATATCCAAGTTTGTTGACGATACAAAGTTAGGTGGGAAAGTAAGCTGTGAGGAGGACACAAAGGCCTGGAAATTCAGTGGGTTGCGCCACCCGTTAGCGCCCTAAGAGGGCACTTAGTGGGTTTTACGCCACTGGCCACGCCTCCCGCTAAATTTAGCGGGACGCTAATGGCGGCACTAGCCGTTAGCGCGGTGCCGCTACCAATGACGTCATTGGTGTGCACAGCACCCTGCTACCGCCCCGAACGCAAAATTTAGTAGCGCCCCCTGCTTTAATGCCGGTCGCAATTTGTGACCGATTCAGGGGGGCCTACCTGTGGCAGTAGAGGCGCTGAGGTGCGGGGCGGCCATTTCTTTTGCTGGCCGCCTGCCAGCACCTCCCTGCGCTGCCATCCCCGGCCTCCTGAGCCCCCCACCCCACCGTGGAGTGCCGGCTGTGTCCCAAGAACCCGGCACTTCTCCTCAGTGCCGGGCTCTTTTGCCAGCACTCGTGCTCTTCGAGCGCGCTGCAGCAGGCCCCTCCCCTTTAAGAAGGGGAGGAAGGCCTGCAGTACCACAGCGCGCCATGCCGCAGCGTGTGGCACTGCGGCACGTTGCGCTGCGATTGTCAGTTGCAGCGCCCCAAGAGGGATGCGGGGCGCCTCGAGTAGCGCCGCGCTTCTGTCTGGGGCGCTGAAAGTGAAGTTGCGGCGGGCGGCCGCGACTCCTTCCGGGGCGGTACTTCTGGCGCCCTGGCGAGACTGCGCGCCAGTGAATTTCTAGGCCAAAGAGCCTGCAATGGGATATAGACAGGTTAGGTAAGTGGGCAATAAAGATGGCAGATGGATTATAATGTGGGGAAATGTGAGGTTATTCACTTTGGTGGGAAGAATAGAAAAACAGCATATTTTTTAAAAGGTGAGAGACTAGTAAATGTTGGGATTCAGAAGGATTTGGGTGTCCTTATACGTGAATCACAGGAAGTTAACATGCAGGTACAGCAAGCAATTAGGAAGGCAAATGGTATGTTAGCCTTTATTGCAAGGGGGTTGGAGTATGAGTAAGGAAGTCTTGCTGCAATTACATAGGGCTTTGGTGAGACCACACTTGGAATACTGTGTACAATTTTGGTCCCCTTACCTAAGGAAGGATATACATACCTTAGAACAAAGGTTCACTAGATTGATTCCTGGGATGAGAGGGCAGTTCACTGAGGAGAGATTGAGTAGGATGGGCCTATAATTCTCTGGAGTTTAGAAGAATGAGAGATGATATCATTGAAATGTATAAAATTCTTAAGAGTGCATGACAGGGTAGATGCTGAGAGGCTGTTTCCCCTGGCTGGAGAGTCTAGAACTAGGGGTCATAGTCTCAGGATAAGGGGTCGGCCATTTAGTGATATGGGGATAGTGCGGGAAAGTGGAGTTGATGTAGAAGTTCAGCCATGATCCTATTGATGGGCCGTATGGCCTACTCCTGATCCTATTTCTTATATTCTGAGAAGCCCGCGTTCTATTAATGTGGGGTCGGGGGAGCATGTTTGCTTCTCCCAACTCCACATTGAGCTAAGTATATTTAAAAAACTTACCTTGTTGGTTACGGCCGAACAAGGACCACTTGTTAGGCCGCAGGTAGACCTGGTTATCCTGAATGTAGCCGGCACTGGCAGTGGGGGCCTCAAACAGGGGTTCGGCCCCTCATTTGCATATGCAAAGGGCCTAATGCCTTTTCCAGGCAGGGCACTGATTGCCAATCTTTTTGGCCTTTACCAATATGCTGGGCAGTGCTCTACTGACTTGTCATGAGCGTGAGCAACATGCCCGCCATATTGGACGCTTAGAAGATCATTTAGGGGCTGAAAATGGGTGCTGTGCAGCTCCTTGAATGTGCTGTGAATTCCCAAATCCATGCCTATTTTTCTTGCAACTCCATGTTTGAATCTGTCCAATCTGGTTTCCGTCCCTGCAAGAGCACTGAAACAGCCCTAATGAAAGTCAGTAATTACATCGTCTGTGACCGTGATGCATTATCCCTCCTCATCCACTGTGCAGCCTTTGACATGGTCAACCACACCATCGTTCTTCAAGTGCCCTTCCTCTGTTGTCCAGCTCAGTAGGATTGCCCTCACTTCCTTCCAATCTTACCTATCTAATGGTAGCTAGAACATCTCCAACAATAGATTCCCCTCCTGCCCCGTACCATTATCCCCAGAGTCCCCCAGGAACTGTCATTGGCCGCCTCCTCTTTCTCATCTATATGCTGCCCCTTGGCAACAACATCTGCAGATATGGGGATCAGCTTTCAAGTATACACTGAGGACACCCAGTTCTGCCTTTCCACCACCACTCTCAACTCCTCCACTGTGCTCTGTGTTGTCAGACTGCTTTTCCAATAACCAATCTTGGATGAGCTACAATTTCCTTCAGCTATACATTGAGACGACTAAGCCAACATCTTTGGCCCTCCCGCCCCAAGCTGAACTAGACCATTCACAATCTCGGCATCCACTTCCACCTCAATAATATAATCATAGAATCATAAGAACATAAGAAGTAGGAGCAGGAGTAGGCCATACGGCCCCTCGGGCCTGCTCCGCCATTCAATAGGATCATGGCTGATCCGAACCTAGACTCACGTCCACTTCCCTGCCCGCTCCCCGTAACCCCTAATTCCCTTATCAGCTACGAAACTGTCTATCTCCGTTTTAAATTTATTTAATGTCGCAGCTTCCACAGCTCTCTGAGGTAGCAAATTCCATAGATTTACTACCCTCTGAGTGAAGAAGTTTCTCCTCATCTCAGTTTTGAAAGGGCAGCCCCTTATTCTAAGATTATGCCCCCTAGTTCTAGTCTCACCCATCAGTGGAAACATCCTCACCGCATCCACCCGATCAAGCCCCCTCACAATCTTATATGTTTCGATAAGATCGCCTCTCATTCTTCTGAATTCCAATGAGTAGAGGCCCAACCTACTCAACCTTTCCTCATAAGTCAACCCCCTCATCTCCGGAATCAACCGAGTGAACCTTCTCTGAACTGCCTCGAGAGAAAGTATATATTTTCTTAAATATGGAAACCAAAACTGTATGCAGCATTCCAGGTGTGGCCTCACCTGTACCCTGTATAACTGAAGCAAGACTTCCCTGCTTTTATACTCCATCCCCCTTGCAATAAAAGCCAAGATTCCATTGGCCTTCCTGATCACCTGCTGTACCTGCATACTAACCTTCTGTGTTTCATGCACCAGGATCCCCAGATCCCTTTGTACTGTAGCACTTTGCAGTTTCTCTCCATTTAGATAATAACTTGCTCTTTGATTTTTTCTGCCAAAGTGCATAACCTCACACTTTCCAACATTATATTCCATCTGCCAAATTTCTGCCCACTCACTTAGCCTGTCTATGTCCTTTTGCAGGTTTATTATGTCCTCCTCACTCACTGCTTTCCCTCCCATCTTTGTATCGTCGGCAAACTTGGATATGTTGCACTTGGTCCCTTCCTCCAAATCGTTAATATAGATTGTAAAGAGTTGGGGTCCCAGCACTGACCCCTGCGGAACACCACTAGTTACTGATTGCCAACCCGAGAATGAACCATTTATCCCAACTCTCTGTTAGATAGCCAATCTTCCACCCATGCCAGTATATTACCCCCAATCCTGTGATTTTTTATCTTGTGCAATAATCTTTTGTATGGCACCTTGTCAAATGCTTTTTGGAAGTCCAAATTCACCACATCCACTGGTTCCCCTTTATCCACCCTGTTTGTTACGTCCTCAAAGAATTCGAGCAAATTTGTCAAACATGACTTCCCCTTCATAAAACCATGCTGACTCTGTCCGATTAAATTATGCTTATCCAAATGTCCTGTTACTGCTTCCTTAATAATGGACTCCAACATTTTACCAACCACAGATGTTAGGCTAACTGGTTTATAGTTTCCAGCCTTTTGTCTACCTCCCTTTTTAAATAAGGGCGTTACATTAGCAGTTTTCCAATCTGCTGGGACATTTTCTGAATCCAGGGAGTTTTGGAAAATTACCACCAATGCATCCACAATCCCTACCGCTACTTCTCTCAAGACCCTAGGATGTAAGCCATCAGGTCCAGGGGATTTGTCCGCCTTTAGTCCCATTATCTTACCGAGTACCACCTTCTTAGTGATTTTAATCGTGTTTAGCTCCTCCCCCCCTATAGCCCCCTGTTTGTCCAGTGTTGGGATATTTTTAGTGTCCTCTACTGTAAAGACTGATACAAAATATTTGTTCAGCATTTTTGCCATCTCCATGTTCCCCACCACTAATTTTCCGGTCTCGTCCTCTAAGGGACCAACATTCACTTTAGCCACCCTTTTTCTTTTTATATAACTGTAGAAACTCTTGCTATCTGTTTTTATATTTTTTGCTAGTTTACTTTCATAATCTATCTTCCCTTTCATAATTAATCTTTTAGTTATTCTTTGCTGGCTTTTAAATTCTTCCTAATCTTCTATCCTCCCACTAGATTTGGCTACTTTATATGCCCTTGTTTTCAGTCGGATACTATCTTTTATTACTTTACTTAGCCACGGATGGCTGTCTTTTCTTTTACGCCCCTTTTTCCTCAGTGGAATATATTTTTCTTGAAAGTTGTGAAATATCTCCTTGAATGTACACCACTGCTCATGTGCCGTCTTACACCTTAATCTATTTTCCCAGTCCACTTTAGTCAACTCAATCATAGAATGGTTACAGCACGGGAGGCCATTCGGCCCATCGAGCCCATGCCAGCTCTCTGCAAGAGCACTTCAGCTAGTCCCACTCCCCTGCCTTTTCCCCGTAGCCATGCAATTTTTTTCCTTCGGGTACTTATCCAATTCCCTTTGGAAAGCCACAATTGAATCTGCCTCCACAACCCTTTCAGGCAGTGAATTCTAACCACTTGCTGCGTAAAAAAGTTTTCCTCATATCGCCTTTGGTTCTTCTGCCAATCACCTTAAATCTGTGTCCTCTGGTTCTCGACACTTCCGCCAATGAGAAGTTTCTCTCTATCTACTCTGTCTAGACCCCTCATGATTTTGAACACCTCTATCAAATTTCCTCTCAACCTACTCTGCTCTAAGGAGAACAACCTCAGCTTCTCCAGTCTATCCAAGTAACTGAAGTCCCTCATCCCTGGAAACATTCTTGTGAATCTTTTCTGCACCCTCTCTAAGGCCTTCACATCCTTCCTAAAGTGCGTTGCCCAGAATTGGACACAATACTCCAGTTGAGGCCAAACCAGTGTTTTATAAAGGTTCATCATAACTTCCTTACTTTTGTACTCTATGCCTCTATTTATGAAGCCCAGGATCCCGTATGCTTAACCTGCCCTGCCACCTTCAACGATTTGTGCACATATACCCCCAGGTTTCTCTGTTCATGCACCCCTTTTAGAATTGTACCCTTTAGTTTATATTGCCTCTCCTCGTTCTTCCTACCAAAATGTATCACTTCGTACTTTTCTGCGTTAAATTTCATCTGCCACATGTCCGCCCATTCCACCAGCCTGTCTATGTCTTCTCGAAGTCTATCACTATCCTCCTCACTGTTCACTATACTTGCAAGTTTTGTGTCATCTGCAAATTTTGAAACTGTGCCCTGTACACCCAAATCTAAGTCATTAATTTTTATCAAGAAAAGCAGTGATCCTAGTGCCGACTGCTGGGGAATATCTTCCTCCAGTCCGCTACTCTCCACTACTCTCTGTTTCCTGTCACTTAGCCAATTTCGTATCCATGCTGCCACTGTCCCTTTTATTCCGTGGGCTTCAACTTTGCTGACAAGCCTATTATGTAGCGCTTTAATCAAACGCCTTTTGGAAGTCTTTGTGCACCACATCAACCGCATTGCCCTCATCAACCCTCTCTGTTACCTCATCAAAAAACGCAATCAAGTTAGTTAAACAAGATTTGCCTTTAATAAATCCATGCTGGCTTTCCCTAATTAATCCATACTTGTCCAAGTGACTGTTAATTTTGTCCTGAATTACCGTTTCTAAAATCTTCCCCCTACTGAGGTTAAACTGACTGGCCTGTTGTTGCTGGGTTTATCCTTACACTCTTTTTTGAAAAAGGGTGTAAACATTTGCAATTCTCCAATCCTCTGGCACCACCCCTGTATCCAAGGAGGATTGGAAGATTATGGCCAGTACCTCCGCAATTTCCACCTTTACTTTCCTCAGCATCCTGGGATGCATCCCACCCGGTCATGGTGACTTCTCCACTTTAAGTACAGCCAGCCTTTCAAGTACCTCCTCCTTATCAATTTTTATCCCATCCAGTATCTCAACTACCTCCTCTTTCATTATGATTTTGGGAGCATCCTCTTCCTTGGAAAAGACAGATTTCGTACCTCAGCCATGCCCTCTGCCTCCATGCGTACATCTCCATTTTGGTCCCTATTTATATCCTATACCCGTTTACTATTTATATGCCTATCTCTGCTCCATCTCAGCCCATCTGTGGCAGAAACCCTCATCCATTTCTTTGTCACCTCCAGACTCAACTATTCCACTGCTTTCCTGGTCATCCTCCCATTCTCCATCCTACGTAAACTTCAGCTCAATCAAAACTCTGACGTCTGTATTCTATCCCTCACCAAGTCTCCATCATCCATCACCTTGCCAGTTTAAATTGGCACCCGATCACCTAATGCCTCCAATTTAAAATTCTCATCCTAATGATCCTCTGAATTTGGCCTCTTGTGCCTTCAGCCATCTAGGCTGCTGCTCTGGAATTCCGTCCATAAACCCCTACACCTCTCTACCTACTTCTCCTTAAAAGCCCTCCTTAAAACCTATTTCACTGACAAAGTTTTTGGCCACCCCATATAATATCTCCTTCTTTGTCTTGGCATCTATTTTTGGCTGATTATACTTTTGTGAAGTGCCTTGGAACGTCTTTCTAAGATATAGGTGTTACTTGTATTCAGGTGGTGCAGATCAATTGGGTGTTAATTGTAATCATGTGGTGGGTATTAATTGGGGACTCTCTTGTGTTCAGAAATAAGAACATAAGAACATAAGAAATAGGAGCAGGAGTAGGCCAATCGGCCCCTCGAGCCTGCTCCGCCATTCAATAAGATCATGGCTGATCTGATCCAAACCGCCAATCTACTATCACAGAACCATCTCCTGAATCTAACAGAATTAGACACACGAAATAGGAGCAGGATCAGGCTACACGGCCCTAGGCCCGCTCCGCTACCCACAGGGCCATGTCCGATCCGAACCTAGACTCATGTCCAAATTCCTGCCCGCTCCCCGTAACCCTTAATTCCCTTTACTTCTAGGAAACTGTCTATTTCTGTTTTAAATTTATGTAATGATGTAGCTTCTACAGCTATTTGGGGCAGCATATTCCATGGACCTACCACCCTCTGAGTGAAGTAGTTCCTCCTCATCTCAGTTTTGAAAGAGCAGCCCCTTATTCTAAGACTATGCCCCCTAGTTCTAGTTTCACCCATCATCGGGAACATCCTCCCCACATCCACCCGATCCAACCCCTTCACAATCTTATATGTTTCAATAAGATCGCCTCTCATTCTTCTGAACTCCAATGAGTAGAGTCCCAATCTACTCAACCTCTCCTCATATGTCCATCCCCTCATCCCCGGGATTAACCGAGTGAACCTTCTTTGTACTGACTCGAGAGCAAGTATGTCCTTTCTTAAGTATGGACACCAAAACTGTATGCAGTATTCCAGGTGCGGTCTCACCAATACCTTGTACAACTGAAGCAATACCTCCCTATTTTTATATTCTATCCCCCCAGCAATGAAAGCCAACATTCCATTGGCCTTCTTAATCACTTGCTGCACCTGCATACTAACCTTTGGAGTTTTGTGCACCAGGACCCCCAGATCCCTTTGTACTTCAGTACTTTCCAGTTTCTTGCCATTAAGATAATAACTTGCTCTACGATTTTTCCTGCCAAAGTGCATAACCTCACACTTTCCAGTATTGTATTCCATCTGCCAAATCTCTGCCTGTCGATGTCCCCTTGCAGGTTTTTTATGTCCTCCTCACTCACTACTTTCCCTCCCATCTCAGTATCGTCTGCAAACTTTGATATGTTACACTCGGTCCCCTCCTCCAAATCGTTAACATAGATTGTAAAGAGTTGGGGACCCAGCACTGACCCCTGCGGAACACCACTAGTTACTGATTGCCAGTCTGAGAATGAACCATTTATCCCAACTCTCTGCCTTCTGTTAGATAGCCAATCCATGCCAGAATATTACCCCCAATCCCGTGATTTTTTATCTTAAGCAATAATCTTTTGTGTGGCACCTTGTCAAATGCCTTTTGGAAGTCTAAATACACTACGTCCACTGGTTCACCTTTATCCACCCTATATGTTATTTCCTCAAATAACTCCAGCAAATTTGTCAAACATGACTTCCCCTTCATAAAACCATGCTGACTTTGTCCTATTAAATTATGATTATCCAAATGTCCTGTTACTGTCTCCTTAATAATGGACTCCAAAATTTTACCTACCACAGATGTTAGGCTAACCGGTCTATAGTTTCCAGCCTTCTGTCTACTGCCCTTTTTAAATAAGGGTGTTACATTAGCAGTTTTCCAGTCTGCCGGGACCTTTGCTGAGTCCAGGGAGTTTTGGAAAATTATTACCAATGCATCCACAATCCCTACCGCCACTTCCCTCAAGACCCTAGGATGTAAGCCATCAGGTCCAGGTGATTTATCTGCCTTGAGTCCCATTATTTTACCGAGTACCACTTCCTTAGTGATTTTGATCGTGCTTAGCTCCTCCCCCCCTATAGCCCCGTTTGTCCAGTGTTGGGATATTCTTAGTGTCCTCTACTGTAAAGACTGATACAAAATATTCATTCAGTGTTTTTGCCATCTCCATATTTCCCACCATTAATTTCCCGGTCTCATCCTCTAAGGGACCAACATTTACTTTAGCCACCCTTTTTCTTTTCATATAACTATAAAAACTTTTACTATCTGTTTTCATATTTTTTGCTAATTTACTTTCATAATCTATCTTCCCTTTCTTAATCAATCTTTTTGTTATTTTTTGCTGTCTTTTAAAGTTTTCCCAATCCTCTATCCTCCCACTAGATTTGGCTACCTTATATGCCCTTGTTTTTAGTCGAATACTATCCTTAATTTCTTTACTTAGCCACGGATGGCTGTCTTTTCTTTTACACCCTTTTCTTCTCAGTGGAATATATTTTTTTTGGAAGTTGTAAAATAACTCCTTAAATGTACACCACTGATCATGTATCGTCTTACCCTTTAATCTATTTTCCCAATCCACTCTACTCAATTCCACTCTCATACCTTCATAGTCTCCTTTATTCAAGCTTAGCATGCTTGTTTGAGATCCAACCTTCTCACCCTCTAATTGAATATGGAATTCAACCATGTTATGGTCACTCATTCCAAGGGGATCCTTTACTAGGACATTTTTAATTAATCCTGTCTCGTTACACAGGACCAGATCTAAGGTTGCTTGCCCCCTGGTCGGTTCAGTTACATACTGCTCAAGAAACCCATCCCTAATACACTCAATGAACTCATCCTCAAGGCAGACCTGCCCAATTTGATTTGTCCAATTAATATGATAGTTAAAATCCCCCATAATTATAGATGTTCCCTTATTACAAGCCTCAACTATTTCCTGATTGATACTCCGTCCAACAGAGTTGCAACTGTTCGGAGGCCTATAGACTATGCCCACTAGTGTTTTTTTCCCCTTATTATTCCTTACCTCCACCCAAACTGTTTCATTATCCTAATCTTTTGACCCAATATCATTTCTCTGTATTACAGTGATGGGAGCAGGCTCGGAAAGTGGGCGAAGCTTATCTTGGGGTTGCACAGTATATAATGAGTGTCAGCTGTGGCTCAGTTGGTAGCACACTTACCACTGAGTCAGAAGGTTATGGGTTCATGTCCCACTCCAGAAACTTTAGCACAACAAATCTAGGCTGACACTCCAGTGCAATGCTGAGGGAGTGCTGAACTGTCAGAGGTGCCATTGTTCGTTAAAGTGAGGCCCCATCTGCTCTCTCAGGTGGATGTAAAATATCCCATGGCACTATTTCAAAGAAGAGCAGGGGAGTTATCCATGGTGTCCTGGCCAATATTTATCCCTCAATCATCATCACTAAAACACAGGTTATCTGGTCATTATCACATTGCTGTTTCTGGGAGCTTGCTATGTGCATATTGGCTGCCACGTTTACTACATTACAACAGTGACTACACTTTAAAAAGTACTTAATTGGCTGTAAAGGGCTTTGGGACATCTGGTGATCGTGAAAGGCGCTATATAAATGCAAGTTTTGCTTTCTTTACCTGTAAATAAAGGCTTGTAAGCGACTGAAGACTAGGATCTAGCATTCTATCCTTCTTCTTCTTAGGCAGTCCCTCGGAACTGAGGATGACTTGCTTCCACACTAAAAATGAGTTCTCGGGTGACTGCTGAGTCCAATGCGGGACCTAGTCTCTATCACAGGTGGGGCAGACGGTGGTTGAAGGGGTGTGTGGGTGGGGTGCTTGGGTTGACGTGCGTTCCTTGCACTGCCTGCGCTTGGCTTCCGCTTGCTCCCGGCGAAGAGACTCGAGGTATTCGGCGCCTTCCCTGATGCTTCTCCTCCACTTTGTGCGGTCTTGGATCAGGGATTCCCAGGTGTCGGTGGAGATGTTGCTCTTTTTCAAGGAGGCTTTGAGGGTGTCCTTGAAGCGTTTCCTCTGCCCACCTGGGGCTTTCTTGCCGTGTCGGAGCTCCGAGTAGAACGCTTGTTTTGGGAGTCTCGTATCGGGCATGCGGACGATGTGGTCCGTCCATCGGAGCTGATCAAGCGTGGTCAAAGCTTCGATGCTGGGGATGTTGGCCTGAACGAGAACACTGACGTTGGTGCACCTATCCTGCCAATGGATTTGCAGGATCTTGCGGAGGCAGCGTTGGTGGTACCTCTCCAGTGCTTTGAGGTGCCTGTACATGGTCCATGTCTCTGAAGCATACAGGAGGGAGGGGCTGGGCTACGTCATCGTCCGAGCGAGGGACTGCAAGGACGTCCGCATCACACACACCATGACAGGAGCTGACGACTGCTGGACAGACCACTGCCTAATCTGCTCTGTCATCGCCATCAACGTAGCCCCAAAACAGCGGCGGCAACAGAAGCAATGCCACAAGAAAATCAACGCTGGAGCACTCAAAGACCCTGCTAAGAAAGCCCTATTCAGCCTGCAGCTCACAACCAACCTGACGACTCCCAGTGATTCAGAGACACACAGTGTCCACAATGCCAGGTCTGCACGCAAGGCCTCCATAATCAGCACCTGAGAAGAGACGCTCGGTCACTCGACCAGGAAACACCAAGACTGGATCGACGAGAACGACCAGAAGATCCAGGAGCTAATAAGCTACAAGCGCAAGGCATTCCTGATCTGGAAACAGCAATAGAACTCGAGAGCAAGAAAGCAGCTCTAGAGACGCCTGAAGGCCAAGGTCCAACAAAAACTCACAACCTAAAGAACAGATGGTGGGTGGAGAAAGCGCGGGAGATCCAGCAGCTAGCCAACAACCACGACGTGCGTGGATTCTTTAGCGCAGTCAAGACCACCTACAGCCCAAGCACCCAAGGTCCTACGCCACTGCGGGCCAAGAACGGAGAGGTACTCATCAAAGACAGAGAGGCAGTCAGTGCCCGCTGGAAGGAGCACTTCACGATCTCCTTAACTGAGACTCTGTCTTCGACGCAAGTGTCCTCAACTCCATGCCGCAGCATACTACCCGCCACCATCTTAGCACAACCCCAGCCCGGCATGAGGTTGAAAAGGCCATCTGACAACTGAAGAACAACAAGGCCTCAGGAGCAGATGGAAGCACTATTGGCGCGAATACATGAACTCATTTCTCTTATTTGGAAGGAGGAGAGCATGCCAGGGGATCTCAGAAATGCCGTAACCGTGGCCATCTTCAAGAAAGGTGACAAGTCCGATTGCGGTAATTACAGAGGAGTCTCCCTGCTGTCTGCCACAGGGAAAGTCATCGTAAGAATCCTCCTCAATCGCCTTCTTCCAGTGGCTGAAGAGCTCCTCCCAGAGTCGCAATGCGGATTCCGCCCACTAAGGGGCATAATAGACATGATCTGCACCGCGCGTCAACTCCAAGAGAAATGCAGGGAACAGCACCAACCGCTGTACATGGCCTTCTTTGACCTCACAAAGGCCTTTGACACTGTCAACTATGAGGGATTATGGAATGTCGTCCTCAAATTCGGCTGCCCTCAAAAGTTTGTTACCATCCTCCGCCTACTTCACGACGACATGCAAGTCATGCTCCTGACCAATGGATCCACCACAGACCCAATTCATGTACGGACCGGGGTCAAGCAAGGCTGTGTCATCGCACCAATGCTCTTCTCGATCTTCCTTGCTGCAATGCTCCATCTCACCCTCAGTAAGCTCCCCGCTGGAGTGGAGCTAATCTACAGAACAAATGGGAAACTGTTCAACCTCCGTTGCCTCCAGTCCAGATCCAAGGTCGTCCCATCGAATTACAGTATGCAGACGACGCTTGCGTCTGCGCACACCATCGTCAACATATTCACCGATGCGTACGACAGCATGGGCCTTACACTAAACATCCATAAGTCAAAGGTCCTCTACCAACCTGCCCCCGCCACACAGTACTGCTCCATGATTACCAAAATCCATGTTGAGGCCTTGGACAACATGAACCACTTTCCATACCTCGGGAGCCTATTGTCAACAAGGGTAGACGTTGATGACGAAGTCCAACACCGCCTTCACTGTGCCAGTGCAACCTTCGGTCGCATGAGAAAGAGAGTGTTTGAAGACCAGGACTTCAAATCAAGCACCAAGCTCATGGTCTACAGAGCAGTAGTGATACCACATTTACATTACAGCAGTGACTACACTTCAAAAAGTACTTCATTGGCTGTAAAGGGCTTTGGGACGTCTGGTGATTGTGAAAGGCGCTATATAAATGTAAGTTTTGCTTTCTTTACCTGTAAATAAAGGCTTTTAAGCGACTGAAGACTAGGGTCTAGTATTCTATCCTTCACCACCTGGCTATCTGACTTTTACATGGTAGCAGAGAATGGTTGCCTAAAGGTGGAGGTTGGAAAATATAGTACAGGTAGACTATCCTTTGTCTGAAAACCTCGGGACCAGCCGTGTTTCGGTTTTCGGAAAATTTCGGATTTCAGGAGGTATTTTATAAGACTGGGAAATTTGTCGGGGGTGGGGGTCGGGGTCGTGCGCACGACTTACGCTGAACGAAAAAACTTTCGGTTTTCAGAGGATTTTGGTTTTCGGAAGTGCGGATAAAGGATACACTATCCCTTATCCGAAAGGGTGGGGGTCGGGCGGGGGAGAAAAGAATATCGGACAGGCCGCTGCAGCTATCGGACGGGCCACTGTATTGTTGGGTTCACTCTCCCGGTATACCTCCTTCACACTGCCCGGCTCAGCCTGCAATCTCCTACCCAGGAGGGAACTCAGTGACCCTCTGCCCTGCTCAGCGTAAGTCGTGCGCCACTCTGGTCATGTCGTGCGCACGGCTTACGCTGAACGAAAAAACTTTCGGTTTTTAGAGGGTTTCGGTTTTCGGAAGTTCGGATAAAGGATAGTCTACCTGTATTCTTTTTGGGACATAAAACTTGAAAGCCTAGTGGTCATTGTGGAAAATGGCAGAAATTAAGTTTAAATCATCGAGGTACGATTACCTTCCAATGTTCTTGGAGTTTGAACCATATGGTCAGTGGAAGAATGAGGTTGATATAAGGACACAGGTTACTACTTTACCAAAGAGAAAACAAGCGTTGGCCTTGGCACTGTCACTTCCTGAATGAAGTAAAACCTTTTGTACAAAAGATTGAAAAAGTTCAATCTGGGAATCCCTGGATTGGTACTAGTGTTTAAATTCATAGACTGTGCTAAGGTGTCTCATATGGACAGGCAACTGGTCCTAACTGGCGTCCAGTTCTTAGAAAAGGAGACTCTGTTGGATCAGATATCTGCTGCCTTAAAAAAATTCCTGAGTAACAGTCATTCCCCTCAACCTTCATGAAACAAATGAGGCATTCCACTGTGACACAAAGAATAGAAGATTCGATGGTTACCAGGTTTCGAAATATTCCAGATACCAGATGCTGGCGTCAACGTAATGGAAGGATTAAAGACAGACAGAATGGTGATGAAAGCACGTACAGAAAATCCGGTTATATCATCAGAAAACAAAATTGGGACAGTAATAATGGGCGAATGAATTCCAGGAATACCCAAGGAAAAGTCAATAGATGCTTTAGATGTGACTCTGAAGGGGAAAAATTGGATATAGCCCATTTTGGGGCACGAACCTCACTGGAGGGGCCTAGCGTTGTGCGCACCGGGGCCCTGCCGGACCACCGGGGAGCGGGGTGCCAGGCTGACTGATCGTGGCCGGCACTATGCATACAAGTGTGAAAGAGGGCAGGTGCTGGCAATTGGTCAAAATAAAAATGGCCACCCGACAGCTGCCCTTTAAATTGTGCCACCGCCCGCTACCAAACTGCCCCCTGATCCTATTGCACATATCACCCCAGGCGATAGGTCAGGGGGTGCAAGGGAAGTTTGCGGTTGGGGCGCAAACAGGGCGCTGCGCACGGCAATGACATCATCATCGGCAGCGGAGCGGGGCGCTACCGGCTAACACTGCCGCTAATCTCCCACTGAATTTTGCAGGAGGCATTAGCGGGCGCTAGGGCATTTGCGCCCCGTTAGCGCCCCCCCAAAGGCACTAACGAGAGGCGCAAAGCAACCCAATTTCTAGCCCTAAGTGCGGCGAATTGCCTAGAGCGAAGATGCAGGGTCTTTGAATGACACATGAAGAAA
The DNA here is from genome assembly GCF_052327205.1 of Somniosus microcephalus. Classification (NCBI taxonomy): domain Eukaryota; kingdom Metazoa; phylum Chordata; class Chondrichthyes; order Squaliformes; family Somniosidae; genus Somniosus; species Somniosus microcephalus. The sequence goes on along the minus strand of NC_140996.1, from coordinate 135,713,392 downwards.
CTAGTTCTGAGGAAGAGGATGAAGATAATGAAGAATATGAACAGGTTATACTGGTCACAAGGAGTTTTAATCCTGTGATGAATGTAATAGTCACGGACTCATTTAATAATGCGGTACTAGATAGTGCATGTACTTCAACTATATGCAGGGTAAATTGGTTGATATGTTATCTTGATTCACTAAGTAGTGATGATCGACGCAATGTTCAGGAATATAAAAGTACTACATGCTTTAGGTTTGGAGATGATAACACCTTGAGGTCAATCAAGAGAGGTAATTTCATGTAAGGTAACTGGAGTAAGCCATTTTATAAGTACTGATGTAGTCTCTAGTGAGATACCTATGCTTTTGAGTAAATCTCCCGTGAAAAAGGCACAAATGAAACTTGACATGGAACACAATAAGGCAATTATTTTGGGGAAATCGGTTGATCTGCAGTTTACCCAGTCAAGACAATACTGTATCCCCTTAACAAAACCTGATGTTTCTGATCAGAGTGTTAAGGCAAATATTAATGGCATCAAACAATAAGGATGAGAGAGAAAACAAACTGGCTTAAAGTTACAGAGACAATTTGCCCACCCTACTTGTCAATGTTTAAAAATCCTGCTAAAAGATGCAGATGTAGTTGATGAGGAGTATACAAGGATAATAGAAGAGATTAGTGAGAACTGTGAAATCTGTAAAAAGTATAGAAGGATGCCCCCACGTCCTATTGTAAGTCTTCCATTGGCACGTGACTTTAACGGGGTAGTTGCCATGAATCTAAAGGTATGGAACAAAGACAGAAATGTTTTCATCTTACATTTTATTGACCTGGCTACGAGATTTAGTATTTCTACACTAATATTTAAGAATGGCAAGAGAGAGAAACCAGAGGATTATAGACCAGTTAGCCTAACATCTGTTGTCAGGAAATTACTAGAATCTATAATTAAGGATAGGGTGACTGAACACCTTGACAATTTTCAGCTGATCAGAGAGCGCCAGCATGGATTTGTGAAAAGCAGGTCATACCTGACAAATCTGATTGAATTTTTTGAAGAGGTGACTAAAGGCTAATGGAATGCTGGCCTTTATTCTAGAGGACTAGAATAGAAGGGGGTAGAAGTTATGCTGCAGCTATACAAAACCCTGGTTAAACCACACCTGGAGTACTGTGAGCAGTTCTGGGCACCTCACCTTAGGAAGGATATATTGGCCTTGGAGGGAGTGCAGCGTAGGTTTACCAGGATGATACCCGGACTCCAAGGGTTAAATTACAAGGAGAGATTACACAAATTAGGGTTGTATTCCCTTGAATTTAGAAGTTTAAGGGGTGATCTGATTGAAGTTTTCAAGGGACAGTAAGGGAGGCTAAAGAGAAACTATTTCCGCTGGTTGGGGATTCTAGGACTAGGGGGCATAGTCTAAAAATTAGAGCCAGACCTTTCAGGAGTGAAATTAGGAAACACTTCGACATACAAAGGGTGGTAGAAGTTTGGAACTCTCTTCCGCAAATGACAATTGATGCTAGATCAATGGTTAAGTTTAAATCTGAGATTGATAGCTTTTTGTTAACCAAAGGTATTAAGGGATATGGGCCAAAGGCGGGTATATAGAGTTAGGTCGCAGATCACCCATGATCTCATTGAATGATGGAACAGGCTCGAATGGCTCAATGGCCTACCCCTGTTCCTATGTTCCAAGTAGTGGACAGAAGATTGTCAAGGGATGTTATGTGGACTTCCAGAAGGCATTTGATAAAGTCCTACATAAGAGACTGTTAACTAAGGCCTACTCCTGTTCCTATGTTCCTATATAGTAAGGAGAAGAAGGTTATTAACGATAAAATTAAGGAAAAATAGATAGGGACTGGACTTGGGACACCAGCCAAGTTGTTGACCTATAATGAAGGTGAATTCGCTAACAAGGAGTTCAGAGATATGTGTGAGAATATGAATGTCATTGTCACGTATACAGCAGCTGAGAGCCCTTTTAAGCAATGGTCTTTGTGAAAGGAATCATGCAGTGATTGATGACATGGTGCATAAAATTTTGGCTGATCGACCAGAATGTAAATTGTCAACTGCCCTAGCATGGGCAGTTCACACAAAGAATTCTCTTCAGATGGTTTTAGGATATAGTCCTTACCAACTCGTCTATGGGCACAATCCCAAATTACCTTCTGTTCTTTGTGATATCCTCCTGCTCTAAAAGGTACTACAATTAGTGCCATTTTTTCTGAGCATTTAAATGCTTTGCATGCAGCGAGACAAGCTTGTATCAAGGCTGAGGTATCAAAGAAAATTCATAGGGCACTGAGGCATCATATTAGACCATCTGAGACAGAGTTCAATTGAGGAGATTTGGCATACTATAAAAGAGAGGGTCATAGGGCATGGAAAGGCCTTGGTAAGGTAATAGGTCGTGATGGCATGACAGTACTTGTCAAAGATGGAAATCAAACTGTTAAGGTTCATTCTTCATGATTAATTGGAATTCATTATAAAATCCTGGACTCTGAGCAGTTGATAGAAGTAAACTAGGCACCTTGTATCTCAAATATTCATGTTTCTTTTGATGAGGGTGTGGTAAACCACTGTTTGTATTCCACTGTGTACATGCCTGGACATGCCTCGGCTGACTCCTCCCACAAGTCCTAGTATAAAGGTGACTGCTCCCCAGCCCTTTGTATTCTGGACCGGTCGGCCACTCGAGGCAGACCTTCATTCTTTTGTTAATAAAAGCCTTTAGTTACTCTCTTAACTCTCAGTCTTTTATGAGTAATTGATAGCGCATCAATTTTATTAACAAAATTTTTATAATGGAGAAGATCCTCACACCAGCATGCCTGGACTTAGATCATCGGGAGGCGGACTCATCCACCAAGTTTACTCACTGGCTTAAGTGTTTCGAAAAATTCCTGACCGCCTCCGCAGCAATCAAATCGGACGAGGACAAACTGGATGTCCTGACCTCCAAAGTGAACCACCGAGTGTACTCGGTCATCCAAGACGCGACCTCGTACGCGGACGCTATCAAGCTCCTCAAGGACCAGTACACGCGCCCAGTGAACGAAGTGTACGCCAGGCACCTTCTGGGGAGTCGTAAACAACAACCTGGGGAATCGACCGTGGAATACCTTCAGGCACTGTCTGTGCTTGGCCGGGCCTGTGGTTGTAAGGATGTAAAGGCCGCCATGTACACAGAGGAACTTATCCGGGACACTTTTGTAGCGGGCCACAGATCCAATTACGCCCGACAGCGACTGTTGGAGCAGAGGGACCTCGACCTCAACAAGGCCTCTGAACTCGCACTATCATTGGATGCAGCCTACCGGGGCATGGATGCCTACTCCTCTGCACCGTGGACGCCGCGGGGAATGACAGCCTGGGACACGGTAGGACCGCCTCATAGCGCCGTGCCACCCCAGCCACACCCCAGCAACGGCCCAACTACCGCAGCAGTGTCCCAAGGCCAGACAGCAGTGCCCCAAGGCCAGAAATGCTACTTCTGTGGCCAGGCCAAACACCCCAGAGCGCGCTGCCCAGCGAAAAACGCGGTCTGCTCGGGCTGCGGGAAGAAGGGACACTACGCTAGCGTCTGCAGGGCCAAAGCCACCCCGAACCCCAGCAGCGCCGCGTGTGGTCCATGCGGGCCGCCATCTTGGGCCTCCCCGGCCATGTGCGAACCACCGGTACAGCAGCCATTTTGGACGCCTCCAGCCACATGGGGATCATGGACAGCGCCATCTTGGACGACAGCCGGAATGCAGCAGGCCCCCAACACCGCCTCATCTGATACCCGCAGCGACACACCGACCCCTACGCTGGCATCCGTTACACTGGACCAAGCGAGACCGCACCAGCTGGCCAGTTCCACAATGGACATTAAGGTAAATGGTCAAGATACAATCTGCCTTTTTGACTCTGGGAGCACGGAGAGCTTCATCCACCCCGACACGGTGCGGCGTTGCTCTCTCCCAGTCCTGCCTGCGCACCAGCGGATTTCTATGGCCTCCGAGTCCCAGTCGGCGGACATCGGCGGCTACTGCGTGGTGACACTCGTAGCAGACGGGACTGTGTACGATCATTTTAAACTTCTGGTCCTGCCCGACCTCTGCGCTGCCGTCCTGCTGGGGTTAGATTTTCAGTGCCACCTTAAAAGTGTTACGATGGCGTACGGTGGACCCCTACCCCCACTCACAGTCCGCAGCCAGCAGCTTCCAAATTGCCCGCCGCGCACCAGGTGCAACCTCTCCACACTCAGAGTCACCCCCCCCCCACTGTTTGCTAACCTCACCCCCGACTGTAAGCCCATCGCCACAAAGAGCAGGCGATACAGTGCCGGGGACAGGGTTTTCATTAAAACCGAAGTGGAGCGGCTCCTGAAGGAAGGGATTATTGAGGGCAGCACCAGCCCCTGGCGAGCCCAGGTTGTGGTCGTTAAGACCGGCGAGAAGCAGCGCCTGGTCATCGACTACAGCCAGACAATAAATCGCTACACCCTGCTGGACGCCTACCCACTCCCCCGCATAGCTGATATGGTCAACCAGATCGCGCAGTACCGCGTCTTCTCGACCATTGACCTGAAATCAGCGTACCACCAGCTCCCTATCCGCCCTGAGGACCGCCAGTATACTGCCTTTGAGGCAAACGGCCGCCTCTATCACTTCCTTAGGGTTCCCTTTGGCGTCACCAACGGGGTCTCCGTCTTCCAAAGGGAGATGGACCGGATGGTAGATCAAAATGCGTTGCAGGCCACTTTCCCATATCTGGACAATGTGACCATCTGCGGCCGTGACTTGCAGGACCATGACGCAAACCTCGAAAAATTCCTCCGCACCGCCCAACTCCTGAACCTGACATATAACAAGGAGAAGTGCATATTCCGCACAAACCGCCTCGCCATCCTTGGCTGTGTTGTGGAACACGGAGTCATCGGCCCCGACCCCGACCGGATGTGTCCCCTTATGGAACTCCCACTGCCCCACTGCCTCAAGGCCCTGAAGAGGTGCCTAGGGATTTTCTCCTATTACGCCCAGTGGGTCCCCTACTATGCGGACAAGGCCCGTCCGCTGATCAAGTCCACCTCTTTTCCCTTGACGGCGGAGGCCCGCTTAGCCTTCCACCGTATCAAGGAGGACATTGCCAAAGCCACCATGCACGCAATGGACGAATCCATCCCCTTCCAGGTGGAAAGCGACGCGTCCGACTTTGCCCTGGCCGCTACCCTCAATCAGGCGGGGAGACCCGTGGCCTTCTTTTCACGAACCCTCCAAGGCCCGGAGACCAGGCACTCCGCTGTTGAGAAGGAGGCCCAGGCGATTGTGGAGGCTGTGCGTCATTGGAGGCACTACCTGGCCGGAAAACGATTTACCCTGCTCACTGACCAGCGTTCAGTTGCTTTCATGTTTAACAACAAGCAGAGGGGCAAAATCAAAAATGACAAGATCTTGAGGTGGAGAATCGAACTTTCCACCTACAATTACGAGATCTTGTACCGGCCCGGGAAGCTCAATGAACCCCCGGATGCGCTATCGCGTGGCACCTGCGCCAGCGCGCAGATCGATAGACTGCGGGCCCTCCACAATGACCTCTGCCACCCAGGGGTCACCAGGTTCTTCCACTTCATCAAGGCCCGCAACCTGCCTTACTCTATTGAGGAGGTCAGGACCATGACCAGGAACTGCCAAGTCTGCGCTGAGTGCAAACCGCACTTTTATAGACCAGACAGGGCCCACCTGATAAAAGCCACTCGCCCCTTCGAGCGCCTGAGCGTTGATTTTAAAGGGCCTCTCCCCTCCTCCGACCGCAATGTGTACTTCCTCAATATTATTGATGAGTACTCCCGTTTCCCGTTCGCCATCCCCTGCCCGGACATGACCAGTGCCACGGTCATTAAATGTCTGAACGACCTCTTCACCCTGTTCGGTTTCCCCAGCTATATCCATAGCGACCGGGGCTCATCGTTTATGAGCGACGAACTCCGTCAGTACCTGCTAACTAGGGGTATTGCCACAAGCAGGACCACCAGTTACAACCCCCGGGGGAACGGACAGGTGGAAAGAGAAAATGCGACAGTTTGGAAGGCCGCCCTGCTAGCCTTAAAGCCTAGGGGCCTTCCAACCTCCCGCTGGCAGGATGTGCGCCCCGATGCGCTCCACTCTATTCGGCCACTGCTCTGCACTGCCACTAACGCCACCCCTCATGAGAAAATGTTTGTCTTCCCAAGGAAGTCCACATCGGGGACATCGCTACCGCCATGGCTGACGTCCCCAGGGCCGGTCCTACTGAGAAGACACGTGAGGACCGATAAAATGGACCCCCTGGTCGAGAGGGTCGACCTCCTCCACGCCAACCCCCAGTATGCTTACATTGTATACCCGGACGGGCGGGAGGACACAGTCTCCATAAGAGACCTTGCACCCTCGGGGGCCGCAGTAACCCACTACTCACTACCACCCCCCCCCACGACCCGATATCCAGCCCCAGCAGACGGCAGGCCTGGGCCCCGCGACCCGCTCGACATCTACGAGGACGACACGCCTGTGCCACAGCCTACGCAGGACTCGACGCCGGAAGCTCCACTACCCCTGCCGTCGCCACGCCGATCACAGCGGCAGACAAGACCTCCGGAGAGACTCCAATACACTAACTTTTAATACACTTCACCCCGCCGGACTCAATTTTAAACAAGGGGTGAATGTGGTAAACCACTGTTTGTATTCCACTGTGTACATGCCTGGACATGCCTCGGCTGACTCCTCCCACAAGTCCTAGTATAAAGGTGACTGCTCCCCAGCCCTTTGTATTCTGGACCGGTTGACCACTCGAGGCAGACCTTCATTCTTTTGTTAATAAAAGCCTTTAGTTACTCTCTTAACTCTCAGTCTTTTATGAGTAATTGATAGCGCATCAGAGGGTTCTGAGGAACAGAATGAGGTAGATCAAGGGCTGGGCAGTTGTAATGTGAGTAATCTTGACACACATGATAGAGCTATCACATCCATAGAACAATTACCCAAAGCAGGTACACGGGTGACATATGTTCCAGAAGGGACAAATGAATGGAGAGATGCGACAATTTTGGGACGTGCAGGAAAAGCTACTGGTAGGTTTAAATTTAGTTGTTCAGGATGTTGGCCAAGAAGCAAGGTCCATGTACTGGCAGAATGGGGTGAAAGAGTGGAAAGTAAGAAAGCACAGTACAAGTAGTGATTGGAAGTCCGGAAGTGACTCTCACGTCAGAAAATGATCACTGACTAGAGAAAGAGCCTTCGATAGTGCAAGAGGGAGATCTCGCAGTAGTGGTCCGTACAGATATAGAAGTGGAAGTAGAGACCGTAGCTTGAATAGACAATGAAACAAAGACCACAGAACAGTCATGTAACAGAACTAGAAGTAGAAATCCTCATGATCGTGAAGTTTTGGTGGCTGCTAATAAACTTGAGGATAAATGAGTAAGTTAGATAGTTGGAAAGAATTTGGAGTTTATTCTGAGGTACCAAATAAGGAACAACCAGCTTTGTTGTATAGATGGGTTTGTACTGAAAAAGTCCTTGCAAATGGGACTTGTAAGGCTAAAGCGAGGTTGGTAGCTAGGAGGTTTGAAGAGAAAGTGGGTGATACAGATGCAAGAGTGGACTCTCTCACTGCTGGAAAAGTAGGCCTAGAAATTGGGTATAGCCCCGCTTGGGGCGTTAGAATTGGCGGAGCGCAATTTTATAGCCAGGCGCAACTTATCGACACCTCGTGCGATATTGGGTTGCAGCGCCCCAAAGGTGATTGAGGCACGAAATCAGGCGTTACATGGGGCACCTAAGGCGCTAACATGCCGGCGCTACTCAATATCGGGGCGGGCGGGCGCAGCGCAGGTGCTCTCAATTACCGATGACCACGAGACTTCCCGGCGCCGGCCAGCTCTTAAAGTGGTGGGTCAGGCAGCTCCAGCATCCACACTCTGCGCCTTGTAGGCCTGCAAATCGGCGCAAGCCCTTCTCTGGCACAACAAACTTGGATCCTATGGAGAGGGTGAGGCAGAGAGCAGAGCACTTCAGCACTGAGTCTCTGGAGGAATTGGTGTCCGCAGTGGAGCGCCGGCGAGATGTCCTATACCCAGACAATGGCAGGAGGCCTAATCAAATCAAATCAAATCAAATCAACTTTTATTGTCATTGTTAGTGCACAAGTGCAGTACAACGAAATGTAGGCTTGCGGCTCCCGAGAGTGTACATTTGGATTAAGACATTTAACATTCAACATACATTTGGCTTGAAGTATATTAACATAAATATAACCATAATAAAGTGCATTGGCAGATGTGCAGGCTTTAGAGTTTATTTGTGGAGTTCAGTAGGATGACAGCCCTGGGAAAGAAGCTGTTCCTAAATCTGGTCGTACGGGTGCGAATGCATCTGTAGCGTCTCCCAGATGGCAGGAGGGCGAACAGACTGTGGCTGGGGTGGGTAGGGTCTTTGATGATGGACCATGACCTCCGTAGACAGCGTTTCTGGTATATGTGCTCTATGGTCGGTAGCCGGGTGCTGGTAATGCGTTGGGCAGTTTTGACTTTGCAGCGGTAAAAGTTAGAGAGGATCAGGGGTGACAGATTACATCCCTTCAGCCTCCTTAGGAAATATAGGCGCTGCTGGGCCTTCTTCACCAGAGAGGAGGTGTTGAGGGACCAGGAGAGGTCTTCCGTGATGTGGACTCCGAGGAACTTAAAGCTGTCCACCCTTTCCACCACAGCCCCATTGATGTGGATTGGGGTGTGACATCCGCCTTTGGACTTCCTGAAGTCCACAATGATTTCTTTTGTTTTCTTGGTGTTAAGGGCCAGGTTGTTATCGGCGCACCACTTCACGAGATGCTGGACCTCCTCCCTGTAGGCTGACTCATCGTTGTTGGTGATCTGGCCTACTACCGTGGTGTCATCCGCAAACTTGATGATGGTGTTGGAACCATTAACAGCCACACAGTCGTGGGTGAAGAGGGAGTAGAGGAGGGGGCTCAGCACACATCCTTGTGGGACCCCCGTGTTAATCATAAGGACTTGGTCACACACATCCACATTTGACTCAGGGCATCATGTAAGGGCTCTTCCACCATGGGGGGCATGAGAACATCACTCAGGGCATCATGTAAGGGCTCTTCCACCATGGGGGGCATGAGATGATAACTCAGGGCATCATGTAACATCACTTCCCGTCCTTTGCCCTGCAGGCCAAGCTGGCGCGGAATCGAAAGGAGCAGCTTCGCACCGGAGGAGGTCATCCTCAAGTGGAGCCTCTGACGGATCTCGAGGAGAGAGTCCATCAGATTGTGGGAGGACGTCTGAGTGGTCCTGTCACCACTGCAGCTGCCGACCCCATTGTCCACAGCGATGGTAAGTTTCTCAACTATTACAGCTGTCACCTTTCAGTTGTTTCCCCCGCCAGCATGCTTTCTCAATGTGGACCCATGTCATAGCATTGCCGCACTGTTGCATCCCTTGCTGCCAAACTGTCCTTTTGCTAAAGCCACTCTTCAACCTCCCTGCTTTCAGATGCTGCATCACCAGCTCGGGAGCAGGCCCCTCAAGCTGCCAGTGCAAGTGCCTCCGGAGGCGACGACCAGGAGGAAGCCGGACCATCCGTGCCAGCCTCAGGGGAGCAACCGCATGTGGAGACTGGGGATAGTAGTTCCCTTGAGGGGAGGGGGGATGCTCTGATGAGGAGCCAATTGCAGGGACCAGCGGCCTGCAGCAACGCGCGGGGGGTAGGGACACTCGGGGGTCGTCTCCACGGAGGGCGAGGCAGGCCACCATGACTGCTGCACAGAGTGCAGAGGAGGTGCGTAGCCTTGTAGAAATGAGCGCCCAAGCCCGACTCAGGCACACTGAGCTTATGGCTGCAGTGGGGAGGATACCTGAGTCCATCGACACTCTGGCAAAGAGTGTGGTGGACTTTGGGGCAGCAATGGAAAGGACTGTCCAGGGCTTCGGGGCAGCAATGGAAAGGTCTGTCCAGGGTTTCAGGGCAGCAATGGAAAGGTCTGTCCAGGGCTTGTCCGAAGCAGTGGAAAGGTCTGTCCAGGGCTTGTCCGAGGCAGTGGAAAGGACTGTTCCGGCCTTGTCCGAAGCAGTGGAAAGGACTGTTCCGGCCTTGTCTGAAGCAGTGGAAAGGACTGTTCATGGCTTCTCCGAAGCACTGGCACCTGCCACGCAGGTCCTCACTGCTGCCACGCAGTCACTTGCTGGCCTCATCCACACACAGATTGAGGCCACGCGAACACTCACTGCTGCCACCGTAGCTGCATCAGGCAGGATCACCCCAGGCCCTTGCAGCACCACAGCAGGCCATGAATCTGTGGAGCAGTCAATAGCGGCGGATGATCCGGTGCGGCACCGTCAGAGTGCCAGTGTGTCGGCCGACTACGGTGCAGGTGTCCTCTCTCTGCATGTGACCAGTCCTGATGCCAACTCTGGCACGTCAGCAGAGCAGCTGCCACCACCTGCGCGGCACACTGCTAGCAGACATGCCCAGTTGGAGCAGCCTGCTTGCGGGACCTCCAAGCCCAGAGGTTGGCCAGGCCGTCCCTCAGGGGCTTCAGCACCTCCAGACACTCAGCAGGTGTCCCCCAGCCTTGACCCAGCCACTGGGGTACAATTACGGAGGAGCTGCAGGGAGGGAAGGGGCCGACCTCGTAAGAGGAGTCGGTCTCCATCAAGGGGTCACCAGTAGAGGGAGGTGCTAAAACGTCTCTTTTTCCGGTTTTAAGGCAGTCCACACCTGTTGTGTTTGTTTGTTATGGTTTGGTTAGTTTCGCTGGGTTGCCACACAGTTATCTGTTAGTTTGTTAGTTATGATTTCTGTTGCCATTACTGTATTGATTTCTTTGTGGGTTCAATGACGAGACATTTATGAAAGAGAATGTCTTTTAATCTAAAGTTTGTTCAACTCTGGTTAACAGCCTTACAGGAGACACCATGCTAGAAATCCATCTAAAACGAAACTAAAACTAAACTGCTTGTCTCTGTCACATGCCCTCTGCTGGTCAGGCATAAGTAATTAATCAGGCAACTATGCTGGTAAGGCATCATAATCAAACAGGCAAATACCATCACTATTTGCTGATATCATTACATCTCCCTTTCTTAAAACAAAAGTATTTTACTTTTAACTAACAACATGTTTTCTTTGTATTACTCTTCATTTTAACTGTAACACTTAATGAACTTACATTATCATTATCATTATCAAGGTTTTTTAACCTTGCTTTGTGTGTTCACATGAAATATGTAAATACACTAGAACTTGAAGAAAGAATAAGATAACATTACTTCCTTCTATAACAAGAGTCCTTAAATTTGCTCAATGAGTCTCTCAGGAGGCTTCACGTGTCTTGAGGATTTTCTGATTGAATGTCCTTGAATCTGAGTTGTTGCCTCAGATGATGTTTTCTCAGCTGTGTGATCAGGTTGTTCAACAGTATCAGTCTTTTGACTTGCTGTGTGATCAGGTTGTTCAACAGTATCAGTCTTTTGACCTGCTGTGGCTGGTCCCATGAGAAGATCTCGACGATTTCTTCGCAGAACAGCACCCTCATCTGTCTGAATGGTGTATGATCTTGGTTGAACTTCACTCAGGACAGTTCCCTTCTGAGTCCATATGTTTGTTTTGTCTTTGAACATTACTTGGTCACCAGTGTGGAGTTCAGGTAGGTTTTGTGTTCCTCTGTCATAGTAGTACTTTTGCTTTTCTTTCTGTTGCTCTTTGAACTTCCTCACTTTCTCCCCCTCTTTTGTTTTCAGGAGGTTCTCCGGGATGGGTAGGTTTGACCTTAGCTGACGTCCCATAAGGAGTTGGGCTGGTGACATACCACACTCGAGCGGCGTTGTGCGGTATACAAGCATGCTCTGGTAGAAGTCAGTTCCACTGTCTTTTGCCTTGTACATCAGTCTTTTCACTGTCTGGACCGATTTTTCCACTAGTCCATTGGACTGTGGAAAGTGAGGACTTGACGTTGTGTGGACAAAGTCCCACTCTTTGGCAAAGTGTCGGAAACTTGCATTGTAAAACTGGGGTCCGTTGTCTGTGAAGACCTCGCTCGCCACGCCATGTCTGGAGAATATGGCTTTCATACATCTTATCACAGCATCTGCTGTGGTGGTGTACAGTCTACAAACCTCTGGATACAGGGAGTAATAGTCTGTTACTACAAGATAGTCCTTCCCTTGACATACGAATAGGTCAGCGCCTACCTTCTGGTAAGGTCTGTCTGGCAGTGGGTGTGGCTTTAGTGGTTCTACCGGATTGCTTGCTCGATATTTCAGGCATATTGTGCAGTTTGACACCTCATTTGTCACATCTTGGTTCATTCGTGGCCAGTACATCACCTCTCGTGCTCTTTTCTTACACTTTTCGATTCCCAGATGTCCTCCATGGATCCTTTTTAGCATCTCTTTTCTCAGGCTCTTTGGGATAACTATTTTACTTCCTTTGTAGATGATGTCTTCGACCACTGATAGTTCCACCCTGCGGTTCCAGTACTCTGCCATGTCAGGTGAGCAGTCTTGCTTCATGTTGGGCCATCCATCCAAGATGCTTTTCCTCAGTCGTCTCATTGTTTCATCTTTGTTTGTCTCAGTCTTTATGAGCTCCATTTTTGCATCTGCTATGGGCAGTGCACTTGTGATCATGTCCACGTAGGCGTTCACTTTTTCATCCATTTTGGTGTTTGCAGGCTCACTTGGGTCAACAGCTCTGGACAAGGTGTCTGCTGTATACATCAGCTTACCCGGTTTGTACGCAACATTCAGTGTATAACGTTGCAGCCTGATCATCATTCTTTGTATTCTAAGCGGACAGCTATTTAGTGGCTTTTGGAACAATGCAATCAAGGGCTTATGGTCAGTCTCTACACTGATTGCTTGTCCTGCCACAAACTGGTGAAATCTTTCACAGGCGTATGCGATGCTGAGCAGCTCCTTTTCTATTTGAGCATATCGCGTCTCCGCGTCTGTCATTGAGCGTGATGCATATGCAATAGGTTGCCAGTAGTCATATTTTTGCAGAAGAACGGCACCGAGCCCACTCTGTGATGCATCTGATGATATCTTGATGGGTCTCGCTGGGTCATAAAACCTCAGAACTGGTTCCTCTGTGAGCAGTTTCTTTAGATCGCTCCATGACTTCTCATGCTCATGATTCCATTCCCATTCTATGTTCTTTTCAGTTAGTCTTCTCAGTGGCGCCATTTTTTCTGAGAGGTTGGATATGAATTTACCCATGTAATTGGTCATTCCATTAAACCTCTGTACGTCCTTTTTGCATTGTGGTTTTGGCATATTCTCAATGGTGGACACCTTTCTGGGATCTGGTCTGATGCCCTCACTGCTAAGGATATCTCCCACGAATGTCAGTTCTGTCACCCCGAGCTGGCATTTCTCTCTATTCAGCTTCAGGTTTGTTTTCCTTGTTGCTTCCAGCACTTTTTTCAGTCTCTCGTCATGCTCAGTTCTCATGGTTCCCCATACTATGATGTCATCCATTGATGTATCAACTCCCTCCAGGTGCTCATAGATCATATGGATAGTTTTGTGATACACTTCAGGAGCTGAGGCAATGCCAAATGGTAACCTTAGGAATCTGTATCTGCCAAATGGACTGTTGAACGTGCAGTCTTGAACTTGCTTCGTCCAGTTTCATCTGCCAAAATCCTGATGATGCATCTAACTTGCTGAAATACTTTGCATTTGCAAACTGTGACATGATTTCCTCACGTGTAGGAAGCTTGAGGTGCTCTCTCTTGATTGCTCTGTTTAGATCTCTTGGATCCAGGCAAATTCTGAGCTTTCCATTATTTTATCTAGCTTCATTTTGTCTCCATCAGCAGCGAATGTGAAGTTATTGTACACCTCCAGCGCTTCATCACCCACGACATGTAAGAACACTGACGCTTTCATTTTATCACTTTTCTCGTCAGCTCCGATTGCCGCTAAATACGACTCCAAACGTTGTTTGAACCTCCTCCAACTTTCAGCCACATTACCTGTCAACTGAAGCTTCGCCGGTGGGTGTAAACCTTCCATTTTTCACTTCGTTAGCTATTCTCCAATGCTAAGTAACGATGTTCTCTTTTGGCTTGCTAATATGCGGAGAGCTGATTTAACTTCAGATTTTTCCTCTTCATCTCTTTCAATCACTTCTGACACCATGTATTGATTTCTTTGTGGGTTCAATGACGAGACATTTATGAAAGAGAATGTCTTTTAATCTAAAGTTTGTTCAACTCTGGTTAACAGCCTTACAGGAGACACCATGCTAGAAATCCATCTAAAACGAAACTAAAACTAAACTGCTTGTCTCTGTCACATGCCCTCTGCTGGTCAGGCATAAGTAATCAATCAGGCAACTGTGCTGGTAAGGCATCATAATCAAACAGGCAAATACCATCACTATTTGCTGATATCATTACAATTACGTTGTCATGCTGGAAGGAAGCACTTGTTTGAAAATAAAGAAAACTTTTTATTTACAATCGAGCTGTGCACTATTTACAATCATCGATGCCTTCATAGGCTTACAGCAAACCGGAGGACGCTGTTCGATTCACAGCCACCATTCCGTCCGAGGGGCCTAGAACCGAGTCCTTATGAGCCTCTGACGAACGGCCCTTCCAGTTTCTGGAGCCCTCCCATCTTCCTCCTCCTCCTCCTCCTCCTGATCCTCCTCGCCCGCATGCTCCTCCTCCTCCTCCTCCTCCACCTCCTCGTCCGCCTGCTCTGCTGGACCTTGAGTGTCGGCTGGCATTGGCTGGGTGCGTCGAATGGCCAGGTTGTGGAGCATGCAGCAGACAACAACGATGCATGCCACATGCTCCGGCGAGTACTGTAGGGCGCCCCCCGAATGGTCGAGACAGCGGAAACGCTGCTTCAGCACACCAATTGTGTGCTCCACAATGTTCCTGGTGGCCTGATGGCTGCTGTTGTAAAGCTCTTCTGCCGGGGTGGTGGGCAAACGGAGTGGGGTCATGAGCCATGGGCAGAGAGGATAGCCCTTGTCGCCCAGAAGCCAGCCTCGTGGGTGGTCCGGGGCCTCAAAAAGGTCAGCCACTGAGGTCTGCCGCAGGATGAAGGCATCATGGCTGCTGCCAGGGAATTGTGCGTTCACCGCCATGATCATCTGCCGGTGATCACAGACCAGCTGCACATTAAGGGAGTGGAAGCCCTTTCGGTTACAGAACTCCTCCGGATTCTGCAATGGCGCCCGCAAAGCCACGTGTGTACAATCAATGGCCCCCTGCACCACGGGGAAGTCCGCAATAGCCGCGAAGCCCTGTTCACGCTCCCCCTGCTTCTCCAGGGTCAGAGGGAAGGTGATGAAATCGCGCCTCCTTTTGTAGAGGGCAGCTGTAACTTGCCGGATGCAGCAATGCACCGCAAATTGAGAGATATTAGAAATGTCCCCAGCTGCTGCCTGAAACGATCCACTGGCGTAAAAGTTGAGCGCAACGGTCACTTTCACGGCCACCGACAGAGAGGTCCTGCACTGTACCCGCGGCTGCAGATCCCCAGCAAGCAGGTGGCACAGCTCAGAGACAACATCCTTACCAAATCTCAGGCGTCGCAGACACTGCTCCTCCGACATGGTAAGGTAGGAGACCTGCTGCCTGAAAACCCTGGCAGCGTATGGTCGGATTTGGCGACGTCCATTGGCCCTCCTCCTTCTGGCCAATCCCGGCCCTCTCTCCCTCCGTCTCTGTGCCCCTGCCAGCTGTTCAGCAAGGAAAACGTGCCCCTCCAAAGCAGCTCCCATTATTCTGTCTGACGAATAAGACGCAGTCAGCTTTCTGGATCCAACTGCTCTGAACAGAGCTGAAGGTCCCAAGGCTCCTCTGGCTCAATAACAACAAGTCTTTGCCACTGAAGGTCTGCAACTCTCTTCAGCAGCGAGCAGAATGGCCAGGCCAAATGGCTGCCGGTTTTATAGTAGTGCTGTCCCCTTTAAAGAGCACCCCCCGAGTACGAGATGGACCTGGTAACGTTCCATCCAACTGTCACTAATAGCGCCAGGCGAAACGGAGGGGGGCGCCACTGAATTTCCGGTACGGGGCGCCAAAAAGGTGTTGCACAATGAAATTACGTCATGATCTGGCTGCGCCCGCGAGCGGGCGCAAAGACTTAGCACAGGCGCGAACAGGCTACTCAATATGGCCAGATGCGCTAGGATCACTGCGCACGTCCGAAAATTGGGTAACGCCCCAAATCTCGGGCTCTTTAGGCGCTAATCGCTGGCGCAACCAACCGAATTTCTAGGCCGTAATCTTTTAAAAATCTTGTTGGCTCTTTTGGCCGCATATTCATGGGAGTGTAGGTCAATTGAGATAAAAGCTGTGTTTCTGCAGGGCGATACTTTTTAGAGAGAAGTGTTTCCGAAACAGCCTAAAGAGGCAGCAGATGCAAAGGAAAACCACAGAAACTAAACAACTGCGTCTATGGCCTGAATGATGCTTCCAGGGTAAGGTATTTTATGGTGAGGTCTGTTTTGCTAAAAAAGGTTGTGTTCAACTAAAATCAAATGCCACAATGTTTTATTGGTACCATAAAGGAAAACTTTCAGGCATCTTCATGATGCATGTTGATGATTTCTTATGGGGTGGTACTGCGGAATTTGAAAAATTCATCATTAATAAGATTAGAGTAGAATTTAAAATTGAGAGTCAGGCCTGTGGGGCTTTAAAATATATTTGTTTAGATGTTAAGTAAAGTGGGTCTGATATAACTTTAAATCAACAGTCTTATTTAGAGAGCGTTACTCCCATCTTGGTTAATCATACTAGGTCACCACAGAAAGGTGAGCTTAGATCTAAAGGAGAGACAGAGCAATTTCGAAGCTTGATTGGTCAGTTGAACTGGTTGTGCACACAGACTAGACCAGAGGCTAGTTTTGATGTTTTGGAGTTAAGTACTTCAATGAAACACCCCATAGTGGAGAATGTTTTAAGGGCAAATAGAACATTACTAAAAGCACTATATCTGAATGCGCGAAGCATTCACAACAAATAGATGAATTAATAGCGCAGATAGAAATTAACAGGTTTGATCTAATAGCCATAAAGGAGACGTGGCTGCAAACTTTTAGAAGGGATAGGCAAAATGGAAAAGGAGGAGGGGTAACCCTGATAATAAAGGATGGGATAAAGACAGTAGAGAGAAAGGATCTTAGCTCTGAAAATCAAGAAGTAGAATCAGTTTGGGTGGAGTTAAGAAACAGCAAGGGGCAGAAAACATTGGTGGGAGTTGTTTATAGGCCCCCTTGTCATTTTGGTGCTATCTGCTAATTTAAATTAGCGCAGCGCAAAATCTAGAGTGCAACACTCTTTTTCCGGCAGTAGTCTCAGCAGGAGGTCCAATGTAGCATGTCCGTAGTGTCCCTGGAGCAAGAGCAGCGTTGTCTCAAAGCTAGCCTGACATGTTAGAAAGCAGTGTCAATCCCTTAAAGGGGAACTGCCTTCTAAAAGGAAAAAAAATTAAGTAATTTAAAAATAGGCAGTTTTTAGCCCTTGGCGCTCAACTGCCTTCTGATATAAAAGAGCATAAAAAATAATTCTGAAATGGCAGTCTTCAGACCTTAAAGCTGAACTGCCTTCCACACATAAAAAAATGGTAAAAGTGCTTCAGCACTAACACAAATGGCTCAACAAGCCAGGGAAGGGGCACCCAGGGTCTCGCCCGCAGCACTCCAGCTTTGTGCAAAGGGGTGACGCTGCAAGAGAGGTCCTCTATCCACAGGGGCCAGGAGGCCTTCCAGAAAGAATGATGTGGGACCACATCACTAAGGTCATCACTGCCAGCAGTGTCACCCCCACGACCTAGCTCCAGTGCCCAAAGAAGCTTCATGACCTCAGACGAGTGGTCAAGGTCAGTGAATGCATCTTCCAAAGCCACCTCCTACCAACTGCACCTCTAGCCTCACACACTGCTCATTGCACGACCCCACCCCCCCTCAATCACTCACCCACCAACAATCTGTATCAAACACAAGACACACCTCACATTCCTAGCTTCACCTCACTCCCTTGGAGGAGACTGTCCTGGCCATTCTTGGCAAGGGCATAGCTGAGCCCTCAGGCAGCATCTCAACCTGAAATGTTAACTCTGTTTCTCTCTCTGCAGATGCTGCCTGACCTGCTGAATATTTCCAGCATTTTCTGTCTTCTCAGAGGCCTTCCTTTACCATCCAAAGCCTTGGAAGCATCCAGCAGCATTCTCTGCAAACTTTAACAACTTTTTAAATGTATTGCACCTAGCCAGTACTTCAATAAAACATTTTTTAAAAGTCCAAAAGCTAAAATCCAAACTTTCTTGAAAGATGTGTATGTCCCTTTAAGAAGCGCTGACAGTGTCTCTGCAGGGCTGCTTCACGCACGTTTTTCAGTGCGTATTAAGGACAGAGCGTTATGACGTGCAAGAATTTCCAAAATAGCGCCGATTGACGTCATGATTTGCTCATTTAAATTTGAGAGGCCAGCGCTGGCAACAGCAGCGCTATGACCCTCACCAAAATGGCGGCCGCCAAGTCCCGTGCCGGAAGCGGGTGGAAGCGAGGTAGCCGCCACTTTTCAACAAAACCGCCCTTAACGGCTGGCGCTACAACGAGGAATTTCTAGGCCAAATAAAATATATCAGAGAATTTCACTGTCTATTTTAACTTGTGACATCTTCAAAGTAGTTTGTCAGCATGATCTTTTTCTCTTAAAGCTAAATTGGCTATTTATCATCAGTTTATTGCTTTAATTGTACTCCTCCAGCCTACCCCTTATAACACTTTCCATTATTTTGTCTCATACACAAGTTAAGCCAATAGGCCTATAGTTGCCAGTATCACGTTTGTAGTCTTTTTAAAATATACGTATTACATTTGCCTCCTTCTAGTCATGTGGAACTTCAACATCTTTCCGATGAAAGCCAATGCACCACCAAGTACCTCCCGGGTCTCCTTTAATACTCTTGAGTAGAGTTATTAGGTTTATTAGATTGCTTTGTCTTCAATCCATTTAACTTGTCCACACCTCTGCCATATTGACCTCAACATCCTCTAGGATACTTGACGTATTGCGATAAGTGGAATCGTCTTTGTGTTCAACGATTTAGTCAATACCTATTTTGCTTAGCTATTGTTATGTCCAGTGTCCTTTTGCACCGGAAACATCTTTTTAAAGCTATATTTACATATTCCTGTATTCCTCCTAATTTTCACCTGCCTCCTTTTTCCTTAAAGGCTTTATACATTCTGTTTTTTTTCCAATATGCATTTTAACTGCCCTATTCATCCATTCTGGGAGTTCATGTAGCTAACATTTAATTCATTTGGGTATATATCTATCCAGTACATTCAACATTATACTTTTAAAAATGCTCCATTGTTCCTCAATATCCTTCCGCAGTACTTCTCAGTTAATTTCTTTGTATTTAATTTTAATTCCTCTCTCATTCCTTTGTGGCTTGAATTTTTAAAGGCATGTTGTGAACAGAAGTTCCCAAAGGTAGCACTATTTCTAAATTACGAATATCATCTGTGTTACTTGCAAGCAACAAAGGAAAACAAGCCCTTAATATTTTGTACTGAATTTGGGCTTCTCAGTTCACACGAGGTTGATTGAAGTCACCCATCATCATATTATTGCCCTACTTTTCTTCATCTTTATCTTGCACTGGTAACAGACCCTCGTTGTTAGATCTATACTACAAATCCTCATAATTTCTAGCCAGATTATCTTGTTTTGTTAGCATCTGTAGAGTGAACTGACAAGTTAATGTTTTGAATGTGGTCCCTTCTACAAAACAAAAAAGGAGAGGGGAGATGTATGTAAATCTGTGGGGTCAGGTGTGAAATAAAATAGGTTTGAAAATGAGAATATAGCTGAAATTTTAAGTCAATGTGAAGGGTAGAAGCCCTTAACAATATTTCAAATGTATTGCCTCAAAATTTAAAGATAAAGATTGTGAAGTTGTGTTTACTGATTTACTTCGATAGATGGGGCTAATGAATGGTTGGCCAGTTGGTGTATACTAAATGGTCCTGGCTTTTTAACCGGAGGGGAGCTTAGTTCAGGCAGGGTAGGCTGCACCTCTTGAACTTGAGAACACAAAGATGGGGGCCATACCAGGGAGTGGGAGACAGTGAAGGTTTTGCTTGGGCCAAAGGCAGCCAAGGTGGAGATGAGGAAATGGTTCACTGAATCAACAACCTCAGAGGTATTGTGCCAAGGGTTAGGCAGTATGGGGATGGGGGCTGTTTTGAGGTCGGGAAACCTGGAAGAACAGGTTTCCTGAATATCCTGCAGTTTCTAACTGCAGGGCTTCTTCAAATTTTTTCTGTCCACCGGCAGCCTGATTGACAGGCTGGAGGTCTGTTTGGCAAGGAAGCCTGCAGCAAAAGGCCACAGCCAAGGAGATCTGGCAGGTGTAGTGGGAGAGATTGTGAGGATTCCCAATCACATGGTTGGGGGTGGGGGGGGCGGAGGGGGAGTCCCGATTGCGTGAGTGGGGTGGGGGGAGTTCCAATGGTGGTTGAGGGGAGCAGATGATGGTCGGGGGGCCCAATGGTGGGGGTGGGGGGGAGCAGACAGATTGTGGCGGGTGGGGGCAGTTTACTGAGTATCTTGTTGGGCCTACAGGAAACACTCCTGATCCTCCTAGCCACAAGCAATGCTGTAAAGGCACTTACCTCATGGATTCAACCCATCTTGCCTCATTTCAGCTGTCGGGTTTCCTGAGGCCTGGGAAACCCAGCCGACATGAGTTAAAAATAGAATGACTGTTAAGTGAAGGCAGGCAGCCTTACTATAATATTTAAATAACCATCTCGCCTCTCGTGAGGAAGTGGGCGGGTTTGAGGTGTGTTGGGGTCCTGTCTAAGATTTTCTGAAATTTAACCTCTGACCCAACATCAACCAACCTGTTTTTGGGAGTTAAAATTCAGCCTGTTAACTCTGTTTCTCTCTCCACAGATGCTGCCTGACCTGCTGAGCGTTGCTAGTATTTTCTGTTTTTATTTATTTTCTTTATTAGGCCGTCAACTCTCTTCTATACCCAGAGCTTCAGTTCCTGTTAACTCATAGAACCATATTAGTTTACATCACAGGAGCAAACCATTTGACCCAGCATGTCTGTGCTAGCTCTTCGCTTTAGCAATCCAAAACTAATCCTACTGCCCTGCTCTGTCCTTAGCCCCGTACCTTAATCTGCTTCAAATACTTATCCACCACCCATTTTTCCATTAAAAGAACCAATGATTCTTTTCCTTAACTACTCCCTCATGCTCCAGCAACACTGTGGGGGCTAAATTGTATAGCCCCCCTAAAACGGGTGCGGAGATTGCGATGCACGATTAACCTGCGCCCACTGATTGAAATGCAGGCAGCATGCCAACTTCATGCTGCCTGCTCATTATCATGATTTTTGCGTCCAGCCAGCGCTAACCGTGCCATTCATTGGCTGGACACATCAGCAGGGGGCTAATATTGTAACTTTCTAGCACTACTTAAAACAAGCCTGCACTGCTTAAAGCTAGACTGCACCTCTTAAAGGGGAGGTGCATTGTGGCTGGAGCAGCTGCTGGGAGTTGTGGTTGAAGAGAATCTGACCTGGGAAATAGTGAGGAATGGCACAACAGGGGTGAGAGGAGGTAGAAAGGAGGAGAGATCTCCTGTATCCACAGGGGGAAGGAGGCCCTCCAGACACATGGTAAAAATGCAGTGGGAGCAGATAGCTGTGGAGGTCAATGAAAGGAGTGAAGTCCTGAGGACCTGGATGCAGTGCCGCAAGAAGTTCAATCAGCTCACACGAGTGGTCACGGTTCGTGAATGCATCTGCAAATGTCATATCCTACCAACTGCACCAGTAGCCTCAGCCACTGCTCAAATCGCCACACCTCATCAGTCACCTACCAACAATTTCTATCAATCAGGCCTCATACTTAACATTCATATGCTTCACCTCAGCCTCACACGCTCAGCACTGCTATAAGCCTCACACCCACATCTCAAAGGTTGCGCACACTGCCAGCTATTCCATCATGACAGCCATATAGGTTGCATGACATTCACTGATACACTTCTCTCTCTTTTGCAGGGCAAGTTGGCACACAACCAGAGGCAGCAGGAGCTAATCAGAGTGGGACAGGCGTGTCTGCATGTCCAAATCCCCATAGAGGAGATGGTGCTGGCATTACAGGGATGGCCATTGCTGAGGCCGTGGCCAGCGGCAGGGCTGAAACCATCGAAGATGATGGTATCCTCATACTTAACCCTCCTTCTCACATCCCACTTCCCCCTCATCTCACACTCTCTTCTGATTTACAAGCTGCAGATGGTATAAGCATGCACCTCTTACTTCCCCCACCGCCTACCCACCACCCCTGCATCACAACCTTACCCTTGTGCCTTTTTCCTTTCAGATACCCAAGAGGTGCAACCTGGCCAGGCAGGGAGGCACAATAAGAGAGTGCTGATGAAAACACAGCACCAGCACTTGATTTCACACTCACAGCCACCAGCTCAGATACTGACACAAAGCATATCTTAGAGGATAGATTAGAGGCGGGATCTGCACGTGGTGAGACACCGGGCACAGGTGGGCTGTAGCCAAGGCAAGATACCAGTACGCCAGAGAATGAGGCCGCACATGGGTTCCACTGCAGAAGATTCAGATGAGGATTTCGATGGGGCAGCCTGTTATTTCAGATTTCCAGCATCCGCAGTATTTTGCTATTCTACAGAAGAACTCTGATGGGCATGCACAACAAAATGCTTGGTGCATTGGGAAGCCTGCAGAAAGCTTGCAATCAATGTCAAGGAACATGGAGGATGGCACCAACATGGCACAGGATTTTGCGCAGAGCTTGGAGTCCATTCCTTCCAGCAAAGAAGTGGTGGTCAGCTCCATTCGCACACCTGTGGACCCAACCATGATGCAGTGTCTGATGACCGATGTCACAGCTTCCATTGCAGAACAAATCAGCAGCCACCCAAGATCTGAGTGCTGCAGTAGAAGCTCAGACTGCTGTTATGCAAGGTCAGCTTGCTGCCATGCAAGCTCAGGCTGCTGCCATCATGGCTGTGTATTACAGTGTGCAAAGGGGCTTGCAGAGTGCCACAGCAGTCCAGCAATCTGTCCTCCAACTGATTATTAGGATTGCTGAGGAGCCGCCCCGGGGGAGTGGTAGTGGCTCCATGGAGCATGAACCTGCAGTCCTCTCTCAGGAAGACAGCATCGTCCTCCCACCCCTGCCACTCCGCCAGTGCCCTTGCTGTTGCCTGTCGGCCATCCAGCCCATACTACAGCCGACCTTGCCGAGATGGTGCAGTCCACATCTGGGCCTTCTAGGCCCAGCGCTGCTCGAGGTCATCCTCCAAGGCCAGTCTCCTCCACTGAAAGTCAGCAGCCTTCCACCAGCCATGCTGCAGCCACTGGGGTAGCACTGCGTAGGAGCACTAGGACAGGGAAAGACACATGGAAGACAGATACTAAGGGAATGCACAAGGGTGATTAGTTGTCTTTTGTATGCAATACGGCAAGCTTTGATTTATTCATTTGGTTTGGAATGTTTATTTTGTGGTGGCTTTTATTTTTGCATTGTGGCCAAGTGGATGCTTTGATGGTCAGTGACAGAAGGAAGGTAAGGTGTGGTACTGCTGGTGAATAGGGAATTGGGGTTGCGGTTACTGGTACCGTACTCATATGACTTCTTCATGGACAGCCCGGGCAGGAAGGGGCTGTCTAGGTTGCCTCCACACTTCCTCTTCCTCCTCCTCCTCCTCCACATACTCCTGCTCCTCAGCTGCTCACCATATAGCTGGTGGCAAGGGCTGTTCCCTCATGATGGCGAGGTTGTGCAGCATGCAGAAAACCACCACAAATCTTGACACCCACTCTGCCAAGTTCTGCAGGGCTCCTCCAGAACGGTCCAGGCAGCAAAAGCATTGTTTCAGCACACCAACGGTCTGCTCTATCACATTTTGTGTAGTAGCATAGATTTCATTGTATGCATGCTGTGCACGTGAGTCATCAGCCAAGTTATCAGTGGATAGCCCTCGTCACCCAGTAGCCACGCTTTGGTTTGCCGTGGTGGCTGAAATGCAGCTGGCACAGCAGACTGCCGCAGAATGAAGGCATCATGACTGCTGCCAGGATACTGGGCATTGATCTGCATGATTCGCTGCCTATGGTCACATGCCAGCTGGACATTGAGGGAGTGAAATCCCTTTCGGTTCCAGTATAGTGCAGAGTTGACATGCCCGCAAAGTGAAGTGTGTGCAGTCAATCGCACTCTGCACCATGGGGAAGCCTGCAATGCTAGCGAAGCCACATGCTCGCTCCGCCTGCTTGTCTCTGACAAGTGAGAATGAAATGTAGTCAGCTCTCTTTGAATAAAGAGCCTCACTGACCTCTCATACGCAACAGTGGACGGTAAACTGTTATGATATTGCAAATATCTCCAGCTTGGAAGGAGACATAAATGTTCATCACCACGGTCACCTTCACAGCCACTGGTAATGCAATCTGTAAGAGCCATAAAAGCTTAAGAAAATACTTTAAAATAGTGGTTAAATGGCATAATACAGCTAATTTACCTGACCGACTTATTGTATTAAGAAACCCCCTATTTTCTTGCTCCAGTAGTATAGTCCGAGACACCCCCTTCATTCTTGCCATAATGGAACAGTCCCTAAGCCACACATGGGTGCAGCCATTTTACAGTTTAAACTGCACGTGGTTGAAGGAGGCAGAAGCTGTGAGGTTTGGAGCAGTACAGTTTTTGACCGTGTTCGTTTATACGTGTTTGCTTTGTAATTCCGTTTGTTAAGTGTTATAGTAAACAGTTTAAAAGACAAAGCTACGTTTGGGAACGTTTTATTTCGACACGCGTCTACTCGTTGTTAAAAACCCCACAGCTCAGTGGCTGCCTGTTTGGAATCTAAGAAGCGCCACTACACAATCCTCGCCCTGCTTCGAGGTTGCAGTTATGGCTGCAGCAGGTGACAGATTTCAGTTTCCTTACTGAAGTGCAGACATCTCACATATTGTTCCTCACTGAGGTTCAGGTAGAAAAATTGCTCCCTGATCACCCTGGGTGGATATGGCCTCCTGCTGAGAGCCCTTCTCCCCTTCTTCCTCTTCCCTTTTCCAGCAGTTTGTCCTGCTCTGTGTGGCCTCTGTTCATTCTCCAAGTTATGCTGTATTACACGTAGAATGCCTACTAGTGCATCCAAGTCTGGGAGCAACTGGTTTGAAGTCAGCAATCTGCCACACCACTCCCTGTAGATTTTTGCATAACTTGTAGAATCATAGCAACAGCCAGAAGAAATCAGCCAGCAACTAACCTGTAAGTAGTTGATGATCCCTTTAAATGGCACTGGTGGTGGGTCTTTCCTGCTGCTGAACAGGAGTACGAGGTTAAGAGAGGGCGTTGACTGGAGCGTTAAGCTCCATAATGACACCGCTGGCGTCAACTCAGCATTGTATGCTGATTGACGTCATGATCTGCCTGCACGGCATACTTCTGGTGGATGTTCACTGCGCGTGCACTAACGCCTGCACCAATATGGCGTCCTTGCGATTCGTGCCACTCGGAGCACCCAAAAAATAGGCGCTAACAAGCCCAATTTCTTGTCCTATATGTAAAGAAATTTCTCCTGACTTCTCTCCTCACTCTAGTAATTGATGAATCCTCAGCAGCAACTCTCCAAACAAAGAAAATAGTCTTTCCTATTCACCTTTTCAAAACTCTTCCTAATTTTAAAAAACACTATTAAATTTTCTCCTACTCTCTCCTCATAACTATAGTTTCTCAACTCTGGGATCAGACCAGCATTTTCTCAGGGCTTTAATGTCCTTACTGTATGTGCAAAACTACATCCATATTTTAATCGTGGCCTAATCATTGTCTCTTAGAAATGTATCAATTTCTCTTTGCTCTTGTACTTAATGTTCATCCACATCTTAGTTTTTCTTCCCAAAATATATTACTTCACATTTATCCGCATTAAATTGCACTGAACTTTTGAGTTGTCCACAAATTTTTATATCTTGTTCACTATGCCCAAATCCAAATAATTAACATATCAAGAACAAAAGTGGACCAAGCATCCACCTGGGAATATGTTAATTCCAGCCCTTTTCCAATCTAAGCAACACCCATTAAAGCTAACCATTTGCTTCCTGTCAACCAACATTTCCTTTTGTACCATATATGCCTGAATTTTTTTAACATGCCTATTGTGAAAGGCCTTATCAAATGCTTCGGAACATCAATATGCATTACATCTACTACATTCCCTTTATCTATCTTCAAAACACTGTTGTATTTAGCAAACACAACTTGCCTTTATCAAATCCATGCTGGCTGTCATTCATTAACCCATACATTTCTAAATCCTTACTAATCTTTATCTCAACTTATGGATTTTAACTACAACTAACTGTTCTGTGGTTATCCAGTTTATCCTACTCTTTCTTCTTGAACAGAACAACAACTTGCATTTAAATAGTGCCTTTAACGTAGTAAAGCATCCCAAGGTGCTTAACAAGAGCGTTGGTTTTAAGGTGCATCTTAAAGGAAAGAGAGGTAGCGAGGCAGAGAGGCTTAGGAAGGGAATTCCTGAGCTTGGGCCAAGGCAGCTGAACGCACAGCTGCCAATAGTGGAGCAATTAAAATCGCGGATGCGCAAGATGCCAGAATTGGAGGAGCGCAGAGATCTCAAAGGTTTGTAGGGCTGGAGGAGGTTACAGAGATAGGGAGGGGTGAGGCCATGGAGGGATTTGAAAACAAGGATAAGGATTTTAAAATTGAGGCGTTATCAAACCAGGAGCCAGTGTAGGTCAGCAAGCACAGGAGTAATGGGTGAACAAGACTTGGTGCGAGTTACGATACGGGCAGCAGAGTTTTGGATAAGCCATAAGTTTATGTAGAGTGGAAGATGGGAATAGTCAAGTCTAGAGGTAACAAAGGCACGGATGAGGGTTTCAACAGCAGATGAGCTGAGGCAGGGTCGGAGTAGGCGATGTCACGGAAGTGGAAGTAGGCAGTCTTGGTGATGAAGCAGATATGTGGTTGGAAGCTCATGTCACAACACCAAGGTCGCGAATCTTCTGGCTCAGCGTCAGACAGTTGCCAGGGAGAGGGAAGGCAACGGTGGTCAGGGAACGGAGTTTGTGGCAGGGACCAAAGACAATGGCTTCAATCGTCCCAATATTTAGTTGGAGGAAATTTCTGCTCATCCAATGTTGGATGTTGGACAACCAGTGTGACAAATCAGAGACAGTGGAGGGGTCAAGAGAGGTGGTGGAAAGATAGAGCTGAGTGTCGTCAGCGTACATGTGGAATCTGATGTTGTGTTATCGGATGATGTCGCCGAGGGGCAGCATGTGGATGAGAAATAGAAGGGGGCCAAGGATAGATTCTTGGGGGCCTCCAGAGGAAACGGTGCAGGAGTGGGAAAAGAAACCATTGCACGTGATTCTCTGGCTACGATTCAATAGGTAAGAATGGAACCAGGCAAGGGCAGTTCCACCCATCTGGACGACGGAGGAGGGGTGTTAGAGGAGAATGGTGTAGTCAACTGCGATGCAGGTTGCAGGTAGGTCGAGAACAATGAGTTGGGATAGTTTACCATGGACACATAGAATGTAATTTGTGACTTTGATAAGGGTCATTTCAGTACTGTGGCAGAGGCAGAAACCTGATTGGAGGGATTCAAACATGGAATTGGGTGAAAGATGGGCACATATTTGGGAGGCGACAACACATTCAAGGACTTTGGAGAGAAAAGGGAGGTTGGAGATGAGGCGGTAGTTTGCAAGGACAGTAGAGTCAAGGGTGGGTTTTTTGAAGAGAGAGGTAATGACGGCAGATTTGAAGGGGAGGAAGACAGTACCTGAGGAGAGAGAACCGTTAACATCAGCTAACATGCGGGCCAGGAGGGAAGTTGGGTGGTCAACAATTTGGTGGGAATAAGGTTGAGGGAGCAGGAGGTGGGTCTGATAGACAAGATGAGCTCAGAGAGAGCACGGCAGGAGATGGGATAGAATCTAGAGAAAGATACGAGTTCAGGGCTAGGGCAGCAGGGAACATTAGGGGAAATTTGGCCCGGTGGGCTAGGGGAAGGGAGGGAAGCGGCAGAGGCTGCTGAACAGATGGTCTCAATCTTTGTGGCAAAAAAGTCCTTGAGCTCCTCGCAGTTTTTATTGGTATGGGGGCTGAAGGAAAGCACAGGAAGGTGGTTTAAGAAGACGGTTTGTGGTGGAGAAGAGAAGCTGGGGGTTACCCTTGTATTCCAGGATGATCGTTGAATAGTGAACAGTTTTAGCAATGGAAAGCAGGACCCGATAGTGCTTTATGTGGTCCAAGCAGATCTGATGATAAATGGTTAAACCAGTTGTCCGCCATAGACATTCAAATCTGCGTACCTTGGACATAAGGGAGTGCAGATGAGGGGTCTATCAGGGGGAATGACTAGGGTGCAAGAGAGTAATGGGGACAGGGCATCAAAGGTGGAGGAAACTGTATGATTTAGCAGATCGGTAGCTGCAGAAATGTCATGATGAATAAAGGTTAATAGAAGTGTTACATTGGCTACCCTCCAGTCCCCTGACACAACTTGCATATCTAAGGTGGAGTGAAAAATTGTGGTCAGAGCCTTTGCCATCTCCTCTTTAACTTTTTCAATAGCCTAGAGTGCATGCCATCTGGGATCAGTAATGTATCCACTTTGAGTTCTATCATGGTTTCTTTGTTCACAGGTAGTGGCACCTTGCCATTACCAATGCCTCCCCAACTTACTACCGTATACCACACATCATGCACAAACTACCACTGTGGCAGCATGGCCCTGATCAACAAGTCACACCTCAGATTCTGCCCTTACCTTTCTGGCACCTTATCCTCCACCTCACTCTGTTCCACTCCTCACCTTATTTTAAATCAACACTGAGCTTCTCCCCAAGATAGTCTCCCTTCTTTCTTCCCTCAGCCTCTGCACAAAAGCCAGTCCTCAACCTAGGTGATGCCAATCTCCAACTCAGCTCCCTTTGCCCTCACTTCTCCAAATTCACTGTTCTCCTGTCCTCTCTAGACCTCTCCCTCTATATAAACACTCCTGTCTATATGAATGGCAATCCCTTCAACCTTGCCAGCTTATGTGGTCTCAATCACCTACAGGGCCATCTTTAATCATTTCCCTGTATCCTTCACCACCCAGATCCCCATACCTTCCTTAAACCCCACATCTTTCTGTATTCACCCCAAAAATAGTCTCCCTACATCACTTACAACCACACTCTTGCTCTCAATACTGCCTAACCTGTTGATTTGCTGAACTATTTCCTCATCTCCACCTTTACTGCCTTTGGCATAAACAAAGCTTTCACTGGTTCCCATCCCGGTAGCTCCCCGGTATGGGCCCCATCTTTGTTCTCTCAAATTCAAGGGCGCAAACTTGAATGTACTTGATGCATGACTAGCTTAACCATCCATCACCAGATATGGCCTGACTACATAACGCCCTATCGGGCTTCGCTCCACTCTACTGAAACAGCCCACCACTCTAGGACCATCCTGGAAGGCATAGATAACTCCAGGCTCCATTTCTCTACTACTACCAACCTCCTTAAACCCCTCTCACCTGCCCCCTCCATCCTCACCCTTAACAACAAGGGTGGTTCATGTGTTTCTTCATTTTCAAGAGAGATCATCTTTTCAGCTGCCTCTGCTGCTTCCCCACCCCCTCGCCCACTAAGCCAAATCTCTCCTCTATTCCTCTCCTCACTTTAGCTCTGAACCTTCATTTTTCGCTCTCTCTCTCCTCAAAAAACCCACCTTCGACAACATTGTCCTCAATAACTACCACCCCATCTCCAACCACCCTTTCTTCTTCAAGATCCTGGAATGTGTTGTTGCCTCCCTGATCTATGTTCACCTCTCCAACAATTCCCTGCCTGAATCCCTCCAATCGGGTATCCACCTTTCCCATAGCAGCAAAACTGCCTTAACCAAAGTCATAAACAACAGTATCTATGACTATGACTATAGTGCATTATCTCTCCCTTATCCTCTTGACGTCTTTGCAAGCTTTGATACATTAGATCACACAACCCTCTCCTCCGTTGTCCACCTCCATGGGACTGCCCTTACTTAGTTCCACTCATACCCAATGTTCTCCTTAAGCTGCGTGGCCATGCAGCGCTCTGCAGGCGCAGCCGGCTCACTGGCTTTTAAATAGGAAAAACTGCACATGCATGGTATGTTGAATAGGCCGTGCAGCCCCTTAAAGAAGCCGCGAACCCAAAAAACAATTAAAGGGAACATTGCTCATACCTAACCGATCGTAGCCAGAACATCTCTAGCAGTGGCTTCTCTTCCCACCTCTGGAGTCCTCCCCAGGATCCATCCTTGGCACCCTCCATTTCTTCCTTTCCATGCTGCCCCTTGGCAACATCATCCGAAGACATGTGCTGCCAGGTTGCTTGCTTAATATCCAATCTTGAATGAGCTGCAATTTCTTCCAGTTAAACATTGGGAAGACTGAAGCTATTGCCTTCAACCCCTGCCATAAGTTCTGTACTCTTGCCACCAAGTCTATCCCCTCCCTAACCCTGACCCAGTCTTTCAGAGGAGACATTAAACCAAGTCTACTCTCTCAGGTGGATGTAAAATATCTCCTGGTACTATTCAAAGAAGAGATTGGGTATTCACCCTGTGTCCTAGCCAATATTTATCCCTCAACCAACATAACTAAAACAGATTATTTGCTCATTAATCTCATTGTCTTTTGTGGGACCTTACTGTGCACAAATTGGCTGCTGTGTTTACTACTTCAAGAAGTACTTCATTGGCTGTAGAGTGCTTTTGGATTTCCAGAGTTCGTAAAAGGTGTTATATGATTTCAGGTTCTTCCTTTATTTTTCCCCTTTCATCTGGAAGCTCCAACTGTTAGCTCTAGTGAAATCAATTTAAAGAGAGCCAAATGCTGGTTAATTAAATTCTGGTAATTTTTAAACTAAAAGGAAATTGTCTTGCCTTGATCTATGACTAGCCCAACAGGAAAAATTTCCATATTATGAAATCATTATGTTAGTCTTTAGGAAAGGATAAATACTCCATATTATTATTTATTGGAAGGCCTACTGTAGAGAGGTTTTACTGTCTATTGGGTGGCCAGGTCTGAAGCCTTATCTATTTGAAGATGGTCTCAATAACTGGAAGAGGTCAGATGATTTTTAGAGGTTCAGGAGCAACACCTCTTCCCCTTACACTGACCAAAGTTGGGACTGACCTGATGGGATTCTGTGCCTTCTTTAAAGTTCACAGCATCTTCAAGTTCCATATCATATGGTTGTCCTTCCATGTCAGTCAAGTCAAGCAGCTGGGCTTGGACATCACTGGGATAAACCTAATAACCAGAGGCAAGAGTGATGTCATAACACGAGGCATAAGTCTGAGACTGAGACGGCATCAGCATCTATCCTAACATATGGGCCGAGATTTTCCTTACCTCAGCGGGTCCGGTGCGGCCGGGGCCGGTGGCGGGTCACGGGGCCGGTGGCGGGTCGCAGCTCCACTGCTGACTCCATCCCATTCTGGAAAATGAATTTCCGTTGCTAGGGCTTGTTAAGCCCACCCAGTGCATTTCCCAGTCCAATTAAAGGAAGCGGGTCTAGTGACGTAATTCATGACATGTCATCAGCCGGTTTCTTTAAAGGGACCATGGCCAACTTTCTTTTGACATTCTCCCCAGGAGACCAAAACAGCCTGGTTGCACATTGCAGAGGAGGTCACAAGCAGAGATGTCGTCAGGAGGGCCTGGGTGCAGTGGCGCAAACCTTTCAATGATCTCATTAGATCATGAAACATTAGTAAAAAGCCACACTCACCTTCATCCTGCTGTGCCTCTCATTACATCCCCATCACCCTGCCTTCCCTACCCTACTCCTGCATATCATTACTCACACCAACTTACCTTGCACCTCCATCCATCCCTCTCTCTCTATCTACAGTATCACATCCACATCTCACTAGCCACCCCTCACACTCACCCTCATTCTAGTGCAATCATACCAACTAACAACAGACAAGGGTAGCCACTTGGGTGTTTTATCCAATGTTCATGTAAAGTTTGTGTTAATTTGCTGTCAAACATTGAAACCTTTTATTTTCAACACTTTCCATTCTTGGACAGATTTGTGTGCACCTTTGGAAATGGCTTAGTGAGTTGCAGTGAATGGTGAGACATAACAGTGCCCGCTGCAAAGGTGATGAGTGTGAAAGGAATGGCTTGGTCATTGTAGGGATGCTTTATGGTGTTGGTTTGGGGTGGTGCCAACCTGGCGCATCATGTGGCAGCCAGGGTGTACAGCATCAAGTGAAGTAAATCTGGCCATGGTGAGACCAACCCTGGTCTCCTGGGCAGCAATGTGCTTGGGTGCAGATGCCCTGTGTCCTGTGCAGCATCAGGTGATTGCGGAGAAGGTTGGTGTTGTTGTTGGTGCTGCTGGTGTGCCTGGTGCTGCTGGTGTTGGGGCTGATCGTGGTCGGATTCTGAGGACCAAGGTGAAACAGTATGAAGGGCACCCATGTTGATGGAAGAGATGGCAGGTGAAGTAGCGATGACAGCATTCTGTCAATGGTGAGCGAGTTCTTCCAATGAGGTGAGAGTGGATGGAGAGTGGAAAGTAGAAAGCCTGCAGAATCTGTGCTGGAAATGGACTGAGAAACAGCTTGTGGCTGAGGAAAGTGATGATTTGTCAGGAGGGAGCTTTTACTGTACATTTGAAGCTGTCAAGTAATCAACTGGAGAAATGGCCATTAAACTCCCGCCTCAGGTTGACAGCCGTGGTGCCAGAACAGTGTGGTTCCCGTAGTCATGCAGTTAAAGTCAAAAGGTAAGTTAAAAAAGCCTGTTAATCATCTGTCAACTAGATGCTAATGAGTTTAACTGGGTCACCTGCCGCTGCCTGTTGGGTCTGCTCAGCACTGGCAGACCCAACATTTGGAAAGGCGCCTTGCAGTGGGTTCCCGACCTGCTGGCAAAAAAAAACATTTTCCCACCTGACCCGCCACCGATCCCGCCCGCTGACACCCCAGAAAATCTTGGCTATGATGTCCATGAAACGCTTCTGACCTTTACTTGCAGTTTATCAAGCTGCATCTGGAGTTCCACAGGAACATCTCTGATGAATTTCTCCCCATGTGCCAATCAAACTGGTTGCCAATAAATAGTTACAGAAGTACACAGGTGGTTGTACACATCTGCATGGTGCCCTTTGTGCAGATACATTTATACCTAATTCAATTTCACAAACAACTTGTAACACATTAGGCTGAACTTAAACAGACTTTGTCTGACAGTGCTACTACATTGTGAAAAATGCATGTGATAATAATAATAACTTCTGGGAAGTTATGTCATCACTTCCTGTGAACTGTGAACTATGAACTGTGTACATACCTCACTTCCTGTCATATGTCACTTCCTGTTGGACTGGTATAAATACTGGTCTGTTCAGTATTGTAAGAGGCTTCTACCAGAGGCATGGTAAAGACCTCTCTTGTATATAGTGTGTTTATAAGTTACTTAAAGCTTACTTTAAAGTTACTTGATGGTAAGACTCCTTTTTCTTACATCAATGCACTTCAAATTATTTTTCTGGATGATACAGGAATAGCCCCCAAGTAACAGAAACCAACTATCTTGTAGACCTCTGGCAAGGCTTTTGATTAAACAAAGAAGGCTATGTCAATAGCAAAGCATTGACACAAAAACTACAGTATAGTTAAAGAGTGAAATCGCTGACCTGACACCCCAGTAAACTCTGGCAAGCTGTGTGAGACCACCTTGAGGGGACAGTCTCACACCAGTTACAGTATACTGTACATGCAAAGTGACCTCTAAACTTCTAAGCTTCAGTTAATCAGCTCTTTGCACGATGAATAATTTAATTAGTATTTCAATGCTGGCTAGCTCAGCTCTGCATATGCTTGTAAGCACACATGCATAGTGCTCCAAAGACAGACCAGAGAGGTGCACAGCCAGTACCACAATTTAATGGTGCCAGCTCACACCACCCTAAAGTGAGGAACCACTCCCAACTGGTATGTGCAGTTATAAAAGGGCCATAGTATTCTGAAGATGTAGTTGTATAAGAGTGTATACCATTCATATTCAGGGTAAGATACCATTTAAATACTGGGCCATATATTCCGATACCTATGGGTGTGTACGGGCTGTGTACACACCCATAGGGACAGCAGAAATGCCAAGCGCATGCGCTGAAAACCGGCGTGTTCTTGACAGATCGGACGCCTGCCTTAGAGAAGGGCCTCCGCGGGCGGATAGTTCCGCTTTCTGGAGAACCTCCGCCCGCAGAAAACCCTTAGAAATCTTACGCCTGGTAAAAGCAGGTGTAAGGCCTGCTTTTACCAGCACAAGAGTTGAAACAAAGTAAAAAAAAAAATTCACTCATTTAGCATTTAAAAATACTTTTAAAAAAGGTAAGTTTATTTTTATCCCCGTAAAAAATTGTAATTGTCTTTTTTTAATTAAATTTTTGATTAAAATATTTAATTTATTTTAATTTGAACTAATTTTTAAAAAGTGATGCTTTTTAAAAATGTATTTAATGTTTTAAAATGTTTTTGGGGTGATCTCCATTCATATATTTGACAGGTCCCTTCTCCTATTGGCGCCCCATGGGGACGCTTGCGATCTGCATGCGCCTCTGGGATATATGGGCCCTGCGCATTTCGAGTTTGGAGAGGCCCAGCATCGGAAGTGTCCGGACCTCAGGAGCCCTCAGGTAAGTTCGTAGATTTTTCCAGATCGGAGGCCTCCGCACACAGGAAGCCTCCGATGGGAAAATATGGGGCAATATCTTACACAGAACTTAAAAAACAGGTATATAAGTTTGTTTTAATCCAAATATTTACAGTGGTTACAGCTCCAAGTGCAGAGACAAATTACTTTTCTATCCCCCTTTAAGACTCTCCTTAAAACCTACCTCTTCGACCAAACTTTTTGGTGTCCAATTATGTTCTTTTTATAACACTCCTGAGAAGCGCCTTGGGGTGTTTTATTATGTTAAAGGTGCTATATAAATGTAAGTCGTATTTGTTATTTAACTGAAAACCAAATTGATAATATGGGGGAAGAAATTTTGTTGGTTAGCGCCTCTTGTTAGCGCCTGGTGGGGGCGCTAACAGGATGCTAATGAAGTAGCGCCGGGGCAAGGTGAATCCAACGCTGCACACCAAATCCAATCACCCCTTAGCGCCGCCGCCAACAGTTAGCACCTAGGGCTTTAGCGCCAGGCAGATCATGATGTCAGTGAGCGTGCAATGCTCACTTAACGCCCGATCTGTCAAATTGATTATCGTCCCCTGCCTTAGCGCCTCGCCCTGGCAATAACAGGAAGAGTAGGTGTGAAGTAGGCGGATGGCGGTTCCAGGGGCGCTATTTAAAGGAATCAGTCGCAGCTGTCAGGTTAGTGCTGTTTCACTGTTTCTTTGTCAGTTTGCGATTGTACAAGAGTTTAATTCAGTCATTTAAAGGTTCTTTAGTATCAGGAGTGTTGTGGCTACTAAAAATTTGTTACATTAATTCTGACAAAATTTCAAAGTGCTAAACATCGTTACATTAATGGGGGTTGTACTGGCAGTTGACCTCGCCCTCCAGGATCTATTGCAGAAGGAGCGCAGGCAGTGAGAAAGATCACAAGATGTGGCCAGAGGGAGGAGGAGGGCCATCAGGGCTCTCAACAGGAGGCTTTACCCTTCAAGGGTATTCCGAGAGCACTTCTCCTACCTTCAATTAAGCGAGGAGCAGTGCATTCGAAGGCTCCGCTTCAGCAAGGATGTGGTCACCGAACTCTGTCACCTCCTGCAACCAGACCTGGAGCCTCAGATCGGGTTGCCCACAGCTCTTTCAGTGGCAGTCAAGGTCACCGTCGCCCTCAATTTCTTCGCCAGTGGTTCCTTCCAGTCTGCAACAGGAGATATAGCGAACATCTTGCAGTTCGCTGTCCATCGCTACATCCGGGAGGTCACAGAGGCGCTCTGGAAGTAGGAAAAGGGACTACATTTCCTTCTCCATCACCAGAGAGAAGCAGTCCGAATGTGCATGTGGCTTTGCCAGGATAGCGGGCTTCCCCATGGTGCAGGGCGCCACTGACTGCACTCACGTGGCTTTGCAGACACCACATAGCAATCCTGAAGTCTTCCGTAACCACAAAGGCTATCTCTCACTTAATGTGCAGTTGGTGTGCAACCACAGACAGCGAATCCTCAATGTGAATGCCCGCTATCCTGGCAGGAGCCACAATGCCTTCATCCGGCGCCAGACCGGTGTGCCAGTACTCTTCGAGCCGCCACTTCAAGCTCGTGGCTGGCTGGTCGGAAACAACGGCTATCCGCTCTCCACCTGGCTCATGACTCCTCTCCGCAACCCCAGTACTCTGGGTCAGCAATCATATAATGAGAGCAATGCTGCCACCAGGAACATCATCGAGCAGACCATCGGGGTGCTCAAGCAACAGTTCCACTGCCTAGACCGCTCAGGAAGAGCCCTCCAGTACTCGCCGGAGCAGGTGTCCCATTTTGTCGTGGTCTGCTGCATGCTCCACAACTTGTCCATCGTGAGGGCCCAGCCCTTGCCATCAGGGATTGCGGGACCACCTCAGGAGGGGAAGAAGGAGAGGAGGGGGAGGATGAGGAGGAGGAGAAAGAGGAAGAGGAGGAAGGGGAGGAGGAGGAGAAGGAGGAGGGGGAACAGGAGCAAGGGAGAAGGTAGCCACTCAATCGGCCTTCTGGAAGGGCGGTCCGTGACCGCTGTGATATCTCTATACAACAGCACAGCATGGCTTCCGGTAAGAACTGTACTGCATATGGTTTTATTATTATATATATCAGTAGTCCACCAAGTGGCTCTATTATACTTCTCCCTCGTTATTGAAGAAGTTAATCACATTGTACATGACTTGGATGGTATACACAACTCTTGGTATACATTTCTCAAATGGAACCCATTTTATGTTTCCAGATTCTACTATAGAACACAAACAAAAGATATGAATTTATTTTCCATATTTACAGATTAAACTTAACCACTGGTTTTATATTTTGAAGAGGATACCTTCTTTCTTGAACAGAACTTTCAGATCTTGCAGGACTTTAATTCATTCTAGGCTGAGCCTGCGGAGAATTTTTCTCCAAGGGCTGACTTTGATCTACACATGGACTCGCTACACTTTCAGACTGTTTGTCTGCCTGACTCGGGCTCAGACTTAAATTCTGACTTTGTCTTGGACTGGTTTCTGGTACATCTGATGTAGGATTTGCTACTGGTACTCTGCTTGTAGCAAGACTATCTGACTCATCAGAATAAACTGAATCATCCCAGCTTTCAACTCCTTCCACATCTGTAGGTAAGATATGATCAATGTGAACAAACCTAACCTTTCCATGATCAAACATCTTGTCCAAATATGTGTGAGGGCCACATATTTTCACTACTCTTCCTGGTAACCACTTTAACCATTTATGGTGATGGTTCTTCACTCTAACCTTCTGGTTCAACTTCACAATTCTCTCTCTAACTCTACCTTTATCATGACTCTCTTTCTGCCTGGATTGTTTCTCTTCTACGGACTGTGCCAAGTTTGGCTTTAACAACGAGAACCTGGTTCATGGCTGTCGCTTGAGAAACAACTCTGCCGGTTTTCTATCAGTAGTGGTATGAGGAGTATTCCGATAGGTAATCTGAAAATTTGCCAGTTTGTGGTCCAACGACAACTGACGTTTCTTTGGATTTGAATCCAACATTTGTTTGGTGAGGGCACATTTGACAATTTGTACTGTGCGCTCTGCTGCACCATTTGAAACAGGGTGGTATGGTGAAACTTTGGTATGTTTCACACCGTTTCTGATTATGAACTGTGTGAACTCTTCTGAACAAAATTGCGGCCCGTTAACAGACACAATTTCTTCTGGGAGGCCATATGAAGAAAACAATCTTCGCAAATTGTCTAGTGTTTTGCTTGCTGTTATTATCCACATCGGAAACACCTCTACCCACTTCGAGTGACTATCTATCACTATGAACAATTGCTGTCCTTCTAGCTCAGCAAAATCTACATGTAACCTTTGCCACACTCTGGGAGGCTATTTCCATGACTGTAATAGTACTGATGGTGGTTTCTTGCTGACCGATTGACATGTTGTACACTGACTGACTATGTACTCTATACCTTTATCTAAACTAGACAACGTGGACCACTTTCCATACCTCGGGAGCCTACTGTCAACAAGGGCCGGCGTCGATGACGAAGTCCAACGCCGCCTTCAGTGTGCCAGTGCAGCCTTCGGCCGCCTGAGGAAGAGAGTGTTTGAAGACCAGGACCTCAAACCCGGCACTAAGCTCATGGTCTACAGAGCAGCAGTGATACCCGCCCTGCTGTATGCCTCAGAGACATGGACCATGTACAGCAGGCACCTCAAGGCATTGGAGAGGTACCACCAATGCTGCCTCCGCAAGATCCTGCAAACTCATTGGTAGGGTAGGCGCACCAACGTCAGTGTTATTGTTCAGGCCAACATCCCCAGCATCGAAGCTTTGACCACGCTCGATCAGCTCCGATGGACGGGTCACATCGTCCGCATGCCCGATACGAGACTCCCAAAACAAGCGCTCTACTCGGAGCTCCGGCATGGCAAGAGAGCCCCAGGTGGGCAGAGGAAACGCTTCAAGGACACCCTCAAAGCCTCCTTGAAAAAGTGCAACATCCCCACTGACACCTGGGAATCCCTGGCCCAAGGCCGCACAAAGTGGAGGAGAAGCATCCGAGAAGGCGCCGAATACCTCGAGTCTCTTCGCCGGGATCAAGCGGAAGCCAAGTGTAAGCAGCGCAAGGAGCGCACGTCAACCCAAGAACCCCACCCACCCGCCCCTTCAACCACCATCTGCCCCACCTGTGACAGAGACTGTAGGTCCTGCATTGGACTCATCAGTCACCTGAGAACTAATTTTTAAAGTGGAAGCAAGTCATCCTCGGTTCCGAGGGACTGCCTAAGAAGGAGAAGAAGATGTACTCTATCCCTTAATCTAAACTGGTCACCATAAGTAACTGTGTGCAAAGCTCTTGGTCAAGCACATTCCCAGGTGCTGGTCATGAATATCTCCTAACAATTTAGACCTGAACCCATTTGGGATAACCACTCTTGCTCCCCGCATGATACAATCTTTATCCACTGACAATTTATTCCTACGAACGAAGTATGGATAGATATCTTCCTCTGATACTTGGTTTGGCCATCCATTTTGCTATGTAATCATACACCTTTGACATAATTGGGTCAAGTTTGGTTGTCCTAACAATCTCTTCAGCTGTGACTGGCAGCTTATCAATGTATGAGAAATAGAACACTTCTTCCTTATTGGGTGTAACTTGTGATGGGGATGGCAA
The DNA here is from genome assembly GCF_052327205.1 of Somniosus microcephalus. Lineage (NCBI taxonomy): Eukaryota > Metazoa > Chordata > Chondrichthyes > Squaliformes > Somniosidae > Somniosus > Somniosus microcephalus. The sequence continues at coordinate 135,673,912 of NC_140996.1, read as the reverse complement.
CCTGGACATAGCATCAGCATTACTGTGATCAGCTGATCGTCTGTACTCATTGTCATACATATACGCTAACAAAATCAAAGCCCATCTCTGCATTCAGGCTGCAGCTGAGGTTGGAACTGGAGAGTTTGAATGGAGGATTGCTGTCATGGGCTTATGGTCAGTAACTATGGTAAACTTACAACCAAACAAGTATTTGTGAAATTTCTTGACCCCAAAAATCAATGTCAAAGCTTCCCTTTCGATCTGCGCATAATTCCGCTCACTGGCACCGAGAGTGCATGAAGCAAAAGCAATTGGTCTCTCCTCCCGACTATCTAATACATGAGAGATCATTGCCCCAACTCCGTACGGAGAGGCGTCACACGCCAGTTTGATCTCCTTAGATGCATCATAGTGAACAAACATGGTACTCTCTACTAACTGGCTTTCACATTCTTTGAATGCTGTGTCGCATTCTTTTGACCACTTCCAAGGGGCCTATTTTCTCAACAGCTTTCAGTGGATGTAACAATGTAGCCAAGTTTGGTGGGAACTTTCCGTAGTAATTCAAAGATCCAAAAATGATCGAAGTTCAGAGACATTCTTGGGAGTGGGTGTATTTCTGATTCCATCCAGCATTCCCTTGGTTGGATGTAAACCATCTTTGTCTACTCTATGCCCTAAGTACACCACTAGAGTTTTGAAACAACTCACACTTGTGAGCTGTCACTCATACTCCGTGCTTCTCTAGCCATTTGAGCACTTCATTCAACACCTCATCATGGATTTGCCTGTTTGGTGCTGAAGTGAGTATGTCATTCAAATAACACACTATCCCTTCAATCCCTTGCAAAATTTGGTTCATCGCCCCCTGGAATATGTCAGGGGCAGATGACACTCCAAATGGTAGCCTATTGAACTGATATAGGCCTCGGTGAGTATTTATAGACAAGCATGACTTGGACTCTTCATCTAACTCAAGTTGTAGTTAGGCGTTTGTTAGATTTAACTTCGAAAAGATCTGGCCGCCTGTCAGCGTTGTGAACAAATCTTCCACATTTGGCAATGTATTGGGTAGAGTACGCTCTAGAACCTGGTTTATGGTTACCTTATAATCACCACACAACCTTACCTTACCATCTGACTTAGGTACAACAACAATGGGTGTAACCAATTACTCAGATATACCTTAGAGATAATGGTCTCAGTGTCTAGTCTTTTGAGTTCTTGCTCAACTTTCTCCTTGCGTGTGTATGGTACGGGTGTGGCTTGCAGTAAACTGGTCTTGCGTCCTTCTGCACTCTAACACTCGCCTTGAAGTCTTGGATCGGACTGCCCATTTCACTGAACACCTTCGGATACTGCTTAATGACATCATATTTCAATGCAAATTTCACTTCCACACAAAAAATCTCATTCCAATCCAGCTTCAGTGATCCCAACCAATTTCTACCGATCAAGGCAGGCTTCTCTCCTGCCACTACTATGAGAAGCAAGCTCTGACACTGATCCTTGTATTTCACTGGTATGGCGATACTTCCTACTACAGGGATTTGCTTTCCTGAGTAGCTTCGTAGCGATAATCACGCAACTTGTCGCGATATAGTGATTCCGGTACTATGCTCACGGATGCACCAGATGCATGGGTATCCTGGTTCCTGCGACATCTACTTGGATGACGATACCTCGCTGTGATATCCAAGTGGTAAGGTCAGAAACTGAGAGAAGCGAGATATTAGGAACAAAACCCAACTGTTTATTTACACGGTGTAGCAGAGGAACATATCTCTAACAAGCTGGAGGCCAGGCACAATTCTTATTGCACGAGCACAAGATGGAGGATCAACCTCTGAGTCATACCCATAATGCAATGCCACATTACCGTATTAACTGGTGTACCAGGACATTGAATACATGACCCATTACCTTAAATACTGGTGAATGTGAACCCTTAATATTTGGCTCCATCTGGTGGATAACTTAAACATTACATCCCAGATTACTATATCCCTCCCCTCTTAAGTTGAACATTAATTTCTTAACAACATTCTTAAAAAGTCCCATAAGGAAACTCCTTTAATGATAGTCCATACTGAACGAATCTAGCAGGTCGTTATCAATCTCTCTGGTGGCTTGTGAGTCCTTGGTGACCGTCTTACAGTCAACTCCCTGCTTGGTTGTGGTAGGGCCACCTGCTGCTCCTGAGCAGTACTCAGAGTATCTGACTCTGCTACGATGGTTTCCTCTTGACAAAGGGGTCCAGGTGGAACTGGCTCTGTTCGTGGTGGTGGTACTACCGATGCATTTGGATAACTGGGGGCCAACTTGTCCTCCGACATCTCCTCTGGAACCTCCATTTCGATTTCCCCTGGTCTGGTCAGTATCTGATCTACATGTCTGTGTACTACCTGACCAGTTCCCACCATGACCGTATATGATACTGGACTGGTCATTGAGTCTATGACGCCAGGAATCCATTTTGGACCATAACTGAAATTCCTGGTAAGGACCGCATCTCCTTCTCCAAAACTGCGGCTCTTTGTCTTTCTGTCATGATTCTCCTTTTGTTTGATTGTCGGTTTTCCACCTTCCTTTTTAGATCTGGGTGAACCAGGTCAAGAGTGGAGCGTAGTCGACGTCCTAACAACAGCTCAGCAGGAGAGAGTCCTGTGGTGGATTGAGGTGCTAGCCTGTAGCTGAACAGAACTTGTGACACCTTGGCTGCCAAACTCCCTTCCGCACTTTTTTTCATCATCTCCTTAAATGTTTGTACGGCTCTCTCTGCAAGTCCATTTGAAGACGGATGATATGGAGCTGAGGTCACGTGCACTATGCCATTGTTTCTCATGAACTCTTTTGTTTCGGTACTCACAAAACACGTGGCATTGTCACTTACTACGATCTCCGGTAGCCCTTGATTACTAAAACTCCTACGCAGGCAGTCTATAGTAACAGTAGATGAAGCAGAATTTACAGGATAAACATCCATCCATTTGGAATGGGCATCCATGATTATGAGGAACATCTTTCCCATGAATGGACCCGCATAATCTACTTGTAATCTTCTCCATGGTTTATCCGGCCACTCCCAGGGGTGGAGAGGAGCCGCTGCTGGTGCCTTCCTATGTACTTGACAAGTGCTGCATGTCTTGACTAGATTTTCTATCTCCTCATCTAGCTTTGGCCACCACAAGTAACTCCTTGCCAAGGCTTTCATACGCGAAACTCCAGGATGACACTGATGTAGTTGCCCTAGGATAGACTGTTGTGCTGGCTGTGGAATAATCACTCGTGCTCCCCGCAACACGCAACCATCCTGCACACCCAGCTCTGTCTTCCTGACACTGTAAGGTATGAAATCAGTCCCTTCCGGATGCTGTGGGCAACCCCTCATCACATATTCTCGGGCTCTAGATAGTACTGGATCTTTACCGGTCCATGTCCTTACTTGTTCAGCGGTCACAGTTGCCGTGTCCGTGTCCTCCAACATCAAAACTCTGTCCTCTGGAGCTGCACAGATAGGTGTACCTGGCAGTGGAAGACGGCTCAAGGCATCTGCGTTCCCATGGTACTTGCCCGCCTTGTAAACGATGACATACTCATATGCCCTCAACATCACTGCCCACCTCTGGATCCGGGGTGACACCATCTATGGTACTGCTTTCATTTCATTAAAAAGAGATAGAAGAGGTTTATGATCGGTGCATATGGTGAATTTCCTGCCATATATGTACTTGTGAAACCTCCGTAACCCAAACATTACTGCTAACCCCTCTTTATCTAACTGGGAATAGTTTTTTTCCGCTGGTGTCAGAGTTCGAGACGTAAACCCTATTGGTCTTTCTGTTCCATCTTCCAAGCTGTGTGAAAGAACCGCCCCCACCCCATAAGGTGAAGCATCACAAGAGAGAATGATGTATTTCTCTGCATTGTAGTGAACCAGCACATCCGAGGACAGCATCAGTTTCTTGGGCTGTTCAAATGAAACCCTCTGTTCCTCTTCCCACTGCCACTGTGTCTCCTTGTGCAGAAGTTTGTGAAGAGGTGCTAACACTGTTGCCAAGTTTGGTAAAAATCTGTTATAATAGTTTAGCAGTCCCAGGTAAGCTTTTAACTCAGTCACATTGGTAGGAGCTGGGGCCTCCTGCAGTGCTTGTACCTTTTCCTTGATTGGATGGAGCCCGGTGGCATCCACTCTGTGTCCCAGGAACATGGCCTCATTCCCCAGGAAAGTGCACTTACTCCTCTTGAGCCGTAACCCAGCCTTATCCAATCTTTGTAGTACCTCTCTCAGAGTGCTCAGATGCTCCTGGTCGGTTCTTCCCGTCACCAGAATGTCATCCAGATAGATTGAAACATGTGGGATCCCTTGCAGTACACCCTCGATAGTCCTCTGGAAAATAGCTGGACTAGATGAGACACCGAATGGTAAGCGGTTATAGGTAAACAAACCCTTGTGTGTATTTATTGTTACATACTCCTTGGATTCCTCATCTAGTGTAATCTGCAAGTATGCATGACTCATATCCAGCTTCGTGAATTTCTTCCCTCCAGCCAGGTTTGCAAAGAGATCCTCTGTTTTGGGAATAGGATACTGTTCTAGTTTAGACACCCTATTTACTGTCAATTTATAATCTCCACAGAGTCTTACCGAATTGTCCGGTTTTAAAACAGGTACAATGGGAGCTGCCCATTCTGAACATTTCACGGGTTCCAGTATGTTCTCTCTCAAAAGACAATCAAGCTCAACCTCTACCTTTGGTTTCATGGCATACGGCACAGGTCGTTGTTTAAAAACCCTTGGCAGTGCCTCCTTGTCTACATAAATCTTAGCTGGGGGGCCATTAAATGTGCCAAGTTCTTCCTTGAACACGTTCTCATGTTCAATCAACACTTCTTTGCCTCCCTCTATTTGATTTATTGCTTCCCAATCTAATTTAAGTTCTTGTATCCAGCCCCGACCTAACAGGTTTGGTCCGGAACCCGATACTACAACTACAGGTAGCTGTTCCACGGTGTCCCTGTGTTGCACAGGTACAGTAGCTGTACCCAATGTCGCCACTCGTTCACCGGTATATGTTTTAAGCTGCATAGAGCAAGACTTTAACTCTGGAACTTTTGCACGGTTCCACAATTTTGAGTACTCCTCCCTGTTCATTATGGTTACACCGCATCCTGTATCCACTTCAAAGTTGACCTTAGAGTCATTTACTGTCAGTTGCAAAGTGATAGGATCCACTTTTGGAATGTTCTCTACCATACTATGCATTATGAACATGTCGTCTTCTTTCTCAGCTTCTCCGCTGATGTGATGTGCTCCCTGTTTTTTCACTTCTCTTCCTAGGTTTTGCTTTCCTCCGCCTTTTGGTTTGTATTCCTCCACGATTGCTTTTGCCCTGCATGCACGTTTTATGTGCCCTTTTTCCCACACTTGTGGCACTTTTCCTCCAGAAACCTGCATTCCCTCGCCAGGTGATCGTCATTGCATCTATAACATGCCTTTACATGCTCACGTTGTGGGTTCTGATGCATGTTTAACTTGTGCACAATAACCTGACCTGCAACTTGCTTTGTAGTAGCCCAGTCTGAACCTTGTATTTCTTTTACATCTCGGTATGCTGTCTCTATGGCTTGAGCAAGTTCCAACGCTTTTTCATGTGTAAGCCCAGTCTCGGACAATAATCTCCGCTGCATTCGATCATCCATTATCCCGCAAACTAGCCTATCTCTCAGCATGTCCTTCAGGTTGTTGCCATAACTACAATCGTGTGCCAATTTTCGCAACACCGCTACATAATCCAATACAGTCTCACCCGGTTTTCTGTTCCGTGAATTAAATTTGAAACGCTGTACAATCTCACTCGGTCTGGGATTGAAATGGTCCTTTAGCAAGGCCACTAAGTCAGCAAATGATCTGTCTCCAAGCTTTGCAGGATTGCATAAGTTTCTCATTAAACTATACGTCTGACTTCCGACGGAAGTGAGCAAAATAGCTCTCCTTTTTCCGACATCATTTATATCATTTGCTTCAAAGAAATGCATCAACACCTCGCAGTATTCATCCCAGGTCTGCGTCTGAACATCAAAAGCAGAGATCTTTCCTACCGTAGCAGCCATGATCCGTTATTCAGTGTTCCTTTTCTTTTTTTTTCTTCGTCAAGAGGTGATCTGTTTATCCTCGTCGCCAATATGTGATATCCGCGTGGTAAGGTCAGAAACTGAGAGAAGCGAGATATTAGGAACAAAACCCAACTGTTTATTTACACGGTGTAGCAGAGGAACATATCTCTTACAAAGGCCAGGCACAATTCTTATTGCACGAGCACAAGATGGAGGATCAACCTCTGAGTCATACCAATAATGCAATGCCACATTACCGTATTAACTGGTGTACCAGGACATTGAATACATGACCCATTACCTTAAATACTGGTGAATGTGAACCCTTAATATTTGGCTCCATCTGGTGGATAACTTAAACATTACATCCCAGATTACTATACTCGCGAATCGCTGTTAGATACCTTTGTGCTCCTGATGGCGTGTATCTCCAGAAACTCCTCATCCTGCTGCTTCTCTTCAATGGTATGTAGTGTCGGGCGATTTCCACTTCTAGCATTGCCAGTCGGTTTACTCTTCTGTCGGCACACCTTCGCAAGATGCCCTGTTTTCTTGCAGTAGAAACACTCTGCCTTCACATATGGACAGTTTTGAGCGATTGTTTGTCCCAAGCACCGATAGCACGACTTCAATGTACTGTTACCTTGGCCAGTTACTAAGGCCCAACTGCCTTTTACTGTTAGCCTGCAGCCGATGCACCTCGGTTGTCTGACAACTGGAAATGGCACAGAACTCTTGAGAGTATCGGTCGGCCATATCCACCGACATAGCTGTCTGACAAGCTAAGTCAAAAGTCAAATTAGGGGTTGTCAACAATTTACTTCTGATACGTTCATTTGTCAACCCACAAACAAAGCAGTCACGCAAAGCTCGGTCCTGAAAGTTCCCGAAATGACAGTGAATGGATAGCTTTATTAAAGCTACAATGTACTCACTGATACCCTCGTCATTTAATTGATCATGTGAACCAAAATGATAACTTTCAGCAATTTCCAGGGGCTCAGAACTATAGTACTTCAGTGGTATGTCCTTCGTTTTGGCGGAAACAAGCAAATTTTTCAGAGTTTCATACACCTCAGGGCCTGCTTCAGTCAAAAAAATAGCCCGTTTCATTTCTAAAACTGCCCAGTTACGGTTTACATCATCGAGGTCTTCAGCGATACTATTCAAGGTGAAAAACATTTCTAGCCACTCCACATATGCTCTGAAAGTCTCTCGGTCACGATGGAACTCACCCAAGTGCCCTATTATTCCCATAGACACAGCCATCTGGACTCTGGCAACGTTGATAGTTCAGCCATGGGTGCTCGAAATTTACCTTGGATTTTTAAGTTTTTCTGCAAAACGAAGAACCTCTAACAGTCCCTCTGTCGGTTGGCAGGATTAGCCTCCAACAAAAATTTCAGCTAGGGAATTCGCAATCACATCCTCATCACCAATTCTGTGATATCTTGAGACACAGCATATATATACAACAGCACAACATGGCTTCCGATAAGAACTGTACTACATATGGCTTTATTATTATATACATCAGTAGTCCACCAGGTGGCTTTATTACAACCGCTTCATCAGACTGCGGTTCCAATAAATTAAACCCCAGATCCCCGTTGCTCACCACATCCCCATAATTCCATCCCTGTCGCAGGACATATCACAGCACAAAGCTGAAATGAGAGACAGCACAAAATCATCCAAAGCCAATTAATAAATTTATCAATAATTAGTGAGCACATATTTACAACAATATTAGCTATTCTCCTTTGTGCAATCCCTTAGTGCCCCTCGTTACAATGCCAGTGCTCCTACGAGGTGTTGGCCCAGTGGCAGCAGCACGGCGGGTGGAAGGTTGCTGAGTTTCCGTGGGGAGACTTCAGATGGCCTTGCAGGACGCCCTCAACCAGCTCTGGACCTGGAAGGCCCAGCTGTAGACTGCACCACCTCAGTATGGGCGGCAGCAGTCTGACCTGGCTGGATGACAGGCAGCAACAAGGGCAATGGCGGAGTGCCAGTGGTGGGAGCAGGAATGCTGTCATCCTGAGAGAAGACAACAGCGTCCTGCTCCACTGACCCACTGGCACTCCCCCGGGGCAGCACCTCAGCATCATTACCAAAAGCTGTCCAGATTGCTGGCCTGCTGCGACACCGTGAAAGCCCTGGTGGACGGTTGTCGACCCAGCCACGATGGCAGCAGTTAGAGCATGCGTGGCATCAAGCTGAGACTGCATGAAAGTAGTCTGAGAATCGATGGCACCAAGCATAGACTGCATTACAGCACTAAGACGTTGTGTCACTTCCACCTGTGCTGCAATGGAAGCTGCGACATCGCCTATTACACACAGCATGAGGTCTGGGTCGCCACGGTCCCTCTGGGAGTCCACCATCCTTTGCAGACTGCAAATGATGGACTCCATGGTGTGCGGAGAGCTCTGTGCAATGTTGGAGGTGGACTCCGCCACGCTCCTTACCATTGCGGAGAGGCTCTCAGGCACCCTTGCCAGTGCACCTATCATCTCCGTGTGCATGCGCATCACCCTTATTCTATAGGCCGCCCCATCGAAGTCCTCATCTGAGTCCTGTGCAGCAGAACTCGCCCTCCAGGGAACTGACTCCCAAGCTATTCTTTGCCCCTGGCCTTGCTGCAGCCCACATGTCCCCGCTGGTGCATTACCCTGTGCAGATTCTGCTACTATACTAGCCTCTAAAGAACGCGTAGTGCTAGTATCTGAGCTGGTGCCTGCAGGTGAGAGATGCAGTGATGCGCTGTGTTCTTCGTCCTCCTCTTCTTTCGCCTCGCTCTCTATGGTACCCTCAGGGACAGGCTGCTCAGCTGCTTGCTCATTATCTGAAAGCATAAAGGCACAAGAGTCAGGTTAAGGTGATGTGAGGGGGCAGGAAGGGAGAAATGCATTCATCTAGCATGATTAGCTGGAAAGTGGGAAAGACTTGTGGGGTGAGGGGGAAGTGGAATGTGAGAAGAAGGATTAGGGATGAACATACCGTTGTTGTTCCCAAGGGGGTCAACATCGCCGGTGGCCATGACGCCCACCGCCTGGCGCCCAATGATTTGCAGCACTCTTTCCTCCAGCTCAGAATGTGGTTGGGTGTCAGGTTGTCCCCTGCCTGTGCACTCCTGCTCCCTTCTGTTGTGAGCGACCTTAGCCTGCAAGAGAGAGGAAAGTGTGTGAGTGAGTGTGGAGCAATGTGTTTGGGAGATGTGCCTGCCATAGTTCAATAGCTGTCATTGTGTGCAAGGCGTGAAATGTGGGTGTGAGTGTTGGTAGGTGGAGATTGTTGGTGGGTGAGTGCTGGGGGTGTGGTGTTCTGGGCAGTGTCTGCAGACTGAGGTGCAGATGGTGGTATGTACCATTTGTTGAAGCATTGACTCACCCTGACCATCCGAGTGAGGTTGTTCAATTTCTTCCTGCACTGGGTATAGGCTGCTAACTAGTCTCACTGGATTTCACAATTCTCAAAAGTGGGACATATTTGTGAGGTTAAGGCTGTGAGTTAAAAAGGGTTAGTTAGCTGAATAATGAACAATACTATCTATTGCACACAGATAGTTTTTTGAATGACAAAACAAGACCGCAGTTATTTATCATTCTGTACTTGACGAGGATCTTTTTAATCTGTATTTTTTGGATGTAACACCACCCCCATTCTTTTTCCCATCCTCTCCTGAATGCACTAAATCTTGCTGGAGTACAGGTCCATGGCCACCAGCATCTGTCCAGTAGCTCACCACTAACATAAAAAAACACAAGGGGATGAAAAATTGAGTTGATTTGCACCTCTCGGGCGCAAATCCCCTAGCGCCCAGGCACGGCACCGCTAACGCCTCCCGCAAAATTCAGCGGTATGTCCAACAGAGTCCGGCGACGTGGCACCCCAAAAGGGACGCCACCCAATTTTTCCTCCAAGGAGTTTCACAGAAGCCTAACCAAACAAAAATGGATGTCGAGCCAAAGAAGGAAATATTTGGAGCGGTCTTAAAGGAGTTGAGGAAAGTGGATTGGTAGAAAGGCTTAGGGCTGAATTTTGCCAATGCTCAGAGTGCGGGTTTAGAGGCGGGTCCGCTGTCAAAATCGAAATGATTGACAGCAAGTTGGGAACCCGCTGCAAACCTGCCTCCATGTAAGTTTCCAAAGCGTCGAGTCTGCGATTTCAGAACAGACCCGACACCAAGTGGCTAGGGAGGCATTTAAGGTGCTTAACTGCTTGTTAAGTGCTTGTTTACTACTATTTTGCCAGCCTTTTACCATAATTTTTAATGGGGTTCACACTGTTCAGAGATCATGTCAGGTAAGTAGGTCGGGTTCTCTATGTCTCCTCATTGCTGTGAATAGGTGACAGCTGCAAAAGTGGTATGAAAGCTACCATTTCACAGCTGGTCACTTTCTAATGTTAGAAGCTTGAGCCTTCAGGTCTTGGAAGACACTTTTGAGCTGTATGCAGTTTGGAAGTGTTTGGAGTAAACTCTCTATCCACTGTCACCTCCTTGGGGCAACCTCTCTCGCCATTGACAGATCGCTTCTGTCATCTCAACTTCAGCTGCCATCTATTCCAGCAACATGGGTGCCCTTGAAAAAATCCCAGCTTGATCCTCAGAATCCCTCCACGATCAGCCCCAACACCATCACCAGGCACACCAACATCACCAACAACAACACCAACCTTCTCCGCAATCACCTGATGCTGCACAGGACACAGGGCATCAGCACCCGACAACATTGCTGCCCGGGAGGCCAGCGATGGCATCACCATGGTCAGATTTACTTCACTTGATACTGTATACCCTGGCTGCAACATGATGCGCCAGGTTAACACCACTCCACACCATCACCATAAAGCATCCCTACAATGACCAAGCCATTCTTTTCACACTCATCACCATTGCGGGGGGATACCGTTATGTCTCACCATTCACTGCAACTCACTAAGACACTTCCAAAGGTGAGCACAGATCTGTACAATAAGGCAAAGTGTTGAAAATAAAGATTTCAATGTTTAACAACACATTAACAGAAAATTTACATGAACATTGCATAAAACGCCCAAGTGCCTACCCTTGTGTGTTGTTAGTTGGTATGATTGCACTGGGATGAGGGTGAGTGTGAGGGGTGGCTAGTGAGATGGGGAAATGATGATGTAGATAGAGAGGGATGGGTGGAGGTACAAGGTAAGTTGGTGTGAGTAAGGATGTGCAGGAGTAGGGTAGGGAAGGCAGAGTGATGTGGATGTGATGAGTGGCACAGCAGGATGAGGTTGAGTGTGGCTTTGCAGTAACGTTTTGTGATCTACTGAGATCATTGAAAGGTTGGCGCCACTGCAGCCTGGTCCTCCTGACAACATCCCTGCTTGTGTCCTCCTGTGCAATGTGCAACCAGGCTGCGTTGCTCTCCTGGGGAGGTCTCTTCCGTCCATGGGAAGGGAAGAGGACCTCCCTGCATACTGTGACTCCCTCCATAAGCATATGGAGTCATGCGAGAGCCTGGGTGCAGCCGTGCACCTTTGTGCAGTGCTTGTCAGTGTTTGCAGCACCTCAATGCTGCAGAACACTGACAGCACAATTGTCAAAATTAATGCAGCCATGGTCCCTTTAAGGAAAGCGGCTGATGACGTGTCATCAAATGACATCATCAGACAACTTCCTTTTAACTGGCTGGGAACCCCGCAGGGCAGGCTTAACAAGCCCTATTAACAAAAAATCCTCTTTACACAGCGACTGCAGCTGGGAGCGGGACCGGAACCTGCCAACCACTGCTCCCGCCGCGATCCCGCCTCCGCTGCCGAAATCGCGGCCATAGAGAAGGAATTCCAGAGTGTGCGGCCTAGACAGCTACATGCATGTCAATCGATGGTGAGGTGAGGTGTAGGCACAAGAGGCCAGAGTTGGAGAAGCGCAGAACTCTGGGGGTGGGAGTTCTAACGTTCCAGGAGTTGGCAGATATAGATCTGCCCCTACCTTAGCACTGAAATTCTCATCTATGCTTTTGTCACCTCCAGGCAACAACTGTTCAAAGCTCTCCTGGCCAGCCTCACAATGCCCACTCTCCACAAACTTCAATTCATAGGAACATAGGACCAGGAGTAGGCTAGTCAGACCCTCGAGCCTGTTCCCTCATTCAATGAGATCGTGGCTGATTTGCGACCTAACTCCATATACCCACCTTTGCCCCACATCCCTTAATACCACTGGTTAACAAAAATCTATCAATCTCAGATTTAAAATTAACAATTCACAATTGATCTAGCATCAATTGCCCTTTGTGGAAGAGAGGGCCAAACTTCTACCACCCTGTGGCAGCGGTTTTCCTAGCGGAGGCGGGTTGGAGTCGGGTTGACTAGTTGGCAGCTTCCGGTCCTGCTGCTGGCTTCAGCCGCTCTGAAATTACGATTTTAATTTAACTGGGCTTATTAAGCACGCCGTGCGCTACCCGGCCTAGTCAGTGGGTTCGGGTGTGCTGCTCGCCTCTGCTGACGTCTTCCATTCAGAAGCTTTTAAGAGGCACTTTAGATTTCATTTCCTTTCTGCTGCTCCTAATAACGGGTCTTTTGAACATGACTGCTGCAAGATCTAAGGCTGCCCTTCGATTTGATGATGACTCCCTTCATTCTCTTGTGGAGGGAGTAAGAGGGCACAGGGAGGGTCTGTTCCCTCCCAATGGCCGGAGGAAGCCTCCACAACAGATAAAGGCAGGCTGGCTACAAATTGCTGAGGAGGTAAGCGCAAGGTCGTTGTGCTCACGCACCTGGGTGCAGTGCCGAAAAAGGTTCAAAGATCTGCAAAGCTCAGCAAAAGTGATCACACACCTTCAATCTGCTTCCCATCTGTTCTCATCACCAGCACTCTGCTTTGTCAACCTACTCCTCCACATCCCACCTTACCCTTACTTCCCTTGCACCCTTACCTATCCCTCTCTCTCTATGTACAGAATCACTTCACCATCCTACTATGCATCCCTCACACTCGCTCTCACTGTTATGCAATGACAACAACTGACAATGCACAGGGAGGTACCTTGGTTTTGGCACCTCACTCCATTTTTGTCTCCCTCTAAGCTTCTATGTTATGGATTCTTTACACTCACTCCATCAATCTCGCTGAAACATGGTTTTATGAAAGGGAAATCGTGTTTGATAAATTTATTAGAGATTTTTGAGGATGTAACTAACAGGGTAGACAAAGGGAAACCAGTGGATGTAGTATATTTGGATTTTTAAAAAGGCATTCGATAAGGTGCCACATAAACGGTTATTACACAACATTAGGGCTCATGGGTTTGGGGCTAATATAGTAGCATAGATAGAGGATTGGTTAATGGACAGAAAACAGAGAGTAGGGATAAATGGATCTTTTTCAGGTTGGCAGACTGTAACTGGTGGGGTGCCGCAAGGATCAGTGTTGGGGCCTCAGCTATTTGCAATCTATATTAATGACCTAGATGAAAGGACCGAGTGTAATGTATCCAAGTTTGCTGATGATACAAAGCTAGGTAGGACAGTAAGCTGTGAGGAGAACACAAAGGGCTGGATTTTGTCATGGGGGTGGGTCAGGTGGTCGGCGGGTCCTGCCCCCGCCTCTGATGTGAGGCAGGGTAATTTAGCAATTTTGCCCTTATTGGGCACTTGATTCCCAGCGTGTGGGAGCCCCTGGCTCAATGAGTCTATTGGTCCTGAAACTCACCTCTGATGACGTCATTTATGCAGCTGCATTTAAGGCCTGCAAGCAGCCTTGGTTCATTTTCTGCCTTCCAACTTTTATTTGGGATTGTTCTGAGGGATTTGTGGCGCAGAGCTGTCAAGCTCAAGGTCCAAGGCCGCATCCCGCTTTGATGAGGACTCCCTCCATGCTCTGGTGGAGGGAGCCAGAGCTCAGAAGGAGGGGTTGTTTCCTTCCTCTGGGAGGAAAAAACCTCCCGAGAAGAACAAAGCTGTGTGGCTGCAAATGGCACAGGAGGTCAGTGCCATATCAATGTGCAGCAGAACCTGGCTGCAGTGCAGAAAGAGGTTTCATGACCTTCTCTGCACAGGAAAAGTGAGTATGACCCTCAATCTGCTCCCCATTGCCTCTCATCACCAGCACTCTGCATTGTCAACCTCCTCCTCCACATCCCACTTGACCCTTACATTCCTGCACCCTTAACTATTCCCTCTCTCTCTATGTACACAATCACCTAACTATTCGACTATGCTGCCCTCACATTCCCTATCACTGTTATGCTATGACAACAACTTACAACACACAGGGAGGGCCCTTGGTCTTGGGACCTCACTCCATCTTTGTGTCCATCTAAGCATCTATGCTATGGATTCTCTGCACTCACTCCATCATTCTCACTCAAACTCCACTTGTGTCCCTCATTGCAGGAAAAGAGAGCCCACAATAAGAGGGAAAGAGCGAAGACAGGAGGAGGGCCACCCTCAATAGCCCAGCTCACCAGCGCAGAGGAGGTGGCCCTCGAGATCGTGGGAGTCGAGGAGAATGTGCAAGTGGGGGATGGACAGACGGGCGCATCAGAGCAAGCTGGTGACAGAATAGTTTTTCATCTCTCTCATTGACATTGCATGAGTGACTGATATTAATTCTGATGCTCTAACAGATTGACTTATGATTATCTGCACAATTCCATGTGCATGCAACATTTATTTCACATTTCTAACTCTTTCTTTTACTCCCCCAGAGGACCATCGACAGCCCCCCTCCCCACTGTCCAGGAGGAACAGCCTGAGCCACAAGACTCCTCAGAGGAAGCTGCAACCTCTGAGGGCACAGCGTCACCAGAAGTAAGCTCACCCAGCACCAGCGCAGACACTCACACCTCGGTGGGATCTTCGGGACATAGAGTAGTGTTGTCATCTGGTGTATCACAGCTCACAAGTGAGCATCGCAGATGGTGGAGACAGGGACAGCAGTGGAGTGTCCTCTTCGGAGGCCGCAGGGCGCTCCTAGCTTGGCTCAGCTGCATGTCGACCCTGTGCCTCCGGGTCCATTCAGAAGGAGAGCGGTGATGGAACTCCAGGAACAGGTGCAGGAGTCTCTGGCAGATTTTGTCTCCAGGGTCACTGCGAGTGTGGAGTGGATAGAGGAGTCCAGCGCTAACATGAGCAGAGCCTTTGTGGAGGCATTGGCACATGAACGCATCACCACAGAAAGGATGGCAACCTCCGTGGAAAGGATGGCTACCTCCGTGGTAAGGATGGCTACGGTAGAGGAGAGGATGGCTACAGTAGAGGAAAGGATGGCTACGGCCATGGAGGAGCTAAGTCGCCAGGGTCTTGTTCAGAATAGACTGACATCTCTTGAGGAGCAATGGTCAGCTATTGAGCAGAGAAACCAGAGCTTCAAGAAGTCCTTTGGAGTAGGGCTGCCAGTGCAGAAGAGCAGCAAGGTGCTGTCAAAACACTTGCTAGCTCTGAAGTGGGGCTGATCCATGAGAGGGATGTTGGTGGCAGACAACAAGGAAGTGGGGGCTCCTCTCCAAGCGCTCACACGACCATGCCACTGCAGAGCCCTCGGTCAGAGCCCCACCAGAGTCCTCACCCAACTGAGATTGGCGTCTCAGTCCCTGCACAGCCGCAGGAGCAGCTGACTGTTGGCGAGCCCTCACAGGCTCGCAACCCCAGAGGACGCCCACCAAAGGTGTCGAGGCAGGAGCAGCATGAAAGTGAGCGAGGGGCCTCCACATCTGCTGAAGCCACCGGGGAAGCACCACGTAGGAGCACGCGCAAGAGGAAGATAAAGCAGAAGTAGTCACAAGGGTAGTCACTTGGGTGTTTTGTTGTGGTTAATTGTGAAATGCCATCCTTGACTGAATGTTATAAAATTACTTGATGGCAAACTGTTGAAGTTGTGGGCTGTGTCATTTCGCAAATGGGACTTCCACATTGAGAGCTCAGGGCGACTTGGAATTGTCAATATGGTGGTCAGAGTGATAGGAAGCCGTAGATTCTTGTCCAGTACTGTCGATGGTGTGGTAAGAAGGTGCGAGCCAAATGTGTTTGATTGTGCAGCCTAAGCAAATCTGGCCAAGATGAGTGCATCCCTTGAATCCCGGGCAGCAATATTCTCGCGTGCTGCTGCTGCTGGTTGATGCACCTCCGCAAGCTCTTCATTGTCACTCTCCTCCTCCTCCTCCTCCTCCTCATCTGAGGAGGCTATGCGATGAGCTACTTGTACCTCAGGCAGCTGCACGCCACGATGCTGTGCCATGTTGTGAAGTGCACAGCAGACCACGACGATTCTGGAGACCCTGGCTGCTGAGTACTGCAGGGCTCCACCTGATCTATCAAGGCATCTGAGTCGCATCTTCAGCAAACCGATGGTTTGCTCGATAATGGATCTGGTGGAAATGTGGCTGGAGTTGTAGCGCTCCTCAGCTTCGTTCGATGGCCTCCTGAATGGCGTCATTAGCCACGTCTTCAGGGGATAGCCCTTGTCTCCAAGTAGCCAACCGCAAAGCTGGTCTGGCGGACTGAAAAGCGGAGGCACACTAGGCTGTCATAGGATGAAGGAGTCATGGCAACTGCCAGGGTACTTAGCGCAAACATGTAAAATTTCCTTCTTGTGGTTACACACCAGCTGCACGTTGAGGGAGTGGAAGCCCTTGCGGTTGACAAAAATTACTGGATTGTGATGGGGTGCCTTAAGGGCCACGTGTGTGCAGTCTATGATGCCATGCACCCTTGGAAAGCCTGTCAGATTAGCAAATCCAACCGCAGGCACGTTTACACTTGCTTGATCCTTGGAGAAGTTCAAATAATTGTGCGCGTTGGCAAAGAGGGCATCGGTTACCTGCATGATGCAAGCGTGTGCGGCCGCCTGGGAGATGCTGCTGATGTGTGCTGTTGATCCCTGGAATGAGCCTGAAGCAAAAATGTTGACTTTGGTGACTTTGACGGTAAGGGGTGTCTACCCACTCCTCTGGGCTCCAGGTCTTGCTGCAGCATTGCGCAGATGTCACCCACTACCTCTCACGAAAGTCTGAGCCTCCTTTGGCACTGCTGCTAAGTCATGTTGAGGTAGCTCATCCTCTGTCTGTAAACCCTGTTTTGGGGGTATCTCCTGCGGCGACGTCCTTCCCTGCGCTGGTGCCTTCTGGCCTGTGCAGCAGGTTGGCACTCCTGTTGTTGCTGCTGCTGTTGGTGCTGCTGTTGTTCTGGGTTCTGCTGCTGCCGCGGCTGGTCTTCGTCCAAATCTGAGGTCCAGGAGGAAAGGAAATAAATGGTTCCCATGCTGCAGGTATATACCTCAGTTGAGGAAGAGCTCAGTCAAGGTGGGGCGAGAGGTTTCCCAGGAGGTCACAGTGGAGATGGATCTGAGCTTCAACACTTCCAAAATCAGTAGACCTGCAAAAAGATCTCCAAGACCTGAGAAAAGAAAGTTCTGCCACCTGCAAATGATCATTGTGGAAAACGCCATTTTTATGGTGGAGCTGTAGCTGTTATTAAGCCATCCACTTGTGAACCCGACAGGATCAGCACATGGGAAATGTGGCAAACTCTGAAAGGCCTCTCACAATGGCATTATAGAGGTACTTAAGTGGTTGTTAATTGCCTTAAGGACCTATCCCGCCGCTTGTAGGCGGGACCGAAATGGAGTCTGCAAGTCCATATTTGGGAAAGTTGCGCAGAGGCGGGGTGGAGGTCGGAATCGGAGCCGACGCCATTTTTTGCAACTGTCCCACTTGACCCGCCCTCAAACCCGTCTCCACGGCCCTGACAAAATCCAGCCCAAAGAGTCTGCAAAGGGATATAGATAAACTAAGTGAGTGGGCAGTAAGGTGGCAGATGGAGTATAATGTAGGGAAATGTGAGGTTATTCACTTTGGTAGGAAGAATAGAAAAACAGAATATTTTTTAAATGGTGAGAAACTTTCAAATGTTGGTGTTCAGAGAGATTTGGGTGTCCTCGTGCAAGAAACACAGAAAGCTAGCATGCAGGTACAGCAAGCAATAAAGAAGGCAAATGGCATGTTGGCCTTTATTGCAAGGGGGTTGGAATATAAGAGTAAGGAAGTCTTGCTACAATTGTACAGGGCCTTGGTGAGACCACAGCTGGAGTATTGTGCACAGTTTTGGTCTCCTTATCTAAGGAAGGATATACAGGAAACTCTTTCATATCCGGCACCGATGGGACCGGGATGGTACCGGTTGATTAAAAATTCCAGATAACGGAGAGGTATATCTACCGATGCTATTTTTAACAAACAAAAATGTAAAAATCAACAAATATGCAGTATAATTGGGTACTCACCTACAGAGACTTCCGACAGCGCCAAGAAGCCGAGTAGTGGCAGTTTGGAGAACTACCCCCACTGACTAACTCGGCCACCACGGGAGACTCGGACTCGGACTAGGCAACATTTCCGGTTATTGAGGTGTTGTTTTCGGAGTATGAATTTTGCCGGTTATTAGAGCATTCCGGAGGTGCCGTTTAAACGAGAGTTTCTTGTACTTGCTTGGAGGCGGTGCAACGAAGGTTCACTCGATTGGTTCCTGGGATGAGAAGGCTGTCCTATGATGAGAGATTGTGTAGAATGGGCCTATAATCTCTGGAGTTTAGAAGAATGAGAGGTGATCTCATTGAAACATACAAGGTTCTGAAGGGGATTGATAGGGTAGATGCTGAGAGGTTGTTTCCCCTAGCTGAAGTGTCTAGAACTAGGGGGCATAGTCTCAGGATAAGGGGTAGGCCATTTAAGACTGAGATGAGGAGGAATTTCTTCACTCAGAGGGTTGTGAATCTTTGGAATTCTCTGCCCCAGAGGGCTGTGAATGCTGAGTCTTTGAGTATTTTCAAGGCTGAGATAGATAGATTGTTGGACTCTAGGGGAATCAATGGATATGGAGATCGGGCAGGAAAGTTATTATCTTAATGGCAAGAAACTGGAAAGTACTGAAGTACAAAGGGATCTGGGGGTCCTGGTGCACGAAACTCCAAAGGTTAGTATGCAGGTGCAGCAAGTGGTTAAGAAGGCCAATGGAATGTTGGCTTTCATTGCTAGGGGGATAGAATATAAAAATAGGGAGGTATTGCTTCAGTTGTACAAGGTATTAGTGAGACCGCACCTGGAATACTACGTACAGTTTTGGTGTCCATACTTAAGAAAGAACATACTTGCTCTCGAGTCAGTACAAAGAAGGTTCACTCGGTTAATCCCGGGGATGAGGGGATGGACATATGAGGAGAGGTTGAGTAGATTGGGACTCTACACATTGGAGTTCAGAAGAATGAGAGGCGATCTTATTGAAACATATAAGATTGTGAAGGGGTTGGATCGGGTGGATGCGGGGAAGATGTTCCCGATGATGGGTGAAACTAGAACTAGGGGGCATAGTCTTAGAATAAGGGGCTGCTCTTTCAAAACTGAGATGAGGAGGAACTACTTCACTCAGAGGGTGGTAGGTCCATGGAATATGCTGCCCCAAAAGCTGTAGAAGCTACATCATTACATAAATTTAAAACAGAAATAGACAGTTTCCTAGAAGTAAAGGGAATTAAGGGTTACGGGGAGCGGGCAGGAATTTGGACATGAGTCTAGGTTCGGATCGGTCATGGCCCTGTGGGTAGCGGAGCGGGCCCAGGGGCCGTGTAGCCTGATCCTGCTCCTATTTCGTGTGTCTAATTCTGTTAGATTCAGGAGATGGTACTGTGTTAGTGGATTGGCGGTTAGGATCAGATCAGCCATGATCTTATTGAATGGCGGAGCAGGCTCGAGGGGCCGATTGGCCTACTCCTGCTCCTATTTCTTATGTTCTTATGTTCTCCCTCCCCACTGTCCAGGAGGAAGAGCCGGACGACTCCTCAGAGGAACCTGCAGCCTCTGAGGGAGCAGCGTCACCAGAACCCAGCGCACCCAGTACCAGCGCAGAGACACACACCTCGGCGGGCCCTTTGCGAGATAGAGTAGTGTTGTCACCTGGTGTATCACAGCTCACAAGTGAGTATCAGCAGATGGTGGAGGCAGTGACAGCAGTGAAGAGTCCTTGTTGGAGGTCGCAGGACACTCCTAGCTCTGCTCAGCTGCATGTAGATGCTGTGCCTCTGGGGCCATCCAGAAAGAGAGCGGTGCTGGAACTTCAGGAACAAGTGCAGGAGTCTCTGACAGCGTTTGCATCCACGGTAACTGTGAGTGTGCAGAGAATGAAGGAGTCCGTCTCAAACATGAGCAATGCAGTGGTGCACGCAATGGCGAATGTAGGTGCCGCCATGGAAAGGATGGCAACCTCCATGGAGGACATAAATCGCCAGACTCAAATGAACATGGTGACTCTTTTAAATAGATGGTCTGCTATGGAGGATAGATGGGCATCTATTGAGGAGAGGAACCAGAGGTACATGGATGTCCCCATTATGAGGGCAGGTCCTGATGGCTCCACTGATGTGCAGCAAGGTGCGCTTCAGCCACTTGCTAGCAGTGAAATGCAGATGACCCATGAGAGGGATGTTGGTGGTTGACAACAAGAAAGTGTGGGCTCCTCTCCAAGCGCTCACACTACCATGCCACTGCAGAGCCCTCGGTCCCAAACCCCGATTCCTCAGTCAACTGAGATGGCTGTCTCAGCCCCTGCACAGCCACAGGAGGAGCAGACTGTTGCCGAGCCCTCCCATGTTCCCAAATCCAGAAAACGCCCCCCAAAGTCGTCTAAGCAGGTGCAGCATAGGAGTGAGCAAGGTGCCTCTACATCTGCTGAAGCCACATGGGTTGCACCATGTAGAATCACGCGTAAGAGAAAATGAACACACAAATAGTCACAAGGGTAGTCATTTGGGTGTTTTTATCTCATACAAAGTAACTTTTGTCATCGTGATTATAAATGTATTAAAGAAAAGCGATGGCAAAGATTCAAAGAGTTGGCCTATGTGTGCTCAGAAATGGAAGTTGCACAGTAAGGGGTCAGGGCGCCTTTCATCTGTAATGATGGTGGTGAGAGTGATAGGATACCACAGTTTATTGTACAGATGCTGTATAGTGTGTTAAGAAGGTCGGCCAGACATTCATTTCCATGTGCCAGCCACATGTGGTTTAGGTGTAAAATTACACGAATCTGGCATGGATGAGTCACTTGCTCCTCAGGCAGCGCTAAGCCATGCAGGGCACAGCAGACCCCGATGATTCTGGAGACCCCTGCTGGTGCGTACTGTACGGCTTCACCAGATCTGTCGAGGCATCTGAAGCGCATTTTGAGCAAGCCGATGGTTTGCTCTATGATGCTTCTGGTGGAAATGTGGCTCACATTGTTCCGCTCCTCAGCTTCATTTGATGGTCTCCTCATCGGTGTCATTAGCCACTTTTTCAGGGAATAGCCCTTGTCTCCAAGTAGCCATCCGGAAAATTGCGTTGGTGGATTGAAGAGCTGAGGCACAGTAGACTGGCGCAGGATGAACGAGTCATGGCAACTGCCAGGGAACTTGGCGCCAACATGCATAATGTTCTTCCTGTGGTTACACACCAGCTGGACGTTAAGGACGTGGAAGCCCTTGTGGTTGACAAATATAGCTGGGTTGTGATGGTGTGCCCTAACGGCCACATGTGTGCAGTCTACGACGCCCTGCATCTTTGACAAGCCTGCCATATTTGCAAAGCCAACCGCACGCGCAGTTATACTTGTTTCATCCGTGGAGAAGTGGATGTAATTGTGCGCCATTGCAAAGAGGGCATCGGTAACCTGCGTGATGCGGCCGACTGGGAGATGTCGCTGATGTATGCTGATGATCCCTGGGAGGACCCTGAAGCAAAGACGTTGAGTGTGGTGGTGACTTTAACAGCCACTGGTAAGGAGTGGCCACCCACTCCTCTGGGCTCCAGGTGTTGGTGCAGCATTGTGCAGATGTCAGTGACTACTTCTCGCGAAAGTCTCAGTCTCCTTTGCTACTGCATCTCACTCATGTTGAGGAAGCTCATCCTCGGCCTGTAAACCATGTGTTGGGGGTATCTCCAGCAGCGAGGTACAGCCCTGCGCTGACGCCCTGTGCCCTGTGAATCATCAGGTGGGTGAGGAGGAGGTTGGCACTCCTGTTGTTGCTGCTGCTGTTGTGCCTGGTTCTGCTGCTGCCGCGGTTGCTCTTCCTCCGATTCTGAGGACCAGGATGAGAGAGTATAAATGGTTCCCATCCTGCTGGTATATATCTCAGTTGAGGAAGAGATGTTATAAGCGCTCAGTCAATGTGGCCAGGGGGTATTCCAAGGAGGTCACAGTGCATATGGATCTCAGTTTAAACACTCACAAGCTCAATAGACATGCAAAATGTGTTCCAAAACCTCAAAGCACAAAGTTCTAGCATCTGAAACTCAGCCATGTTGCACATCCACTTCTATGCTGCAGGACCAGCTGACAACAATTCAGCTACTAAGGATAAGGGGTAAGCCATTTAGGACTGAAATGAGGAGGAATTTCTTCACCCAGAGAGTGGTGAACCTGTGGAATTCTCTGCCACAGAGGGTGGTGGAGGCCAGTTCATTAAATATATTCAAGAAAGAGTTGGATATATTTCTTGAGGCTAAAGGGATCAAGGGATATGGGGAAAAGGCAGGGAGAGGGTACTGAATTTGGATGATCAGCCATGATCACATTGAATGGCGGAGCAGGCTCGAAGGGCCGAATGGCCTACTCCTGCTCCTATCTTCTATGTTTCTATGTTACTTGCTGAACCTGGCACAATCAGCTGGCATGTTTGTCGCATAACGGGCAATATGCTGAAAATGTCTTAAATTGGGAAGAGCCTGTAAAAAAGGGATTATCTAGGCAGTTAACAAGCTGTTAACTGTCTTAAGTGCCTCTCCCGCCGTTTGGTGTCGGGTCTGATCGGGACTCGCAGACCCGACACTTTGCAAAGTTGCACGGAGGCGGGATAGCGGCAGGTTCGCAACCCGCCGTCAATCATTTGGATTTTTACTCCTGACCCGCCTCCAAACCTGCCTTCTGAGCGCCAGCAAAATCGCGGCCTTTATGTGTAGAAGTGTTTCCTAATTTTACTCCTGAAAGGTCTGGCTCTAATTTTTAGACTATGACCCCGAGTCCTAGATTCCCCAACAAGCAGAAATAGTTTCTCTCTATCTACTCTATCTGTTCCCTTTAATATCTTAATAACTTTGATCAAATCACTCCTTAAACTTCTAAAATCTAGGGACTACAACCCTAATTTGTGTAATCTCTCCTCGTAATTTAATCCTTGGAGGCTGGGTATCATTCTGGTAAACCTACGCTGTACTCCCTCCAAGGCCAATATATCCTTCCAATGGTGTGGTGCCCAGAACTGCTCACAGTACTCCAGGTATGGTCTAACCAGGACTTTGTATAGCTGCAGCCTAACTTCTACCCCCTTGTATTCTAGTCCTCTAGATATAAAGGCCAGCATTCCATTAGCCTTTTTGATTATTTTTTGTACTTGTTCATGACATTTTAATGATCTGTGTACACGGACCCCCAAGTCTCTTTGGACCTCCACTGTTTTTAGCTTTTCACCATTTAGAAAGTACCCTGCTCTATCCTTTTTATGTCCAAAGTGGATGACCTCACATATGCCTACATTGAAATTTATTTGCTACAGTTTTGTCTATTCACTTAATCTATCAATATCCCTTTGTAATTTTATGCTCTCATCTACACTGCCTACAATGCCGCCTATCTTTGTGTCATCCGCAAAGTTGGATATGTGGCTTTCTATGCCCTCATCTAAGTCGTTAATTAATACTATGAACAGTTGCAGCCCCAACACAGATCCCTGCGGGGCACCACTAGTCACATCCTGCCAATTAGAGTACCTGCCAATTATCCCTACTGTCTGTGTCCTGCCGCTCAGCCAATTTCCTAACCAGGCCAATAATTTGCCTTCAATTCCATGGGCTTCATCCTTAGTTAACAGTCTCTTATGAGGGACTTTAACAAATGCCTTCTGGAAGTCCATATAAATAACATCCATAGACATTCCCCTGTCCACTACTTTAGTCACCTCTTCAAAAAATTCAATCAGGTTTGTCAGGCATGACCTTCCTTTCAGAAGTCTCTGTGGGCTCTCTCTGATCAGCTGAAAATTTCCACGGTGTAGCCTTAATTATAGATGCTAGTGAGTAATTTCCCGACAACAGACTGGTTTTTAATTCCCTGGTTTCCCTCTTTCGCCTTTCTTAAATAGCAGAGTGACATGAGCAATTTTCCAATCTAAAGGAATGGTTCATGTATCGAGAGAACTTTGGAAGATTATAGTTAGGGCATCTGCAATGTGCTCACCTACTTCCTTTAAAATCCTGGGATGGAAACCATCTGGTCCTCGGGATTTGTCACTCTTCAGTGCCATTATTTTCTTCATTACTGTTATTTTGCTTACATTAATTTCAATATTAGTTTCCTTTAGATTTCTGGCATGCTATCCTCTTCTACTGTAAATACTCATGCAAAGTAATTATTCAACTTATCCACCATTTCCTTACTATCATTGACAATATCAGCAATATCAGTTTTCAAGGGGCCAACATTGCTCCTGACCACCCTCTTTTTCCTAATATAATTGTAAAACATTTCTGTGTTGCTTTTGATATCCCTTGCAAGTTTCTTTTCGTACTCACTTTTTGTAGATCTTACTATCTGTTTAGTCACCCTTTGTTATTTTTTGTATCTTTCCCATTCACTAGGATCTGTGCTATTTTTTGCATTTTTTATGCTTTTTTCCTTTAGTTTTATGCTGCCTCTTACCTCTTTGGTCGTCCATGGCTGTTTATTTTGGCAAGTAGAGCTCTTGCCCCTCAGGGGTATAAACTGGTTCTGTATCACATTAAATTATTTTTTGAATGCCTCCCACTGATCTTCTGTCGTTTTACCCATTAACAGATTTGTCCAGTTAATTGTGGACAGTCTCTGTCTCATTCCGTTGAAGTCGGCCTTACCTAAATCTAGAATCTTAGTAGCTGTTTAGCGTTTCTCCCTTTCAAACACTATGTTGAACTCTATCATGTTATGATTGCTATTGGATAAATGTTCACGTACTGTCAGGCTGTTAACTAAATCTGGCTCATTACTCATTACTAAATCTATTATGGTATGCCCCCTTGTTGCTTCTAGGACATATTGTTGTAGAAAACTATCCTGGATACACTCAAGAAATTCACTACCTTTCTGATAGGTACTAGTCTGCTTATCCCAATCAATATGAAAGTTAAAATCCCCCATTAAGACCACACTGCCTTTACTACACGCTTGTCTAATCTCTGCATTTATACAATCTAGCACTTCACAGCTGCTATCAGGAGGCCTATACACAACTCCCACTACAGTCTTAAATCCTTTCCTATTTCTTAATTCTACCCATAAAGTCTTCACTGCCTGCTTACCTCTCATTCCATCCTCTCTTATCATTGAACTGATTTCATCCTTTATCACTAAGGCTACTCCTCCCCTCTACCATTTTCCCTATCTTTCCTGTAGACCTTATAACCCGTCTTGCAGTCATGTCTCAGTAATGGCTACCATGTCATACCCTCCAAGTTGAATTTGGACCTGCAGTTCATACAATTTATTCCTTAAACCCCATGCATTTGTATAAAGAATGTTTACTTGGGTCACACACCCTAGCCTGTCCTTCAGCTCTAATGTTTTACACACAAGTTTCTTATTTCTGTCTCCTGGTTTAATCACTTTACATCTTTTAGTTTTTCCTTTACTTGTAGTGCCTAAAGCAGAATTTCTGACTGTTACTCTACTCTCTACCCTTTTGTTTGTTTTTGAACTATTATTTGTACTACAATTTCCACTTGAGCCCTCCCACCCATTTACTAGTTTAAAGTCCTCGTGACCGCCCTATTTATCCTTTCCGCTAGGACGCTGGTCCCAGACCAGTTCAGCTGGAGCCTGTCCCAATGGTACAATTCCTTCCTGTCCAAGTACTGGTGCCATTGCCTCATGAAAGTTCATCTAAAACTCTGCTGTCTGTATTGTATCCTGCATTAAGTCCCACTCACCCAGCACCCCCGTCCTTAATGTTGTACATTGGGTCCCCCAACACCTCAAATTTAAAATTCTTATTGTTTAAATCTCTCCATTGTCTTACCCTTTATAATCTCTGTAACTTCCTCCAGCCCTACAACCCACCGCCCCCAACTCTCCGTTCATCTGACTTTTGACTTCTATGCATCTCCCCCTCTCTTCCTTCTACCATTGGTGGTTGTGCCTTCTGTTGCCTAGAATTTTCTCCCTAAACCCCTTTTCCTTTCCACCTACTTGTCCTCCTTTAAGACCTTCCTTAAAGCCCACCTCTTTGACTAAGCTTTTGGTCACCTCTCTTACATACATCCTCCTTTGGCTCGACATCCATTTTATTTCCTTACGCCTCTATGAAGCACCTTGGTACATTTCTCTATTTTAAATGCAAGTTGTTGTTGTTTTTCCTTCTTATAGGTCTTGCATTTGTGTTGTTCTCTCTTTGTATCTATGACCATCTTTCCCTTCTTAGCATCTCAGCAACTCTACTTGAAGTTCCTCTTTTTTTTCTTTTCAGCAATTATATGAGATAAATCTAACACTTTATCTACCACACTCTGAGATCTTATTTGCATTTTCTATATGACAATAAACCTTACTATTCTGCTGGCTTCCAAATTCCACTTCAGGTTTACATGAGATCTACGAATGGTACTGCAACCACCATATTTTTTTTGGAGTCTTTTCTACTCTTCTTACTCCATATTATTTCAGCTCTCATATCTTCGATCACTCTCATGAGTGAGTTTCGCCTACCCCATCTTCAAAAGTATCTATTCTAACTTTTGTATCTAGGTAAGCTGTCGGTAATGCACAGGGATAATGAAACAGAAAACGTGGTCAGACCTCATTTTAAGTTTAAAGCCATTAAGCAAATTTATTTATCAAAAGATTCATCACTCCTATTAATTTAAAGTCACAATTCAAATTATCTGACAACTCAAATTTGTTTAGCATTAAATTCTTACTTTGCTGTGATATTTGGAGAATTTGAATTTTTTAGTGCAAAAACTTTGAATTATCAAGAGTAGACTGTAATCTAACAGTCAAAAGATACTGGCCTAGAAATTCAGTGCCCTTAGCACCGATTTTGCGGCGCTAGAGGGCCTAGCGCTGCAATTGGCGCCGGTTCCTAAATTGCCTGGGGCCCTTCCGCGGCGGTAGACCGGTAGCGCTGCGCCGGCACCGATGACGTCATCGGTGTGCGCAGCGTCCCGGTTGCCGTGGTAACCCGGCCCCAAGCCGAAATTCAGTTGCGGCCGCCTCGCCAGTGGCAGCCGCAACTAAGACTCCGGCAAACGAGTGTTGCCGGAGTCTGCGCCGACGCTTTAAGGAGGCGCGGCGGCCGGCCGCTTTCCCGCCGGCCGCCTGCCCGCAGCTCCCTCCCCGGACTTCTCCCCACCCCCCCGGAACAGATGCAAGCCCGGCACTTGTCCGAGGTGCCGGGCTCATTTTTGAAGAGATTTGCGCGGGCCGCGGCCGGGTGCAGGCAGCTCCTCCTTAACGGAAGGAGGAGGCCTGCACTTCCCGAGCCTGCCGCACCGCAGCGGGCGCCGCAGCGCCGGAATAGCGCCGCAATGCGGCGCGTTGTGCCAGTTTTCAGGTGCTAAAACCCTTCAGTAGCGCCGGCAGCCGTTTGGGCGCGGCGCTACTGAATTTTTGGCGCGCGCAAAGGGACTTAGCGCCGGCGCTAACTTCCGGCGCTAAAGCCCTGGCGCAGCGCAAACTCAATTTCTAGGCCACAGTTTTATAATTGTAGTTGAAATCCTTCCACCTAGCTCCTTGTGCGGAAAACCAATAAAAAAATTGCATCTCTAAGTATTAAGCTAACCCTCTATAAATAACTTTTATATCAGGCAGTTTTACTTTTCCTCTGTGGGAGCCTGTACTAATCTAAATTAGTCTTCAAAGTTTTAAACCAATTTTTTCCTCTCTTAAGAGTTTCAAAATCTCAGAGATTTTCAAATTAACTCTCAGATGCAAATAGCACAGATCTTTTCAACATCCTGGAAAAAACGTTGCTGCAACTTATGGATTTTGAATAGTTGACCACTCAAATTTTAAAAATGACGGTCATATACAAACACAACATCCTGTTTAAGTTTGAATTATTACTCTCTGGTGCCTGTAACCCACTAAATGTCCAACACTGTATTGAGAAAGGTTTGGTATGAACATTTGAATTCCAGTCTTTTTTAAACTGTTTAAGTACTATGGGGGAAAAATTCGGTTGGTTGCGCCACCCATTAGCGCCTAAAGAGGTCAAGAAGTGGGGCGCTAACCAACTAGCACCCGGGCGCAGTGAACCCTGCGCCTCTTCCCAAATTGAGCGGACATTTAGCGTCGGCGCTAAACCATTGCGCCCGCTCACTGGCGCACGCAGATCATGACGTCATTTCATTGTGCAACGCCCTTGGGACGCCCCGGACTGGAAATTCAGTGGCGCCCCCCTCCGTTCCGCCTGGCGCTAACAAGGACAGGTTACCTTGAATGTTTCCCAGTCGCTGTCGGGCTGGGGGGGGGCACTATTTAAAGGGGACTCTTCCTGGATTGTTAGTGGTAGCCATTTTTTGGACCACACCTTCTGTGAGAGAGAGAGAGAGTTGCTCAGAGAGAAATGGAGAGCCATTTCTGCAGTGAGCCAGCGCTGGCTGAGGAACTTCAGCCTTCTGAACATTACTTTGTAGTTGGTAAGCTTCTCAACCGGCATAACTTTCAGTGCGCACTTACTATGGGGGCTGCATTGGATGGGAACGTTGTCCTTCTCAATCATATTGACAGGGCACAGAGACGCAGGGATAGAGTGGCAGGCATGGCCAGACGGAGGAGGGCCTACAGACGTCGGCACACAAGACCTTACACTGCCAGGGTTTTCCGCCAACAGTTTCGTATATCAACATGTCGGAGGAGCAGTGTTTCCGAAGGCTGCGCTTCAGTAAGGAGGTAGTCACTGAGCTCTGCCACCTGCTTCAGCCAGATCTGCAGCCTCAACTAAGGTGCAGGACATCTCTGTCGGTGGCTGTGAAGATCACTGTGGCTCTAAACTTCTATGCCAGTGGCTCCTTTCAGGCCGTTACTGGGGACATTGCCAACATCTCACAGTTCGCGGTGCATTGCTGCATCCATCAAGTGACTAATGCCCTCTTTAAAAGGAGACGGCAGTACATCTCCTTCCCAATGACCCCGGACAAGCAACGAGAGCGCGCAGAGGGCTTCGCAAGGATAGCGGGCTTCCCCATGGTGCAGGGCGCCATTGACTGCACGCATGTGGCTTTGCAGGCGCCTCTAGAGAATGCGGAGGATTTCCGCAACCGAAAGGGGTTCCATTCTTTGAATGTGCAGCTGGTCTGTGACCACTGACAGCTGATACTTGCTGTCAATGCCCACTTTCCAGGCAGCAGCCACGACGCCTTCATCCTGCGCCAGACTTCTGTGGCAGACCTTTTCGAAGCCCCGGCTCACCCAGGAGGCTGGCTTCTCGGGGACAAGGGCTATCCTCTGTGCCCCTGGCTGATGACCCCGCTCCGTTCGCCCAGCACCTCTGCTGAAGAACGTTACAATGAGAGCCATCAAGCGACCAGGAACATCATTGAGCACACAATCGGCGTGCTGAAGCAGCGGTTCCGCTGTCTGGACCATTCCGGAGGAGCCCTTCAGTACTCACCTGAGCGAGTCTCCCACTTCGTGGTTGTGTGTTGCATGCTGCATAACCTGGCAATCCTCAGGTCCCAGCCAATGCCACCAGACATTGAAGCACCAGCAGAGGAGGAGGAGGAGGAGGAGCACCAAGACGGGAGGGAGGCACAAGCTGC
This sequence comes from Somniosus microcephalus, assembly GCF_052327205.1. Lineage (NCBI taxonomy): Eukaryota > Metazoa > Chordata > Chondrichthyes > Squaliformes > Somniosidae > Somniosus > Somniosus microcephalus. Next base: position 135,644,021 of record NC_140996.1, on the reverse strand, counting down.
AAGGGCCGTCCGTCAGAGGCTTATAGCAAGTCGCTTCTAGGCCCCTCTGAGGGAATGCTTTTTGCCATTCCAAGAACATGAATGGAACCGTTCTGCTACCCCTGAGCCGGTCAAGGCCAAAATTAGTGCAAAGAACTGACATGGACATTGTGAATAAATAAACTTCTTTATTTAACAAAATGTGTAACCTTCCCGCATGACAAAGCAATGGAAACAAACAGCAAAACAAACAGACTGCCCTGATCTGGCATGACATGCCTCCCATGGTCGATTAGCCCTTACATTATGCACAGAGCTGAATGTGCGTGTGTGTTTCCAGAAAGGGCCATGGGTACTGGATGACAGCTGGCCATTGGGGCTTTGCACACCCTCTGGCCATAAAGTGAGGTGCAGATGGAGGGATGAAGATGATTCTGAAAAAGGCACTCACCCTGATGACCCGAGTGAGGTCGTTGAACTTCTTCCTGCATTGCACAGGAGTCCTGGGAACCATGCTGCTGGAGGTGACTCTGTGGGAAACCTCCCTCCAAGCTCTGCGGTAGTCGCTGTGTTGAGGCCTCCTGCCATTCTCTGGGTAGAGCACAGATCGCCTGCGCTCCACCGCACCAACCAGAGCATCCAATGCCCCCTCGCTGAAGCGCTGCTCTCTCTCCCTGGCCCTCTCCATATTGATGCAGTTGTCGACGCCACAGGTAGGTTTGAGGCCTACGAGGCGCAGGGTGCGGCTGGAGATGATAATCGATCCGCCCCTTTAAGAGCTGGCTGGCGCCAGCGTGTCTGGCTGAAATCGATAATTGACAGCACCTGCGCTGCGCCCGCCCGCGGCGAAATTGCGTCGCGCCGCCGGGTTAGCGCTTTAAGACTATCGTGCAGCGCCTGATTTAGCGCCGCAATCACCTTCAGGGGCGCAGCTACCCACTATTGCTCGAGGTGGCGATAAATTGCACCTGGCGCTAAACTTTGCGCACCGCCAATACTAGCGCCCCAAACGGGGCGATACCAAATTTCTCCCCCTATGAATTTAAAGGAACAGCCAGCAAACCAAAATAATAATAATAATAATAATTCAACTTTATTGTCATTGCACAAGTACATGAACAACGAAATGTGATCTTGCAAGCTCCCATGACTGGGAGAAGCAAAGCCGCTGCGTCGGTGCGCGCCGCCATTCCATTTCCACCATTCCTCCTGTCCGACAATCTTCAGCCCAACGCCCGGGCCTGCTCACCAGCCGCTCCTCCTTCCGTGATCTTCTCACCAACCGCCCCTCCTCGGGGCTCCTTCCGTGACCTTCTGCACCTGGTCTTCCCCCCTCCAGGTACTAACCAGGCCTGGCTCTGGCTTAGCTTCCAAGCCTTGCCAGTGACCCTGTCCCTAGTCCCAGGAACAGGGACCTTTTATTCAAAACTAGATTTGAATAAAAATCCAATTTGTATTCCCTATTCCCTATTCCCCACAACTTCACATCTTTAATGAGTAATCAACTATAACCCCAGATATTTTTTCATGGTCTGTTACATTTAGTGGGTATTCACAGAAGGGGAGGAGGTCTATTTATTGAGGATACAGTTAGGGCCATAGAAACAGGAGTAGGCCATTCAGCTCTTTGAGTCTATTCTACCATTAAATTCGATCATGACTGATCTGTGTATCAGTTCAATTTACCCACCTTTATATCTCTTGATACCCTTTGCCAACAAAAATTTATCAATCTCAGTCTTGAAAATTAAAATTACAATTGACCCAGCACTCACAGCCTTTTGGTGCAGCGCATTGCAGGCCAGCTCCAGCCAAGGTTCTAAATTTCAAATCATTCAAAGCAATTAACACTAGTCAGAGAAGATTTTCTTAGAATAACTAAACAAGTTACATTTACAATACCAACGTAAGTATTTTCTTCCCTAATATTTAAACCCAGGTAGAGACAAGAATTAAATAGACTCACAGCATACTTGAGGGATGAGGGAAAGGTTTCTCTTTCAGCAGACCCAGTTAACATGCCGAATCACAGACTTGTGCGTGTAGCACCAAAAGTTTCCCACCCAAAACCTTATTGGGGGGGAGGTTATAGCCCTCTGCTCCATCTTTACAAGAGAGGGATCCACAAAACATTCTCCCACTGCCAACGATACAATTCCACTGCTCTGAAACCTGGAGCTGGTTAATCTGAAAGCAGTTTACTGGCAGCTCTCCCTGCCTGAGGAAGGGGTATGTAGTTATTCTGCTATGCAGCATACATAATTGTTTCAAGCAACAGGAAGAAACACACTGTTCCAGTCTTTACAGCTCTATACTTGGTAAACTACAAACGGGATGTTCTAAACACATTGTGATAAGTTAAATACACATTAATAAAACAGGGAGCATTGACTCTGGCTTACACCTGCATGGTATAAACCTGCCTTGAATTTCTCAGCCCCAAATGCATTACACTACACTTGTCCACATTGTAAGACATCTGCCACACATGGACCCATTCCCTTAACTTAGATAAATTGGCCTGCAGCCTATTGATTTGGTTTAAATTATTAACCCCTGTGCACATTTTTGTACCAACTGCAAATTACAAACAGTTCCAATAACATTGAAATTTGGGAACTACTTGTGGAAGAAGAAAAATAGTTTTGTATTGAAAATATTGGTAGACTTTTATTCACATATAAATAGGCAGAAGACGGTAAATAAGCTCGCCCAATTTCTGGGTTGTTTTCTTGGAGTTCCCATTTTAAATGGGCTGATTACTTGATAGCTAAGCATGTTTATCCAGACAAATAATAGTCACATAGTGAAGGTACTGAAGTGGGTACAGCCATGGAACCACCCCATACCATATCAGCGAGTCAATACCTTCTGATAAGAATGGGAGAGGAGAACATTGACCAAAAAAAGAATAAGGTATGCTGTCATTATATCTATTCAATTTTCATTCTTTGGAAAAGCAGTAAAAATAGATCAGGAAAATGTGGTTTATTCAAAATGGAAGCTAATTACAAAGCTCATGATAGTTTCAGATTAAAACCTGTAACTGATTAATTGTTCACCTCTAAATATGTACTGCCAGATTCCTACAATTGCATATTCTTCTTAGTACAAAGAAATAACTGATTGGTTATGGGTTTTCATGCTGTTTCCTGTGTGCCATTTCATTCCCTCTGTATGAAATGGTCAACCTGCTGTTTCTTTTTGCGCACCACAGAGACCACACCTTCATATTACCAAACTGTACTTTATGGCTGTAATGTTGTGTTACCATTTTGAAATGTTTCAAACAGTGTTTTCAATGTATAAGACAAATGATTTGCATATTCACACTATCAGAAGATTGTTAATAGCCATTTGTCATATATTTTTTAATGTTTTGAAAGATTCTTGTGTGCCACATTAGAATTGAGAGGGTCTCCAACAAAAAAATTCTTCCAAGTCACTTAATCTTTTAACATGTTAGAATGATTTATAGCTGGGAGATTGATTAATAAAATATGAAGCTATTTAGTGACAGCTGGCACATGTAATTGCTTGTTCCAGAGGCTGGACTTAAAAAAATAGCTGGAGTGCTTCTGTCATTCTATTTTTTATCTATGTTGATGCACGGTGTTGGCACAATAATCAAATTGCTCAATTCAGAGAACATAAGTAATGCTTTGGAGATATTAAAATGAACAGGATCTCTGTAACAGAAATAATTTCAGAAATGATTCTGAGAAACAAAGCAATTTTTACACAGGGAAAAGCTGCCAAATCAAGGACAAATTAGGTGGAGTTCTCTGGTATGATAGCCCTTATTGAACAGAAAACTGACCTCTCATGTTTACTCTTGCATTCCTTTGAAAACCAATGTAAAAACAACTTAAATTGAGGCAGTCAGTGAGATATTACAAGTTTATCAAGTAATAATCCTATAGCATATTGGCCTTAGAGGAGTACTTGTGCTGGCAACAGCTCTAATGTAAACTTGACAGATTCAACAAGATCGACTGCTGGGAAAGCTTAATAATAAACTTGTCTACCCAGCAGCCAGTCTTTCTGAATCCAGCTAGTTTTTGCATTAGGTGCAAGAGACCTGTATCTCAGGGAAAGTGGCACAAGTACTCTTCTAAGCCCAATGTAAAAGCAATTAAAGAATACAATGATTTTATCAATTCATTCCTAAAGATTAATACATTAATCATACATCACGAAAGAAAGTGAATCAGCTACCAGATAGAAAGCTTCAGTGTTTGCTAGTGGTGAAAAAGTAAAATTGAACTCTGCGGAATCTTACCTGGAAGGCCGAGCTCGAGGCGGGACTGCTGGTTTTCGGGTTCCAGTCCAACCCCCAGCGACATATGACGAGCTGACGCTATTTTCCCCTGATTGGCCTTGTTAAGCCCACCCTGCGAGCTTGCTGGCCAATTAAGGGAAAGCCAGTGTCAGATGATGTCAGTTGATGACGCTTCATCTGCCGGTTTTCTTAAAGGCATATGCACCACACTTGTTTGACAGATGATTTGACAGTGTTTGACAGCATTGAGGTGCTGTCAAACACTGACAATCACTGTCCAAAGGTGAGCCCTTGCGCCCAGACTCTCCAATTACTCTCTCCTTAGGGTAAAACAGATGGCAGCTGCAGCTGAGATTGCAGAAGCCATCTGTCACTTCTCCCGATGAGATGAGCCTACACAAACACTTCACAGCTTGTCATCTGCAGAAACATCTAAATACGTTAAACATTACTTTCATAACTTTTCCTTACCTCTGATACTCACCAGTGTCCCAGTGAATCCTTTAAACCACTTCTGCAGCTGTCATATATACACAAAAATGACAGTAGACCCACATCACGCCTCACTTACCCTGGCGGGGATCCCCGATGTCGGGAAGCCCACAGCAGCAATGGAAAAATGGGAAAAAGCCTCTTAACTGCCTGTTAAGTGGCTGTAATCCTCTTCCCGCCTTTAGGAGTCGGGACCCTGCGCAAATTGAGGACCCTACTCCCGGGAAGATTGGTTGGTGGCGGGTTGGGAGCGGGTTTCGATCCCGCTCCCATTTTTGGGGATTTTCCCAGCAGTCCCGCCTCCACACCCACCTCCTCAGGGCTGGTAAAATCCAGCCCTTCAGAGATCCTTCTTGAAAACTATTTTCTTGTATGACAAGGCGCATCAAATTATCTTTTGACGTAATCCTTTCGGAGCTAGTTACAAAATGGCCTCATCCTAGAATTACCTTAATGTTCATCTACCCATTATTTAAATTCTTGTTTGTCTTTTAATATTTCTAACCAGAAACAAATGTAAAATTCACCTACCTCTGGTTAGCCTTCTGATCTGAGCTGCCATTTTCATTGCGATTCCCCCATTCAAGCAAGTTGATGCATGGCATCTCAGTGCCAGCTGGATTTAAAAATTAATCTCTGGAGTCATTTTCTGCTTCCATGTTATAATAATCATCACTTACAGACCCTCTGGATCCCACTAAGTAGTTACTTCAGCAAGCATAATTGACCAACTATGGTGGCGCTGAGTCAGTCAAGAAGCCCAGGTATAAGATCATACAAGAAGATTATGGCGAAATTATTACAAGGTTGTTCAAAAAAAAAGATCTACTTACTGAGAATGTTCATTTGGGGCCCCAAATTCCTTTAAAAAAAAACTGGGAGAATGGCCATTTCTGTCTTTAACAATCTGCTAACAAAGTAGCAGGAACACATTACTTGGAAAAGTGTGATTTATGAGAATTGTTAAGGAGTTGTAATTGTTATTTGCTCCCTCTGTGTATCTCTTGGCATTGCTGTTAGTGCAACAGATGCGTGAGAAGGTATGATCAAGATGATTGATTTGCAGTTTCATTAAAAAATGGATGGAATTGAGATATGTGACCCTCAAAACACTGGCAAAAATTCCATGTTGTAGGAAGGTCTAGTTCCTATCCAAAAGACTGAGGTCCACTCAGGCGATCAAATAAACGAGGTTTAATGAAAACTAACAGAGTTTAACGGATAACTACAGGAGAACATCGAATATAGGTCTAGTCAGTTCGGAGGCTCCACGAGGACTGCTTGGGCGGTCCCATGGCTGACATCATGACATCATCACGTTTTTCCCGCCGGTGGGGGATCACGTGATGAACAGCGTGACGTCATCGCGTTTACCCGCACTATTAAAGTGATCGCGCTCTGTACATGTAAACAGTGAAAACAAGGATACAGACTCAGGCTATAGCTAACATATTATTAAAGGGAATTATATACAATTGATTGGAGTCCCTTAGTGGCTCCGCCACATGCACACCCCCAGAATTGTCTTCAATAGCAAAAGTAAAACGGCGAGGAGGCCTGACAAGCCTGTCAGATTGACTCCTGTAGCCTTGAAGTGGAAGCTGATGGACGGCAGGCGAGCTGGCGGGCGGTTGCGTTTGATCGGGCACGGCGACTGTGGGCGGTCGCCCACATTTCGGCGGTTGTGTGATCTCGACTGGGCGGTCAAGGTCCAAGTGAGTCGGCTTCAACCGGTCAACCGAAATGTGGTCCGGTTTACGTCCGACATCGACCGAAAAAGATTTGTCTCCCGGCTCTATCACGCGGAAAGGACCAGTGTAAGGGGGTTTGAGCGGGTCCCGATGAGCGTCGTGGTGGATAAACACATAGTCGGTGTTCTTCAGCTCAGCTGTGACGTGGGAGCTCTGCAAGCCATGCTGCGACATAGGCACTGGAGCGAAACTTCTGGTTGCCTCCTGGTGGCTGATGAGCTGCTGGGACGCGGACCATGGCTCTGTTGGAGTGGGAAGGAAATCCCCTGGTACGCGTAGCGGCTGGCCATATACGAGCTCCGCCGAGGGCGATTGAAGATCTTCTTTAGGTGCCGTACGAAGACCCAAAAGGACCCATGGAAGCCTGTCCACCCAGCCCGTGCCTTGAAGGCTGGCTCGCAGTGCGGCTTTGAGCGACCTGTGGAATCGTTCGCACAGGCCGTTCGCCTGTGGATGGTAGGCAGTGGTGCAATGTAGCTTGACACCGAGCCCCTGAGCCACAGCGTTCCAGAGCTCCTAAGAAAACTGCAGCCCACGATCAGACGAGATGTCCACCGGTACCCCGAAACGGGCGACCCAAGAGGAGATGAATGCCCTGGCGACATCTGCGGAAGTGGTGGATGACAAAGGAACCACCTCCGGCCATCGAGTGGTGCGGTCCATCATTGTAAGAAGATGAGTAAACCCGTGTGAAGGCGGAAGTGGCCCCACCAGGTCCACATGCACATGATCAAACCTACGTTCCGGAACAGCGAAAGTGGCCAATGGAGCCTTGAAGTGACGCTGCACCTTGGCCTTTTGGCAGACCACGCAGGTGTTGGCCCAGTCGCGAACATCTATGTGCATGCCCCGCCACACGAATTTGGACGACATCAGCCGTTGCGAGGCCTTCATGCCAGGGTGCAACAACCCGTGTATGGCGTCAAAAACTTTTCGGCGCCAGGCGACCGGGACGATAGGACGAGGATCTCCGACGGAGACGTCGCAGAGTAGCGTAGTGCCCACAGCATGGAATTTGATGTCGGCCGCTTGGAGGCTAGAGGGGTTGGTTCTGTAAGATTGGACCTCCGGATCCGAGGCTTGATCCGCAGCCATGAGGGCATAGTCGATGCCGAGCTGGACTGCATGAACGGTCGCGCGGGAGAGGCAATCCGCCACCAGGTTGTCTTTACCGGACACATGCTGAATGACAGTGGTGAATTCTGAGATAAACGTCAACTGACGTTGTTGCCGAGCTAACCACGGTTCGGCGGTCTTGGCCATAGCGAACAGTTTGGGTGGAGGTAAGGAATAATAAGGGGAAAAAAACACTAGTGGGCGTAGTCTATAGGCCTCCGAACAGTTGCAACTCTGTTGGACGGAGTATCAATCAGGAAATAGTTGAGGCTTGTAATAAGGGAACATCTATAATTATGGGGAATTTTAACTGTCATATTAATTGGACAAATCAAATTGGGCAGGGCTGCCTTGAGGATGAGTTCATTGAGTATATTAGGGATGGGTTTCTTGAGCAGTATGTAACTGAACCGACCAGGGGGCAAGCAACCTTAGATCTGGTCCTGTGTAACGAGACAGGATTAATTAAAAATGTCCTAGTAAAGGATCCCCTTGGAATGAGTGACCATAACATGGTTGAATTCCATATTCAATTAGAGGGTGAGAAGGTTGGATCTCAAACAAGCGTGCTAAGCTTGAATAAAGGAGACTATGAAGGTATGAGAGCGGAATTGAGTAGAGTGGATTGGGAAAATAGATTAAAGGGTAAGACGATACATGATCAGTGGTGTACATTTAAGGAGTTATTTTACAACTTCCAAAAAAAATATATTCCACTGAGAAGAAAAGGGTGTAAAAGAAAAGACAGCCATCCGTGGCTAAGTAAAGAAATTAAGGATAGTATTCGACTAAAAACAAGGGCATATAAGGTAGCCAAATCTAGTGGGAGGATAGAGGATTGGGAAAACTTTAAAAGACAGCAAAAAATAACAAAAAGATTGATTAAGAAAGGGAAGATAGATTATGAAAGTAAATTAGCAAAAAATATAAAAACAGATAGTAAGAGTTTTTATAGTTATATAAAAAGAAAAAGGGTGGCTAAAGTAAATGTTGGTCCCTTAGAGGATGAAACCGGGAAATTAATGGTGGGAAATATGGAGATGGCAAAAACGCTGAATGAATATTTTGTATCAGTCTTTACAGTAGAGGACACTAAGAATATCCCAACACTGGACAAACAGGGGGCTATAGGGGGGGAGGAGCTAAACACGATCAAAATCACTAAGGAAGTGGTACTCAGTAAAATAATGGGACTCAAGGCGGATAAATCACCTGGACCTGATGGCTTACATCCTAGGGTCTTGAGGGAAGTGGCAGTAGGGATTGTGGATGCATTGGTAATAATTTTCCAAAACTCCCTGGACTCAGCAAAGGTCCCGGCAGACTGGAAAAATGCTAATGTAACACCCTTATTTAAAAAGGGCAGTAGACAGAAGGCTGGAAACTATAGACCGGTTAGCCTAACATCTGTGGTAGGTAAAATTTTGGAGTCCATTATTAAGGAGACAGTAACAGGACATTTAGATAATCATAATTTAATAGGACAAAGTCAGCATGGTTTTATAAAGGAGAACCAGTGGACGTAGTGTATTTAGACTTCCAAAAGGCATTTGACAAGGTGCCACACAAAAGATTATTGCTTAAGATAAAAAATCACGGGATTGGGGGTAATATTCTGGCATGGATAGAGGATTGGCTACCTAACAGAAGGCAGAGAGTTTGGATAAATGGTTCATTCTCAGACTGGCAATCAGTAACTAGTGGTGTTCCGCAGGGGTCAGTGCTGGGTCCCCAACTCTTTACAATCTATATTAACGATTTGGAGGGGGGGACCGAGTGTAACATATCAAAGTTTGCAGATGATACTAAGATGGGAGGGAAAGTAGTAAGTGAGGAGGACATAAAAAACCTGCAAGGGGACATAGACAGGCTAAGTAAGTGGGCAGAGATTTGGCAGATGGAATACAATACTGGAAAGTGTGAGGTTATGCACTTTGGCAGGAAAAATCGTAGAGCAAGTTATTGGCCCAGTAATTCCTGTCGGGGGCTTGCCGCGCGTGTAAGCCCCGATGTGCACTTACCCGGCGCGCCGACATCTGAAACCTGGCCCGCCGTGGATTTCCTGTAAGTGGCCCGGTTCTGATCTCGGCGCGCTGTGCTAACCTGACCCAGCGGCGTAGTTAGTGCGATGTGCCGGCTGGGATCAGGTGAGCACTGTTCAGCCAATCAGGGGAGGGGAAACTTCATTCATAAGTTTGATAGTAAAGACTGTCAAACTCATGAAAAGTACGGCACCCCAAAACACTACTTAAACTTTAAATAAAATTTTAAAAAGCATCCCAATAATTAAATTAACTATGAATAACTTTAAAAAACTATTTTAAACAATTAATCAAATTTTTGAAAAAAATAAATTTTTACAAAATAGGGTCTAAAACTACTTACCTTACTGTAGATTCTTTAAAAATAATAAACCTGTGGGAAAAAAAATTCTAAATTGTACTAAAAGACCACTTACCTGTAAAACTAAGTACTTACGTGTGGTTTTTCAATGCGTAAAAACCGGAGCCCTTTACACATGCGCAAATCTGTAAAAATACAGGAAATCCAAGTCGCACGCGCTGCCCAATACCACGCATGCGTTCAGCCTCTTAACCCCTTAGGTCAGAGGACAGGAAATGCCGGTTTTCAGCGCATGCGCTGTGCATGCTGAAAACCGGCAATTCCTCCTGGCACACGCGTGAGTACCCTGTCCGTACTCACGCGTTGTGACAGGAATTACTGGGCCAATATCTTAATGGCAAGAAACTGGAAAGTACTGAAGTACAAAGGGATCTGGGGGTCCTGGTGCACAAAACTCAAAAGGTTAGTATGCAGGTGCAGCAAGTGATTAAGAAGGCCAATGGAATGTTGGCTTTCATTGCTAGGGGGATAGAATATAAAAATAGGGAGGTGTTGCTTCAGTTGTACAAGGTATTGGTGAGACCGCACCTGGAATACTGCATACAGTTTTGGTGTCCATACTTAAGAAAAGACATACTTGCTCTCGAGTCAGTACAAAGAAGGTTCACTCGGTTAATCCCGGGGATGAGGGGATGGACATATGAAGAGAGGTTGAGTAGATTGGGACTCTACTCATTGGAGTTCAGAAGAATGAGAGGCGATCTTATTGAAACATATAAGATTGTGAAGGGGTTGGATCGGGTGGATGCGGGGAGGATGTTCCCGATGATGGGTGAAACTAGAACTAGGGGGCATAGTCTTAGAATAAGGGGCTGCTCTTTCAAAACTGAGATGAGGAGGAACTACTTCACTCAGAGGGTGGTAGGTCCGTGGAATATGCTGCCCTAAAAATTGCTTGGAGGTGGGATGGAGGCGGGGTTGGGCGCGCCCGCCAGTTTTTGCAATTTTAACCCCCCACACGCCTCCAATCCTGCCTCAACGGCCCGATGAAAATCGAGCCCCGAGGGTGTTTCACAACTTATATGGAAAATCTCAGTCGGTTTAGAACAGATTTAAAATTGAGAAATTAAAAGTTAGGATATTTGGGGACAAATATAGTTGGTACAGCACTATTGCCAGAACACACACAAGATTTGAGATTCGGTGTAAAGTGAAAATGCCGTTGTCGCTACGCATATTCCACTAGCAGAAGCAACAAAGTCATCATGCCAGTTTTCTTGAAACACATCCTGGCTACTTTGCTGTGCACACACCCTGTGTGTCACCGGATTCGATTAAGAAAATATGGTCACCCTAACCTACATGTGTCCTTCCTCTGGCATTCTCTGCCTAAACCTCTCTGCCTCTCTTTTCTTTAAAAGACCTCAAAACCCATCTCTTCAATCATTTTCTGGTCATCCCTCGGAAACTCTCCTTTCCTGGCTCAGTGTCTGTTTCCATAGGCCCTGAACCAACCTCCTATGGGGCTTCCTACCCTCGGTCCTCACAAGTCGTTCCTTTCTAGCCCTTACTTCAGCCAGTAAAACATCCATGGATGCATCTCAGAATGTGGAAATCCTTCCTGCTGCTGATCGCCCCTCCCCCAAGACTTTTCTTCCTTCATTCTTCTATTTGTGGCTGCTCCTCTCAAACAAGAGATGTCTCCTTTTAATTAGCTGTAGCCGCAATCGCCCTCTTAGCGGTGCTAAACCAACTTCTAACCTACTCCCCATATATAATATACTAGCAAGAGTGCCCGGCAGTGCCGAGGCTTTTTCGAGGGCATGTTGTTGTCGGAAGAGAGAGAGAGAGCGACTGGGGGGGAGAGAGAGAGCGACTGGGGGGAAGAGAGAGAGCGACTGGGGGGAAGAGAGAGAGCAACTGGGGGGAAGAGAGGGCAGGGAGGGAGAGGGTGGGGAGGGAGAGGGCGGAGAGGGGGAGGGCGGGGAGGGGAGGGGGGAGGGAGAGGGTGGGGAGGGAGAGGGCGGAGAGGGGGAGGGCGGGGAGGGGAGGGGGGAAGGGGGGAGGGGAGGGGGGAAGGGGGGAGGGGAGGGGGGCGGTGGAGGGCGGGGAGGGGGGGAGAGGAGGGGGGGAGAGAGACAGAGGGAAGGAGAGAGAGAGAGGGCGAGTGGCCCGCGGCCGCAAATGGAACCAAGCCCCGAGAACAGGCGTGAGCCGGCTTGAGGCTGAGAGACGGCCACGCCCGGTTGGCGGGGTAACCCTTCCCCCCTTCCGAGCCCCCGTCCTCCCGAGCACCGGCCGCGTCGCCCCGCCCCGCACTCCACTCCCGAGAGCCCCGCTCTCCGAGCCCCGCCCGCCCCGCAGTCCCGAGAGCCCCGCTCTCCGAGCCCCACCCCGCCCTCCCGAGAGCCCCGCCCCCCCGAGAGCCCCGCTCTCCGAGCCCCGCCCGCCCCGCAGTCCCGAGAGCCCCGCTCTCCGAGCCCCACCCCGCCCTCCCGAGAGCCCCGCCCCCCCGAGAGCCCCGCTCTCCGAGCCCCGCCCGCCCCGCAGTCCCGAGAGCCCCGCTCTCCGAGCCCCGCCCGCCCCGCAGTCCCGAGAGCCCGGCTCTCCGAGCAACGCCCCGCCCCGCACTCCCGAGAGCCCCGCCCCCCCCGAGAGCCTCGCTCTCCGAGCCCCGCCCGCCCCGCAGTCCCGAGAGCCCCGCTCTCCGAGCCCCACCCCGCCCCGCCCCGCACTCCCGAGAGCCCCGCCCCCCCCACCCAAGCGCCGAACAGAGAGAGACGCCGCGTCTCAGCTGCTCCTGCTGCGCGCGCACCCTGACCCTCGTGGCTGACGCCGTTGCCCCGGGTAACGTGACACGGCGGGGGGAGGGCGGTGAGGAGCTTAGAAGAAGCCGTGGGAGAATTACCTAGGTCGGGCCTGGCTGGGCAAGAAACACCCAGGCTTTCAGGCCTAACAAAAACAGGGAAAGGTAGGAAAAAGAATCTTCAGGTTATAGAAAATATTTACAAATGAATGAAGTTTTTTTTTAAACAATTTAATAAATTCAATTTTATTTTGCTGGAAATGTATATTTGAAAAGAAAGACGCAGAAAGCAGGAAAAAGAATGGAAGCAAGATGGCGGCTACTCACCTCGGTTCAGAACGATAAGACCTCGAGGTCACTCTGTCGCTAATGAGCGGATAATGAGATGCTAATGAGCGGAATGTTGAAGGTTTTTCGGATACCGCGGGCGCGATTTTAGCCCGGCCGAAACGTAAATACGCTTAAGACCGTTTTGGAAAGGTAAGCTTTCTTTCGACGTAACGCACGCGTAGGTACGCTCTGTAACTTTCGAGCGCATAGCCGGACAAGCACACGTGAGGACAGACAGAATGACAGACAGACAGATAGAAGGACAGACAGATCGACCGATTTATATATATAGATAATTTTCCCTGGAGGAAAAACCACATTAACAGCAGAGTCATGTGGGCAGGTGGAAGGCCCAACCTACCACTAACCCACCAACCGGAGGAAAATATAGCCGTATCATTTCAGTGGTATCATATTTTCTAAAGGGTTCGACCTGAAACGTCAACTCAAATTTCTCTCCACAGATGTTGCCTGACCTGCTGAGTTTTTCCAGCATTTTCTGTTGTTATTTTGGATATTTGAGTGTTTTTTCTGTTTCTCTATATATGTAAATTATTTCCAAGTAATGACTGGGTTTTTAACATTTGTCTTACTTTCACAAAGCAAAATAAAATGAATGGATATTATACTTAGTTTATTTTTTTAAATATTACCATATCTTTATATTCGCCACAGGCAGCATTAATAACAAGTGCAGCATTTCCTATTTCATAATTTATTTCATAAAGCAAGTTAGAATAACATTTGAATAGCCATTCATCTTGATTATTATGTGTAGTTATTGCATTTGTTTGACAAAAAAGATAGAAATATAAATAAAGATATGAATAGGTGAAAAATAAATTTAGCATGGACTATCAAAACATAGTTTTTATATGTCTGGATATTAAATTAGATATAGGTTTTGCAACTAGTCAGTACATTCTGACGAAGGGTCATCGACCTGAAACGTTAACTCTGTTTCTCTCGCCAGAGATGCTGCCTGAACTGCTGAGTATTTCCAGCATTTTCTGTTTTTATTTCAGATTTCCAGCATCCGCAGTATTTTGCTTTTGCTGTACATTTTTGTCCTCTGTGTGTCACTGAGATTATTATACAATAGAGCTTTAATTTGCACTTCTCATAAACCATTTTTACATGGTTATTTAGTTCATGTTCTGGGAGACCAGCTCCCCACATTCCCATAGCTTAAACAAAACCATTCCCCACACCAACAGCAGAATCATTAAAAAAACTGGCATCTTCTGAAAATCATTGTCATGTTGGGGAATAAATTTTTAATCTGCACTTTACATACAATTCCAAATCTTTTCAGAAGTCATAAAGTTTATAAACTCCTGAGGCAGCCATTTGTCAAGGATGACAAGTAATTAATCAGAACAAGTTTTCCTTAATTAATTCACTTATTTAGAAATAAATTTGTACTGAAACATTTTATAGAATATAACAAAAAGTAATTTGAGATAGTCTGTAATATAATGCACTGCAGGGAACTTTAGGATATAGAACTTACTCCACAGGCGACCCCTTATTTCCGTCCCTCCATAACAGCCACCTCAACCATAGCCAAGAAGATAGATTAGCTAAATATATAAGGGGTCAAAACTGGTGAAAGTATTGCACAGATTATTTAAAATATCTGGAATTTGGCTTTGCTTTAAATTCTGCCTTGAAGGCAAAGGTGTACAGCACTGGTCACTCTTTAGCCTGTATAATAATCAAGACTCAGATCAAACTTAAAATCATCACAGTGGTAGGGTGAGAAAAGGCTGTTTGATACCTATTGGTATTGACAATTAACATTATATAAATTTCATTTTAATTGTTATTTCAGACTAAGCTAAGCTGTAGTTTATAAAAAACATGACAAATAATCAGACTTTTTGTGGACTATTAATATATAGACAAGACAGTAGGTCAGAATTTGCTGTAGCAGGGCACCTAACGGCATCTGCCATCAGTTAGACTTGCCACTGCACCCTTCAGCTCAAAACATTTTTGCCCACAAAGTTGCTGAAAGTGCGAGCTGATGACAAAGCAGCGAGGGAAACAGGGCATCTGGGGCCTGAGTGAACAGGGGAACCAACAGGGTATCTCCTTAACCAATGGGATTTAAGGATTGGGAAATAAACACAGGAAGGACTGAGAAGGAGGGTGGATTAAAGGGGCTGAATAAGGTATCTAAAGAGAAATAGAGAGAGGGAAAGCAAGATTGGATTAAGTGAGAAAAAAGACTGAAAATATTTTTTTTTTGGACATTTTTAAAATTTCCCCGAAAAAATAAAAACCTGAAGGAATGGGACTCGCTTGTAATAGTTACTTTTCAGTGCCAGGGAGCTTGATTGGCAGTCATTAGCACTGACAAGACCTAACTTTCTGTGACAAATTTAATGGGTAAATATTGCAAGTTCCTAAAAAAAGGGGAGGCTAAGGGCGAGATGCTGTTTTCGCAAAGCTAACGGTGGAGCAGCACAACTCGGACAGAAACTTTTGGATATTTCCATTTAACCACACATCTGCTCTTTGCCTTAAGTTACTTTACCATTTACCCATAAATAATGGTGAGTGCCAGTAGCCTTGCCATTATTTTGACAGTAAATTCTGGCCCTGTTTGAATCTGCTGTTAAAAAAAATCAATATTACATGACCACTCCAATTTATAGTTCCATACCGAACTATATGCCATTACTAATAAGGCAACCAAATGAAAGTAAATATTTATTTTTTTAAATATCAGTGAATTGATATTTACCCATGGTCAGCTTTTGAACGTAAGCTTTTTTTATACAAGATCTCGACGGAGTTGGGAGGCAGACTTTAGAAACTGGCTCATAGAGTCACCCAGTGGTCAGGGCTTGCAACTATAATTGTGACATTAAGCATAAAAAAAAATTGAATAGGAAATGTTAACATAACAATTTACAATGGTAAATGTTGATTCAAAAGCATGATGATAATAAGTAAACTTTGCTGAAGGGAACTATGTAATATTTTTAATATTACTAGTCAATCACCTGTGCAATTACATTCAGAGAGTAAAGATTAAATATAGGGCTGGATTTTCTCAATGGGGGCGGGACTGCTGGTTGTCGGGTTTCAGTCCCGCCCCCAACGACGTCCAACCAACCCACGCTATTTTCCCTTGATTGACCTTGTTAAGCCCACCCTGCGAGCTTAGCCGGACAATTAAGGGAAAGCCGGTGATAGAGGACGTCAGTGTATGACGTTTCATCTGTCAAAAATTTTTGACAGATGAATTGTCAGCGTTTGACAGCTTTGAGAGGCTGTCAAACACTGACAATCTCTGTTCGAAGGTGAGCTCTTGTACTGAAGACTCACCAAACCTCTCTCCTTAGCAGAAATTGGAGAATGCAGCTGCCATTGAGATGAGGCTCCTCCAGATCCCCAAGGGTTGAAGCATGCAGGAAGAAGCAAAGGTAAGCAAACTTTTCCTAACACTTTACACTCACCTCTCCACATTTGCACCCATCACTCACCTCCACAGCGGACTTTTCGCACTCTCACCCCCGCAGACCTACTGCTCGCCTCTCTGACCCTGGCACTTGCAGGGGTAAAATGGGGATAAGACTCTTAACTGCCTGCTAACTACCTGTTAATTGGCTGTAATCCCCTTCCCGCCTCGAGGAGACGGGTCCCTGCGTGAGTCGGGGACCCACCTTCCGGGAAGATGGCACGGAGGCAGGTTGGGAGTGGGTTCGGTACCCGCTCCCAGTTTCTGCCATTTTCCCAGCAGTCCCGCCTCCATACCCGCCTCCCCAGGGCTGGCAAAACTCCCCCCGTAGTCTTCAGGTGAAATGGGGTTAGAGGACAAGTGCTAATTGAACCAGGGCATGCAGACGCAATTCAGTCCTCTTTTCAAAGTCATACATTGTCCTTATTTTTATACAATACATTGATTTTATATTATTATTTATAGTTGGAAAGCAAAATTTACAGCAGTAGAGCTGGTTGGAGCATAGGAGTATCTCTGCAGTACAGGCAGATTGGGGGAAATTTTAACCCCAAAAAACGGGTGGGTTGGGTTTGGGTGGAAAGTTTAAGGGGGAAAAATTCAGTTGGGTAGTGCCTCCAGTTAGCACCTGGCAGGGGCACTAACAGGGCGCTGATGCAGTAGCGGCGAGGCGAATCCTGTGACGCACGCCAAATCCGGCCCCCCTGTAGTGCCGCTGCTACGCGTTACCGCCAAAGACCTCAGCGCCAGGCAGATCGTGATGTCAGTGGATGTGCAACGTTCACTGGGCGCCCAATCTGCAAAATTCATTGTCGCCCCCCCTGCCTTAGTGCCTCGCACTGACAGTGACAGGAAGAGGAGGCATCAAGCAGGCAGATGCCGGCTCCAGGGGCACTACTTAAAGGGCTCATGAGTAATTAGTTGCAGCTGACATGTTAGTGCTGTTTCAATGCTTCCTTGTCAGTTTGACAGTTTTGCAACAGTTTAATTCAGGCATTTAAAGGTTGTTTAGTATCAGGAGTGTTGTGGCTACTAACAATTAGTTATATTTATTCTCACAACATATCAAAGTGCTACACTTGGTTACATTAATGGGGGCTGTACTGGCAGTCGACCTCGCCCTCCAGGATCTACGGTGGAGGGAGCGGAGGCAGCGAGAAAGATTGGAACATGTGGCTAGAAGGAGGAGAAGGGCCATGACGGCTGCTTGGGTCATGCGGCTCCTTATCCTTGACCTGCTACTGCTGCCTGAGAGGGCTGCACAGCCAGCAACGATGAAAATGAAGTTCTGCAGCATCAATGAACCTCCCCTTTAAGAACTGGAAAGAGCCTGTGGCAATGATGACTTGTGATTAGACTGCACCGGATATTGGTCAGCACTTCAAGTTTAACGCCACTGAGATAGGCATTCGCGCTTGATTTAGCGCTCTAATCCTTTCTTTGTGCAATGAGACTTAATTTTGCGTACAGTCTGAAGCATTACCGTGTGGCGCTAATTCTCAAACTTTTCAAAAGTTACCGCCCATTCCTGGGCTATAATGAATTGCTCCCCTTAAGTGTTTAAAATCTGAATTCCAACCAGAACCAGCCTCCAATTCGCGTACATTCAGTTATAACAGAGGCGGGACAGGGGAGGGGCAGCCAACCCACTCCCAGGAGGCGGGTCGCCCATTTAAATATTATAATGAGGCTGGCGTGCCTCAGATTTAACCACCATTTTAAATTTAACAGTGGCTGTTTGGGTTTTGCAGGTCTCGTGAATTCCGCCAGCTAATGGAAGGCGAGGATTGCAGTATCTAGGAGGTAAGTGTCGTTACACTTAGCCCTTGGATCCAGTGTCCCTGCCTAACCCACCCCCCATGATCAGAGTCCCCCCCCCATGAGGCCTCCGATCCCCCCAACGAGGCGTCCCCCCCACTCCCACCAATGATCTTCCGGACCCCCAATATTGTCTGCCTCCCCCCGATAATCCTCCGGCCCCCCGATGTCGTCTGCCTCTCCCCCCGATCATCCTATGGCCCCCTGATGTTGTCTGCCTCCCCCCACCCCCCATGCTCCTCCGGCCCCCTGATGTCATCTGCCTCACCACCCCCCCCCCATGCTCCTGAAGCCCCCCAATGTTGTCTGCCTCCCATCCCACCCCACCCCACCCTGATCATTCTCCGACCTCCCGATGTCGTCTGCCTCCCCCCAATCATCTGCCGGCCCGCCAATGAGCCCCCGGCCCCCACACAATGGTCCTCCTGCCCCCCGATGAGCCCCCGGCCCCCACGTGATGCTCCTCCAGCCCCCCAATGAGCCCCTGCCCCCATGTGATGCTACTCCAGCCCCATGCGATGCTCCTCCAGCCCCCCAGTGATGAGCCCCTGGCCCCCACACGATCCATCCCGCCCTCCTCTCTGCGGCCTAGTGCGGCATGCCTACCCGCCCTCAGCCAGCCAGCCTCTCCATCTAGCTGGTTGCGGGTGGGAAACAGAGATTTCAAATGCAAATCAGGTCCAATTAAAGCTAGTCTCCACTACTTAAAGACAGTCTAGCCTTGCACGAACTTGGGCCCCCTGCTGAGCGTTCAGCCGCTCAGCAGCATGTCCAGCACTGGGCGGAAAGCGACAATCATTATAATTAGCAGACAGTACGAAGGTCGCGTGCTGTCTACATTCCTATCAATGAGCGTGGGGTGATCACGTATAACAATTCTTGCCGTCTTTTCGGGGGCGATCCAATTTTTAGCCCTAAGTGTTTGTCCACTAATATCGCCAACAGTAATTATTAGGCTCATGTTCTTAAAATCATTTCACACAACATTAAGTTTTCTTCAACTTTTATCTGCCATCTATACAGTGTCCCTCTCTATGATTAAGGAATTTTTTTTTCTCTACAACATCCACACCCCGCCCCAAAAAACTTCTAAAAAAAACATCAGCATCGAGATGGTCTGCCTATTCATATTTTTTCCTTTTGTTTTTCTTCTTCTAATTGCTCCTTTAATGAAGGTATTGATTAATACTCAGGTAAAGCTCCATAAATGCTGCCACTCCCCAAGTGCCGATTCTTCACATACAAATCTGGAATGCGAGCATTATTAGGCTTTTAACTTAGGGGAGGAGCAGGATGTAGGGATTACAGGCAAAGTTCAATTCTACCCAAATCCAACATCCATAGATGATTAGAAGAGGAAACCTTGACTGATTTATTTCATCTAGACTGGGACACACTAAGTCACTACTGAGATCAGCTAATTCAGTGCATACTAGGGATTCAACCTGGAAGTTTCCTGATCTGTTGGACTTAGTAACACACCAAACCATGCATTTACAAACTGAATCTTCATGGAGCCCTACCCACTTCTTCTTCCCACAAATTGGAAATGTTTGCTAAAAGTGAAATTCTGTATAAATGTGTTGAAGACTATCTCATCCCATTTTAGATGTGTGACAAATTATGGTATGAGCCAAGAATAACTTGAACCATTTCCAACAGTATCTGATTCAGCTTAAATCTAGTTAGATAATGGCACATTATGAATATATCAGAATATTTAAAGGAACACTTTTTACAGAGTTTCAAACTTTCAGCCATGACTTGAAATTACAATCTTCCAAATTTTGCACAAGTCCAGTACGTCAAAGCCAAACAGCTTAGTTTCTAAACAATAGTCTCCAAACTGTTATTGCATTAATGATTGTCCAACACTATAAACAAATTGGCCTAGAAATTGTTTCACGCTGGCGTGAGTCGGCCCGAGACCCACCAGATACTGGGCCTCGGGACTCATTACGAGACTGCCAAGCTGCAGAGACCTGTTGGGCATCCCCAGGTAGCTCGCCGGCGAAGAGGATTCCAATTTTGATGCTGCATTGCCAGCAGCGGTCCTCAGGTAGGCCTTGGGGGAAAGGGGAAGCGATCGGGACAGAAGGGGGCGACCAGGAGAGAGGAAGGGGGGCAGTGGTCAATAGAGGGAGGGGGCAGTGATCGGGAGAGGAAGGAGGCAGCGATCAGTAGAGAGAGGGATACAATAAATGGGAGAGGGAGGGTGCCGAGTGGGGGCCAGCAACGGTCTTCGGCACTGCAGTGGAACATAACGTTTTGGTGGTGGCCTTCAGCCACCACAGGTCCCTTTAGCCCCCATGTAGACCACATTTTCCTGAATGCAGGGCAGCCCACTCTTACAAGGGAGGCTCTTAGACATTAGGCCCCTTGGTTGCATTTGCATAATGCCTTTTTTTCTGCCTTTACAATATGGTAGGCAGCACATTTCTGGCATGTTAATGAGTGCACACAGGCACGACGCTATTAAATTTCTAATTTGTAAATTTTATGTACACTCTCAAGTTCTTTCCACCATTGGAGAACCTTTAAATGTGCCAGAATTGTATTTCTCTACAGAGATGTTGAATATAACAAAAATTAAAATGTCATTACTGTACTTCTACACAGAACCAAATTATTTTCCTAATTAAAATGATTAGCCAGAAGGTAGAAAATAAAAAGTGCATAAAAACCTCAAAACATAGCAGTCAACAGACCATAAAAACATTCCAGAAAGAGGATTGCAAAGGAAAAAAAGTTATTTGTTTTCAGAAACCAATTCATATGTACGTTTATTTTCTATTCTTTTATATTTTTTACATTCCAGGTATTGGAATAGTATAAAATATTACCCGTTTGTTTTTTTTAATCCTTTTTCTCCAAGAAATACTGTAAAACCAGAATTTTTTGGTATTTAAGTTCTTGCTACCTGATCACAGTACAAGCTTAAGGTGAAGATAGACACAGAAAAGCTTAACTTACATCAGCAGGAGTGTAAAACCATTAAAGTGCAATATCAAGTTAGCACCAAAGTACCATGCTTACCCGTGAGAGCTGTGCTTTTATTAACATATACCTGCTATCTGTTTCATTTTTGTGACACTACTTGGTTGCTATTAAATGTGATACAGTTCTGGTTCTTTTATCCTCATTTCACTCTCCCTCAGTCTTTTCCTGCTACAATCTACAAATGTTTAAAATCTAAGCTTGATATTGCTTAACGGCCACATGTTGATTTACTGCGGGGTAAATGTTCATCTTTCACACTCCTAGTACAAAGCTTCACATGTTGGAAGTGCATGAAGCTCTAAACTTGAAGTACAAAAAATGAAAATTTACTCTCCTCATCTCCTACTGTTTTCAAAATGAGTGGCATTTTGCACTCTTAACCTTCAATCCTTAACCTAGGTTTCGCAATAAAACAAAACCAAAAGAGAAGTTATGCTAAACCTGTATCGAATCTTGATTAGACCACACTTGCCGTACTGTGTGCAATTCTGGTCGCCATATTATAAAAAGGATATAGAGGCACTGGAGAGGGTGCAAAAAAAACGTACAAGGATGATACCAGAAATGCGAGCTTATACCTATCAGGAAATAATTCCCAGATTGCTGAAACACCTTTAAGGTTCTAATGACAGAGAGAAATGACTATAGTTTACTACTGACAATTGAAATACTGGATAATTTGAATCTGAATTAGCTAACAAAGCCTCTAGTACTGTTATTCCAGTTGTTTTATTTGAATTACTGGATAAATCAATTTTTTAGTGCATGAAATAAGTTGGAATTATCAGGAGTAGACTGCATCCTATAAGCTTTCAATAACTTTTTAAAAGTCATTGCCAGTTGGAGACCAGTACGTTAAAGCACACATGAATGGAGCTCTAATTTCCCTGATTTGTAAACTATGCCATCAGGCAGAATAACTCTACCCTGTTTATTTACACCATTCCAAAAATTGGAACAGTATCGAATTAAAGATTAATCCTGAAGTTCTGATGACAGGTCATCGACCTGAAACGTTAACTTTGTTTCTCTCTCCAAAGATTCTGCCTGATCTACTGAGTATTTCCAGAATTTTCTGTTTTTATTTCAGATTTCCAGCATCCGCAGTATTTTGCTTTTGTATTCATTCTTGAGTCCAGTTGTCTGCATTTTGATGTTTATGGCTGTTCTTTTTTTTCATTTATTTTCTCTGGGAAATATTAGCAAACTGGATTTTTTCTGTTTAAGTCCCATCTTCCTGGGCATGTGAAATATAGTGTTACTTATTTCAATTTACATCCGTCTCCCTCAGGCTCACCAGCACTTTAATTTTAATCAGCAGTGCACGTATAGTGTTGCTGCTTTGCCATTCCCCAGCTGCCCGAGCGTGAAGTAAGCCATAGGTAGTAGCAGGTACAGTATCCTCCTGGTCTTTTAGCCAACATGTATACTGTTGAGCGCAGCTGTTGTAATACTGGTTGGTTACCGTACTCTCAGGCAGCAGGGGAAAGGCAGTTTGCCAGCACTTCACATGTGTGACTTATTAAAATTAAAGCATCAGTGGAAAACACAGTGTGGCCAAACATAATTGTACAATGAAAGAGGTAACAAATTATTTGAAATGTATTAATTTTTCACTTTTTTTTTTCTTTGTGGGACAATGATGCATAAATACAGCAAAATAATTTATTGGCAATTAACCCATTTTACAGTACCAAACAATTTATATTTCATCTTGATAGGAAACTACCTACTTTTTAAACAAATTAGTATAGGCTAAAATGTAAGATTTGGATTGTTTAGTTGACTTTACTGCTGAATAGACCCTCAGCTGAATAAAGAATTCTATACACGTTAAAGGTATTTTGCACTAGGAGCAAAATTTATTGTTGCTGATTCTGAACCAAATGTTTATTATAGGGGACTAACCTTTAATGGAGAAATGTGAGCATGTGACACGTATCCAAGGATATTCTCAATCTGTGATAAATTCTTCTCAGACACATGAACAAGCTCAGGGCCTTTGACTTCATTGGTTAGCCTTGGTAAGCTGTAATCTTGTGGTGGTGTATCCTCATCTTGATAGTGATACTTCTAAAAAAAACAACAGAAATTAAATGATTAAGATGAATTGGGAAAGCACTGGAAATTCACTTTCAGTTTAAATTCTTAACATGTTGTTGCAATGGATACAATAGATGCAATGTTCTCTGCCTCAACAACTTCCTGTGGCAAAGCATTCCATGCTCTAACAAGCCTCGATGTAAATAGTTTCCCCAAAATTCACTTATAAATTCACTCTCTGGACCCACAGTCTCTGGTTATAGTCCTCCTGTTCCTCCTCCTCCGTTACAATAACAAGCAGGGTTAGAGAAAGCAAAAGAACCACTTTTATTTCTAAATTCAACTGTAAAATAGTCGTCTGCAGTAACAGGATGAGAATGGCTTCAGTGCTTCCGGGAGCAGCTGATTTACACATGCTTCAGATGATTACAGGTGCCTTTGAACATGAAAGGTTGGTCACCATTTGAAGAGAGCCTCTAAAAAACTGCAATTGCATGAAACTTGCATCTGTAACTTGGGGGTGGGGCCAGTATTATGGGCAGAGACGCATTTGGGTGGAGGGATCGATAGACGATCATAAATGATCAAGGAGATTTGGCCATATTGTACTTTTTTTTAAAATTCATTGATGGGATGTGGGCGTCGCTGGCTGGCTAGGCCTGCATTTAGTGCCCATCCCTAATTGCCCTTGAGAAGATGGTGGTGAGCCGTCTTCTTGAACCGCTGCAGTCCATATGGTGAAGGTACACCCACAATGCTGTTAGGAAGGGAGTTCCAGGATTTTGGTCCAGCGACAGTGAAGGAACGGCGATACAGGTCCAAGTCAGGATGGTGTGTGGCTTGGAGGGGAACTTGTAGGTGGTGATGTTCCCATGCGTCTGCTGCCCTTGTCCTTCTAAGTGGTAGAGGTCGCGGGTTTGGAAGGTGCTGTTAAAGGAGCTTTGGCGAGTTGCTGCAGTGCATCTTGTAGATGGTACACACTGCAGCCGTGGTGCGCCGGTGGTGGAGGGAGTGAATGTTGAAGGTGGTGGATGGAGTGCCAATCAAGCGGGCTGCTTTGTCCTGAATGGTGTCGAGCTTCTTGAGTGTTGTTGGAGCTGCACTCATCCAGGCAAGTGGAGAGTATTCCATCACACTCCTGACTTGTGCCTTGTAGATGGTGGAAAGGCTTTGGGGAGTCAGGAGGTGAGACACTCGCCGCAGAATTCCCAGCCTCTGGCCTGCTCTTGCAGCCACAGTATTTATATGGCTGGTCCAGTTCAGTTTCTGATCAATGGTAACCCCCAGGATGTTGATAGTGGGGGATTCAGCGATGGTAATGCCATTGAATGTCAAGGGGAGATGGTTAGAGTCTCGCTTGTTGGAGATGATCATTGCCTGGCACTTGTGTGGTGCGAATGTTACTTGCCACTTGTCAGCCCAAGTCTGAATGTTGTCCAGGTCTTGCTGTATATGGACACGGACTGCGTCAGTATCTTACATGCATAACTCACTCACAGCCAAAATTCTATGATCTTCTAGGCTGTATATTTGCTTTTCACCCCAATTGCACGTATTTCTGGGCACAAATACACATGTGAAGGAATAAGCCATATAACCTATTCAGAAAAATACACCATTCTATGAAAGAATTCTGGCCTTATTAAAACATGACAAACTGGGTCTGGAAATCTAGAAACCTAACTATGAAAAAGCTGTGATAGCATTCTGGCTATTGAGATAACATAGTTGTTGACACTGAATCAATAACCTTATTGAAACAGAAGGTCAAAGGCTCCTGACAGTCTGAACCTTTGGGAACAAGACAGTAGTTCACCCTGTACAAGGTGTTCTAAATTACACCTCATAAAGAAGCACATAAAAGTAATAAACATCTGCCTTCATAAAAATGATACCAAGTAAAGCGCACCTGCTGTTACACTGTTTTTTATGATAAATTTAGAACACCTAGAGGAGAGACATGGTTCTGTAGTGCTACCAGCTGAGGTGACTGTAAGAATTGCAGGGGTCAGCAGAAAAATGACTAGAGATAATTAGCTTACATCAGCAGAAAACCTTAAAGGAAATACCACTGGAAAAGGGTATAAATATTGAACTCTCAAATGGGATAGTAGACTTGCTTTAAAGGGGCAAAGCGATTCTCGGCTTCAGAGATAGCTCTGTAAGTCTCCAACTCTTTGTACCTCGAGGATCAACGGTACAGTATTTAATTTTGGTGGATATCCTGTAGAAAACGAAGAACTGTAAAACTGTAGTGAAGTTAAGATTTCAGGGTAGGTTCTCTGATAATAGAATTGTAAACTTTCTTTCTTTGGAACTGTTAATGTTGCAATTGACTCACCAACTGTAAATTATATGTCAGTTCTTTAATAAATCTATATATTTTTAGAATTGTCTCACATAATACTTCTGTATCAAACTCGCGAACTCAATCTCTGTACACTCTTTGGTGAGAAGTTGCAGAACTCTGGGGGAATTTTCCAGACCCTCATTGTGATAAAAATAATAACTTCCGGGAAGTTATGTCATCACTTCCTGTGAACTGTGAACTATGAACTGTGTACATACCTCACTTCCTGTCATATGTCACTTCCTGTTGGATTGGTATAAATACTGGTCTGTTCAGTATTGTAAGAGGCTTCTACCAGAGGCATGGTAAAGACCTCTCTTGTATATAGTGTGTTTATAAGTTACTTAAAGCTTACTTTAAAGTTACTTGATGGTAAGCCTCCTTTTTCTTACATCAATTTAAGTAACTTAGTATTTACACTCACAAATACTAGACCTTCGGACAAACTCGGAATTAAGGATCCAGGGAACCACCCATCATGGAGAAAATCCTTAGACCTATTCGTCTGGACTTGGACCCGAATGCACCAGCAGCTGGCAGGGTATGGAAGCATTGGTACCGTACTTTTGAGAATTTTCTGGATGAATGTGAAGCGGATGCTCCTGCTAGATTGAAGATACTTATCAATTATGTGACCCCAAAAGTGTTCGAATATGTTGATGAATGGGATAATTACGATGAGGTGATTCGGGCACTTAAGAAACTGTATGCCAAGACCCCAAATGAGGTCTATGCTAGACATCTACTGGCCACAGCCCAACAAGGGCCAGGGGAATCAATTGACGAATTCCTGCAAGAACTTCGCAGGCTCAGCATAGATTGTAACTTTCAGGCAGCCTCAGCTGAGCTGTACCGCCAAGAAATGATTCGTGATGCTTTCATCTGCGGGATTGCCTCTCCATTTATACGCCAGCGTCTACTAGAAAGTAAAACACTTGAGCTACAAAAAGCTTTTGACCTAGCTTGTTCTCTGGATTTGGCAAAGAGAAATGCAGACCTCTATCAGCTGCCCAGATCTCGATCTGCTGCTGTAGCTGCAACCAGACAATTCAAGCGGTCTCAGGTGAACCCCATCATGGGGGAATCTAATTCTGATAATTCTGATGAAGAAGAGGAGGATGACCCCACTTTAGCAGCCTCTTGGCAATCTAGGAAGGAATGCTTCTTTTGTGGAGATGCTTTTCACCCTAGGAAAACCTGCCCTGCTCGCAATGCAATCTGCAGTTATTGCAGGAAAAAAGGACACTTTGCTAAAGTTTGCCTATCAAGGGCCTCTACGAGGGCCAATCCAGCTAAGGCCTACCGAACTGCCCCAATTAGGGCCTATCAAGATGCTCCAGCTAGGACCTATCAAGCTTCCTCTCGAGCTCTCTCCCGAAGAAGCACACCGAGAGTTTTAGCCACTCTCTGTGCAACGACACCAATTACAGCTGCTTGCCCACAGAACCTGTCTCATGCAGCCACAAAAATTTCAATTAAAGGGCATACCTTAGATGCCTTAATTGACTCAGGAAGTACTGATAGTTTCATTAAGGAACAGATTGTTGCGAAATTGAAACTACATGTCTTCCCATCGGACCAGGCAATTGCGATGGCTCAGTCATCACTTAATACCAGAATCTCCGGCTTTTGTGTTGTTGATATGACACTTCATGGTCGTATGTATCCCTCCACCCGACTTTCGGTGCTCAAGGACTTATGTAGTGATCTCCTCTTAGGGCTGGACTTCCAAAAACAGCATAAGAAACTCACCATTGAGTTTGGTGGATCCAAACCCGGACTTACTATTTCTAATATACCGTCTAAATTACCGTTTTGTGCATTATCAGCAGCTTCACTTGATGAACCCTCATTATTTGCCAGTATCCCGCCTCAATGCAAACCAATAATAACGAAATCGCGGCGCTTTAATCAGGAAGACCAATCTTTTATTGCGGCTGAAATCTCTCGACTTCTAGCAGAGGATATCATCGAACCATGTTCGTCGCCCTGGCGGGCTCAAGTCATCATTGTCAAGAACCCTCTAAAACCTCACAAACAGCGGCTATGCATCGATTATTCGCAAACCATCAATCAATATGCCGACTTGGACGCCTACCCATTGCCACGCATTGATGATATGGTTAATAAACTGGCTGAATACAAAGTGTTCTCAACTTACGATTTAAAAAGTGCCTATCATCAGGTACCCTTGAAGGTCTCAGATAAGCAGTACACGGCCTTTGGGGCTAATGGACGGCTGTACCAATTTCGTCGCCTCCCATTCGGGGTTACTAATGGAGTGGCTGTCTTCCAACGGGCAATGGATGGCCTGGTTAAGCAGGAAAACCTAAGGGACACTTTTCCCTATCTTGATAACATTACCATTGCAGGTCACGATCAACAGGAACACGACGCCAACCTCCAAAAATTTCGGGATGCCCTCCATCGCCGTAATTTGACCCTGAATGAATCCAAATCTGTTGAGTCGCAACCGACCATCAACATCCTTGGCTACTGCGTAGGCAATGGTATCATTAAGCCAGACCCAGAAAGACTTCGCCCGCTCCAAGAGCTCCCGTCACCTAAGAATCCGGCTTCTTTACGTCGGGCTCTCGGTCTGTTTGCATACTACGCTAAATGGATTCCTCATTTTTCGGACAAAATCCAACCCTTGCTGCATGCTAGATCATTTCCACTGGGAACAGCGGCTGTTGCAGCCTTTAACCTTCTCAAAAAACAGTTGGAGAAAGCGGCTCTTCACTCCATCAATGAGAATCTCCCTTTCGTGGTTGAATGTGATGCCTCGGAGGTGGCGATCTCGGCTACTCTGAATCAGGAAGGTCGTCCTGTAGCATTTATGTCCAGGACCTTACAAGGTGCTGAGCTACATTATCCTCCGGTTGAGAAAGAAGCCACAGCCATCATAGAGGCAGTACGGAAGTGGAACCATTTTCTAGCTCGCCAGCACTTTACATTGATCACGGACCAGCGATCAGTCACCTTCATGCTCGATAATCGAAAACGAACCAAAATTAAGAATAATAAAATACAACTTTGGAGGATGGAACTGGCCTCTTTTGGTTATACCATTCTCTATCGGCCTGGCAAGGAGAATGTGGCCCCGGACACCCTCTCACGGGCATTCTGCTCCACTATGTCATCCTCTACTCTCATGGATGTCCACAATGGATTGTGTCATCCTGGCGTTACGCGCATGCTACATTTCGTACGATCACGGAATCTCCCTTTTTCTACTGGAGATGTAAAGAAAATATGCTCAGAATGCCGGCTTTGTGCGGAATTAAAACCTCAGTTCTTCCGCCCCTCTGATGGTATACTCATACACGCAACCCAACCGATGCAACGACTTAGCATCGATTTTAAGGGCCCAGTGCTCTCTGCAACTCGGAACACATATTTGCTCACCATGATCGACGAATATTCACGTTTTCCGTTTGCCTTCCTCTGCTCCAATATGCTGGCGTCCACAGTAATCTGTTGCCTTGAGCAGGTATTTTCTCTCTGTGGCATGCCGGCTTATATTCACTCAGATCGGGGTCCATCCTTTATGTCAAGGGAACTCAAGGACTACCTCTCAGAACGGGGAATTGCTACAAGCAAAACAACACCATACCATCCCATCGGAAATGGGCAGGTAGAGAGGTATAACGGTATCATCTGGAATTCCGTACGTCTCGCTTTAAGATCTCGGGGCCTACCAGACCAGCAATGGGAAACAGTGCTTCCGGATGCATTGCACTCTATACGGTCCCTGCTTTCTACAGCCACAAATACTACACCTCATGAGCGGTTCTTTGGATTCCAGCGTCGCTCATCTCATGGGACATCACTCCCGTCATGGCTAACTACTCCTGGACCTGTATTACTCCGAAGATACGTTCAGACGTCTAAAAATGACCCTCTCGTAGACGAGGTCGAACTAACCGATGCCAACCCCACCTATGCAAACATACGATATTCCGACGGCCGAGAATCTACCGTATCATTACGGGATCTGGCTCCCTGCCCACCAGGACCTAGTGGGACATCGGGTGATGGCATTTCACCAGGAAACTCTTGGGACCTATCGGGTACCCCTCTCCAGGATCCTGATTGGACACCAACTAGCTTGGTGCTGGTAGAACCCCGTGCTCAAGGTTGCGACCCTCCCAGTACCGCGCATGAAAGTACTGATCCGCCACAGACCAGCTCTGCACCTCCCTCTGAACAGAGGCAGTCCGACTTTGAACCTATTGGGGCTCGTACTCGAAGCCATGATCTCCCCGACCCTTCACAGGGCAATCCAGGCCACACGGACTCTGACCAATGGCCAACCGCATGTAAGCGGACCAGCGACCCTCTACGACGGGAATCCAAACGGGTGCGACTCTTCCTTGTTCGGCGGCTGCGGACCAAAAGGTAGACCACAGCCTCCTAAACCTGCAGGAGGGAAGAATGTGATAAAAATAGTAACTTCCGGGAAGTTATGTCATCACTTCCTGTGAACTGTGAACTATGAACTGTGTACATACCTCACTTCCTGTCATATGTCACTTCCTGTTGGACTGGTATAAATACTGGTCTGTTCAGTATTGTAAGAGGCTTCTACCAGAGGCATGGTAAAGACCTCTCTTGTATATAGTGTGTTTATAAGTTACTTAAAGCTTACTTTAAAGTTACTTGATGGTAAGCCTCCTTTTTCTTACATCACTCATAATATCAGGAACGTTACAGTCTAGCTAAACTTATTAAAAGTGCTATCTGGAGGATGGAAACATTTTCAGGTTGTTCCTTTCCTTTAGGGACAGATAGTCCAGACCTTTAGACCCAATTAAGCGTCTTTAGGATTCGGCTACCTCAAACTTTAGTTGAAAGTGAACATCTGAGGAATACGCCTGATCCGGGGTAGCCCTAAAGGGGCTAGAACTAGTAATTATCCCTTCAGTTGGCGCCCAACATAGATGTTAATGAGTTGATACAGAACCCTATACTTATATTTATATCTATATCCATCTCGTAGATTGTTAAGTATCGAAGGAGTGTTTTACTGACAGTGGTACTAAGACCCAGATTTAAGTCTCTAGAGATGACAAGTCCCTGATGAGGCCTTGTAGAACTTAAATCAGAACTCCCTCACCATTGAGGTCTAGAAATTTCTTATAAAGTTCATGTTAAACCCTAACTGAGGTTAGGTCCTGACGAAATGGCAAACCCTGTAGGAACTGGCCAAGTCTTTTTATCAGGAAATTCAAACGATTGCTTTATTAGGGGAAATAATCCAATCCCTGTACCTCCAAAAGACCAAGTAATAATTTTTTGATGGATCGTCAATGACGATTAAAAAAGGGACATCCCAACAATCCTCAGCTGGGATGGGGGTAGTAGTAGGGACTCTTCGAGATTCCTATTCGTTTTATCCAGAAGAATTACTATCCATACCCCTTGGCCATAAGACAGTGCAATATACTGAAGCTGCAGCATTACGGTATGCTTTAGAAAAGGCAGACCCTATTAAACCCACACTAATCTGTACGGATAGTGACGATTGTAAAAGAGGATATAACCAAGATCTAGTTTTCTGGGAACAAACAAGCTTTACCAATCATAAGGGTAAACCCATAAAACATAAGTAATTGTGGGAAGACATTCTCCGTTCGAGAATGGAGAAACAGAATTGTCAGGTGAATATGTAAACGGGCATACCACTGGGACAGTACACTCAAAAGGAAACAGTCTTGCAGACGAATAAGCGAAACGTTCGGTCTGCATGACACCCCCTCGAGAGGGGCCTGCCAATATTAGTGTAATCACTAGGGCAGAATGGGCAGCTAATCAGGACGAGGAACTGATTCAGCTATTAGACCCAACAAAAGAGAATCCACCATGATAGCCACCAAAGTACTTTTACTCAGAAACCCCTACGGGTATTGTGCTAGTTAAGTTACCCAAGGGAAACCGAGAAGTACCCCCGAGACACAAACGAGAACAGCTTGTAAAAGAAGCTCACGAGGACATAGGTCAAGCGCATTGTGGTGCCAGAACAACATTCTGCAAATTGACTCCCTTATATTGGTGGCCAGGCATGCTTAAGGCCTGTAAAACATACGTGACAAATTGTGAGCCATGCTATTTAACCAATAAGCCATCACTAATTAAGCCACCACCATTGGCTCCTGTGAAAGCTGATGAGCCAATGGGAAAATTCTTTATTGACTTTATTGGACCACTTCCCCCATCTTTGGGATACAGACATGTTCTCTTTTGTGTCAATGGATGCACTTCCTTCTGCTGGCTGGTCCCCACAAAAGCTGTTTCGGAAAACGCACTCGCCAGTGCTATTACTGACATAATTACTGTAGTTGGTGCACCCAAAATCTTACACTCCGATCTAGGTGGAGCCTTTGCCTCCAAGGTCTTCAAAGACTACTGCGAACAAAGGGAGATTGGTTTAGAGCACAGCACGCCACGTCATCCACAATCAGTGGGACTGGTGGAACGTAAAATCCAGGAAGTAAAAAAGCTATTGGTCAAACTGTTGAGAATCACGGGAAGTAAGTGGACCACCGTCATTCCGGAGGAGCAGCTATCACTTGATAATGTGCCTGCATCTGCATCAGGGACAGTGTCCCCTAAAACTCCATATTATCTGATGTATGGGGTTGAGATGCATACACCGCTTACCCATGGTTATTTTATTGCCTCTACACTCTCTGATTCCTTGACCCGACAGCGACAGTTAGATTTAAACAAAGAAGTAACAGGAGATTCATCAAATTGATCAGAGGATAAGGGAGGCAAATAGGTAGAAAAAATTGACAAACAAAGCATGGCAACCCCTAGCAGGAGAATGGGTACAGGGAAAGAAGTTCGAGCAAAAACCTGGTTTAAGACCGAAGTGGAAAAAACCTGTTCAAATACATTCTGTTATAAACGAAAGAACAGTTAAAATACATATTAATCAGCCGAATGGCAAGCATATTCTTAAAACTGTCTCCATAGACAATCTCAAAAGATGTCCTGCGGGATACCAAAATGGAGGAACAATACAAGGTGCAGTCGTACACTGTCTTTCAAGACCCAGCTTGGAGCACGACACAGGCAATGGATGTGATCGAACTACTGATGACGGTCAGCCAGACGGTGTCGCCGACTCCTCCACACGATGCTTGGCAACGCCTCAGGAATTGGATTCGCAAAAAGCCACAACCAAAACAAGTAAAGATCAACAAATTACTTCAATGAAGGAGGAAAACACTGCAGATGGAGAAGGAATCAACTGAGCTCCTGGCAAGGCCTTTACGAAAACAACAATCTGTCCTCACGTTGGATCAATGGAACAGCGTGTGTAAGATTCGCAAAATTTCCACATTCCCCCAAGGTTATTAATAAAAAGGGTCCCTGGATGGACAATTTTAAAAAAGGGTACCCAAAAGATGGCGTCCGCACCTCGTGACCAAAAGCCTGTAAGATTTTAAAAACTTGGACTCTGCAGCACACAGCAGGCAGTTTCGGGAAATCGAAACTTAAAATGCATTTCTGTGAAAAGGACATTGTGTTTGAAAACCCAGACAGCTAAGCAAACACTGAATGTGCATTTCGTCAGATTGGAACAGATCAACCCAGTTAGGCCGAAGCGTAAAGCCATTAGTTTGTCCGCATAAATAATCGGAAACAGCTTAAGGAAGCCACCAAGGCTGGACAGGCCGATTAAAATGCATTAATGACAATACAACTCGGACATCATGGCCATCAGGTGCGATAAACGGCCATCTAAAGCCAGTTAGTTTAGATTGGTATACTCATTTAAAATAGCCCGCCAAAAGTTAAACAATGAACTGACCTGATTTGGCGTGCAGATTAGGGCCTTCCGAAGGAGTATAATTGTAGGCCCATCAGTACCAATCACTCTCTTCTCTTGACTCTGACCTCTTATCTGGTCTTGGACTGCTGCCGCCCGTACTCATGCCCTGGCCTCGTGGCGGGGGTTCTCTTCTCGCTCCCCGCATTGGGTGCATTACAGCCAAGGACATCCATACCAAGCGCGGAGAGGGGAACGAGACCCAAGTCCAAAGTCACCAAGGACACCCGGGCCACGAAAAGAGGGCAGAGGAAATGAGGCGAAACGAAGCGAGATGAAGAACAAGGTAGAGACCCGACAAGAGCAGAGAAGGGCAGCAAAAGCCGCATTGATAAAGACCGAGCACCTAGTTATAAGCTGGCGCTTGGGGAAGAAGCTATACGAACATGCTGGCGTTTTAACGCTTGGGTAGAAAAATCTAAGCAGTAAAGACTGCCAACGCAATGTTACCGCCGACGACCGCCCGAGGGAGAAGAAGAAGAGAACCCATCGCGATGAGACGATGACGATAGCTGAGGAGAGGAAAGGTGTGCCACAGCAACAGCTCCAGCACCGCGCCCTGAGACCACGTGGCGACGGAGTACCCCAAAGGACAGGAGACCAAACCTCAAAACTCGCAACGGTTAAGGCAACAAGCCTTGGATTGGTGAGCATGAATTCCTGGCCCCTCATAGCTTAATCTAGTTAGGTATAGGGGGTGGGATAAGGATAAAGGGATTGTTAATGTAGTTGTTTTTCCCTCGATGTGCCGTGTGTTCCCCATTCCCTGTATAAGTATAGTTGTTTGTTTACACCTGTAGTTGTTTACCAGTAAATTTCTCATAGGACGGTGTTTTACTTTCTGTTTTAATAAAATCTTGGTTTTCTTATACCAAGCCACTTGCCTACTCGATTTTTCTGTATCGCTGCCTGCACCTAAGTCCGGTGTCTAGAACCCAGGGGCGTGGGAGCGATTCGAACCGCTCACCAACAGTCAGGGGCATAACTGACTGGGCATCCGGTAGATGCAGCAGCTAAGTGGACAGAAGGGAGGGTGCACAAGAAATCCCTAGAGAAGGCAGTCTGGCTGATGTGTTTCAAGAAGCAGGTCCAGCTTTTGGACAGGCTCGTTGCAGCACAGGCAGCCGAGTTAAAGGAGTCAGCCCTGGAGATTCAGGACAAGGCTCTAGCAGGGGAGAAGTTATTGGTAGCATTGCAGGCCCTGAATCAGGAGAGGTTGCAGTAATGGGAGAACACAAGGCCCAGTTGGAATACCTACGGTGCCAAGTCACCGAAGCCAAGGGAAATGAGTTCAGGTTGTGGGAAAAGAACGCCCGCTTGGCAAGGCAAGTTAGAGAACAGGAGGAGAAAGTACAGGAGGTAAAGGCAGCTTACAAGCTAGCGAGTGAACGGGGGTTCGAGGAGGCAGACCACGGCCCCTGTAAAGAGCGGATAGAAAATCTGAGCCTGGCCCTCAGGAAGGCAAAAGGCATGGTGTGCCTTATAAGCCCGAAGGCAGGTCAGGCGGATTTTATGGGGAAAGAGGGGAGGACAGTTCCAACGTCACCGGTAGTGCCCAGGGACGACTCGGTTGAGGGATAGGAGGTCTCACGACCACCACCCGTAGCGCCAAGCTTCAGCGAGGTCTGGCAGCAAGGGTGGGGTGGAGCCAGAGGTGGGAGCGGAGGTGGAGCAACCCCCGCCAGAGAGGTCGGAGCCGGGACCGATGTGCCCAGCACGGCATCGGAGGTTCGGCCCACCCGTCAATGGTGACGATGAGGGACCCCTCCAAAACCAGTTTGTATTACCCTATAATACCCAACAGCTTAGGGCTATGGTGAACCATATCCCAAAGCTCTCCGAAAAGGGAGAACCCTCGATCCACTTCAGGGACATAGAGCAGGCAGCCAGCGTCAACGACTGCGATGGCGCTGAGCAGGCCAAGATGCTGCTATTCTCCCTGGAGAATAGTCTCCTCCAATCCCTCTCTGATGAGTGTAAGAAGGGGCAGGGCGGGTACGAGGAGCTTAGCGATGCGGTTCTGGAGGCCATGGGAATGAATGAGGGAAGTCCTTTCTCCCATGTGGAGAAGACGGTCCGGCTCGCAGGGGAAACCCCGCAGGCTTTCGCGGACCGGTTATGGCCGGTGTACCGGAGCGCCTGCCCGGGGACGCCGAACTGGGTGTTCCTGAACGAGGATCCCCTAGCCCATTGGCTCCGTTGCCTGGTCGTGAACAGCTTGCCACAGGTCTGGGCCAAGGCAGAAGTCTGGTTCGACCCCAAGAACCCCCAGACCACCGAACATACGGTGATCAGACAGTTGACTCTAGCCTATAAAAATGGTAGGGGAACCGATGCACACCCACCTAAGGGGAAGGTGCATGAAGTAAAACCTGGACCGGGTAGGAAAGAGTGGCACCAGGAAGGGAATAACCCCCCAACACAAAGACGAATTGTTACGGGTGTGGGAAGGATGGTCACTGGCGGAAGGAGTGCAAAAACCCTTGGAAAGACAACAAGGGAAAGAATTCCACAGCCCCAGCCCAAAAGGCGGAGGCAGGAATCCCTCCCGCCGCGGTTGAGTCATTTTTGGACGCAATGAGGTCCATATTGACTTGCCAAGGGAGGGTAGCAGCCGTTACCGGTGCTCTGACCCCGTCAGCCCCATCCAACCCACAACCCTGTCTAGAACCAGCGCAGCCTGTTGACCTGTGTACCCTTGAAAACGATGAGGGGAGCAGGCCCTGTGTTAAGATGCGGATGGAGACGGTGCAGGGGAGATATTCGGTGGACACTGGAGATTCCAGCACGGTGGTCCATTCGGAAGACCCGACCAATCCACCCGGGTCTAACGAGGTCCCATTTAGCCCAATGGGAGTCACAGAGAACGAGCAGGCTGGGGAAATGGCCAAATGTTTCACCATAGTTTTAGGATCCCTCCCTACCATGTGGGAGGGTAACCAAAGGACCAACGAGGTGGCCGAGCAGAGGGCTAGGGAAGGGGAATTATGGGATCCCTGTAGAGCAGGCCCGGTAGCCGCAGTCCGGGACAAGGGAGGCACACAGGGGGTAGCTTTGGCCCCGGACCCACAGCAGGTCCAAGCCCAGGATCCCGTCTGTAAGGCCGTCCCGGTAAGGGAAGAGAACGGGGAGTCCCTAGAAGGCCCGTTCGGGGCAGCGGACGAGGTTTTAAAACAGGCTGCTGGTTATATTAATTGGTAGATTGTCAGATTGGAACAAATTAACCCAGTTAGGCCTAAGCGTAAAGCCATTAGTTCGTCCGCATAAATAATCAGAAACAGCTTAAGGAAGCCACCAAGGCTGGACAGGCCGATTAAAATGCATTAATGACAATACAGCTCGGACATCAGGCCATCAGGTGCGATAAACGGCCATCTAAAGCCAGTTAGTTTAGATTGGTATAATCATTTAAAACAGCCCGCCAAAAGTTAAACAATGAACTGACCTGATTTGGCGCGCAGATTAGGGCCTTCCGAAGGAGTATAATTGTAGGCCCAACAGTACCAATCGCTCTCTTCTCTTGACTCTGACCTCTTATCTGGTCTTGGACTGCTGCCGCCCGTACTCATGCCCTGGCCTCGTGGCGAGTCCTCTTCTCGCTCCCCGCATTGGGTGCATTACAGCCAAGGACATCCATACCAAGCGCGGAGAGGGGAACGAGACCCAAGTCCAAAGTCACCCAGGCCACGAAAAGAGGGCAGAGGAAACGAGGCGAAACGAAGCGAGATGAAGAACAAGGTAGAGACCCGACAAGAGCTGAGAAGGGCAGCAAAAGCCGCATTGATAAAGACCGAGCACCTAGTTATAAGCTGGTGCTTGGGGAAGAATCCATACGAACATGCTGGCGTTTTAACGCTTGGGTAGAAAAATCTAAGCAGTAAAGACTGCCAACGCAACGTTACCGCCGACGACCGCCCGAGGGAGAAGAAGAAGAGAACCCATCGCGACGAGACGAAGATGATAGCTGAGGAGAGGAAAGGTGTGCCACAGCAACAGCTCCAGCACCATGCCCTGAGACCACGTGGCGACGGAGTACCCCAAAGGACAGGAGACCAAACCTCAAAACTCGCAACGGTTAAGGCAACAAGCCTTGGATTGGTGAGCATGAATTCCTGGCCCCTCATAGCTTAATCTAGTTAGGTATAGAGGGTGGGATAAGGATAAGGGGATTGTTAATGTAGTTGTTTTTCCCTCGATGTGCCGTGTGTTCCCCATTCCCTGTATAAGTATATAGTTGTTTGTTTACGCCTGTAATTGTTTACCAGTAAATTTCTCATAAGACGGTGTTTTATTTTCTGTCTTAATAAAATCTTGGTTTTCTTATACCAAACCACTTGTCTACTTGATTTTTCTGTATCACCGCCTGCACCTAAGTCCGGTGTCTAGAACCCAGGGGCGTGGGAGCGATTTGAACCGCTCACCAACAGTCAGGGGCATAACTGACTGGGCGCACGTGCCAACCCGCCACCCGCTACATGTGTCAAGCTTCAGCCAGTTCCAAATGACGTCTCCTTGACTCGTATGAATAACTCACCTCTACGGAACGTACATCTGCCAATTGGACATTCTAAGTACATGTTGTTTCGCTAATTGCATGACAATCTACCTATCGTCTTTTTAATTTGTGTTCAATTTAAAATAAGGCAAAACATTGTCCTGGGATGACTTAAAAGGAATTTTCATGTAGCACATGATTAGGCTCTTGTGAATCTCGTGAAATTAATATGCTATTGTAACCTTATTAGTAACATTGCCCAAACTCTGTCTTGATGCTCGAGTTCATTTTTTGGTCGGGGGGGGGAGGGTGAAGGATTAAGCCATATAACCTATTCAGTAAAATGCACCATTCCATGAAAGAATTCTGGCCTTATTAAAACATGACAAACTGGGTCTGGAAATCTAGAAACCTAACTTTGAAAAAGCTGTGATAGCATTCTGGCTATTGAGATAACATAGTTGTGGACACTGAATCAATAACCTTATTGAAACAGAAGGTTAAAGGCTCCTGATAGTCTGAACCTTTGGGAACAAGAACATAGTTCACCCTGTACAAGTTGTTCTAATTTACACCTCGTAAAGAAGCAGATAAAAGTAATAAACATCAGCCTTCATAAAAATGATACCAAGTAAAGCACACTGCTGTTACACTTTTTTATGATAAACTTAGAACACCTAGAGGAGAGACTGTAAGAATTGCAGGGGTCAGCAGAAAAATGTCTAGAGATAATTAGCTTACATCAGCAGAAAACCTTAAAGGAAATACCACTGGAAAAGG
This sequence comes from Somniosus microcephalus, assembly GCF_052327205.1. Classification (NCBI taxonomy): domain Eukaryota; kingdom Metazoa; phylum Chordata; class Chondrichthyes; order Squaliformes; family Somniosidae; genus Somniosus; species Somniosus microcephalus. The sequence continues at coordinate 135,605,124 of NC_140996.1, read as the reverse complement.
GTATAAATATTGAACTCTCAAATGGGACAGTAGACTCGCTTTAAAGGGGCAAAGCGATTCTCCGCTTCAGAGCCAGCTCTGTAAGTCTCCAACTCTTTGTACCTTGGGGATCAAAGGTATTGTATTTGATTTTGGTGGATATCCTGTAGAAAACAAAGAACTGTAAAGCTGTAGCGAAGTTAAGATTTGAGACTGGGTTCTCTGATAATAGAATTGTAAGCTTTCTTTTTTTGGAACAGTTAATGTTGCGATTTACTCGTCAACTGTAAATTATATGTTGGTTCTTTAATAAATCTATATATTTTTAGAATTGTCTCACATGATACTTCTGTATCAAACTCGTGAACACAATCTCTGTACACTCTTTGGTGAGGAGTTGCAGAATTCTGGGGGGGTTTTCCGGACCCTCATAATATCCAGAACGTTATAGTCTAGCTAAACTTATTAAAAGTGCTATCTGGAGGATGGTAACATTTTCAGGTTGTTCCTTTCCTTTAGGGAGAGATAGTCCGGATCTTTAGACCCAATTAAGTGTCTTTAGGATTTGGCTGCCTCAAACTTTAGTTGAAAGTGAACGTCTGAGGAATATGCCTGATCCGGGGTAGCCCTAAAGGGGCTAGGACTAGTAATTATCCCTTCACAGACAAGTATTCTAATCGTTGCCTAACATAAGAATATAAGAAATAGGAGCAGGAGTAGGCCATTCGGCCCTTTGAGCCTGCTCTGCCATTCAATGAGATCATGCCTGCTCTTCTGCCTCAAATCCATTCACCGGCCCTATCGCCATATCCCTTGATGCCTTTACTAGTCAGAAATCTATCGACTTCTGTTTTGAATATACCCAATGACTGAACCTCCACAGCCCTCTGGGGTAGAGAATTCCAAAAATTCACTACCCTCTGTGTGAAAAAATTTCTTCTCATCTCAGTCCTGAATGGCCTACCCTTTATCCCGAGTCTGTGGCCCCTGGTTGTCGACTCCCCAATCAAGGGAAACATTCTCCCAGCATCCACCCTATCAAGCCCTGTAATAATTTTGTATGCTTCAATGAGATCCCCTCTCATTCTTCTGAATTCAAGAGAATACAGGCCTAGTTTACTCAATCTCTTCTCATACGCCAGTCCCACCATCCCAGGAATCAATCTCGTGAACCTTTGTTGCACTCCCTCTATGGCAAGTATATCCTTCCTTAGGTAAGGAGACCAAAATTGTATACAATACTCCAGGTGTAGTCTCACCAAGGCCCTATATAATTGGAGTAAGACTTCTTTACTCCTATGCTCAAATCCTCTTGTAATGAAGGCCAGCATACCATTTGCCTTCCTAATGGCTTGCTGCACCTGCACATTCACTTTCAATGACTCATGTATAAGGACACCCAGGTCCCTTTGAGCATCTGCATTCCCCAATCTTTCACCATTTAGGGAATACTCTGCCTTTCTGTTTTTTCTACCAAAGTGGATAACTTCACATTTATCCACATTGTATTCCATCTGCCATGTTCTCGCCCACTCACTGAGCCTGTCGAGATCCCCATGAAGCCTCTTCACGTCCTCTTCACAACTGACACTGACACCTAGCTTTGTATCATCAGTAAATTTGGAAATGTTACATTTAGTCCCCTCATCCAAATCATTGATATAGATTGTGAATAGCTGTGGCCCAAGCACCAATCCTTGCGGTACCCCACTAGTCACAGCCTGCCATCCTAAAAAAGACCTGTTTATCCCTACTCTTTGTTTTCTGTCTGTTAACCAATTCTCAATCCATGCTAGTATATTACCCCCAATTCCATGTGCCCTAATTTTGTTCACCAACCTCTTGTGTGGGACCGTATCGAACGCCTTCTGAAGATCCAGATACACCACATCTACCGGTTCCCCTTTGTCTACTCCACTAGTTAAATCCTCAAAGAACTCCAATAGGTTTGTCAAACAGGATTTCCCTTTCATAAATCCATGTTCACTCTGCCCAATCTTACTATTAGTTTCTAAGTGCCCAGTTATTGCATCCTTTATAATAGATTCCAGCATTTTCCTAACTACTGATGTGAGGCTAACAGGTCTGTAAGATCCCTGTTTTCTCTCTCCCTCCTTTCTTAAATAGTGGGGTTACATTTGCTATCCTCCAATCTGCAGGAACCGTTCCGGAATCTATAGAATTTTGGAAGATGATAACCAATGCGTCCACTATCCCAATGGCCACCTCTTTCAAAACCCTAGGATGTAGGTCATCTGGTCCTTGGGATTTATCGACTTTTAGTCCCATTAATTTTGCTAGTACTGTTTTTTTACTAATTATAATTTCTTTAAGTTCCTCATTCTCGCCGCACCCTGGGTTTGCTCATATTTCTGGGAGGTTTTTTGTGTCTTCCTCCGTGAAGACAGAAACAAAGTATTTATTTAATTTCTCGCCATTTCCTCATTCCCCATTATAAATTCTCCTGTCTCTGACTGTAAAGGACCTACATTTACCTTCGCCAGTCTTTTCCTTTTCACATACCTATAGAAGCTTTTATAATCTGTTTTTATATTTTTCACTAGTTTGTGCTCATATTCCATTTTCCCTTTCTTTATCAATTTCTTGGTCCCCCTTTGCTGATTTCCAAAAAGATCCCAATCCTCAGGCTGACCGCTTTTTCTGGCAACTTTATGAGCTTCCTCCTTTGACTTAATACTAGCTTTAATTTCTTTTGTTAGCCATGGTTGGATCACTTTTCCTTTCGGGTTTTTATGCCTTGAGTAATATATGTTAGTTTCAAATTATGCATTATTTCCTTGAATGTTAGCTATTGTATGTCCACCTTCATATCTTGTAGTGTAGTCTCCCAATCTAACATGGCCAATTTGTCACTCATACCCTTGTAGATTCCTCTGTTCAGATTGAAGATCTTAGTTTCAGATTGGACTACATCACTCTCAAACTTAAAAAAAATTCAATCATATTATGGTCACTTGTCCCTAAAGGCCCCTTTACCACAAGATTATTGATTAACCCTTTCTCATTACACAGTACCAGATCCAGAATAGCCTGTTCCCTGGCTGGTTCTTCCACATACTGATCCAGGAAACCATCTCGCATGCATTCCAAGAATTCGTCCTCCACATTGGTGGTGTATACACAACTCCCAACAATGTTTTCCGCCCTCTGCTGTTTCTTAGCTCCATCCAAACTGATTCCAGTTCTACATCACGATCTGCCGAGCCAAGATCTTTTATCTCTACCGTACTGATCTCATCCCTTATTAACAGCATTATGCCACCTCCTTTTCCTTTTTGTCTGTCCTTCCTAACCAAAGTTTTCTACAAATTTATCATTCCTTCTTTACATTTGTATTCCATGCCCTTATTTATAAAACTCAAACTGCTGCAAGTCTTTTTCATAGCTTTATCTACCTCTGCTTGCACTTTCAGGAAATTATGTATTTCAACCTCTAGGTCGTTCTGTTCATCCACACTAATCAGCATCTTTCCATTGAGTGAATACTAACGTTCATTGTTTTTCCTCTCAGAATAGATTGCCTCACATTAAGTTGCATCTGCCAGCTGCGGGTTCATTCTGCTAACGTGTCTATATCTCTAGTCTTGTGCAGTTTTCCTCACTGTTTACGAAACACACTAGTTTTAAGTCACCAGAATATTTTGATATTATGCTGTCTATGTGCAACTCCAAATCATCTAAATATACCAAGAATACAAATGGCCCCAGCTCTGTTCCCTGTGTAGGAAAGGCTGATATTTAAAGATATTTACTAGATGAGAATCATATATGTATAAATTCAAGTGTAGCCATTGACCAAATAATATTACCCATAATTACTCCTTGGTAACTAAAAAGCTAAGATTTGTTCAGAATGCAGCTGCGAGGACAGTCAAAAGCAGTTTTGACTAAGTTTTGATAACCAACAGCCACAGGCTGCGAGTGAAGGTTAAATTGCTAAATAACATATTGGCCCTGAAATTAGATCGGGGGCTTGCTGCGCGTGCAAGCCCCCGATCTGCACTCACCCTGCGCGCCGACATCTGAAGCCCAGGCCTGCTTGCATTTCCTTTCACAGGCCCGGTTCAGCTGTCGGCGCGCTGTGCTAACCTGATCCAGCGGCGTAGTTAGTGCGATGTGCCGGCTGGGATCAGGTGAGCACTGTGCAGCCAATCAGGGGAGGGGAAACTCATTCATGAGTTTGACAGTAAGAGCTGTCAAACTCATTCATGAGTTTGACAGTAAGAGCTGTCAAACTCATGAAAACTATGGGGGCCCAAAACACTATTTAAACTTTAAATAAAAATTTAAAAAACATCCCAATCATTAAATTAAGTATAAATAAGTTTTAAAAAATAATTTAAACAATAATTATTTTTTTTTGAAAATTTTTTTTTTTAATAAAAAGGGTCTAAAACTAAACTTACCTTATTGTAGATTCTTTAAAATAATAAACCTGTGGAAAAAAAAATTCTAAATTGCACTAAAATACCACTTACCTGTAAAAATAAATACTTACGTGTGCTTTTTACAAGCGTAAAGACCGGAGGCCTTTACACATGCGCAAATCCCCCAAAACAGAGGAAATCCAAGACGCACGCGCTGCCCCCTACAGCGCACGCACTAGCCTCTTCACCTCTTGGGTTAGAGGAGAGGAAATGCCGGTTTTCAGCGCATGCACTGTGCATACTGAAAACCGGCATTTCCTCCGGCCAGACGCGTGAGTACCCCTTCCGTACTCGCGCGTTTGGGGAGGAATTACTGCCCCATTATAATGCTGAGTAGAACCGAGTTCACTTAACAAAACTAATTACAATGATATTTAAAGGATAATTAATACAAGGGCATAAAATGAGAGAGATCATGGAAGTTAAAGTATTTATATGGGCCCTTGGTACAAAGACCTTGTACCAGGGAGGCTATGAAATGAAAGAGATATGGTAAATTCCAATGGGGTGAAAAGCTATAAACAAGATAACAAGACAACGGGGCAGAGTTAGTGGAAATGTACTGGGAAAGGAGTGGCCTGGTTACTAGCCTTAACCTGAGTGACCATTAGAACCAATTAAAGAAGGTGATTTTGTTAAAGACCATATATGGACACTGGCCAAACGAACTGTTGATAAGGAAAGGGTTAAAACCTTGATACGCAAAGAACAACTTTACACAGAGATTTGCTGCGAAGAAAAGGAACAGACTTACGATGACATTGCCTGTGTCTGAAGGGCTCCAGAGACCAAGGGCTGTGAGCTATTCATTTTGACTATCGCCTAATGTTAAGTATTAATTACACTGTAAGCTTAATAAATCTGATCTATTGCTCAAACCTACTGGCTGATGCCTATTTGTGTCTTGTCCAAGAACTCTGAGAGGTCACTTGATTGACTCACAATAAGACAAAGCGGCTAGTATTGTGTAATAGACCAGACCTCGAGAGTAGCCTCCTGATCAGCTGCTGCTCTTGGGGAGGGATTAACCCCTCTTGGGGAGTGCCCGTGAATTGCGCGCCGATAGTTATACATGTTAGAGGTCTGTTAAGAAAACTACAAAATGACAAGTAAAAGTTTCGTTAACACGTATAAGAGTAAGTTAGACAGAGGTGCCTGGGAGGAGGAAATACCGGTACTACCTGTATTGACTGAATGTTTAAGCAAAGGAGATCGAGTCCCCTTTGCAGAAATGATAAACTTTATTCAGGAACGTGTGGATCTAAAAAAGGTTAAAAGTGATAAGGCGACTAGGCTACTTGCCTATACAGTATTTTACTGTGCTCAAAGAGATGATGAATACTGTAAGAAACAAAGTAAAGAGAGAGAAGAGCTAAGAGCACAAAACAACAAGTCAAAAGAAAAACATAGCCGGGAGGTAGAGGACTTAAGGAAGCAACAAGAGCTGGAGGTGGAAGACTTAAAAAGAAAGCCGGTTCAGGAAGTGGGAGATTTGAAAAAGCAAATTACTGACTTAGAGAGCCAGACCTCTCAAGCTGCGGTAGTTCTGCAACAACAAAGCATGTGTGCAGTCCAGGCAGGAAGCGCTATGCGTGAACTAGAAGAAACCAAACAGGCATTACAATCTTGTGAGATAGAGAGAGAGAATCTTATGCACGATTTACAAGATACCAGAGGCGCCTTGAGGGAAGCTCTCCAGCGCCCTGATAGAGGGACGGATCACACTCACTGTAGGTAGAAGATATACAAACTAGAGGGAAAGCTGGGAAAATAGGAGACTGTCCTGGCTGCTGTTACTGCCAGATCGTATGATTCAGCAGTAGGAGCAGCAGGAGGAGGAGAAATGATAGACTGGGATGCAGTAGAAGGCAAGACATATCAGCACGGCCGACATGATGGTTGGGGAGACCCCGGGGTGTCCTCCAGCTGTGAAGGAATGAGCCATACTTATTCAGAAAAATACACCATCCTATGAAAGAAAAAGCCTTATTCAAACATGACAAACTGGGTTTGAAAATCTAAAAGCCTCAACGATGGAAAAGCTGTAAACAGCATACAAGCTTTTGAGATAAGATCAGTTGTTGACACTGAAACAATAGCCCTATTGAAGCAGAGGGTTAGAGCGTCCAGAAAGTCTGAGCTTTGGAGGGAACACAATGAAATGCCCAGTTAAAAGTGTCATAAACCAACACTTTGGAAAGAAACACAGAAAGATTAAAGAAACATGTGCCTTTGTAAAAATTGTATCAAGTAAAAGAAACACCTGACATTAAATGAAACACGGGAGGCAACAGCCATCACATTGTTTTTGTGTTGAACTTGGAACACCTAGGAGACACGAAGGGCGGGATTTTTATTGCACCGTGGAATCGGGATTGGAGGCATGTGGGGGGTTAAAATCTCAAAATCAGGGGTCCTGACCCCATCCCGCACCCAACCCGCCTCCATGCCAGTTTCAAAGAAGGCGGGTACCCGCCCCACACTGGGACCCACCTACCCGAGGCGGGAAGGGATTAGTGCCAATTAACTGCCTGTTAACAGGTAGTTAACAGGCAGTTTTTAGCCTAATCCCTACTTTTAATGCTGAAGTGTGGGATTCCTGATGGCTCCAAACCACGCCAAGTTTGCGAGGCAGGCCGTCGGGTTGAAGGACTTGGAGGGGTCGAGATCTCGGTGTTCAGGTGAGTGATGTGTGCATGAGTGCAAAGGTAAGTGTGTTTGGTGGGTTTAAAGTGTTTAAAGAAGTTTAAATGACCTTTTCTTACCTTTTCAGCCTTCCTTCCTTTAGGTCTCGGGAGTCCCTCATCTTAGCAGCACAGAAAGCAGAATGGCTGCGAACTGTCAAAAGTGACAGCCTTCAGCTTTCTGTGCAGAAGAGATTCCTAACTGAGTCTGTGGAGAAGGACTCAGGTTAGAAGTAAGACTGTCAGTGTTTGACAGCTTCAAACAGCTGTGAAACACTGATATTTCATCTGTCAAAGCCTCTTGACAGATGAAATTTCAGTCTGTGACATCACCTGTTGCCGGGTGGCCCTTAATTGGCCTGCTGAGCCCGCTGGGCAGGCTCAACAAGGTCAATCAAGTTAAAATCGCGTGGATTGGCCACATCTCGATGGAGGCGGGATTACAACCCCGAAAGTTGTAGTCCCGCCTCCTACCCAACTCCTGAATGAAAATCCAGCCCGAAGTCTGTGTCCCAACCAGTTGAGGTGTTCTGAATGTAAAAGATACAAACAGGAGACTATGATAAAAATGAAATCAAATAGAACCACTGCTGTCACATTGTTTTTATGATAAGTTTTCAACACCTAAAGGAGAGACTCGAATCTTAATGCTGCAAGCTGAACTGACTGTAAGAATAGCAGGGGTCAACAGAAAAATGACCAGAGATAATTAGCTTACATCAGCAGAAAACTTTAAAAGATATACCACTGAAAAAAGAGTATAAATATAGAACTTTCAAATAGGAAGACAGAATTCATTGGAAGGGGCAAAGCGATTCTCGGCTTCAGAGGCTCTGTAAGCCTACAACTCGGGCAGGATTTTCATTGGGCTGTGGAGGTGGGATTGGAGGTAGTTAACAGGCAGTTTTTTACCTTAATCCCTATTTTTAATGTTGAAGTGTGGGATTCCTGACGGCTCCAAACCACGCCAAGTTAGAGGAGGTGGACCGTCGAGATGAAGGGCTTGGAGGGGTCGAGATGTCTGGTGTTCAGGTGAGTGATGGGTGCATGAGTGCAAAGGTGTGTTTGGTGTGTGTAAAGTGTTTAAAGAAGTTTTACATACCTTTACAGCCTTCCTTCCATCAGGTCATGGGAGTCCCTCATCTCACCGGCACAGAAAGCAGAATGGCTGCAAGCTGTCAAAAATTGCAGCATTCAGCTTTCTGTTCCGGGGAGATCTCTAAATCATCCTGAGAGGAAGGAAATAACTTAGAATACAGATTGTCAGTGTTTGACAGCTTCAAACAGCTGTGAAACGCTGATATTTCATCTGTCAAAAGGTCTTGACAGATGAAATTTCAGCCTATGACGTCACCTGTTGCCGGGTGGCCCTTAATTGGCCTGCTGAGCCCGCTGGGTGGGCTCAACAAGGTTAATCAAGTCTAAATCACGTGGGTTGGCTAGAATTCGATGGAGGTGGGACTACAACCACGAAACATAGAAACATAGAAGATAGGCGCAGGAGTAGGCCATTCGGCCCCTCGAGCCTGCTCCGCCATTCAATGAGATCATGGCTGATCATCCAAATTCAGTACCCTGTCCCTGCCTTCTCCCCATATCTCTTGATCCCTTTAGCCTTAAGAAATATATCCAACTCCTTCTTGAATATATTTAATGAACTGGCCTCCACCGCCCTCTGTGGCAGAGAATTCCACAGGTTCACCACTCTCTGGGTGAAGAAATTCCTCCTAATTTCAGTCCTAAATGGCTTACCCCTTATCCTTAGACTATGAGCCCTGGTTCTGGACTCCCCAGCCATCGGAAACATCCTTCCTGCATCTAGTCTGTCCAGGCCTGACAGAATTTTATAGGTTTCGATGAGATCCCCTCTCAATTTTCTAAACTCCAGTGAGTATAAGCCCAATCGACACAATCTCTCCTCATACGTCATTCCTGCCATCCCAGGTATCAGCCTGGTGAATCTTCGCTGCACTCCTTCCATGGCAAGAACGTCCTTCCTCGGGTAAGGCGACCAAAACTGCACACAATACTCAAGGTGTGGTCTCACCAAGGCCCTGTACAGCTGTAGCAAGACATCCTTGTTCCTGTACTCGAACCCTCTTGCTACGAAGGCCAACATACCATTTGCCTTCTTAACCGCCTGCTGCACCTGCATGCTTACCTTCAGCGACTGGTGCACAAGAACACCCAGGTCTCTTTGCACTTCCCCTTCTCCCAATCTATTGCCATTCAAATAATAGTCTGTCTTCCTGTTTTTGCCACCAAAGTGGATAACCTCACATTTATCCACATTATAGTGCATTTGCCATGTTTCTGCCCAATCACCCAACCTGTCCAAATCGTACTGGAGTTTCACGACATCCTTCTCACAGCATACCCTCCCACCCAGCTTTGTGTCATCTGCAAATTTGGAGATATTACATCCAATTCCCTCGTCCAGATCATTAATATATATTGTGAACAGCTGGGGTCCTAGTACCAATCCTTGCGGTACCCCACTAGTCACTGCCTGCCACTCAGAAAATGACCCGTTTATTCCAACTCTTTGCTTTCTATCCGCCAACCAGTTCTCTATCCAAGTCAATACCTTGCCCCCAATCCCATGTGCCTTAATTTTGCACGCTAATCTCTTACGCGGGACCTTATCGAAAGTGTGGTGTATGTGCCTTTAAGAGCCCCCGGTGTACTGTAATGCCGGTAATGGCCACTCGGGCTATATAAGCCTGTATAGTGTCTTGTATCTGTTAGTTCACCTCCAGACTTTGTTCAGTAAACACCTGTGAAACCAACTCCTGCATTCCGTGTCTCCATTAACACACGGATACAACAGAAAGCCTTCTGAAAGTTCAAATACACCACATCCACCGGTTCTCCCTAATCTATTTTACCAGTTACATCCTCAAAAAATTCCAGTAGTCAAGCACAATTTACCTTTTGTAAATCCATGTTGACTTTGTCCGATCCTGTCACTGCTTTCCAAGTGCTCTGCTATTACATCTTTTATAATGGGCTCTAGCATTTTCCCCACTACCGATGTCAGGCTTACCGGTCTATAATTCCCCACTTTTTCTCTACCACCTTTTTTGAATAGTGGGGTAACATTAGCTACCCTCCAATCCATGGGTACTGTTCCAGAGTCTATCGAGTTCTGGAAGATGACCAGCAATACATCTACTATTTCTAGGGCCACTTCCTTAAGTACCCTAGGATGTAGATTATCAGGCCCTGGGGATTTATCGGCCTTCAGTCCCATCAATTTTCCTAACACCATTTCCCTACAAATACTGATTTCTTTCAGTTCCACCCTTTCATCAGACCCTATGTTCCCCGGCATCTCTGGGAGGTTATTTGTGTCCTCCTTTCTGAAGACAGAACCAAAATATGTATTTAGTTGGTCTGGCATTTCTTTGTTCCCCATTATAAATTCCCCTGATTCTGACTGCAAGGGACCTACGCTTGACTTCACTAATCTTTTTCTCTTCGCATATCTATAAAAGCTTTTACAGTCAGTTTTTATGTTCCCTGCAAGCTTACTCTCATATTCTATTTTCCCCTTCTTAATTAATCCCTTTGTCCTCCTTTGTTGAATCCTAAACTGCTCCCAATCCTCTGGATTATTGCTTTTTCTGGCCAATTTATATGTCCTCTCCTTGGATCTTATGCTATCCCTAATTTCCCTTGTTAGCCACGGTTGAGTCACCTTTTTTGCTTTATTTTTATGCCAAACTGGGATGAACAAATTCTGTAGTTCATCCATTCGGTCTATGAATGTTTGCCATTGCCTATCCACCATCAACCCTTTGAGTGACATTCCCCAATCAATCCTACCCAACTCGCTCCTCAGACCATCGTAGTTTCCTTTATTTAAATTTAGGACCCTTGTCTCTGAGTCAACTACTCCATTCTCCATCTTAATGAAGAATTCGATCATATTATGATCGCTCCAACCCAAGGGGCCTCGTACAACAAGATTGTAGTCCCGCCTCCTACCCGACTCCTCAATGAAAATCCAGCCCATTGAGTCTCGGGTAATCAAAGGTATTTGATTTTGGTGGATATCCTGGAATATAGACTAAGTAAGAAATGTGAAAATGTAAAGACATTAAGATTTGAGAATAAGGGTCTCTGAGAATAAGAATTGTAAGCTATTTGTTTTTGGAACTGTTAAAAGTTGCGATTGAATCACCAGCTGTAATTACATGTTGGATCTTTAATAAATCTATAGGCCTAGAAATTCAGTATCGCCATGTTTGGGGTGCTACAGCCGGGCGTTCGCTAAATTTAGCGCCCGGCGCAACTTAGAGCCACCTTCGCCGAAATTGAGTTGCATCGCCCCAAGAGGTTGCTGCTGCGCTAAAGCAGGCGATGCACGACTATCATAAGGTACTAAGCTGGCGAGCCGAGGCGCTAACACCGAGGGCGGGCGCAGCGCAGGTGCGGCGAGTTGCTGATTGAAGGCAGACACGCTGGCGCCGGTCAGCTCTTAAAGGGGGAGGGTCGATTTGTTTGGCTGCCACGCCCTGCACACTGCAGCCCTGAAGCAAGGCTTGACCATTGCTGGTTCATCAGTTCTACGCCCAGGACCATGGAGAAGCCCGCTATTCTTCCAAATCCCATTGCACGCTCTTGCTGCTTGTCCAGGGTCATGGGGAAGGAGATGTACTGACGTCTCCTTCTGAAAAGGGCATTCGTCACCTGGCTGATGCAGCAATGTACCGCGAACTGGGAGATGTTGTAAATGTCCCCAGTAGCGGATTGGAAGGAGCCAGCGGCATAGAAGTTGAGAGCCACCGTCACCTTCACTGCCACCGACAGAGACGTCCTGCTCCTCAGCTGTGGCTGCAGATCTCTGCGAAGCAGGTGGCAGATCTCAGTGACTACCTCCCTTCTGAATCGCCGCCTCCGAACACACTGCTCCTCAGACATGTTCAGATATGAGAACTGCTGGCGGTATACCCTGGGTGGGTAAGGCCTCCTGTGCCGACGCCTGTTGGCCCTTCTCCATCTGGCCATGACTGGCACTCTCTCACGGTGTCTCTGAGCCCTTTGAATGCAATGGAGAAGCCCAACGTTTCCACCCATTGCAGCCCCCATTATATGTGGTGATTCAAGGCTATGGCACTGAAAGTTAAATCCAAGTGCAAAGCTCTGGCCTGAAGCCAGAAGTACCTGTACGAGCACTGAGTCAAAGCAGAAAGCTCCCTCCCTTTGTCTCTCTCCAACTATCCGTCTCTCACACAGAAGGATTGGCACAAAATGGCTGCCACTTATAATGCAGGAGGAGTCCCCTTTAAATAGCACCCCCCGCACCCCGCAGCGACTGGGAACCGTTCCCCTCTACCAGTCGCTGGGGGCGCCAGGCGCACAGAAGGGCGGCGCCACTGAAGTTCTGGTTCGGGGCGCACCAAGGGCGTTGCACCATGAAATGACGTCATGATCTGCGCGCGCAGCTGAGCGGGCGCTGAGGTTTTGCGACGCCGCTAAATCTTGAGTGAAGTTCGCGAGAGGCGCAGATCGTGCCGCACCCGGGCGCTAGCTGCTTAGCGCCCCACTTCTCCTCCTCCTAAGGCGCTAGCGGCTGGCGCTAACAACTGAATTTCTAGGCCATATATTTTAAGAATTGTCTCACATAGTACTTCAGTATCAAACTCGCAAACTCAATCTCTGTACACTCTTTGGTGAGGAGTTGCAGAATTCTGGGGGAGTTTTCTGGACCCTCATAATATCCGGAAGGTTACAGTCCAGTTAAACTTCTTAAAAGTGCTATCTGGAGGACGGTAACATCTTCAGGTCATTCCTTTCCTTTAGGGAGAGATAGTCTGGACCTTTAGACCCAATTAAGCATCTTTTAGGATTCGGCTACCTCTAACTTTAGTTGAAGGTGAACGTCTGGGGAATACGCCTGATCCGGGGCGGCCCAAAAGGGGCTAGGACTAGTAATTATCCCTTCACAGCCATGAGGATAGGCGGTCGTCCCCTGTGAATGTCATAGTTAGAACCCAGGCCTATAATGACAAGGGGGAGGAAACCTCCTCCAAGAAGCGCTCCGTTCCCCTCAAAGCTGCCAAAGTATAAGCTTGTGTTAATGAGTTAGGCCCCATAACACTATCCGAGTGCCCCATCGACGTTAAAGTTCAATGGAATGCTTGGAAGCGGGAACACAGCGAATTAGGACACCGATTTGAAACACGTCCTCCTCGCTGCCACCAACCCCAAGATATGGCAAAATTTTCCATTCCTGGTTTATAATATCAGCACTACCTCGGCAGTAATCATGGAGTCCATTCAGGTACAGTTAGGCATTAAGAGCATGGATATGGCTAAGAAATGTTATCAAACAACACAGGGACCAGTAGAATCACCCACTGCATATAGTGATAGGTTCTACACGGTTTATGGCGGAATCCAAGGGGTTGCTCCTGACTCCGATGACGAAGTGAAGGACCAGGCACCATTCAAGAAACAATTCATGAATGGCTTGCAAAGCTCATTGAGGCTTGCTCTAGGACATACGGTCTTGCCTGAGACTGGGTGGGCTGAGCTACTCCAGACCACCAATCAGGCATAGGCTTTTGCAAGGGAGGAGTGTAGACCAAAAAAACCTGTTAGTGTGGTAGAAGGGCCAGTTATGCCCACTGCACCCCCCGACACACGTCAATTCGAAGGAAACTGTTACAACTGTGGGAGACCTTGGCACTATTCTAAATTTTATAAGAAACCTTAAAAACAGAGCCAACGGTACCCTCCCTTTCAAGGAAATCTACCCCCGCCATCCGCGATAATATCCGCTGATCCCCTGGAGACCAAGGTAGATCAATTGGCCGGAAAAATTAGTAAATTAACAGCCATACTGAACACCCACATTGCCACAAGAGCTAATTCGGTGACGGCCATCTCGGATCCAGCTGGACAACAGCCACAGCGATCCTAGGCAACGGCCCAATGAAGGGGACAGGCCCCCTTTTGGTTGGAAGTGGGGTTCCAACGTGATGCTAACGGGCGACCGGAAATGTTGGTTGTTCTACCGGGGGGCCGACAACAAATCATGCTTATTGACACCGGCCCATCCGTTACCATCATCCATACCCCACACCCTGAACGCCATGCTGCGGCGGGCAAGGGCTGCTTGACATTACAAGGCTTTGATGGGAAGTCAACCTCTGCTTTCAAGGGAGAAATGATAACTATGCGCACAAACGGGATCGATTTAAATGTTGATGACCCTGTCATGATGACAACTCCTGACGGAAGGGGCATATTGGGAAGTGATGTTTTGGAAAGTTACGGGACAATTATTGATTACAACCAGAGGTGTATTTGGATTGGGACAGGAGATAGTGAATTGGTCAAAATATCGGATGCCCACTCCGTATTTGCGATTAAGAGGACTTGCTTGTACGAGGCACCAGATCACCCAGATGAGCAAGTCAAATTATTAATTCAAACGCACTCACCCACATTCGCCACTAGTAAGCATGACTGCGGTCGAATAGAGGGCGAGGAGACAATTAACAGCCCGCCCCACTCCTTTGTTAAGCAGTACCCAATTTCCAAAGAAAGTCATCCCTATATTAGAGATGTCATCGACTCCCTCTTAAAACAGGGCATTCTGAGAACGGGCACTTTCATGACCAATTCACCAGCTTGGCCGGTTTGGAAGCCGGACGATAGCTGGAGGCTCACTATTGATTACCGAAGTCTTAACAAGGTTACGCCCAAGAGCGCCCCTATCGTTAAGGATGCGCCGACCTTATTATCAGAACTCCCGAAAGACTCTAAATACTACTCCTCCCTAGACATTGCGAATGGCTTTTGGAGTATTCCCGTCAGAACAGAGGATCAATATAAATTTGCCTTCACCTTTGAGGACCAGAGTTACACGTGGACGTGCCAACCCCAAGACTTCCACAATGCCCCGACCATCTTCCATACCAGAATGGTTCGGATCCTGAAAGCTTTTTCCAAGCCCCAGTGCCTGCTTCAGTATGTCGACGACTGGCTACTGGCTACTACTACAATCAAGGAGCACCTTGAACTGTTAGATGAACTTTTAACACTGTTAAGCAGAGCAGGCTTGAAAATGAACCCTCAAAAAGCTCAGCTTTTGCAGGAACAGGTCATCTATTTGGGAGTGATGATCTCTCCGCAGGGTCTAAGTCCCGATGAGCACAAGATAGAGGTCATTCAACAACTCCCGCTTCCTGTATCCAGGACAGCACTCCGATCGTTTTTGGGACTAGTGGGATACCCATGTAGTTTTATTCTTGGATTTGCAGAACTTGCAAAACCCCTCCAGGAACTGTTAAAAGGAAAAGAGGATCAAATTTCCTCCCTGTGGGGGCCAGATCACACCGCTGCAGTTGAGAAATTGAAACAGGCTGTTATGCAGGCTACCTGTTTGATATCACCCGACCTGACACAGCCATTCCATCTCGAGGTCGCATCCACCGACCATAGTCTGACTGCGGTGCTATGTCAAGAACGACTGGACAGGTTACAACCGATCGCGTATGCCTCATGGGTTTTGCAGGGGGCAGAACTGACTTATTCAGCATGTGAGCGCCACCTACTGGCGACGTTCTGGTCCAGTCAACACTTTACCTACATTACGGGCTTACAGAGGATCATCTTGCATTCCCCTCACACCCCTCTGAACCTCCTTATCAAACCAGGCAATTCTTTGATCTCATCCCATTGCATCAGTAAATGGACTTTAGAACTATTACAACGGGACATTGATATAACCCCCAAACAGACTACTCTTTTACCACTGATGCTTGTGTATGAGGGACACCCTCACAAGTGTCCGCTGCCTTTAATAGACGTTGAGTCACATCCTGTTTTGAGATCACCAATAGAAGGAGCCTCTGAAGTATACGTAGATGGCTTCTCCTACCACATACAGGGCTCACCTCATACTGGATGTGCTGTGGTCCTACCTGAGAAGACTCTCAAGTTTAAAAGTAACAAATACTCAAGCTAATATGCAGAGATTTTGGCCCTTCTCATCGCCATTCAAGAGACTTCTGGCTACCCGACAAACATTTGGTCTGACAGTGCCTATGCCATCAATGCCATGCTGTCCCTTCCCCTCTACCAAAAGAATTCCTACTTCTCTTCAGACGGTAAACCCCTAACCCATGGGCCATGGTTACGTATTATATGGCAGGCCCTAAAGGCATGACCAAAGCCTTGTCACATTAGTAAGGTTAATGCCCATAAGAGAGACCAGTCCGCTCACACCCTGGGAACTAATGCGGCAGATGTAGCTGCTAACAAAGCAGCCCTGACCGGTGATCCTCTCCCTCTACAACTTGAGGAGGTAATCCGAGTTGCCATGGTTAGCTCAGCTCTCGATCTGGCTTCCCTTCAGAGTATAACCCCTATCAGATGGTCATCAATTGGCATGACCAAGGTAAACCCTTACCGGCACCCACTGCATGGGCCCCCAAGACCCTTCTTACTACAAAGGGTTCACAACCATTACTTATGTATCAAAATACCCCAGATAAGTACCCGGTTGTCTGTATTCCCCCACACCTGGCAGGAGAACTCTTGTTCCTATTCCACTCCCACCCTGTAGGAGGTCATTACTCGACAGAAGTCACTTTCGCAAAGATTGCCTCCACAGCTTGGTGGCCTAATATGAAGGAAACTGTAAATTTATATGTTTCCCGATGCATACCTTGTTTGCAACAGAACCCCTCCCCTTGTTCCAACCGTGCCCTCCTTCGAAGTCAGCCAGGCCCTGATGGGCCCTGGACTCATGTTCAAGTTGATTTTATTGGTCCCCTCCCACCTTCGCAGGGCAATTATAAATACGCCCTCATTGTTATCGATCAGTTCACTAAATGGATTGAGGCCTTTCCCTCCCGATCCAACACTGCGCTTACTGCGGCCAGATTGTTACTGAGTGAGGTGTTCTGTAGGTGGGGACTGCCACTTCAAGTTGATAGTGATCAGGGCACCCACTTCACTGGTGAAGTTTTTTCCAAATTACAGGAAATTATATGAGAATAAAACATAAGCTACATATAGCTCATCATTCCCCAATCATCCAGGATAGTGGAAAGAGGGAATTGCACACTGAAATCCATGTTGGGAAAATTGTGTACAGAACACCCCACTCAATGGGCCAATATGTTACCCATGTGTTTAATGGCAATTTGGTCCACGCCACATGGGACCACAGGGATATCATCTTACCAAGCAATGACTGGGAGGTTGATGAGGACTCCAGGTCATCTAACTTTGACTGGCACTACCCCCCTCACGCAACAACCATGTAACCACTCGTGGTTGGAGCACACAGTAGAGCATATTAATGGCAAAGAATTTAGGGAAATCTAATGGATGCGATATGACTGTGTACTGTGATTATTGTGAACCCGATAATACGACCGATGGGATCCCTTGTTTACGGGCCAGGGAGGGCAAAGGGATTAAAATAGAGTGTCTATGTATTAAAGAAAATGTTCAAGTAACCCCAAAGTTTCAATTAGGAAAAGGAAAGTTTGTAGAGCTAGGGTTCGGATTCAACGAAGCGGTTGAGATTACACCAAATAGTGTGGGGGTCCCATATCTGGGACAGAGTTTGAATACACTGAATTGGCCCAAAATAAGTAAAAGACATAGGGGAATGATAGGATGTTTTAATGTGGAGCACAAAGAGAGACCCAGGCAAAGACAAGTATTACAGATGGAAATCAGGGGAAGACCAGAGGAGATAAGGTTACAAAGGAAAAGTGACAAGCATAAAAATAAGAGATGCCCATTATTAACAAAAGGATCATCAAACGGATTGGTTGTCACCCGTACCTATAAACAATTGTATAGTGATGTTCGGTACGAAATTATCCCGGTAATCTTTAATTTTACAGGTATTCCCTTTCCCGGAAATTTATGTCCTACAGGACACCGCGGATATTATGACCACTTGGTGAGGTAAAGGATTTTTTAGATAGGAACCATGCCCAAGACGGATGGGGTTCGTGGGATGTGGAACAGACTTACGTAATGGTCAACATTTCAGGTCATAATAGTAGCCACTTGAGTACAAAGAGAGACCTGGGAGAATGGTTAGGGGCAGGAGCTGCTGCCTTGAACAGGGTAGATATAGAAACTATGTGGGAACATGACGAGGTAATGAGGAGACAGTTGAAAGGCCTTCTATCAACATGAATAAGGGAGATTCAGACACCGTACAGGAATTAGAGAATATGCTGATAACCACACGAGACGAAACAGAAATATACAGACAAATTCAGGATCATTTTAACAATGCGACAAAAGGGATTAGTAAAACAGAACAAGACATCTCAAGGGCTATGGTATGTTCAATTTATGGGAGTTATATGATAGGCCAAGTGATGGCAGGGTTAAGTGAAATAGAACGTAACCGAGTCCCCTCATTTGTCAATGATGCCATGATTAGGAAGTGGCTCCATTATAATAAGGACTATAATGTAAAAGAGGCAAGAAAACAGGGATTAGTATATTTAGTGAGAGGAAATGGGGATTATGACAGTCAGCCAATCATTCCTGTCATACTGTGGCTGCCGCAGGTACACAAGATGAGCCCTTGGGAAGTATTTAAGGTGGAAGCGATAGGGATGCTGGAAGGAAGGTTCCATAAGTCTTTTGCATCAACCCCCTCACCCTGATTAAACAAAATGATATCTGGGACAGTCCAAATATGGGGTGTTGCACCGAATATAGTGGGGTTTACATGTGCAGGTGCGATGTCAGGACACCAAGTCGGCCCGCCTGTGGGTTCACACTAGACTCAGACTCACCCCTCTGTAGTATGAATGCACAGAGGTGGGGATTAAACCAGATAAATTACGTTTATCTACAAATGGGCACCTATTGCGTCACCACTCATGCTAAATCATACCAGCATGGGCAGGATGAATGTCCAATAGACTATCCTACCTTTTGCTTTAAACCCACACAAATGGTCCAAATAGGCAGCCAAACCCTCCTACCTATAATAATTCACAATATTGCTGAACTAAGAGTGAACTTTTCAATGCAAGCAAAAGCTCTGAGAGCAGTGGTTAACTTTGGACTACCAATTCTACCCCTATCCCTAAATCTTAAAGCCATTATAGGGAGAACTTCAACTTCACAAATACACTTGGTCCAGATGCAAAAAAGCAATGATAGAACCCAGAGAGAGATTATGGCCCTAGGGAGTAGCAGTTGGTGGGAAACCACATATAACATGGGACAACACCCACTGTACAGAATGATTTCTATGGCAATCTTGCCCATCCAAATGATATTAATGTTTATTGTATTGATTATGATATGCTATCTGCGAAGTGTAATCCATAGAGTTTCTAGGAGTGCTACGACTATTCATAACTTAGGTTACAGCAATGCTTGGCAGAAAGTAGGTTGAGGTAGTCGAGGAATCAATGTTTAAAACATTTCATCCTCAAGGTGGGGACTTGTAGGAAAGGCTGATATTTAAAGATATTTAGTAGACGAGAATCATATATGGATAAATTCAAGTGTAGCCATTGACCAAATAATATTACCCGTAATTACTCCTGGGTAACTAAAAAGCTAAGACTTGTTCAGAATGCAGCTGCGAGGACAGTCAAAAGCAGTCTTGACTAAGCTTTGATAACCAACAACCACAGGCTGCGAGTGAAGGTTAAATTGCTAAATAACATATTATAATGCTGAGTAGAACTTAGAGTTCACTTAACAAAATGAATTGCAATGATATTTAAAGGATAATTAGTATAAGGACATAAAATGAGAGAGATCATGGAAGTTAAAGTATTTATCTGGTAGATTAAAGTGAGATAGTCTGGATACCTCAGGACAAGTGAAACAGCGCTGATATGGGCCCTTGGTACAAAGGCCCTGTACCAGGGAGGCTATGAAATGAAAGAGATATGGTAAATTCCAATGGGGTGAAAAGCTATAAACAAGATAACAAGACAACGGGGCAGAGTTAGTGGAAATGTACTGGAAAAGGAGTGGCCTGGTTACTAGCCTTAACCTGAGTGACAATGGTATTTTGACCATTAGAACCAAAGAAGGTGATTTTGTTAAAGACCATATATGGACACTGGCCAAACGAACTGTTGATAAGGAAAGGGTTAAAACCTTGATACTCAAAGAACAACTTTACACAGAGATTTGCTGCGAAGAAAAGGAACAGACTTACGACGACATTGCCTGTGTCCGAAGGGCTCCAGAGACCAAGGGCTGTGAGCTATTCATTTTGACTATCGCCTAATGTTAAGTATTAATTACACTGTAAGCTTAATAAATCTGATCTACTGCTCAAATTTACTGGTCACTGCCTATTTGTGTCTTGTCCAAGAACTCTGAGAGGTCACTTGGTTGACTCACACATTTACTTTAACTCTTTGTTTCCTGTCTGTCCCAAAACCCTTGTCATATTAGTTTATATTCTCCCCCATTGCTCTATTTACCCTCTCCACAAGAATATTAGTACTGCTTCAATTCAGGTGAAGGCCATCACTTTAGCATAGTCTTTTGTTGTTCCAGAACTTACCCCGATGCCCCAAGAATGTGATCATTCCATCCTGCACCAGCCATGCAGCCACACATTGATGTTCCTAATCTTCCTCTCCTTAACCTGTCCTGTGCATGGCACATGAAACAATATGCAGACTACCACCCTTGAGGTCATGTTTTCCAGTCAAGTGCTTAACTCCTTAAAAAGTCTCTGCAAGACTTCAAATATACTGTTTATCTATCCACGTCATTGGTTCCAACATGGACCATGATGTTTGACTGCTCTTTCTCCCTTTCCAGTTGTTTTTCTATCTGTTCCGTGATGTTCTGCACCCTGGCACCAGAGAGGCAACATATCATTTGAGACCCCCAGTCACAACTGCAAAAAAGCCTGCCTATTGGCCTAACTATAGATTCTCCTATGATGACCAGCCATAATCTGGGGGGCGGGTACCCATCCCGCCCCCAACCCGCCTCCGTGCCATCTTCCCAGGAGGCGGGCACCTGACCCATGCCGGGTCTCGTCTCCTCGAGACGGGAAGGGGATTAGTGCCAATTAACTGCCTGTTAACAGGTAGAGAACAGGCAGTTTTATTGAGAATCCCTATTTTCAGCCCCGAAGTGTGGGCTTCCTGACGGTTTCGAACCTCGCCAGGGTCAGCGAGGCGGGCCGTCGGTCTGCGGGGGTTGGAAGGGTCAAGATGTCCGGTGTGAAGGTGAGTGATGGGTGCAAGTGTGGAAAGGTGAGTGTGTGAGGTGAGTGTAAAGTGTTTTAATAAGTTTTACTTACCTTTACTTCTTCCTGCAGGCTTCCTCCCTTCAGTTCTCGGGAGTCCCTCATCTCACCGGCACAGAAAGCAGAATGGCCGTTGAACTGTCAAAAGCTGCAGCCTTCTGCTTTCTGCTCAGGAGAGATCTCTAACTGAGTCTGAGTGGAAGTGCTCAACTTAGAGGACAGATTGTCAGTGTTTGACAGCTTCACAGAGCCATCAAATGCTGACATTTCATCTGTCAAAAGCTCTTGACAGATGAAACGTCACTTGCTGAAATCACCTGTAACCAGCTTTCCCTTAATTGGCCTGCTAAGCCCACTGGATGGGCTTAACAAGGTCAATCAAGGGAAAATAGCGTGGTTTGGGCACAAGTCAATGGAGGCGGGACTAAAACCCGACAAGTGGGAGTCCCGCCTCCAAAAGCTCTCCATTGAGAAAATCCAGCTGTGTCTAATTTCAAAATGTAGATAATGTTAGCCTGAATTCCCTGCTAGTACCAAACTATTGTCAGAATCAAACTCTGCTTACTCACGTCACACAAGTATTCATTATAGAAAAAAAACTCCTGTGTAACTGCACCTCAATGCTGAACTGTTGCTGTGGTTCAACCCCACAGCCTTCCAGCTCTTCATATTTCACTGGCCTCTCAGTTTGATATTGATCTCTCATACAGGGGCCAGAATTTTCCGGGGGGTCAGCAGACGCAATCGGTGGCGGGTTGGGTGGAAAAGTGTTTTTTTTTCACAGTGGGTTGAGACCCTGCCTTTCCCAATGTCGGGTCTGTCAGCGCTGAGCAGACCCAACACGCAGCGGCGGGGCATCCAATTCAGGTAATTAGTGGCTGATTTAGAGCCACTTAAGAATGATTTTCAGCTTACCTTTTGTATTTGACAGCTCGCCCACGGAGTCCACGCTGGTTGTGGACCATGTCTGTCAAGTTGAGGCGGAAGTTTAGTGGCCATTGAATCAGCTGCTGAGTTGACAGCTTCAAATGTAAAGTATAAACTCTCACATAAGAACATAAGAAGTAGGAACAGGAGTAGGCCATACGGCCCCTCGGGCCTGCTCCGCCATTCAATAGGATCATGGCTGATCCGAACTTAGACTCACATCCACTTCCCTGCCCTCTCCCCGTAACCCCTTATTCCCTTATCAGCTAGGAAACTGTCTATCTCCGTTTTAAATTTATTTAATGTTGCAGCTTCCACAGCTCTCTGAGGTAGCAAATTCCATAGATTTACTACCCTCTGAGTGAAGAAGTTTCTCCTCATCTCAGTTTTGAAAGGGCAGCCCCTTATTCTAAGATTATGCCCCCTAGTTCTAGTCTCACCCATCAGTGGAAACATCCTCACCGCATCCACCTGATCAAGCCCCCTCACAATCTTATATGTTTCGATAAGATCGTCTCTCATTCTTCTGAACCCCAATGAGTAGAGGCCCAACCTACTCAACCTTTCCTCATAAGTCAACCCCCTCATCTCCGGAATCAACCGAGTGAACCTTCTCTGAACCGCCTCGAGAGCAAGTATATCTTTTCTTAAATATGGAAACCAAAACTGTACGCAGTATTCCAGGTGTGGCCTCACCAGTACCCTGTATAACTGCAGCAAGACTTCCCTGCTTTTATACTCCATCCCCCTTGCAATAAAAGCCAAGATTCCATTGGCCTTCCTGATCACCTGCTGCACCTGCATACTAACCTTCTGTGTTTCATGCACCAGGACCCCCAGATCCCTTTGTACTGTAGCACTTTGCAGTTTCTCTCCATTTAGATAATAACTTGCTCTTTGATTTTTTCTGCTAAAGTGCATAACCTCACACTTTCCAACATTATGTTCCATCTGCCAGATTTTTGCCCACTCACTTAGCCTGTCTATGTCCTTTTGCAGGATTTTTATGTCCTCCTCACTCACTGCTTTCCCTCCCATCTTTGTATCGTCGGCAAACTTGGATACGTTGCACTCGGTCCCTTCCTCCAAATCATTAATATAGATTGTAAAGAGTTGGGGTCCCAGCACTGACCCCTGCGGAACACCACTAGTTACTGATTGCCAACCCGAGAATGAACCATTTATCCCAACTCTCTGTTTTCTGTTAGATAGCCAATCTTCCACCCATGCCAGTATATTGCCCCCAATCCCGTGATTTTTTATCTTGTGCAGTAATCTTTTGTGTGGCGCCTTGTCAAATGCCTTTTGGAAGTCCAAATACACCACATCCACTGGTTCCCCTTTATCCACCCTGTTTGTTACGTCCTCAAAGAATTCGAGCAAATTTGTCAAACATGACTTCCCCTTCGTAAAACCATGCTGACTCTGTCCGATTATATTATGCTTATCCAAATGTCCTGTTACTGCTTCCTTAATAATGGACTCCAATATTTTACCAACCACAGATGTTAGGCTAACTGGTCTATAGTTTCCAGCCTTTTGTCTGTCTCCCTTTTTAAATAAGGGCGTTACATTAGCAGTTTTCCAATCTGCTGGGACCTTTCCTGAATCCAGGGAGTTTTGGAAAATTACCACCAATGCATCCACAATCCCTACCGCTACTTCTCTCAAGACCCTAGGATGTAAGCCATCAGGTCCAGGGGATTTATCCGCCTTTAGTCCCATTATCTTACCGAGCACCACCTCCTTAGTGATTTTAATCGTGTTTAGCTCCTCCCCCCCTATAGCCCCCTGTTTGTCCAGTGTTGGGATATTTTTAGTGTCCTCTACTGTAAAGACTGATACAAAATATTTGTTCAGCATTTTTGCCATCTCCATGTTCCCCACCACTAATTTCCCGGTCTTGTCCTCTAAGGGACCAACATTCACTTTAGCCACCCTTTTTCTTTTTGTGTAACTGTAGAAACTCTTGCTATCTGTTTTTATATTTTTTGCTAGTTTACTTTCATAATCTATCTTCCCTTTCTTAATTAATCTTTTAGTTATTCTTTGCTGGCTTTTAAATGCTTCCCAATCTTCTATCCTCCCACTAGATTTGGCTACTTTATATGCCCTTGTTTTCAGTCGGATACTATCCTTTATTACTTTACTTAGCCACGGATGGCTGTCTTTTCTTTTACGCCCCTTTTTCCTCACTGGAATATATTTTTCTTGAAAGTTGTGAAATATCTCCTTGAATGTACACCACTGCTCATGTACCGTCTTACACTTTAATCTATTTTCCCAGTCCACTTTAGTCAACACTGCTCTCATACCTTCATAGTCTCCTTTATTTAAGCTCAGTACGCTGGTTTGAGATCCAACTCTCTCACCCTCCAACTGAATTCGGAATTCAACCATGTTATGGTCACTCATTCCAAGGGGATCCTTTACTAGGACATTTTTTATTAATCCTGTCTCATTACACAGGACCAGATCTAAGATTGCCTGCCCCCTGGTTGGTTCAGTTACATACTGCTCAAGGAACCCATCCCTAATGCACTCTATGAACTCTTCCTCAAGGCTGCCCTGCCCAATTTGATTTGTCCAGTCAATATGAAAGTTAAAATCCCCCATGATTATAGCTGTTCCCTTATTACAAGCCCCAACTATTTCCTGATTTATACTCCGACCAACAGAGTTGCAACTGTTAGGAGGCCTATAGACTACGCCCACTAGTGACTTTTTCCCCTTATTATTCCTTATCTCCACCCAAACTGTTAAACTATCCTGATCCTTTGACCCAATATCATTTCTCACTATTGCAGTGATTCCATTCTTTATTAACATAGCCACCCCACCTCCCTTTCCTTCCTGTCTGTTCTTCCTAATTGTCAAATACCCCTGGATGTTTAGTTCCCAGTCATGGTCACCTTGCAGCCATGTTTCTGTAATGGCCACCAGATCATACTCATGTGTAGTTATTTGTACTGTCAACTCATCTATTTTGTTACGAATGCTGCATGCATTCAGATAAAGAACTTTTAAATATGTTTTGTGACAATTTATTCCTGCTTTTACCCCCTTTACTACTCTACCTTTATCTTTATACATTCTGTCCTTACAGAGATATCTTCCCTCAGCCACAAGCTCTTCCTCACTGTATTTCCATAACAGATTCATCATGCTGCAAGTCTTTACACAAGTCTCCATCCAATCTGATCTCATTGGCCCAGAAATTCGGGTCTCCACGGGTGAGTACGCAGGGGTTCTCACCCGTAAGCCCGATGGAAGTGCCGGTTTCCGGCATGCACTGCACATGCACAGGAAACCGGCGCTTCCGTTCCTCTGAACGAAGAGGTTCAGAGGTCGAACGCGTGCGCAGGGGAGGCTGCGCATGTGCATCAAACTTAGTTTTTTTTTTACAGGTTTCTCTGGGAACATAAGCCTGCAGAATTTAGAAATGTAAAAAGCAGGCGTAAGGCCTGCTTTTTACAAGGTAAGTGGTGAATTAATTAAAATTAAAACATTTTTTCCACAGGTTTCTTATTTTTAAATACTTTAAAGCAAGGTAAGTTTATTTTTAGCCCCGTTAGAATATAAAATTATTCTTTTCAAAAATTTAAATTATTGTTTAAAATAGTTATTTCATGTAATTTATAGTTTTTAATGTATTTGAAGGTTTAGTGCTATTTTGGGGCCGTAGTATTTATAAGTCTTGACAGCACTTCCTGTCAGACTTATGAATGGAGCATTCCCTGCTCCGATTGGCTGCCCATGGCCCACGTGATCCCAGGGGACGCATCGAACTAACTGCGCCCCTGGGATACGCAAGCACTGCGTGCCGGCAGCTGGGCCAGGCCCTGGATCGGAATTCCATGGGAGCCCACAGCTCAACAGCCAGAGCGCAAGGTAAGTGCAGATCGGGGGCTTGCACCTGCGGGAAGCCCCCGACCCGAATTTCTGGGCCAATATCTCTCTCACCATTGAAAGATCGCTTCTGTCATCTCTACTTCACCTGCCATCTATTCCATCAGCATGGGTGCCCTTTATACACTCTCACCTTGGTCCTCAGAATCCAACCACGATCAGCCCCAACACCAGCAGCACCAGGCACACCAGCAGCACCAACAACAACACCAACCTTCTCCGCAATCAACTGATGCTGCACAAGACAGAGGGCCTCAGCACCTGACCACATTGCTGCCCGGGAGGCCAGGGATGGCCTCACCATAGCCAGATTTACTTCACTTGATGCTGTACACCCTGGCTGCCACATGATGCACCAGGTTGGCACTACCTGCCAAGGTTAGTAAAATCCTAGCCATAGTTTCTGAAGTACAGTAAATGGATTCAGATTATTAGTTGAAAAAGAATGTAAAATTGGTTTACTCGGCTTTTCAATTAATGTTAAAAAATCAGTTTATTCCACCTATGCTGGGAGATTGGGGCCGAATGGTTCAGGACATAAACTTCCTCATAGCTGTTCCATATTGAATCAAGGGAATTGTGCTTTGCACAGTTTAACTAGCAGGTGCTTCATGCTAGAGAAATGGCCCAGCAGGTCCTCTGTGCTATAGGCCTACCCCAGCTTCAGGTGTGAATGTCAATTGCTGAATATCAGGTATTCAAACCCAGGAATCAAGTGCAGGAGAGTAATACGAGACTGTCAGGGAAACTGGAGATACTAAATGAAGATATGGTATTCACATGCATTCAAGAAAAAATACATTTACTGTTCAAATACAATTTTAGCAACAATCAATTATCTCTAGGTCTGAGACTTTCTATTAATGTGAATGGAACTGGCCAACAAATAATTATTCCGGCATTTCAAAACATATTACAGCTGCTAACTTTAATTACACTGATAGATGACCTGTATTAACATTACACGTCCTTTCATGTTGATTTATGTAGCACCATCAGCTGCTGTGTAACTCACATTAAATTCTAAACCTTTCTGTTGCAGTAACACTTAAAATCAAAACACCATAGAGAAAATTGTCCTCTCCATTGCAACTGGGGAATGATTAGTTCCCAGGCACAGCAAAGAGAAAATGGGATCAGAAACCTGTTACCTGAAGTCTCCACTATGCTTCCCAAGGATTTCCAAGGGTTCCTTCCATGGGCGAGAGTGGGCCTGTGCCTGAAGCAGGTGCAGGCCCAGTACTGGGTTACAAATGAGATAGGAGGGGGTTCCCAGCCCTCCTGCCTCATTTTCCTTGGAGTGTGCCCATGGGGAGACAAATCGAGGGGCATTCCAAAAAACTGGCGGTGGGACCTGCACTGGGCAGCTGGTATGTTGGTTTCTCCATGCTCTCCCCCATGATGATCTTCAGGCCTCAAGCCTTCTGGTTGTTACCTCCAGTTGCAGCTGGAAGGCCCCAATACCAGCCAGGAGGCCTGCAGCTATTTTTCTGTTTCTGACACCCTGATCTGACACAAATCCCTGTCTGCGCAGACGTGTCTCAGGAGTGTGCTCGGGCCATGCAAATGGCTTGGATCAGGAAAATTAAGCGGAATCCACCTCTCACAGGTGTGGCTCATCTCCAGTATGCTGTGCCTGTCTCACACTCAGCTGATAAGTAGTTGCATATAATACAAAAGACACAGTGATGGTCCCACTACAATATAGGATTTATAATAAATGGGGAATCAGCATGGGGCAAGGATAGCACAGGTGCCAGCTCGCTGGAGGGCGAGGTCGCACATGAGTTCTGCTGCAGAGGACTCAGATGAGGACTTCAATGGGGCAGCCTACAGAAGACGGCTGATGGGTATGCACAATGAAATGCTTGGTGCACTAGGAAGCCTGCCAGAAAGCCTGTGTGCAATGTCAAGAAGCATGGAGGAGACTGGCATCAACTTGGCACAAGGCTTTGCACAGAGCTTGGAGCCCATCCTTTCCAGCACCCATGTCGGACAGCAAGTGGTTTGTGCAGAAGCCTTGAAATCATCAAAAAGTCCTTCAGCATCTGCCACACCACTCCCTGTAGACTTTTGCAACTTGAAACAACTATAGAAAGTACCAAACATTTGTAAAACCAGAAGAAATTAACCAGCAACCTACCTGTAAGTAGTTGTTCATCCCTTTAAATAGTGCTGGTGGGGGGTTCTACCTGCTGCTAAACGCATGTTCAGGCATGCAAGGTTAAAAGAGGACACTAGCTGGAGCGGTGAGCTCCAAAATGGCAGCGTTGGTGTGAAATCAGTGTTGCATGCTGATTGATGTCATGATCTGCCTGCTCTGCATATTTCTGGCAGACATTTGCTGAGCACACGCTAATGCCATCAATATAGAGTCTGGTACAATTCACCATACAAATGTGCGCGCATGCCGCGGATGCCAGTTTAGAGCTCCAAGGGCATTCATAGCGCCCAAAAAACGGGTGCCAGCAACCCAAATTTTGTACCGTTTGTGTGTCCTGGAAAACCACAAATGCAAGTAGTGTCACCAACTGCTCAAGAGTTTCTGAGCTTGAGGGGCAGCTGGCGTCACAACAGTGCATACGGGAAGCTGAGACTTTTGTGGATAGCACATTTCAGGAGGTGGTCACCCTGCAGCTACAGAAAGTTCAGAAGCAGAGGGAGTGGGTGACCACCAGGTAGACCAGGAAAAACAGGTGTGGTACTCACAAACCAGTATTCAGCGTTGAATACCAGTGAGGGTGATGAGACCTCAGGGGAGTGCAGTCAGAAGCAAATCCACGGCACCGTGGGAGACTCGACTGCACAGGAAGGCACAAGAAAGTGTAGAAATGCGGTTGTTATAGGGGATTCGATAGTCAGGGGGATAGACAGCTGTTTTGGCAACCACAGCTGTGAGTCCCAAATGGTGTGTTGTCTTCCTGATAAAGGATATGACTGAACGGGTGGAGGACATTCCACGTGGGGAAGGGGAACTGCCAGAAGTCGTGGTCCATGTTGGAACCAATGACATAGGTAGGAAAAGGGTTGAGGTCCTTCAGGCAGGATTTCAGGAACTAGGAAAAAGAATAAAGAACAGGACCTCAAAGGTGGTAATCTCTGGATTACACCAAGTGCCAAATGCTTGTGAGTACAGACAGAAACAGGAAGATAGTGCAGGTGAATGCATGGCTGGCGAAGTGGTGCAGGAGGGAGGGCTTCAGATTCCTGGGGAATTGGGAACAGTTCTGGGGCAGGAGGGACCTGTACAAGTCGGTCAAGTTGCACCTGAACAGGGCTGGGACTAATGTTCTCGCGGAAAGGTTAACTAGTGCTGTGGGGGAGGGTTTAAACTAATTTGACAGGGAGAGGGGAACCAGGATGTAGCAGCAGAGAGCAGAGACAAGGTGAGAAAACTTAGAGGGACATCTAGCAACAGAATAAAGAATAGTGTAGGAAGTCAGGAATTAGATGGAGGAAAAAAGCAAAGCAGACTAGCATGGTCTTGGAATGCATGTGTGTTAATGCCTGAGTGTTACAAATATGTTTGATGAGCTGTAGCCACAAGTTGCTACAAGGGGTTTTGATACAGTGGCTATAATAGAGAGCTGGCTTAAACATGGGCAGGAATGGGAACTAAACATTCCTGGTTACAAT
This sequence comes from Somniosus microcephalus, assembly GCF_052327205.1. Classification (NCBI taxonomy): domain Eukaryota; kingdom Metazoa; phylum Chordata; class Chondrichthyes; order Squaliformes; family Somniosidae; genus Somniosus; species Somniosus microcephalus. The sequence continues at coordinate 135,575,302 of NC_140996.1, read as the reverse complement.
GTATTCAAGAGGGATAGAGAAGGAAAAAATAAAGGAGCGGGTGGCAGTATTGATCAAGGACAATATTACAGTTCTACAGAGGGACGATATACTAGAGGGTTCAAAGACTGGGTCTATTTGTTTAGAGTAAAGGAACAGAAAAGAAGCAGTTACATTGCTGGGTGTTTACTATAGACCGCCAAATATCGAGAAGATAAAGGAGCAAATCTTTCGGCAAATTTCAGAGAAATGTAAAAATAATAGAGCAGCAATACTAGAGGACTTCAATTACCCTAATAGGCACTGGGGAAAGACTGTGTAAAGGGCAAGAAGGGTGAAGAATTCCTAAAATGTGTACAGGAGAACTTTCTTAATCAGTATTTTTCTAGCCCAAAGAGGAAGGAAGGAGTGCTGGCTCTAGTTCTGGGGAATGAAGTGGAATGTGTTGTAGTGGGAGAACAGCTGGGTAATACTGATCATAATATAATTAGGTTTAAAGTAGTTAAGGAAAGGGACAAAGAAAAATCAATAGTGAAAATACCCAACTGGAAGAGACACAATTTCAGTGATTTGAAAAGGGATCTAGCACAGGTGGACTGGGAACAAAGAATCAAAGAAAGTTACAGCACGGATGGAGGCCATTTCGGCCCATCGTGTCCGTGCCAGCCAAGATGGCCAAGAAAACAGTATATGAACAATGGCAGGCCTTCAAGAGGGAGATTGTTCAGGTACAAACCAAGCATATTCCCATAAGGAGGAAAGATGGGACATCCAAAGCTAGAACTCACTGGATGACAAAGGAAAGAGAGTTTAAAATAAAACAGAAAAAGGAAGTTTATGACAAATGTCAGGTACAGAATACAAAGAATGAAGGGGGAAATTGAAAAAGGATATAAGAAGGGCAAAGAGAGAATATGAGAAAAGATTAGTGGGTAACATAAAAGGGAACCCAAAAAGCTTTTATAAACATATAAAAAGTAAAAGGATAGTTAAAGGAATGGTGGGGCCGATTAGGGACAAAGAAGGAAACCTTCTTGTAGAGGCAGAGGGTATGACTGAGGTACTGAATGAGTACTTTGAATCTATCTTCACAAAAGATGATGATGAAGTTAATGTTGCAGTAGAGGAGGAGGGAGTAGAGATATTGAATAGGACAAAAAATCGATAGAAAGGAGGTGCTAAATAGGTTGGCATCACTTGAAGTTAACAAGTCACCTGGTCCAGATGGGATGCATCCTAGTTTGCTGAAGGAAGTAAGAATGGAGATAGCAGAACCTCTGACCACAATCTTTCAATCCTCCTTGGATATGGGAGTGCTCCCAGAGGACTGGAGGACTGTTACACCCCTATTCAAAAAAGGAGGGATGAAACTCATTGAAAAAATCATTGCATTGAAAAGAATAGAAAAATATGCCCTTAAAGCACAAATTTAAAACTGGAATCTCACCTCAAAGACATTAAATAAAAGAAAGCAGAACAGCTATAATGATCCTTCTAGTTACTAGACATTCAAAAAAATGCTTCCAGTAATGAGTATACTTTTATCCCACGCCTCTTTCTATCTGTTTTTTTTTACTCTCTTGTGATCTGTAGGCTTTTGCTTTTTTTCCTCCCTTAGTTTCATTCACCTTTTTTTAAATACTTTTCTCTCTGACTGGATTCAAACCACAACTTTAACATCAATGTAAAGAGGTTTAGCTTTGCACCAATGCTGCAGTTATAGTGTAAATGCACTCTGAAACAAGAGTCAGGGCCTGACCTGATACTGGAGCAAAGTGAAGTAAAGCTCTCTTTTTCTTAGGCGTTCAGGCGGGTCTTCACACCGATTTACACTGCACAGTGTCAGTTTGAAGTTGAAACCCCTTAGCGCCAAAGTTAGACTTATGCACCATTAGTTTTTAAGGTCTGTGTTTTGGGAGTTGCAGGAAGAGTGGGGGTACAAATGATGAGGTGGTTCTTTGCACTTTGGAGGAAGCAAATTGTGTATACCCGGCTTATGTGAGAAGGCATAGACAGGCTGGTGGAATGGGCAGACACATGGCAGATGAAATTCAACACAGAAAAAAGTGTGAGGTAATCCATTTTGGTCGGAAGAATGAAGAGAGACCATACACACCAAATGATACTTTTAAAGGAGGTGCAAGAACAGAGAGACCTGGGGGTGCTTGTGCACAAATCTTTGAAGGTGGCAGAACAGGCTAACAAAGCAGTTAATAAGGCATATGGGATCCTGGGCTTTTTAAATAGAGACATAGGGCGCGAAATTCGGGTACACCCCGTTTGGGGGTGGTAACCTAGTTAAGGCCGGACATTTAGCAGCCAGCGCGGAAGTACCGCCCCGGCCACTAAATTCGGCTTACCACCCCGCACAGGAAGTGGAGCGCAATGTCGGGCGCTCCATTTCCTAGTAGGGCGGTAACCAAGGCGATGTCGGGGTTAGGGTTAGGGTTAGGGTTAGGTGGGTGGAAGCTCCGCGAAGCGCTGCCGCGTTTCAATGACCCTCCCCTTCAGTTAAAAGGGAGGGCTGCTGCACATTCTGCAGGGCTGCCGATGGCCCACACTAGGCCTCCAGGGTGGCTTGGTGCCACGGCCGCAGCCCAGCGCAGAGACACAGTGCCAGGCTGCATGATGGCGGCCAGAACGAAGCCACGGCCCACCACGGAGGGCCGACCTGGAGTTTGGCCAAAATAATTACGGCGCAGCTCACCGCTGCACCTCCCCTTTAAGTACTGCCCCGCGAGCAAATGTTGGCCCAGTTCGCGATCCGCGAGGCTGGCGCTGACATTGCCCGTTGCAGCCTCGCGGGGCGCAGTCGCATTTCTGCTGCGGGGCGGTAAGGGGCCATGCCGGGTTCTAAGAGGTGTTAGCACACAGTGATGACGTCATCGCTAGCAGCCCAGGGCACTACCAGCGGGGGCACAGCGCTATCGGGTAGCGCCTCAGCAATGCCCCGCCAAACTAACGGCAGGCACAAAGGAGACGAATTTCTAGCCCATAGAGTATAAAAGCAAGGAAGTTGTGCTAAACCTATATAAAACACTAGTTTGGCCCCAACTGGAGTATTGTGTTCAATTCTGGGCACCACACTTAGGAAGACATGAAGGCTTTGGAGAGAGTACAGAAGAGACTTACTAGAATGGCTTCAGGGATGAAGGATTACAGTTATGTGAATAGACTAGAGAAGCTGGGGTTGTTGGTTGTTCTCCTTGATACAGAGAAGGCTAAGAGGAGATTTAATAGAGGTGTTATCTTCTTCAAGTATTTATCCAATTCCCTTTTGAAGGATACTATTGAATCATGAAGGGTTTAGATAGAGTAAATAAAGAGAAACTGTTTCCAATGGCTGAAGGGTTGGTAACAAAAGGGCACAGAATTGAGGTGATTGGCAAAAGAACCAGAGGCGACATGAGGAAGAATCTTTTTACGCAATTTGGTTAGGATTTGGAATGCACTGCCTGACAAGGGTGGTGGATACAGATTCAATAGTATCCTTCAAAAGGGAATTGGATAAATACTTGAAGAAGATAACATTTCAGGGATATGGGGAAAGAGCGGGAGAGTGGGACTAACTGGACTGCTCTTCGAAAGAGCCGGTGCAGACACGATGGGCCAAATGACCTCCTTCTGTGGTGTTCGATTCTATGACTTAGAAATTCAAACCTTTAACACCGGCCATTAAGGCGGGTTTTGAAAAAATAATGGCAGCCACCTCGCCCACTTCCAGCGCGGAACACAGCGGCCGCCATATTAGGCAGCTTGGCAGTGCTGCCATTGCCTGCGCTCGCTGCAAGTATTAATTACCAGCGATTTTTGATGCCACCGCTCCTCTTACCGCCCTCTCCAAAGCACGCCCATGGGTGCAGCAATTGACAGCGCATAGAGCTGGGAGAAAGCAGCAGTGAGCTATAAACTGTATAGTAAATATACTGTACAATTCACATTTACCATGCTACTTTTAAATAAGCTACACCCAAATAACTGACTTCAATTGTCTTTCAGTTTATTGTGAAATTTCTTCAATATGATCCAGATCGAGCTGGCTTATTTTTCATTGTTGCTTAATTGAATTTATTTTTTTGATCTTTTCATCAAGATCCAGTTTACATCAAGAAAATGCTGATGAACCCACTAAACAAAGAAATATTAAGATTTATAGAGGGTTTTTTGTTCTTATTGAAAATATATACATAGGTGCCTATACATTTCCTATACAACCATAATCCTAAAATAAGCTTGGAAGAACAGTTTGGAATTTTCATAATACATGTCTTATGATCAATGCCCTAATTTAACAAATTTAGCAAGTGGCCAGTACTCACTGGTATCCCTTGCATCCTTGCCACTTTAGCAACATCTCTCTTCCATATAAGGGCGCTACCTCCTTGATATTGCACTCAGTTCATTAAATTTTCTGCATTCGGCTTATATTTTGGGCATAATCTCAGGGTTTCTCATGCAACAGTTTAAAGACATCTATGCCACAATCCTTCACTTGGAAATGTACTGTTAGTAAGGTGACTGCCCGAGAATGCTGCACCGATCCTTTAGACACAACCTTCAGCCTTCTGATGTTACTGCCGGAAAGAGCGAGTTGCACGGCAACTTCTGCGCTGCGCTCATTTAAATCAGCAGGCAGTACCAAAATATCGGGCTTATCTAGGCCTATGATTCTATGACGTGACCAGCACAACATTATTTAATTTTCCTTGTTATGCCAGCAAGCTAGAGCAATACATCACAGTAAATAGATACAAAAACTGCATAGTCAGCAGCAGCAGAAAATAGAGTGCACATCACAGTATCAGCTTGAACTGGACACTATTTATGCAGGAGCTGTACTCCATTTATAACTACTGTCGCTATACCTATCCTATGCTGAACAAAGCAGTTTGTCTTGTTCATAATATTACTGCTCTGCTGTGTAGGGCTTTATATAGCTTATATCATAAATGTATAACATAAGTTACTATGATAGATTTGAGTGAAATGCCCACTTTTACTCATTTATGGTGTACATTTTCAGTCCCTGACTCTTATAACTCCAGAAGGAGAATCACAAATCTAAGTAATGCCACTTGAACTAATGAAGATATCATCAACCAGCTTCCAACTTGTATTTATCAGGGTTGGAAAGACAATCTACACTGGAGTCTACAAAGACCATACAGAGCTAGAATTAAGCAGACTACTATTTTACAAAAACTATGTTTAAATTTAGAGTAGGTCCATCATGTCAGAAGATCCTGAGCACAGACCAATTGTCTTGCTTCAATGTGCAAATGAATAAATAATAGCTTCTCTAGTGGTTCTAAAGTCCCACTAATGATGGACTGAATATTTGTTGTTAGCAAATTCACAACAGTAAATAGACAATCTTTTTGTTTAAAAACTTCTCTTGGGCTCACCTCTCATCTGAACATATCCACATCAAATCAACCAATTTAGAAAATCCTTTCATGCCTGTCTCCTACCTCAGACAAAACCACTTATTTTCACTGATGTGCCATAGCACTGTACACATTAGCATCCATTATTGTTGTCTTTTTCAGGTGTTGAAATACATTTCAAGACATGGTGCAAAATGTGGACCAGTTCAGTCTTTTAAGATGTAAAATGAGCACTGTCAAAACTCACAAGCCATGAGCTGTGTATCTGGAATGGATTTCTAACCCAGCAAACAATGTGTGATTGATGAATCCCTCTATAGATGGCTTTGGTAGCACAAGTTAGATCTAGTTCTAAAGCAGTGTATCCTAGCCATCAAGTTTTCTGTTCCCTATCTGCAATTAGGGATTTAAATAAAAATAGGGAAAAAATAAAAATAAAATGGTACATATGGAATATACATCAGGCCGGATTTTGCGGTCAATGACTAAGTGACAGCGTCACATATACAGGCTCTCCAGCGTCCAGCATCAAGCAGCCAATCACATTAAAGAATTTTCACAGCTAGCAAACCAGGAAATAAAAAGCAGGTTTTATCATTCACTTTTTAATACTTTTACAGAAAGCAAAATAAAGACTGAGACATACACAAGGTATTAAGGCAGAAGCTGAAATATCATAAACAAACTTTAAAAAATTATTTTAAAAATCATAAAATTTTTATCATGTAATGTAGGAAATGAGACTCCACATATTAAATTAGTTTTTCAGAACCAGAGAGGTTTTTCAGCAGTAATAATGGCCCAGAATATGCAGTTAGCGGCAAAGTGACGGCAACCGCTGCTGACCTCGAAGAAAACTGCCCACAAAGTTCTCAAGATCTCTGTGGCAAAAAGTATAGCTTTTTTGATGCTAATTTGAATGTAGCGCTGTCAAAAGGGGATCTCCAGCGTTCGGCAGCAGTGATGTCATCAAGCTGGCAAAGTAGCCAATCACATTGAAGAATTCTCACAGACAGCAAACCAGGAAATAAAAAGCAGCTTTTATCATTCACTTTTTACATTTTTTTACAGAGAGAAAATAAAGATTGGGACATACACATGGGGTTAAGATAGAAGCTAAAATATAATAAACAAACTTTTAAAAAATTTAAATTTTTTAAAATTATTTTTTAAATGTAGTACATTTATTTTGACATTCCACAAATATAAAATCAGTTTTTTCAGGGCCAGAACAGTTGTACACCGTTGAAAACCCAGTTACACCTCATTGAACAAAGCTTAACTTGTTATGGGGTTTTAACAGCGATATTAGAGCGGAAAAGGAGAAGTTTTTGTCAGTTCAAATTATTTCAGTGATTGCCGGCTCTGGGGAGTTCCACAGCGCAACCTGTGGTGGAGCACGGAATGACTGGCCACAACTTCAAGATTTCCACGTTTATCTGTTTCAGAGGGGTAATGACGGTGAACACTGACAGTTTCTCCATCATTACCACTGCACGATTCAGCCCTATGACTTAGTATGCCGTTAAAAAAATCAGTTACATGTCATCAAACAAGACATAACTTTTTTAAGGGTTTTTACAAGAATAGAATGTAAAAAGCTGAAGTTCACGTCAATTCACTGATTCTGTGTTGATTGCATCTGCGAGGACTGCAACAGTGCACCTTGTGGAGGAGCAGGGTATCACTGACAGCAATTTCAGGATTTCCACGTTTAACGACACATGTGCAGACTCCAGAAGTTGCTGTCAGTTTTACAGAGTAACGACAGCGAACGCTGACAGTTTCGCCATCATTGCAACCGCAAATATCGACTTTTAGAGTCGATAATCCGGGACAAAATTAATTGGCATTTGGAAAAGTGTGGGCTAATAAATGAAAGTCAGCAAGGATTTGTTAAAGGCAAATTGTGTTTGACTAACTTGATCAAGTTCTTTGATAAAGTAACGGAGAGGGTTGCTGAGGGTAGTGCAATTGATGTTGTGTATATAGGCTTTCAAAAGGCGTTTGATAAAGTACCACATAATAGATTTGTTAGCAAAATTAAAGCCCATAGGATTAAAGAGGCAGTGGCTGTATGGATACAAAATTGGCTGAGGAACAGAAAGGAAAGAGAGTAGTAGTGAATGGATGTTTTTCAGACGAGAGGGAAGTGAGCAGTGGTAACCCCAGGGGTTGTTGTTGGGACCACTGCTCTTTTTGATATATATTAATGACCTGGACTTCGTTATACGAGGCATAATTTCAAAGTTTGCCGATGACACGAAACTCACAAATATAGTAAATAGTGAGGAGGATAGTATCAGACTTCAGGAGGACATACACAGACTGGTGAAATGGGCAGAGTTGTGGCAGATGAAATTCAACTCGGAGAAGTGTGAGTGATTTATTTTGGTAGGAAGAATGAGGAGAGGTAATATAAACTTTAAAGGGGGTGCAAGAAGAAAGGGACCTGGGGAGGGTGCATACTTAAGCCTTTGAAGGTGGCATGACAAGTTGAGAAGGCTATTAAAAAGGCATATGGGATCCTTGGCTTTATAAATATAAGAACATAAGAACATAATAAATAGGAGCAGGAGTAGGCCAAACGATGACACTCGATCTGTCAAAAATTTTGGACAGATGAAACGTCATACGTGTTAGATCCGTGGTTCAGTGGATAAAGAATTACACGGATGCTGTACATAACAAACAACAGATCTTTACTGGAGGAGGGTCATCTCTAGACTGGAGTACAGAGGCATGCGCACAGCTTATATACCGGTGTGGTTACTGCCGGTACTACTGTATACAGGAGCTGTAAAAAGTAGTTCTGACTTAAAGCACATACACTACAATTCCTCCCTTTTTAGATTAATACCCCCTTAATATTCAAATAACAATTACATTTTTACATTCAATAACAAAGTCCATTTATAGATTCAGTCTTTGGGGCGGCTTCCTGACCCTTTCGGGATAGCGCCTTTCCGGAGGTTCTTGTTCTTGGTGCAGAGGCGATTCTGACCCCTTTTCATCGGGTAGTTCATCGGGTTCCACTGCTACTGGGTCTGAAGTAGATGCTACCGGTATGTCGGGTTCATCCCCAGGTACTCGAGACTTGGGGTTGACGCCTTCCTGTGACGCTAAGATCTGATCGACGTGGCGTCTCACAATGTTCTCCCCGACATTCACTGTATACATTAATGGCCCCTGCCTTGTACATATCGTTCCGGGTTGCCACTTCTCTGTTCGATAGTCACGGGCCAAGACTGGTTGCCCTACATTGAAGCTCCTTGTCGGCTTCTCGTTGATGTGCTGGAATTGTTTGTCCTCAACATTTCTTCGCACAATTGGTCTGAGCAAATCCAGACGAGATCTCAACCTTCTGTTAAAGAACATCATGGCCGGGGTCTGGTTGGTAACTGCATGTGTCGTGTTTCGGTAGGCTAATAAGAAATTGTCCATCTTATGCTGTAGTGGAATTTCCTCGTCGCACATGGCCTTTATCGCCTTCTTAAAGGTTTGTACGAACCTCTCAGCCAATCCATTGGTGGCTGGATGATACGGGGCGGACACAAACTGTGGTCCATTATCAGAGCAGATCTGCTCTGGCAACCCGTTTCTGGCAAATATGGTCCGTAGGACTGCAATCATTTTCTCTGTAGTGGTTGAAGACATCTTTATCACCTCAGGCCACTTTGAATGAGCATCCACTGCTATTAAGAACATTGAGTCCATGAATGGACCAGCAAAATCAATGTGCACCCATTGCCATGGAGAGGAGGGCCACTCCCATGGGTGTAGAGGGGCATGTGGTGGTGCATTTTGGACCCTCTGGCATCCTAAGCAGCTCTTAGTTAGGTCTTCGATTTGTTGATCGATTCCCGGCCACCACACATAAGCCCTAGCAAGGCTTTTCATTTTCACTCCCCCCAGATGACCTTCATGTAGCTCCTTTAGCACTCTCTCCCTTAACTTGGGTGGAATCACCACTCTGGATCCACACATCACTGTCCCCTGGCATACTGACAGCTGTTCTCTTCTGGATGAGAATGCTGGCAACAGTGAGTCGCCATGTGTTGGCCATCCCCTCACCGTCAATTCATATACCCGTGACAGCGTCGGATCATTGCGGGTCTCCTTCTCTATATCCGCGTTTGTTACTGGCAATCGTTCAATTATCGACGAATAAACTATCTCGATAGGGTCCACTGCTGGTGCTTCCTCCACCGTAGGCAGTGGCAGGCGCGATAGCCCATCAGCGTTCCCATGCTGTTTCGTGCATTTATATTCTATTTCATATTGATTCGCCCCTAGAAACAGGGACCATCTTTGTAACCGCTGTGCAGTCATTACTGGCACGCCCTTCTTAGGATTAAAGATGGAGACAAGTGGTTGGTGGTCAGTCAGCAAGGTGAACTTCTGCCCATGCAGATAATGGTTGAATTTTTTTACTCCCCATACTAGGCTGAGGGCCTCCCTGTCAATCTGGGCGTAGTTGCGCTCGGCTGAGGTTAGTGACCGAGACGCAAAGGCCACTGGCCTCTCCAACCCGTCTGGGAATTTGTGCGACAGCACCGCTCCAATGCCGTAGGGTGATGCATCACATGCCAAACGAATTGGTAGTGCTCGGTTGAAATGGGCCAACACCTCTTTTGATGTGATCAATTCTTTACACTTCTGGAAAGCTCGTCTACGTTCGTCATCCCACTTCCATGGTACCCCTGTATGCAGTAGGGTGTTCAGCGGGTGTAGTACCGTAGACAAATTTGGTAAGAACTTGTGGTAATAGTTTACCAGCCTGAGGAACGACCTCAGTTGTGACACATTTTCCGGTGCTGGAGCCTTGACTACTGCCTCAATCTTGTCAGGGGACTTATGTAACCCCTCTTCATCGATGACGTGGCCGCAATACGAGATCTGTTTCTGGAAAAACTCGCACTTGTGGCGATTAGCTCGTAGCCCATATTCCTTTCATCTGGCGAGCACCTTCTCCAAGTTAGCTTGGTGATCACCGTCATTTTCGCCCGTGACCAAGATGTCGTCCAAATAACACTGGGTCCCTGGAATCCCTTGCAGGACCTGATCCATCGCCCTTTGCCAGATAGCCGGAGCCGAGGCTACTCCAAACACCAGCCGGTTGTATTGATAGAGACCTTTATGGGTGTTGATCGTAAGGTAATGTTTCGAAGCTTCTTCTACCTCCATCTGCAAGTACGCCTGGGCTAGATCAATTTTGGTGAAGCGTTCACCACCAGATAGCGAGGCGAAAATATCCTCAATTCGTGGAAGCGGATATTGCACCGAGTGAAGGACTGGGTTCGCTGTCACCTTAAAATCCCTACAGATGCGGATCTTCTTTGGTTCCCCAGGCGTATTACTCAACGACCTCTTCATTATGTTGTATGCAGTTAGTATGCAGGTGCAGCAAGTGATTAAGAAGGCCAATGGAATGTTGGCTTTTATTGCTAGGGGGATGGAATATAAAAACAGGGAGGTATTGCTGCAGTTGTACAAGGTATTGGTGAGACCGCACCTGGAATACTGCATACAGTTTTGGTGTCCATACTTAAGAAAAGACATACTTGCTCTCGAGTCAGTACAAAGAAGGTTCACTCGGTTAATCCCGGGGATGAGGGGGTGGTCATATGAGGAGAGGTTGAGTAGATTGGGACTCTACTCATTGGAGTTCAGAAGAATGAGAGGCGATCTTATTGAAACATATAAGATTGTGAAGGGGCTTGATCGGGTGGATGCGGTGAGGATGTTCCCAATGATGGGTGAAACTAGAACTAGGGGGCATAATCTTAAAATAAGGGGCTGCTCATTCAAAACTGAGATGAGGAGAAACTTCTTCACTCAGAGGGTGGTAGGTTTGTGGAATTTGCTGCCCCAGAAAGCTGTGGAAGCTACATCATTAAATAAATTTAAAACAGAAATAGATAGTTTCCTAGAAGTAAAGGGAATTAAGGGTTACGGGGAGCGGGCAGGAAATTGGACATGAGTCTAGGTTCGGAATGGTCATGGCCCTGTGGGTAGTGGAGTGGGCCCAGGGGCCGTGTAGCCTTGTTCTGCACCTACTGTGTTCTAATTCTGTGTGAGATTTCAGGAGATGGTTTTATTCCTGTTCCTGGCTGGGGTGGAGATCGCCTTTACAGAAGGTAAGTACTGTAGAAAATATAGGGACAGAGTGATCTCCTGGAAGAATTTCGATCGCCTAGATGGGTCGGAGAGGAATTTCGCAGATTTTTTTCTCCCAAATTGGCCATTGGGTCTTTATCTGGTTTTTCGCCTCTCCCGGGAGATCACATGGGTTCGGGTGGATGCAGAGTGATAGAAGATTTGAGGTTAGGATCAGATCAGCCATGATCTTATTGAATGGTGGAGCAGGCTCCAGGGGCCGATTGGCCTACTCCTGCTCCTATTTCTTATGTTCTTATGTTCTTATTGCAGGGATGATGGGTGTAGCCCACTCGCTCCAGTCCACTTTGGACAGTACTCCTGAACGTTCCAACCCTTCCAGCTCTGCTTCAACCGCTGGTCTGATCGCATAAGGCACTGGTCTGGCCTTCAGAAACTTTGGGCTTGCATTATCCTCTATTTTAATTGTTGCTGTTATTCCTTTTAGTGTTCCTAGTCCCTCCTGGAACACTTCTTTTGCGTCAGTTAGCATTTTTGACAGTCGTCCAGGTGTGACGTCGTCATCCTTTTTGGCCTCCACCTTCAGTGCCTGTATGGAATGCCAATCTAAATGTATCTTCCGGATCCACTCACGTCCTAGCAGTGGTGGTCCTCCATTTGGCAATACATATATATCCATTTTAGGTATTTCCTGACCTTTATATGTCACTTTCACCCTTATTTTTCCTTTGGGGTAGACTTTTTTGCCCCGTATACGTCTTCAAGACAATCTCTGTAGCTTTCAAGGGTATGTGTGAAAATAGCCGCTTGTAGTCTCTTTGATTTATGACTGTTAGAGCTGACCCTGTGTCCAATTCCATTTCCACTTGGAGTCCGTCTATCTTGAGTGTAACCCAGATAGTCTGGTGATCCTCTATTTCGGTTACATTATGTAGTTTCAGACAACCCAACTCCTTGCTTCCGGAGTCTGTGTCACTTTTCTGTTCGTCTGAACCACTGTCCATCACCTGGTGTACCTTTTTGTACTTCTCCTGTGGAGATTTCTTACTGTTGGTTTTCTTCCCAGACCTGCAGACTCTTGCTATGTGTCCTGCTTTCCCACACTGTCTGCACACTTGGTCCTTGAACCAACAATCTTTCTGATCATGTGTTGTTCTGCCGCAGCGATAGCACTTCCCTGTTCCATAGGTCATTTCGTTGGTGCCGTATTCTTGCGGTCTCCGTTGTATCTCTGCAGCGCCCCTTGCGGCTGCTTCGTGTGATACTGCCATACTGAAAGCTTTGTCCAGCGTAAGGTCCTTTTCTGATAGAAGCCGTTTCTGGGTTCCTTCACTTTGTAGCCCACACACAAACTTGTCCCTTAACGTGTCTGCTGGTCCCGCTCCAAACTGGCAGTATTTTGATAGCTTGCGCAGTTCCATTAGGTACTCAGCATTGCTTTCGTCTTTGTTTTGGTTCCTTTTATGGAACTTAAATCGTTCTGCTATCAGCAGCGGTGTGGGGTTTAAGTGGTCCTGTAGGATTTCTACTATGCTTTCAAAATTCTTGTTTACCGGCTTCTCTGGGGTTATTAGATTTCGCAGTAGCCCACAAGTTTTTGCACCCATGGAATTTAACAGAACCAGTGCTTTATTAGCATCTGGCACTTCATTCGCCCTGCAGTACACCTCAATACGTTCCACATATGTCGCCCAATCTTCGACTTCATTGTCGAACGTAGAGATACTGCCACTCTTCGGCATCCTTGGTTGTGCGTTAACTATCACCAATGGCGCCTCCCGCGCTTCCCCTTCTTCTCCGCTGGCACAAAATGGCATCTCCCGCGCTTTCCTTCCTTCCCGTGCTCGCCCGTCTTCTCCGCTGCGGCTTTGCAAAATGGCGTCTCCCGCACTCTTCCTTCTTCTCCGCGGCTCAATGGCGCCTCCCGTGCTCTCCCTGCTTCTCCGTGGCTCAATGGCGTCTCCCCTTGCTTCACCCCGTGGACCCTGATCAGCCCGTGATCCCTGGCTGTGCTCTGCGCATTCTTCTCTTGATATTTGTCGACGCCGCTCAGTCTAGAACCCGGCTGTTTCTTACCCTCTCTCTCTCCGGTTTTGCAGTATTTTTCCACGACGCCGCTCGGTGATCAACCCCCGGCTGCGCCCTGCTCTCTTCACCCTTTTTCTTACCCCGTCGATGCTGCCCGGCTCTCTCTCTCTGCCGTCGGTCGGCTCCAGCCGCCGCTGCTCGGGAAGGGTCTGCTCAGGACCTGTCGTCGGTCTCTTACTGCTCGTTGTGGCTGGGGAACCAAGCCCGGCTCTCCACAGCCTCCCCAGCGAAGTTGGATCTCTGCCTGACTGCTGGGCGGTTGCTCGCGGTCGACGCCCGTGTTCCTGGACTCGACTATTTTTTTTGTTTTTTTTGTTGTTTAATGTTGCAGGTAGATTCGCATCAACACTCGTCGCCACTGTTAGATCCGTGGTTCAGTGGATAAAGAATTACACGGATGCTGTACATAACAAACAACAGGTCTTTACTGGAGGAGGGTCATCTCTAGACTGGAGTACAGAGACATGCACACAGCTTATATACAGGTGTGGTTACTGCCGGTACTACAGTATACAGGAGCTGTAAAAAGTAGTTCTGACTTAAAGCACATACACTACAATACGCTGGCGTTCTCTGTAACCAGCTTCCCCTTAATTGGCCTGCTAAGCCCGCTGGGTGCACTTAACAAGGTCAATCAAGGGAAAATAGCGTGGGTTGGCCACAAGTCGATGGAGGCAGGACAACGACCCGACAAGCAGCAGTCCCGCCTCCAACGCACCCCCATTGGCAAAATCGTCCCAACAGTGTCAGTATCCACATGTATGCTGACGACAACCAGCTCTACCTCACCACCATCTCTCTCGTCCACTGTCTCTAAATTGTCAGACTGCTTGCCCAATATCCAGTACTGGATGAGCAGAAATTTCCTCCAACTAAATATTGGGAAGATCGAAGCCATTGTCTTCGGTCCCCACCACAAACTCCATTCCCTAGCCAGCAACTCCATCCATCCCCCAGGCAACTGTCTGAGGCTGAACCTGAAGGTTTGCAACGTTGGTGTCATATTTGACCCCAAAATGAGTTTCCGACCACATATTTGCGCCATCACTAAGACCACCTATTTCCATCTCCGGAACATTGCTCCTGCCTCAGCTGCTGCTGACTCATGCCTTTGTTACCTCTAGATTTGACTATTCCAACGTACTCCTGGCCGGCCTCCTACGTTCTACCCTCCGTAAACTTGAGGTCATTAAAACCTCTGCTACCCGAGTCCTAACACACCAGGTCCCATTCACCCATTGACCCTGTGCTCGCTGACCTACATTGACTCCTGGTTAAGCAATGCCTCGAATTTAAAATTTTCACCTTTGTTTTCAAATCCCTCCTTGGCCTTGCCCCTCCCTATCTCTGTAATCTCCTCCAGCCCCACAACCCTCCGAAATGTCTGCGCTCCTCTAATTCTGGCCTCTTGAACATCCCCGATTTTAATCGCTCCACCATTGATGGCCATACCTTCAGCTGTCAAGGCCCTAAGCTCTGGAATTCCCTCCCTAAACCTCTCCACCTCTCCACCTCTCTTTCCTCCATTAAGATGCTCCTTAAAATCTACCTCTTTGACCAAGCTTTTGTTCATCTGCTCCTTATATAGCTCGATGTCAAATTTTGTTTTATAATGCTCCTGTGAAGCACCTTGGGACATTTTACTACGTTAAAGGTGCTATATAAATACAAGTAGTTGTTGTTGTACCATGCAGTTCAATGCGCGGTATCCTGGCAGCAGTCAGCGGGTGGAGGCGGAGCTGAGCGGCAGAGCGACTACAAGAGGCCCCAGAGGCTCAAGTAGGCCCCAGTGCGGCATCGGCAGCGGGTGGAGGCGGAGCTGAGCGGCAGAGCGACTACAAGAGGCCCCAGAGGCTCAGGTAGGCCCCAGTGCGGCATCGGCAGCGGGTGGAGGCGGAGTCGGGACCAGCGGGAGCAGCGAGGAGGAGCTCGGGAGAAAACCCGGCGACCAGCGAGGCCCGAGACCAGTCGGGAGCAGTGAGTCGGAGCCCGGTATAAAAACCGGAGAGAGGCGAGGCCCGAGACCACAGCTGGGGCAGTCGGGAGAGCAGGAGGCCAGTAACTGCTGGGGCAGTCAGGAGAGCAGGAGGCCAGTAACTGCTGGGGCAGTCGGGAGAGCAGGAGGCCAGTAACTGGTGAGTTTAAAAGCTCACCTTTCGCGGGCTTTTTCTTTCACAGCTGGTGCAGTCGGGAGAGCAGGAGGCCAGTAACTCTTATATAGGTGGAGCTGTTGCTAAACCCGAAACACTACAGTGTAGTGTCTCCCACCCTTCCACCTCCTCTAACCTTTTAGGGGCTAGGGGAAGTTGAAAAGGTAGGTTCAATTTATTTTATTTCAGGAGCCTAACCTAGGTGGAAAAGGTTCCAGGACAGGAGGCGGCAGTGAAAATACAACACGAGAAAACAGGTAGGTGACTGGTTGGTGAGTACTTTCACAAACTTATTCTAAGTAGAATTCAATAATTAAGCTAAATCGTAGTAAATAAAAGGGTATTGTAAGGGTTAAGTCATGGAAGGGCAGCTCAGACCCGTGTCATGCTTCTCCTGTGCCATGTGGGAAATCAGGGACACTGTCCCTGACAACTATGTGTGCAGGAAGTGTGTCCAGCTGCAGCTCCTAGCGGACCGCATGGCGGCGCTGGAGCTGCGAATGGACTCACTCTGGAGCATACGCGATGCTGAGGATGTTGTGGATAGCACATTCAGTGAGTTGGTCACACCGCAGGTAAAGGCTAGCTCAGACAGTAAATGGGTGACCAAAAGGCAGGGTAAAGGCAGGAAGGTAGTGCAGGAGTCACCTGCGGTCATCTCCCTCCAAAACAGGTTTACCGTTTTGGGTACTGTTGGGGGAGATGACTTATCAGGGGAAGGCACCAGCAGCCAGGTTCAGGGCACCATGACTGGCTCTGCTGCACAGAAGGGCGGGAAAAAGAGGGATAGGGCTATAGTGATAGGGGATTCAATTGTAAGGGGGATAGATAGGAGTTTCTGTGGCCGAGACCGAGACTCCAAGATGGTATGTTGCCTCCCTGGTGCAAGGGTCAAGGATGTCTCGGAGCGGGTGCAGAGCATTCTGAAGGGGGAGGGGGATCAGCCAGTTGTCGTGGTACATGTAGGTACCAACGATGTAGGTAAAAAGAGGGAGGAGGTCCTACAAGCTGAATTTAGGGAGTTAGGAGCTAAATTGAAAAGTAGGACCTCAAAGGTAGTAATCTCTGGATTGCTACCAGTGCCACGAGCTAATAAGTTTAGAGAGAGTAAGATAGATAAGCTAAATACGTGGCTTGAGCAGTGGTGCAAGGGAGAGGGATTTAAATTCTTGAGGCATTGGAACCAGTTCTTGGGGAGGAGTGACCTGTACCAAGGGGACGGTCTACACCTGAACTGTGAGGGAGCCGATGTCCTCGGGGTAATATTTTCTAGGGCGGTTCGGGAGGATTTAAACTAATTTGGCAGGGGGATGGGAACCTAGGTAGTGGAAAAGAGGGAAGTCATATGAAGTTAGAAATAGATGGTAGAAAGGTGAGAAGCAATAAGCAAAGGAGAGAAACACAAAGGGCCAAACTAATTCATAATGAGAGTGTGAAAAAAGCAAGCCTGAAGGCTTTGTATCTTAATGCTAGAAGCATTAGGAACAAGGTGGATGAATTAGTTGTGGAAATAGAGGTAAACAAGTATGATTTGATTGGGATTACAGAAACGTGGCTGCAGGGTGGGCAAGGCTGGGAACTTAACATCCAGGGATATACAATATTTAGGAAGGATCGGCAAAAAGGTAGGGGAGGTGGGGTAGCATTGCTGGTAAAGGAGGGGATTAATGCAATGGAAAGGAAGGATATTAACTCGGATGAAACGGAATCTGTATGGGTAGAAATGAGAAATAGCAAGGGGAGGAAAACGTTAGTGGGTGTGATATATAGGCCTCCAAATAGTAATATGGAGGTGAGGGAAGGCATAAAAAGGGAAATTAGAGAAGCGTGCGATAAGAGCACAGCTGTCATCATGGGTGACTTTAATTTACATATTGATTGGACTACCCAAATTAGTAAAAATTCTGAGGAGGAGGAATTCCTGGAATGTTTTCGGGACGGTTATCTGGACCAATATGTCGAGGAGCCGACTCGAGATCAGGCCATTTTAGACTGGGTATTGTGCAATGAGAAGGGACTTATCAGCAATCTTCTTGTACGAGGCCCCTTGGGTCAGAGCGATCATAATATGATCGAGCTCTCAGTCGAGATGGAGAGTGAGGAAATTGAATCAGAGACTAAGGTCCAGAACTTAAATAAAGGGAATTACGAGGGTATGAGACGGGAATTGGGTAAGATTGATTGGGTGGTGTTTCTGGGGGGATTGACAGTGGATAGACAATGGCAAGCATTCAAAGATAGAATGGAAGAATTCCAGAACATGTTTATACCGGTTTGGCATAAAAATAAACCTAAAAAGGTGACTCAACCGTGGATAACGAGGGAAATTAGGGACAGCATAAAATCAAAAAAAAGGGCATATCAACTGGCAAAAAAAAGCACCAGACCGGAAGATTGGGGGCAGTACAGGATACAGCAAAAGAGGACAAAGGGATTAATCAGGAAGGGGAAAATAGAATACGAAAGTAAACTTGCAGCAAACATAAAGAAAGACTGCAAAAGCTTTTATCGGTATATCAGGAGGAAAAGACTGGTAAAATCCCAAGTCGGTCCCTTGCAGTCCGATTCGGGAGAATATATAATGGAGAATAAGGAAATGGCAGACCAATTAAACTCATACTTTGGTTCTGTATTCACAAAGGAGGACACAAATAACCTCCCAGGAATATCGACAAACATAGGGACTAATGAGAGGGAGGAGCTGACAGAAATTAGTATCTCTAGGGATATGGTGTTGGGTAAGTTGAGGGGACTGAAGGCCGACAAATCCCCGGGGCCTGATAAACTACATCCTAGGGTACTTAAGGAGGTGGCCCTGGAGATAGCAGATGCTCTAAGGATCATCTTCCGGAACTCCATTGACTCGGGAACAGTACCCGTGGATTGGAGGGTAGCTAATGTTACCCCAATATTTAAAAAGGGGGGTAGAGAGAAAGCAGGGAATTATAGACCAAGCCTTACATCGGTTGTGGGCAAAATGCTAGAGTCCATTATTAAGGATAAAATAGCGGAGCACTTGACAAATGGGGAAAGGATCGGACAGAGTCAACATGGATTTACAAAGGGTAAATCGTGTTTGACTAATCTGCTGGAATTTTTTGAGGAAGTAACTGGTAAAATAGATGGGGGAGAGCCAGTGGATGTGGTGTACCTTGACTTCCAGAAAGCCTTCGATAAGGTTCCACACAAAAGATTATCATGCAAAATTAAGGCTCATGGGATTGGGGGCAAAGTATTAACGTGGATAGAGAACTGGCTGGCGGATAGAAAACAGAGAGTTGGAATAAACGGCTCGTTTTCGGAGTGGCAGGCAGTGACCAGCGGGGTGCCGCAAGGATCTGTCCTGGGACCCCAGCTGTTCACAATATATATAAATGATCTGGATCAGGGAATTGGATGCAATATTTCCAAATTCGCTGACGACACTAAACTAGGAGGAGGGGTGGGCTCTGATGAGGATGTCAGGAGGCTACAATGCGATTTGGACAGGTTGGGGGAATGGGCGGATACGTGGCAGATGCACTATAATGTGGATAAATGCGAGGTCATCCACTTTGGGGGTAAAAACAGGAGGGTGGATTATTATCTAAATGGCAATAGATTGGGAGATGGGGAAGTGCAGAGGGACCTGGGTGTTCTTGTGCACCAGTCACTGAAGGAGAGCATGCAGGTGCAACAGGCGATTAAGAAGGCAAATGGTATGTTGGCCTTCATATCAAGGGGGTTCGAGTATAGGAATAGGGATACCTTACTACAGCTGTACAAGGTGCTGGTGAGACCGCATCTGGAGTATTGTGTACAGTTTTGGTCGCCCCATCTGCGGAAGGATGTTCTTGCCATGGAAAGAGTGCAGCGGCGATTCACCAGGCTGATACCTGGAATGGCGGGAATGACCTACGAGGAGAGATTGAATAGTTTGGGCTTGTACTCACTGGAGTTTAGAAGATTGAGAGGGGATCTCATCGAAACATATAAAATTATGGCAGGCCTGGACAGGCTGAATTCAGAGAGAATGTTTCCAATGGCAGGGGAGCACAGAACCAGGGGCCACAGTCTAAAAATAGCGGGCAAATCATTTAAAACAGAGATGAGGAAGAATTTCTTCACTCAAAGAGTGGTGAGCCTGTGGAATTCCCTGCCACAGAGGGCTGTGAAGGCTAATTCAATAAATATTTTCAAGAGAGAATTGGATATATTTCTGAAGGCTAAGGGGATTAAGGGTTACGGAGAAAAGGCGGGGACGGGGTACTGAACTGGTAAGATCAGCTATGATCTCAGACGAAGATCAGCCATGATCTCATTGAATGGCGGAGCAGGCTCGAAGGGCCGAATGGCCTACTCCTGTTCCTATCTCTATGTTTCTATGTTTCTATGATGCCTTCAGTCTGCGGCAGTCCGCTGTGCCATCTGCATTTAAGCCATCACGACAAACCAGAGGGTGTCTACTGGATGACAAGGGCTATCCTTTGACAACATGGTTCAAGACTCCAGCGCGCAACCCACGCCACGTGGGCAGCATGCATACAACGAAAGCCATGCTGCCACACGAAATGTGATAGTGCACATCATTGGTCTGCTGAAACAATGGTTCCGATGCCTGGGCTGCTCTGGAGGAGCCCTGCAGTACTCTGCAGAGTGGGTGTCAAGATTCGTGGTGATCTGCTGCATGCTGCACAACCTTGCCATCATGAGGGCACAGCCCTTGCCATCAGCTATACAGCAACCAGCTGAGGAGTAGGAGGAAGGGAGGAGGCAACCTAGACAGCCCCTTTCTGGCTGGGTTGTCCATGAACGACTCATCCGACTGCTATACCAGTAAATGCAACTCCAATTCTCCATTCACCAACAGCTCCACACCTTACCTTCCCTCTGTTACTAACCATATCAGCGTCCACAATGCAAAAATAAAAGCTAACACAAAATAAACATTTCAAACTGTAATGTCCGTGTGTAATTGAGGCACGGACTGCAGAAGTTGGTTATAACAGGTGTTTACTGAATGGAGACAAAACTGGAACTACTATACAAAGTTACTACACAGGCTTATATACAGGGGTGGTCACTACTGGTACTGCAGTATACAGGGGCTGCAGAATATAGTTCCTTCTTCAAGGTACATACACTACACAAACCAAATTTATAAATCAAAGCATGCCATATTACATACAAACATCAACTAATCATCCTTGTGGATTCCCTTAGTGCCTGTCTTCCATGTGCCTTTGCCTGTCCTAGTGCTTCTGCGCAGTGCTACCCCAGTGGCTGTAGCATGGCTAGTGGAGGGCTGCTGACTTTCAGTTGGGGAGACTGCAGGTGGCCTTCGAGGATGACCTTGAGCAGCTCTGGGCCTCGAAGGCCCGGCTTCGGGTGGCACCATCACGGCATGGACGGCAGCAGTCTGGGCTGGCTGGCTGACAGGTAACAGCAAGGGCACTGGTGGAGTGGCAGGGTTGGGAGGACAAAGCTGTCATCTTGAGAGAGGACAACAGGTTCAAGCTCCACAAACCCACTGCCACTCCCCCGGGGCAGCGCCTCAGCGTGTGGAGGCGGAGCAGCGTGGCAGAGCGACTACAAGAAGCCTCAGAGGCTCAGGTAGGCCTCAGTGCGGCATCGGCAGCGGGTGGAGGCGTAGCAGCGCGGCAGAGCGACTACAAGAGGCCCCAGAGGCTCAGGTAGGCCTCAGTGCGGCATCGGCAGCGGGTGGAGGCGGAGCAGCGCGGCAGAGCGACTACAAGAGGCCCCAGAGGCTCAGGTAGGCCTCAGTGCGGCATCGGCAGCGGGTGGAGGCGGATCAGCACGGCAGAGCGACTACAAGAGGCCCCAGAGGCTCAGGTAGGCCTCAGTGCGGCATCGGCAGCGGGTGGAGGCGGAGCAGAGCGGCAGAGCGACTACAAGAGGGCCCAGAGGCTCAGGTAGGCGTACCAATATCCAATCTCAGGCAAGGAGAGAGGTAAAAGGTATTCAAGGTGTGACATCACCACAAAACAGGTAGGTGATTGGTTGGAGTATTTCTCTCGTTTTAAAACTTTAAGTCTGTGGTTTATAGTTTTTAAGGTTGCTGTGGTGTACCAAGGCCTTTCTGGTGCAGTGTGACTGTTGGTAAACCATTTAACTGGTGCAACTAGAGGGATTGACTTAATTTAAATCCAATTAATTAAAGGGGATACTAGCATCTAAAATCGGGCAGAGGGTGTCCATAACTAACAATAAAAAATGTAATTAATTACATAGAATGGAGCAGGTGATGTGTTACTGTTGTGAGATGTGGGAGCCGGTGAACCCCATTGAGGCTCACGGTGATTACGTCTGTGACAAGTGTCTGCTGCTACAGGAACTCCAGCTCCGTGTTGATGAGCTGGAGTCTGAGCTTCAGACACTGCGACACATCAGGGAGGGGGAGAAGTACCTGGACTCTGTGTATCAGGAGGTGGTCACACCTATGAAGTTAAGTAATTCAGATGTAGCCCATGGTCAGGGACAGGACGGTGTGACTACGAGTGAGGCAGGTACGAGGATCCAGGAGGTAGAGCTGGAGGAGCCGCAGCCCTTGCTCTTGACCAACAGGTTCGAGGTTCTTACTCCCTGTGGGGACAGGAGCAGGGACTGCAGGGAGGATGAGCAACCTGGCCACAGCACCATGGAACGGGGGGCGATTCAAGAAGGGGGAGTAAATAGAAATGTTGTAGTGGTAGGGGATAGTATTATTAGGGGGATAGATAGAGTTCTCTGCAGCCGAGAGCAAGAGTCCTGAAGGCTGTGTTGCCTACCCGGTGCCAGGGTTAAGGACATCTCCTCTGGGCTGGAAAGAAACTTGCCGTGGGAGGGGGTGGATCCAGTTGTCGTGGTCCATGTTGGTACAAACGACGTAGATAGGACTAGGAAGCCGGTTCTGTTAAAGGAGTATGAGCAGCTAGGGGTCAAATTAAAAAACAGAACCTCAAGGGTAATAATTATTACCTGAGCCACGAGCAAATTTGGCTAGGACAAATAAAATTAGAGAGTTAAATGCGTGGCTCAAAGACTGGTGTGGGAGAAATGGGTTTTGCTTCCTGGGACACTGGCACCAGTACTGGGGCAGGAGGGAGCTGTTCCGTTGGGACGGGCTTCACTTGGCCAGTGCTGGGACTAGAGTCCTGGCGGATCATATAACTAGGGCTGTAGAGAGGGCTTTAAACTAACTAGTGGGGGGGAGGTTCCTAGAGAGCAAATAATAAAAATGACAACAGAGAAGGTCATAGACTTAGGTAGCAGTGGGGAAATTAAAAACCAGAGCGTGTCAGGAAGGGGCAGAAAGTATGGAGTAAAAGGTAAAGTAATAAAAAGGGCAAAAGCAGGAACTAAGTGTCACAAAACATATTTGAAAGTTCTCTATCTGAATGCACGTAGCATTCGTAACAAAATAGACAAGTTAATGGCACAAATAACTACATATGGGTATGATCTTGTGGCCATTACAGAAACATGGCTGCAGGGTGACAATGCCTGGGAATTAAACATACCAGGTTATTTAACGATCAGGAAGGACAGGCAGGAAGGAAGGGGAGGTGGGGTGGTTATGTTAATAAAGGAAGGAATCACTGTAATACAGAGAAATGATATTGGGTCAAAAGATCAGGATAATGAAACAGTTTGGGTGGAGGTAAGGAATAATAAGGGGAAAAAAACACTAGTGGGCGTAGTCTATAGGCCTCCGAACAGTGGCAACTCTGTTGGACGGAGTATCAATCAGGAAATAGTTGAGGCTTGTAATAAGGGAACATCTATAATTATGGGGGATTTTAACTATCATATTAATTGGACAAATCAAATTGGGCAGGTCTGCCTTGAGGATGAGTTCATTGAGTGTATTAGGGATGGGTTTCTTGAGCAGTATGTAACTGAACCGACCAGGGAGCAAGCAACCTTAGATCTGGTCCTGTGTAACGAGACAGGATTAATTAAAAATGTCCGAGTAAAGGATCCCCTTGGAATGAGTGACCATAACATGGTTGAATTCCATATTCAATTAGAAGGTGAGAAGGTTGGATCTCAAACAAGCATGCTAAGCTTGAATAAAGGAGACTATGAAGGTGTGAGAGTGGAATTGAGTAGAGTGGATTGGGAAAATAGATTAAAGGGTAAGACGATACATGATCAGTGGTGTACATTTAAGGAGTTATTTTACAACTTCCAAAAAATATATATTCCACTGAGAAGAAAAGGGTGTAAAAGAAAAGACAGCCATCCGTGGCTAAGTAAAGAAATTAAGGATAGTATTCGACTAAAAACAAGGGCATATAAGGTAGCCAAATCTAGTGGGAGGATAGAGGATTGGGAAAACTTTAAAAGACAGCAAAAAATAACAAAAAGATTGATTAAGAAAGGGAAGATAGATTATGAAAGTAAATTAGCAAAAAATATAAAAACAGATAGTAAGAGTTTTTATAGTTATATAAAAAGAAAAAGGGTGGCTAAAGTAAATGTTGGTCCCTAGAGGATGAGACCGGGAAATTAATGGTGGGAAATGTGGAGATGGCAAAAACACTGAATGAATATTTTGTATCAGTCTTTACAGTAGAAGACACTAAGAATATCCCAACACTGGGCAAACAGGGGGCTATAGGGGGGGAGGAGCTAAACACGATCAAAATCACTAAGGAAGTGGTACTCGGTAAAATAATGGGACTCAAGGCGGATAAATCACCTGGACCTGATGGCTTACATCCTAGGGTCTTGAGGGAAGTGGCGGTAGGGATTGTGGATGCATTGGTAATAATTTTCCAAAACTCCCTGGACTCAGCAAAGGTCCCGGCAGACTGGAAAACTGCTAATGTAACGCCCTTATTTAAAAAGGGCAGCAGACAGAAGGCTGGAAACTATAGACCGGTTAGCCTAACATCTGTGGTAGGTAAAATATTGGAGTCCATTATTAAGGAGACAGTAACAGGACATTTGGATAATCATAATTTAATAGGACAAAGTCAGCATGGTTTTATGAAGGGGAAGTCATGTTTAACAAATTTGCTGGAGTTCTTTGAGGAAGTAACATATAGGGAGGATAAAGGGGAACCAGTGGATGTAGTGCATTTAGACTTCCAAAAGGCATTTGACAAGGTGCCACACAAAAGATTATTGCTTAAGATAAAAAATCACGGGATTGGGGGTAATATTCTGGCATGGATAGAGGATTGGCTATCTAACAGAAGGCAGAGAGTTGGGATAAATGGTTCATTCTCGGACTGGCAATCAGTAACTAGTAGTGTTCCACAGGGGTCAGTGCTGGGTCCCCAACTCTTTACAATCTATATTAACGATTTGGAGGAGGGGACCGAGTGTAACACATCAAAGTTTGCAGATGATACTAAGATGGGAGGGAAAGTAGTGAGTGAGGAGGACATAAAAAACCTGCAAGGGGACATAGACAGGCTAAGTAAGTGGGCAGAGATTTGGCAGATGGAATGCAATACTGGAAAGTGTGAGGTTATGCACTTTGGCAGGAAAAATCATAGAGCAAGTTATTATCTTAATGGCAAGAAACTGGAAAGTACTGAAGTACAAAGGGATCTGGGGGTCCTGGTGCACAAAACTCAAAAGGTTATTATGCAGGTGCAGCAAGTGATTAAGAAGGCCAATGGAATGTTGGCTTTCATTGCTAGGGGGGTAGAATATAAAAATAGGGAGGTATTGCTTCAGTTGTACAAGGTATTGGTGAGACCGCACCTGGAATACTGCATACAGTTTTGGTGTCCATACTTAAGAAAAGACATACTTGCTCTCGAGTCAGTACAAAGAAGGTTCACTCGGTTAATCCTGGGGATGAGGGGATGGACATATGAGGAGAGGTTGAGTAGATTGGGACTCTACTCATTGGAGTTCAGAAGAATGAGAGGCGATCTTATTGAAACATATAAGATCGTGAAGGGGTTGGATCGGGTGGATGCGGGGAGAATGTTCCCGAGGATGGGTGAAACTAGAACTAGGGGGCATAGTCTTAGAATAAGGGGCTGCTCTTTCAAAACTGAGATGGGGAGGAACTACTTCACTCAGAGGGTGGTAGGTCCATGGAATATGTTCGCCTGTGGATGGTAGGCGGTGGTGCGATGTAGATTGGTGCCGAGCCCCTGAGACACAGCATTCCAGAGCTCAGAGGAAAACTGCGGTCCACGATCGGAAGAGATGTCCGCCGGTACGCTGAAACGAGCAACCCAAGAGGAGATGAAAGCTCTGGCCACGTCTGCCGAATTGGTGGAAACCAAAGGAACTGTCTCTGGCCATCTAGTGGTGCGGTCTACCATTGTGAGGATGTGTGTAAAACCTTGAGAAAGTGGAAGCGGCCCCACGAGATCCACATTCATGTGGTCGAATCGACACTCCGGAACAGCGAAGGTGGCCAATGGAGCTTTTACATGATGCTGTACCTTGGCCTTTTGGCAGACCACGCAGGTGTTGGCCCAGTCGCGGACATCCGGGTGCATACCTCTCCAGACGAATTTTGACGACATCAGCCTTTGCGAGGCCCTCATGCCAGGGTGTGACAAACCGTGTATGGCGTCGAACACTTTTCGGTGCCAGGCGACTGGAACTATAGGGCGGGGAACTCCCATGGAGACGTCGCAAAGTAGCGTGGTGCCTGCGGCATGGAACTTGACGTCGGCCGCTTGGAAGCTAGAGGGGCTGGTCCTGTATGCTTGGACCTCCGGGTCCGAGGCTTGATCTGCAGCCATGAGGGCATAGTCGATTCCGAGTTGGACTGCGTGCACAGTCGCGCGGGAGAGACAATCCGCCATCAGGTTGTCTTTGCCGCACAGATGCTGAATGTCCGTGGTGAATTCTGAAATGAACGTCAGGTGACGTTGTTGCCGAGCTGACCACGGTTTGGCGGTCTTGGCCATAGCGTACGTTAGTGGCTTGTGGTCCACATAAGCCGTGAACGGACGACCCTCTCGTAAGAACCGGAAATGGCGGATGGCTAGAAAAACGGCCAGCAACTCCCGGTCGAAAGTGCTGTACTTTCTTTCGTTTCGCCGTAGTTGACGGCTGAAAAACGCAAGAGGTTGCCACGTCCCATTCACCCACTGTTCCTGCACTGCGCCGATTGCATAGTCCGACGCGTCGGTGGTAAGGGCAATGGTGGCACCTGGAAGCGGGTGCGCTAACATGGTTGCGTTGGCCAGGGCGCCTTTGGTGTCGACGAATGCCCGGTCCATCTCGGCCGTCCAGCTGATCGGATCCTTACCGGACTTTGCCTTGAGGGCCTCGTACAAGGGCTGCATAAGCAGAGCCGCCTTAGGGACGAACCGGTGATAGAAATTTACCATCCCGAGGAACTCCTGTAGGGCCTTGACGGTCTGCGGGCGCGGGAAAGATGTAACCGCCTCGACCTTCGTCTGTAAGGGAATTGCACCGTCTGATGTAATGCGGTGGCCCAAGAAATCAATCCGCTGCAGGCTGAACTTGCACTTGGCCGGGTTGATTATCAAACCATGTTGACTGAGGCGTGTGAAGAGGGTACGCAAATGACGGAAGTGCTCCTCTTTGCTAGGGCTGGCGATGAGGATGTCGTCAAGGTAGACGAAGAGGAATTTTAGATCCCGCAGCACGGAGTCCATTAAGCGCTGGAAAGCCTGTGCAGCATTCTTTAAGCCAAACGGCATTCGCAGAAATTCGAACAGGCCGAATGGGGTGATGACTGCAGTTTTCGGGACGTCTTGTGGGTGCACGGGGACCTGGTGGTAACCGCGGACGAGGTCGACTTTCGAAAAAAAGGTATTTCCCGCCAAATGGGCCGAGAAATCTTGGATGTGTGGGATCAGGAGTAGTGGCGTCATTCAGGCGTCGGTAGTCGCCGCATGGCCGCCATCCGCCGCCGGGTTTTGGAACAATGTGGAGGGGCGAAGACCAGGGACTATTCGACCGGCGAATAATCCCCAGCCGCTCCATCGTGTCGAACTCCGCTTTCGCAGCTGCGAGCTTGCCGGGTTCGAGGCGTCAGGCCCGTGCATAAACCGGGGGGGCGATGGTGGTGATGTGATGTTCCACACCATGTTTAGTAGCCGAGGAGGAGAAAGTGGGCCTGGTCAGATCTGGGAACTCTCCGAGGAGCTGAGTGAAGTCGTCTGGAGGTGGGACCGCACAGAAGACAGTGCGCGGCGCGGCTTTACCGCGGTGGCATGGGATGGAGTGGAACGTGGCCGCATTGATCAACCGGCGGTGCCTGACATCGACCAGGAGGCCGTTGGCGCACAAAAAATCCACCCCAAGGATGGCCTGCGTGACTTTGGCCGTGATGAATTCTCAGTGGAAACGCTGACCGCCGAAACACACCTGGACCCGCCGCCTTCCGAAGGTCCGAACGGCCGTGCCATTAACCGCCACGAGGGTGGGGCCATGGCCGCCAGCTAGTATATCGAGATTTGACGCAGGTAGGATGCTACACTGCGCCCCGGTGTTGCAAAGGAAACGTCGACCAGATAGAGAGTCGGTGATAAAGAGAAGCTTCCCTGAGTCTCTGATGGCCATTGCAGCCGCGGGGCGCTCGTTAGACCCGGTCCTCTTTCGCCAGGGTGTCTGAAGATGTTTTTTTTCTTTGTGCGAAAAGTTGCAGGGAGGGTGGCAGCATCTTGCTTTCACACCAAAACGGGCGTGGTAAAAGCACAAACTCGCTGATTGAGGAGCTGGAGCAGCGTCTGTGGGGGATGGGCGCCTCGTGGCCGCGCAGTGCTGTTGTGTCACCGCGAAGATCTTGTCCGCTTCGGCAGCAAGCTCCAGGCAGTCTGTGACTTTGGACCTGGCTAGGGCAGCCTGAACTTGCTCTGGGAGTAGGCTGAGGAATGGCTCCCTGAAGAGGAAGCATTCCGGCTCGGACCCGAGGTGCGTGAGCATCTGGCTCATGAGCTCGGACGGCTTGGAGTCCCCGAGGCCGGGCATAGCGAGCAGCCGGCGGGCGCGCTCCAACTTCGTGAGCCCGGAGGCCTGCAGCAACCGTGCCTTTAAGGTGTCACACTTGCGATCAGTAGGCGGACTTCCGAGTAGGCTGACGATCCGCGAGGCTGTGGCGCTGTCGAGGGCGGAGACCACGTAACAATAACGGGTCTGATCTGCAATGATGTCCCTGATGGCGAACTGGGCTTCAGCCTGGATGAACCACGCGGCTGGTTGTTGCTCCCAGAACTGCGGTAGCTTCAAGGTAACAGCGTTCGTTTCCATGTTGATTACCTTCTGCAAAAACCGTTCGCAAAAGTCGGGGTCACCAATGTAGGAATGTCTAGTTCCTATCCAAAGACTGAGGTCCACTCAGCCGCTTAAACAAAACGAAGTTTAATGGAAACTAACAGGTTTAAACAAGTAACTGCAGGAGAACATCGAGTGTAGGTCTATTCAGTTCGGAGGTTCCACGAGGACTGCTGGCTGGTACCGTGGGTCATCACGTTCTTCCCGCCAGTGGGGGATCACGTGATGTACGGCGTGACATCATCGCGTAGCTAACATGTTGTTAAAGGGAATTATATACAAACGGTCTGAGTCCTTTAGTGGCTCCGCCACACTGCCATATTTCATTCGGGATAAAATAAGTACTACTTTTGCCAATACATTGGCGGACCCCTTGCAATCTTCTCGCGGGAACCCCCGGTTGAGAGCCCCTGCTATAGCTGAACTGGGATGCCAGTGAGTGCTTGAAATAGAAAACTGTTCCATTTGTGAGCATTCATATCCTTCACCTTGATGGGCACAAAAGTTCATAGAAATTTGTTTTAAAGATTAGGAACAGAAGTGAGAGATATAATGCTATGTATAGATATGGATGATCAAAATGGGCAAGCTTTTCTTCTTTGTGATATTCTGCAGAACTCAGCAGACTACAATTCGTGAGACTCTTGCTGTGCTGTATTGCAGGGCTCCACCAGATTTATCCAAGCACCTAAAGTGAGACTTGAGAATTCCTGTAATCTGCTCTATGACACTTCTTATAGTTGCATGGGCTTTACCCCTCAGTCTACATAAGAAATACTGGAGTCATCAGCCATAACTACAAGGGGTAGCTCTGACCACCAATCAAGCACCCTAATACACAGATTTGAGTCATCAGGACTGGAATGGTTATTGTTGCATGATGGAAGCATTATGGCAACTTCCTGGGTATCTGGCTTTGATGTGAAGGATAAGGCGACTGACATCGCACACTAACTGATCACTAATGGAATGAAAGCCTTTCATATTCATAAAATTGAGGGAGTTGTCATATGTGGCTTTGAGTACTACATACATTCCATCAATTGCTCCCTGCACCTGTGGTAATCCTGCCAGTCTGTAGAACTAGATAGCTCTCTTTCTCTTTATTTCTCTGTTTCCATTAGGAAGGATATTAATTGTGCAACCCTCCTGAATAGTACATCAGTGGCTTACTTGATGCAACCGTGAGCAGCTGCCTGACTAATATGACAAAGATTACCAGATGCTACCTAAAAGGATCCAGACACAAAGAAATCCAAGGCAATGGTGACCTTGACATTTTTTTTTAATGTATTCATTCACGGGATTTGGGCGTCGTTGCCAAGGGCAACATTTATTGCCCATCCCTAATTGCCCTTGAGAAGGTGGTGGTGAGCCGCCTTCTTGAACCGCTTTAGTTCGTGTGGCGAAGGTACTTCCAACAGTGCTGTAAGGGAGGGAGTTCCAGGATTTTGACCCAGCGACAATGAAGGAGCGGCAATATATCTGCCAGTCAGGATGGTGTGCAATTTGAAGGTGGTGGTGTTCACATTGCACCTGATGCCCTTGACCTTTTATGTGGTAGGCGTCGCGAGTTTGAGAGGTGTTGTTGAAGAGGCCTTGGTGAGTTGCTGCAGTACATCTAGTAGATGGTACACACTGCAGTCATATTGCGCCGGTGGTGGAGGGAGTGAATGTTTAAGGTGGATGGGGTGCCGATCAAGTGGGCTGGTTTGTCCTGGATCATGTCGAGCTTCTTGAGTGTTGTTGGAGCTGCACTCATCCAGGCGAGTGGAGAGTGTTCCATCACATTCCTTATTTGTGTCGTGTAGGTGGTGGTAGGGCTTTGGGGAGTCAGGATGTGTGTCACTTGCCGAAGAATACCCAGCCTCTGACCTGCTCCAGTTAGGTTTCTGGTCAATGGTGACTCCCAGGATGTTGATGGTGGAGGATTTGAAGATAGTAATGGCATTTAATATCAAGGGGAGGTGGTTAGATGCTCTCTTGTTGGAGATGGTCACTGCCTGGCACTTGTGTGGTATGAATGTTACTTGCCACTTAACAGCCCAAGCCTGGATGTTGTCCAGGTCTTGCTGCATGCTGGCATGGACTGCTTCATTATCTGAGGAAATACGAATGGAAGTGAACACTGTGCAATCATCTGCGAAC
Organism: Somniosus microcephalus; assembly: GCF_052327205.1. Lineage (NCBI taxonomy): Eukaryota > Metazoa > Chordata > Chondrichthyes > Squaliformes > Somniosidae > Somniosus > Somniosus microcephalus. The sequence goes on along the minus strand of NC_140996.1, from coordinate 135,544,221 downwards.
ACCCCCACTTCTGACCTTATACTGGAGGGAAGGTCATTGATGAAGTAGCTGAAGATGGTTGGGCCTAGGACACTGCCCTGAGGAACTCCTGCAGCGATGTCCTGGGACTGAGATGATTAACCTCCAACAACCACAACCATCTTCCATTGTGCTAGGTATGACTCCAGCCAGTGGAGAGTTTTCCCCTTCAATCTTACTAGGGCTCCTTGATGCCACACTCAGTGAAATGCTACTTTGATGTCAAGGGCAGTCACTCACACCGCACCTCTAGAATTCAGCTCTTTTATCCATGTTTGGACCAAGGCTATAATGAGGTCTGGAGCCGATTGGTCTTGGCAGAACCCAAACTGAGCATCGGTGAGCAGGTTATTGGTAAGTACTGTAAGTCCCGCTTGATAGCACTGTTGATGACACCTTCCAGCACTTTTCTGATGATTGGGAGTAGGCTGATGGGACATACCTTGACAATTTTCCACTTTTTCAGGTAGATGCCAGTGTTGTAACTGTACTGGAACAGTTCAGCTAGCGGTTCTGGAGCACAAGTCTGCTTCTGGGAAAGGTGGGACTTGTACAAGTCGGACGGTTTACACCTGAACCAGGGGGGAACCAATATCCTTGCGGGGAGGTTTGCTAGCACTGCTGGGGAGGGTTTAAACTAACTTGGCAGGGGGTTGGGGTACAGAGTGGAGCTATAGTAGGGGGTGATTTACGGCCAAATACAGAGGGAAAAACAAGTCAGCTGGGAAGGCAGAGCAAATATGTGAAGGCAAAAGAGAATATGGCAGGGCTGGAAGGCATTTATTTTAATGCAAGGAGTCTTGCAAATAAGGTGGATGAACTGAAGTTGTTGTTGAACACATGGGAGTATGATATTGTTGCTATCACGGAGACATGGTTGAGGGAGGGTCAGGACTGGCAGCTCAATATTCCGGGGTATAGAATCTTCAGGCAAGACAGAGGGGGGTGTAAAAGGGGAGGGGGTGTTGCAATATTAATTAAGGAGTCAATTACTGCTGTAAGGAGGGATGATATATTAGCGGGTTCCTCTAATGAGGCCATATGGGTAGAACTTAAAAACAAAAAGGGGGCAAGCACTTTGCTGGGAGTGTACTATAGGCCCCCAAACAGTCAGGGGGAGACAGAGGAACAGATATGTAGGCAAATCTCCGAGAAGTGCGAAAATAATAGGGTAATAATAGTGGGGGATTTCAACTTCCCCAATATAAATTGGGACAGTCAGAGTGTGAAAGGCTTAGAGGGTGCAGAATTCTTAAAGTGCATCCAGGAGAGCTTTTTGAGCCAACATGTAGAAAGTCCTACAAGAGAGGGGGCGGTACTGGACCTAATTCTGGGGAATGTAGCCGGGCAAGTGGTGGAAGTGTCAGTAGGAGAGCATTTTGGCGACAGTGACCATAATTCGGTGAGATTTAAGGTGGTCATGGAAAAAGACAAAGACGGGTTCTAAATTGGGGGAAGGCCGATTTTAATATGATAAGGCAGGATCTGGCCAAAGTGGACTGGGAGCAGCTGCTTATAGGAAAATCCACATCAAAACAGTGGGAGACTTTCAGAAGGGAAATAGAGAGAGTACAACGCCAACATGTTCCTGTAAAGGTTAAGGGTGGGACCAACAAGCAAAGGGAACCTTGGATGACAAGGGATATACAAAAATGCATTAGAAATAAGAGGGGGGCTTTTGGCAGTTACAAAAGACTAAAGACAGAAGAAGCCCTAGAGGAGTATAAAAAGTGCAGGGGCATACTTAAAAAAGAAATTAGGAGGGCGAGGAGGGGCCATGAAATAACACTGGCGAGCAAAATAAAGGAAAATCCTAAGATGTTTTATAAGTATATTAAGGGCAAGAGGATAACCAGGGAAAGGGTAGGGCCCATTAGGGACCAAAGTGGCAATCTGTGTGTAGAGCCAGAGGATGTAGGCGGGGTTTTAAATGAATTTTTTGCATCTGTGTTCACTATGGAGAAAGACGATGCAGACATAGAAATCGGGCAAGGGGACTGTGACATACTTGAACATATTAGCATCGAGAGGGAGGAGGTGCTAGCGGTTTTAGCGGGCCAAAAAGTGGATAAATCCCCAGGCCCGGACGAGATGTATCCCAGGCTGCTGTGGGAGGCAAGGGAGGAGATTGCAGGGGCTCTGACACTAATTTTCAGAACCTCTCTGGCCACAGGGGATGTACCAGAGGACTGGAGAACAGCTAACGTAGTACCATTATTCAAGAAGGGTAGCAGGGATAAACCAGGGAATTACAGGCCAGTGAGTCTAACATCTGTGGTGGGGAAATTATTGGAAAAAATTCTGAGGGACAAAATTAATCTCCACTTGGAGAGGCAAGGATTAATCGGGGATAGTCAGCATGGCTTTGTTAAGGGTAAATCATGTCTAACAAATCTGATCGAATTTTTCGAGGGGGTGACTAGTGGGGTGGATGAGGGAAATGCTGTGGATGTGGTGTACATGGACTTCAGTAAAGCTTTTGACAAAGTCCCGCATAGGAGACTGGTCAAGAAGGTAAGAGCCCATGGGATCCAGGGTGCCTTGGCGCGTTGGATCCTAAACTGGCTGACTGGCAGGAGGCAGAGGGTGATGGTCGAAGGTTGCTTTTGTGACTGGAAGCCTGTGTCCAGTGGGGTACCTCAGGGATCGGTGCTGGGTCCCTTATTGTTTGTGATCTACATAAATGATTTGGATGAAAATGTAAAAGGTATGATCAGTAAGTTCGCAGATGACACGAAAATTGGTGGGGTGGTAAATTGCGAGGAGGAAAGCCTCCGGCTACAGGACGATATAAACGGGTTGGTCAGATGGGCGGAAAAGTGGCAAATGGAATTTAACCCTGAAAAGTGCGAGGTGATGCATTTTGGACGGACAAATAAGGCAAGGGAATACACAATGAGTGGTAGGACCCTAGGAAGTACAGAGGGTCAGAGGGACCTTGGTGTACATGTACATAGATCCCTGAAGGCAGCGGAGCAGGTAGATAAGGTGGTTAAAAAGGCATATGGGATACTTGCCTTCATTAGCCGAGGCATAGAATATAAGAGCAGGGAGGTTATGATTGAGCTGTACAAAACGCTGGTGAGGCCACAGCTGGAGTACTGTGTGCAGTTCTGGTCGCCTCACTATAGGAAGGATGTGATTGCTTTGGAGAGGGTGCAGAGAAGATTCACCAGGATGTTACCTGGGATGGAGCGCCTCAGCTATGAAGAGAGGCTGGACAGGCTGGAGTTGTTTTCCTTGGAGCAGAGAAGGCTGAGGGGGGACCTGATTGAGGTGTACAAAATAATGAGGGGCATAGATAGGGTAGATAAAGAGGAACTTTTCCCCTTAGTGGGGGGGTCAATAACAAGGGGGCATAGATTCAGGGTAAGGGGCAGGAGATTTAGAGGGGATTTGAGGAGGAACTTTTTCACCCAGAGGGTGGTTGGAATGTGGAACTCAATGCCTGAAAGAGTGGTGGAGGCAGGAACCCTCACAACATTCAAGAAGCATTTGGATGAGCACTTGAAATGCCATTGCATACAAGGCTATGGACCAAATGCTGGAAAATGGGATTAGACTGGACAGGGATGGATGGGCGGCGCAGACACGATGGGCCGAAGGGCCTCTTTCTGTGCTGTAAAACTCTATGACTCTATGACTCTAAGACTGGAAGGGGCAATGCTGTTCTCCAAGTGGAAGTGAGCTGTAAGTCTTCAGGCAGCAATCAACATATTTCACAAATAATCTCTGGGGACAAGTGCAGCCTTCTGAAGCACTGATGGTTAGAAAAGTCCCTCTTGGTCTGTTGACTCTATTGAGTGGGCATGAGTATGTGGGAAGAGATACTACCTGTGGAGGCAGACTCTCAGAGTTTCCAATCTATCTACATCTATGCCTTCATCCACTTGCTGACACTAGACTACAGGCATTCAAATTCAGAAATCCTTGTTCTAAGTGCAAAGCAGTACCTTGAGCAAAGCTGAGTGAAACTTGCAGCAAAAGTCATGACTGAACACCCAAAGTACTAATACACAGGCATAAATTGGGCATAAAGTGGACCTTGGGCCTACCCATTCCAGCATAGGGATTGTTCCATGCGCCAGAATGGGTAGCCCAAGGCTCACTCTTAGAATTTATAATTTGAGATAAAATAAGTGAGCATTTGGAAATGCATGTGTTAATCTAAAACAGTCAGCACAGATTTGTAAAAGGTTTTTGACAAATTAGTAGAGTTTTTTGAAGAGGTCATTAATTGGATAGATTTTGTGACATAGGTATGACTTTCTCTTGCAGTATGCTTTTGTGTTAAGAACTTGCTGTATTTACTCATCAATTGCCCATTAAACTCGCCATAGAAAGTAAAGTCTTGTAATTAACAGTGAACATACCTTTTTAACAACATGATAATTGTTACTGCAATGCCAATCAACCTAATAGGATAAAGGGAGTGCAGTAGATAGAAACATAGAAGATAGGAGCAGGAGTAGGCCATTCAGCCCCTCGAGCCTGCTCTGCCATTTAATGAGATCATGGCTGATCATCCAAATTCAGTACCCTGTCCCTGCTTTCTCCCCATATCCCTTGATCCCTTTAGCCTTAAGAAATATATCTAACTCCTTCTTGAATATATTTAATGAATTGGCCTCAACTGCCTTCTGTGGTAGAGAATTCCACAGGCTCACCACTCTCTGGGTGAAGAAATTCCTCCTCATCTCAGTCCTAAATGGCTTACCCCTTATCCTTAGCCTGTGACCCCTGGTTCTGGACTCTCCCGTCATCGGGAACATCCTTGCTGCATCTAGTCCTGTTAGCATGTTATAAGTTTCAATGTTTAAGGATTTTAAGGAGTTGTTTGACAGGTGTCTCGAGGCTTGTTCGAAAAATTCGGCAGTATAGTATATACTCCATCATAGAAAGGACATTAAAGCTAAAGAGAGCATACAGAGTAGGTTCACCAGGATGATGCCAGGGATGTAGTTATGAGGAGAGACTTGAGATACTGGTACTATTTCCACTGGAACAAAGAAGGCTAAGAGGAGAAGTAATCAAGGTTTCTAAAGCTAAGAAGGGTTTGCACAGAGGGAATAGGGAAAGGTGATTTCATCTAGTCATTGAAAGGGGTTGCCAATTAACACAAAGAGAGTGAGGAGAAATTTCTATACCCACAGAGCTGTTGGAGCATAGAATGCTTTGGCACAGGGAGTGGTTGAGGCAACGACAATGGCATCTTCAAAGAGAAAGTTGGAAAAATATTTGAAACAGAGGAAGAGACAGGACTATGGGGAGAGTGCAGGAAGTGAGATTAGTTTTGGATTGTAAGAACATAAGAACATAAGAAATAGGAGCAGGAGTAGGCCATTTGGCTCTTCGAGCCTGCTCCGCCATTCAATAAGATTATGGCTGATCTTCTATCTCATCTCCACTTTCCTGCACTATCCCCATATCCCTTGATTCCTTTAATATTCAAAAATCTATCGATCTCTGTCTTGAATATACTCAACAACTGAGCCTCCACAGCCCTCTGGGGTAGAGAATTCCAAAGATTCACCACCCTCTGAGTGAAGAAATGTCTCCTTATCTCAGTCCTAAATGGCCGACCCCTTAATCTCACAATGTAACCCCTGGTTCTAGACTCCCCAGCCATGGGAAACATTCATCCTGCATCTACCCTGTGAAGTCCTGTAAGAATTTTGTAGGTTTCAATGAGATCACCTCTCATTCTTCTAAACTCTAGAGAAGATAGGCCTAGTCTACTCAATCTCTCCTTATAGGACAATCCCCCCATCCCAGGAACCAGCCTGGTGAACCTTCGTTCAAAGAAAGAGCCAGCATAGGAACAATGGCCCGATATTAACAGGAAGTCCGGGTTTCCCCGTATGCCGTGGAGTTTTAACTCCACAGCGTGCGACTTTTTTCCTTGACAGGATCTCGGCCCGGAAATCAACCTGATTGACAGGCTTGGCTTCCAGTCAGGCGGGGACCACCCCAGAGTTGGCTGCAGCCTCAGGTCGAGAACCTGCAGCTGCTACTGGGAGCATGGGGGTGGTCCGATTCCCGACCCCGGGGTGGGCGTGGGGGTCACTCCTGTTGGGGTCTGATCCCCGATCCCGGGGGGTCTTTGTATTGGGGGTGGGGTCCGATCCAAGGGAAGAAGGTAAGCTTGTGGGGGCAGGGGGAAAGTACTCCTATTCCTCCTGGTCCACAAGTAGTACTGTAAAGGCACTTACCCTCTCTCCGAAGCTGTCCTCGCCTCCCTTGAGCTGCCGGATTTCCCGAGCCCTGGGAAACCCGGCCGGCCAGGGTTAAACCTGAAAAGCAGGTTAAATCTGAGGCTGCCAGCCTCATTAAAATATTTAAATTGCCAATTGGGGTGGGGTTTGAGATTTTTTAAATTTTAACATCGATCCCAACCCACCCATTTTGGGGATAAAAATTCAATTCAATGTGTGGAATGGCCTCCTTCTGTGCTGTAAGCTACTATGGTTCTATGAGATAGGTGTTCTGGAAAATGTTTTTACACATGCAACACCTTTAATAGCCCCATCAGAATGCGTCATAATTTATCAATTGTGATTATATTTTGCGGCATAGGTATGACTTACTCTTGCAGTATGCTTTTGTGTTAAGAAATTGCTGGATTTACACATCAATTGCCCATTAAAACTCGCCATAGAAAGTAAAGTCTTGGGGGGAAAAATTCAGTATCGCCCCGTTTGGGGCACCATTAGCGGCCATGCACAAAGTTTAGTGCCTGGCGCTAATTATCGCCTCCGACGGCAAACTTGGCTTTTATCGCCCCTGGAGGTGATTGGAGCGCTAAATCAGACGCTTCACACCTGTCTTAAGGCGCAAAGGCCGAGGAGCGAGGCGCTACCTCAGAGCGCTGGCGAAGCTCATGTGATGTCAGTCAGCAATGGAGCACAGACACATTGGCCCCGATTTTCAGCTTGTGTGGGAAATGGTCGGATTTCCCCGAATGTGGGGTTTCTGACACACATAAAAAAGTGTCAGCCAGCCCCACGCAATTTTCCCTCAATTAGCCAATTAATTCCCAGCATGTGGGAAGCCTTGCTAATTGTCTAAATCGAGTCAGAACTCCCCACAGTATGATGTCATCATTCATGGTGCTTTCAAGGTCCACAGCAAGCACTGCATCCTCTGAAGGCTTCCAAATGAACCATACAGGATGGCAGAGGAGCCTGCAGCAGCTGTGGCCAGTGCCAGACCCCGAGCTGCCTTCAAATTCGACGAGGCTTCACTGCAGGCATTATTGGATGGGGTTAGGGCCCACAGGGAGGTCCTCTTCCCTAGTCAGGGAGGAAGAGGCCTCCCACTGAGACCAATGCTGCATGGATGCAGGTGTCAGCAGATGCCAATTAGCTGGGAGTCACCAGAGGAACCTTGGCATTACATCTGTAACTCCTTCCTTTACTCCCCCACAGTACCATCCAGAGCCCCCGTCCTCACTGTGGAGGAGGAAGAGGCTGTGCAGCCAGACTCCTCAGAGGAAGCTCCAACCTCTGAGGGTGCAGCGTCAGCAGAAGCAAGCGCACCCAGCACCAGCGCAGACACTCACACCTCGGGGGGACCTTTGGGACATAGAGTAGTGTTGCCACCTGGTGTTTCACAGCTCACAAGTGAGCCTCAGCAGATTCTGGAGACAGGGACAGCAGTAGAGAGTCCTCGTCAGAGGGCGCAGGGCTCTGCCACCTCAGCTCAGCTGCGCTGCATCTCGACCCTCTGCCTCTGGGTCCATCCGCAAGAGAAGAGGTGATGGATCTCCATGCACAGATGCAGGAGTCTCTGGCAGGTTTTGTCTCCAGGGTCGCTGCGACTGTGGAGCGAATGGAGGAGTCCATAGCGACCATGAGCAGAGCCTTTGTGGAGTCATTGGTGCATGAACGCAGGACCATGGAAAGGTTGGCAACCTCCATGGAGGAGGTAACTCGCCAGCATACGGAAAACATGGTGAGTGCTCATAAGAGAATGACATCTCTTGAGGAGCGTTGGCCATCTGTTGAACAGAGAAACCAGATCTTCATGGAAGTCCTTCTGAGTAGGACTGCCAGTGCAGAAACGGGTCCCACTGGCCCCCTAAAGTGCAGCAAGGTGCTCTCAAGCCACTTCCAAGCGCTGGCCCCTTCTGGCTTGTGCAGCTTCAGGTGAGTGAGCAGCAGCCTGGTGCTCCTGGTAATCATCCTGCTGTTCCTGGTTCTGCTGCTGTCACCTCTGCTGTTGGAGATCCTCTAATGCCAGGAAGGGAAGGTGCCAAAGGCCTCCCATGCTTCTAGCAGATGCCTCGGTTGAGGAGGTCCTGAGTTAGGGTGGTGAGAGGGGCTTCCCAGGAGCTCACACTGAAGAAGTGTGTGAGGCTCCAACTTTCTGCAGCTGCTCCTAAGGCTTCAAATAGTTCCCCCAAGCCTTGATCAACAAGGTCCTGCAGCCTGCAAATGCTGCCTCTTTAAATATCTTCAGCCCTCAGCGACCTGCTGCTGCAAGCAAGCAAGCCAGCTGTTTTCACGCCAGCTCTCATCGGCGGGGTTTCCCGCAGGCGGGTTTCAGGTGGGGAAAGCCCCAAAGTCGCAACGGCACGGGAAAATCGTCCTTAACAAGGTGATCATTGGTGATTAGTGCTCCGACAAGCAGTCCCGCCAGCGGCGGGCGGGACTGAAGCGGGGCGCATGGAAACGGCGGTCCGAAAGTCGGACGGGGCGGGGAATCAGGCGGGGGGGGGGTCCCGAACCGCTTTTTCCGCGATTTTCGGACCACGGCCGCATGAAAAGCCGCCTGACAGCTGCCCGAAAATCAGGGCCATTGGCTCCGGCCAGTTCTTAAAGGGGAGTTCTGACGAAAGGTCATCGACCTGAAACGTTAACTCTGTTTCTCTCTTCACAGATGCTGCTTGACCTGCTGAGTTTCTCCAGCAGTTTCTGTTTTTATCTTAAAGGGGAGAGTTGATTTTGCTCTCCATCCACATCCTGCTCATTGCAGCCTTGAATCTTGGCCTGGAGAGACCTGTACATCAAATCTGCTGGAAAGAACAATGGAGAGACCCAGGGAAAGAGCTCAGAGTGCAGCCCCCACAGTCTCTTCTAAATAGATACAAGGAAGGGCAAATCAAAATGAACCGTTGCTAGCAGCAGGCGGTAAGGCAGGGGGCGCCACTCAATATCCGGTCCGGGGCGCTACCGGGGCGTTGCGCACTCGACTGATGTCACGATCTGCCGGCGCAGGAGATCATGGCGGTAATGTTCAGCGCCGCCGCAAAATGTCTAGTTAATTTCGCGAGCGGCGCAAACATCGCCACGCCCGGGAGCTAGTTGCTTTGCGCCCCATTAGCGCCCTCTTAAGGCGCTAATGGGAGGCACAAACAACTGAATTTTTCTCCCTTGTAATTAACAGTGAACGTACATTTTTAACAACGTGATAATTGTTAATGCAATGCCAATCAACCTCTTTGGCCTAGAAATTGAACAATTTAAAGTGTTCAATCTAATTCCTACATGTAGGAAATTCTTCCTAGAGATTTTTAAAATTTCAAATTTCAAATTTTTTTCTTACTTTTCCTTTCTGTCTTTTATCACTCTTCTTTCACTCATCCAATTTTTCTTTCCCTCTCTTTATTTCTCTTTCTGTACCTGATTTGACTCTAATTCACCCTATTTCCTTCTCCATCGTTTCTGTTTCTTTCTCAATCCTTAAATATCATTGGTTAAGCTCCCAGATGCCCCGTTGCCCTTGCCGCGCTGAAGGGTGCAGAAAAACGTCTAACAGGGTGCCCCCTAACAGATGCCCCACTCCAGCAAGATACGGACTATTGTCTCTGATGCAACAGAAAGTTGAATCTATTGAAGTTCTTCAATTTGACACAAACTGAGAAGGTCCTAGGGCAAAGATTTCTTTACACCAGGGTGTCAAAACTCCAGCCCATTGGCCATATGAGGCCCACAAACCCCAGCAATTTATTCCACAAAACCCAGGCAACTCAGTTGTATTTGCACTTATATTGCCTACCCACTGGTTTTGCCTATTTAAGGTTCATGTTCATGGAGATTTGGAAAGAACTGCCCTTAATGCTGTTGGCTCATGCATGGATAAATGCTAAACTAGATCACCAAGATTTATTGACAGCTGCAGATAATTCATGAAAACTTTAGTTTAAACTTTATGGGGGAAAAATTCAGTTGTTTGCGCCTCCCATTAGCGCCTTAAGAGGGCGCTAATGGGGCACAAAGCAAGTAGCGTCCGGGCGCGGCGATGTTTGCGCCGCTCGCGAAATTAACTAGATATTTTGTGGCAGCGCTAAACACTACCGCCACGATCTCCTGCGCCGGCAGATCGTGACATCAGTCGAGTGCGCAACGCGCCGGTAGCGCCCCGGACCGGTTATTGAGTGGCGTCCCTGCCTTACCGCCTGCCGCTAGCAACGACAGGTTGAGGGGAGCGTTTTGCAGTCAGAAAGGGACTGGGGATTCGCTATTTAAAGGTGACCGCTTCATGCCTTTTTTTGTTGGTGACATTTTTGCACCATACATTCTGAAAGAGAGAGAGAGACTTCTGGAGAGATTCAACGCTGTGTGAAGGAGTTTTGGGTACTGAGCAGCACTTTGCAGGTTCATTTTGATTTGCCCTTCCTTGCTTCGCCAGCGCTCTGAAGTAGCGCCTTGCTCCTCGGCCTTTGCGCCTTAAGACAGGTGTGAAGCGCCTGATTTAGCGCTCCAATCACCACCAGGGGCGATAAAAGCCAAGTTTGCTGTCGGAGGCAATAATTAGCGCCAGGCGCTAAACTTTGCGCACAGCCGATAATCGCGCCCCAAACGGGGCGATACTGAATTTTTCCCCCTATATGTGGCCTGTGGGATAGGCACCTGAGCAGCCCACAAAAGTGAGAGCTTTGGCTCATTCTGTGTAATTGTTTATATTAATTAAAGACCAGAATGCATGGGGTATATCTGCCTGAGTGAATATCCCATATGTGTACACCCATGTTACTATTAAGCAACACTTGCTACAGTGAAGATAGTTTAATAGTTCATATTAATACTATAAAACCTAGTTTCAATATAATTGTCCTGTAAGAAATAGTAAGAATTACATTTTATCCATTTATAATTTTAGCAGGGCAGCCCTTCCCCTCTCAGTTATTATTTCTGCTGTTTCAGTAACAGCTATTATCTTCAGTTCCAAATATCCAGATATAAATGTATTCTATTTTCAGCTGCCCTCAGTGAAAGCACAAAATTCAGTGATTGCCACTTGTGTCCTTTTTAAGGTTTTAAAAGAAGTACTCTGGTATTGATCAGAATGCATCAATTTATAAGGACTGCAACTACTTAAAAATGTCTTTTGTCACGGTGTCTTAAAATAACTTCTAAATATAATGTCATAGCTAAGTGGGCCACCCCCTCCTCTAAACTGCTTCTCAAGAGGTGGTAAAATGTGTTAAAAGGCATTTCAGCATCATCTGCTGCCGTGAGTTTGGATATTCTAACAGGAAGGTCTAAAGGAGGGTCTTAAAGGAGGAGACAGAGGTGAAGAGGCAGAAGGGTTTAAGGAGGTAATTATGGAGCATGGGACCGAGGTGGCTGAAAGGAAGTGGGGTGCACATGGGGCATGGGCCAGAGGAATGGAGAGTTTGGGGGGAGGGGGGTTTATAGGGCTGGAGGAAAGAACAGAGATTAGGGAGGGGCTGAAGGGATGTTCCCTCGTCATTCTCCCTGGTACGACCCCCATCTTGGCTTCATTAAGTCCAAGGGGCACAGACTTGAACATGTATGGCACACAACTGGATTAGCCATTCATCACCAGATCCAGCTGGACCACATCAAGCACGATCAGGCTCTGCTTTCCTCTGCCAAAACTGCTCACTACTCCAGGGTCATCCTAGATCATCAAAATCCACCTCCTGCTCTCTTGGCCATATTACTATTAAACTGATAACCACCCAACTTCCCTTCCTGACCCCCATGCTAGTTAATGTTGCAAATGGTTCCCTCTCCTCATGGACTGTCACCCTCCCTTTCAAATCTGCCGTCATCATGCCCTCCTCAAAAAAAAACATCCTTGACCCCTCTGTCCTTGCAAACAAATACACTATTATTCTGGATACTCTGGCTGGCGAATATTGCAGGGAGCCTCCAGGCCTATCAAGGCACCTGAACCTCATCTTCAGCATCCCAATCGCCTGCTCTATGACACACCCTGTGATGATGTAGCTATTGTTGTACTTGTTCTGCCGTGAAGTGGATGGGATCCAAAGAGATGACATCAGCCATGGTAGAAGGGCATATCCCTAGTTTCCAAGCAGCCATCCTTTAAGACTGGTGCCAAGGCAAAAAATGGGAGGTATATTAGACTGACATAATATGAAGGCATCATGGCAGCTCCCTGGGTATCGGGCACATACCTGCATGAACCTCTTCTTGTGATTGCCCATAAGTTGAATGTTAATAGAGTGGAAAAGTTAACAAAGGCTCCTAGATGATCCAGGGTTGGTGGGGGGGGGGTGCGGGGGGGGGGGGGGTGGCCTGATGACTACGTGTGTGCAATCTATGGCACTCTGCACTTGTGGAAAGCTAGCCAGAGCTCCAAGTCCCAATATCAAAAACACAACCCAAAGCAAACAGTGATCACAGAATCACAGCCCACAGTGAAGTGAAAGAACATCTGTGAGTGTCGCAGCTTTGTTCAGATCAGGTCACTTTCAGTTTCAGCAGACTGATCAGTTAGCACCCAGTCCTACCAGGGTTATCCTGGCAATCTTGCCAACCTGTGTGAAACCCATGCTGCGCTAGTTAAAATTACATCGGGGTCCTAATTGCATCATAGGACCCCAATTTACATATATTCATGAGCCCCTCCACCTCGCTACAGCGGTGACTCTCGTCGACCCTGATACTCGCTACTGTTAATATCGCTCTGGCTGGGATTGAGGTGGGTTGGGGGGCGGGGTTGCTATTTCTGGGATTTTAACCCCTCGCCTGACCCTTTCCGGTGGGCGGGGGAGAGGGGTTAAAATCGAGGTCCATGTTATTTGTTTTATTTATTTACTGATTTCCTTCAAAATACAGTATGGGAGCCAAAATGTACAAAAAGAAAACAGGCATCTAGTGTTACACTGAAATCCAAATCCTACATCTTAAAGCCAATTACAGGAGCACAAAGATAGAAGAGAAGCTGGGTGGCTGATCTTGTGTTTTTACAGAAGTTCGCAGCCAGGATGCTCTGTTATTGCAGGCATCTTTACTTTGAAATTCTGATTTTGGGACAGTGGCTATACTGGCTTCCTGGTGTTGTTGTCACCTATTTGTATTCAGACCCAGTGCCATTCTCCATTGAGATGCTGGGCAGAAGAAAAGCCAGCAAATCCAATGCCACGTCATAAAAAAATGAGTTCCCCTCTCCACCACCAGGACTTGGTAAGTCAGTAGTTTTATATTTCTTAGTGCAGTTGATAGTGAGAATGGGCTTGTGTGTGGTTGGTTGGTACTTTTATAATTTGTAAGCACCTAGAAGACAAGTGTAATTCACCCTCCAAGTGCATTCTTAGGACCAAAAATTCAAACTGAAGGGGGTAAATCACATCAAAGCACTTAAAGAACTTAATACTGCTGTTGTTAAAGCAAGGAGAGAGCTTGGATAGTTGGGGATCTTGGGGTGGGGCGGTGGGGAGGGCGGTGGGTCTTGTGAGGTTCAGAGTTCTGCTAGGCGGCAGCAGCTGGGCCTCACGTCTAGCAGGAAAGCACTGGAATGAATCCTACCTCTGCAATTAGAAAAGCCAGGGTCTCACTGTGAACTGGAACTGGTTTGAAGTTAGTTAAGTGCTGTTAAAAACTAAGGAACTTAAAACCAGTTTCTGCTCATGGGGATTGAAAAGTGCAAAAGTGTGAATCGAGTCAGCCTCAGGTGGGCTGACTGTGCCACTTGCCTGGGGTCTAGTCAATGAAAATTGACACGGGAGATTCCAGGGGCTGCATTGTTCCTAGGATCAGGGGGCACTGCGAGGGCGGAATGCACTTAATGCCCTATTAGTGAGTTTGCCAATTTAAGTATAAATAATCTCTCAAAATGTTGAAAAGTACATAATTTATGCAGGTAGTTTTGTTGATAATTGACATAACTAAACCTATACACCCACATTTGATGAGTATATGCCAATGGACACACTCATACTGGAATAATTATAAGAGCATAAATAACGTGAACCCACATGATAGGCAAGTTCGAGGTTACTAATGTTGTCCAAAACAACATATCATCATTTTTTTTGTTCTATTTTTTTTCTTCCTAGTCTTTAGGTCTCCCTGAGCCATATCTTAAAGAATACGCAGGCAAATTACTTTTGCCTTTACTAACGCTAGTAAGCAGTCAACTCAAAGCTATGCAAAAATGGCCAGGCTGATGTATAGTTCCGTTATGAAGAAATGGAGCATTTTAGCCCATGTTAAAGAGAAGTTAACTTTTTCCCCTACTATTCTCCCTTTTACTCTTTCTCCTGAAGGTGCTGATTTTTGCCAGGGTACAATTCCAGTACCTCACCCAAATGCAAGTGACCATTCTCCAAGAGCCTAGATGGTAAATGTCAATTGCTATTCAACCTTGGTTAAAAATCACAAGCAAGCCCAATCATGTCCTAAGCTAGTCCAAAGGTGCATTTTCCAGCAAGAATCACTGGATAGCAATCAGGAACAAGAACTCAAACAATATTCCCCACCTACCCCAGTTGGTTGAGGTCAGTCATTGCCCCCCAACTGCTTTCATGACTCAAACTCATTGAACTGAAATTTTCAAGACTTTTGGGGGGTGATTTTCATTCAGAAGTCAGGAAGGAGGCGAGATTACAACTTTAGGGGTTGTAGTCCCGCCTCCATTGAGATGCGGCCAATCCACGCGATTTTAACTTGATTGACCTTGTTGAGCCCGCCCGAGTTAAAATTGCATCAATCTCCCACATTCATTTAGATTCGTGTGGGAAACACGAAATTCGGATAACACGACAACAGCCCGCACCTGAGTTAAAATCCAGCCCATAGATTAGGAACTGTTATATATCTCAGCATGCAATTGTGCTCATTTTGAAATGTTTTCTATTATGGTCTGATATAAAAATCATCAATAACCAAAAGATTAATTGTATGACAATTCTGATGTTAAAACCTTGCAAATCTATGTTTACATATCTCACTTGCGAAGAAAAAAAAATATTGACAGAAAGAAAGAACTTGCATTTATATAGCGCCTTTCACATCCTCAGGACACCCCCAAATAAAGTACTTTTGAAGCATAGTTGTAATATAGGCAAATGCAGTACTCAATTTGTGCACAGCAAGCTGCCACAAACAGCACTGAAATAAATGGCTAGATGGCGCACCAACGTCAGTGTTCTTGCTCAGGCCAACATCCCCAGCATCGAAGCTTTGACCACGCTCGATCAGCTCCGATGGACGGGTCACATTGTCCACATGCCCGATACGAGACTCCCAAAACAAGCGCTCTACTCGGAGTTCCGGCACGGCAAGAGAGCCCCAGGTGGGCAGAGGAAGCGCTTCAAGGACACCCTCAAAGCCTCCTTGAAAAAGAGTAACATCCCCACCGACACCTGGGAATCCTCGGCCCAAGACGGCACAAAGTGGAGGAGAAGCATCTGGGAAGGCGCCGAACACCTCGAGTCTCTTCGCCGGGAGCAAGCGAAAGCCAAGCGCAGGCAGCGCAAGGAGCGCACGTCAACCCAAGCACCCAACCCACCCGCCCCTTCAACCACCGTCTGCCCCACCTGTGACAGAGACTGTAGGTCCCTCATTGGACTCATCAGTCACCTGAGAACTAATTTTTAATGTGGAAGCAAGTCATCCTTGTAATGTATATACCTTTAAGGGGGGAACTATCTTTTCAGCTCATGTATACTGCAGTACCGGCAGTGACCACACCTGTATATAGCTCTGAGTAGTAATCTGTACAGATCAGTTCCAGTGTGAGCCACGTTGAGTAAACACCTGTTATACCGTTCTCCTGCAGTCTGTGTCTTATTATACACAGACACAACATTGGCGACAAGGCAAGTTCGAACCTACCTGCAACTCTGCATCACCTCCCGGGGATTTGTTCCTGGAGATCAGTGGATTGGAGGTCAAGGCCAGAGACTCGGGCGTCGACCACGGGCAACCGCCCAGTCATCCAGCAGAGACTCGAGAATTGCGGGGGAGGCTGTCGAGAGCCAGGCTTCGCTTTCCAGTCGAGGTGGTCCAGCGAAACGGGCTGGTAGTGCGCAGACCCTTCCCGGACAGCAGCGGGCTAGAGCCCGGCCAAGCGGCACAGCAAAGGGCCAAGCAGCGTCGACGGGGGAGAGAGAGGGCAGAGCGCACAGGGCGCAGCCGGTGTTCAGGGGCCGAGCAGCGTCGAAGAGAGGGAGAGAGAGACGCGCAGAAACCCGCGAGGCGCCGCCATTGCCACGAGGACCGCCGAGAGCGGCGTTGGCAGCAGCGCAGGAGAAGCGCGCAAAACCTACAGGGCGCCGCCACTGCCACGAGAACCGCCGGGAGCGGCGTTGGCAGCAGCGGGGGAGGAAGGAAAGCGCGGGAGACGCCATTTTAAGCCATTGGGAGACGCCATTTTAAACCACACCCAAAATGCCGAAGAGTGGCAGTATCACCGCATTTGACAATGAAGTCGAAGATTGGACTACATATGTCGAACGAATAGAGGTATACTGCAAGGCAAATGAGGTGTCAGATGACAAGAAAGCATCGGTATTATTAAATTTAATGGGTGCAAAGACGTATGGTTTATTGCAAAACCTAGTAACCCCAATGAAGCCAATGGAAAAGACTTTTGAAGACATAGTAACGATACTACAGGAACATTTAAACCCCACACCGCTGCTGATAGCAGAAAGATTCAAGTTTCACAAACGGAACCAGCATAAGGATGAAAGCAATGCTGATTATTTAACAGAACTGCGCAAACTATCAAAACACTGCCAGTTTGGAGCGGGACTGGCAGATACCTTAAGGGACAAGTTTGTGTGTGGGCTTCAAAGTGAAGGAACCCAGAAACGGCTTTTATCTGAAAAGGACCTTACGCTGGAAAAGACTTTCAGCATTGCGGTATCATATGAAGCAGCAGCACGGGGCGCTGCAGAGATACAACAAAGACCGCAAGAATATGGCACAAACGAAATGTCATATGGAACAGAGAAGTGCTATCGCTGCGGCAGAACAACACATGACCAGAATGATTGCTGGTTCAAAGACAAAGTGTGCAGACAGTGTGGAAAAGTAGGACACATAGCACGAGTCTGCAGGTCGGGAAAGAAAACCAGCAATAAGAAACCTACCAAAGAAAAGTACAAGAAGGTTGTGGTAAACCACTGTTGTTCACTTCACTGTTGTTCACTCTTGCCCATTGTTGTACCTGTCTGTGCATGCCTCAGCTGGCTCCACCCCTGGCTCCACCCATATGCCCTGGTATAAAGGCGGCTGCTCTGCAGTCCCCCAGGCATTCAGGACCGGTCGACCACTAGAGGCATGCCTTCGTTCTTTAGCTAATAAAAGCCTGTTTGTTACTCACTTAACTTCCAGTCTTTCGCAGTAATTGATAGCGCATCAATTTTATTAGCTAAATTTTTTTCCGATGGAGCAAATCCTCAAACCAGCACGCCTGGAACTAGACCCTCAAGAGGCAGATGCATCTACCAAGTTCGCACACTGGCTGCGATGCTTTGAACTTTTCCTAGAAGCCTCCGTTGATTCTGTTCAAAACGATGGCGACAAACTAAAAATTCTGACCTCCAAGGTGAACCACCAAGCTTATTCGCTCATCCAAGATGCGACTACCTATGAGGGTGCCCTCGACCTTCTTAAAGAACAGTACGCACGCCCGGTAAATGAAGTTTACGCCAGACACCTCCTGGGGTCCCGCAAACAGCAACCCGGGGAATCGATGGAGGTATACCTACGGGCGCTGAAGGTGCTCGGCCGGGCCTGCAAATGTAAAGAGGTGTCGGCCGCGGTGTACACGGAGGAACTTGTCCGGGACGCCTTCGTCGCGGGCCTCAGGTCCAACTACACCCGGCAGAGGCTGTTAGAGCAGGGTGAACTCGACCTGAAGAAGGCCACGGCCCTCGCACTTTCGCTAGATGTGGCCCAACGGAATATGGACGCCTACTCACCTGACCGCACGGCCGCATCGTGGATGGCGCGAGCGCCGCCATCCTGGGACACGGTAGGACCGCCACCCGGCACCGCGCCACCCCCGCCACATCCCGCCAACGGCCCAACTTCTGCAGCGATGTCCCGGGGCCCGAAGTGTTACCTCTGTGGCCAAGCCAAACACCCCAGAGCGCGCTGCCCGGCGAAAAACGCTACCTGCTCTGGTTGTGGGAAGAAAGGGCACTACACCAGCGTCTGCAAGGCTAAACCTACCCCAAACTCCAGCAGTGCCGCGTGTGGGCCGAGTGGGCCGCCATCTTGGACGCCATCTTGGACGCCTCCAGCCACGTGTGGATCATGGGCGCCGCCATCTTGGACGCCATCTTGGACGCCCTCGACCATGTGTGATCCGTTCCAGCCGCCATTTTTGCAACGGGCCCCCGACTCACCCACCGCCTCACCTGATGACTACAGCGATGCGCCTGACCCTACGCTGGCCTCCGTTACACTGGACCACTCTAGACCTCACCAACTAGCCAGGTCCATGATGGACATAAAGGTAAACGGCCGCGCCACGACCTGTCTTTTCGACTGCGGGGGCACAGAGAGCTTTATCCACCTCGACACGGTGCGGCGTTACTCTCTCCCGGTCCTGCCAGCGCGCCACCGGGTCTCTATGGCCTCCAAGTCCCATTCAGCGGACGTCGGCGGCTACTGCATGGTGACCCTTTCGGTGAGGGGCACAGAGTACAGAAACTTTAAACTGCTTGTCCTACCCGATCTCTGCGCTGCCGTTCTACTGGGGTTGGATTTTCAGTGCCACCTTAAGAGTGTCACGATGGCGTACGGTGGACCCCTTCCCCCACTCACAGTCTGCAACCAGCAGTTTTCAAATTGCCCGCCGCGCACCTTTTGCAGCCTCTCCACGCTTAAAGTCACCGCCCCCCCCCGTTGTTCGCCAACCTCGCCCCAGACTGTAAGCCAATCGCCACCAAAAGCAGGCGATACAGCGCTGGTGACAGAGTTTTTATTAAATCTGAGGTGGAGCGGCTCCTGAAGGAGGGGATTATCGAAGCTAGCACCAGCCCCTGGCGAGCCCAGGTTGTAGTCGTCAAGACCGGCGAGAAGCAGCGCCTGGTCATTGACTACAGCCAAACAATAAATCGATATACCCAACTGGACGCATACCCCCTCCCCCGCATATCTGATATGGTCAATCAGATCGCGCAATACCGCGTATTCTCCACTATTGACCTTAAGTCAGCATATCACCAACTCCCTATCCGCTATGAGGACCGCCAGTATACTGCCTTCGAGGCAAACAGCCGCCTCTACCACTTCCTTCGGGTCCCCTTCAGCGTCACCAACGGGGTCTCCGTTTTCCAAAGGGAGATGGACCGGATGGTCGACCAAAATGCGTTGCAGGCCACTTTTCCCTACCTGGACAATGTGACCATCTGCGGCCATGACCTGCAGGACCATGACGCCAACCTCGACAAATTCCTCTGCACTGCCCAACTCCTAAACCTTACGTATAACAAGGAGAAGTGCATATTCCGCACGAACCGCCTCGCTATCCTTGGCTGTGTTGTGGAACACGGAGTCATCGGCCCCGACCCCGACCGCATGCGTCCTCTTATGGACCTTCCCCTGCCCCACTGCCTCAAGGCCCTGAAGAGATGCCTGGGGTTTTTCGCCTAGTACGCCCAGTGGGTCCCTAATTATGCAGACAAAGCCCGTCCACTTATCAAGTCCACCTCTTTTCCCCTGGTGGCAGAGGCCGGCTTAGCCTTCCACCGTATCAAAGAGGACATCGCTAAAGCCACCACGCACGCGGTGGACGAGTCCATCCCCTTCCAGGTGGAGAGCGATGCGTCCGACACTCCAAGGCTCCGAAATCAGACACTCCTCTGTCGAAAAGGAGGCCCAGGCCATTGTGGAAGCTGTGAGACATTGGAGGCATTACCTGGCCGGAAAACGATTCACCCTACTCACTGACCAGCGTTCAGTTGCTTTTATGTTTAATAACAAGCAGAGGGGCAAAATCAAAAATGACAAGATTTTGAGGTGGAGAATTGAACTTTCCACCTACAATTACGATATCTTGTACCGGCCCGGGAAACTCAATGAGCCCCCGGATGCTCTATCGCGTGGCACCTGCGCCAACGCGCAGGTTGATAGACTGCGGGCCCTCCACAATGACCTCTGCCACCCGGGGGTCACCAGGTTCTTCCATTTTATCAAGGCCCGCAACCTGCCTTACTCCATTGAGGAGGTCAGGACCATGACCAGGAACTGCCAAGTCTGCGCTGAGTGCAAACCGCACTTTTATAGACCAGACAGGGCTCACCTGATAAAAGCCACTCGCCCCTTTGAGCGCCTGAGCGTTGATTTTAAAGGGCCTCTCCCCTCCTCCGACCGCAATGTGTACTTCCTCAACATTACTGACGAGTACTCGCGCTTCCCGTTCGCCATCCCCTGCCCGGACATGACCAGTGCCACGGTCATTAAATGTCTGAACGACCTCTTCACCCTGTTCAGTTTCCCCAGCTATATCCATAGCGACCGGGGCTCATCGTTTATGAGCGACGAACTCCGCCAGTACCTGCTCGCTAGGGGTATTGCCACAAGCAGCACCACCAGTTACAACCCCCGGGGGAACGGACAGGTGGAAAGAGAGAATGCGACAGTTTGGAAGGCCGCCCTGCTAGCCTTAAAGTCTAGGGGCCTTCCGACCTCCCGCTGGCAGGATGTGCTCCCCGATGCGCTTCACTCTATTCGGTCACTGCTCTGCACTGCCACTAACTCCACCCCTCACGAGAAAATGTTTGTCTTCCCAAGGAAGTCCACATCGGGGACATCGCTACCGCCATGGCTGACGTCCCCAGGGCCGGTCCTACTGAGAAGACACGTGAGGACCCATAAAACGGACCCCCTGGTCGAGAGGGTCGACCTCCTCCACGCCAACCCCCAGTACGCTTACATTGCGTACCCGGACGGGCGGGAGGACACAGTCTCCATACGAGACCTCGCACCCTTGGGGGCCCCTGAAACCAACATCACCGCTACCCACAATGTACCGGTGGCAACGGACCCATACCTAACCCCTGTAGACGGCACGCCGTGGCCCCGTGACCCGCCATTGATCACCAACCAACCCAACACCCAGGAGGACGACACGCCAGTGCGCCGGCCCACGCGGGACTCGGCGTCGGAAGCTGCACCACCTCTGCCATCGCCACGACGGTCACGACGGCATACAAGACCCCCAGAAAGACTCAATTATACGAACTTTTAATACACTTCACCCCGTCGGACTCATTTTAAGCAAGGAGTGAATGTGGTAAACCACTGTTGTTCACTTCACTGTTGTTCACTTCACTGTTGTTCACTCTTGCCCATTGTTGTACCTGTCTGTGCATGCCTCAGCTGGCTCCGCCCCTGGCTCCACCCATATGCCCTGGTATAAAGGCGGCTGCTCTGCAGTCCCCCAGGCATTCAGGACCGGTCGACCACGAGAGGCATGCCTTCGTTCTTTAGCTAATAAAAGCCTGTTTGTTACTCACTTAACTTCCAGTCTTTCGCAGTAATTGATAGCGCATCAAAGGTACATAAGATGACGGAGAATAGTTCAGACGAACAAAAGAGTGATAACGACTCCGAAAGCAGCGAACTGAGTTGTCTGAAACTACATAATGTGATCACAACGGAGGATCATCGAACCATTTGGGTCACTCTCAAGATAGCAGGAGTCCAGGTAAAGATGGAATTGGACACAGGATCAGCCCTAACAGTCATAAACCGACGGGACTACGAGCGGCTATTCTCACACATACCCTTGAGAGACACAAAAATTATTTTGAAGACGTACACGGGGCAAAAAGTCTACCCCAAAGGCAAAATCAGGGTGACCGTTATATATAACGGTAAGGAAACACCAAAACTAGACCTGTATGTATTGCAAGATGGAGGACCACCATTACTGGGATGTGAACGGATCCGGAAAATACAACTGGATTGGCATTCCATACAGGCACTGACTGTGGCTGACAAAAAGGATGACGACGTCACACCTGGGCGACTGTCAAAGATCCTAACTGACGCGAAAGAAGTGTTCCAGCAAGGACTCGGAACACTAAAAGACATGACAGCGACGATTAAAATTGAAGAAAATGCAAGCCCAAAATTTTTTAAGACCAGACCGGTACCTTATGCGATCCGCCCAGCCGTCAAAGCAGAGCTGGAGAGTCTGGAACGTTCAGGTGTACTGTCCAAGGTAGACTGGAGCGAGTGGGCTACACCCATCGTCCCTGTGATGAAAAAGTCATTGAGCAGCACGCCTGGGGAACCAAGGAAGGTTCGCATCTGTGGGGACTTTAAGGTAACAGTGAACCCGATCCTTCACACCGTACAATATCCACTTCCGCGGATTGAAGGTATTTTCGCCTCGCTATCTGGAGGGAAACGCTTCACTAAGATTGATCTGGCCCAGGCGTATCTGCAAATGGAGGTAGAAGAAGCATCAAAAAAATACCTCACAATCAACACCCATAAAGGTCTCTACCAATACAACCGGCTGGTATTCCAGGTAGCATCAGCTCCGGCTATTTGGCAGAGGGCAATGGAACAAGTCCTGCAAGGGATCCCAGGGACCCAGTGTTATTTGGACGACATCCTGGTCACGGGCGAAAATGACAGTGATCACCTTGCCAACCTGGGGCAGGTGCTCACTAGATTGCAGGAATATGGGCTCCGAGCTAACCGCCCCAAATGCGAGTTTTTTAGAAAACAGATCTCGTATTGTGGCCACGTTATCGATAAAGAGGGGTTACATAAGTCCCCAGAGAAGATTGAGGCAGTAGTCAAGGCTCCAGCACCGGAAAATGTGTCACAACTGAGGTCGTTCCTCGGGCTGGTAAACTACTACCATAAGTTCTTGCCAAAATTGTCTACAATACTACACCCACTGAACACCCTACTGCAAACTGGGGTGCCATGGAAGTGGAGTGACGAATGTAGACGAGCTTTCCAGAAGAGCAAAACACTAATCACATCGAAAGAGGTATTGGCCCATTACAACCCGGCATTACCAATTCGGTTGGCATGTGATGTGTCACTTTACGGCATTGGAGCGGTGCTGTTGCACAAATTCTCAGACGGCTCAGAGAGGCCAATAGCCTTTGCGTCACGATCACTAACCTCAGCCGAGCGTAACTACACCCAGATTGACAGGGAGGACCTCAGCCTAGTGTGGGGAGTGAAAAAGTTCAATCACTATCTGCACGGGCAGAAATTCACCTTGCTGACTGATCACCAGCCTCTTGTCTCCATTTTTAATCCGAAGAAGGGCGTTCCGGTGATGACTGCGCAACGACTACAAAGATGGTCACTTTTTCTAGAGGCGCACCACTATGAGATTGAATATAAGGGCACGAAACAGCATGGAAATGCTGATGGGCTATCACGCCTGCCACTGCCTACTGCGGAGGAAGCACCAGCAGAGGATCCTCTCAAAATATTCCATTCGACTATAGTTGAATACCTACCGGTAACTAACGCTTGTATCGAAAAGGAGACCCGAAATGACCCGACACTGTCTCGGGTATATGATTTGACGGTGAAGGGATGGCCAGCACATGGCGACTCACTGTTGCCAGCATTCTCGACAAGGAGAGAACAGCTGTCAGTGTGCCGGGGGACCTTGATGTGTGGATCCCGAGTGGTAATTCCACCCAAGTTAAGGGATAGAGTGCTCAATGAGCTTCATGAGGGTCATCTGGGAGGGGTAAAAATGAAAAGCCTAGCCAGGGCTTATGTGTGGTGGCCGGGAATCGATAAACAAATCGAGGACCTGACCAAGAGCTGCTCAGGATGCCAGAAAGTCCAAAATGCACAACCACAGGCCCCTCTACACCCATGGGAGTGGCCCTCATCTCCATGGCAACGGGTGCATATTGATTTTGCTGGTCCATTCATGGACTCAATGTTTTTAATAGCCGTGGATGCGCACTCGAAATGGCCTGAGGTCATCAAAATGTCCTCCACCACCACAGAGAAAACTATTGCAGTCCTACGGACCATTTTTGCCAGGAATGGCTTGCCAGAACAGATTTGCTCCGACAACGGACCACAGTTTGTGTCCGAAGAGTTCCGGAGGTTCTTGAAAAAGAATGGGGTAAGGCATTACACATCCGCCCCGTATCATCCAGCCACAAATGGATTGGCTGAGAGGTTCGTACAAACCTTTAAAAAGGCAATAAAGGCTATGTACAATGACAACATTCCGCTGCAGCACAAGGTGGACAATTTCCTGTTCGCCGACCGGAATGCGACACATGCAGTCACCAACCAGGCCCCAGCCATGATGTTCTTTAACCGAAGGTTAAGATCTCGCCTGAATTTGCTCAGACCAAACGTACGAAGAGATGTTGAGAGTAAGCAATTCCAGCACATCCATGAGAAGCCAACAAGGAGCTTCAATGTAGGGCAACCAGTCTTGGCCCGCGGCTACCGAACAGAAAAATGGCAGCCAGGAACGATATGCACACGGCAGGGCCCACTAATGTACACAGTGGACGTTGGGGAGAGCATCGTGAGACGCCATGCTGACCAGATCCTAGAGTCACAGGAACAAGTCAACCCCATGCCTCGCCCATACGTACCTGGTGATGAACTCGACGTACAGGTCGCATCTACCCCAGAAACAGTAGCATCGGAAGCTGATGAACCAACCGACGACAGGGGGCCAGAATCGCCTCCGCACCAAGAGCAAGACACTCGGGAAAGGCGCTATCCAGAAAGGATCAGGAAGCCTCCCCAAAGACTGAATATGTAAATAGACTATTTTCAGCTAATGTTGCATGTTAAAAGTGTTAATTGTAATTAGTTTGATATTTAATTGTTAAATGAGTGTTATGGTACTGTTAATCTAAAAGGGGAGGAATTGTAATGTATATACCTTTAAGGGGGGAATTATCTTTTACAGCTCATGTATGCTGCAGTACCGGCAGTGACCACACCTGTATATAGCTCTGAGTAGTAATCTGTACAGATCAGTTCCAGTGTGAGCCACGTTGAGTAAACACCTGTTATACCGTTCTCCTGCAGTCTGTGTCTTATTATACACAGACACAACAACCCTCGGTTCCGAGGGACTGCCTAAGAAGCAGAAGAAGAAGAAATGGCCAGATAATCTAGTTTTTTAAGTGATGTTGGTTGAGGGATATATATTAGCCAGAACAACAGGAGAACTCAGCTGCTCTTCTTTGAATAATGCCATGGGATTGTTTACATTCACCCAAAAGAGCAGATGGAGCCTCGGTTTAATGTCTTCTCTGAAAGACAGCATCTCCCTCAGTACTGCACTGAAGTGTCAGCCTCTGTTATGTGATCATGTCTCTGGAGTAGGGCTTGAAACCACAACCTTCTGACTCAGATCAAAACACACAGGTTACTTTACAACCCTTTAAGAATGCTGACCATGCATAATCATACTCCAGAAAGCAAAAAATTCTGAGGGGGAGAAATTCGGTATCGCCCTGTTTGGTGCGCAATTATCGGCCGGGCGCAAAGTTTAGCGCCTGGCGCAAATTATCGCCTCCGACTGCAAATTTGGCTTCTATCGCCCCTGGAGGTGATTGGAGCGCTAAATCAGGTGCTACACACCTGTCTTAAGGCGCAAAGACCGAGGAGCAAGGCGCTAACTCAGAGCGCGGGCGAAGCTCAGGTGATGTCAGTTAGCAATGGAACACAGACACACTGGTGCCGGCCAGTTCTTAAAGGGGAGGGTTGATTTTACTATCCAGCCACACCCTGCTCATTGCAGCCTTGAATCTCGGCCTGGACAGACCTGTGCATCGATTCTGCAGCAAAGGACTATGGAGAGGGTGAGTGAACGAGCTCAGCGCTTCAGCAAGCGGGCCTTGGTGGCTCTGGTTGGCGCAGTGGAGCGCAGAAGAGCAATACTGTATCCAGAGAGTGGCAGGAGGCCATTGCCACGAGACTACAGAAGAGTGTGGAGGGAGGTGGCTCATCACGTCTCCTCCAGGAACATGATACCCAGGACCCATACGCAATGTTGGAAAAAGTTCAACGACCTCACTCGGGTCACCAGGGTGAGTGGCTGTTTTTCAAAACCTCTCCATCCATCCATCTCAACCTCACTCTATGGCCAGAGGGTGTTAAAACCCCAATGCCCAAAACTCATCCAAGACCTATGGCCATCTCATAAAACACACACGCACATTCCACATCTTGCATACATTAAGGGCTATTCAACTATGGGAGGCACATCAGGCAAGTACATGACTGCATACATTAAGGGCTATTCAACTATGGGAGGCACATCAGGCAAGTACATGACTGCATACATTAAGGGCTATTCAACTATGGGAGGCACATCAGGCAAGCACATGGCTGCATATTTACTCAGACGCCGTCCTTTTTCTTGCAGGCCAAGCTATCTCACAACAGGAGACAGCAGCAAAGGATGAGTGGATGGCCGCCTCAGCTGCAAACCCTCAGCGACCTGGAGGAGCGCATCCACAGGATCGTCGCAAGCCAGATGATCGGTCCCGTCGCTGCTGGAGAGGTCGACCCCGTTTGGGACAGCAATGGTAAGGTCATCAGCTTTCTCTCCTCTCTCATTCCACTTGTCCCTCACAACACCAGCCTTTTATACTTTCAATGCAACTTACTAAATCGCTCCAGTCCTTGCTCCCTTACTGTCCTGATGCTAAAGCCACTCTTGTACCTCCCTGCTTTCAGATGGTGATTCACCAGCTAAGGAGATGGGCCCTCACGCAGCCAGTGGGAGCGACGCCGCAGGCGAGGAGGAAGAGGAAGCCAGAGCCTCAGCGCCAGTGTCTCCCGAGGGAGCCCATGCCCACACTGGGAACACGTCTTCCCTGGAGGGGAGCAGGGGGGGAAGGGTCTGATGAGGGTGAAGCTCCAGGACCCAGCGGGCTGCAGCAATGCGATGGGGGTAGGGCAGCTCGAGGGCCTTCTCCCCGGAGGGAGAGCAGGCCAGCGAGTCCTGCTGCACTGGACGCAGAGGAGGAGCGGCTCATCGCAGAAATGAACACCCAGGCAGTGGACATGCACACTCAGCTCATGGGTGCAATGGGAAGGGTGCCCGAAAGCATTGATGGGCTAGCAAGGAGTGTGGAGCACTACGCTACAGCACAGGCAGACGCCACACAAATGTTTAGTGCTGCAATTGAGTTACTGGCTGCCGTAATCCAATCTCAGACTGCACTCATGCAGTCTCAAATTGAGGCAACGCATGCACTGACTGCTGCCATCATCGCTGGTTCGGCCACATTGCCCCGGGCTCTCAAGGTGCCGCAGCAGGCCAGCAATCTGTGCTCCAGCAGATTGCTCCGCATGCTGAGGTGCTGCCCTGTGGGAGTGCCAGTGTGTCGGTCGAGCAGGGAGGTGCTGTCCTCTCTCAAGATGACAGCATTCCTGTTCCCACCACTGTCACTTCCCCATTGCACTTGCCACTGCCTGTAGCCCAGGCTGCTGCCGCCCACGCAGAGTTGGCGCAGTTTGCAGCCGGGGCCTCCAGGCCCAGAGCTGGTTGAGGGCGTCCTTCAAGGGCATCTGTAGCCTCAGGATCTGACATTCAGCAGCCTTCCGCCAGCCTTGCTGCAGCCACTGGGGCCCCATTACGGAGGAGCAGTAGGGTGGGAAGGGGGGAAGTGCACAAGGGATGGAGATCACCCTCGAAGGGCAAAAAGTAGGGGGTCTCCAGAAATGTTGGGAATGTCTTTATTAAAGGGCGAGGTTCGTCTGATAACTTTTGTTTATTGTTTTTGCCATTATCACCAGGTTGTGAGAACCTGTTATGTTAATTTATGATTTGTTGCGTTTGTTTCTATTAGTTTGTCATGAATAAATGACACACACAGAGTTTGTAAAATAAAAAAGTTGTTGTTTTCAAAAATGTACATGTTTGGCCTTTGGAATCATTGCTACCTTGGGCCGGCTATATGGGTTGCAGGTTGCTTTCCATCATGTTGTTCTCCATGCCAGAAGCCATTTTCTGAGTAGGGGCCTAGAATCGGCTTGTTATCAGCCGTTGACGGACGGCCCTTGCAGTTTCAACATTGTGGGCCTCCCTCCCGCCTTGGTGCTGCTGCTGATCATCCTCCTCCTCTTCTTCCTCCTCTTTCTCCTTCTCCTCCTTCGGTAGTGCACCAATGCCTGGTGGCATTGGCTGAGTCCTGAGGATTGCAAGGTTATGAAGAATGAAGCATACAACTATAAAGAGGGAGACTCGCTCAGGAGGGTACTGCAGGGCTCCTCCTGAGTGGTCCAGACAGCGGAACCGTTGCTCGAGGATGCCGAGCGTCTGCTCAATCATGTTCCTGGTGGCAATATGACTCTCATTGTACCGCAGCTCAGCAGGGGTGTTGGGGTTACGGAGCGGTGTCATCAGCCAGGTGCAGAGTGGATAACCCTTGTCCCCGAGGAGCCAACCACTTGGCTGATGCGCTGACTGGAAAAGCTCTGGCACACCAGTCTGGCGCAGGATGAAAGCATCGTGGCTGCTGCCAGGATAGCGGGCATTGACAGCGAGTATCAGCTGTCTGTGGTCACACACCAACTGGACATTTAAGGAGTGGAACCCCTTGCAGTTTCGGAAAACCTCTGCATTCTCATGCGGTGCCCGCAATGCCACATGCGTGCAGTCAATGGCGCCCTGCACCATGGGGAAGCCTGCTATCCTCGCAAAGCCCAATGCGCATTCATGCTGTTTGGCCCGGGTCATCGGGAAAGAGATGTACTGACGTCTCCTTTTATAGAGGGCATTTGTGACCTCCCGGACACAGCAATGGACCGCGAACTGGGAGATATTGGCAATGTCCCCAGTAGCTGCTTGAAAGGGGCTGGTGGCATAAAAATTCAGAGCCACTGTGACCTTCACTGCCACCGACAGAGATGTCCTGCTCCTCAGTTGAGGCTGCAGATCTGGATGCAGCAGATGGTATGAGCTCAGTGACCTCCTCCTTGCTGAAGCACAGCCTGCGCAAACACTGCTCCTCAGACAAATTAATGTAGGAGAATTGTTCCCGGAATACCCTGGGAGGGTAAGGTCTCCTGTGCAGAGGCCTGTTGGCCCTCCTCCCTCTGGCCATGATTACCACTCTCTCTCTGCGTCTCTGATGCCTCCGATTCTGCAGGCACAGGATGACGCCCCGAATCAGTGCAGCCCCCATAGGCTCTTGGTAATCGAAGCAATGAAGGTCAAATCCAAAAGAACCTGCAAAGTGATGCTCAGTAGCCAAAACTAATTCACACAGCGTTGACTCTCTGCAAATCTCTCTCTTTCTCTCTCTCTCTCTCAGAATCTCCCTCTCTCTGTCAGGAAGAGTGGTGCAAAAATGTCTCCCACAAAAAAAGGCAGGAAGAGGGTGCCTTTAAATAGCGCTCCCCCAGCCCCTTGCCGACTGCAAAATGTTCCACTCTCCCTGTCGTTGCTTGCGGCAGGTGGAAAGGAAGGGGGCGCCACTCAATATCTGGTCCGGGGCGCCGCCAGGGCGTTGCACGCTCGACTGACGACACGATCTGCGGATGCAGGAGATCGTGGCGGTAGAGTTTAGTGCTGCCGCAAAATCTCCGGCCAATTTTGCGAGCAGCGCAAACATCGCCGCGCCCGGGCACTAGTTGCTTGGCGCTCCATTAGCGCCCTCTTAGGGCGCTAACAGGAGGCGCAAAGCAACCGGATTTTTCCCGCGTGTGTAAGACACTGGTAGCAACCTTAGCTTGGCTGATTTCTTTATACCTGAAAGCTTGTTACTAATTTGCTGCCAGTCTTTCCGAGTGCTGAAAATGGCATTTGCATGCCGTGTCACCTGTCCAGCACTGTAAGGATGATGCACTGACATTCATGCCAACTTAAAAAGGATTCAAACAGCGAGTTCTTTTAGCAAAACTCTGCTGTTTGATGCGTGTTCATCTACTCACACGCATGATGGACTGCAAGATGGGTACTTACTTGGCTGTTGCTCTAAACACTTCTGACACTTCCAACATCGCAATACTACTTTATAGGGTGCAGAACAAGGTGGCATGACAGAAGGGAGCAGATCCATACTGAAGGAGAGCCCCGCAATTATAACAATTATGAGCTCATGAGCGCCTTCAAAGAGGCCACCTGCGAAACTTTTGGCATTTAGTGCATAATGTAGGGCAGGGCAAAGCCAATAGCCTCTCTCCAAATTCAAGGTTAATACTATCCTTCTCACATTATTTTTTCTCCACCTAATCACTGTACATCGCAGGCATACATTCAAGCAATCCCATATATATGTAATATTGCAATGTAATAGTTGATGAAGAGGCATGTAGCCAGCATTCGAAACATATGTCTCTCTTCTGTTTCTATAGGTTCCCCCTAAGAGCTCCTACTCCTACAGAAGAAACTAGTACCTCACAGCAATCTGCGTTACACACTCCACCATTTGCCAACATCAGTGTAGGTACATACACCCCAGGTAGTGAACTTCAGGAGGGAGCATGAGTAGGCAGTGAAAGCAGAGGAGCAGGAACCTGCTGGTTAGAGAGCCGGATCGTGTCCTCCCTCAGTTGCAGAGCCTAGGGATTTGGACCTCAGCGGGCCCAAGTTACTACCTGAGCTTAATCATCTTATGGAATCATTGAGACTGTAAAAATATTCTATAGCATCTGGTGGTGACTGCAGAATAGTCAATTATTCATCTGTGTAGTCATGCATGATGGCTTGTCTGTACTGCAGTCCATCATATAATGCATGGCAACGTCACAGTTTTTGCAGTAGGGCCCCCAGTGACACAGATCATTTGCACAGTCAGAGTATCTCTCATCAATTCTCACATGACTGGTTGGAGGCCTTGGGCTCCAACGCACAGCAGGCTCTTGTCTAGGTTCAACATGTTGAGGTGAATTGGATTGAAAGAGCCATTATGCAGGGCTTTACTGCATAATTATCTGCCCAAGTCCTGGAATGACACTTCAATCCATAACCTTCTGACTCAGAAACAAGAGTATTACCAACTGAACTAAGCTAACACACAAAAGAGTCTCAGGAGAACAATGCTCAAATGAAATCCAAAGGTCTCTATGTTCTGCTCTCCCCCATTTATCTTATTTCCTACAATTGCTCCTTATCATTCCTGTTGTAAAAGAGATGGAATCCAGATTTGTGCTTTCAGTTTTAACTAGAGACCTGACTGCTCCTTGCAAGACCCATAAAAATGTAGTTAACGAAGGACAGCCGTTTATTTGCAGTCGGCACCATTTATTCAATGTAAAGGTGATTTGGAAACATATTCAAGGTAACTAAGCTGCACTACACTTGAATAAAACAGACACTGGGGTGTACTTTGTGACCCCGACAGGTGCGCACAGGCCCGTAGGGGCCGCGCAAGTTCCGGGTTTAGGCATGTGAAGCACATGCGTGAAAACCCAGAACTTGCGATCTGTCAAGATCCAACGCATCCCCGGGAAAAGGGCCTCCGTGGGCGGTGAGTTGCGCTATTTGCCCAACTTCCACCCGCTGAATGCCCGTGAAATTCTTACGCCTGGTAAAAGCAGGTGTACGGCCTGCTTTTACCAGCATAAAAGTTTAAAAAAATAGAAAAATAAAATGTTATCACTCATTTATACATTAAAAACCCTGTCCAATAAGGTGTTTATTTTTAGCCCCGTTAAAACATATGCTTTTTTTTAAATTCAATTTTTGTTTAAAATATTTAATTAAATGGCATTTTAATTAATTTTAAATATGTAATTTTTAAACATTTATTTCATGTGTTTGTGTATTTTTTAAGTGCATACAGAAGTCCCATAAGTATGAATGGGGATTCCCTTCTTTTGTTGGTTGGGCCGGCCCATGTGATCCCATGGGTGCTTGCGAACTACCTGTTACCCTTGGGATACGTGGACCTCTACCCACGCGTACCTGAAGAGGCCCAGGAGTGCGAATCTCCGTACCTCCCTGACCACCAGATAAATTCGTAGATTTTTACAGGTCGGAGGCATCCGCCTGCGGGAAGCCTCCGGCCGCACATTTTGGGCCATTGGGTTTGGCTCCCTCAGTAATAAACAGTCCATTATTAACACTTCAACACCCACATCTCCTACAAAACAAGCTTTTTCTATAAAAATAAAGATAGTGGCCTGGAGTTTCCACTTGGTTTCCACCCAGATATCAGTGCAATCTGGGCAGAATCGACTGAAATAGTGCAAAAGAGCACAGAATTTAAAACATAATTCAATTACTCCCATAACCAATTGCGCTCAAGTTTTGCACTCTTTTACATGGTTCGAAAGTCATTTCGCCCGAAGAAGTCCCCGCCCACAAAACTGGCCATGTCTCCAGTTCGGCATGGTGAATTTCCACCCATTACGCCCGTTCGGGGGTGTATATCACATTGTTCCCAGAATTTCAGGTGCACAGGCAACCGTGGTCACATTATTAATTATTAATTGTTAATGACCTGCAGCTGCAGTCACCAGCAGTCAATTGAAGCCTCACTGAGGTCTGTTTCCCATACTGATGCTACAATTACTTAAATTACTTTAATTCCAGTTTAAATTAGTTCAAATTCAGTCAATTTGTCTGCCCTTGGTACATAAGACCTGTGCCCAGCACCCAATTGAAAACATTGATTGGCCTGGTTCTTCAGCTGCAGCAATTATTTGAACAAATTTTCAATTTAAATTAGTTTAATTCAGTAATCTTGAGGCACCATTGGCCCTGTTCCAGTCAATAATCGATTATGATCGATAACACTGCTTGATTGCGCTGATTCATGGGAGATTTTAGGGTCGGGCTTATGCAAATTAGTTTTCCGCAGAAACTTGGGCAGAACTTCACATCAGCAAAACTGGAGCAATTGCCAACGTATTTTGAGTGCATTTTCCAGATTGTGCCCCTCGTAGAAATTCCAGGCCAGTGCTACTGGTGGTGTTACTGCAGTCGCAAAAGATTGCTACATGCATTCTCTTTACTTTTGGTCATCTACAATAAAGCTTGCAGTAAGCATACTGTACGTTTTAGTATGTGGTGAGCCACAATATTGGCTTTTATTAAAACATTCACTGCAAATTATATCAGAATCTAGACAGAATTTTACCTCAGTAAAAGTCAGTCCTCTTAACACTCTCCTACCATTATCTTGTCATAGTCATGCTCAGTCATTCATTAAATTGCTTCAAGCATATTTTTTTAATTAACTATCTTGATTAATTCTCTTGTTCTTTCGATGATACTATTTTAGATGTTCAACCAGATTCAACATTTTTAAAGATTTAATCTAATTTATGCACACAAAATGCAAGCTATAACATAGGGCTGTACTTTCAAACACACGCAAAAAGGATCGAGCCTCATAGTGGTATCAGGTGTTATCTGCCTTTAATATTTATTTGAACGCACATTAATGTACACAGTCACCTGAGTTGAATCTGTGTCAATTGAATAGATTAGCAAAGTGTGATTTGCATATGAGTTTTCTATTCAACTCCTTTTCCCCACTCATGTTTTGCGATCCAGAATGCATAAAAAAACTATTATAAATTACAGGTCTAAGTCTTAAGGGGTTAAGGGCTATCCACAGTGGTATTGTTAGCTGCAATTTTAAAATAACTTTATGCCCTGGGAGTCCTCAACATTGACTCTGGACCCCATGAAGTCTCATGGCTTCAGGTCAAGCATCGATAAAGAAACCTCCTGCTGATTACCACCTACCACCCTCCCTCAGCTGATAAATCTGCACTCCTCCATGTAGAACACAACTTGGAAGAAGGACTGAGGGTAGCAAGGGCACAGACTCTACTCTGGGTGGGGGACTTCAATGCTCATCACCAAGAGTGGCCCATTGGAAACGCTACTAACCGATTGGCCGAGTCCTGAAGGATATAGCTGCCAGACTGAGCCTGCGGCAGGTAGTGAAAGAACCAACACGAGGGAAAAACCAACTTGACCTCGTCCTCACCAATCTACCTGTCGCAGATGCATCTGTCCATGACAGCATTGGTAGCAGTGACCATCGCACAGTCATTGTGGAGACGAAGTCTCATCTTCACACCGAGGACACCGTCCATCGTGTTGTGTGGCACTACCACCATGCTAAATGGAATAGATTCAGAACAGATCTAGCAGCTCAAAACTGGGCATCCATGAGGCGCTGTGGGCCATCAGCAGCAGCAGAATTGAATTCCACCACAATCTGCAACCTCATGGCCTGGCATATCCCTCACTCTACCATTTCCACCAAGCCAGGGGACCAACCCTGGTACAATGAGGAGTGCAGAAGAGCATGCCAGGAGCAGCACCAGGCATACCAAAAAATGAGGTGCCAACCTGGGGAAGCTGCAACACAAGACTACATGCATACTAAACAGCGGAAGAAGCATGCTGTAGACAGAGCTAAGCGATCCCACAATCAAGGGATCAGATCAAAGCTCTGCAGTCCTGCCACATCCAGTCGTGAATGGTGGTGGACCATTAACCAACTAACGGGAGGAGGAGGCTCCATGAATATACCCATCCTCAATGATGGTGGAGCCCAGCACATGAGTGCAAAAGACAATGCTGAGGCGTTTGTAACCGTCCTCAGCCAGAAGTGCCGAGTGGATGACCATAGTGGCCTCCTTCTGAGGTCCCTACCATCACAGAAGCCAGTCTTCAGCCAATTCGATTCACTCCACGTGATATCAAGAAACGGCTGAGCGCACTGGATACAGCAAAGGCTATGGGCCCCGACAATATTCCGGCTGTCGTGCTGAAGACTTGTGTTCCAGAAATAGCCGCACGCCTAGCCAAGTTGATCCAGTACAGCTACTACACTGGCATCTACCCGACAATGTGGAAAACTGCCCAGGTATGTCCTGTCCACAAAAAGCAGGACAAATCCAATCTGACCAATTACCGCCCCATCAGTCTACTCGCAATCATCAGCAAAGTGATGGAAGGTATCATTGACAGTGCTATCAAGCAGCAGTTACTCACCAATAACCTGCTCACCGGTGCTCAGTTTGGGTTCCTCCAGGACCACTCGGCTCCAGACCTCATTACAGCCTTGGTCCAAACATGGACAAACAAACTGAATTCCAGAGGTGAGGTGAGAGTGACTGCCCTTAACATGAGGGCAGCATTTGACAGACGGTAGAAACAAGGAGTCCTCGTAAAATTGACGTCAATGGGAATCAGGGGAAAATCTCTCCACTGGCTGGAGTCATACCTAGCACAAAGGAAGATGGTTGTGGTTGTTGGAGGTCAATCATCTCAGCCCCAGTACATTGCTGCAGGAGTTCCTCAGGGCAGTGTCCTAGGCCCAACCATCTTCAGCTGCTTCATCAATGACCTTCCCTCCATCATAAGATCAAAAGTGGGGTTGTTCGCTGATGATTGCAGTGCTCAATTCCATTCGTATCTCCTCAGATAATGAAGCAGTCCATGCCCGCATGCAGCAACATCTGGACTACATTCAGGCTTGGGCTGTTAAGTGGCAAGTAATATTCGCGCCACACAAGTGCCAGGCAAAGACTATCTCCAACAAGCGAGAGTCTAACCACCTCCCCATGACATTCAATGGCATTACCATCGCCAAATCCCCCACCATCAACAACCGGGGGTCACCATTGACCAGAAACTTAACTGGACCAGCCACATAAATACACTGGCTACAAGAGCAGGTCAGAAGCTGGGTATTCTGTGCCCAGTTTCTCACCTCCTGACTCCCCAAAGCCTTTCCACCATCTACAAGGCACAAGTCAGAAGTGTGATGGGATACTTTCCACTTGCCTGGATGAGTGCAGCTCCAACAACACTCAAGAAGCTCGACACAATCCAGGACAAAGCAGCCCGCTTGATTGGCACGCCATCCACCACCTTAAACATTCATTCCCTCCACCACCGGTGCACTGTGGCTGAAGTGTGTACCATCTACAAGATGCACTGCAGCAACTCGCCATGGCTTCTCCGACAGCACCTCCTAAACCCCTCGACATCTACCACTTAGAAGGACAAGGGCAGCAGGCGCATGGGAACACCACCACCTGCAAGTTCCCCTCCAAGTTATAAATCATCCTGACTTGGAAATATATCGCCGTTCCTTCATCGTCGCTGGGTCAAATTCCTGGAACTTCCTCCCTAACAGCACTGTGGGAGTACCTTCACCACACGGACTGCAGCGGTTCAAGAAGCCGGCTCACCGTCACCTTCTCAAGGGCAATTAGAGATGGGCAATAAATGCTGGCCTTGCCAGCCCACATCCCAGGAAGCATTAAAAAAATTTCAGGGTGTAGCTGAGCCATTCAGACTAGGAAGGTCCGGATTCCATCTGTGCTGAGTTAGCAAATCTCAACTGGGGTTGTTGCATGGGTTAAGAAGGGGAGAGATCTACATGAGCTCTTGCTCCTTAATGCAATCCAGCAACACCTACTGGAAGACATGAACGTTGGTTGATGACAGAATCGGGATCAGCCTTGATGCCTCTGTGTATAAATAGCCTGCCATCATTCGCTGCCATGGCTTGCACATGATTAATAGTCACTTGAATGAGTTATTGGATGGCACCTGGCATCCATGGCTTTTGTTATGATTTCAGGTGATGAAGATGGAAGAGAAAAACTGGTTAGTGAAAACCATCAAGGAAAAAAAATGTACTCAAAGTGAGAGATGTCAGTGCTGGAAAGGTAGTTTACCTCATCTGTCAACCAGAGGCAGCATCAAGAAATCCAGGATCAGGCACATATGGTTAAGGGTTGCAGAGTAAAACTCACCTTAGTCTTTTCCAACAACAAAATAAAGCTCTTAAAACAGGTTTTTCTCTATTTCTCTTTTTAACCTCCCTGACTCAGAATGCCAAGTTGAGCCAAATTATAGCCATTTTTATGATATTGTCCCAGAAGCCAACGGACCTTCTGTCAAAAAATTATAAAGTTACATAAAATATACATAGAATAATACATTTTTCTTCCTCCTTCTTTATCTGCTAATCTCCTTCATTACCTTTTTCTTCTCCCGAAGACATGGACTCCTTCCTGGGATACATACAGGGCCCTTCCCCCTTTAGTACCTTTCCCAAGTAGCCATTCTTCACATGAATTCAACAGTGATTTCTGAGCCTCAACCAGTCCTCCCACATGCATTTCCAACAAGGGTCATTGGATAGTAATCAGGAGCAATTTGTCACCTCTCCGAACTGAGGGCACTAAAGCCAAATGTAGTTCCCCTGTTGGTGCCCCAACTGAGATTAGCTAACCTAGCATGGACCAGAGATTGTATCTCGCATTTTCCGTCAACCACAATCTTAGCCAGGTGAAACATCAGGGGAACCCCTATAATACATTCTTTTATTGGTAAATCCCTGTTCTGTAAAACTTCAATGTTACATGTCCTACAAAATAAGTTGCTTTAACAGATTTCTAGTTATGGTGAGCCGCAAAGGTATAATCTTGGTCTCAGCATTTGAAGTTGCTGTTTCGGTTTAGTGAAGCTGCTTCATTTGAAAAAGAA
This sequence comes from Somniosus microcephalus, assembly GCF_052327205.1. NCBI lineage: Eukaryota > Metazoa > Chordata > Chondrichthyes > Squaliformes > Somniosidae > Somniosus > Somniosus microcephalus. The sequence continues at coordinate 135,506,562 of NC_140996.1, read as the reverse complement.
CAAAAATTTTACCTGGAAATGTTCCCATTGTTCTTGCAATTTAGTTGGCAGTTCTCCTTCCTGTTCATCGGTTTCTCCCTCTCCTTTCACCAATGTCGTGTCTTGTTCTGTCCCAATTGGCTAAAATAAAAAAATGTAAAACTTTCTTTAGTATCTGTATATTCATATCTGTGTTGTGTGTATATGTGTTCGCAGACACAAATCATAAGGAAGTAGGCACAAAACAGATGGAAAGGGCAACTTAATAATTTGACACTACTGTCTATTTTTTTTAAATCCACTCGAACAAAATCCAAATGTTTGATCATGACCTCCTTTAGCAAGGCCATCTGGTCTACACCACAGTCCAAAAAAGTATACAAAAGCAAAATACTGCGGATGCCGGAAATCTGAAATATAAACAGAAAATGCTGGAAAGACTCAGCAAGTCAGGCAGCTTCTGTGGAGAGAAAAACAGAGTTAACATTTTAGGTTGATGACCTTTCATCAGAACTGTTTAACTGTATAAAAAGTATAACTGTCTCAATTCAAATCAGGTACCTCCAATTATTTTTCATTTTATTTCTGATAATTCAAACTCCCAATTGCATTCTATCATGATCTCTTATTGGGACAGTGAGAGTCAGAGGTATGTTAATTTCACACAGACAGGGTTGGGAGGTGAAGTGCTTCATGCACATCACAAGCCTACAAACACTATCTGGCTGGCAGAGGCAGGTGAAACCTGCTGGTAGTGTGTCCTGCACAGATGTAAGACAATTCGAATCTGACAAATCAAATATGGTTGCAACATAATCCTTTTATTGTGTCCAACCAAGTCATGCAATGTCTTTAATCAGCAGACATACAGAGAAATAAATGCAATTACCCTTTTTCTCTGGGTAGAGACATAACCTTCTTCGTTCCTTTTGGTCCTGCCTCTCTCTACAAATTGTTAAGGAAAGCTCAAGATCTTTATACGTCTCTAGTCACGCACATTGTCCTTACTGATTGATATGGCAAGACGAGTGTTATTGTGAACAAGACCCCGGAAATGCGGCCAGAATTTTGCCAGCGCTCAGGGGGCAGGTTTGGAGGCGGGACATCCGGCAAAATCGCAAAGATTGACAGCGGGTCGGAAACCTGCTGTCATCCCACCGCCAATAAATATTCCCAGGTGTCGGGTCCCCGATTTGTGCATGGACCTGACACCTAGAGGTGGGAAGAGTATTATAGGCACTTAACTGCTTGATAACAGGTTGTTAATAGGCAGTTAAGAAGCTTTTTGTAATTTTGACAGGTCTAATGCGGGCTTCCTGACGTCCGGACACCACGCCAGGGTAAGTGTGGCATGCTGTGGGTCTACTGTAATGTTTCTTCATTGATGATAGCTGCAGAAGTGATGTGAAGGATCCAATGGTACACTGGTGAGTTTCAGAGGTAAGAAAATGTTGGGAAAATCATTTTTAATGTATTTAGACTTTTCTGTAGGTAACAAGTTTTGAAGTGTTTGTGTAGTCCGACCTCAATGGGAGAACCTCTCTCACCAGTGACAGATCGCTTCTGTAACCTCACCTGCACCTGCCATCTGTTCTAGTCTAAGGAGGGAGTCACTGGAGAGTCTGGGTGAAAGGACTCACCTTTGTACAGTGATTGTCAGTGTTTGCAGCACCTCAATGCTGTCAAACACTGAAAAATCACCTGTCAAAAAAAATTGAGCATGGCCCCTTTAAGAAAATCGGCAGGTAACACGTCATCAACTGACGTCATCTGACACCGGCTTTCTCCTAACTGGCCGGCAAGCCCGCAGGGCGGGCTTAACAAGGCCAATTGACGCAAAATAGCATCAGACGTTGTTGGGGGGCGGTTTCGGAATCCGGAAGGAAGCTGTCCCGCCCCTAGGCCGCACCGAAAGGTAAAATCCAGCCCACAGTTCCTACAAATTTCCAGATGGTCAATCTGTACATCATCTAGCATGTAACTAATCATCCTGAGCCCCATTGTCCCATTTCCTTGTCTCAAGACTATCTTGGCTATCTCATTTCACAATGTGGTGACATAAACAGGCACGAATCACACATCTTGCACTTTCAGCAAAAGCTAAACAGCACAGTCAGCTAAATTGTACCCTGACACATTAAGCCCTAAAGCATCCTGGGAATGAACAACTTTAACCATTTTATTATTTCTAGCTACAGTAGAAATCCACAAGCCATTTATAAGTAAAAAGAAAGTAAAAAACCCAATCATTAGAGATTAAACCAAATCCTAACCCAACCTTTATATGTATATACACAACTCGGGTATTTTACACAGTGTGGCGGAGCCACTAGAGACTCAGGGCAATTAGTAATCATCCCTTTAACTACCGTGTAGTGCAGCTGTGGACTGCACCTTTAAACTGTATGTACTTTCTTGCATTTCCGCGTGATGACGTCATGACGCCGATCACGTGACCACCAGTTGGCGCGGAGAACATGATGATGTCATGACGTCAGCTTCCAGTACTTTGCAGCGGTCTTTGAGGTGCTGGGAGGCTGCACAGACCTGTGTACATCTTCTCCTGTAGTGTTACCAGTTAAGTTGTTTGTTTAATAAACTTTGTTATTTTGTTTCACTGAGTCGAACTTCATTATTCGGATAGGAACCTCCGTTCCTACATTGGTGACCCCGACGTGATGTGCACATGCAACCGTTCCTACAACAGGACATTAACTGGACTATATGATTGCTGTTATTCACTAGCTAATAACTATCTAATCACAATCCATAGAATAATCATGTCATGCTACTGTGGCGACACGCCACCACTGGACATAATCCGCTCACGGCGGCACGGACAGTTTAAGCAGACGCCCCCAGCCGGGAGCCCTTTCCTCCAGCAACTTGTTTCCCGCAGGGACAGGCTAACGGGAGCACTTCCTGTCTGGGGAGTATTTAAGTGGATGCGAGGCTTTTCCAGTTCCTCTTTGCCATGAGGTTGAATAAAGCAGTTGTGTTTTACTAGCTTTGGTCTCGACTCCCACGTTTGCCGCGGTATCTCAACACTGGTGACCCCGACGCTCAGGACGAATCCTAAGCTAGCATGGCGGATACAAACGCAGTCACGGTTAAACTACCGGACCTTTGGGAGAACCTGGCCGAAGCCTGGTTTGTTCAAGCTGAGTCCAGATTCCGGCTGAAACACATTACAGTCGACGCCACAAAGTACGACTACCTCGTCTCCTCTCTCACCTACGCCACAGTCCCCAAGGTTTGGGCAGCGCTGCAGGATCCACCAGTGGAAGGCAAGTACGAACATCTGAAGGCTGCGCTCCTTAAAAAATTTCAAAAGTCCTCTTACCAGCGCAACTGCCAACTCCTTGACCTCCCCGGCCTTGGTGACGCTTCACCCTCGGATCTGCTTTCCCACATGCTGTCCCTCTCGGACGACAAAAACACCGGCGCCCTCTTTCGCACGCTTTTCATTCGGCAGCTCCCCGCCAGCATCCGCCCGCTCATTGTGGAGTCTGGCTCCACGGACCTAAATGACATAGCCGAAAAGGCCGACCAGCTGCTCTCTGCGCAGTCCGCTCGCGACGTCGCGCTCGACCTCACGGCAACGACCACGCGGTCCTCCCGGCCCACTAGGCCAGACCGCCCTACCACTCCGGGTCACTGCTACTACCACACCCGTTTTGGCACTAGGGCCCAACGCTGCACGCCACCGTGCACTTTCAAACCCCCCCCGCACCGGCCCCCGCGATGGCCGCGGGGCAAAAGGGGCCTCTACTGTACGTCACCGACGACAGAACCAACCGCCGATTTCTGTGCGACACAGGGGCCCAGCACAGCATCACCCCCGCCTCCGCCCTCGAAATCCAACGCGGCACACGGGGTATCACGCTGGCCGCAGCTAATGGCTCTGACATCCGCACATATGGCACCCGCATGGTCACGCTCGACCTCGCAGGCCGCCGCTACCGCTGGGAGTTCCTCACAGCCAAGGTCCTCTGCCCACTCATCGGCGCCGACTTCCTACGCGCCCACGGCCTCCTTGTCGACATTCCGAGGCACCGCCTCGTCGACATCAACACCATGGCCCCCATCCCCGGCGCATTCACCCCGGCCCGTTCGGCCGGCCTGACGACCTACTGCCTCGCCAGAGCCACGGACGACTACTCGACACTCCTAGCCGAGTTTCCCGCCCTCACTAACCCGACCTTTTCGGCCAAAGCCGCCAAACACGGTGTGGAGCACTATATCCCCACCACCGGCCCCCCAGTTTCTGCCCACGCCCGCAGACTCAACCCGGCCAAGCTGGAAATCGCGCGGGCCGAGTTCACCACCATGGAACAACTCGGCATCATCCGCCGCTCCAGCAGCCCTTGGGCCTCGCCCCTCCACATCGCCCCCAAGCCCGGCGGAGGTTGGCGCCCTTGCAGGGACTACCGCCGCCTCAATGACGCCACCACCCCCGACCGATACCCGGTGCCACACATCCAGGACTTCTCGGCCCGACTGGCCGGACGAACCGTCTTTTCCAAGGTCGACCTGGTGCGCGGTTACCACTAAGTCCCCGTACACCCCGCGGACATCCCCAAAACGGCCGTCATCACCCCATTCGGCTTGTTCGAGTTCCTGAGGATGCCCTTCGGCCTCAAGAATGCAGCCCAGGCTTTCCAGCGCCTTATGGACTCAGTCCTCCGGGACCTGAACTTCCTATTCGTCTATCTAGACGACATTCTCGTGGCCAGCTCCTCCAAACAGGAACACCTTGAACACCTTCGCATCCTGTTCGGGCGCCTAGCCCAACACGGGCTCATCCTCAGCCCGGCGAAGTGCCAATTCGGCCTAACCGAGATCGATTTTCTCGATCACCACATCATCCCTGCTGGGGCCGTCCCCCTGCCCAGCAAGGTGCAGGCCGTCCAGCAATTCCCCCGCCCCAAAACCATCAAGGGCCTCCAGGAGTTCCTCGGGATGGTGAACTTCTACAACAGGTTCATCCCCAGAGCTGCAGCCCTCATGAAGCCCCTATACGACTCCCTCCGAGGTAAATCCGGCAAGATGGACGTAGCCTGGACCACTGACACGTCAGCCGCCTTCGACGCCACCAAAAACGCGCTAGCCGACGCCACCCTGCTCGCGCACCCGAGGGCCGATGCCCGGGTCGCGCTCACCACCGACACCTCCGACCACGCGGTTGGAGCCGTGTTCGAGCAGTGGGTCAATGACGCGTGGCAGCCGCTTGCCTTCTACAGTCGCCAACTGCGCCCCCCAGAGATCAAATACTCCACTTTCGACCGCGAGCTTCTCGCGCTCCACCTGTCGGCCCGCCATTTCAGGTTCCTCCTGGAAGGCCGCCCCTTCACCGCGTACGTGGACCACAAGCCGCTCACATACGTGATGGCCAAGCACACCGAGCCCTGGTCCGCTAGGCAGCAATGCCAGCTCGCGGCCGTGTCCAAGTTTACTACGGACATCCAGCACGTCTCCGGTAGAGACAACGTTGTCGCCGACTGCCTTTCCCATCCCGCCATCTGCGCGAATCACCTCGCGGTCGACTACGCGCAACTAGCAGCGGCCCAGCTCACGGACCCCGACCTCCTCTCGGCGGCTACCAGCCTGCCAGGGCTATGCCTAGCCAAGGTCGCGCACGGGCCCGAAGCCACGGCAGTCACTTGCGATGTCTCACTCGGCCAACCCAGGCCGGTCGTCCCTGCAACCTGGCGCCGCCGCATCTTCGACGCGCTACACGCGCTCTCCCATCCGGGTGCCCGCGCATCCGTCAAACTCCTCTCCCAGCGTTTCGTCTGGCGCGGCCTCAGCAAAGATGTTCGGACTTGGGCCACCTCCTGCCTCGCCTGCCAACGGGCTAAGGTGCAGCTGCACACAAAAGCACCCCTGGGAAACTTCGAGGTACCCAGCCGCCGCTTCGACCACGTACACGTCGACATCGTCGGTCCTCTGCCGCCATCGCAAGGCCAAACTTATCTCCTCACGATGGTCGACCGCTACACACGCTGGCCTGAGGCAGTGCCGCTGCCCTCCACCACTACAGCCGACATCGCCAGGGCGTTCGTTAACACCTGGGTCGCAAGGTTCGGCGTACCAGCCGACATAACCTCCGACAGAGGCGCCCAGTTCACCTCCGAACTCTGGACGGCCACAGCACGCAACCTCGGGGTGATGCTCCACCGAACCACGGCGTACCACCCGCAGGCCAATGGGCTGTGTGAACGCTTCCACAGGTCACTCAAGGCCTCACTCCACGCCGGCCTGCAGGACAGTACCTGGACTGACCGCCTACCGTGGGTGCTACTAGGCCTACGCACCGCGGTCAAGGAAGACCTCCAGTCCTCGGCAGCGGAGTTAGTCTACGGACAACCGCTGCGCGTCCCAGGCGAATTCCTTCCGGAGGCTACCACGCCTTGGTCGGCCGAACAGCAGCGGCTCAACTCTTTCTCTTCCGCTCAGCAGTTCGCCCCACTTCCGGTCAACCGACACGGCGAACTCGCACCTCACGTCCCGCCAAATTTACAGCAGGCGCGCTTCGTCTTCGTGCGACACGACGCGCACCGCGGGCCCCTGCGACCCCCGTATGACGGACCGTACTACAAACCGGGGACAAGGTCTTCAAGCTGCGACTCGGCGACAGGGTCGACACAGTCTCCATCGACCGGCTAAAACCAGCACACACAGAACCAGGGGAACAGGTCCCCGTGGCCCGGCCTCCAACTAGAGGCCGTCCCGCCAGCAAGCCAGCACAGCCGGCGGCGAACCGCCCGGCCCCACCAACTAGACCGGCGACCACTCAGAGCCGCTGCGGCAGAACCATCAGACCACCGTCACGACTCGTCCACTCCTCCTAAGCGGATTCTGGGGGGAACTCTGTGGCGACACGCCACCACTGGACATAATCCGCTCACGGCGGCATGGACAGTTTAAGCAGACGCCCCCAGCCGGGTGCCCTTTCCTCCAGCAACTTGTTTCCCGCAGGGACAGGCTGCTGGGAGCACTTCCTGTCTGGGGAGTATTTAAGTGGATGCGCGGGCTTTTCCAGTTCCTCTTTGCCATGAGGTTGAATAAAGCAATTGTGTTTTACTAGCTCTGGTCTCGACTCCCACGTTTGCCGTGGTATCTCAACACTACAATATTAAAATTATTCACAGATGGATTTTGACTTGTTCATCTTTCCCTCACATTATCAAGTCAAATCTTATTCCTCGAACATACCATCAATAAGGTTTTGTCAACAGTGTACAATGTTATTCCTGGCGCACCACAAAATTTACAACTTAACTGAATGGAAAATGCTAGCTTATAATTACCAGGCTATTTACAGTTAAACTAGCTAAAATGCACTTCGAGGTCTCTACAGGTCTTACATAGTCAAACACATGATATTAAACAATAGTACATTAAACGGGGGCTGCAAATGGGACAAAGTGTTGGAACAGCTATGCATAGTGCCACAGAATGGTGGGAAGTAGATCTGATTCCTCACACTGCTGAGTTCCTGATCTCAGCCTCAGTATCACCGTGAAGAAGCATAAAATGGGAAACAATTTAAAGAGTGCATCACAGGCTGCTAGGCACCTGACAGAAGCCCAGAAACATTTCATTAACTTGTGCTTTAGCTCAGAGAGATGAAGGGGACGGGATAGATGGGGATGGGGAATGGAAGAAAATAAAGGATTTCAATCTTCTCACAAAAAGTGAATAAATATTTTACATCACTTATATCCTGCAAAGATTTTACAGTATGGTTCTTTCATACTTGCCAAACATCAGTTGTTTTTCAGCTGACAGCCAACATAGAGGAGCTATTACACTGCTGGGTGTATACTGTAGGCCACCAAATAGTGGATAGGAGATAAAGGAGAAAATTTGCAGGCAAATTACAGAAAGATACAACAACTATAGAGTCGTGATAATGGGGGACTTCAAATATCCTAATATAGACTTTGACAGTAACAGTTTAAAGACCAAAGGGGAGGAATTTCTGTAATGTATACAAGCGAACTTTCTTGATCAGTGTGTTCCCAGCCCATCGAGGAAGAAAGCAGAGCTGGATCTAGTTCTGGGGAATGAAATGGGGCAAGTGGAACATGGTTCAGTGGGGGGAGCATTTGGGGAACAGTGATCATAATATCATCAGGTTTAGAATAGTTATAGAAAGGACGAGGAACAATCAAGGGTAAAAATACTTAACTGGAGTTGGGCTAATTTCAGTGAGTTGAAAAGAGATCTGGCCCAGGTGCATTGAAATCAAAAATTGGTGGGCAAAACAGTAATTGAACAATGGGAGACCTTCAAAGAGGAAATGGTTCGGGTACAGAATAGACACATTCCCACGAGGGGAAAAGGAAGGGCATCCAAAGCTAGAGCTCCCTGGATGACTCCCTGGAGATTAAAATGAAACAGAAAAAGGAGGATTATGACAAATGTAAGGTTGATAATATAGTAGAGAGCCAAGTTGAATACAAAAACTACAGAGGAGATCTAAAAAGGAATGAGGGGCAAAGAGAGAGTATGAGAATAGATTAACAGCTAACATAAAAGGGAACCCAAAAGTCTTCTATAAACATATAAATAGTAAAAGGGTAGGCAAATTATATGGATTAAAGGGGCAGTGGAAGCATGGAAAAAGAAATTGGTGAAAAGACAGAAAGCAGAGAGCATTGGCGAACAGTTGTTTTTCAGACTGGGGGGGGGGGAAGTATACAGTGGTGTCCCCCGGGGTCGGTATCAGGACCACCGCTCTTCTTGATATGTATTAATAACCTGGACTTGGATATACAGGGCATAAATTCAAAGTTTGCAGATGGCACAAAACTCAAAAATGTAGTAAACAGCGAGCAGGATAGTAGCAGACTTCAGGAGGACATAGACAGACTGGTGAAATGGGCAGACACATGGCTGATGCAATTTAATGCAGATAAGTGTCAAGTGAATAATTTTGGTAGGAAGAATGAGGAGAGGCAACATAACCTAAATGGTGCAATTTTAAAGGGGTGCAGGAACAGAGAAACCTGGGGGTGTATGTGCACAAATCTTTGAAGGTGGCATAACAATTTTAGAAGGCTGTTAAAAAAAGCATATGGGATCCTTGCCCTTATTAATAGAGGCATAGAGAACAAATGCAAGGAAGTTATGTGAAACCTTTATAAAACACTGTGACGTAAGAAAACTACTAAGCACTTGGTTTGAGTATAAAACAAGGCTTTAATCAACTGTTTCACAACCATGAGCTCTAGTTACAAAAACATCCTGAGCAAGCTGGGCCCACGCCCGAGTATTTATACTTTCCTTCGACGGCGCCACCAGCTGGCCACCCAGTGTTATCTCATGAGTCATTTCTGCATGAATGTTAAGATTCATGACACACTGGTTAGGCCTCAGCTGGAGTATTGTGTTCAATTCCGGGGCACCACATTTTAGGAAGGATGTCCAGGCCTTAGAGAGGGTGTAGAAGAGATTTACTGGAATAGTACCAGGGATGAGGGACTTCAGTTATGTGGAGAGACTGGAGAAGCTGGGGTTGTTCTCCTTAGAGATGAGAAGGTTAAGGCGAGATCTCTCTAGAGGTGTTCAAAATCATTAACGGTTTTGATAGAGTAAATAAGGAGAAACTGCTTCCAGTGGCAGAAGAGTCAGTAATCAGAGGACACAGATTTAAGGTGATTGGCAAAATAACCAGAGGCGACATGAGGAAACATTTTTTTACGCAGTGAGTTGTTGTGATCCGGAATGCACTACCTGAAAGGGTGGGGGAAGCTGATTCAATAGTGACTTTCAGAAGGGAACTGGATAAATACTTGAGGAGAAAAAAATTACAGGGCTATGGGGAAAATGCACGGGAGTGCGACTAATTGGATAGGGCTTTACCAAAGAGCCGGCACAGGCACAATGTGCCAAATGGCCTCCTTCTGTGCTGTATGAGTCCTATAACGAAAACATTCTCTCTCCACAGATGCTGCCTGACCTACTTAGTGTTTTCTGTTTTTATTTTAACTTCATTGTCAGTTTGTGAGTGTTTTACAAGAAATCAATTGATTTCATTGGCTAAAAGGTGGGATTGAAGGCTATTAGAAGTCATCAATTATTAGACTTACTTTCTCCAACTGTTAGTTTCACGGGAACCTGAGGCTGAATTGTATTGAGTCGCAATTATAGGTGTGTGTCACAGAAGCTGTTAAAATGCAACTTAAAATTTTTTATTTTCCTCAAAGAATATTTCTATATCATGCCCAACAGGTTTATTTCCTTCAAGACTAGTTGCAGACACTTTTTGAAATAAGGAGGACAATTTTTTTGGTTTGAATACATGAACTAGCTTTATTTCAGCATTCCTATTGCTGCATTTGCAAAATTAGCAGAATTTGGAAATGAAATAGGTGGTGAGGTTGGAATGGTGATAAATTTTACATAATTTAAAGAATAATACTGAGATCTACAATTTAGCATTTTACAGGAGACTTTCGATTTACCGGCACCTAAATAACCGGAAATCTCGGTTAACCGGCAAAATTCAGGAGTAGGTTCAGGTAAGTTTTACTTCATATTCTACTTGCCTTCCTCGATCTGTTGCTGTGCAAGGGTGTGGCTACAGCTGTTGCTAAGCTACAGAGACGCTTGGAACGTGTGGCCATTGTTCTGAACCTGCAACAGGGTTTGTTGCTTTATATGGAGCTCTCAGCTCTCCGTATCTTTTACTATAGCTTTCGGTTATCCGGAATTTTTGATGAACCGGCACCACGTCGGTCCCGGAAAAAAAAGTTTCCTATACTACAGTCTGCTACTATGATGTATGATACGGGCAGTTGGTCTGTTTGTGGGTGAACTGTAGTGCCTAGCTATGGTCGGTAACTTTGAAAGCGGATTTCACTTTGTTTACACCTTCATGATGGAGGTTTTTTTATTACCATCCAGGGACTAGGGAGACAGCCACACCATCCATGTTAAAGTGGTCAACATCCACAAGGAAATGTGAGAGCTGACAATAGTCAAGATGACTGTAATCGTATAATAAGAAGCTAATAATAGCCCCAGACTGGAGGCAGTAAATCAGGTCCACCAGAGCACAAAATTTAGCTATACAACCGCGCCCCCCATCCCCTCCTGCAAACTATAAGGGGAATTTTAACCCCCAAGGATGGGTAAGTTGAAGGTGGGAGGGAGGTAAACAAATTTAAATTCTCAAACCTAACCTCAACCCACCCACTTCCCGTTTTAACGGATGCGGGTCAGAGGGCAGGCAACCAATCTGCTCTCAGGAGACGAGTCAGTCAGTAAAATTTTTTAAGGCGGCTGCGTGCCTCCATTTAACAGCATTTTTATTTTTAACCCATGGAGGCTGGGTTTACCGGGACTCGAGAATCCCGGCAGGTGAAAGGAGGGCCGGATCCATGAACTAAGTGCATTTACAGCACACCTTGTGGGCCAGGAAGACCAGGGGTGTTACTCCAGGCCTCCCAAGCTAACTCTTTTACAGACACCGTGATCAGACCCAGCGATCTCCAACACACCCCCACATTCGGCGATCTCCAACACCCCCCACCCACCCAGCCATCTCCAACTCCCCCAATCCCTCGCCCTGTCTGATTCCCCCCACTCCCCCGCGATCACCAACTTGTGATCTTCGACTGCTCATTCCCCCTCTATATCTGACTCATCCCGCAATTGGCCCCAGCCCCCACCCCCCATCTCCCTCAACCACCACACCCAACGATCTCCTACTTAACTGGCATCCGCTCCCTGGCTGCTTTCCTACCTGACAGGTGGTCAGCCTGTCAATCTGGCTGGCTGTCAAGCAGGAAACCAGTTGAGAAAATATTTTAAACGTCCTGTCAATTCATTTCTAAAGGACGTCCAGGAAACCCATACCTCCAGGTTTCCTGTCCGGAAATCCTCCCCCCCAACTTTCTTCACGGCCCCAAGTTTTTTCTGCATTTTAGATTTTTTTTTAATGATTGCAGTATGCAATAGTTTTTATTTCTAGTACAAGAAAATAAATATTTTTGCTAGAGGCCAAAGACCAACATTACTTTTAGTTATAACAGGAGGCAAATGTTTAACATGTTAACATGAAGTTCCTCTTCTGACATTGAATCACTGTGCATTTTCCTGGGAGAGCTCAGAGAGGGATAGGTATTGTGCAGTCTCTTGTAGCATAGCAAGGCACCAAGAGACATAGAGAGAAGTGCAGTAGTTTACCAACTCTGTTTATCTCAGTAGGGTCTGAGATGAGGTTACTATCAGCTTACCTAATTGATACAATAGTCCTGCTATGCACTTGCTGCCAGAGGCTTCAGGCATATTTATCGGTACTCTAATCTACTGTACTTTTAATTTAATCGTATAAAACATGCAAGTTAAGTTTTTACCCTAGTGCACTGGATACATTGGCCTAGAAATTGGAGGTGTTAGCTCTGGCCATTAAGGCCCAGCATGATTAAAAAAAAATGACAGCTGCCTCACTTCGACCTGCTTCTGGCAGGTCCCGCGGCTGCCACCATTTTCGGCAGGTCAACAGCGCTGCCGTTGCCTGCGCTCGCGGAAAGTATTTGAATTAGCAGGAGCGTGACTTCAATCGACGTACAACGCCGAATTGACACACGCTCATCCATTTTGGAGCTCACTGCTCTTCTTACCGCCCTCTGCAAAGCACGTGGTGCATGCAGCCATTGACAGCGCGGAGAGGCAGGAGAAAGCTAGAAGCCATACAGTAAACAGCTGTGGGATAACTGTTAAGTATGGAGAGCTATTGGAGTGAAAACCGATTCCACTGAGATGCATCAAATCTCCCCCCATGTCAGTCAAACAGTATAGGAGGTAAATACTTTAAAAATAATCTGTACTGTACTACAGTTGTAATAATTTCAGGAAAATCAAAGCTGCATTTCCTTAAATTTTACACATTGGGGTTTTCCTCGTTTAGGAACTTATAAAATGCTATGCAAGGTTTGAAAGTCTGCTTTGAAAAGGCTTGATAGCATATTCTCATTAAGAGTTCTTCAAAAGTCTGCTGCTGTTAAAAATTTAATTGAACTCTCTTCTGCACCATTTACACCAGTAAACTCCTGACCAAGAGTTCATGTTCCCCTTTTTCAAATTTGTTTCCATTGATGTCTCATGCAACAGTTTATGGACATCTGTGCCACAGTCTGATGTGGTGTTTCCAGTCACAGTCCCTTCAGATCTGAGCTTGTGCTTTAAGCGCCACTCACCAGGGAGTAAATGCCCTATGCGATATGCAGGCTAATGCACTGTCACTGCTAGCTGCAAGACGGTGCATTCCCATCCCCCTCCAGCACCATGGTAGAGCACAAACCTCCACACAGCAACCATCTGGGTGAAAGATCTGTGGAGCTATGGCAGCCAGCAAAGGTGGGAGTACCAGGCAGTCTGGCACCCATTTGTGGAACCCACACAAGACCCGGACAAATGTCTGCGAAATTAAGAGGGGAGTCGTGGACAAACAAATGCCTCATCATCTGCCACAATGCACAATGCTCTAATCCGACAAGGGCCATCAGCGGACTCAATAGCAAAACCCAGGAGCCGTCACCAAATGCTCTGACACAGCACATTGCCCAAGAATGCCGCACCGATCCTTCAGACGCGACCTTCAGCCTCCTGCTGCCTTCAGCCTCCTGCTGAGGTTAGCACCGGAAAGAGCGCGTTGCACCACAGATTCTCCGCTCTGCTCATATAAATTAGCAGGCAGCACCAAAATATCTGCACTCTTTCTGCGGGTGGCCGTTAGCCTTGGCCAGTGCGGTTACCAGCAGTATTTGGCCCACTCGAATTTATAGGGCCTACTGTCTGCCACTCAACTGCCTAATGCTTGTGATCTTGGGGTATCTGTGTACTGAATCCTCAGTTTTTATGTACAAAACATGGAAGAATCACAGCTGTTACCTGAAGTCATTTATATGTAAACCCATAATTCCAGTGTTCATTACAATTTGATTGACATGCACAAAATTTATACAATGTTTACTATTCTAAAGTAGCAAATTGGTGTTAAAATTTCCCCAACAAACTCTAACTGCCATTGCATCTACATTAGAGATATCACTGCTATCAAGTTGAAGACAGAAATATCAATTATGAACAACAGACTCATATGATAGAAGCGTTTAAAATTATGAAAGAATGGAACTTGTTAGAGAGAAGGAGACTATTTCCATAGTAGAGGGGTCAAGAATAAGGAGCCATAGATACAAAAAGAAAGAAATTGCATTTATATAGCGCATTTCATGACGCCAGCATGTCCCAAAACACTTTACAGTCAATTAAGTTCTTTTGAAATGTCGTCACTGTTGTAATGTAGGAAACGCGGCAGCCAATTTGTGCTCAAACAGCAATGTGATAATGACCAGATAATCTGTTTTAGTGATGTTGATTGAGGGATAAATATTGGCCAGGACACAGGGGCGAATGCCACTGCTCTTCTTGGAAATAGTGCCACAGGATCTTTTGCATCCAACTGGGAGGGCAGATGGGGCCTCAGTTTTGCCAGCCCAGCCATCTTCAGGTGCTTTATTGAACACCTGTCCTCCATCACAAAATCAGGAGTGGGGCTGTTCACTGATGATTGCACATTATTAGAAGGGTTGTGAAAGGAGCTGAACAGTGTTATCTTCTAATAATGAAGCAGCCCATGCAAGCCAAAAGTAGGACATGGATAACATCCAGGTTTGGGTTAACAAGTAGCAGCAAATGTTCACGCTGCACAAGCTGCCATGTAATGATCACTTCAAACAAGAGAAAGCCCAGTCATCTCCCCTTGACCTTCGATGGTATCACCATCGCCAAGTCCCCAACCCTGAACATCTTTGGGTCCACCACTGGCCAGAAGTTTAACTGTACCAATTATATCAACACCATGGGTACAAGAGAAGGGCAGAGGCTGGGTACTTTACAATGAGTGGCTCACCTCCTGATCCATCAATGCCTATCTACCATCTACAAGTCAGAGGTGGGATGGACTACTCACCACTTGCAGCCACAACACTCAAGAAGCTCAACACCATACAGAATAGAGCAATTTTCTTGATCAGTGCCCCTGCCACTGGACTCAATATCCTACCCCTCCACCACCAATGTACCATAACTGCAGTATGTAGAATCGACAGGATGCACTGCAGCAATTCTACCAACAAGAAGGACAACAGCAACAATGTTGTGGGAACACCATCACCTCCAAGTTCCCCTCCAAGTCGCACACCAACCTGATTTGGACTTTTATTGCCATTCCTTCATTGTTGTTGGATCAACATCCTTGAATTACACCATTGTAGGAGCACCATCACCACTAGAACTGCAACAGTTCAAGGAGAAGGTCCATAACCACCTTCCCAGGGCAACTTGGGGTCGGCAACAAAAACAAACTTGCCAACATCATCCACAGCCCTAAAACAAATTTTTAAAAACATGTTGGTCTGATTGGCAGATTAGCAACAAAGTAGGACATCTACCCACCAACATGATGCTCCTGGGAACAAATAAGATCATTGAAAAAACAAATATAAACAAAAAAAGTGTTTCAGAATTGGAGTGAGGCAAGTTGGAGCAAAACTACAGAGAGATTTGTAGATGAGGTCAAGGGTTTTCAATTTGATATTTTGTGCGATAGGGAGCTAATGAATGTCATCAAGGATCATAGTAATGGGTGAGGAGAACTTAGTGCAGACAGGTTGTGAGCAAAGTTTTGGATAAGTTGCAGTCTATGGTGTTCGGAGCTCAAGAGTCTGCTAAGGAAACAACTGAAGAAACTGAGGGGGAAAAATTCGGTTGATTTGTGCCACCCGTTAGGGCGCTAATGGGGCGCAATGCAACTAGCATCTGGGCGCGGCACCGTTAACGCCTCCCGCGAACTTCAGTGGGAGGTTAGAGGCGGCGGTAACCATTAGTGCCCCGCAGCGCTGCGCCGCCGGGGATGACGTCATCGGCGTGCACAGCACCCTGCTCGCGCCCCGGCCGCGATCTTCGGTAGCGCCCCCTGACTTACCGCCGGACGCTATGTCCGACAGGGTTAGGGGGGTCTAGCTGCAGCCGGGGCAGCGCTAATTAAAGGGAAGGTGCCGGGCAACCATTTTTGTTGCTGGCCGCCTGCCAGCACCTGCCCGCTTTGCTGTCCCCCGCCTTCTGTTCAGCCTCCCCACGGAGTGCCAGCTGTGCTCCGTGAGCCCGGCACTTCTCTTAAGTGCCGGGTTCCTTTGCCGGCACTCCAATCCCTGGTGGCCCAGCTGGGCCTCGGTCGCGCTGCGCAAGACCCCTCCCCTTTAATAAGGGGAGGAAGGCCTGCAGTACCACGGCGCGACGTGCCACAAAGCGTGGTGCTGCGGCATATAGCACCACGCTATTCACTCGCAGCGCCCCAGGTGGGAGGTGGGGCGCTTCCAGTAGCGCCCCACCTCCCTCTTGGGGTGCTACCGGTGAATTTCAGGCACGGGGGCGCTAACTTTTTTGGGCCACTAAAAGTAGCGCCCGGCGAAGTTAGTGCCCCAAAGGGGGCGCGACCCAATTTTTCCCCGAGTCTTCAGGTAGTGAAAATATGGATTAGGGCATTTGTTGCCGGTGAGAGTGAGGTAAAGATAGAGGTGGGCAATATTATAGAGGTGGAATTAAATGGTCTGGGTGGATGGGGTTTGAAACTCAAAGCTGGGTCAAACAGGACACTGATATTACGTACCGTGTGGTTCAGCCTGAGTAAGAAGTTGGGGAGCATGCTGAATATTTTGGTGGGAAGGGAAGATGGTGGCTTTGGCCTTCCCTGTGTTCAACTGAAGGTAAGTCTGGCTCATCCAGACTTGGTGTCAAACAAGCACTCTTGACAATATAGAGTAGGTCATGGATTTGAGAGAGTATTGGAGAGGTAAAGCTGGGTGCCATCAGCATACATATTGAAATTGACCATGCCTATGTATGATGTCACAGAGGAGTAACATGCAAATGATGACAAGGAAGGAGCCATGGATGCAGCTTTCAAATACATAAGATCATTTTGGGGTAGAGGAGGAACAAAAGGAGAAACCATTGCTGGAGACACACTGCCTGTGTTGAGACAGGTAGGAGTGGAATCTATGAGGTGGATCACAGATGAGTGGCGATGGAGGAGGACGGCATGATTGTCTGTGTCAAATGTCATGGAGAGGTGAAGGAGGACAAGGAGCAATAGTGCACCACAATCATAATTTATATCAATGATGACTTTTACTAAAATGCTTTTAGTGCTGTGGACAGGGCACAACCCAAAGTGAAGGAAGTTAATGATGAGTGAGGTGTGCAGAGATTGGAAATGAAAGAGAGGTTAGCATTAGGGCATTAGTGGAGAGAATGGAGGGGCCAAGGGTGGGCTTTTTAAGGAGGGAGTGGTGAAGATGCTTTTGAAGTGGAGAGGAACTGCGCCTAAGCAAAACCATTAACAATGTCATAATCACTGGGGTAAGGAAAAGTAATTGGGTGGCAGGAGCTGAGTGAGAAGGATATCACAAGAGCAGGAGGAAATTAACTTAGGACAGAGTTAAGTGATGGAGACATGCTACAAATTGATGGGGGTTGGGGCTAGGGTGAGGTGTGGTGCCTCTCCTATAGGACCCCATTAGTAATTCAAGGAAGGCTTGGCCCACCTAAACTGAACATAAAAATTAAATTTAAACTGTAAAATCAGGGCAAAGAATACAAAACGTATAAGACAGTCCCACTGATCATAGGTGGCATCTGGTGAACTGGTAGCTGCTGCATGTTACTGTATAAGAGTCACCTGGCATGAACCAGAGCTCAAAACATGGAAAAGTAGCAAGAGCAACCGTGCCCAATTTTTTCGTTTGTCCATTAGCAAAGATTGAAATAAAAAATATTTTGATTTGATTGTCAACCATTTATGCAAAGTATTCAGTTGATGTGAAATTGTTATTCAGAAGCTAAATCAAGTCATTGCAGATGCAGTGCAAGGGAATTCGATTACAAGTCAGTGCCTATCTTTTAATACTGAATAACTTACTGGTATGGTTATACTTAGAATAACGTGTGAAATTCTGCTGTAGAGACTTCAAAGGGCAACAAGGATGATTTCAGGGTTTAGGAACCCTTATCCATGCTTTTGTTTCCTCAAAACTTGATTTCTTGAAAGCTCTATTCACTGGTCTCCCAAGTTCCTCCCTAAACAAATTCAAACTCATTCAAAACTCTGCCACCCACTCATGCTATCACTACTATACTCACTGAGCTCCACTGCTCCCTCTCTCCCAATGCACTAAATTTGAAAACCTTTTCCTAATTTACGTCGCTTTATGACCTCACTCTACCTTACTTCTCCAACCCTATTGTCCTCAGGCTCTGTATTACAACCAGTTTTTCTCAACTGACAGTGTACAATTTTGAAATAGCTGAAGTTAAAATGGTCACTGAGTTCCCTTACTAAATTTTAAAATGAATGACGAGTTGTCTCTGGGAGCCATGCTTGGGGTATGGTAGCATAGTGGTTATGTTACTGGACTAATAAGCTAGAGGCCTGGACTAATGATCCAGAGACATGAGTTCACATTCCATCCATGGCAGTTGGGGAAATTAAATTCAGTTAATTAAATAAATCTGGAATACAAAAAGTAATCAGTAAATCAGTAATGGTGACCATGAAACTACCGGATTGTCGTAAAAACCCATCTGATTCACTAATGTCCTTTAGGGAAAGAAATTTGCCATCTTTACCCATTTTGGCCAATCTGTGATTCCAGACGACAGCAATGTGGTTGACTCTTAACTGCTCTCTGAAATGGCGGCTCACCACCACCTTCTCAAGGGCAATTAGGGATGGGCAATAAATGCTGGCCTTGCCAGCAGCGCCCACATCCCATGAATGAATTTTTAAAAAGTGATCGATCTGTACTAGTCTCTGTACAGAAGCTTTGCTCTAGGTGCAAATTGAATTGTACATGGTCAAGACATTAGCAGGTATTCAGAACCTAGACTATGTGGAAATGGTTACTCATTAGCATCCTTTGCAATAATTCCTACTATTTCATCTCTGATCATGCATGATTGACAGCTCTGATATCAGAGTCCCTTGGACTGAATAATTACTGGGGAATTCTTCTATAGTGGACTGTAGGAGCACCATCACTGCAAGGACTGCACCTGTCCACCTTCACAGAGCAACTTGGGATTGGAAATAACTGCGGCCTTGCCAGCACTGCCGACATCCTGAAAACAAAATAAAGGGATCCTAAACTCTGTGGATTAACTGAGATTCGCATTAACCACGTCACATATGCAAGGTTTATCAAGAGACAAACCTAACTATTTTAAAGTCCTGTCATAAAGCCAGCATTTATTGCCCATCCCTAATTGCCCTTGAGAAGGTGGTGGTGAACCGCCTTCTTGAAGCGCTGCAGTCTATGAGGTAAAGGTACTCCCACAGAGCTGTTAGGGAGGGAGTTCCAGGATTTTAACCCAGCGACGATGAAGGATCGGCGATATAATACCAAGTCAGGATGGTGTGTAAATTGAAGGGGAACTTGGAGGTGGTGGTGTTCCCATGCGGCTGCTGCTCATGTCCTTCTAGGTGGTAGAAGTCGCAGGTTTGGAAGGTGCTGCCGAAGAAGCCTTGGCGAGATGCTGCAGTGCATCTTGTAGATGGTACACACTGCAGCCACAGTGCGCCGGTGGTGAAGGGAGTAAATGTTTAAGGTGGTGGATGAGGTGCCAATCAAGCGGGCTGCTTTGTCCTGGATGGTGTCAAGCCTCTTGAGTGTTGTTGGAGCTGCACTCATCAAGGCAAGTGGAGAGTATTCCATCACACTCCTGACTTGTGCCTTATAGATGGTGGAAAGGCTTTGGGGAGTAAGGAGGTGAAACACTCGCCGCAGAATACCCAGCCTCGGACCTGCTCTGCTTGCCACAGTATTTATGTGGCTGCTCCAGTTAAGTTTCTGATCAATAGTTACCCCCAGAATGTTGATGGTGGGGGATTCAGCGATGGTAATGCCGATGAATGTCAAGAGGCGATGGTTAGACTCTCACTTGTTGGAGATAGTCATTGCCTGGCAGTGGTGTGGCGCGAATGTTACTTGCCACTTATCAGCCCAAGCCTGAATGTCGTCCAGGTCTTGTTGCATGCGGGCATGGACTGCTTCGTTATCTGAGGAGTTGCAAATGGAAGTGAACACTGTGCAATCATCAGCGAACATCCCCACTTCTGACCTTATGATGGAGGGAAGGTCACTGATGAAGCAACTGAAGATGGTTGGGCTGAGGACACTGCTCTGAGGAACTCCTACAGCGATGTCCTAGGGCTGAGATGATTGACTGCCAACAACCACAACCATCTTCCTTTGTGCTAGGTATGACTCCAGCCAGCAGAGAGTTTTCCCCTTGATTCTCATTGACTTCAATTTTACTAGGGCTCCTTGATGCCACACTTGGTCAAATGCTGCCTTGATGTCAAGGGCAGTCACTCTCATCTTACCTCAGGAATTCAGCTCTTTTGTCCATGTTTGGACCAAAGATGTAATGCAGTCTGGAGCAGAGTGGTCCTGGCGGAACCCAAACTGAGCATCGGTGAGAAGGTTGTTGGTGAGTAAGTGCCGCTTGATAGGACTGTCATTTTGCTGATGATTGAGAGTGGACTGATAGGGCGGTAATTGGCCAAATTGGATTGTTCCTGCTTTGTGTGAACAAGATATACCTGGGCAGTTTTCCACATTGTCGCGTAGATGCCAGTGTTGTAGCTGTACTTGAACAGTTTGGCTAGAGGCGGGGCTAGTTCAAGAGCACAAGTCTTCAGCAGGACAGCCGGGAGGATGTTGTCGGGGCCCATAGCCTCTGCTGTATCCAGTGCTCTCAGCCGTTTCTTGATATCACGTGGGTGGAGTGAATCGAATTGGCTGAAGACTGGCTTCTATGATGGTGGGGACCTCAGGAGGAGGCCGATATCCACTCGGCACTTCTGGCTGAAGATGGTTGCAAACGCTTCAGCCTTGTCTTTTACACTCGCATGCTGGGCTCTGCCATCATTGAGGATGGGGATATTCATGCAACCTCCTCCTCCTGTTAGTTGTTCAATGGTCCACCACCATTCATGACTGCATGTGGCAGGACTGCAGAGCTTTGATCTTATCTGTTGATTGTGGGATCGCTTAGCTCTGTCTATAGCATGCTGCTTCTGCTGTTTAGCATGCATGTAGTCCTGTGTTGTAGCTTCCCCAGGTTGGAACCTCATTTTTAGGTACGCCTGGTGCTGCTCCTGGCACACTCTTCTGCACTCCTCATTGAACCATGATTGGACTCCTGGCTTGATGGTAATGGTAGAGTGAGGGATATGCCGGGCCATGAGGTTACAGATTGTGGTGGAATACAATTCTGCTGCTGCTGCTGCTGCTGATGGCCCACAGCACCTCGTGGATGCCCAGTTTTGAGCTGCTAGATCTGTTCTGAATCTATCCCATTTAGCACGATGGTAGTGCCACACAACACGATGGAGGGTGTCCTCAGTGTGAAGACGTAACTTCATCTCCACAAGGACTGTGCGGTGGTCACTGCTTCCATTACTGTCATGGACAGATGCATCTGCAACAGGTAGATTGGTGAGGATGAGGTCAAGTATGTTTTTCCCTCGTGGTGGTTCTCTCACCACCTGCCGCAGGCCCAGTCTGGCAGCTATGTCCTTCAGGAGTCGGCCAGCTCAGTCAGTAATGGTGCTACCAAGACACTCTTGGTGATGGACATTGAAGTCCCCCACCCAGAGTAGAGTCTGTGCCCTTGCTACCCTCAGTGCTTCTTCCAACATGGAGGAGTACTGATTCATCAGCTGAGGGAGGGCGGTAGGTGGTAATCAGCAGGAGTTTTCCTTGCCCATGCTTGACCTGAAGCCATGAGACTTCATAGGGCCCGGAGTCAATGTTGAGGACGTCTAGGGCCACTCCCTGCCGACTATATACCACTGTGCTGCCACCTCTGGTGGGTCTGTCCTGCCGATATAGGAATCTGGGACATTGGTTGAAAGGTATGATTCCGTGAATATGACTATGTCAGGCTGTTGTTTGATTAGTCTGTGGGACAGCTCTCCCAATTTCGGCACAAGTCCCCGGATGTTGGTGAGGAGGACTTTGCAGGGTCGACTGGGCTGGATGTTCCGTTTTTGTGTGCGAAGCCGGTGCCGAGGTCGATGGCGGGTGGTCCGTCCGGTTTTATTCTTCTTATTCCTTTTCGTAGCAGTTTGTTACAACTGAGTGGTTTGCTAGGCCATTTCAGAGAGCAGTTAAGAATCAACCACATTGCTATGGGTCGGGAGTCAGATAAATGCCAGACCAGGTAAGGACAGCAGTTTTCCTTCCCTGAAGGACATTAGTGAACCAGATGGCTTTTTACGACAATCCAATAGTTTCATGGTCACCATTACTGATACTAGCTTTTTATTCCAGATTTATTTAAACAACTGAATTTAAATTCTCCAGCTGCCATGATTTGAACTCACATCTCTGGATCATTAGCCCAGGCCTCTGAATTACTAGCCCAGTGACATTACTACTATGCTACCGCTCCCTTGGCATGTAAATAAATTGGGATTAAATAGTTTTAGTCTATACTGGGGAAAGAGGGAGCTGTTCCGTCGAGACGGGCTCCACTTAAACCTTGCTGGGACCAGCGTCCTGGCGAATCAAATAACTAGGGCTGTAGATAGGGCTTTAAATTAAAAAAGGGTGGGAGGGGTCAGGTGAGGGGAAATTTACAATTCTAAGGAGAAAGGTCAAGGCAATAGAGCAGTAAAGCGATTTGGGTAAAAATAAGCAGAGTGTGACAGGAAGGGACAGAGAGTTTAATGGTGCCAGTGCAGCAGAGAATAAGGTCAAAGCAGGGAATAATGGTATAACATTTATATTAAAGGCTCTTTATCTGAATGCATGAAGCATTCGTAACAAGATAGACGAACTAGTGACACAAATAAGAGATAAATGAGTTTGATCTAATAGCCATTACAGAGACAAGGTTGCAAGGTGGCCAAGGTTGGGAACTAAATGTTCCACAGTACTTGACGTTTTGAAAAGACAGGCAGAATGGAAAAGGAGGGGGATTAGCCCTGATAATAAAGGATGACATCAAGACAGTAGCGAAAAAGGACCTCGGCTCGGTAGATCAGGGAGTAGAATCAGTATGGGTGGAGATAAGGAATAACAAGGGGCAGAAAACACTGGTAGGAGTAGTATATAGGCCCCCTAACAGTAGCTATACCGTTGGACAGAATATTCATCAAAAACTAGTAGCAGCTTGCAACAAAGGTAATGCAATAATCTTGGGGGACTTTAATCTTCAAATAGATTGGACAAATCAAATTGGCAAAGGTAGTCTGGAGGACGAGTTCATGGAATGCATTCAGGACAGTTTCCTAGAACAATATGTCGTGGAATCAACCAGGGAACAGGCTATTTTAGATCTTGTATTCTGTAATGAGACAGGGTTAATTAGCAATCTCATAGTAAAGGATCCTCTGGAGCAGAGTGATCATAATATGATAGAATTTCATGTTAATTTTGAGAGTGATTTGCCTAAGTCCGAAACTAGAGTCTTAAACTTAAATAAAGCTAATTACATACGTATAAGGGGCAAGTTGCCTAAGGTAGATTGGAAAAATAGATTAAAAGGTATGGTGGTAGATAAGCAGTGGCTAGCATTTAAAGTAATATTTCATAATTCTCAACAAAAATACATTCCATTGAGAAACAAAAACTCCACGGGAAAAGTGATCCTACCGTGGCTATCTAAAGAAGTTAAGGATAGCATTAGATTGAAAGAAGAAGCTTATAATGTTGCAAAGAATAATACAGTAGTAAGTCTGAGGATTGGGAGAGTTTCAGAAACCAGCAAAGGTTGACCAAAAAATTGATAAAAATGGAAAAAATAGAATATGAGAGAAAACTAGCAGGAAATATAAAAGCAGATTGTAACAGTTTCTACAAGTATGTAAAAAGGAAAAGAGTAGCAAAAGTAAACGTTGGTCCCTTAGAGGCTGAAACAGGAGAAATTTTTATGCGGAATAAGGAAATGGCAGAAACGTTAAACAAATATTTTGTATCTGTCTTCACAGTAGAAGACACAAAAAGCATACCAAAAATGGTGGGGAACCAAAGGTCTAATGAGGGTGAGGAACTTAACGTAATTAATATAAGTAGAGAAAAAGTACGAGAGAAACTAATGGGACTAAAAGCCGACAAATCCCCTGGACCTGACGGCCTACATTCTAGGGTTCTAAAAGAGATGGCTGAAGAGATAGTGGATGCATTGGTTTTGATCTTCCAAAATTCCCTAGATTCTGGAATGATCCCAGTGGATTGGAAGGTCGCAAATGTAACACCGCTATTCAAGAAAGGAGGGAGAGAGAAAAAAGGGCGAACTACAGGCAAGTTAACCTGACATCAGTCGTCGGAAACATACTGGAATCCATTGTTAAGGAAGTGGTATCAAGTTGCTTAGAAAATCATAACATGATTAGGCAGAGTCAACATGGTTGTATGAAAGGGAAATCGTGTTTGACAAATTTATTTGAGTTTTTTGAGGATGTAACTAGCAGGGTAGATAAAGGGGAACCAGTGGATGTTGTATATTTGGATTTTCAAAAGGCATTCGATAAGGTAACACATAAAAGATTATTACACAAGATTAGGGCCCATGGGGCTGGGGGTAATATAGTAGCATGGATAGAGGGTTGGTTAACGGACAGAAAACAGAGTAGGGATAAATGGAAATAACAACAGAAAATGCTGGAAAAACTCAGCAGGTCAGGCAACATCCGTGGAGAGAAATTTGAGTTGACGTTTCGGGTCGAACCCTTCTTCAAAACTGGAAAGAAAAGAAACTGGATCGAAGGCAGGGCTGCGATCGGACAAAAGAATAAAAGAAACAAAAGAAGTAAAAGAGATTAGAAGCTAGACGAGATGGTAATAGGCTGAGATTAGGTGTAAAGTGTACTGGCAGGGCACTCAAATTTCTCTCCACGGATGTTGCCTGACCTGCTGAGTTTTTCCAGCATTTTCTGTTGTTATTTCGGATTTCCAACATCTGCAGTATTTTGCTATCGTACTAGGGATAAATGGATCTTTTTCAGGTTGGCAGGCTGTAACTAGTGGGGTGCCGCAAGGATCAGTGTTGCGGCCTCAGCTAGTTACAATCTATATTAATGACCTAGATGAAAGGATCGAGTGTAAGGTATCCAAGTTTGCTGATGATACAAAGCTAGCTGGGACAGTAAGCTGTGAGAAGAACACAACGGGCTCGATTTTGCCATTGGGGGCGGGCTGGGGCATGTCCAGTGGTTTTCGTGTCAGGACCCCGACGTGAAGTGGGAAAAAAGTGCGATTTTGCCCTAATTGGGCACTTGATTTCCAATGTGTGGAAACCCCTGGCCCAATAAGTCTTTTCATACAGAAAGTCGCCTCTGATGACGTCATCAATGCTGCTGGATTTAAGGCCTGCAAGCAGCCTTGCTTCTTCTGGAGACTTTAAACTTTTTGCCCATTGTAGTGATCGCTTCATTCAGGAACTATGTCCAGCAGTAGGCCAAAGTGTGCTCCAAGGTTCGATGAGGCCTCCCTCCAATCTCTGGTGGAGGGAGCAAGATCAAATAAGGAGGTGCTCTACCCTTCCTCAGGGAGGAAAAAGCCTCTCCAGCAGACTAAAGCTGTGTGGATGCAAGTGGCGCAGGAGGTCAACTCAATCTCTATGTGCCACAGAACCTGGCTGCAGTGCAGGAAGAGGTTTCATGACCTTCTCCGCACAGGAAAAGTGAGTATGACTTTCCTATCACCCTCAATCGGATCCCCATCACCTCTCATCACCAGCACTCTGCTTTGCCAACCTCTTCCTCCACATCCCACTTGACACTGACATCCCTGCACCCTTACCCATTCCCTCTCTCTCTGTGGTCACATTCATTTAACTATTTGACCATGCAGCCCTCACACTCCCTATCACTGTGATGCAATGACAACAACTTACAACACACAGGGAGGGTCCTTTGTATCCTTCTAAGCATCTATGCTATGGATTCTCTACACTCGCTCCTTCATTCTCACTCAAACTCCACTTGTGTCCCTCATTGCAGGAAAAGAGAGCCCACAATAAGAGGGAAAGAGCGAGGACAGGAGGAGGGCCACCCTCAGTAGCCCAGCTCACCGCCTGGAAGGAGGCGGCCCTGGAAATCGCTGGTGTCGAGGAAGATTTGCAAGTGGGGGACAGACAGACGGGCGCATCACAGCAAGCTGGTGACAGAATAGTTTGGCATCTCTCTCATTGACATTGCATGAGTCACTGATAATGATTCTGATGCTCTAACAGATTGACTTATGATCCTCTGCACAATTCAATGTGCATGCAACCTTTACCTCACATCTCTAACACTTTCCATTACTCCCCCACAGGACCATCGACAGCACCCATCCCCACTGTCCAGGAGGAACAGCCTGAGCTTCAAAAATCCTCAGAGGAAGCTGCAACCTCTGAGGGCTCAGCGTCGGCAGAATTCAGCGCACCCAGCACCAGTGCAGACACTCACAGCTCGAGGGGACCTTTGCGAGATAGAGTAGTGTTGTCACCTGGTGTATCACAGCTCACAAGTGAGCATCAGCAGATGGTGGACACAGGGACAGCAGTGGAGAGTCCTCGTCGGAGGGCGCAGAACTCTGCCAGCTCGGCTCAGCTGTCTGTCGACCCAATGCCTCCGGGTCCATCCAGAAGGAGAGCGGTGCTGGAACTCCAGGAACAAGTGCAGGAGTCTCTGGCAGGTTTTGATTCCAGGGTCGCTGCGAGTGTGGAGCGAATGGAGGAGTCAATCGCGAACATGAGCAGAGTCTTTGTTGGTGCACTGGCGCATGAACGCATCAACACGGAAAGGATGGCAACCTCCGTGGAAAGGATGGCTATGGTAGAGGAGAGGATGGCTATGGCCATGGAGGAGCTAAGTTGCCAGAGTGTTGAAAACATGGTCTTTGTTCAGAATAGACTGGCATCTCTTGAGGAGCGATGGTCAGGTATTGAGAGTAGAAACCAGACCTCCATGGAAGTCCTCTGGAGCAGTACTTCCAGTGCAGAAACGTGTCCTCATGGCCCCCCTGAAGTGCAGCAAGGTGCTGTCAAGCCACTTGCTAGCTCTGAAGTGGGGCTGACCCATGAGAGGGATGTTGGTGGCAAACAACAAGGAAGTGGGGACTCCTCTCCAAGCACTCACACGACCATGCCACTGCAAAGCCCTCAGTCAGAGCTCCACCAGAGTCCGCACCCAACTGAGATGGGCGTCTCATCCCCTGCACAGCCGCAGGAGCAGCAGACTGTTGCCGAGCCCTCACAGGTTCGCAACCCCAGAGGACAGCCGTCAAAGGTGTTGAGACAGGAGCTGCAAGAAAGTGAGCAAGGGGCCTCCACATCTTCTGAAGCCATAGGGAAAGCACCACGTAGGAGCACGTGTAAGAGGAAGATAATGCACAAATAGTCACAAGGGTAGTCATTTGGGTGTTATGTTTTGTTTATTTGAAATGCCATCAGTTGCTTGTTGTGGTAAAAATTTCTGATGGCAAACTGTTGAAGTTGTGGCCTGTGTCATTTTGCAAATGGGACTTCCACATTGAGGGCTTAGAGCAACTTGCAATTGTCAGTATGGTGGTCAGAGTGCTAGGAATCCACAGGTTATTGTCCATTGTCGATGCTCTGGTAAGAAGGTGTGAGGCAAAAGTGTTTGACTGTGCAGGCTAAGCAGATCTGGCCAACATGTGTGCGTCCCTTGCATTCCGGGCAGTAATGTGGTCGGACACTGGCGCCTTCTGGCCTGTGCAGCTTCAGGTGGGTGAGCAGTAGCTTGGCGCTCCTGTTGTTGCTGCTGCTGTTGGTGCTGTTGTTGTTCATGGTTCTGCTGTTGCCGTGGCTGGTCTTTGTCCGAATCTGATGTCCAGGAGGATAGGAAATAAATGGTTCCCATGCTTCTGGTATATGCCTCAGTTGAGGAAGCGCTCAGTCAAGGTGGGGATAGGGGTTTCCCAGGAGGTCACACTGGAGATGGATGTCAGGTTCCAAACTTCCACAACAATGAGTATTGACGTAAAAAAACTACTAGGCACTTGGTCTCAGTATTAAACAAGGCTTTAATCAACTGTTTTTCAACATGGAGATCTAGTTGTGTCCTTCACTAGTTCCTGTTAAAGAATGTCCTGAGCAAGCTGGGCCCATGCCCGAGTATTTATACTCTCCCTGGACAGCGCCACCAGCAGGCCGCCCAGTATTATTACATAAGTCATTTCCACATGAATGACAAGATTCATGACAAGTATGCCTGCTGAGAGTTCACCCAGACCTGAGACAACAAAGTTCTGCCACCTGCAAATGATCATTGGTGAAAACTCCTTTTTAATGGTGGAGTTGCAGCTGTTGGTAAGCAATCCACTTGTGAGGCCGCCAGGATTAACTGCCATGTTCCAGAGGAGACGTACAGCACGCGGGAAATATGTTAAAATCAGAAAGGCTTCTCAAAATGGGATTATAGAGGCAATTAACTGGTTGTTAAGGGCCTTAAGGGCCTATCCTGCCTCTTGGAGGAGGGATGGAAATGGGGTCTGAAACTCCGATTTGGGGAAAATTGCTCAGAGGCGGGCTGGAGGCGGGATCGGAGCCGCCCGCCATTTTTTGTGATTTAAACACCTCACACGCCTCCAATCCCACCTCCTCGGGCCTGGCAAAATTGAGCCCAAAGAGTATGCAAAGGGATATAGATAGACTAAGTGGGCAGTAAGGTGGCAGATGGAGTATAATGTAGGGAAATGTGAGATTATTCACTTTGGTAGGCAGAATAGAAAAACAGAATATTTTTTAAATGGTGAGAAACTTTTAAATGTTGGTGTTCAGAGAGATTTGGGTGTCCTCGTGCAAGAAACACTGAAAGCTAGCATGCAGGTACAGCAAGCAATAAGGAAGGCAAATGGCATGTTGGCCTTTATTGCAAGAGGGTTGGATAAAAGAGTAAAGAAGTCTTGCTACAATTGTACAGGGCCTTGGTGAGACCACACCCGGAGTACTGTGCACTGCAGTGTCCGTGTGTAGATAAAGACACTGAAGACAGAAGATGGTTCATAGGTATTTACTAAGCAAGTCTGGGGGGGGGGTCTAAAGGATATACACAATACACAGGCTTATATAGCCCAAGTGGCAATTACTGGCATTACGCACACCTGGGGCTCTTAAAGGCACATACACCACCATTGCTCTTAAAGGCACATACACCACATGCACAGTTTTGGTCTCCTTATCTGAGGAAGGACATACTTGCCTTGGAGGCGGTGCAACGAAGGTTCACTAGATTGATTCCTGGGATGAGTGGGCTGTCCTATGATGATAGGTTGTGTCGAATGGGCCTATACTCTCTGGAGTTTAGAAGAATGAGAGATGATCTTTTCAAAAGTTTTAACTATTAGTCAGCTTATTCAGAAGATTCAATAAGTTGATAAAGTCCATGAGAAATTAATAGGACTAAAAGCTGACAAATCCCCTGGACCTGATGGCCTACATCCAAGGCTTTTAAAAGTTGTGGCTGCAGAGATAGTGGATGCATTGGTTTTGATCTTCCAGAATTCTCTACATTCTAGAACAGTCCCCGTGGATTGAAAGGTCGCAAATGTAATCCCGCTGTTCAAGAAAGGAGGGAGAGAGAAATCAGGGAAATATAGGCCAGTTAGCTTGACATCGGTAGCAGAGAAAATGCTAGAATCTATTATTAAGGAAGTGGTAATCGGGCACTTGAAATATGATTAGGCAGAGTCAGCACAGTTTTATGAAAGGGAAATTGTGTTTGACAAATCTATTAGAATTTTTTGAGGTAAAGAGGGGAGATCGGAGAGAAACTGGAGAAAGATGTGAGTTCAGGGCTAGGACAGGGGGGAACCTTAGAGGAAGTTTGGCCCGGTGGGCTAGGGGAAGGAAGGGAAGTAGCAGAGGCAGCTGAACGGATGGTCTCAGTCTTAGAGACAAAGAAGTCCATGAGCTCCTCACACTTGTTGTCGGAGGTGAGGGTGGAGGAGACAGGGGAGAGGGGTTTAAAGACGGTTAGCAGTGGAGAATAGAAGTTGGGGTTTATCTTTGCATTCCAGAATGATTCTGGAATAGTGAGAAATTTTGGCAGACGAGAGCAGGACCCGATAATGCTTTATGTGGTCCAGCCAGATCTGGCGGTGAATGGCTAAACCAGTTGTCTGCCATATCCGTTCAAGTCTGCGACCCTTGGACTTAAGGGAGTGAAAATGAGGGCCGTACTGGGGGAAATGGCCAGGGTGAGAGAGAGTAATTGTTTTAATAGGGACTAGGGTATCAAAGGTGGTGGTGAGGGTGTGGTCGAGCAGATCAAGCTGCAGAAATGTCATGGTGAATGGAGGGCCAAAGGCTGGACAGTTGTGATTTCATAAGTGCAGTTGTAAGAGAGTTGGGAGACAGTTTTTTCCAGGGGTGGACACAGAAGGAAGTAGGGTTGGGGGGGGCGTGCGGGGGTGGAAGGGGGGTGCGAGTGGAGAGCGATACGAGGAAGTGATCAAAGATGGCCTTATCTGCGATTGACACGCTGGGAGTAGCGAGGCCATGAGAGATGACAAGGTTGAGGGGGTGACCGTGAATATGGGTTGGGGAGTTTACATGGAGAGGGAGGATAGGAGGCTAGTGAATTCAGAGGAGAGAGAGTATGATGAATTGAGATGGAGGATGAAATCACCGAGGATGAGAAGTCGTTTGGTGCAGAGGCTGAGGGAGGAAAGCAGTGAAGCTATCTGGGTAATAACATTTTTATGGTACTTGGTACTTCAGAGGGAAGAATACAGAAAAAGGGGGAATTTCTCAGAAATCAATTCTAAATGATTTAGTATCCTACAGTAATCATGCCACAAACTTTTTCTGGTGTAAATGTTCAAGTGCAAAGACATAGAGCACACCAGTAATAATGGCGCCGATGAAGATGGCTGCCGTCCTTGCGGGCTCCGTGCGTACCAGGCAGCTAAGTGTCCTTTGCTGCTTGGTGCGCTCGGCTCGTTAAGAAAAAAGCATTTCACTGACTGGATTTCACTTGTTGTATTTGGTTATGTGACAAATAAAATTGAAATTGAAATAATTAGTACTGTCATGGTCACCTATGGTACAATAACAGATGCAAAACAAAATAAAACCTCACATAAAATTAAAACAGTCTGATCTCAGCAGGGCCAGAGATAGATGTAACACAACTGGCATCTCTGGGTTAAAGAGGGGGGTAGCAGCCTGAGTTCCCATTCCTGTTTACTGTTTCAGCAAAGTGCACAAGTGTGGTTATCAAGTAAAAAGTAGATCTAACTCTGCTGTGATGTGTACAGTGACAAAATTGCCTGACAACCATCATCAACAAGTAAGTAATCAATATAAATAATGAGCGCTGGGGAGATGTACAGGACATTAAGGAATTGTACCCCAGCAAAGAGGCAATGCTGTCAGGACAAGAGAAGGGAGGAGAAAACTGGCAGAAAAAATTAAAACTAATAGTTTGAAGAGTGTATTCTGCGGTGATGGCTTAAACTGCTTGAGGCTTGACCTTGCTTATATTTTGACAATATTTTAACTTCACATTAGGTCACTGCCTTGTAATCAGCTTAAATATCCATAAATAGCCACATAATATCCATCATTTCATTTTCCAGTAACCAATCGTTGATTTGATGTGATAGTCATCGCACATCAATGGCACATCGCAAACTGACAGTCAGCACCAACATAATGGCCTAACCAAAAGAGGACCAACATAATGGCCTGCTGTTACTGAGAAACATTCCAAAACTCTGTTAAATCACAACATAAGAATCATTATGTCAGAATCATAGCATAATACAGCACAGAAAGAGGCCATTTGGCCCATCATGCCTGTGCCAGCTCTCTGAAAGAGCTATCCAATTAGTCCCATTCCTCTGCCCTTTCACCATAGCTCAGCAAATATTTCCCCTTCAAGTATTTATCTAATTCCCTTTTGAAAATTATTATTGTATCTATTTCCACCACCCTTTCAGGCAGTGCATTCCAGATCATAATAAGCCGCTGCATAAAAAGAATTCTCCTCATCTCACCTCTAATTCTTTTGCCAATTACCTTAAATCTGTGTCCTCTGGTTACCGACCCTTCTGCTACTGGAAACAGTTTCTCCTTATTTACTCTATCAAAACCATTCATGATTTTGAACACCTCTATTAAATCTTCCCATATCCTTTCCTGCTCTAAGGAGAAAAACCTCAGCTTTTCTCGTCTATCCACATAACTGAAGTCCCTCATCCCTGTTACCATTCTAGTACATCTCTTCTGCACCCTCTCTAAGGCCTTGACATCCTTCATAAAGTGTGGTGCCCAGATTTGGACACAATACTCCAGCTGAGGCTTAACCAGTGATTTATAAAGGTTTAGCATAACTTCCTTGCTTTTGCACTCTATGGGCTGGATTTTCATTGGGCCGTGGAGTCGGGATTGGAGGCGTGTGGGGGTTTAAAATCCCGAAATTGGGGGTCCCGACCCCATCCCGCCCCCAACCCGCCTCCATGCCAGTTTCAAAGGAGGCGGGTACCCACCCCGCACTGGGACCCGCCTCCCCGAGGCGGGAAGGGGATTAGTGCTAATTAACTGCCTGTTAACATGCAGTTAACAGGCAGTTTTTAGCCTAATCTCTATTTTCATTGTTGAAATGTGGGATTCCCGATGGCTCCAAACCCCGCCAAGTTAGCGAGGCGGGCCGTTGGGATGAAGGGCTTGGCGGGTTCGAGGTGTCTGGTGTTCAGGTGAGTGATGGGTGCATGAGTGCAGAGGTAAATGTGTTTGGTCTGTGTAAAGTGTTTAAAGAAGTTCTACTAACCTTTACTTACCTTTACAGCCTTCCTTCCTTCAGGTCTCGGGAGTCCCTCATCTCACTGGCACAGAAAGCAGAATGGCCGCGATCTGTCAAAATCTGCAGCCTCTGCTTTCTGTTCCGGGGAGATCTCTAAATCATCCTGAGAGGAAGGAATTAACCTGAAGTACAGATTGTCAGTGTTTGACAGCTTCAAACAGCTGTGAAACGCTGATATTTCATCTGTCAAAAGGTCTTGACAGATGAAATTTCAATCTGTGATGTCACCTGTTGCCGGGTGGCCCTTACTTGGCCTGCTGAGCCCGCCCAGCGGGCTCAACAAGGTCAATCAAGTCTAAATCGCATGGGTTGGCTAGAACTCGATGGAGGCGGGATTACAACCCCAAAAGTTGTAGTTCCGCCTCCTACCCGCCTCCTCAATGAAAATCCAGCCCTATGCCTCTATTTATAAAGCCAAGGATCCAAATGCTATTTTAATAGCCTTCTTAACTTGTCCTGCCACCATCAAAGGTTTGTGTACGTACACCCCCCAGGTTTCTCTGTTCCTGCACCCCTTTAAAATTGTACCGTTTAGTTTATATTGCTTCTCCTCTTTCTTCCTACCAAAATGCATCACTTCACACTTCTCTGCATTAAATTGCATCTGCCATGTGTTAGCCCATTTCACCAGTCTGCCTATGTCCTCCTGAAGTCTGTTACTATCCTCCTCACTGTTTACTACATTTCTGAGTTTCATGTCATCGGCAAATTTTGCAATTATGCCCTGTATACCCAAGTCCAAGTCATTAATATATAACAAAAAGAGCAGGGGTCCTAATACCAACCTTTGGGAGGCACCCTCCAGTCTTAAAAAGAACCGCTACTCTCTGCTTTCCATCTCATACTTAATTTTGTATCCACACTGGCCCTTCCCTTTACTCCATGCGCTTCAATTTATGCAACAAGAAAAATAGTCAGAAAGTATAATGTACATTCTTCGGTTGAAGCAGGTCAAATTTCTTTAAGTGTGGTCTCCCTTTCTGAAGTACTTCTTTTGATGACCATTTATGAATGATCTTGAATGGAGATGTCGTCTTCACTGATTTTTCAATGTATTGTCACTTTTGTAACTAAATGACAAAATATTATCTTGTATTTCTGTCCCAAGCCTCTTAAAAGTGCAAAAGATAGGTAGCCCTAAAGTACTTGAGCACAAGGCAATTAATCTTTTTGGAATAAGGACATAAGACATAGGAGCAGGAATAGGTCATTTGGCCCCTCGAGCCTGCTCCGCCATTCAATAAGATCATGGCTGATCTGATCTTGGCCTCAACTCCACTTCCCTGCCCGCTCCCCATAACCCTTGACTCCCTTATCATTCAAAAATCTGTCGCTCTCCACCTTAAATATATTCAATGACCCAGCCTCCACAGCTCTCTGGGAAGAGAATTCCAAAGAGTCACGACCCTCTAAGAGAAGAAATTCCTCCTCATTTCCGATTTAAAAGGGTTTCCCCTTATTCTGAAATTATGGCCCCTAGTTCTAGATTCCCCCACGAGGGGAAACATCCTCTCTGCATCTACTCTGTCACGCCTCTTCAGAATCTTATGTTTCAATAAGATCCCCTCTCATTCTTCTAAACTCCAATGAGTATAGGCCCAACCTGCTTAATCTTTCTACATAAGACAACCCTTTCATCTCCAAAATCAACCTCGTGAACCTTCTCTGAACTGCCTCCAATGTAAGTACTGTATATCCTTATTTAAATAAAGAGACCAAAACTGTACACAGTACTCCAGGTGTGGTCTCACCAACAGTTGCAACAGGACTTCCCTACTTTTATACTCCATTCCCTTTGCAATAAAGGCCAACATTCCATTTGCCTTCCTAATGACTTGCTGTACCTGCATGCTAACTTTTTGTGATTCATGTACAATAGTGCAAATCTTAACCCATTTTACAAGAAAAATGGTCAAACCTTTTACACAATACTGCTTTGTAAACATTCATTTCTTATTAATAATAAGCTGTTTAATTTTCTCATAGGATTTCTATTTCTATTTAGTGGTCTGTGTGGTAATAGGTATGTATATTTGCTATCTTTTCTTTCTATTATCTCTTTTAATGTAGGATACAAACATCTCACTACAGGATCCCACTGTAAATGATCCTTTAGTTAATTGGCCAGATTCTTCTCCTTTGAGGCCTGCCGGGATTTCTAACTGTTTGTACAAACAATAGTATTTAAGTAAGTAGCTACACTTAAAATCTAATAGTCTTCCTATACAGTATAAAAAGTTCCTTTTGTCTGCTATTCATTGTTTAAAATCTATGTGAATGTATATTTCAAAAACTTCACTGTAGTACTGTTTCTATTCGCTTAATGTTTCTAATAAGGTAAGTTCATGGTGATGACATTTAAAAAAAAGAGCTATTACAGTTGGCAAACATCAAGGCCTAGAAATTGGATATGGCCTGAAAATGGAGCAGTGTCAAGGGCCAGCACTATTTGCCTGCGCCCATTGAAAGTGGTCTGGGCAACTAATGATTGCAGCGCTGATCTCAGCGCTAAATACGCTACTGATTGGCTTAGCACACAATGGGAGGGCCAATATCGGGTGCAGTCTAATGGCCAATAATGTTTGGCCTTGGCTTTCTCCACTCCTTAAAGGGGAGGTACTTTACTGCAGCAACACATCATTGTCATTGCAGACTGAAGCCATGGCACGGCAAGAACAACCCAGAGAAAGAGCCAGAAGGTTTTCGGATCCTACACTCGAGGCCTTGGTCATGGCAGTAGAGAGAAGGCGTGGTGTCCTGTTCCCACAGGGTGGCAGGAAGCCATCAAAGGCTACCAGTAGAAGGCTCTGGCAGGAGATTGCTACCTTATGTCATGGCCAACAGTGTCGTGCCAAAGACCTGGATACAGTTCCGAAATCATTTTAATGACCTCACACAGCAGGTCAAGGTAAGTGAAGGCTTCAGCAAATGCTATATCCCACCATCTGCACCACAAGCCTCACATACTGCTCAATATACTGCACCCCCATCACTCACCTACCAACAATCGCTACGTATCACCACTCATACCTCACAATCATAGCTTCACTTCACCTTCACAACCTTACCACTGCTGCAACACTCACATCCACATCTCACACCTTACACACACTGACAACTATTCAACTATGGCAGGCACATCACCCAAACACATTGCACCACACTCACTGATACGCTTCCCTTTCTTTTGCAGGCCAAGGTGGCTCACAACTGCTGGGAGCAACGGCAGATGGGAGGCGGCCAAACCACTGTACAGACCTTGAGCCAACTGGAGGAGATGATGCTCGACATCATTGGAGGGGAAGTCACCGAGGCCGTGGCAATGGAGGAAGTTGAAGCCCTTGCTGACAATGACGGTATGGTCATTCCTAATCCTTCTTCTCACATCCCAGTTCCCCTCATCCCACAATCTCTTCTCACTTACAAGCTTCTAATGGTGTATGTATGGATATCTTGCTTTCCCTCCCTCCCTCCCCTCACCACAGCCCGACTCTTGTGCCTTTCTGCTTTCAGATAACCAAGAACTGCCAGCAGGCCAGCCTGTCCCCGAAGTGATGGAGGAGAGTGAAGAATTAGAAGACGACACACTGTCACTGCATCTGACACTTGCAGACACCAGTTCAGAAACTGGCACTGCGCAGAATGTAGAGGGTAGTATAGAGGCGGGATGGTGAGACACCAGGCACGAGTGGGCTGCAGCAAGGCCAGGGAGAAAGGGTAGCACGGGGGCCAACTCCCCGTTGGCTGAGTTCGCGCACAAGTTCTGCTGCACATGACTAAGATGATGACCTTGATGGGGTAGCCTTCAAAAGAAGGGTGATGGCCATGCACACCAAAATGCTAGGTGCAATGGCAAGCCTGCCAGAGAGCCTCTTGGCAATGTTAAGGAGGCTGGAGGAGTCCAGCTCCAACACTGGGCGGGGCTTCGCACAGAACTTGGAGCTCAGGCTGGAAATGATGGACAACTCCAGGAGAGACCTTGTTGACCCAGCCATGACGCTGCATGTGATGGGCGATGTCGCGGCTTCCATTGCAGCACAGCTCCTGCATGCTCAGCTTGCTGCCACGCAAGCTCAGATTGCTCTCATGCAGTCTTAGCTTGCTGCCACCCAAGCTTAGACTGCTGCCATCGTGGCTGGGTTTACCAGTGTCGAATGCTGAGGCGTCGCTCCGGGGGAGTGGCAATGGGTCTGTGGAGCAGGAAGCTGCTGTCTTCTCTCAGGCTGACAACATTGCTACGCCCACCACTGCTACTGCACCACTGCCCTCGCCGCTGCCTATCAGCTAGCCAGCCCAGACTGCTGCCACCCATGCCAAGCCTGTTGGGTCCACAGCTGGTCGAGGTCATCCTACAAGGCCATCTGTAGTCTCCTCTGTAATGTATGTACCTTTAAGGGGGGAACTACTTTCTACAGCTCATGTATACTGTAGTACCGGCAGTGACCACACCTGTATATAACGCTGAGTAGTAATCTGTTGTTTCAGTTGCAGTTTGAACCACGTTGAGTAAACACCTATTGTACCGTTCTCTGCAGTCCTTTTCTTATTATTACACGGACGTAACAGTGGCGACGAGCAAGTTCGAACCTACCTGCAACTCTGCATCACTTCCCAGGGATTCGCTCCTGGAGAACAGTGGAAGAAGGTCGAGTCCAGAAGCACGGGCGTCGACCACGGGCAACCGCCCAGTCATCCAGTGGAGATTTGAGCATCGCACGGGAGGCTGTCGAGAGCCAGCTTGGCTTTCCAGTCACGGTGGTCCAGCAAAACGGGCTGGCAACAGGTACTGCGCAGACCCTTCCCGGACAGCGACGGGCTAGAGCCCGACCGAGCGGCACAGAAAAAGGCCGAGCAGCGTCGATGGGGGAGAGAGAGAGGGCAGAACGCACAGGGCGCAGCCGGTGTTCAGGACCGAGTGGCGTCAACGGGGGAGAGAGGCGAGAGAGAGCAGAGCGCAGCCGGTGGTCAAGGGCCGAGCAGCATCAACGGGGGAGAGAGGCGCGCAGGAAAACGCGAGGCGCTGCCATTGCCACGAGGACCGCAGAGAGCGGCGTTGGCAGCAGCGAAGGAGCAGCGCATGAAACCCACAGGGCATCGCCATTTGCCACGAGGACCGCCGAGAGCAGCGTTGGCAGCAGCGCGGGAGACGCCATTTTAAGCTGCAGCGGGGAAGAAAGGAAAGCGCGGGAGACGCCATTTTAAGCCAGTCTAACCACACCCAAAAATGCCGAAGAGTGGCAGTATCACAGAGTTCGACAATGAAGTCGAAGATTTGACGACATATGTCGAACGCATAGAAGTATACTGCAAGGCGAATGAAGTGCCAGATGACAAGAAAGCGCTGGTATTGTTGAATTCAATGGGTGCAAAAACGTATGGCTTACTACGAAACCTAGTAACTCCAGAGAAGCCAGTAGAAAAGGATTTTGAAAACATAGTGTCAATCCTACAGGACCACTTAAACCCCACACCGCTGCTGATAGCAGAAAGATTCAAGTTTCACAAAAGGAACCAGCATAAAGATGAAAGTAATGCTGAGTATTTAACGGAACTGCGCAAGCTATCGAAACACTGCCAGTTTGGAACGGGACTAGCAGATACTTTAAGGGACAAGTTTGTGTGTGGGCTTCAAAGTGAAGGAACCCAGAAACGGCTTCTATCAGAAAAGGATCTTACGCTGGACAAGGCTTTCAGCATTGCAGTATCACATGAAGCAGCAGCACGGGGCGCTGCAGAGATACAACGGAGACCGCAAGAATATGGCACAAATGAAATGTCATACGGAACAGTGAAGTGCTATCACTGCGGCAGAACAACACACAACCATAATGATTGCTGGTTCAAGGACAAAGTGTGCAGACAGTGTGGAAAAGTAGGACACATAGCAAGAGTCTGCAGGTCGGGGAAGAAAACCAGCAGCAAGAAATCTCCACAGGAGAAGTACAAGAAGGTACATAAGGTGACAGAGAGTAGTTCAGACGAACAGAAGAGTGATACAGACTCCGGAAGCAAGGAGCTGGGTTGTCTGAAACTACATAATGTGATCAAAACAGAGGATCACCAAACTATCTGGGTCACGCTCAAGATAGCAGGAGTCCAAGTGAAAATGGAATTGGACACAGGATCAGCCCTAACAGTCATAAACCGAAGGGACTACAAGCGGCTATTCTCACATATACCCTTGAGAGATACAAAGATTGTCTTGAAGACGTACACGGGGCAAAAAGTCTACCCCAAAGGAAAAATAAGGGTGAACGTTATATATAGCGGCAAGGAAACACCAAAAATGGACCTATATGTATTGCCAGATGGCGGACCACCACTACTAGGACGCGAATGGATCCAGAAGATACAGCTTGATTAGCATTCCATACAAGCACTGACTGTAGATGCCAAAAAGGATGACGACGGCACACCTGGCCGACTGTCAAAAATGCTAACTGACGCACAAGAAGTGTTCCAGCAGGGACTCGGAACACTAAAAGGCATAACAGCGATGATCAAAATAGAGGAAAATGCAAGCCCAAAGTTTTTTAAGGCCAGACCGGTACCTTATGCGATCAGCCCAGCCGTCGAAGTAGGGCTGGAAGGTTTGGAACGTTCAGGAGTACTGTCCAAAGTGGACTGGAGCGAGTGGACTACACCCATCGTTCCTGTAATGAAGAGGTCCTTGAGTAATACGCCTGGGGAGCCAAAGAAGGTTCGCATCTGTGGGGACCTTAAGGTGACAGTGAACCCAGTCCTTCACACTGTACAATATCCGCTTCCGCGGATTGAAGATATTTTCGCCTCGCTATCTGGAGGGAAACGCTTCACTAAGATTGATCTGGCCCAGGCGTACCTGCAAATGGAGGTAGAAGAAGCCTCGAAACAGTACCTCACGATCAACACTCATAAAGGTCTCTACCAATACAACCGGCTGGTGTTCGGGGTAGCATCAACTCCGGCTATTTGGCAAAGGGCAATGGAACAAGTCCTGCAAGGGATTCCAGGGACCCAGTGTTATTTGGACGACATCCTGGTCACGGGCGAAAATGACAGTGATCACCTCGCCAACCTGGAGCAGGTGCTCACTAGATTGAAGGAATATGGGCTCCGAGCTAATCGCCACAAATGCGAGTTTTTCCAGAAGCAGATCTCGTATTGTGGCCACGTTATTGATAAAGAGGGGTTACATAAGTCCCCTGAAAAGATTGAGGCAGTAGTCAAGGCTCCAGCACCGGAAAATGTGTCACAACTGAGGTCGTTCCTCGGGCTGGTGAACTACTACCGAATTTGTCTACCGTACTACACCCACTGAATACCCTACTGCAAACGGGGGTACCATGGAAGTGGAGTGACGAATGTAAATGAGCTTTCCAGAAGAGCAAAGCATTGATCACATCAAAAGAGGTGTTGGCTCATTTCAACCCAGCACTACCAATTCGGTTGGCGTGTGATGCATCACCCTATGGCATTGGAGCAGTGCTGTCGCACAAATTCCCGGACGGCTCGGAGAGGCCAGTAGCCTTTGCGTCTCGGTCACGAACCTCAGCCGAGCGTAACTACGCCCAGATTGACAGGGAGGCCCTCAGCCTAGTGTGGGGAGTGAAAAAGTTCAATCACTATCTGCACGGGCAGAAGTTCACCTTGCTGACTGACCACCAACCACTTGTCTCCATCTTTAATCCAAAGAAGGGCGTTCCAGTGATGACTGCGCAACGGCTACAAAGATGGTCCCTTTTTCTAGGGGCGCACCAATATGAAATCGAGTATAAGGGCACGAAACAGCATGGAAACACTGATGGGCTATCACGCCTGCCACTGCCTACTGCGGAGGAAGCACCAGCAGTGGATCCTGTCGAAATATTTCATTCGACTATAATTGAATGCTTGCCAGTAACTAACGCTGGTATAGAGAAGGAGACCCGAAATGACCCGACACTGTCTCGGGTATATGATTTGACGGTGAAGGGATGGCCAGCACATGGCGACTCACTGTTGCCAGCATTCTCATCCAGAAGAGAACAGCTGTCAGTATGCCAGGGGACCTTGATGTGTGGATCCCGAGTGGTAATTCCACCCAAGTTAAGGGAGAGAGAGCTCAATGAGCTTCACGAAGGTCATCTGGGAGGGGTGAAAATGAAAAGCCTTGCTAGGGTTTATGTGTGGTGGCCGGGGATCGATCAGCAAATCGAGGACCTGACAAAGAGCTGCTCAGGATGCCAGAAGGTCCAAAATGCACCACCACATGCCCCTCTACACCCATGGGAGTGGCCCTCATCTCCATGGCAATGGGTGCATATTGATTTTGCTGGTCCATTCATGGACTCAATGTTTTTAATAGCCGTGGATGCGCACTCGAAATGGCCTGAGGTGATCAAAATGTCCTCCACCACCACGGAGAAAACTATTGCAGTTCTACGGATCATTTTTGCCAGGAACGGCTTGCCAGAGCAGATTTGCTCTGATAAAGGACCACAGTTTGTGTCCAAAAAGTTTCGAAGATTTATGAAAAGGAATGGGGTAAGGCATTACACATCTGCCCCGTATCATCCAGCCACAAATGGATTGGCTGAGAGGTTCGTACAAACCTTTAAAAAAGCAGTAAAGGCCATGTGCGATGACGACATTCCACTGCAGCATAAGGTGGACAATTTCCTGTTAGCCTACAGAAATGCGACACATGCAGTCACCAACCAGGCCCCGGCCATGATGTTCTTTAACCGAAGGTTGAGATCTCGTCTGGATTTGCTCAGACCAAATGTACAAAGAGATGTTGACAGTAAGCAATTCCAGCACATCAATGAGAAGCCGACAAGGAGCTTCAATGAAGGGCAACCAGTCTTGGCCCGCGACTACCGAACAGAGAAATGGCAACCAGGAACGATATGCACACGGCAGGGCCCACTAATGTACACAGTGGACGTTGGGGAGAGCATCGTGAGACGCCATGCTGACCAGATCCTAGAGTCACAGGAACAAGTCAACCCCATGCCTCACCCATACGTACCT
This sequence comes from Somniosus microcephalus, assembly GCF_052327205.1. Classification (NCBI taxonomy): domain Eukaryota; kingdom Metazoa; phylum Chordata; class Chondrichthyes; order Squaliformes; family Somniosidae; genus Somniosus; species Somniosus microcephalus. The sequence continues at coordinate 135,464,687 of NC_140996.1, read as the reverse complement.
GGTGATGAACCCGACGTACAGGTAGCATCTACCCCAGAAACAGTAGCATCGGAAGCTGATGAACCAACCGACGACAGGGGGCCAGAATCGCCTCCGCACCAAGAGTAACACACTCGGGAAAGGCGCTATCCAGAAAGGATCAGGAAGCCTCCCCAAAGACTGAATTTATAAATAGACTATTTTCAGCTAATGTTGCATGTTAAAAGTGTTAATTGTAATTAGTTTGATATTTAATTGTTAAATGAGTGTTATGGTACTGTTAATCTAAAAGGGGAGGAATTGTAATGTATGTACCTTTAAGGGGGGAACTACTTTCTACAGCTCATGTATACTGTAGTACCGGCAGTGACCACACCTGTATATAACGCTGAGTAGTAATCTGTTGTTTCAGTTGCAGTTTGAACCATGTTGAGTAAACACCTATTGTACCGTTCTCTGCCGTCCTTTTCTTATTATTACACGGACGTAACATCCTCCACGGAAACTCAGCAGCCACTGGGGGAGCACTGCAAAGGAGCACTAGAGTAGGAACAGGCAACGAACAACAGGCACTAAGAGATTGCACAAGGGTGATTAGTTCATATTGTAATGTTAATTGAATACTGATAAATTTACTAATTTTGTTTGGAATGTGTGTTTTGTGGTAGCTCACATTTCAGCATTGTGCCCAGGAGGATGCTGTGATGTTCCATGCCAGAGGGATGGTATGATGGGGATCTGGGGTTTCATCCACTCGAATCGGAGTCTGATGAGGCGTTTACAGACAGCCCATCTGGAAGGGGGATTTGCTGCCTGCCTCCTCCCTTCCTCCTCCTCTTTCTCCCACTTCTCCTCCTCTCCCTCGTCCTTCTCCTGAGATGGTCCCACAATCCCTGGTGGTAAGGGCTGTGCCCTCATGATTGGCAGGTTCTGAAACATGCAGCCGGCCACCACGAAACGGAACACCCGCTCCGGCAAGTACTGGAGGGCTCCTTCTGAGCGGTCAAGGCAGCGGAACCATTGCTTGCGCATCCCAGTGGGCTGCTCGATGATGTTCCTGGTGGCAGCATGGCTGTCATTAGAATCATAGAATCATAGAATGGTTACAGCACAGAAGGAGGCCATTCAGCCTATCGAGCCCGTTCAGCTCTCTTCAAGAGCACCTCAGCTGGTCCCCCTCCCCCGCCTATTCCCCGTAGCCTGCAAATTTCTTTCCTTCAGGTATTATTATATGATTGCTGAGTAGGAGTGGTGGGCTTTTGGAGGGGAGTCATCAGCCAGGTGCAGAGCAGATAGCCCTGGTCTCCAAGCAGCCACCCTCGGGTTTGACATGGTAGCTGGAAGATTGCTGGCACACCGGACTAGCGCAGGATGAAGGCATCATGACTGCTGCCAGGATAGCGGGCACTGAACATCAGAATGCACTAGGCATAATCGCACAACAACTGTACATTAAGTGAGTGGTAGCCTTTGCAGTTACGGAAGATCTCAGAATTGGTATACGCTGCCCGCAAAGCCACGTGTGTGCAGTTGATGACGCCCTGCACCATGGGGATGCCTGCTATCCTGGCAAAGCCACATGCGCACTCCTCCTGCCTCTCTCTGTTCAGAAAGAAGACAACGTAGTCCCTTCTCCTGGTGTAGAGAGCCTCTATGACCTCGCGGATGCAGCAATGGACGGTGAACTGGGAGATGTTAGCTAAGAAATTGAGGGCCACTGTGTCCTTGAGGGCCACTGGGAGAGCTGTGGTCACCTTACTCTGAGGCTGCAGGTCTGGTTGCAGAGTTCTGTGACCACATCCTTGGTGAAGCGGAGCCTCCTAATACACTGCTCCTCGCTTAAGTGGAGATAAGAAAAGTGCTCTTGGAAGACCCTAGGTGAGTAAGGTCTCCTGTTGAGAGCCCTCCTCCACCTCTTCCTCCTTCGGTGTGCATCTTCTCCTCTTCTTCGCTGTCTCCACTCCCTCTCTCAAAGATACTCGAGCGTGAGGGGGACTGCAAGTAGAGCCCCCATGACTGTGAGCAATTGTGAACAGAAGCCTTTAAATGAGAATGAAGGTGTTCTCCACTTGCACCAACACTCCCTGTCACCTCAGGAACTTGAAACAAGTTTAGAAAGCTGCAAGAGTTGCAGAAAGTTACACAGAGCCAGTTAAACTGAAAACCCATGTTAGCTGCAAGTCATTGATGATGATCCCTTTAAATAGCACTGCTCGAGGCTCCTTCCGGCTAGTGAATGCTTGGTCAGCTGGTCGTGATTAACACAGACCGGAAATGGCAGATCGGGCGTCAAGTGAACGTTGCACACTACCTGACGTCATGATCTACCTAATCTAAATATCTCCAGTGAATGCGGGCATTGGCAGAACTGTCAACTTGCTGAAAATGGCAGCCGCCGCGGGACCTGCCAGAAACGGGAGGAAGTGAGGAGGACGCCATTTTTTTCACCAAAAAGGGCCTTAATGGCCAGCGCTAAACCCCTCCAATTTCTAGGCTTATATGTTTCTTAAGTAACACATCAAAAGAAAAAAAGACTTTTTAGTTGTTGACAGGCACTTACAGTTTTATTTTGTAAATTTGAAATAAATCTTTCTCAATTATTCTGCTTCATAATTTAACTTGCAAATTAAATTGTTTTAAATTATATAAATGGTGAAAAACAGCTGAATCCTGGGTACATTTTCCACATCCAGCCACAGTTGTATGTACACAGTTGTGTGCAGCATGCAAATAAGATAGATTGTTTCCATGACAATGAAGAAGAGGAGCTTTGGCAAATTGGAAAATATGATTTTCAGTTATTTATAGTAACTGCAGGTAACTGCCAATAAAGAAAGCCATATTTATTAAACAGGTTAGTTCCAGAATAATTTTCAATGCCATTGCAGCAAACCTTCTGCAATAATATTACATTTAAACACAGTTCAGAACGTCATTATATAGCATTCTTGTAAATATAATACTAACTGAACTACAACACTGGTACTCATGGAAACAATTCTGTGGCAAGAGAGAATGGAAATCTAGTTACCCAAGTATCAATTACAAAGATCTATATTTAATATACGATGATTCAACTTATCATTCTCCCAAAACAGCAGAAGCATTTTTTTAAACATAACATCCATACAAATGATGCTTTGGTATGAGACTAAATGCCTTGTTACATCTAAATTATGCAACCTGACCTAATGCCTGGCCTGCTGCTTGCTCCAATCTTATGGAGGTGTCAATAGTATTTACAGCAGATGCAATCATTTTCAGCTACAGTGGCAAACCTGCAACTTAATTGAAGTTCCAGAAATTATTAATTTGTAAATCAGATTCTGTGAATGTTAAATCAGCAATCTGACACTGGTACATCACAAGCCACAGAATAAGTGTCACGGCTAAGCTCCACTTTTATCAATAAACTAATAATATTGAGAGTAGCTCATTTTGAGCTTGCAGTTCAATTCCTGCACATTCCTACATAATTTATTTCTGCTTCATGCCCTATACCTTATCACCTCATTCCAGTAAATAATCTATAAAAACAGTGCGACTATCATAAAATATGCTTTTAAATTACAAGTCTAAAATAAAATTCAAGGCTATTTCATGCAATCTCCCAGCACAAACCATGTTAGCTGTCAGCTCTGGCCTACCCTGTCTTATTTCAGTCTGATCTTTTATTCATCGGCACTAGTATAGCACATGAAAAATGCACAACAGGATGGTAACAAAATAGTTAAAAGGACCTGTACAATGAGGCTAGTCCAACTGTGAAAACCTGACCGATAAATACAGTAGCACAGAATGGTCAGCACCATCTGAGTTGCACCACCTGTTCGTCTAGCAACTGCAAACTCCTGCTTTTAATAAACTGTGAAAGGCAGACACTGATGGTTTCCAGCTTGTTTACATGTCTCCAACAGCACAATGGCTTTGATCTAGTCCTTACCTTAACCTTGGTTCTCACTGCGCAGTAACATGCAAAAAACATTGCAGTAGGCAAAGAGCATATGGAACAGTGACCAGCTTCCTGGCTACATATAGTACAGACCAAACACACAGGAGCTTCACCAAGGTAGAGATGCCTCTGTCTTCTGTGTCTGTTTGAAACTGTATTGATCTTGATTTTAGCAACTAAAAGAAGAAAGCACTATTTGTAAATAACTTCACGCACTGACTGAAAGCTATAAATGAAATGAAGATATAATTGACAATTCCATTGTTGTTGCAGAAGATTTAAATATCCTTGATTCCCAGTTACTGTGGCAATGAAGACTGTTGATCTATCGTAATACAACAGAAGAGAAAGCATTGTGTACTCCCTACTGATAACGTACTGGTTTAAAGAACATAAGGTGGAGGTTTTGCAAAAAAAAATCTAAAATAAATTCTGCTACAAATCAGCCGTTAAATGATTTGCATTTAAAGCTACAATAAAGCAAATCACGATGTACTGGCTTCAGTTTTTAAATTAGAAATAACTGTCATTGAGATAGATATCTATTTTAATTTTACTTTGTTCAAAAAGCAATCCAATTCAATGACTGCAGAAAAACTGCACTATAGCCACCAATATTAATTGCCATTCAGCTGACATGGTCATGTCAGGAGAAGAGGAAGTGGATGCCAGAGCTTTTGACTGGGATTAGAGGGAGTGGGCGGCCCGCTAAGAGAAAATGGGAAGGACAGGGTTTGGACTTTGGAACTATGCTGCACATATCCTAACTTGCACAAAGTTCCATTCACCTGTTACCCCTGTGCTCATTGACTTACATTGGCTCCCGGTCCAGCAACGCCTCAAATTTAAAATTCTCATCCACGTGTTCAAATCCCTTCATGACCTTGATCCTCCCTATCTCTGCAACCTCCTCCAACCCTACAACCCTCCGAGAGCTCTGTGTTCCTCCAATTCTGGCCTCTTGTGCATCCCTGATTTCCTTCATCACACCACTGGCAGCCGCGCATCAGCGGCCTCGGCCCTAAGCTCTGCATTCCCACCCTAAACCCCTCCTCCTCTCTACCTCTCTCTCCTCCTTTAAGATGCTCCTTAAAATCTACCTCTTTGCCCCAGCTTTTGGTCTTCTGGCCTAATATCTCCTTATGTGGCTCGATGTCAAATATTTGTCTGATAATGCTCCTGTGAAGTGCCTTGGGACATTTTACTACATTAAAGGTGCTATATAAGTGTAAGTTATTGTTGTTGTTGGAAGATCAGGGATACAGAGACTGGGATGAACAAGAGCAAGAAATGAACTTGGCTGAACTGATAGGGCTGGGAGCACAGTGATTGGTCCATGGAACAATCAGATCTGAGGGACATAATGGATAACTATGGACAGAATCTTTTTATTTATATATAGTTATTGAATAGATATACTATTCTAATATTGTACATTGTTATCCATAGTATGTAACACATCCTATAGATTCATATGTTTTATACACAGGAACTTTGGCTTTACACACAGGAACTTTGGACCGAGAGAAGCTTCTGATACCTACCGCAGTTCCAAGGCAACATAAATATGGCAGCAGTTTGACCAGTGTTGTAAAGTTACTCAATCTGATCACTTAAGAGGTAAAAATATTGCATATGACAGATACGGAAAGATATAGGCCTTGCAGATATAATTGTAATACTATTTATTTATCACTTTGCAAAACTGGTGACATTATCAATGTGCTGTGTCCACAGCATTTTCCTCTGGAACATTATGCTCAAGAACCTCTGCTATCTGTTGGTTTTGATTGGTTTCAACAGCAGCTCAATCCCAACATCCTGCTCCTTACACTTATTTCTTTTGGAGATTAGCAAACTGGTTTTCTTGTGTTCAGCAGAATCCACCATTGGCATGTCCATTGCACCAGGTAATCCAGGCATCTCGGGAGCTTTTCTGATGCTATTTCAAACTCATGAAGGATACTCAAATGGCAATGTCATCAGCAAACTATGGGTTTGCCCTCATTCTTTGTTTGGATGTTGGAATGTCATTGATATAAAGGAGGATGAGAATTAGGTCAAGTACTGAGCATTGGGAACTCCTACCATTATACAATACCTGGTGGAAATTCCTGTGCCCACTCTAACACCGATGGTATCCTCTGCGAGGAAAGTCACGGGGAATATCAGGCTAGGACGTGGCATATTACAGTCCATTGAACCAAATCTTGAAAAAAAGCCTTTTCCATATTCAGGAACACTGCCAATCTGCACTCTTTTTTGTTGAAGGCTCAGGAGTTGTGCTCTGACAGGTATAGCAAGTTGTCATTAGTACATCTTCCTCTCCTTTCACTTGGTCTGAATTGAAGAAATCAATGCTCTCAAGGTAATGTTAGCAGTAATATGAGATGACTCTCTCCAGCAGCTTTCCCCGGTAACTCAAGAGGCTGATAGAGCATTCCTGAGATTGCTCGAATCTTTGCATGGTTTATGGATCATTGTGACCACAGTCAATTTCCAGAATCTCGAGAAGTAGTCCAGTATTAACAACTTGTCAGTCATAGTGATCATCTTGTTAGAGCCTTGTTGAGCATATGTTTGGCAACATCATCCTCTCCTGAGGTGTTCTCTAGCATATGCCGTAGCCCAAACCAAAGTTCAGCAGTAGTAATTGGCAGGGCCTAGGCAGCTGCATTGTTCTTCAGTGCATTACCCTCTCGGTTACTTACAGGAACTGCGCTCAGAGGTTGCAACAGTTCTGGTTGTGTCTGAAAGTAATGGTCCACTTCCTTTTCCCACTATTAAATTCCTTGTGATTTTGCTTGGTGTAGACAGTGCAGAGGTGATCTGTGAAGAATTCCACTTTCTGAGTTGGTCTGTTCGCATTGGTATGTTTTTTCTCTGCTTCAATTCTATAGCTCTGTGGATCTAATACCATAGTAGTTTAGGATCTTGCTGTCATTCAACTGTTTTGCAGAAAAGACGCCATAATCCCTCCCAAATCTCTTTTTTTTAACAAAACCAGCCTACTGATGTATTGAAGTAGCTCAGCAGCGCTATTTCCAGAATCTTTTTAATCGATATTGCTGCTTTTGCAGCTCCCATTAGTTAGCTACTTGCTGATCTACTCTAAGTTATCAGCGATTTCGTAGATGATCAAGTGGGTGATGTTTTTTGCTCGATGTAGCCTGAAGGTAGCTTAGTTGGCTGTTTTATAGTCCCATCGTATAGTGTGGCACTACCCCAAGCTAAGTGGGACAGACTGAGGGCAGATTTAGAAGCCCAAAACTAGGCATCCACATGATGCTTTAGGTTTTCAGTCACCCCTCCTAAATGTTAATGGTTAGCCATCGGTTTCCCTCTCTACTTCCATTTGTAAAGCATCTTAGGATTTTTTTAATGTTGAAAACATTATATAAATGCAAGTTGTTGTGTACAGTCTACTCCTCTTAATTCACATTCACACTTCAAATTATTGGATAATTAAAGTTTATTTAGTACGCAAAACAACTCTGAACTATCAGGAGTACAATTCAAAGACCACCAAGTAAGTTCTCATAGGAATTACTAGATGAACAAATGCCATGGTCTATCTAGTTTGCCTTCTACCATCCTGGTAGTCACACGATACAACAATAATAGAGTTGTTCTCTAATCATAGCAATCAATCACTATCAATTAAGTCTACAACAGATACAAGCACAAAGCGAGGAAAACCCACCAGTAGTGAAAAGCTTTGGGAACCATAGGTCTAAAGTCGCCTGCTCCTCCCAAGCAAGCTACATTTACCATATATCCTGTCTCAAATTACTCATATACTGTATCCCAAAATATTATTTCTGAAAGAAATCTATCTCATTTACATTTGAATGAATCAACACTTCTGCTTCCACCATCTCCCTAGGGAGTCTGTTCCATAGATTTACCACTCACTGACTGAAGTAATGTTTCCACAGATTAGGTTTGAATTTACCACCCTTCAAGCGCAAGCTGTGTCCTCGAGTTTTACTGTTTTGGAAAAGATTAAACAGCTCATCATTATCTATTCTCTTTAGAATCCTAGACACAGCAATCATTTCACCTCTCAACCATCACTTTTCCAGTGAGAACATGCCCAATTTATACATTTAATGCAGTATTTGCATCATTTGAAGTCAACATCCTGAAATACGGCAATCACTGCCATTGGTCCAAGGCATCAAAAGTGCCAAGAAAGAAATACGCAAGTGGTTACCAAGGGCATCAGTCAACAACATTATCAAAAGAAATGTTATATTTTTACTCGTTGGAATGAACAGCACAAACAAATAGGTCCCGATATTAAGGCATAGGCGGGTTCTGAGCCGGGGGGGGGGGGGGGGGGAGGGGTTTGCGTGCGCAAAACCCAGTAGAAAATTTAGCGGATCGGAAGCCCCAATTTCACATTGATTGCCTAAATGTAAAAACTGAATTTAGAGGAGCTAGGAGGTTTAGGAAGGAGACTGTAAAAGGTATTTAACATGAATTCAGGGCGAGCAATGCCAGCTCGCATATTTAATGCTTGACTTACTGCTGGGTGCAGTCAGGCGCAGGAGGGACCTAACTTTCCTCAGCAATGGAAGGAACAAACCTGCTGCTCTTACCAGAAAGGCGTGGTTGGCAGTGGCTGAAGAGGTGGGCAGCAGTAGAATTGTGCTTCAATGCAGGAAGTGATTTAATGACCTAACCAGGTCAGGAAAAGTGAGTACAGTTGCTGATTCATCTCCATTCTGTGGTGTACAACCCCCTCCCCTTTCTCACTCTCTCTTGCCAATTGTACTCCGTTACATCACTCCTCATACCCACTTAAGTTTCAGCTGCACCCATTCTTCACTTTTTATGCACTTCCTTACCTCCCCATTTATCCATCTACCGCTGTCACTCACCCCAATTCTTATGCAATGTGCTGCATCTGTCTAATAGTTACATTGCATCCATCGGGTGAATATGTGACCTTCATTCATTCACAGGTCTGTTCTTTTGTCCCTTGTAGAAGAGAGCACAAAATGCAAGGGAGCGAACTGGAGGTGGTCTGCCACAAATTGTGCAGCTCACAGATGCAGAGGAGGAGGGCATGGAGATAAATGGCACATTTGCGTCCCTGTCAATCATAGATGGAGAGAGTGGGAACTCGCAGATGCCTGGTGGCTGAATTAAAAATATCTCTGACATACATATGCTGACTTTATTTCATCAATGACTGAACTATGAGATGCCTGAGTATGGTGATTGTCAAGATTGTACCTTGTAGAAGAGAGCACCAAACATAAGGGAGAGGACTGGAGGTGGCCTGCCACAAATTGTGCAGCTCACAGATGCAGAGGAGGAGGTCATGGAGATAAGAGGCACATTTGCGCCCCTGTCAATCAGAGATGGAGTGAGTGGGAACTCGCAGATGCCTGGTGGCAGAAATTAAAATATCTTTGACACACATATGCTGACTTTATTCCATCAATGACTGAACTATAAGATGCCTGAGTATGGAGATTGTCAAGATTGTTACTTTGCCAGGACTAATTCATATCCACTTCTTTTCTCTACCAGGACCTTCATCTGTAGAGCAACAGTCTGTGGACATGCATGACAATCATTCCTCAGAGGACCTCATCCCTTCTGAGGGTACTCTGTCACAGGACGTACAGCCATGCACCAGCACAAATACGTGCACTTTGATGGGACCAGTTAAACAGTTAGTTGGGATTTCACTTGGTGGTTCACAATTCACAAGTGAGCACGAGCAGACATTAGTGGTATGGACAGCTGTGGAGAGTCCACGTCAGGAAGTGCAATCTTCTCCAAGCTCTGCTCAGCTGGACACAGATGCTGAACCCACAGGGCCATCGTTGAGAAGGGGAATGATAGAGGTACAGCAGCAACTTTGCAAGGTATAGGCAGATGTGCCATGCACACTCTAGACAGTAGCGGAGAGGATGGAGGACTCCAGCTCCAACAGTAGTGGATTGGTGTCACAGGTAATTGCGAGAATGTTTGCCAAGGAGAGAGTGGTCGCCTCAGTGGAGCTTCAAGCAAGGCTCTCAAATGAGTCTGTGCAGGCCATGACCATGGCCATGCAGGAGATGTCTGCCGCTTTCAACAGGATGACAGATACCTTAGCCATGGTCTTACAATGCACCATGCTGCTCTCCAGCAGAGTGGTAGGAGTGTTGTGCTGCTAGCCCAGGAGAGGAATGATGGCGAAAGGGGACATGGACATGGGACCTCCACTTGAAGCACCCCCACTTCTCATCCGTGCTGCCTCATCTCCCGATGGCTGAGTCTGTCCCTGCACAGGTGCAAATGGAGCAGTCTTTGGTGGAGCCCTCAGGGGCCCACAACCTAGAGATGGTAGGCCAAAAGCATTTCAGCAGGGATTTGAGCAGCCTGCCTCTACCTCTGCTGAAGGCACAGGGATGCATCACGTAGAAAAGGTAGGAAGTGTAAGAGAAAGCTATTGTATTTCACTAAGGCTCTCCACATGGGTGTTTGTCAAAATGTTATGTTGCTAATTTTCCTATTATTATAACAACACATAGGGGGTAAAATTGGGTGCCTTTGTGCCTCCCGTTGGCGCTAACAGGGCGCAAATGGTTTTGCGATCGGGTGCGGCGCCGACATCGACTCCCGCCATATTCGGCGGGAGTTTTGCGCAGCGCTATGGCGTTGCGCCCTGATCTCCTTCGCCCGGAGATCGTGATGTCATCACCGTGCGCATCGCCCCGGTCCCGAAATTGACTTCTGCCCCCTGCAGCAGCACCGGACGCAAACACTGACTGCTGCAGAAGGCATGTATCGGGCGGCCGGCCGCTTCGGGGGCGATGATTAAAGGGGAGATGGCCGAGGTAAATGAGAAAAAAACTTACTTTTGTTGTTCCAGGTTTTTTCGCAGGTTCCTGCTCGTGATCGATCAGTCTGGCACTCAAGCAGGATCGCACAGGATCGCGGCTGCCTTGGTGGTCCAGGTAGTTACTTTTAAAATTTCAGAGCCTGCAGCAATGGCCCTTCCCTTTAAGGGAGGGAAGGAGCCTTTGAACGCGGCAGCGCTGCACGGCCCAGTGTGCAGCGCTGCTGAAGTCTCTGCCCTGCTCTCCGACGTTAGCGCTCCACATCCCTCTTGGGGGCGCTACAACTCAATCTTGCGGCCGCCGGCGCTAGTTAGCGCCGAGGCGCTATTTCCCCCCATAAAATTTAATAATTTGCACCACTTCACCGTCTTGCCCATTATTGTGTCCCGAGCGCCAACTTACCCTTTCAGTTGTTTCATGATGAATGTCAATCCATGATGGGACCCATTGGGGGATGTGCAATGGGTGGACACTTGGTGGTATAACTGTTTTGTGCAAAGAGAGGGACAGGATTGGTGTTGGTGGTGGTGGTAATTAGAGCAGGCCGGAGGGATTAATTTTTTTTCCTGTGTGAATCACCAGCTGAACCTTCGAGATATTAGGGCATCCCTGGCATCCTTGGAAGCAATGTAAGAGGCTGACCTAGTGATGGGTGCCCCATCTTTATATTGCTCGCCGTCATCGTACTCCTCCTCCTCGCCATCAATGTTCTCATTATCCGAAGATGATTGATGATCGTCCTCCACCTCAAATAGCCCAACTCTCCGTCAGCGAATGTCCATTTCCAGGGATGCATAGAAACATAGAAGATAGGAGCAGGAGTAGACCATTCGGCCCCTCGAGCCTGTTCCGTCATTTAATGAGATCATGATTGATCATCCAAACTCAATACCCTGTCGCTGCTTTCTCCCCATATCCCTTGATCCCTTTAGCCTTAAGAAATATATCTAACTCCTTCTTGAATATATTTAATAAGTTGGCCTCAACTGCCTTTTGTGGTAGAGAATTCCACAGGTTCACCACTCTCTAGGTGATGAAATTCCTCCTCATCTCAGTCCTAAATGGCTTACCCCTTATCCTTACACTGTGACCCCTGGTTCTGGACTCCCCCGCCATCGGGAACATCCTTCCTGCATCTAGTCTGTCTAGTCCTGTTAGAATTTTATAAGTTTCAGTGAGATCCCCTCTCATTCTTCTAAACTCTAGCGAATATAAGCCTAATTGACTCAATCTCTCTTAATACGTCATTCCTGCCATCCCAGGTATCAGTCTGGTGAATCTTCGCTGCACTCCCTCCATGGCAAGAACATCCTTCCTCAGATAAGGCGACCAAAACTGCACACAATACTCAAGGTGTGGTCTCACCAAGGCCCTGTACAACTGCAGCAAGACATCCTTGCTCCTGTAGAAACATAGAAACATAGAAGATAGGAGCAGGAGTAGGCCATTCGGCCCTTCGATCCTGCTCCGCCATTCAATGAGATCATGGCTGATCATCCAAATTCAGTACCCTGTCCCTGCCTTCTCCTCATATCCCCTGATCCCTTTAGCCTTAAGAAATATATCCAACTCTTTCTTGAATATATTTAATGAACTGGCCTCCACCGCCCTCTGTGGCAGAGAATTCCACAGGTTCACCACTCTCTGGGTGAAGAAATTCCTCCTCATTTCAGTCCTAAATGTCCTACCCCTTATCCTTAGATTATGACCCCTGGTTCTGGACTCCCCGACCATCGGGTACATCCTTCCAGCATCTAGTCTGTCCAGGCCTGACAGAATTTTATAGGTTTCGACGAGATCCCCTCTCAATCTTCTAAACTGCAGTGAGTATAAACCCAATCGACACAATCTCTCCTCATACGTCATTCCTGCCATCAGCCTCGTGAATCTTCGTTGCACTCCTTCCATGGCAGGTACGTCCTTCCTCAGATAAGGCGACCAAAACTGCACACAATACTCAAGGTGCGGTCTCACCAAGGCCCTGTACAACTGTAGCAAGACGTCCTTGTTCCTGTACTCGAACCCTCTTGCTACGAAGGCCAACATACCATTTGCCTTCTTAACCGCCTGCTGCACCTGCATGCTTACCTTCAGCGACTGGTGCACAAGAACACCCAGGTCTCTTTGCACTTCCCCTTCTCCCAATCTATTGCCATTCAAATAATAAACTGCCTTCCTGTTTTTGCCACCAAAGTGGATAACCTCACATTTATCCACATTACAGTGCATTTGCCATGTTTCTGCCCAATCACCTAACCTGTCCAAATCGTACTGGAGTTTCATGACATCCTCCTCACAGCTTACCCTCCCACCCAGCTTTGTGTCGTCTGCAAATTTGGAGATATTACATCCAATTCCCTCGTCCAGATCATTAATATATATTGTGAACAGCTGGGGTCCTAGGACCGATCCTTGCGGTACCCCACTAGTCACTGCCTGCCACTCGGAAAATGACCCGTTTATTCCAACTCTTTGCTTTCTGTCCGCCAACCAGTTCTCTATCCAAGTCAATACCTTGCCCCCAATCCCATGTGCCTTAATTTTGCACGCTAATCTCTTATGCGGGACCTTATCGAAAGCCTTCTGAAAGTCCAAATACACCACATCCACTGGTTCTCCCTTATCTATTTCACCAGTTACATCCTCAAAAAATTCCAGTAGATTAGTCAAGCATGATTTACCTTTAGTAAATCCATGTTGACTTTGTCCGATCCTGTCACTGCTTTCCAAGTGCTCTGCTATGACATCTTTTATAATGGACTCTAGCATTTTCCCCACTACCGATGTCAGGCTTCCCGGTCTATAATTCCCCGCTTTTTCTCTGCCACCTTTTTTGAATAGTGGGGTAACATTAGCTACCCTTCAATCCATGGGTACTGTTCCAGAGTCCATTGAGTTCTGGAAGATGACCAGCAATGCATCTACTATTTCTAGGGCCACTTCCTTAAGTACCCTGGGATGTAGATTATCAGGCCCTGGGGATTTATCGGCCTTCAGTCCCATCAATTTTCCTAACACCATTTCCCTACAAATATTGATTTCTTTCAGTTCCACCCTTTCATCAGACCCTATGTTCCCTGGTATTTCTGGGAGGTTATTTGTGTCCTCCTTTGTGAAGACAGAACCAAAATATGTATTTAGTTGGTCAGCCATTTCTTTGTTCCCCATTATAAATTCCCCCGATTCTGACTGCAAGGGACCTATGCTTGACTTCACCAATCTTTTTCTCTTCACATATCTATAAAAGCTTTTACAGTCAGTTTTTATGTTCCCTGCAGATTACTCTCATTCTATTTTCCCTTTCTTAATTAATCCCTTTGTCCTCCTTTGTTGAATCCTGAACTGCTCCCAATCCTCAGGATTATTGCTTTTTCTGGCCAATTTGTATGTCCTCTCCTTGGATCTTATGCTATCCCTAATTTCCCTTGTTAGCCACGGTTGAGTCACCTTTTTTGTTTTATTTTTATGCCAAACTGGGATGAACAACTTCTGTAGTTCAGCCATTCGGTCTTTGAATGTATTGCCATTGCCTATCCACCGTCAACCCTTTGAGTGCCATTCCCCAATCAATCCTACCCAACTCGCTCCTCAGACCATCGTAGTTTCCTTTATTTAAATTGAGGACCCTAGTTTCTGAGTCAACTACTTCATTCTCCATCTTAATGAAGAATTCGATCATATTATGATCGCTCCGACCCAAGGGGCCTCGTACAACAAGATTGCTAATTAATCCTTTCTCGTTACATAATACCCAGTCTATGATGGCCTGATCTCTGGTTGGTTCCTCGACATATTGGTCCAGGAAACCATCCCGTAAACACTCCAGGAATTCCTCCTCCACAGTATTGTTACTAATTTGGTTAGCCCAATCTATATGTAGATTAAAGTCACCCATGCTGACTGCTGTGCCCTTATTGCACGCTTCTTTAATTTCCCTTTTAATGCGACCCCCAACCTCCGCCTTACTGTTTGGAGGTCTATATACCACTCCCACTAATGTTTTTTTCCCCTTAGTATTTCTCAATTCTACCCATACAGATTCCACATCATCAGAGCTAATATCCTTCATTGCAATTGTGTTAATCCCTTCTTTAACCAGTAATGCTACCCCACCTCCCTTTCCTTTTTGCCTATCTTTCCTGAATATCGAATACCCCTGGATGTTGAGTTCCCAGTCTTGGCCATCCTTGAGCCACGTTTCCGTAATCCCAACCAAATCATATTCGTTTACCTCTATTTGCACAGCCAATTCATCCACCTTATTACAAATGCTCCTCGCATTAAGACACAAAGCCTTCAGGCTTGTTTTTTTAATGCTCTTAGACCTATTAGAATTATTATTTGCTGTGGCCACGTTTGATTTAAACCCTTGATTTCTCTGACTGCCACTTTTGTTTTTCTCCTTCCTATCTTTTGCTTTTATCCTTGTTTCCCTTTCCTCTGTCTCCCTGCTCAGGTTTCCAACCCCCTTCCATTTTAGTTTAAACCCTCCCCCACAGCACTAGCAAACAAACCCCCTAGGACATCGGTTCCAGCCCTGCCCAGGTGCAGACCGTCCGGTTTGAACTGGTCCCACCTCCCCCAGAACCGGTTCCAATGTCCCAGGAACTTGAATCCCTCCCCCTGGCACCATTCCTCTAGCCACGTATTCATCTGAAGTATCCTTCTATTTCTACTCTGACTAGCACGTGGCACTGGTAGCAATCCTGAGATTACGACCTTTGAGGTCCTGTTTTTTAATTTACCTCCTAACTCCCTATATTCTGCTTTTAGGACCTCATCCCGCTTTTTACCTACATCGTTGGTGCCTATATGCACCACGACAACTGGCTGTTCACCCTCCCCTTCCAAGATGTTCTGCAGCCGCTCGGAGACATCCTTGACCCTTGCACCAGGGAGGCAACACACCATCCTGGAGTCTCGTTTGCGGCCGCAGAAACGCCTATCTATTCCCCTTACAATTGAATCCCCTATTACTATGGCTCTACCACTCTTTTTCCTCCCATTCTGTGCAGCAGAGCCAGCCTTGGTGCCAGGAAGTTGGCTGCTGCTGCCTTCCTCTGATAAGCCATCCCCCCCAACAGTACTCAAAGTGGTGTATCTGTTGGAGAGGGGGATGGCCACAGGGGACCCCTGCACTACCTGCCTGTGCCTAGTACTCTGCCTGTTGGTCACCCGTTCCCTTTCTTCCTGTCCAACCTCTACCTGTGGTGTGTCCAACTCCCTAAACGTGCTATTCACGATGTCCCGAGCATCGTGAACGCTCCAGTATGCATCCAATCACAGCTCCAGCGCCGCAATACGGTCTGTCAGTAGCTGCAGCTGGGTGCACTTCCTGCACACGTAGTTGTCAGGGACACAGGAAGTGTCCCTGAGTTCCCACATATCGCAGGAGGAGCATATCACTTGCCCGGGCTGTCCTGCCATGATTTACCCTTTAATTAATTGAATTTAAATTAAATCAATCAATCCCACTAATTACACTACAGTTAAATAGTTTAACCAACAGTACCTGCTACACCAGAGAGACCTTTGAAACTATAAACCAGAGTTAAAGTTTAAAAAAGAGAGAAATACTCACCAACCAATCACTTACCTGCTTCCTGCTGACATCACACTTTGATTACTTTTTACCTCTCTCCCCTGCTGCTGAGTTGGTATGCCTCGTTCACTGCCGCCGCTTTTAAGCTCTGCCACCGCGCTCGATGCTGCTCTCTCCCAGGTCCGATGCTCTGGTCGGGCCTCGTTCGCTGCCGGTTATAAGCTCCGCTTCACGCTGCATGTCTCACCCAGGTCCGATGCTCTGGTCGGGCCTCGTTCGCTGCCGGTTATAAGCTCCACCTCACGCTGCAAGTCTCACCCAGGTCCGATGCTCTGGTCGGGCCTCGTTCGTTGCCGGTTATAAGCTCCGCCTCGCGCTGCAAGTCTCACTCAGGTCCGATGCTCTGGTCGGGCCTCGTTCGCTGCCGGGTATAAGCTCCGCCTCGCGCTGCAAGTCTCACCCAGGTCCGATGCTCTGGTCGGGCCTAGTTTGCTGCCGGTTATAAGCTCCGCCTCGCGCTGCAATTCTCACCCAGGTCCGATGCTCTCGAATCCTCTCACTATGAAGGCCAACATACCATTTGCCTTCTTAACCGCCTGCTGCACCTGCATGCTTACCTTCAGCGACTGGTGCACAAGGACACCAAGGTTTCGTTGCACTTCCCCTTTTCCCAATCCCTCTCTAACCTTGTTTTATATATTTAATTAATTAAAGTTTTATGTAATTAATTCACTTGGTTTACTTTTAGTTTTTAAAAAACTAATTAATTTAATAAAGTATTAGTTATAGGTTCCTCGGGGGGAAAATTCGGTATGGACCATTTTGGGGTACTAACATCGACTGGTCGCAAATTTTTGCACCCGCTGCAAATTATCGCTGGAGACCGCGAAATTTGTCTTTACGGCCCCTGAGGTGATTGGAACGCTAAATCAAGCGCTGCACACTTCTGTTAGGGCGCTAACGTCAGGGAACGGAACACTACCTCAGAGCGCTACTCAAGCTCAGGCGCTGTCAACTCAGACAGACTGGCGCCTTCCAGTTCTTAAAGGGGAGGTTCAATCATGCTGCACAGCCTCACCCTGATCATTGCTGCTTTTGACCTGGGCGTGCAAGGAGGTGCAATTCTTCAACCAGGAATATCATGGCTCCCAGAGAGAGAGCTCGCCGCTTCAGCAACCAGGAATTGGAGGCTCTGGTTGTGGCTGTGGAACGCCAACGGGCAGTGTTGTTCCCAGACACTGGCAGGAGGCCATTGCCCCAGGAGTTCACAAGGGTGTGGAGGGAGGTTGCCCATTACATATCATCCAGGAGCCTGGTCCAAAGGACGTACATGCAATGCTGCAAGAGGTTCAACGACCTCACTTGGGTGGTCAGGATGAGTAGATGCTTGAAATACCTCTACATCCCACCATCTCAACCTCACTCTGTGCACAGACAGTATAAACTGCCAAATCCCCAACATTCACCCAACAACTATGCCCATCTACTAAAAGTCACATCCACATCTCACACCTTGCAGACATTAACGGCTATTCAACTATGGTAGGCACATCTGCCAAACACATGGCTGCACACTCACTCACTGTCCTTTTTCTTGCAGGCCAACCTTGCTCATAATAGGAGGGAGCAACTACACATGGGAGGAGGTCAGACGGAGCGGCACCCCCTCACACAGCTGGAGGAGCGAGTGCACAAAATCATCATGAGCCATGTTGTGGGCGCTGTGGCAGTCGGAGAGGTCGGCCCCCTTGGGGACAGCAACAGTGTGTTCATCATCTCTCCCTCCTCTCTCATATCACTTCCCCCTCACAACACAAGCCCTTCCTGTTGTGTATGTGCTGATTCTATACTGCAGTACCGGCAGTGACCACCCCTGTATATAAAGCCATAGCAGGCTTCTGTATTTCAGTCTTAAGTTACCCTCTGTTCAGCTGCAAGCACGAGCAGAGGGAGCAGCCAGACTTTGGAGAGTGGATTAAAGTGGTGGTCCCCTGACCAGGAAGAGGAGGAGAACGTTGGACCACCACCACCAACTCCACCATCATTACATCAACTGAGGTGCCTGGAGAGAGAGGACAGAGGAGGAGAAGGAGAAAGGAGGCCTACATCAACATCAACCAGGGGAGAGGCCTTTCTATCACTGCCTCCCCAATTTGGCCTCCACTTCAGGAGAGGGAGAGAGGGGAGAGAAACCAACTGCTTGAAAGGAGGGAAGAAAACTTCATCCGGAACATCTACAGGTGGGTGTTATTTGGGGCACTCTCCCAAGACTTTGTATTTTAGGTGGGGGGAGAAAAGAAGAAGCAAGGCCGGATCATCAAGGGGTGTAGTGTGTGTGTGCTCTTGTTAAAAGCTAGGCCACACACACCACTAATTAGCATCCCTTCTATTGCCTGCCCTGGGAGAGCTTGGAGCTGCCCAAGGTGAAGTCTTTAATTTAATTTAATTACATCGTTAAGACCTGTTGCAGGACTAAGCCTGGGCTTCTCCAGCTTTTCCAGGTGAAGACGTCTTCTCCCCCTGCCAGAAGACCACCATCACCAAAGACTTTTTCCATCGGAGAGTGCAACCCTGCCTACACCCACCCACCATCCTGAGTGGCAACACTGCCCTTTGCGGCCTCCCTCCTTCCCACCCCCCCCACCTCTCTCTCTCTCTTTGTCTCTCTCTGCCTGTCTTTCTAAGGCACCTTAGTTTCATCTATTTTATTAATTGCCAATTGAGCAGAGGGGAGAGGCCACTCTCCCAATTTAAATCAATAAGGAGAGAGGTGTGTCCTCATTTTAATCAGCTCCCTCTGCTCAATAGAGGACAAAAAAATATATATATATATACACCGAGGCCATTAACACCTTCAGGCCTGTGACTTGGGGTGAGTGTAGCCCTTAAAAAAAAAAAAAGCACCCCAGAATGGCGACTGCATCTTCGCCGGTGGCGGGGCCAGCCGGGACCTATGCGAGAGTGGAAGCCACAGCCACAGCTGCTCCCGCTGTTCCTGCTGCCCCGTCACCTTTTCGATTAATAACGAAAAAGCTTGGGGTGAAGAGCTACACTCACCCCACTATGACCATCGAGGCCTGCGTCAAGGCCATGGCTGGGGTTGTCGGCCCCTCAGCCATCGTCGCGGCCTCGAAAATGTATGGGAAGGCTGTGTTCTTCCTGGGGTCGGAGCGGGCGGTGTCCCTGGCTGTCGCCAAGGGGCTCACCGTGGGCGGGACCTTCCTGCCGGTGGATCCTCTCGAGGCCACCGTGCAGAGGATCATTATTTCCAACGTCCCGCCCTATGTTCCTGGTGAGCTCCTCCTTCCCCATTTGCGACAACTTGGGGAGGTGAGGTCGGGGATCACGCCCATCCCGCTCGGCTTCCGGGAGGCCAGCCTTCGCCACGTCTTCTCCTTCCGGCGCCAGCTGTTTATCCAGCTGGCGCGGGAGGAGGACACTGAAGGGGCGTTCGTCGTCCTCCACGAGGGGACCGCCTACCGCGCCTTTTGGACGTCGGACGGTGTGAGGTGCCATGCCTGCAGGGAGGTGGGGCACATCAGGAGGAACTGCCCTGCCTCCAAGGCCACCGGATCATCTCGTGCGGCCGAGGCTGGCGCCGCTGCCGCCGCCCTTCCCCCCGGATCTGCCCGCGCGTCAAGTACGTCTGATGCGCGGTTGACGTCGGGGGCCGATGCCACCAAGGCCTCCGGCGGGGGGGAGGGAGCGTGTCCGGCCGGAAAGAAGGCGCGGGGAAAAAAGAAGCACCTTGGGGCAGGCCCCCCCGTGGATGGTGAGCCCTTGCCCCTTGAGCCCCTTACACCCGCGCTCCTCGCGGAGTTGATCAGGGCAGATGTGAGCGGGAGGGGCCCCGTGCCCGAGCCTGTGGCCGCAACCGCCGCAGCGGTAATGCCAATACCTGCGGCCGGGCTCGGGCCCGAGGAACCCGACAAACCTGCTCCGCCGGAGGGAGTCGAGGAGGAGGCCTTTGCAGACATGGAGGTCTCCCTCGCTCCCTCCGTGCTAAAAAGAAGGCGCGACCCCCTGGATGAGGAGGAGGACCGGGAGGAGGAAGGTCCCTCCGAGCAGGGGGAGTCGTCGCCCGCCGCGGGTACTGCGCCCCCCCGCCCCCCCAGCGCTGTCGTCATCACCAGCGATCGGCAGGGGTCGCCTGTCCCTCGGGAGGCTGAGGCAGATGTGTCTGTCCAGCACGTGCCTCCCGGGGATGGGGATGAGACCCTGCCCGTGGGGGGGGTTGCAGAACAACCCGCGGCAGTAATTGAAGTTGACCTTTTATCGGTGTCGTTACCACTCGCCGGGTCGGGCAGCCTGGGGGCTGGGTCGGGCGAGCTCGAGGACAATGAGCTCGCCCAATGCGACCCGGACGTCTCCCAGGGGATGCTCGTCCTGGTAGAGCTTTTAATTCAAAACCCCCCGTCCGCTGGGTCGGAGGTTGGTGGCGGGGAGGAGGATGGCCCCCTGGCTGCGTCTCTGGTGCCGGACGTACTGGAGGAGCTGGAAATTGTTCTCTCCCCGGTTTCTCCGGTCGTTCCGGCGTCTGAGGCGGAGGGGAGCTCTGAACCGCCGCCGTCTTCTGGCCCGGCACCCCTAGAGGAGCCCAGGGAGAAATCCTCTGCCGCCGATCCTGGGGGTGGGATCCGGGCGGAGGCGGGGCTGGCTGGCGCGGCCGAGTCGTTCGCTTCGCACTGCGCGGCGGACGGGTCGGCCGCTGGTGACGACCCCCTGGAGGAGGATGGGGACTCGGTGATGGGCACGGAGGACGATTCGGACTCCAGCGCCGATGTGGCGATGGATGACCTCGTGCCCCTTGCCGAGTCTCCCCTCATTTCCGTAAGGGAACTCCGGGATTTTATGGCCACGTGCCTGGGTCAGCGCAATAAGGTCCGGCTGGCCCTCGACAGGTGGTCGGAGCTGGCGCTGCTCATCGATTCCGTCCGCGCCGCCGTTAAGATCTTGGGCGCGGACGAGGGTGTGAACCCGCTCGAGCTGCGTCGGCTCACAACGTTTCTCACTGGGCTGCTGAGGAAGTGGCGGCGGACCAGCGGCTGCGCTTCCTCGCCCCGTTAGGTGTAGGTAGAGGTTGCACTATGCTTCTGACATGAAGATAACCATAGCCAGCCTCAACATCAACGGCAGCAGGGAGGCGCGCCGCAGATTCAATAACTTCTCGGTCCTTCGGGACGGGAAGTATGCGGTGTGCTTCCTGCAAGAAACCCACACCGTTCCGGGAGACGAAGCCACGTGGCTCCTGGAGTGGCAAGGAGGGGTCAGCATGAGTCACCTCTCCAACAATTCCAGCGGGGTGGCTATCTTGCTGGCCCCGCATTTTCAGCCGGAGATCTTGGGGGTCAAGGAGCACGTGCCGGGCCGCTTGCTCCATGTCACTGTTCGCCTGGGGGGCGTGCCGCTCCATCTAGTGAACGTGTACGCCCCTCAGACCAGTGCGCAGCAAGTGCGCTTCTTCGAAGAAGTGTCCGCTCTCTTGGGCTCCATCGACGTGGGCGAGTGCGTCATCCTCGGGGGGGATTTTAACTGCACCCTCGAGGCGAGGGACCGTTCGGGTCCCCCGCGAAGCCCGGCGGCGATGGAGAAGTTGAGGGACCTGGTTGGGTCCTTCGACTTGGTGGACGTCTGGCGAAATCTCCACCCCGACTCCAGCGCCTTCACTAGCGTGAGGTCTGGGGGAGGAAGGTCCAGAATCGACCGCCTCTACATTTCCCGGGCGTTCGTCTCCTGCGTTCCGGCAGCTTCCATGCGGCCGGTGCCGTGCACGGACCACCACCTGGTGTGGGCGGAGCTCGCTCCGCTGCGCGCGCGGGGGGGGTCCGTGTACTGGCATTTTAACAACCTGCTGCTGGAGGACGCACGGTTCCGGGATTCGTTTTGTCGATTCTGGGCCGACTGGAGAAGGAAGCAGGGGGGCTTCCCCTCCTTGAGGCTATGGTGGGATGTGGGCAAGGCTCACATCCGTCTCTTCTGTCAGGAGTACGCGAAGGGGTCGACCAAGAGGCGGGAGGCCCGGGTCGGGCGGTTGGAGAAGGAGGTGCTCGACCTGGAGTCCCGTCTCGGTCAGGTTGTCGAGGACCCGGCCCTGCGGAAGGTGTACGAAGAGAAGAAGGGCGCGCTGAAGGACCTGCAGCTCGTCGGGTCCCGAGGCGCGTACGTGAGGTCGCGGATCCAGCTCCTGCGGGACCTGGACCGCGGCTCCCCCTTCTTCTACTCGCTGGAAAAAAGACGGGGGGTCCGTAAGCAGCTCTTGGGGCTGCTGGCCGACGACGGATCTCTGGTCTCGGATCCGGAGGGAATCAGTGCGGAGACCCGCGCCTATTACGGGGCTCTGTTCTCTCCGGATCCGTCCAGCGAGGATGCGCGCAGAGTTTTGTGGGAGGACCTGACTAAGGTTGGCCCGGAGGGCGCCGAAAAATTGGACGCTCCGCTAAGTCTGGCGGAGCTGACCGGCGCCCTCCGCCAGCTCTCTAGGGGAAAGTCCCCGGGGCTGGACGGGCTGACCGTGGAGTTCCACAGGGCGTTCTGGGACGTCTTGGGGGGCGACTACGCGCGGGTCCTGGGGGAAAGTCTGGCGACCGGGGAGATGCCCCTCTCTTGGCGCAGGGCGGTCATTGTCCTGCTGCCTAAGAAGGGCGATCTCCGCCTCCTTAAGAACTGGCGCCCGGTCTCCCTCCTCAGCACGGACTATAAAATCTTTGCCAGGGCCATGTCTGCTCGCCTTGGCACCGTGCTGGCCCACATGATCCACCCCGACCAGTCCTACACGGTCCCGGGCCGGAGCATCCACGATAACATCCATCTGGTCCGGGACCTGGTCCACCACTCCCAGAGGGCTGGTCTGTCGGTCGCCTTCCTTTCCCTGGATCAGGAGAAGGCGTTCGACAGGGTGGATCACGAGTATCTCTTCGGGACTCTGCGCGCATTCGGGTTCGGGACGCATTTCGTCGCCCGGATCCGACTTCTGTACGCCGCCGCGGAGTGTCTGATTAAAGTTAACGGGTCCTTGACGGCGCCCCTTCGCTTCGGGAGGGGGGTGCGTCAGGGATGCCCCATGTCCGGTCAGTTATATGCCATTTGCGTGGAGCCTTTCCTGCGCCTCTTGCGGAAGAGGTTGACGGGACTGGCTCTGCAAGGGCCGGGCGTGGAGGTGGTCCTCTCGGCTTACGCCGATGACGTGCTCCTCACGGTCACGGATCCCGCTGACTTGCGGAGGATGCGGGAATGCCAGCAGATTTACTCGGACGCATCCTCCGCCAAGATCAACTGGGAGAAATGTTCCGGACTCCTGGTGGGTCAGTGGCGGGTGGACTCCCTGCCGGAGGAGTTCAGGCCTTTCGCCTGGAGCACCACGCACCTCCTCTATTTGGGAGTCTACCTTAGCCCTGCCGAGGACGCTTGGCCGGCGAACTGGCAAGAGCTGGAGGCCAAAGTCACCGCTCGCCTAGGACGCTGGACAGGACTGCTCCGAGTGTTGTCCTACAGGGGTCGAGCGCTGGTCATAAACCAGCTGGTGGCCGCCATGTTGTGGTACCGGTTGGTCACTTTGATCCCTCCCCCTGCGTTTGTCGCCAAGATTCAGAAGAAGCTCATCGACTTCTTCTGGGACAAAAGGAAGCACTGGGTCTCTGCCGCGGTTCTGTGTCTCCCGCTTAGGGAGGGCGGTCAGGCGCTGGTGTGCCTTCGCACCCAGGCTGCGACTTTCCGTCTTCAGACGCTGCAGAGATACCTGTACGTCGAGAATCCTCCGAGATGGTGTGCGCTGGCGACGTTTTTCTTCCGCCAGCTGCACGGCCTCAATTACGACACGCAGCTCCTGTTTGCGAAAGTGGGCAGCAGGCGTGCCGGCCTGCGGGAGCTGCCTGTCTTCTACCAGGAACTACTATGGGTTTGGAACTACGTCGCTTCCAGGCGGAGCTCTCCCCCGTCAGGAGCGGCGGCTCTCCTTCGGGAGCCGCTGCTCAGGAATCCGCACCTCCACGAACACGGGTTCGGGCGGCTGGCGGAGGGTAGGGCTGTGGCTGGCAAGGTGACTAGAGTCGGGGACCTGCTCGATGGCGGAGGAGCGGGCTGGATGGCGCCGGAGGAGCTGGCGCGGCGCCTGTCCTGGGCCAACGTCCAGCTCGCGGTCGAAACCATCGAATCGGTAAAAGCGGCACTGGGCCCCGACTCCACTAGGTGTATCGAGGCGGCTCAAGCACGTGGGGCGATCCCGTCCGAGCTTACCCCCGTTCGGACGGAGTTCCTCATCGGCGCCCGGCCCCGAAACTCCCCTCGGGAACCGGCGCCTCACAACTTGAGCCGTCTCGAGGAAATACCCTCCGTGCCTTTTCATTCCGCGCGGAGGGGTTTCCTGTACGGGCTGCTCCTGCACACTCTCCACTTTGCCATCTTCGTCTACCGTCCGGACACGCCTTGGCGTGGCGTTTTGCCGACCGGCGGTAGCGGAGGTCCCCAATGGAGGGCTCTCTATGCGGGAGTCCTCCCTTGTTCCATCGGGGACTTGGCCTGGAGGGTGTTGCATGGAGCGGTCCCGTGCAATAAGGTTTTAAGTAGGTTCACGGACTCCCAGGCCGCCTGCATTTTTTGCGGCCTGGAGGAGTCCGTGTTTCACGTTTATATGGATTGTGAGAGGTTGCAGCCCCTCTTTCACTACTTGAAGGGGCTGCTCCTCGATTTTTGGTTGCACTTCAGTCCCACGCTCTTGATCTACGGTCACCCGGTGCGGAGGGGAGCGGACAGGTTGGAGGACCTCCTTGTGGGCCTGCTCCTGGGCCTGGCTAAAAGAGCCATCAATTGGTCCAGGCAGCGGGCGGTCGAGGGGGTCGTCCAGCCGGATTGCCTGCATCTCTTCCGCGGCCATGTTCGCGCCCGGGTGGCCCTGGAGATGGAGCACGCGGTGTCCGCCGGTGCGCTTGAGTATTTCCGCGACCGGTGGGCGCCGCGGGGACTGGAGTGCATCATCAACATGGAAAACCAAATTTTAATTTGATTTGTTAAGCTTTAGTTGAACTTTTGTTTATTTACAGTCGAATTGGTTTTTTTTGGGTCCAAATAAAAGAGTACCCTCTGTTCAAGTAAATACCTGTTTTATTGTTCTCCTGCAGTCCGTGTATTATTTACACTCGGACATTACACTGGCGACGGGCAGGTTCGAACTCACCTGCAGTACTGCATCACCTCACGGGGATCTTTTCCCTGAAGAGAAGCTTCTTGGAGGTCGAAGTCAGAACGGCGGGCGTCGACCGCGGGCAACCGCCCAGGGATCCATCGGAGAGTTGCAGGGGAGGCTGTGGAGAGCTGGGCCTGGCTCCCCAGTCGAGGTGTTCCAGCAAGTCGTGCTGGTAGCAGGTAGTGCGCTGACCCTTCCGGACTGCGGCGGGCTCGGGCTCGATCGAGCGGCTCTGCAAAGGGGCCATGCAACGTTGTCGGGAGGAAGAGAGAGAGGGTGGAGCGCACAGGGCGCGGTCGGTGCTCAAGAACAGGGCAGCGTGGAGAGGATAGAACGCGGGGAAGGAAAAGTGATACGCGCCGAAGCCGCGGGTCGCCGCCATTACCCTGTAGAACGCTAGGAGCAGCGTGGCAGCAAGGGGAAGAAGGAAAAGCACGGGAGGCGCCATTTTATTACATTGGGGAAGAAGAAAAAGTGCAGGAGGCGCCATTTTAAATCACTCAAGATGCCGAAGAGTGGCAGTATCACTGCTTTCGACAACGAGGTAGAAGACTGGACCACGTATGTGGAAAGAATTGAAGTGTACTGCAAGGCAAATGAGGTGGCCGATGGAAAGAAGGCGTCGGTATTATTAAATTTGATGGGTGCGAGAACGTACGGCCTATTGCGGAATTTAATTACCCCAGCTAAACCAATGGAGAAAAGTTTTGAAGAGATTGTTAACGTCTTACAGGAACACCTAAACCCTACACCGCTGCTGATAGCAGAAAGATTCAAGTTCCATAAAAGAAACCAGCACAAAGATGAGAGCAATGCTGACTATCTTACGGAACTACGCAAGTTATCGAAGCACTGCCAGTTCGGAGCAGGACTGGCAGACACCTTGCGGGATAAGTTTGTCTGCGGGCTCCAGAGTGAAGGAACCCAGAAACGACTACTTTCGGAAAAGGACCTGACGTTAGAACAGACTTTCAGCGTGGCAGTATCCTACGAAGCAGCAGCACGGGGAGATGCGAAAATACAACAGAAACCACAAGAATACAGCGCTAACGAAATGGCGTATGGAGCAAAAAAGTGCTATCGCTGCGGCAGAACAACCCATGATCAGAAGGACTGCTGGGTTAAGGACAAAGTATGCAGGCAATGTGGGAAAATGGGACACATAGCAAGAGTCTGCAGGTCGGGAAAGAAAACCAACACTACAAGAACTACTAAGGAAAAGTACAAGAAAGTAAAGAAATTGACAGACAGTAGTTCGGAAGATCAGGAGAGTGATAAGGACTCCGGGAGCAGGAGACTAAGTTGTCTAAAGTTACACAACGTGATCGCAAAGGAGGATCACCGAACCATTTGGGTCACCCTCATGATAGCAGGGTCCCCAGTAAAGTTGGAATTGGACACAGGATCAGCCCTAACTGTCATGAATCGACGAGACTATGAGCGGCTATTCTCACACATACCCTTGAAGGACACGTCCATTGTATTGAAGACATACACGGGGAAAAAGGTCTATGCCAGAGGAAAAATAAGGGGGCCAGTTGAATACAACGGCAAGGAAACACAGAAACTGTATCTATATATACTACCAGATGGAGGACCACCATTATTGGGACGTGAATGGATCCGAAAAATACAATTGGATTGGCATTCCATTCAGGCGCTAACTGTGACTGATAAAAAGGATGATGACATCACACCTGGACGACTGTCAAAAATTCTAACTGACGCGAAAGAGGTGTTCCAACAAGGACTTGGGACTCTAAAAGGACTAACGGCAACGATAAAAATCGAAGATAACGCAAACCCAAATTTTTTTAAGGCCAGAGCGGTACCTTACGCGATCCGCCCAGCCGTTGAAGCAGAGCTGGAGAGTCTGGAGTGTTCGGGTGTGCTGTCCATGGTGGACTGGAGCGAGTGGGCCACACTCATCGTTCCTGTAATGAAGAAATCATTGAGCAGCACGCCTGGGGAACCGAAGAAGGTTCGCATCTGTGGGGACTTCAAGGTAACTGTGAACCCAGTCCTGCACACAGTACAATATCCACTTCCACAGATAGAAGATATTTTCGCCTCACTATCTGGAGGGAAACGCTTTACAAAGATTGATCTGGCCCAAGCGTATCTACAAATGGAGGTGGAAGAAGCGTCTAGGAAATACCTCA
Organism: Somniosus microcephalus; assembly: GCF_052327205.1. Taxonomy (NCBI): domain Eukaryota; kingdom Metazoa; phylum Chordata; class Chondrichthyes; order Squaliformes; family Somniosidae; genus Somniosus; species Somniosus microcephalus. Next base: position 135,437,032 of record NC_140996.1, on the reverse strand, counting down.
CGATAAACACTCACAAAGGCCTTTACCAGTACAATCGACTGGTATTCGGGGTAGCATCAGCCCCGGCTATTTGGCAGAGGGCGATGGAACAAGTCCTGCAAGGGATCCCGGGGACCCAGTGTTATTTGGACGACATCCTGGTTACAGGTGAAAATGACAGTGAACACCTTGCCAACCTGGAGCAGGTGCTCACGAGATTACAGGAATATGGGCTACGAGCCAACCGCCCCAAATGCGAGTTCTTCAAGAGACAAATCTCGTATTGTGGCCACATGATTGATGAGGAAGGGTTGCATAAGTCGCTGGACAAGATTGAGGCTGTAGTCAAGGCTCCAGCACCGAAAAATGTGTCGCAACTGAGGTCGTTCCTCGGGTTGGTGAACTACTACCATAAGTTCTTGCCGAATTTATCCACAATTCTGCACCCACTGAACGCCCTACTGCAAACTGGAGTAACATGGAAATGGAGTGATGAGTGTAAACGTGCCTTTCAGAAATGTAAATGCCTTATCACTTCAAAAGAAGTATTGGCCCACTACAATCCAACACTACCGATTCGGTTAGCATGTGATGCGTCTCCCTATGGCATCGGAGCGCTGCTATCACACAAATTCCCTGACGGTTCAGAGAGGCCAATAGCCTTTGCGTCGCGCTCATTAACCTCAGCCGAGCGTAACTACGCCCAGATTGACAGGGAGGCCCTCAGCCTGGTGTGGGGGGTGAAGAAGTTCAATCACTATCTGCACGGGCAGAAATTCACCCTACTGACTGATCATCAGCCCCTGGTCTCCATTTTTAACCCAAAGAAGGGCGTTCCGGTGATGACGGCGCAACGGGTACAATGGCATGGGTGCCCAAGAGCATCGATGCACTGGCTAGGAGCGTGGAGGAGTCCGCTGCCAGCAGTGCTGCCATCTGTGCGCAAACCCTCGAGCCCATCCTTGCCTCTTTGCAGAGGGTGGTTGACTTGCAGGGAGATCGTGGGCCGGCCCAGACCCCATGCTGCGTGTAATGGGTGATCTATTGCAGTTCAGGCCGAGGCAACGCAATGGCTTCATGCTGCAATCGAGTCATTGGTTGGTGCTATCCAATCTCAGACTGCTCTGATGCAGTCTCAGTTTGATGCCACGCAAGCGCTGACTGCTGCCATCTTCGCTGGGTCGACCACTGTCCACCGGGGATCTCACGGTGCTGCAGCAGGCCAGCAATCTGCTCGAGCAGCTTGCTCCGAATGCTGAGGTTCTGCCCCGGGGGAATGGCAGTGTGTTGGTCGAGCAAGATGACAGCATTCCTGCTCCCACCACTGCCACTCCACCATTGCACTTGCCGCAGCCTGTAACTCAGCCATCCCAGACTGCTGCCGCCCATGCAGAGTTGGTGCAATCTGCAGCCAGGCCCAGAGCAGGTCGAGGGCATCCTGCAAGGCCATCTGCTGTCTCTGGCTCCCAGATGCAGCAGCCTTCCACCAGCCATTGGGGCCACATTACAGTGGAGTAGTAGAATTGGGAAGGCCCAGTAAATAAATTTTTAGAGAAAATGGGCGAAGTGGCTTGCTAGGCCATATAAGAGGGCAGTTAAGAGTTCTGGAGTCACATATAGGCCAAACCAGGTAAGCATGGCAGATTTCTTTCCCTGAAGGACATTAGTGAAGCAGATGGGTTTTTAACGACAATCCGATAGTTTCATGGCTACCATTACTGATACTAGCTTTTTATTTAATTAAGTGACTTTAAATTCCTCAGCTACCATGGTGGGATTTGAACTCATGTCTCTGGCTCATTAGTCCAGGCCGCTGGATTACTTGCCCAAAGACATTACCACTACGCTACCGTTCCCTTATGCGTGTGCACCAAAGTTGAATGTGTTTGTAAATATATTGTTCATTTTGGTAAGAAGGATTTCCATGTCCTAAGAACCAGTTCTGTTTGTTCATAAATTGTTGTGTTTGTTTTGTTATTGGTTGCGTTTAATAAGACAGAGTTGTGCAGAATAATAAATGTTTATTTCAACGTAACGAATTTGGTCATGCTTCTCATTGGAACTTTGGCCAGTCACAGGGGCTGCGAGCTGGCTGTAATGATGTGGTTGTTGATCCCAAATGCCATCTGCTCTCTCATTCATCGGAAGCGCTGTCTAATGAGGCGTTCACGAATGTCCCTTGCAGAAGCAACATTGAGAGGCTCCCTCCTACGTTGGTGCTGCTCCTCCTCCTCTTCATCCTCCTCCTCCACCTCCTCTCCCTCTTCCTCCTCCTGAGGTGGTCCACCAATCCCTGGTGGCAATGGCTGTGCCTTCAGAATGGTGTGGCTGTGCAGCATGCAGCACACAACTATAAAAACGGATACTCGATCAGGGGAGTACTGCAGGGCCCCTCCAGAGTGGTCAAGACAGCGGAACCGTTGCTTTAGCATGCCGATGGTGTGTTCGACCAGGTTCCTGGTGGCACTATGGCTCTCATTGTATGTGAGCTCAGCAGGAGTGTTGGGGTTACGGAGCGGTGTCATCAGCCAGGTGGCGAGTGGATAACCCTTGTCGCCGAGGAGCCAGCTGCGAGCTTGATGCGGTAGTTGGAACAGTGCTGAGACACCAGTCCGGCGCAGGATGAAAACATTGTGGCTGCTGCCAGAATAGCGAGCATTGACGGCGAGGATGCGCTGTCTATGGTCGCACACCAACTGCACGTTCAGAGAGTGGTAGCCTTTGCGGTTGCGGAACACCTCTGCATTTTGATGAGGTGCCCGCAATGCCATGTGGGTGCAGTCAATGGCGCCCTGAACCATGGGGAAGCCCGCTATCCTTGCGAAGCCACATGCGCGTTCATGCTGTTTGTCTCGGTCCATGGGGAATGAGATGTACTCCCTTCTCCTTCTGTACAGAGCATCTGTGACCTCCCGGATGCAGAAATGGACAGCGAACTGGGAGATGTTGACAATATCCCCTGTTGAAGCCTGAAAGGAGCCACTGGCGTAGAAATTGAGAGCGACTGTGACCTTCACTGCCACCAACAAAGACATCCTGGTCCTGAACTGAGGCTGGAGTTCTGGCTGCAGGAGGTGGCAGAGCTCTGTGACCACCTCCTTGCTGAAGCGGAGCCTTCTAAGGCACTGCTTCTCTGACAGATGAATGCATGAGAACTGCTCCCGGAATACCCTGGGAGGATAAGGTCTCCTGTGGAGAGCTCTGTTGGCCCTCCTCCCTCTGGCCATGGTTTCCAATCTTTCTCTACACCTCCGCTGCCTCTGACGGTGAAGCTGGAGGGTGAGGCCCCATGCCAGTACAGCCCCCATTAACTCTTGTAAATGTTGCAGTACCAAAGGTAAGAGAAATGCAACCTGATAAGTTTTGCTAATGAGCAAAACTCCTTCAAATAGGAAACCGTCACATCTCTCCAAACGGCTCTCTACTTCTGTCAATGTGTGAAGGCAGAATTGATGGTCGACAGGAAACAATAGGAAGCGCACGCCTTTAAATAGTGCTCCCCCAGCTCCCAGCCGACGGCAAACCATCCTCCTCTACCTGTCGTTCCTAGCGGCAGGCGCTGAAGCAGGGGGTGAGAATCAATTTCCGGTCCAGGGCGATGCACACTTGGATGACGTCACAATCTCCAGGTGCAGGAGATCGTGGTGGAAGTGTTTAGCGCCACCGTAAACAGCCAGTTGAATTTTGCAGATGGCGCTAAAATCGCCACGCACGGGCAGTAAGTCATTAGCGGCCCGTTACCGCCCCCCCCCCCCCCCCCGGAGGCGCTAATGGGAGGCACTAACCAACTGAATTTCCCCCCCCTAATTTCTAGTTTACACCACTCTCCTAGCTTAGAGAGCAAAAAAATGTATTACTCACCAATCAATCACCAACCTGCTGTCCTGTGGCATCACCAGGTCCGGTAATTATTTACCCCAGTCAAATGAAAGCTACTGGAAAAATCTCTCGCTTTGTGAAACCGGTTTAGTTATCCTAGTTCTTTATCTTTGGTCCTTACCCTATCTTAGTCTATATTTATTTATAGGGAATTACCATCTACAGTAGTTTGTTTTAACATTTTTTTTGTTTGTTTCCTTTACACATTAACTTGCACTAAGCTGAGCCTCTGTCTGTCGACCCACTCACGTGGGTAGTGCCTCCTGCAACCTCTGCCCCTCTGTTGCTTTCCTCTCAGCTGTTCTCCACTCTGTTCTTTCTGCTGTTCTCCACTCTGTTCTCCAGATCAGTGTTGTACACCTCTCTTGTGCACCTGCAGATCCCACCATAGCACAACGTTGCTTCCATGGATAGTGATAGTCTTCCTTGTCCAATGTCCTATCGGAAACATCTTGGCGCACCCCCATGTTAACCGATCTCAACCATGGCATTGTTTGGCTGTATTGCCCTTGCACGTTTAGGTTTTTTAATTTTTTGCGTGGCAAATTGCTGAAAGTGCGAGCTGATAATGTAACAGTGAAAGAAACCGGGTATCTGGGACCTGAGTGAACAGGGAAAGCAACTGTGTATCTCCTTAACCAATCAGCTTGAAGGATTGTGAAATTAACAGTGCAAGGACGTGTAAACCACAGTGGGTGAATTCAATGCCAAATCAGGTACAGATTGAGAAATAAAGAAAGAGAAATAAAGAGAGGGAAAGAAAGACTGGATTAAGAGAGAAAGAAAAAAGGCACAGAAAAGAAAAGTAAAACAAAAATTTAATTTAAAATTTTACATTTTTAAAATCTCCAGCAACAATTAAAACCTGAAAGAATGAGACTCCACACTTGTAATAGTACTTTTCAGGTTGACTAGCAGTAATTAACATTTATCATGTCATTAAAAGTGTACTTGGACTGAAATGGACAAGACTTAACTTTCTGTGGCGAGTTTAGTTCATGTCTACTGTGCAAAAATACAGCATGTCATTAAATGCAGTTCAATGGTGAGCCAGACTGCGAGAGGACATTTTCGCAAAGCTAACAGCGGAGCAACGCATCATGGACAGCAACCTTTGGATTTCCGTGTTTAACCACACATCTGCATTTGCCTGAAGTTGCTGCAGCAGTTGCGCAAAAATAACGGCGAGTGCCATTAGCCTCACGGTTATTTTGACAGCAAATTATGGTGTAATAGTTCCAATCAGTGAGCTGCACATACAAATATTTAATTCAGGTAATAACAACACACAAGAATGTAGTATGAGGGCAATAAGTGTTCATGCACAAAGTTTGACAATTGGAATTTCTATCCTTATATATTTTTAAGCTATGTTGCAAATTATCCATTCATAAGCTAACCAGGGTCTATAAATGTACTTTCCAGAGAAAATAAAGTGCACAGTATACACAGGCTGTGTCACAGAGCAGTAACACATTGAAGAATTGGGATGATGTCAAAAAACATAAGGGTGAAGATGAAACTGCTTATCAAGCTTGGCACATGTTAAGTACCAATTGTAACCATAGCAACTCACACGCAAATAACTGCTGCTACACTTTCTATACCACTGGTACCACAAACAATCATGCAATACATAGCTAACACAACTTAGCAAGATGGTTCTCAAGGTCCCACCTGTTCCCATAGCAACACTACATAGTATTTCACTTCACAAACAGAAAAGGACCTCCATAACAGAACAAAGCTCCACTAGTAAAGTTTCCAAAAAACAAGAAATTGGAACACATTGGTGTATAAACAGAATACTGTAGAAGAAATTATAGAATATGTTTATTCCACTTAAAAAAGAGATATGCAGAGTCTTATTATTAATCAGGAGTAATGTAGACTTCTTTCGTCGTATAATAAACTTATGCAGTGTCTTCTATTTCAATACCTTTTACAGCAAAATTAGCATATCCTCCATAGGTTGTGTCAGCCATGACTCAGTGGTAACACTCTCACCTCTCAAGCAAATTAAGCACATAATCTAGGCTGACACTTCAGTGCAGTACTGAGGGAGTGCTACACAGTTGGAGGTGCCATTTTTTGGATGAGACATGAAACCATTGACCTGTCTCAGGCGGACGTATAGGATATCACAGCACTATTCGAAGAAGAGCAGGGGCGTTCTCTTGGTGGCCTGCCCAATATTTATCCATCATCAACATCACCAAAACAGATTATCTAGTCATTATCTCATTGCTGTTTGTGAAACCTTGCTGTGTGCAAATTCGCTGCCGTAATTCCTACATTACAAATCTATGATTCTAGTAACCTCACTGCAAAAGTACTTCATTGACTATACAGTGCTATGGAATGTCCCAAGTTCGCGAAAAGCGCTATATACAAGTTATTTCTTTCTATGAATTCCAGAGAGGCACTCACTGCTGAAAGCGACAGATCATGGAATCACCTCTATAGTGCCATTCTTCACTTTGGCATCAATACATAAAACAGAAAATGGTTTAAAAAGTCTACCAGTATCTGCAAAGATAAATCAGGGTAGCATTTCAAGCAGAGATTCTTCATCAGAACTGAAAACTGAGAAAAAGTTTTACTGGGAAAAAAAGTCTCAAAGGTTGTGTTGTGTATGTACCTTTAAGAGAATAACTGGTCTCAGACTGCAGTACCGGCAGTGACCAACCCTGTATAAAAGGCGCTAGTAAGCCTCTGTAGTTTCAGTTTCCCGATTGACTCCTTTCAGTAAAGACTTGTTTTGTTCAACTCCTGCTGTCCGTGTCTCAATCATACACGGACATAATACTGGCGACGAGCAGATACGAACTTACCTACAGTCTGCACCACCTCCTGGGATCCATTCCTGCAGCGAACTGAGCAGAGGTCGAGGCCAGAAGGAAGACAGAAGCAGTAGAAACGGGCGTCGACCATAGGCATCCGCCCCTGTGTTAGCGGAGTTGAAGATTGCTGGAGAAGCCGTCGAAAGCGGTGCCTGGTTCCTGTCGACGGTGCTTCAGCTAATCGGGCTGGTGGCAGGTAGTACACTGATCCTTCTTGGGCTGCGGCGGTCGCGAACTCGAGCGGGTGGTTTGCAACGGGGCTGAGCAGCGTTGTCGGGAAGAGGAGAGAGGGTGGAGCACACAGGGCGTGGTCGGTGCTACGAAGCCGGGCTGCGTATAGACCCGAGAAGAGTCCCACAGGGTTGTTCCACGACGGGAAAATAATAAAAAAAAGAAATATTAAATGCGCAGGAAACCGCGAGGAGCTGCAGGTTGCAACGGAAACCGCGGAAAGCAGCACTAGCAACAGCGGGGAAGAAGGCAAAGCGCGGAAGGCGCCATCTTAATCAGCGGGGAAGAAGGCAAAGCGCGGGAGGCGCCATTTTAGATTTTCAAGATGCCGAAGACTGGCTGTATCACTGCCTTTGATAATACAACAGAGGACTGGACCACGTATGTGGAAAGAGTCGAGGTATATTGCGAGGCAAAAGAAATAGCCGATGAGAAAAAGGCATCGGTATTGCTAAACTTAATGGGCGCTAGAACGTACGGCCTATTGCGGGACCTGATTACTCCAGCCAAACCAAAGGCGAAGAGTTTTAACGAAATTGTTGCTGTCCTACAGGAACACCTAAACCCTGCACTGCTGTTGATAGCAGAAAGATTTAAATTCCACAGGAGAACTCAGCATAAAGATGAGCGCAATGCTGAGTACCCTACGGAACTACGCAAGCTATCAAAGCACTGCCAGTTCGGAGCAGGACTGACAGATACACTACGGGACAAATTTGTCTGTGGACTCCTGAGTGAAGGAACACAGAAGAAGTTACTCTCAGAGAAAGAGCTGACGCTAGATAAGGCTTTCAGCGTGGCAGTATCATACGAAGCAGCAGCCAAGGGAGCTGCGGAAATTCAAAAAAAGCCACAGGAATACGGCACCCACGAAATGACACGGGGATTTGCAAAATGTTATCGCTGCGGCAGAACTAACCATGACCAGAAGGACTGCTGGTCCAAAGACAAAATATGCAAACAATGCGGGAAGATTGGACACATTGCACGAGTTTGCAGGTCTGGGAAGAAGACCAGCGACAACAAAAAGGCTACTAAGGAACCGTACAAGAAAGTACAAAAGATGACGGACAGTAGTTCCGAAGACCAGATGAGCGATAGTGAATCCGGAAACAGGAGACTAAGCTGTCTCAAACTTCACAATGTAATCGCAAAAGAGGATCACCGAACCATTTGGGTCACCCTCACGATAGCAGGGTCCCAAGTTAAAATGGAATTGGACACAGGATCAGCGCTAACCGTCATGAATCGACGAGACTACGAGCGGCTATTTTCACACATACCCTTGAGAGAGACATCCATCGTCTTGACGACGTATACGGGGCAAAAAGTATACCCCAGAGGAAAAATAAGGGTGCCTGTCGAATACAACGGCAAGAAAATACGGAAATTGTATCTCTACATACTGCCAAATGGTGGACCACCGTTATTGGGACGTGAATGGATCAGGAAGATAAGCTTAGATTGGCACTCCATTCATGCAATGACGGTGGACGGTAAAAAAGATGAAGACGTCACTCCTGGACGATTGCCAACAATCTTAGCTAACGCCAAAGAGGTATTTCAACAAGAACTGGGCACTCTTAAAGGCGTAACCGCCTCGATAAAAATAGAAGAGAATGCAATTCCCAAGTTTTTCAAAGCAAGACCGGTACCATATGCAATTCGCCCAGCCGTCGAGGCAGAGCTGGAGAATCTGGAGAAGGCAGGCGTGTTGTCTAAGGTCGACTGGAGCGAGTGGGCGACACCCATCGTTCCTGTCACGAAGAAAACGTTAAGCAATAAGTCTGAGGAGCCAAGGAAGGTTCGCATCTGTGGGGATTTCAAGGTGACGGTGAACCCAGTCCTTCACACAGTACAATATCCTCTTCGAAGGATAGAAGACATCTTCGCCTCACTGTCTGGAGGGAAGCGTTTTACAAAAATTGACCTAGCACAAGCATATTTGCAGATGGAGGTTGAAGAATCCTCTAGGAAGTATCTCACGATAAACACTCACAAAGGTCTTTACCAGTATCATCGATTGGTATTCGGAGTAGCATCGGCTCCGGCGATATGGCAAAGAGCGATGGAACAAGTCCTGCAAGGGATTCCGGGGACTCAGTGTTACTTGGACGACATCCTTGTGAAAGGTGAAGATGACAGTGAACACCTTAACAACCTAGAACAGGTGCTCACTAGACTACGGGAACATGGGCTACGAGCCAACCGCCCCAAGTGCGAGTTTTTTAAGAAACAGATATCGTATTGTGGCCACGTGATTGATGAAGAGGGGTTACATAAGTCCCCTGACAAAATTGAAGCGGTTGTTAAGGCCCCAGCGCCTGAAAATGTGTCGCAACTGAGGTCATTCCTCGGATTGGTGAATTACTATCATAAGTTTTTGCCGAATTTGTCGACAATCCTGCACCCACTGAACGCCCTGCTACGAACGGGAGTAGCATGGAAATGGAGCAATGACTGTAAGCGGGCCTTTCAGAAGAGTAAGGACTTAATCACTTCAAGAGAAGTATTGGCTCACTACAACCCAGCACTGCCGATCAGACTGGCGTGTGATGCGTCTCCCTACGGCATTGGGGCGGTACTGTCACATAAATTCCTTGATGGTTTAGAGAGGCCGATAGCTTTTGCGTTCCGCTCGTTAACTTCTGCCGAGCGTAACTACGCCCAGATTGACAGAGAGGCCCTCAGCCTAGTGTGGGGGGTGAAGAAGTTGAATCACTACCTGCACGGTCAAAAATTTACTCTACTAACCGAACATCAACCTCTTGTCTCCATTTTTAACCCTCAGAAGGGCGTACCAATAATGACAGCGCAACGGCTGCAGAGGTGGTCCCTTTTCCTAGGGGCACACCAATATGACATCGAGTACAAAGGAACTAAAAAGCATGGGAATGCTGATGGATTGTCACGCCTACCGTTGCCGACGGTGGAAGAAGAAGACCTTGCAGTGGATCCAATGGAGTTATTCCACTCGACCATAGTCGAATGTCTCCCTGTGACGAATGCAAACATAGAAAAGGAAACACGGAATGACCCGACACTATCACGGGTCTATGATTTAACGGTGAAGGGATGGCGAGCCACTGCTGCCAGCATTCTCGCCGAGAAGAGAACAGCTGTCAGTGTGCAGAGCAACCTTGATGTGTGGATCCAGAGTAGTAATTCAACCTAAGTTGACGGATAGAGTGCTCAATGAGCTTCATGAGGGTCATCTGGGTGGGGTAAAAATGAAGAACTTAGCCAGAGCGTTTGTGTGGTGGCCGGGAATAGATAGAGAAATCGAAGAGATGACCAAGAGCTGTGCAGGATGCCAGAAGGTCCAAAACGCCCCACCACAAGCTCCTCTACATCCATGGGAGTGGCCCTCATCTCCATGGCAAAGGGTGCACATTGATTTTGCTGGTCCCTTCATGGACTCGATGTTTTTAATTGCAGTGGATGCACATTCAAAGTGGCCAGAGGTAATAAAAATGTCCTCAACCACCACGGAAAAAACTATCACAGTTTTACGAACCATATTCGCCAGGAATGGGCTGCCTGAACAGATTTGCTCTGGCAATGGACCACAGTTTGTGTCTGAAGAGTTCCGGAGGTTCTTAAAGAACAATGGTGTTAAGCATTACACATCTGCCCCATATCATCCAGCCACTAATGGATTGGCCGAGAGGTTTGTTCAAACATTCAAGAAGCCTATCAAGGCAATGTGTAATGAAGATATACCCCTACAACACAAGGTGGACAACTTCTTGTTTGCCTACCGGAATGCGACACATGCGGTTACCGACCAAACTCCAGCCATGATGTTCTTCAATCGAAGACTACGATGCCGCTTGGATTTGGTTAAGCCAAACGTCCGAAGGGATGTGGAGAACAGGCAGTTTCAGAATATGAATGAAAGGCCGACCAGGAGTTTTAAGATAGGTCAACCAGTTTTGGCCCGGGACTACTGCACTGAGAAATGGCAGCCAGGAACGATTTGTACATGGCAAGGACCTCTCATGTATACCGTGGACATTGGAGAGAGCATTGTAAGATGCCATGCTGACCAGATTCTAGAGTCACTGGAAAACGTCAACTCCACACCACGATCTGATACACCTGGCAATGAAATCGACGTACCAATTGCATCTACCGCAGAATCGGTGATATTGGAAGCAGATGAACCAAACAACGACATTGATCCCGACTCAACCTTGCCAGAGGAACCTGATACCCCAAAGAGGCGTTATCCAGACAGAATCAGGAAGCCTCCGCAAAGACTGAACTTATGATTGTTTAAACTTAACCAATGTATCTAGCAACCGTAATTGTGATTGTAATTAGTTATCATTTAGTTGTTAAATGAATGTTATGTACTGTTTATCTAAAAGGGGAGGAATTGTTGTGTATGTACCTTTAAGAGAATAACTGGTCTCAGACTGCAGTACCGGCAGTGACCACCCCTGTATAAAAGGCGCTAGTAAGCCTCTGTAGTTTCAGTTTCCCGATTGACTCCTTTCAGTAAAGACTTGTTTTGTTCAACTCCTGCTGTCCGTGTCTCAATCATACACGGACATAATAGGTTGAGGTGAGGCAGTGGTTGGGCAGATCGATAGCTGCAGAAGTATTGTAGTGAATGGAAGGCCAAAGGCAAGGCATTTGGGAGTTTCAAAATGCAGCCAAATATATACTTCTGCAGTGTAGTTACCGTTGTAATGTAGGGAATCACAGCAGGCAATTTGCACACAGCAAGGTCCCACAAAAGCAATGAGATAAATGACCAGATAATTTGTGTTGCCAATGTTGGTTGAGGGATAAATTACACAGGATTACATAAGATATACGGCACAGAAACAGGCCATTTGGCCCAACCAGTCCATGCCGGCATTTATGCTCCACACAAGCCTCCTCCTGTCTTTCCTCATCTAAATCTATCAGCATAACCCGCTATTCCCTTTTTCCTCATATGCTTGACTAGCCTCCCCTTAAATACATCTATACTATTCGCTTCAACCACTCCCTGTGGTAGTGAGTTCCACATTCTCACCACTCTTTGGGTAAAGAAATTTCTTCTGAATTCCCTATTGGATTTCTTGGTGACTATCTTATATTGATGGCATCTAGTTATGCTCATCCCCACAAATGGAAACATTGGGGTCGATTTTAACTCAGGTGAAGGGGATTGGCGGGTTCCCCGAATTTAGTGATTCCCACACGATTCTAAATGGGTCTGTGAGATTGATGCAATTTTAGCTCAATTGGCCAATTGATTTCCAACGTGTGGGAAGCCTTGGCAATTGAGTATTTCCAGTCAGAAAGTCGCAGATTATGACATCATCATTGCTGCTGCTTCCTCACTTTGGCATCACTCTGCAGGCTTCCAAACTTCACCATTAAGATGGCACAGGAGCCTGCAGGAGCAACAGCCAGCGGAAGGGCCAGATCTGCCCCCAAATTTGATGAGGCTTCACTCCAGGCATTACTGGATGGTGCTAGGGCCCACAGGGAGGTCCTGTTCCCTTCTTCAGGGAGGAAAAGGCCTCCCAGTCAGGCCAAGGCTGTGTGGCTACAGGTGGCAGGTCAAGTCAACTCCTTGGGGCTCACACGAAGAACATGGTTGCAGTGCAGGAAAAGATTCCATGACCTTCTTCACACTGGAAAAGTAAGTACCGTATGAAGTTTCCATCACCCTCAATCTGATCCCCATTGCCTTTCCTCACCAGCACTCAGCTTTAGCAATCTCTTCCTGCACATCCCACTAGACACTCACATCCATGCACCCTTACCCATTCCCTCTCTCTCTATGCTCACATTCACAGAACTATTCCACCATGCAGCCCTCACACTCCCGCTCACTCTGATGCTTTGAACACAACTGACTACACACAGGGAGGGGCCTTGATCTTGCAACCTCACTCCATCTTTGTCTCCTTCTAAGTATCTATGCTATGCAATCTCTGCACTCACTCCTTCATTCTCACTCAACCTCCACTTGTCTCCCTCATTGCAGGAAAAGAGAGCTCACAACAGGAGAGAGCGAGCCAGGACAGGAGGAGGGCCGCCCTCAGTAGCCCAGCTCACCCCCTGGGAGAAAGGCGTCCTGGAGATTGCCGGGGCTGACCGTGATGCAGAAGTTGGGGAAGGACAGACAGGAGCATCTCCGCAAGCTGGTGACAGAATAGTTTTCTCTCTCTCTCATTGGCATTGCATGAGTCGCTGATAATGATTCTGAAGCTACATCATATGGACTTATGATCATCTGCAAAATGCAATTTGCATGTAACCTTGGCATCACATCTCTAACTTTTTCCTTGACTCCCCCACAGGACCATCGGGAGCCCCCGTCCCCACTGTGCAGGAGGAACAGCCTGAGATGCCAGACTCCTCAGAGGAATCTGCAACCTCTGAGGGCGCAGCATCAGCAGAAATAAGCACACCCAGCACCAGCGCAGACACTCACAACTTGGTGGGGCCTTCGGGACATAGAGTAGTGTTGTCACCTGGTGTACCACAGCTCACAAGTGAGCATCAGCAGATTATGGAGACAGGGACAGCAGTGGAGAGTCCTCGTTGGAGGGCGCAAGACTCTGCCAGCTCGGCTCAGCTGCATGTCGACCCTCTGCCTCTGAGTCCATCCGTTAGATCAGAGGTGATGGAACTCCATGCACAGATGCAGGAGTCTCTGGCAGGTTTTGTCTCCAGGGTCGCTGCGAGTGTGGAACGAATGGAGAAGTCCATAGCGAACATGAGCACAGCCTTTGTGGAGTCAGTGGCGCATGAGCGCATCAACACGGAGAGGATGGCTACTTACGTGCAAATGATTGCTGCCTCCATGGTAAGGCTGGCTATCGTAGAGGAGAGGATGGCTACGGTAGAGGAGAGGAGGGCAAAGGTAGAGGAGAGGAGGGATGCGGCCATGGAGGAGGTTAGTCGCCAGGGTATGGAAAACATGGTGAGTGTTCAGAATAGAATGACATCTCTTGAGGAGCGATGGGCATCTATTGAACAGAGAAACCAGACCTTCATGGAAGTCCTTCTGAGTAGGACTGCCATTGCAGATACGGGTCCCCATGGGCCCCCTGATGTGCAGCAAGCTGCTCTTAAGCCACTTGCAGGCACTGAGGGGAACCTGACCCATGAGAGGGAGGTTGGTGGCAGACCTCAAGGAAGTGGGGGCTCCTCTCCAAGCGCTCACACTTCCATGCCACTGCAGAGCCCTCGGTCAGAGCCCCACCGGAGTCCACACCCAACGGAGATAGACGTCTCAACTCCTGCACAGCCACAGGAGCAGCAGACTGCTGGCGAGCCCTCACATGCTCGCCACCCCAGAGGACGCCTGCCAAAGGTGGCGAGACAGGAGCAGCAGGAAAGTGAGCAAGAGGCCTCCACATCTGCTGAAGCCACAGGGAAACCACTACGTAGGAGCACGCGTAAGAGGAAAATAAAGCACAGTCACAAGGGTAGTCACTTGGGTGAAATGCTGTGTATTTTGTAAAAATGCCATCAGTTGTTTGTTTTTCATAAAAATTCTGATGGCAACTGCTGCAGTTCTGGCGTGTGTCATTTCGCGAATGGGGCTTTCACATTGAGGGCTTAGGATTACTTGCAGTTGTCAGGATGCTGGTCAAATAGCTCGGAATCTGCAGGGTTTGGCCATTGTCAATGCTCAGGTAAGAAGCTGCGAGGCAAAAGAGTTTGATTTACTAGGCTGAGCAAATCTGGCGAGGATGAGTGAGTTCCTTGCATCCCGGGCAGCAATGTTCTCGCGTAATGCTGCCGCTGGTTGATGGGCCTCTGCAGGATGCTCGTTCTCGCCCTCCTCCTCCCCCTCCTCCTCCTCATCATCATCATCTGAGGAGGGTATGTGAGGAGCCACTTGGTCCTCAGAAATCTGCAAGCCACGACGCTGTGCCATGTTGTGGAGTGCACCTGTTGTATCTATGCTTTAATACGTTCAATCAAGCATGTAGATATGTCAAATTAAATCAGAGTCAGGCAGACAGGTTTCTAACTGTGATCTTTACTTTATTGGTAAAATGGCTGATTGCAGCTTTCCTGGGTAATTCCCATAATGCATTGCACATTACATTACCGTATTTACTGGTGTTAAACTCGCACATTACATTACCATATTGACTGGTGTCAAATTCGCACATTACATTACCGTATTGACTGGTGTCAAACTCACAATCAATACACGACATCCCCCTTTCCCTTGGAAACAAACTTGCAATTTACAAACAGTTGCTTACAATAACACTGCATAACTTATTTGATTTATAAACTTTTTACAAACTTGTGTCTTACCACACAACTAAATAATTCCCAGGTTTAAACATGTAACATCACCCATGCAGTTCTCGCACAGTTTATGTTGTGACATAATCAGACAGTCTTTGGGGTTTTCTTTTAACCCTTTGAGGTCTGGCTATATTGGGTATGTCTGACATGTTGGTGTCAGTGGGTATTGCCTGTGTCACAGTGGTATGTGTGTCAGGGTCTACTATACTGTCCTCAGTCCCTTGTGTTTCCTGCTGCTCATGGAGTGTCTCCTTTGGTCCATTGGTTCTGTATTTCTTCACAAACGTAGTGTTTCTCGAGTAGCGTGCTCCTTCTGGAGATTCCACTACTACTTGACTCCCTGTTTTACTCAAAACTTCGTGCGGTGTGGCATTAAAAGGAGTGGTGAACTTGTCCACTTTGTCCTGCCGTACCAGCACCATGTCGCCAACTTCCACCTCTGAGTATTGTGTTCTCCGCTGTTCATCTGCGTACAGTTTGGACTTGCCTTTTTGTTCTGCATCCCGGTCACGTACTTCCATGTCTGCGCGCGACTCTGTGATGTCTGGCAGCTTTCCTCTCATTTTCCGTTTAAAGAGCAGCTCTGCCGAGCTCTTTCCTGTTGTGGCATGGTCAATGCTCCTGTACACAGTCACATATTTTCTAAGTTCACTTTTCCAATCTAGTCCTTCTGACTGAGCAATTCTGATTCTCTTCATCAGCGATGCATTCTGGCGCTCGACTTCTCTGTTAGCCTGAGCCCATTTTGCTGTCATTTTCAGGTGTTTGATCCCGTTGTTTTCACAATATTCTTTGAATAATTCAGATCTGAATTGGGGACCATTATCAGATTTGCAGGTGATTGGCAAGCCATGACGGCTGAAGATTGACTCTAAACTATCAATAACCTTCTCTGTTGTTGTGGAGGTCATGATGTCGTATTCATAGTAGTGACTACAATAATCAACTACCACAAGAATGGAGTGGTTGGATAGCAAGGGTCCCAGTAAGTCTATAGCTACATCCTGCCAGGGGCCCTCCGGTAATGGTGTTGGTCTCAACGGTTCAGGTGGGTCGGGTCTGGCTACTATCTGACAGCCGTGGCACGCTTTACAGTGTTTTTCAGCTGCCTTGTCCATGCCAGGACACCAAACCTTGGTTCTGAGATGTTGCTTTGTTCCAACTATTCCCGTGTCCTTCATGTGCTAACACCAGGGCTCGTGCGTGTAACACTGTGGGTAGCACAATGCGTGTTCCCCGAAGAACTAGGTACTCCACTATGCACAGCTCGTTTGCAATTGCTGCATAAGCTTTACAGTTCTCAAAATGTCCGTTTGTGATTGCCTTCCGTACCTCAATCAGCTCTGGGTCGGTAGCAGAGGCTTCCTCCACCTCTCTAGTAGTGAGTGCTTTTGGTGTCGCACTCACAGCTACAAATCTCATGTATTCATCTGAGCCATGAGAATGTCTCTCCTGTTTTGCTGTCTCCCCCAGCAATTGTGACAGTGGGTCTGCAATGTTTTGCTTGCCTGGAATGTGTATCACCTTAAAATCGTACGGCTGTAATCTAAGTACCCATCTCTCTATACGGGCACAGGGTTTAGAGTATATCACTTGTAATGGCTTATGGTCAGTTACCAAGTTAAATTTTCAGCCATACACATATGCATGCAGCCTCTCACAAGCCCATACAAGAGCTAAGGCCTCTCTCTCTGTTTGAGAGTATTTCCTCTCACAGTCTGTTAGACTACGACTTACATAGCATATTGGCACCTCTTGTCCCTGTTGGTCCTGAACTAGTACTGCGCCTAAACCTACAGGACTGGCATCTGCTATCACCTTGGTTGGTGCGTCCTTATCAAAATATGCTAAAGTGCCGGCTCTGGCCAACTCTTCCTTGAGTGCACTGAATGACTGTCTCTGTTGTGATCCAAATTTAAATGGTGTGTCTTTTCTCGTCAGGCGTCGCAGTGGCTCTGATAGTGTTGCAAACTGCGGGATGAATCTGCTACTGTACCCAACGAGTCCCAAGAAACTCCTCACCTCTGCAGCATTCTCTGGTTCCCGAGCTTCTGCCACTGCTCGCACTCTCTCTGCTGTTGGTCCAATGCCCTTTTCAGACAACAGGATTCCCATGAAAATCAATCGGTCCATGTTGAATTGGCACTTCTCTGAGTTTAGTGTCAGTCCACTTTCCATTAGTCTGGTCATGACAGCGTGCAGGCGTCTGTCGTGCGTTTCCTGGTCGTGTGCATGCACGATAATGTCGTCTGAGATGTTTTCAACACCCTCTATTCCAGCTAAGGCATTAGCTATCTCGTGCTGATATTGCTCACTAGCTGAAGATACACCAAATATCAGCCTCTTGTACCTGTATACTCCGTTATGTACTGCAAACATTGTGATTTCTCGTTACTCAGGGGTCAGTTCTAGCTGGTGATAACCCCATTTCAGGTCTAACTTACTAAACACCGTCGAGCCGTTCATACCTTGGAGTATCTCATCAACGGTGGGGATTGGATATCGTTCCCTCACTATTGCCTGGTTTGCTCGTCTCATGTCTAGGCATAACCTTACATCCTTATCCGCTTTTGGTACAATAACCACAGGATTTACCCGTGGGGTGGGACCAGTTACAGGTTCGATAATGTCCATGTCCCTCAATTGTTTTATTTTGGCTTCTACTGCCCCCCTTAAGTTGAATGGTATACGCCTGAGTGGCTGGGCCACAGGCTTCACTTGTGGGTCGAGATACAAACTGATCTGTTTTGTGTTCAGCCTTCCTACTCCCTGGAACACCTTTGGATACCGCTGTTCTAGTAGCTGTCTTACATCTACCACAGCTGAGACATCTGCGCCTATTTTGAAAACTCCCAGTTTCATGGCTGTCTCCCTTCCTAGCAATGGCTCTCCATGGCCTTTAACCACAATGAACTCCGCCTGCTCAGTTCTCTTACCTATTGTAATCCCACATGTGAATACGCCTTTAACTGACAGTGGTTGGCTAGAAGCATAAGAGAATAACTTTTTCTCTGTCTTAGGGACATGTGACTGACACTTAATGTGTTCTGACTTTAATCCTTCCCATGTATTCTCATCTATCACATTATTAGTTGCACCCGAATCAATTAACATTCTCAGGTTTACTCCCCCCACACAAACGGTAAGTCTCTCTGTCACATTATTTCCAGTAACAGCCAATGCAAAGTCATTTTGTTCCTCTACATTGTTCACACTGCGTTTCTTTGTACCCTTTGTGCAGCATACTTTGGAGAAATGATCCTTTCCCTTGCACTTATGACACGTTTGTTCGCGTGCTGGGCATTTCGGATCTCTGCCCATGTGGTCTGTGTGTCCACATCTGTAACATTTCCTTTCGTTCCTATCGCCATTTCCCTTTGGTTTCTCTGTCGCGCTTTTCACATAATACCCTCTTTTCTGTGTAACACGACGAACAGTATCTGTCTCCGCCTTCTCTGTACATGACATGGCTGACATCTGCTCCTCGACGTTTTCACATTGTGAGGCCACTTGTAATGTGCGGGCGAGCGTTAGACCATGCTCTTCCTCTAGCAATTTCCTCCGCACATAGGCTGACGTGCACCTACTCAGGATAGCGTCTCTTATTTGATTATCCGCATCCCCCCCAAAGGCACAGTCTTTAGCAGCCTGCCGCAAGCGAGTAGCAAATTGTTGCACAGTCTCACCTGCCTTCTGGGACAACTTATGAAAAGTCTGTCTAGCAAATGCTGCGTTGACCTGGGGCACGAAGTAGTGATTCAAAGCACTAACCGCCGCCATGTAGTCTGCTGGCTCTCCTGTGTCCGGTAGAGTCGAAAAGATATCCTGGACATCTGGTCCTGCTAGGTGTAGAAGTAGAGCTCTTCTCCTCTGCTTTGTGGCAGCTGTAGAGGTATCGTCGATAATGAGTCCTTTGCCGTCGGCATAAAACTCAAAAGACGTTAACCACCTCGCCCATCTTGGACCCAACGTGGCTGGCTCAGCGAAGCAAGCAAAATTTTGAATGCTGGTCTTCTCCATCCTAGTTAACTAAAACCTGGGCAACTACTTATCTAAAATGATTCTTTTCGTTATCCTCGTCGCCAATGTTATATCTATGCTTTAATACGTTCAATCAAGCATGCAGATACGTCGAATTAAATCAGAGTCAGGCAGACAGGTTTCTAACTGTGATCTTTACTTTATTGGTAAAATGGCTGACTGCAGCTTTCCCGGGTAATTCCCATAATGCATTGCACATTACATTACCGTATTTACTGGTGTTAAACTCGCACATTACATTACCGTATTGACTGGTGTCAAACTCGCAATCAATACACGACACCGCCTGTTGCAGGTGGGACTGATTCAGGTCCATCAGGCACACCTAGGTTAAAATGGCGTGGAGGCGGGAACCAGGCGGGGGGGTCCCGCCCCCCAGGTTTGGCAATTTTAACCCCCCACATGCCTAAAAGCCCGCCTGTCGGCTGCATTAAAATCGAGCCCATTCTCTCTGTATCCATTCCATCAAACTTTTTCATAACTTTAAAGACCTCTATTAGGTCACCCCTCAGTCTTCTTTTTTCTAGAGAAACGAGACCCAGCCTGTCCATCCTTTCCTGATATGTATACCCTCGTATTTCTGGTATCATCCTTGTCAATCTTCTCTGCACCCTCTCCAGTGCCTCTATATCCTTTTTATAATATGGCGACCAGAACTGTATGCAGTACTCTAAGCGTGGTCTAACCAAGGTTTGATACAGGTTTAGCATAACTTCCCTACTTTTCAATTCGATCCCGCCTCTAGAAATAAACCCTAGTGCTTGGTTTGCTTTTTTTATGGCCTTGCTAACCTGTGTCGCAACTTTTAGTGATTTGTGTATTTCTACTTTGAGATCCCTTTGTTCCTCTACCCCACCCAGACTCGCACCCTCCAAGTGATAAGTGACCTCCCCATTCTTCCTACCAAATGTAATACCTCACATTTATCTGTGTTGAATTCATTTGCCAATTATATGCCCATTCTGCAAGTTTATTAATGTCCTCTTGTAATTTGTTGCAATTCTCCTCAGTATTGACTATTCCCCCCCAATTTGGAATCATCCGCAAATTTAGAAATTATGTTTTTGATTCCTATGTCTAAATCATGAAGATAAATTGTGAACAGTGGTCCCAGCACTGATCCCTGTGGGACCTCATTTTCCACCTTTTGCAACTCTGAATCCCCCCTACTCTCTGCTCTCTGTCTTGTAGCCAGCTAGCTATCCATTGTGTTTTTGATTCTTAAGTCTAAATCGTTAATGTAAATTATGAACAGCAGTGGTCCCAGCACTGATCCTTGTAGAACATTCAACAATTTCAGATCATAAGCTCGGCCCCCATTTCATTTTTTCTTGTAATTTTTCCACTCCTTTCCCCCCCCCCACCCCTTTCCTTTTGTTTCTCTCACACCTGGCAGCTATCTTTTGCCCTGCCAGTACACTTTACACCTAATCTCAGCCTATTACCATCTCGTCTAGCTTCCAATCTCTTTTACTTCTTTTGTTTCTTTTATTCTTTTGTCCGATCGCAGCCCTGCCTTCGATCTAGTTTCTTTTATTTCCAGTTTTGAAGAAGGGTTCGACCCGAAACGTCAACTCAAATTTCTCTCCATGGATGTTGCCTGACCTGCTGAGTTTTCCCAGCATTTTCTGTTGTTATTTCGGATTTCCAACATCTGCAGTATTTTGCTACTATACCACTACCCACCTTCTGCCACTGTGAATAGCTATCCTTTACTCCTACTCTCTGCTTTCTGTCCTGAAGCCAGCCAGCAATCCATTCTGCTACTTGTCCCCTGACTCCTTGTTCATCAGTCTGTTATGGGGTACCTTATCGAAGGCCTTTTGAAAATCCAGATAAATTACATCTACTGCATTAGCATTGTCTACTCTCTCTGTTGCCTCTTCAAAAAATTCAATAAGGTTGGTCAAGCAAGACTTTCCCTTTTGAAATCCATGCTTACTATTCATTGTTATATTTCTGATTTCTAGATGTTCTTCTATTTTCTCCTTTAGTAGGGATTCCATTATTTTTCCTACCACCGATGTTAAGCTGACTGGTCTATAATTCCCTGGACATGTTCTATCCCCCTTCTTAAATATCGGTATTATGTTAGCTATCCGCCAGTCCTCTGGCACTATACCTTTTTCTAATGAATTATTAAATATGCGTAGTAATGCCTCTGCTATCTCTTCCCTAGATTCTTTTAAAATGCGTGGAAGCAATCCATCCAGACCAGGGGTTTTATCCTCTTTGAGTTTGATTAATTTATTTAATATATCCCCTTTTTTATTTTAAATGTACTTATCTCTTTACTAACCTCATCATCCAATGCTATGTCCACCTGTTCTATCTCCCTGGTAAACACTGAAGCAAAATAATTATTTAATAACTCTGCCATCTCTCTATCATTACTGTGGTATTATCCTGACTATCCCTTAATGGCCATATTCCCATCCCAACCTTCCTTTTTTTATTGATGTGCCAATAAAATATTTTATTATTTTGTTTTATGTTCCTTGATAACTTAATTTCATAGTTCCTCTTTGCCTCCTTAATTGTTTTTTTGACTTCTCTCCTAATCTTTTCGTATTCTCTCTTATCATGCACTCCCCTGCTGTCTATGTACATAATGTATGCCTCTTTCCTTACCCTCAATTTTTTGCTTATGGCTTTATTCATCCATGGAGTCTCATTATTGTTTAGTTTCTTCTTTCCTTTTGGCGGAATATATTTTTCATGCACTCTGTTGAACACCATTTTACATGTTTCCCACTGGTGTTCCACATCGTTGTTTGCCAATATTGTTGCCTATTTTTTTTCCTAAGTTCTATTCTCAGCCCCTCAATATCAGCTTTTCTCCAATCTATTAACCTGGTTTTCATCATACTTATATCCTTCTCAGTTATCATCTTAAAGCGTATTATATTATGGTCACTATTGCCTATATGTTCCACTACCTTTACTTCTCTTATCTGCTCTGGTTCATTCCCCATTACTAGATCCATTAGCAAATCCTCCCTTGTTGGGCTTTTTACATATTGGGTTAGAAAGGAGTCCTGTACACATTGTAGGAACTGCATTCCCTTATCCTCTTTACCTACCTCTTCTGTCCAATTAATATCAGGGTAGTTGAAATCCCCCATGATTATTATTCTATGTTCTTTACTCATTTCCCGAATTTGACTGCATATTTTTTTCCTCCACCTCCCTTCCACTATTAGGTGGTCTGTAGACTATGCCTATTAGTGTGATTGATCCTTTATTATCTTTTATCACTATCCATATGGATTCTATTTTTGTCTTGCTGATATCTGCGTCACTTTTTTCTACTGTCATTGTTATCCCTAATAAGTACAGATACTCCGCCTCCCCTTATTCCCTCCCTATCATTTCTAAATATGTTATACCCTACAATGTTTAATTCCCAGTCCTGATTTTTCTGTAGCCATGTCTCAGTAATCCCTACTATATCTGGTTCCTCGCAACGTATGATTGCCTCCAGCTCCCCTGTTTTATTGTTGGCTAGGATACCTGGACAACTCCCCTACTCTTCTTTGAATAGTACCATGAGATCTTTTACATCAACAAGAGAGCAAGCAGGACCTCAGTTTAATGTTTCATTTGAAAGATGGCACCTCCGACAAAGCAGAAATCTCTCAGTGCTACAATGATGTGTCAGCCTAGATTATGTGCTCAAGTCTCTGGAGTGGAGCCTGAACCCATGACCTTCTGACTCAGAGGCGAGAGTGCTACCATGGAGCCACGGCATGCAGCCTATGATTTTCCATCCATACACTGGCTGCACACATCAATTTCCTGAGATGTGCTCCCTGCAAGTGCCATGCCCCACTGGGAGTGGCAGATCTGTAATCATCCCTCTCTAGGTCAGATGGAAAGCAGCTCCATTTCATTAAGGGGTATCTTCTATTGCTCAAAGAAGAAATTTCTAATTCAATTTCTCAAACTACCTGTTCTTACGGTGCCATTGCTAAATGAGTCCAAATTATGCTTAATTTGAGGGAATTAATTACTGGGGCTTGGTTTGTACGGTAAAATTAATTTCACTTGGGATGCTTAACTGGCTTCAAAGAGAGGACTCAAACCAGATGGCAGAGGTAGATGCCTAGAGATAATACACAGTTGGAATACCAATTTTGTTCCAAGTTTATTCAAGTGTGAGTTATAACAGCCTTCCTTCATAAGTGAAATAAAACAATTATCTCACTGATTAACAGTACAAGTAGTATATGCTACAGCTGAAATATTGGATGCAAAAATCATCTTTTAATGTATTAAAAAAATCAGATTTTGGTCTGCTGTGGTTGAGTAAATTATTCAAGGTGACTTTAGGAAGTTACAAAAAAAAGTTTGACATGAAAATGGTTACTACGGTATGAAAAAATATTTTCATTATAGTTGCAGCCTTGTGGATTCCCGTAACATTACACATGTAGATTCCAAAATAATACGAAGAAAACATTTTACATTTCTGTATGTACTTATAGTATGTATAGCTTCAGAAAATTACAGAACAACAGTTCAAAAAGATGTATGCACTTAGAAAGTCTCAGTATTCAAAGAATCAAAAATTATTAATTTATCATTCCAGTACTTGTTGGTTCCCACCCTGTTGTGGGTGGGGGCAGTCCTATAAGCAAGGCATGATGTTTATAATCACTACCACAGGGCCTTTCGACCTACTCCCCTACATGGGACAATCATAAGATATTTCCCTCAATGGCATCTCAGGGTTTTCATCATTAGCATGAGTTGGATGTTTCATGTATGTCCTGTCCAGATCCTTCACTCTTTATCGCATAACTTTCACTGAAAGATATCTTTTGTTACATCCAAGTCCATCAATTTACTACTTATGCTGGAGACTGCCAGAAGGGTTTCTAGCAACATATCGACTTGAATAATTTTGGTTTCTGAAGATAAACTGTTTTTACAGATCTACCCTATTTTACTTTCTATAGATCCAGTGAGCTTATTTCACTTTTAAGAGATACAGGAACTGATTTTTATGTCATTTGATGCAAAGACCGAAGGCTATACATGCCAGGTCATTTCCAGAATTTCTACATACAATCATCTCAATTGAATTGCCTGCCCTTCTCGAAGCAGAATTCCTCACATGCTGGGCAGGATGTGAGATCAGCACACATTTCAGATATTTATAGACTTGTCCATGGGTTAGAGAGTACTGGGCTATGATTTTGAACAAAGGTAAGGGGATCACAGATCTTACTGTTCAGCTCAAGCCACTTGTGCTGGGGACACAATGAAAATCCCTTTGGATTCTAATATGAATTCATCCTGTTTGCTGTGCATTTATAGACCTCAGCCTCTTGGTTTTAGATTGTTCTCAGTATTGCACATCAGTCAAGAAAATTTGAAAAACAGCCCAATCAGCAAAGGTATGGCAGCTTTCTTTCACTATGTCCCAAGAGGGCATCCTGTTTTGGTGCAGCTATGGGTTCGCTTTGATAAAGGTGTGGGTTTCCCCTGATTTTTGTATGCCACATTCCTTCCAATCATTGTGTTCCTTCAACAACAACTTGCATATATATAGTACCTGTAACATAGCAAAATATTCCAAGTTGCTTCATAGGAGCATCATCAGATAAAAATTGACACCGAGGCAAAGGAGGAGATATTAGGATGGGTGAGTAAAATCTTGGTCAAAGAGGTAAGTTTTAAGGAGCGTCTTAAAGGTGGAAAGGTGGAGAAGTTTAGGGAGGGAAGTCCAGAGCTTAGGACTTTGACAAGCTGATGGCACGGCTGCTAATGGTGGAACAAAGGAGGTAAGGGATGCACAAGAGGCCAGAGTTGGAGGAATGCAGAGTTCTCGGAGGGTTGTAGGGCTGGAGGAGGTTGCAGAGTTAGGGACGGGCGTGGCCATGGAGGGATTTCAGCATGAGTATACAAATTTTAAAATCAAGGTGTTTGTGGACTGGAAACCAATGTAGGTCAATGAACACAGGGATAGTGCAAGTTTGAATACTGGAAGCAGAGTTTTTGGATTGTCTCAAGTTTACATAGGATACAGAGCACAAAAACAGGCCTTTCGGCCCAACCAGTCCATGTCGGCATTTATACTCCATGCGAGCCTTCTCCCGTCTTTCCTCATTTAACTCTGCATAACTCTCTATTCACTTCTCTGTCATATGCTCATCTAACTGCCCTTGAAATGCATCTATACTATTTGCTTCAGTCATTCCCTGTGGTAGCGAGTTCCACATTCTCTGAACTTTCTGGGTAAAGAGGTTTCTTCTGAATTCCCTATTTGATTTCTAGGTGACTATCTTATATTGATGGACTCTAGTTATGCTCTTCCCCACAAGTGGAAACACTCTCTCTGTATCTACTCTATCAAAACCTTTCATAATTTTAAAAACCGCTATCAGGTCACCTCTTAGCCTTCTCGAGACCCAGCCTGTTCATCCTTTCCTGAGAGGTATAACCTCACATTCTGGTATCATCCTTGTCAATCTTCTCTGCACCCTCTCCAGTGCCTCTATATCCTCTTTCTATTATGGCAACCAGAATTGTACGCAGTACTGCAAGTGTGGTCTAACCAAGTTCAATACAAGTTTAGCATAACTTCACTAATTTTCAATTCTATCCCTCTAGAAATAAACCCTAGTGGTTTGCTTTCTTTATGGCCTTGTTAACATGTGTCGCTACTTTTAGTGATTTGTGCATTTGTACTCCGAGATCCCTTTGCTCCTCTACCCCACCTAGACTCGCACCCTCCAAGTAATAAGTGATCTCCCTATTCTTCCTACCAAAATGTAATACCTCACATTTATCTGCGTTGAAATTCATTTGCCAATTATATGTCCATTCTGCAAGTTTATTAATGTCCTCCTGTAATTTGTTGCAATTCTCCTCGGTATTGACTATTCCCCCCAATTTGGTGTCATCCACAAATTTCGAAATTGTGTTTATGATACCCAAGTCTAAATCATTAATATAAATTGTGAACAGTGGTCCCAGCACTGATCCCTGTGGGACCCCACTTTCCACCTTCTGCCACTCTGAATAGCTACCCCTACTCTCTGCTTTCTGTTTTGTAGCCAGCTAGCTATCCATTCTGTTACTTGTCCCCTGACTCTATGACCTTAGACCAGGCAGAATTTAGGGAGCTAGGAAAGAGATTAAGAAGCAGGAGCTCAAAGGTAGGAATCTCCGGATTACTCCCGGTGCCACGCGCTAGTGAGTACAGAAATAGGAGGATAGAGCAGATAAATGCATGTCTGGAGATATGGTGCAGGAGGGAGGGCTTTAGATTCCTGAAGCAATGGGACCGGTTCTGGGAGAGGTGGGACCTGTACAAGCCGGACGGGTTGCACCTTAAGAGGGCCGGGACCAATATCCTCGCGAGGAGGTTAGCTTGTGCTGTTGGGGAGGGTTTAAACTAGCTTGGCAGGGGGATGGGAACTTGAGCGTAGATTCAGAAGGGAGCAAAGCTGGAAATGGAAGGCAGTAAATTAGCAAGTGAGTTTGGAAGGCAGAGGAAACAAAGGCTAGACAATAGCCAACAAAGGGGTTTGGCAGTGCTTAATGGTATATACTTCAATGCAAGGAGTCGAATGAATAAGGCAGATGAGCTGAGGGCACAGATAGACATGTGGAAGTATGATATCATAGCTATTACTGAAACATGGCTTGAAAAAAGTGCAGGAATGGCAGCTCAACATTCCTGGTTACAGGGTTTTCAGGCGAGATAGGGAGGGGGATAAAACAGGAGGTGGGGTTGCAATATTGGTTTAAAAAAACAATTATAGCTGTGAGGAGGGATGATATGTTAGAAGGATCATCAAATGAGGCCATATGGGTTGAACTGAAGAACAAAAATGGGGCAATTACACTGCTGGGAGTGTAATATAGACCCCCAAATAGTCAGAGGGAGATAGAAGAGCAAATATGTAGGCAAATTTCTGAGAAGTGCAAAAACAATAGGGGAGTAATAGTAGGGGATTTCAACTACCCTAACGTTAACTGGGATAGAATCAGTGTAAAAGGTATATAAGTCACAGAATCTTAAAATGCATTCAGGAGAACTTTCTTAGCCAGTACGTAGCAAGCCCAACAAGAGAGGGGGTGGTTCTGGACTTAATTTTAGGGAATGAAACTGGGAAGGTGGAAGGGGTACCAGTGGGAGAGCATTTTGGTGATAGTGATCATAATTCAGTTAGATTTAGCGTAGTTATGGAAAAGGACAAAGATAAATCAGGAGTCGTCATGTCGTGTCGTGACACCACACCTTCCCTCGCTACTGTTCCACACAGGTTTTAGCTCAAGATCTAAAGTTCCTCAGATCTTTAGGTCTGCACGGATCTGGTAGTAGAGGGCATTCAAGGAGATGCTCCATTGTTTGAGATGCCTTTCCGCAGTCACAGTCGGTACAGTAGTATCAGTTTGGCTGTATCCCCACTTCTGCATGAGAGCTCTGCAACGGCCGACACCAGTCCTGAGGCGATTGAGGCACAGCCAAGTAGGACAAGTATCACTGGCTCCTGTTGGAAGCGATACCTCTGGATCAAAGGAGTAAAAGTTCTCGATTAGGGAAAGGCCAATTTTATTAAGCCGAGATGTGATTTAGCAAAAATGGACTGGAAACAGCTACTTGAAGGTAAATCAGTGTCAGAGCAGTGGGAGGCATTCAAGGAGGAGATAGTGAGGGTTCAGAGGGTTCAGAGCAAATATGTTCCCATAAAGAAAAAGGGTGGGACACCCAAATCTAGAGCCCCCTGGATGTCATGGGGCATACAGGGTAGGATAAGGCAGAGGAGTATACAAAGTGCAGGGGTGAAATTAAAATGGAAATTAGGAAAGCAAAGAGGGCAGGAAAAAATATTGGCAAGTAAAATCAAGGAAAACCCTAAGATGTTTTATAAATACGTAAAGAGCAAGAGGATAACTAAAGAGTAGGGCCTATTAGAAACCAAAAAGGAAGCTTGTGTGTGGAGGTGGAAGACATGGGTATGGTGCTTAATGAATTCTTTGCGTCTGTCTTCACAAAAGAGAGGGATGATGCAGACATTGTAGTTAAAGAGGAGTGTGAAATATTAGATGAAATAAACATAGTGAGAGAGGAAGTATTAAGGAGTTTAGCTTCTTGGGAAGTAGATAAAATCGCCAGGCCCGG
This sequence comes from Somniosus microcephalus, assembly GCF_052327205.1. Classification (NCBI taxonomy): domain Eukaryota; kingdom Metazoa; phylum Chordata; class Chondrichthyes; order Squaliformes; family Somniosidae; genus Somniosus; species Somniosus microcephalus. The sequence goes on along the minus strand of NC_140996.1, from coordinate 135,408,637 downwards.
ATGAAATGTATCCCAGGCTGTTAAGAGAAGCAAAGGAGGAAATAGCAGAGGCTCTGACCATCATTTTTCAAATCTCTAGCTACAGGTGTGGTGCCGGAGGAATGGAGGACTGCTAACGTTGTTTAAAAAGGGAGAAAGGGATAGACCAAGTAATTACAGGCCAGTCAGCCTAACTTCAGTGGGGGGCAAATTGTTGGAAAAAATTCTGAGGGACAGTATTAATCGTCATTTAGAAAGGCACGGATTAATCAAGGACAGTCAGCATGGATTAGTTAAGGGAAGGTCATGTCTGACTAACTTGATTGAATTTTTTGAGGAGGTAACAAGGAGGGTCGATGAGGGTAGTGCGTTGGATGTAGTCTACATGGATTTTAGTAAGGCTCTTGGCAAGGTCCTACATGGCAGACTGGTCAGAAAAGTAAAAGCCCATGGGATCCAAGGGAAAGTGGCAAGTTGGATCCAAAATTGGCTCAGTGGCAGGAAGCAAAGTTCGACAGATGTTTTTGTGACTGGAAAGCTGTTTCCAGTGGGGTTCTGCAGGGCTCAGTCCCTTACTTTTTGTGGTATATATCAATGATTTAGACTTCACAAAAATTGGCTGTGTGATTGATAGTGAGGAAGAAAGCTGTAGACTGCAGGAAAATATCAATGATCTAGTCAGGTGGGCAGAAAAGTGGCAAATGGAATTCAATCCGGAGAAGTGTAAAGCAATGCATTTGGGGAGGGCTAACAAGGCAAGGGAACACACAATAAATGGTAGGATACTAAGAAGTGTAGAAGAACAGAGGGACCTTGGAGTGCATGTCCACAAATCCCTGAAGGTAGCAGGACAGGTAGATAAGGTGGTTAAGAAGCCATACGGATACTTTCCTTTATTAGTTGAGGCATAGAATCTAACAGCAGGGAGGTTACGCTTGAACTGTATCAAACACTAGTTAGGCCACAGCAAGAATACTGTGTACAGTTCTGGTGACATTACAGGAAAGATGTGATTGCACTAGAGAGGGTACAGAGGAGATTTATGAGGATGTTGCCAGGACTGGGAGAATTTTAGCTATGAGAAAAGATTGGATGGGCTGGGGTTGTTTTCTTTGGAACAGAGGAGGCTGAGGGGAGACTTGATTGAGGTGTATAAAATTATGAGTGGCCTAGATAGAGTGGATAGGAAGGACCTAGCTCTCCTAGCAGAGAGGTCCATAACCAGGGGCATAAATTTAAAGTAATTGGTTGAAGGATTAGAGGGGAGTTGAGGAGAACTTTTCTCACACGAAGGGTGGTGGAGGTCTGAAATGGTTGTAGAGGCAGAAACATTTATCACATTTAAAAAGTACTTGGCTATGCACTTGAAGTGCCGTAACCTACAAGGCTACGGACCAAGAGCAGGAAAGTGGGATTAGGAAGGATAGCTTTATCGGTCAGCACAGACACGATGGGTCGAATGGCCTCCTTCTGTGCCGTAAATTTCTATGATTCTATCAACACGGAGGCAGTGCAGGGATCGAGACAAGTGGTGGTGAGGTAGAGCTAGGTGTTGTCAATATACATGTAGAACCTGACTTCGGATGATGTCACCGAGGGGCAACGTGTATGCTGGAAATAAGAGGGAAGCCAAGGTTAGATGTTGGGGGACTCCAGAGGTAATGATGCGGGCAAAGGAAGGGAAGTCATTGCAGGAGATTCCCTGACTATGACTGGATAGGTAAGAGTGGCACCAAGCGAAGGCAGTCTCACTTGCTTGACAACCGAGGAAAGGCATTGGAGAAGAATGGTGTGGTCAAGGCTGCAGATAAGAGGAGAAGGATGAGATATTGTTCTTTTTCTTTAGGTATCCTTTATAATACTGCTCAGCCTGTCAGTGAAAGTAGTCTATGGACAAAGGTTACAAGCATCTATACAGGTCAAGAACGAGAAATTCCGAGGCTCAATTTTTAATCCGACAGGTGACAATCCGTTTGTTCTTGTGTGTAATATCACCGGTAAACATCTTCCAATGAGCATAGTTGTTCTGTTCTTTAAGAAAGGAGTGAAAGGGAAGTTGGTTAGGAACATTGATCGGCAAGCCATTGGCAAGGTGGGGATGCCTTACGAGGATATACTGATCTGCAGAGGCAACTATGAATTTCAGAACTGTTTGAGAACTCTGAACTTTCTTTTTTTTGGCACCATCAGGAGGTTAGGCATTGGTGCCAACATAAGCATGAGCCTGCATGTAGGGAATGTGGACTTGATTTAAAAACTAAATGCCGTGAGAACCCACCTCTGAATGGAAAATTGTGTAAAAACTACAAAGTCTACAATGACCCCTTATTTTTTAAGGACCAGTGATTGGACTTGTTACTTGGACACATGGGGCAAGAAATTCGGTGCGTTACGCCTCTTGTTCCCCAGGGGGAGCTAACGGGGCGCAAACGATTTTTCGCCCGGATGCAGCGCCGCTAACAACACCCACTAAATTCAGCAGGAATTTAGCAGCAGTGGTAACCGGTAGCACCCCACTCCGCTGTGCAGGCGATGACGACGTCATCACTGTGTGCAGCGCCCTGTTTTCGTCCCACTTACAAAATTGGCCCACGTCTCCTGAATCTGCGCCAGGCGATGACAGCGACCGATTGAGGGGACGGGAATGGAGCGGCAGGAGGCTTGCGGGGCGCTAACTAAAGGGGATGTGATGGGCAGGGGGAAAAAAATCATCCGACTTACTTGAGGGGAAGAGCCTTTCCATGCGGTAGCGCTATGTGGCCCAGTGCATAGCGCTACATAATGCACCGCCCCGATATTTAGGCTTACTGCTTTAAGAAGAAAGTGGCGTGCTTGATTTAGCGCTCCACTTCCCTCTTGGGCCGCTAAAACCGGATTTCATGGTCGCCGGCGCTAGCGCCCAGGTGATGTTAGCGCCCCAAACTGGTCGATACCGAATTTTCCCCCCAAGAGGTCTTAGATAGTATTATTCTTACTTTGTTAAATTTCTCCTCTGTATCTTGGCTTTCCGTGTTATGCAACTAAACTTATGAGAATTTGTATTTTGTAATATTAAGAGAGATGGTGCATGACTTTACTAAGACAAATCTGGGAAGAGATCCAGATCCCTTATGAAGCTTACAATTCCCTCATGAGTTCTCTGTTCGTGAATACCATTGGTTTCAGTCTCACAATCACTGCATGTAATGGGTTGTATTAATGTGTTTATCAATAAAGAGTATTAATCAGACAACTCTCTATCCCTCGAGTCCATTTGCCTGTAGTATAAGGGAAGGATAGTGAGTATCCTAAACCCAACATTCCCAGGCTGAACCAGATCCATAATCTTGGCATCCTTTTCCATTCTGAGCCTATCTATCACCAAGGCTACTTACATTCACCTCTGTAATGTTGTCTGGCTCTTTCCCTGCCTTGGCCCCTTTGTTGTACAATGGCTTATCTCTGCCTTTGTCATATTCAGGCTCAGCTCCAATGCTCCCCTTGCTTGCCTCCCATCTGCCAACCTCCAAAACCTCCAACATCCAAAACTCATTGAGTTCTGCTCGCCCATCACCACATTCTAGGTGACATATACTGACTCCCTATCGCTCAACACATCACAATTAAATTCTTGTCCTTCTCTATAGATCTTTTTATGGCTTTACCCATACCACCCCACCCCCCCACACACTGCCGCCCCCGCTACCCCCAAGTCCCCATCAAGCTCTGCAGTCTCCTCCAGTTCTATACCCCCTCATAACGCTCGCTTCCTCTGACTCCAGTCTTTTGTGCATCCCCCTTTGCCCAACTATTGGTGGCAGAGTGTTCATCCATCTCGGTCGTACTCTTTGAAACTCCCTCCCTAAACCTTTTCACCTTTAAAGACCTCAACACCAATCTCCTTGATGAAGCTTTCAAGCAGTTCTCCTTATCTCTCCTTTCTGGTTTAATGTCTGCTTCTTTCTCTTACAACCCATCTGCCTTTCCATGATGCTGATTTGTAAATTGTGGGCTCAACTACTTGTCACTTACTCCAGAATTTCGATGACATAACAATGATTTTGTGAAAGTTCCAAGCTTATCATTACAAATATATCAAAAAATCTTGGTAGACTTTCTGGCTCATTTTCTTTTCTCCACTGTTTTGAAACAAAGTATTTAGTGTATTTAATTTCTCTGTCATTTCCTCATTCCCCATTATAAATTCTCCCGTCTCTGACTGTAAAGAACCTACATGTACCGTTGCCAGTCTTTTCCTTTTCACATACCTATAGAAGCTTTTACAATCCGTTTTTATATTTTGCTAGTTTGTGCTCATATTCCATTTTCCCTTTCTTTATCAATTTCTTGGTCCCCCTTTGCTGATTTCTAAAAAGATCCCAATCCTCATGCTGACCGCTTTTTCTGGCAATTTTATAAGCTTCCTCCTTTGACTTAATATACTAGCTTTAATTTCTTTTGTTAGCCATGGTTGGATCACTTTTCCTTTTGGGGTTTTATGCCCTAGAGGAATATATGTTTGTTGCAAATTATGCATTATTTCCTTGAATGTTAGCCATTGTATGTTCACCTTCATACCTTTTAGTGTAGCCTCCCAATCTACCATGGCCAACTTGTCCCTCATACCCTTGTAGTTTCCTCTGTTTAGATTGAAGACCTTAGTTTCAGATTGGACTACATCACTCTCAAACTTAATATAAAATTCAATCATATTATGGTCACTTGTCCCTAAAGGCCCCTTTACCACAAGATTATTGATTAGCCCTTTCTCATTACACAGTACCAGATCCAGAATAGCCTGTTTCCTGGTTGGTTCCTCCACATACTGATCCAGGAAACCATCTCACATGCATTCCATGAGGAATGAGGAAATGGCAGAGAAATTAAATAAATACTTTGTTTCTGTCTTCATGGAGGAAGACACAAAAAACTTTCCAGAAATACGAGAAAACCAAGGGTGTGGCGAGAACGAGGAACCTAAGGAAATTATTATTAGTAAAAAAAACAGTACTAGCAAAATTAATGGGACTAAAAATCGATAAATCCCAAGGACCGGATAACCTACATCCTAGGGTTTTGAAAGAGGTGGCCATTGGGATAGTGGGCGCATTGGTTGTCATCTTCCAAAATTCTATAGATTCTGGAACGGTTCCTGCAGATTGGAGGATAGCAAATGTAACCCCGCTATTTAAGAAAGGAGGGAGAGAGAAAACGGGGAACTACAGACCTGGAATCTATTATAAAGGATGCAATAACTGGGCACTTAGAAACTAATAGTAAGGTTGGGCAGAGTCAACATGGATTTATGAAAGGGAAATCCTGTTTGACAAACCTATTGGAGCTCTTTGAGGATGTAACTAGTGGAGTAGACAAAGGAGAACCGGTAGATGTGGTGTATTTGGATTTTCAGAAGGCCTTCGATAAGGTCACACACAAGAAGTTGATGAACAAAATGAGGGCACATGGAATTGGGGTTAATATACTCGCATGGATTGAGAATTGGTTAACAGACAGAAAACAAAGAGTAGGGATAAACGGATTTTTCAGGATGGCAGGCTGTGACTGGTGGGGTACCGCAAGGATCGCTGCTTGGGCCCCAGCTATTCACAATCTATATCAATGATTTGGATGAGGGGGCTAAATGTAACATTTCCAAATTTGCTGATGACACAAAGCTAATGGCAGTGTCAGTTGCGAAGAGGATGTGAAGAGGCTTCAAGGAGATCTCGACAGGCTCAGTGAGTGGGCGGGAACATGGCAGATGGAATACAATGTGGATAAATGTGAAGTTATCCACTTTGGTAGAAAAAACAGAAAGGCAGAATATTTCCTAAATGGTGAAAGATTGGGGAATGCAAATGCTCAAAGGGACCTGGGTGTCCTTGTACATGAGTCACTGAAAGGGAATGTGCAGGTGCAGCAAGGCATTAGGGAGGCAAATGGTATGCTGGCCTTCATTACAAGAGGATTTGAGTACAGGAGTCTTACTCCAATTTTATAGGGCCTTGGTGAGACCACACCTGGAGTACTGTGTACAATTTTGGTCTCCTTACCTAAGGAAGGATATACTTGCCATAGAGGGAGTGCAACGAAGGTGCACGAGATTGATTGCTGGGATGGCGGGACTGTCATATGAGAAGAGATTGAGTAAACTAGACCTGTATTCTCTTGAATTCAGAAGAATGAGAGGGGATCTCATTGAAGCATACAAAATTATTACATGGCTTGATAGGGTGGAATGTTTCCCTTGGCTGGGGGGTCTAGAACCAGGGGCCACAGCCTTAGGATAAAGGGTAGGCCATTCAGGACTGGAGATGAGAAGAAATTTCTTCACACAGAGGGTGGTGAATCTTTGGAATTCTCTGTCCCAGAGGGTTGTGGAGGCTCAGTCATTGGGTATATTCAAAACAGAAGTCGATAGATTTCTGACCAGTAAGGGCATCAAGGGATATGGCGATAAGGCCGGTGAATGGAATTGAGGCAGAAGATCAGCCATGATCTCACTGAATGGCGGAGCAGGCTCGAAGGGCTGAATGGCCTACTCCTGCTCCTATTTCTTATGTTTTCCCCTTCCAATTTCTCTTCCTGCTTTCCTGAAGTCACTAGTTCATGCAGAGCAATCACTGCAGGGGCACCGCCTTCCCTTTGGTACCTCACTCAAGTGGCTATTCAACCTGGTGGTCATCACAGCCAAGGCCATTGCTAGTCAGACATAAATAAATGTGCATTTAACAGTGGTCAATAGACACTGGCTAATTCTTCCCTTCCTCTTCGCTAAGGATACTGAAGCCAAATGTAGAGAACCTGGATGGGATATTCTAACTCAGCACAGATCAGGGATGGAGCCAGGTAGCTTCCTAGACTGCAGGCTTCAGTGGTACAAGATCAGCTGTTCTATTTACCCACTGAACTATCAGTGAGCTGATCATTTCTCAATTTTCAAATTATTTTCCCCCTTTCTACAGGACCCTACTCCCAGGCACACAGCTCTCTTTCTGCGCCACAGCAAGGTACGCAAGAGCATTGCTGGTTGACATTTATTCTACTTTATCTTTCACGCTAACTAGCAGACATCAGGTAATTAAAAGTGTGATGAATTGCAAATACATACCTATCTCCTGCTACTCAGTGGCACACCATGTGGGAATACCAATGAGTTACACCACCGGGCTGCCCAATCTTTGTAAATTTATGAATGAGCAATTGAATTTGCATATATCTAGCATCTTACGTTCCAAAGCTTCACAAACAATTAATTACTTTTTTAAATAATCGCAGTTATATAGGAAAACTCAACAGCCAATTTGCATACAAGATCCCACAAATGGCAATAAAATCAATTTTTAAGTGCTGTTGGTTGAGGGAAGTATGTTAGCTTGGACACTGGCAGAACTTTCCACTGTTCTTCTTCGAATACTGTCACAGGTTGTTTTATGTCTAATTAAACAGGCAGATGGGGCCTCAGTTGAATGTCTTATCCAAAAGATGGCACCTCCAAAATGCAGCACTAGCTCACTAAGTGTACTGGAGTGTACACCTAAGGGAAACAAGAAAGACTTACATTTCTATAGCACCTTTCATGGCTTCAGGACATCCAAAAGCGCTTTACAGCTTTTGAAGTGCAGTCACTGTTATAATGCAAGACACACAGCAGCCAATTTGCGCACAGCAAGCTCCTACAAACGCTTGGGGAAAGGGGGTGAGTTACTGAGTGAGAGAGAGTGAGAGTGAGAATGAGTAAGTGTGTGAGCTTGTGTGAGTGAGCAAATATGAGACTGCAAGGGTGAGTGTGAATGAGTAAGGTGAATATGAGAGTAAAAGGTGTGAGTTACTGGGTGGGAGGGGGTGAACGAGTGAGAGTACAAATGAGTGAGTGAAAGAGAGTGAGAATGAGTGAGACAGTAAGGGCTCGATTTTTACTGAGCCGTGGAGTCGGGCTTGGAGGCGTGCGGGGGGTTAAAATCGCAAAAACTGGGACCGCCCCCGCCTGGTACTCGACTCCGAGCAATTTTAACTCAAGCGTGTCTGATGGTCCCGACTCCGTCCTGCATCCAACAGGCGGGACTGGTCTTTAAGGCCCTTAATAACCACTAAATGGCCTCTATAATCCTATTTTAACAGGCCCTTGCAACTTTAACCCTTTTCCCACGTAAAACACGCCTGGTGGGAATCACGAATGTGAAACCTGGCGGGAGCACTATTGGATTGCTGACTATCAACTGCAGGTCAACCATTAAAGAGGAGATTTGATCAGCCATCATTTGCAGGTGGCAGGACTTAGTGGTCTCAGGTCTGGGGCAACATTTACAAGGCTTAACCACACCTGTGGAAGGTTGGAGCCTCATACACTTCTCCAGTGTGGCCTCCTGGGAAACTCCTCTCGCCACCTTCACTCAGCGCATCCTCAACGGAGGTATATACCAGAAGCATGGGACCCATTTATTTCCTTCCCATCTGGGCATTAGAGGAGCTCGAGCACCAGGCATGGCAGTGGCAGAACCAGGAACAGCAGCACCAGCAACAGCAGCAGCAGCAGGAGTGCCAGGCTGCTGCTCACCCAGCTGAGGCTGCACAGGCCAGAAGGGGCCAGCGCCTGGGAGCCCTTCGGCGCAGGAGATACCCCACAAATAGTGTCTGCAGACGCAGGGTCACCTTTCTCAACATGTCTGAGCAGCAGTGCCAAAGGCGGCTCCGACTTTCGCGAGAGGTAGTGACTGACATCTGCGCAATGCTACAGCAAGACCTGCTGCCCAGAGGACCAGGTGGACAAGCATTACCAGTGGCCGTCAAAGTCACCACCGCACTCAACTTTTTTGCCTCAGGCTCATTCCAGGGATCAGCAGCAGACATCAGCGGCCGCACACACTTGCATCACGCAGGTAACCGATGCCCTCTTTGCCCTCGCGCACAATCACATCCATTTCACCAAGGATCGAGCAAGTGTCACGGCGCGAGCAGTTGGATTAGCTCATCTGGCAGACTTTCCAAGGGTGCAGGGCGTCGTTGACGGCACACGTGGCCCTTAGGGCACCCCATCGCAATCCAGGTATTTTTGTCAACCGCAAGGGCTTCCACTCCCTCAACGTTCAGCTGGTGTGTGACCACAAGATGGAAATTTTGCATGTTTGTGCTATGTACCCTGGCAGTTGCCATGGCTCCTTCATACTGCGCCAGTCTAGTGTGCCTCCGCTATTCAGTCCGCCAGAACAACTTAACGGATGGCTACTTGGAGACAAGGGCTATCCCCTGAGGACATGGCTGATGACGCCATTGAGGAGGCCAGCCAACGAAGCTGAGGAGCGCTACAACTCCAGCCACATTTCCACCAGATCGATTATTGAACAAACCATCGGTTTGCTGAAGATGCGCTTCAGATGCCTGGATAGATCAGGTGGAGCCCTGCAGTACTCAGCAGCCAGGGTCTCCAGAATCGTCGTGGTTTGCTGTGCACTTCAAAACATGGCACAGTGTCGTGGCTTGCAGATTCCTGAGGGCCAAGTGACTCCTCACATATCCTCCTCAGATGAAGAGGAGGAGGAGGAGGAGGGCGAAAATGAACATCCTGCAGAGGCCCATCAACCAGTGGCAGCATTACGCGAGAACATTGCTGCCCGGGATGCAAGGAACGCACTCATCCTGGCCAGATTTGCTTAGCCTAGCCAATCAAACACTTTTGCCTTGCAGTTTCTTACCTGAGCATCGACAATGGCCAAGACCCTGCAGATTCCTAGCTATTTGACCAGCATACTGACAATTGCAAGTAATCCTAAGCCCTCAATGTGAAAGTCCCATTCGCAAAATGACACACGCCACAAATACAGCAGTAACCATCAGATTTTTTATTAACATGATTAATCTGATGGCTTTTTCTAATACATCAAATTTCACCCAAGTGACTACCCTTGTGACTACTTGTGCTTTATCTTCCTCTTATGCGTGCTCCTACGTAGTGGTTCCTCTGTGGCTTCAGCAGATGTGGAGGCCCCTTGCTCACTTTCCTGCTGCTCCTGTCTCGACACCTTTGGCGGGCGTCCTCTGGGGTGGCGAACCTGTAAGGGCTCGTCAACAGTCTGCTGCTCCTGCGGCTGTGCAGGGGTTGAGATGTCTATCTCACTTGGGTGTGGACTCCGGTGGGGCTCTGACCGAGGGCTCTGCAGTGGCATGGAAGTATGAGCGCTTGGAGAGGAACCCCCACTTCCTTGAGGTCTGCCACCAACCTCCCTCTCATGGGTCAGCTCCTCCTCCGCGCCTACAAGTGGCTGGAGAGCACCTTGCTGCACATCAGGGGGGCCATGGGGACCCGTATCTGCAATGGCAGTCCTACTCAGGAGGACTTCCATGAAGGTCTGGTTTCTATGTTCAATAGATGCCCATCGCTCCTCAGGAGATGTCATTCTATTCTGAACAATGACCATGTTTTCCATACCCTGGCGACTAACCTCCTCGATGGCTGTAGCCCTCCTCTCCTCTACCGTAGCCATCCTCTCCTGTACGGTAGCCAGCCTTACCATGGAGGTAGCAATCATTTCCATGGAGGTAGCCATCCTTTCCGTGTTGATGCGTTCATGCTCCAATGACTCCACAAAGGCTCTGCTCATGTTCGCTATGGACTCCTCCATTCGCTCCACACTCGCAGCGAACCTAGAGACAAAACCTGCCAGAGACTCCTGCATCTGTGCCTGGAGTTCCATCACCTCTGATCTTATGGATGGATCCAGAGGCAGAGGGTCGACATGGTGCTGAGTCGAGCTGCCAGAGTCCTGCGCCCTCTCAGTAGGACTCTCCACTGCTGTCCCTGTCTCCACAATCTGCTGATGCTCACTTGTGAGATGTGATACACCAGGTGATAACACTACTCTATGTCCCGAAGGTTCCACCGAGGTGTGTGAGTGTCTGCGCTGGTGCTGGGTGCGCTGAATTGTGCTGACGCTGCGCCTTCAGAGGTTGCAACTTCCTCTGAGGAGTCTGGCTGCTCAGCCTCTTCTTCCTGGCTAGGGGGGACGGATGTTTGTGATGGTCCTGTGGGGGAGTAAAGGAGAGAGTCAGAGATGTGATGCAAAGGCTACATGCACATAGCTTTTTGCAGATGCTCATAAGTGCATCTGTTACAGCTTTACAATCATTATCAGCGACTCATGCAATGTCAAAGAGAGAGATGGGAAACTTTTCTGTCACCAGCTTGCTGTGTTGCACCTGTCTGTCCGTCCCCCACGCGCGAATCATCCTCAATGCCGATGATTTCCAGGGTGGCCTCCTCCCAGGGGGTCAGGTGAGCTATTGAGGGTGGCCCTCCTCCTGTCCTGGCTCGCTCTCTCCTGTTGTGAGCTCTCTTTTCCTGCAATGAGGGAGACAAGTGGAGGTTGAGTGAGAATGAAGGAGTGAGTGTAGAGATTGCATAGCATAGATACTTAGAAGGAGACAAAGATGGAGTGCGGTTGCAAGACCAAGGGCCCTCCCTGTGTGTTGTCAGTTGTATTCAAAGCATCAGAGTGATAGGGAGTGTGAGGGCTTCATGGTCGAATAGTTCTGTGAATGTGAGCATAGAGAGAGAGAGAATGGGTAAGGGTGCATGGATGTCAGTGTCAAGTGGGATGTGGAGGAAGAGATTGCTAAAGCTGAGTGCTGGTGAGGAAAGGCAATGGGGATCAGATTGAGGTTGATGGGAAATTCATACTCACTTTTCCAGTGCGCTGAAGGTCATGAAATCTTTTCCTGCACTGTATCCAGGTTCGCCGTGTGACTCCCAAGGAGTTGACCTCCTCAGCCACCTGCATCCACACAGCCTTGGTCTGAGTGGGAGGCCTCTTCCTCCCTGATGAAGGGAACAGGACCTCCCTGTGGGCCCTAGACCCATCCACCAATGCCTGCAGTGCTGCCTCGTCAAAGTGAGGAGCTGATCTGGCCCTCCCGCTGGTCATGTTTGCTGCAGCTCCCTCACACTGCACAGTCAAGAAGCTTGGCAGTCTGCAGAAGAAGCAAGGCTTGCTGTGGACCTTAAAAGCAGCAGCAATGATGACATCATCGGAGGGGACTTTCAGTCATGAGAAACCCATTTGCAAAGGCTTCCCACACGTTGGAAATCAATTGGCCACTTAAGTTAAAATTGCATCAATCTCCCACATCCATTTAGATTCGTGTGGGAAACACGAAATTCGGATAACACGACACCATCCCGCACCAGAGTTAAAATCCCCCCCTATGTGTATTTGAGAGTAAAAGGGGTGAGTGTGAGAGTAATTTATTGAATAAGGGTGAGTGAATATGAGAGTGACTGAATGAGTGAGATAATTTGAGTGAGTGAGCAAGTAGATAAGAGTGTGAATCAGTGTGAGAGTGAGTATGAATCAGTGAAAGAGTGAATGCGAGAGAGTGTGCGTCGGTGAGTGAGCGCGGGAGAATGAATACGAGCACTCCTGCTCCTCCATGTTCCACATTCAGATAAGTATATTTTAAAACTTGACCTTGTTGGTTGCAGCCGGCAGGTCCCTTTAAGAGTCGCCTGTTAAGTCGCATGTAGACCTGTTTTACCTTAATGCAGCCGGCCGGGCTCAGCACTGGTGTGTTCAGGGCAGCCCAATATTGCAGAGAGGGCTTCAAACAGGTATTAGGCCACTTATTTGAATACGCGATGGGCCCAATGCCTGTTTCAGGCATGAGCCCTGTACGATGATTTTTTTGCTTACACCAATATGGCAGGTGGCGCACGTCCGGCTCGTAATGAGCATGCGCTTCTTTTCCGCCATATTGGAGGCTTATTAGACCATTTACCACTCAAAACGCTGTCAAATTTCTATGCCTACGTACGAGGTAACAATACAAGCAGCTTACAAATACCCAAAAAGCAACCTTTTAGTTCCACTTTCACACAAACATTACTTTTAAAACAAAAACACCCACTGAAGTACATATATTTTCCCTGCCCACTAAATGTTTTACATCTATCCAGCCCAGCATTTAAGTCGTGACTTACATTAGCAGCAGAAACATTCTTTAATTCAATTTTAAAAGCATCATAGCAGGAACAAAAATACTCTTCCAAATGAAACAAGCAATTATAACAGCATGAAATAATCATATAGATATGCAGTGCAAAGACACTTCCCCACCTCCAACTCTTACCTTAGTTGTAACAATACAAAGACAGTCCATCCTTCAAAAGACTCAGCTTTTCAGGACAGTTTGAAATTAATGATAATGTTCATTAACAAGCAGCAAGACAGGAATTAGAAGGCTTCTTTCAACAGATTAAATAGAAATGAGAGTCCAGATTATGCAGGCAAACAAAACTGGCTCCTTTGGAAACACTCGGGTTTTTCTCCTGTGCTTAACGATATCAAGAGCCATACCTCCCATTAAAATTTACCTTTCAAACTAATCGTCCTAAAAGTTACTTTTAGAAAACACCATTTCTTCTTTGTTTTCTCCTATATTGCTGTATCAAACAGTTCGCACTTCAGCTAACTAACTGCAGAATCAAATTCCAAACACATAAAGCAAGATTCAAAATTCAAAACACGACCTCAGTTAAGCATTTAGATCTGCAGTTTCAATATACCCTAAAGGCTCTCTTGCCATATTTCTTGCAAACTGACATGAGCATAGCTCCTGGCCCTTCTATCAAACTGCGGTCAATGTTCTGCCAAAAGAAAACAAAGCAACTTGAAACAAAAGTCAATTTAAATGTAAAGCACAATTACTGGAAAATATTGGAAAACTTTTTTTTTCTTGGCATCTAATCTGCAAACATTTTACATTGAAGAAAAACTTAATCATTGGCATGCCTACCTTTTTTTACTGAAGTTAGTTCACAGCTTGGTTTTGATCTGCTTTAGATTAATCATGCTGGACTGAGAACACTATCCGTATTCTCAGAGACTCTCACCTAACCAGACCTCTGCTGACGATAACTGACGAGAACTAGAAATCAATGCTGGCTATTCAGAGGGAAATCATACAACCAACTGGACTGTTGACAGCAATAAAGGTGCTGTCGAGACACCAGGCTTTAATTACAATCCACCGTTTCAATACACTGGGCTGCACAATCTCCTGCTGCTAAAAGCTCCCTTTCACTAAATTATGTCGTCAATAACAAACAATTTGGGAGAAAAAAAGTGTATCTATGCATTATCTACAGTTCACGAAATATTCAGATACCAGCCCAAAGTGCTGGGCTGAGGTACTGAATGTGCAAATATCTCTGTAACTGACATATCATTATTCTGTGAAATTAGGTCACCAGTGCTGAAGAAAAATCCATAAAGAATGAAGTAAATTACCAGGAAGTGCAATACAAATGATTAAGTGGCTGATGAATAGGAAGAGAGTGAATAGGAAGTGAGTGAAGAGTATTAAGTCCTCGTAACTCACATGACATGGTAAATAACCCTTACCAGTCAACTATAATACTTACTTTTCAAACTGTATAACCCTGATACATCACATCCAAATCAAAACCTGCATTTAAAAAGCACAGGAATATCATCTTGAATGTTAAACTTCAATCCTCATTACCTTCTTGATACTATTATGGAAGATTAGCAGCTGTTTATCTTTAGACTGCAGAATTGTAAATCCTGTTCCTGCATTATCAGTGAAGTGTGCGTGTACACCAACTTGGATCACATTTGATAGCCCCAACCTGTCTAAATATCCAATTTTAAAAAGGAAAAGAAATCTAGGCCAGCACCATATTGTTTAATGGTATTATCTGTTAAGAAAAATCAAAGTCAACAGGGATAAGGTCATCCTGAAAGTAGTTTCCATTCATTTCTTATTTAAGTAATTAGATGGTCATGAGGGAACAAGCATGATTTATGAATTCTAAAGTTCTCCATAATTGTATTTGTTAATTTTGTGCATGAACATGGCCTCAGTTAAGCAATTTAGAAAATCTGAAGTGTGCTGTGCTCTGAGCAGAGAAATGAGTTTCAGCTCAAAAAATCACAGCAATCCCATTCAAAGTTGCATACTAATAATTTAATGAAAATATGATCTCAGCATCAGATTGCAGCACACACTGGGGAAAGGTACTTTTTCATACATCTGATACTGTACAGCAGAGTTATTCATTAGTTTGACTGGAGATTCACTAACCAAAATTCTTAGGGTGAGAATGGGCCTGGAGACCAATTGGCCTCTCGTGCAGTAGATAAAATTATAGATCCAAACTGGCCATGCTCTGTCAAGCCTCACCTCACGTTGTCCAAGCCATACTCTGTCCCGGTCATGTTCTACTGCAGCCTCACTTTACTCTGGCCTAGCCGCTGATGTTCCAGTCAGACTCTGCCCGATCATCACTTCACTTTGTCCTGCCTGTACTCTGTGCCAACCGATGTACTCTGCTCCAGCCTCACCACACTGTGTTCGGCCGGCACTGTACTACCCCAAGTTACGCACTGTGCTACTAGCCATGCTATATTCTGGCTAACTAGGTGCCATGCAAAACATCTCAAAATGCTTTATAGAAAATTACTTTCATTTTATTTCCTGCTGTACTCACTTTGAAGTAACATTTTCTGACAAGTATTGAATTATAAGAACAGAAGAAATAGGAGCACGAGTAGGCCATTTGGCAGTTCGAGACTGCTCTGCCATACAATAAGATCATGGCTGATCTATTACCTCATCTTCACTTTTTATTCATTTTTATGGGATGTGGGCGTCGCTGGCAAGACCAGCATTTATTGCCCACCCCTAATTTCCCTTGAGAAGGTGGTGGTGAACCACCTTCTTGAACCGCTGCAGTCCGTGTGGTGAAGGTACTCCCACAGTGCTGTTGGAGTTCCAGGATTTTGACCCATTTTTCTGCACTATCCCCATATCCCTTGATTCCCTTAATATTCAAAAATCTATCGATCTCTGTCTTGAATATACTCAACGACTGTGCCTCCACAGCCCTCTGGGGTAGAGAATTTCAAAGATTCACCACCCTCTGAGTGAAGAAATTTCTCTTCATCTCAGTCCAAAATGGCCAACCCCTTATTCTGAGACTGTGACCCCTGGTTCTGGACTCCCCAGCCCAGTGCGAGAATCGGCGGGAATCGCGGGCTGAGCGGCTGTATAAAGGCTCCAGAGACCCAGGTAAGGCCTCAGTGCGAGAATCGGCGGGAATCGCGGACTGAGCGGCTGTATAAAGGCTCCAGAGACCCAGGTAAGGCGTACCAATCTCCAGTCTTGGACCTCAGAGGGAAGGAGAGAGGTAAAAAGTAATCCAAGTGTGACATCACCAGAAAGCGGGTAAGCGATTGGTTGGTGAGCATTTCTCTCTTTTTAAGCTTAAACTCTGTGGTTTATAGTTTCTAAGGTGCGATATTCATCATCTAGAATCGGGGCAGAGGGTATATAAGAATAATATCAATAAATTTAATTAATTACATAGAATGGGAGATCAGGTGATGTGTTGCTGCTGCAATATGTGGGAGCTGGTGGACACCATTGATGCTCACGGTGATCACATTTGCAGTAAGTGTTGGCTGCTCGAGGAATTCCGGCTCCGTGTTGAAGAGCTGGAGTCCGAGCTTCAAACACTGAGACACATCAGGGAGGGGGAGAGTTACCTGGACTCTGTGTATCAGGAGGTAGTCACACCAATTAGATTAATTAATTCAGATGTAGTCCGTGGCCAGGGTCAGGATGGTGTGACTAGAAGTGAGGCAGGTACGGGGATCCAGGAGGTAGTTTTGGAGGAGCCGCAGCCCTTGCTCTTGTCCAACAGGTTTGAGGCACTTACTCCGTGAGGATGGGAACGGGGACTGCGGGGAGGGTGAGCAGCCCGGCCACAGCACCGTGGAGCGGGGGGCCATTCAAGTGGGGGGAGATAAAAGAAATGTTGAAGTGGTAGGGGATAGTATCGTGAGGGGGATAGATAGAGTTCTTTGCAGCCGAGAGCGAGAGTCCCGAAGGCTGTGTTGCCTGCCCGGTGCCAGGGTTAAGGACATCTCCTCTGGACTGGAGAGAAACTTGGAGTGGGAGGGGGAGGATCCAGTTGTCGTGGTCCATGTTGGTATCAACGACATAGATAGGACAAGGAAGGAGGTTCTGCTGAGGGAGTTTGAGCAGCTAGGGAGCTAGGGGCCAAATTAAAAAGCAGAATCACAAGGGTAATAATCTCTGGATTACTACCTGAGCCACGTGCAAATTTGGCTAGGGTAAATAAAAGTAGAGAGTTAAATGTGTGGCTCAAAGACTGGTGTGGGAGAAATGGGTTTTGCCTCCTGGGACACTGGCATCAGTACTGGGACAGGAGAGAGCTGTTCCGTTGGGACGGACTTCACTTGGCCAGTGCTGGGGCTAGAGTCCTGGTGAATCGCATAACTAGGGCTGTAGAGAGGGCTTTAAACTAATTAGTGGGGGGGAGGTTTTAAGAGAGCGAAAAATAAAAATGACAGCGGAGAAGGCAATAGAGCAAGGTAGCAGTGGGGGAATTAAAAACCAGAGCGTGTCTGGAAGGGATAGAATGTATAATGATAAAGGTAAAGTAGTAAAAGGGGTAAAAGCAGGAATAAATTGTCAGAAAACATATTTGAAAGTTCTTTATCTGAATGCACGCAGCATTCGTAACAAAATTGACGAGTTGACGGTACAAATAACTACACATGGGTATGATCTGGTGCCCATTACGGAAACATGGCTGCAAGATAATCATGACTGGGAACTAAACATACAAGGTTATTTGACAATTAGGAAGGACAGACAGGAAGGAAAGGGAGGTGGGGTTGCTATGTTAATCAAGGGTGGAATCACTGCAATAGTCAGAAATGATATTGGGTCAAAGGATCAGGATAATGAAATAGTTTGGGTGGAGATAAGGAATAATAAGGGGAAAAAGTCACTAGTGGGCGTAGTCTATAGGCCTCCTAACAGTTGTAACTTTGTTGGTCGGAGTATAAATCAGGAAATAGTTGGGGCTTGTAATAAGGGAACAGCTATAATCATGGGGGATTTTAACTTTCATATTGACTGGACTAATCAAATTGGGCATGGCAGCCTTGAGGAAGAGTTCATAGAGTGTATTAGGGATGGGTTCCTTGAGCAGTATGTAACTGAACCAACCAGGGGGCAGGCAATCTTAGATCTGGTCCTGTGTAATGAGACAGGATTAATAAAAAATGTCCTAGTAAAGGATCCCCTTGGAATGAGTGACCATAATTGTTAAGTCCGTGAATGATTGAGACACGGACCAGCAGGAGGGAAAACAAACAAGTCTTTACTGGTGGAAGTCAATAGTGAAAACTAACAAACAGAGGCTCTCTAGCGCCTTTTATACAGGGGTGGTGACTGCCGGTACTGCAGTCTGAGACCAGTTATTTTCTTAAAGGTACATACGCAACAATTCCTCCCCTTTTAGATAAACAGTACATAACATTCATTTAACAACTAAATGATAACGAATTACAATCACAATTACTGTTGCGAGATACATTGGTTAAGTTTAAGCAATTATAAGTTCAGTCTTTGAGGAGGCTTCCTGATTCTGTCTGGATAACGCCTCTTTGGGGTATCAGCTTCTTCTGGCAATGTTGCGTCGGGATCAATGTCTTTGTTTGGTTCATCTGCTTCCAACATTACTGGTTCTGCAGTAGCTGCAATTGGAACGTCAATTTCATTACCAGGTGTATCAGATCGTGGTGTGGAGTTGACGTTTTCCAGTGACTCTAGAAATTGGTCAGCATGGCATCTTACAATGCTCTCCCCAACATCCACGGTATACATGAGAGGTCCTTGTCGTGTACAAATCGTTCCTGGCTGCCATTTCTCAGTGCGGTAGTCCCAGGCCAAAACTGGTTGACCTATCTTAAAACTCCTGGTCGGCCTTTCATTCATATTCTGAAACTGCCTGTTCTCCATATCTGTTCGGACGTTTGGCTTAACCAAATCCAAGCAGCATCGTAGTCTTCGATTGGAGAACATCATGGCTGGAGTTTGGTTGGTAACCGCATGTGTCGCATTCCGGTAGGCAAACAAGAAGTTGTCCACCTTGTGTTGTAGGGGTATATCTTCATTACACATTGCCTTGATAGCCTTCTTGAATGTTTGGACAAACCTCTCGGCCAATCCATTAGTGGCTGGATGATATGGGGCAGATGTGTAATGCTTAACGCCATTGTTCTTTAAGAACCTCCGGAACTCTTCAGACACAAACTGTGGTCCATTGTCAGAGCAAATCTGTTCAGGCAGCCCATTCCTGGCGAATATGGTTCGCAAAACTGTGATAGTTTTTTCCGTGGTGGTTGAGGACATTTTTATTACCTCTGGCCACTTTGAATGTGCATCCACCGCAATTAAAAACATCGAGTCCATGAAGGGACCAGCAAAATCAATGTGCACCCGTTGCCATGGAGATGAGGGCCACTCCCATGGATGCAGAGGAGCTTGTGGTGGGGCGTTTTGGACCTTCTGGCATCCTGCACAGCTCTTGGTCATCTCTTTGATTTCTCTATCGATTCCCGGCCACCACACAAACGCTCTGGCTAAGTTCTTCATTTTTACCCCACCCAGATGACCCTCATGAAGCTCATTGAGCACTCTATCCGTCAACTTAGGTGGAATTACTACTCTGGATCCACACATCAAGGTTCCTCTGCACACTGACAGCTGTTCTCTTCTCGGCGAGAATGCTGGCAGCAGTGGTTCGCCATGTGCTGGCCATCCCTTCACCGTTAAATCATAGACCCGTGATAGTGTCGGGTCATTCCGTGTTTCCTTTTCTATGTTTGCATTCGTCACAGGGAGACATTCGACTGTGGTCGAGTGGAATAACTCCATTGGATCCACTGCAAAGTCTTCTTCTTCCACCGTCGGCAACGGTAGGCGTGACAATCCATCAGCATTTCCATGCTGTTTAGTTCCTTTGTACTCGATGTCATATTGGTGTGCCCCTAGGAAAAGGGACCATCTCTGCAGCCGTTGTGCCGTCATTATCGGTACGCCCTTCTGAGGGTTGAAAATGGAGACAAGAGGTTGATGATCGGTTAGTAGAGTAAATTTTTGACCGTGCAGAAAATGATTGAACTTCTTCACCACCCACACTAGGCTGAGGGCCTCTCTGTCAATCTGGCCGTAGTTATGCTCGGCAGAAGTTAACGAGCGTGACACAAAAGCTATCGGCCTCTCTAAACCATCAAGGAATTTGTGTGACAGTACCGCCCCAATGCCATAGGGAGACGCATCACACGCCAGCCTGATTGGCAGTGCTGGGTTGTAGTGAGCCAATACTTCCCTTGAAGTGATTAAGTCCTTACTCTTCTGAAAAGCACGCTTACAATCATCGTTCCATTTCCATGCTACCCCCGTTCGTAGCAGGGCATTCAGTGGGTGCAGAATTGTCGACAAATTCGGCAAAAACTTATGATAGTAATTCACCAACCCGAGGAATGACCTCAGTTGCGACACATTTTCAGGCGCTGGGGCCTTAACAACCGCTTCAATTTTGTCAGGGGACTTATGTAACCCCTCTTCATCAATCACGTGGCCACAATACGATATCTGTTTCATTAAAAATTCGCACTTGGGGCGGTTGGCTCGCAGCCCATGTTCCCGTAGTCTAGTGAGCACCTGTTCTAGGTTGTTAAGGTGTTCACTGTCATCTTCACCTGTTACAAGGATGCCGTCCAAGTAACACTGAGTCCCCGGAATCCCTTGCAGGACTTGTTCCATCGCTCTTTGCCATATCGCCGGAGCCGATGCTACTCCGAATACCAATCAATGATACTGGTAAAGACCTTTGTGAGTGTTTATCGTGAGATACTTCCTAGAGGACTCTTCAACCTCCATCTGCAAATATGCTTGTGCTAGGTCAATTTTTGTAAAACGCTTCCCTCCAGACAGTGAGGCGAAGATGTCTTCTATCCTTCGAAGAGGATATTATACTGTGTGAAAGACAGGGTTCACCGTCACCTTGAAATCCCCACAGATGCGAATCTTCCTTGGCTCTCCGGACTTATTGCTTAACGTTTTCTTCATGACAGGAACGATGGGTGTCGCCCACTCGGTCGAGTCGACCTTAGACAACACGCCCGCCTTCTCCAGATTCTCCAGCTCTGCCTCGACGGCTGGGCGAATTGCATATGGTACCGGTCTTGCTTTGAAAAACTTGGGAACTGCATTCTCTTCTATTTTTATCGAGGCAGTTACGCCTTTAAGCGTGCCCAGTTCTTGTTGAAATACCTCTTTGGCGTTAGCTAAGATTGTTGACAATCGTCCAGGAGTGACGTCTTCATCTTTTTTACCGTCCACCGTCATTGCATGAATGGAATGCCAATCTAAGTTTATCTTCCTGATCCATTCCTGTCCCAATAACGGTGGTCCACCATTTGGCAGTATGTAGAGATACAATTTCCGTATTTTCTTGCCATTGTATTCGATAGGCACCCTTATTTTTCCTCTGGGGTATACTTTTTGCCCCGTATACGTCGTCAAGACGATGGATGTCTCTCTCAAGGGTATGTGTGAAAATAGCCGCTCGTAGTCTCGTCGATTCATGACGGTTAGCGCTGATCCTGTATCCAATTCCATTTTAACTTGGGACCCTGCTGTCGTGAGGGTGACCCAAATGGTTCGGTGATCCTCTTTTGCGATTACATTGTGAAGTTTGAGACAGCTTAGTCTCCTGTTTCCGGATTCACTATCGCTCATCTGGTCTTCGGAACTACTGTCCGTCATCTTTTGTACTTTCTTGTACGGTTCCTTAGTAGCCTTTTTGTTGTCGCTGGTCTTCTTCCCAGACCTGCAAACTCGTGCAATGTGTCCAATCTTCCCGCATTGTCTGCATATTTTGTCTTTGGACCAGCAGTCCTTCTGATCATGGTTAGTTCTACCGCAGCGATAACATTTTGCAAATCCCCGTGTCATTTCGTGGGTGCCGTATTCCTGCTTCATACGATACTGCCACGCTGAAAGCCTTATCTAGCGTCAGCTCTTTTTCTGAGAGTAACTTCTTCTGTGTTCCTTCACTCAGGAGTCCACAGACAAATTTATCCCGTAGGGTATCTGCCAGTCCTGCTCCGAACTGGCAGTGCTTTGATAGCTTGCGTAGTTCCGTAAGATACTCAGCATTGCTCTCATCTTTGTGCTGAGTTCTCCTGTGGAATTTAAATCTTTCTGCTATCAACAGCGGTGCAGGGTTTAAGTGTTCCTGTCGGACAGCAACAATTTCGTTAAAATTCTTCGCCTTCGGTTTGGCTGGAGTAATCAGGTCCCGCAATAGGCCGTATGTTCTAGCGCCCATTAAGTTTAGCAATATCGATGCCTTCTTCCCCTCCGCTATTTCGTTTGCCTCGAAATATACCTCGACTCTTTCCACATACGTGGTCCAGTCCTCTAATGTATTATCAAAAGCAGTGATACAGCCAGTCTTCGGCATCTTGCAAATCTAAAATGGCGCCTCCCGCGCTTTGCCTTCTTCCCCGATTTAACAAAATGGCGCCTTCCGCGCTTTGCCTTCTTCCCCGCTGTTGTTAGCGCTGCTTTCCACGGTTTCTTGCGCGTTAAATATTGATTCTTTTTCTTTTATTATTTTCCCGTCGTGGAGCGGACCCTCTGGGACACTTCCCTCCCTCTTCTTAGGTCCGAACGCTGCCCGGCTTCGAAGCACCGGCCGCGCCCTGTGTGCTCCACCCTCTCTCTCTCTCTTTGCTTCCCGACTTGCTGCCCGGCCCCGTTGAAAGGCCACCCGATCGAGCTTCAGCCTGCCGCAGCCCAGGAAGGATCAGAGCACTACCTGCCACCAGCCCGATTAGCTGGGAAACCACAGACCGAGGAACCCAGCCTGGCTCTGGAAAGTCTCTCCTGCAAGTTTTCAAACCGATGATTGACGGTCGACGCCCGTTTCTCGAGTTTCTTTGGCCTCTATTTTTTTTTTCTTTCTTCTGGCTCCGACCTTCAACAACGTCGTCTGAGGTGCTGCCGAGTTGCAGGTAAGTTCGTTTCTTACTCGTCGCCAGTGTTAAGTCCGTGAATGATTGAGACACGGACCAGCAGGAGTGAAAACAAACAAGTCTTTACTGGTGGAAGTCAATAGTGAAAACTAACAAACAGAGGCTCTCGAGCGCCTTTTATGCAGGGGTGGTCACTGCCGGTACTGCAGTCTGAGACCAGTTATTCTCTTAAAGGTACATACACAACAATAATATGGTTGAATTCCAAATTCAGTTTGAGGATGAGAGAGTTGGATCTCAAACCAGCGTACTGAGCTCAAATAAAGGAGACTATGAAGGTATGACAGTAGAATTGACTAAAGTGGACTGGAAAAACAGATTCAAGTGTAAGACGGTACAAGAGCAGTGGTCTACATTCAAGGAGATATTTCACATCTTTCAACTCCCCCCCAGTCTCTCTCTCTCCCCATCTCTTTCTCTCCCCTCAGTCTCTCTCTCTACCCCCCCCACCCCACCCCCGGTCTCTCTCTCTCCCCCCCAGTCTCTCTCTCGCTCTCTCTCTCTATCTCCCCAGTCTCTCTCTCTCTCCCTTCGCCCATCTCTCTCTCTCTCCCCCCAGTCTCTCTCTCTCTCTCCCCGTCTCTCTCCCCCAGTCTCTCTCTCTCTCCCCCTCAGTCTCTCTCTCTCTCCCCATTCTCTCTCTCTCTTTCCCCAGTCTCTCTCCTCTCTCTCCCCCCAGTCTCTCTACTCTCTCTCTTTCTCTCCCCCATCTCTCTCTCTCTCCCCCAGTCTCCCTCTCGCCCCCTCAGTCGCTCTCTCTCTCCCCCCTCAGTCTCTCTCTCTCTATCTCCCCAGTCTCTCCCTCTCTCTCGCTCCCCGTCTCTCTCTCTCTCACCCCTCAGTCGCTCTCTCTCCCCCTCAGTCTCTCTCTCTCTCTCTCTCTATCTATCTCCCCATTCTCTCTCTCTCCCCAGTCTCTCTCCTCTCTCTCCCCCCAGTCTCTCCCCCAGTCTCTCTACTCTCTTACTCTCTCTCTCTCTCCCCGTCTCTCTCTCTCTCTCCCCCAGTCTCTCTATCTCCCCCTCAGTTGCTCTCTCTCTCCCCCTCAGTCTCTCTCTATCTCCCCAGTCTCTCTCTCTCTCCCCCCCAGTCTCTCCCTCTCTCTCTCTCCCTGTCTCTCTCTCTCTCTCCCCCAGTCTCTCTCTCTCTCCCTCTCTCCCCCCTGGTCTGTCTCTCTCTCTCTCTCCCCCAGTATCTCTCTCCCCAGTCTCTCTCCTCTCTCTCCCCCCAGTCTCTCTACTCTCTCTCTCTCCCCGTCTCTCTCTACCCCAGTCTCTCTCTCTCCCCCTCAGTCGCTCTCTCTCTATCTCCCCAGTCTCTCTCTCTCTCTCTATCTCCCTGTCTCTCTCTCTCTCCCTCTCTCCCCCCAGTCTCTCTACTCTTTCTCTCTCTCCCGTCTCTCTCTCTCTCCCCCCAGTCTCTCTCTCTCCTTCTGGCTCTGTCTGTCTCTCTCTCTTTCCCTCTCTCTCTCTCTCCTTCCCTCTCTCTGTCTCTCTCTCCTTCCCTCTCTCTGTCTCTCGCTCCTTCCCTCTCTCTCTCTCTCCTTCCCTCTCTCTCTCTCTCTCTCTCTCCTTCCCTCTCCAAATGGGGTGATACCGAATTTCTAGCCCTCTCCCTCTCACTCCCCCAATCTCTCTCTCTCCCTGTCTCTTTATCTCTCTCTCTCTCTCTCCCAGTCTCTCTATCTCTTCCCCCAGTCTCTCTCTCTCTCTCTCTCTCTCCCCCAGTTTCTCTCTCTCTCTCCGTCTCTCTCTCTCCCCCAGTTTCCCAGTCTCTCTCTCTCCTCCAGACTCTCCCTCCTCCAGTCTCTCTCTCACAGTCTCTCTCTCTCTCCATCTCTCTCTCTCCTCCAGTCTCTCCCTCCTCCAGTCTCTCTCTCTCTCCCCCCAATCTCTCTCTCGCGCTCTCTCTCTCTCTCTATCTCCCCAGTCTCTCTCTCCCCAGTCTCTCTCTCCCTTCCCCGTCTCTCTCTCTCCCCCAGTCTCTCTCTCTCTCTCTCTCCCTGTCTCTCCCCCAGTCTCTCTCTCTCTCTCTCTCTCCCCCTCAGTCTCTCCCTCTCTCTCTCTATCTCCCCATTCTCTCTCTCTCTCTCTCTCTCTCCCCAGTCTCTCTCCTCTCTCTCCCCCCAGTCTCTCTACTCTGTCTCCCCCGTCTCTCTCTCTCTCTCCCCCCCAGTCTCTCTCTCTCCCCCTCAGAGTTGGGGTCACTCGGGCCGGGCCTCGCAACCGCTCGGCCCGAGACACAGAGTGGGGGAGCGGCAGCGGCCGGCCGTAAACCGCGCGGCCCTGTAAACTGCTGTTTTACAAAAAAAGCCTTGGCAACGCCGGGCCCCCCCAGCTAGTAAAGTAATAAAGGATAGTATCCGACTGAAAACAAGGGCATATAAAGTAGCCAAATCTAGTGGGAGGATAGAAGATTGGGAAGCATTTAAAAGCCAGCAAACAATAACTAAAAGATTAATTAAAAAAGGGAAGATAGATTATGAAAGTAAACTAGCAAAAAATATAAAAACAGATAGCAAGAGTTTCTACAGCTATATAAAAAGAAAAAGGGTGGCTAAAGTGAACGTTGGTCCCTTAGAGGATGGGACCGGGAAACTAGTGGTGGGGAACATGGAGATGGCAAAGACGCTGAACAAATATTTTGTATCAGTCTTTACAGTAGAGGACACTAAAAATATCCCAACACTGGACAAACAGGGGGCAATGGGGGGGGAGGAGCTAAACGCGATTAAAATCACTAAGGAGATGGTACTCAGTAAAATAATGGGACTTAAGGCGGATAAATCCCCCGGACCTGATGGCCTACATCCTAGGGTCTTGAGAGAAGTGGCGGTCGGGATTGTGGATGCATTGGTGATTATTTTCCAGAACTCCCTCAACTCAGGAAAGGTCCCGGCAGATTGGAAAACTGCTAATGTAACACCCTTATTTAAGAAGGGAAGTAGGCAAAAAGCTGGAAACTATAGACCAGTTAGCCTAACATCTGTGGTTGGCAAAATGTTGGAGTCCATTATTAAGGAAACAGTAACAGAGCATTTGGATAAAAATAATTTAATAGGACAGAGTCAGCATGGTTTTATGAAGGGGAAGTCATGTTTGACAAATTTGCTTGAATTCTTTGAGGATGTAACATACAGGGTGGATAAAGGGGAACCATTGGATGTAGTGTATTTGGACTTCCAAAAGGCATTTGACAAGGTTCCACACAAAAGATTACTGATCAAGATAAGAAATCACGGGATTGGGGGTAATATACTGGCATGGGTGGAAGATTGGCTATCTAACAGAAAACAAAGAGTTGGGATAAATGGTTCATTCTCGGGCTGGCAATCAGAAACTAGTGGTGTTCCGCGGGGGTCAGTGCTGGGACCCCAACTCTTTACAATCTATATTCACGATTTGGAGGAAGGGACCGAGTGCAACATATCCAAGTTTGCCGACGATACAAAGATGGGAGGGAAAGCAGTGAGTGAGGAGGACATAAAAAACCTGCAAAAGGACATAGACAGGCTAAGTGAGTGGGCAGAGATTTGGCAGATGCAATATAATGTTGGAAAGTGTGAGGTTATGCACTTTGACAGAAAAAATCAAAGAGCAAGTTATTATCTAAATGGAGAGAAACTGCAAAGTGCTACAGTACAAAGGGATCTGGGGGTCCTGGTGCATGAAACACAAAAAGTTAGTATGCAGGTGCAGCAGGTGATCAGGAAGGCCAATGGAATCTTGGCTTTTATTGCAAGGGGGATGGAGTATAAAAACAGGGAAGTCTTGCTGCAGTTATACAGGGTATTGGTGAGGCCACACCTGGAATACTGCGTGCAGTTTTGGTTTCCATATTTAAGAAAAGATATACTTGTTCTCGAGGCGGTTCAGAGAAGGTTCACTCGGTTGATTCCGGAGATGAGGGGGTTGACGTATGAGGAAAGGTTGAATAGGTTGGGACTCTACTCATTGGAGTTCAGAAGAATGAGAGGCGACCTTATCGAAACATATAAGATTGTGAGGGGGCTTGATCGGGTGGATGCGGTGAGGATGTTTCCACTGATGGGTGAGACTAGAACTAGGGGGCATAATCTAAGAATAAGGGGCTGCCCTTTCAAAACTGAGATGAGGAGAAACTTCTTCACTCAGAGGGTAGTAAATCTATGGAATTTGCTACCCCAGAGAGCTGCGGAAGCTGCAACATTAAATAAATTTAAAATGGAGATAGACAGTTTCCTAGCAGATAAGGGAATTAGGGGTTACGGGGAGAGGGCAGGGAAGTGGACGTGAGTCTAGATTCGGATCAGCCATGATCCTATTGAATGGCGGAGCAGGCCCGAGGGGCCGTATGGCCTACTCCTGCTCCTACTTCTCATGTTCTTATGTAACATCCGCCCTGCATCTACCCTGTCAAACCCTGTAAGAATTTTGTATGTTTCAATGAGATCACCTCTCATTCTTCTAAACTCTAGAGAATAAAGGCCTAGTCTACTCAATCACTCCTCATAGGACAACCCACCCTACCCAGGAACCAGTCTGGTGAACCTCCGTTGCACTCCCTCTATGGCAAGTATATCCTTCCTTAGGTAAGGAGGCCAAGGGGTAAAAATTGGGTACTGCCCCCTTTGGGGTGCTACCTTCGCCAGAGCGCCAATTTTAGCGCCCTGAAAAAGTTAGCACCCCTGCGGCCGATTTTCCCAGGTAGCGCCCCGAGAGGGAGGAGGGGCGCTACTGGAAGCACCCCGCATCCCTCTTGGGGCACTGTGAGCCAATATCGCGGCGCTTTGTGCCGCTGCAGCACATCGCACCACGGTACTGCAGGCCTTCCTCCCCTTATTAAAGGGTAGGGGCCTGGCACAGCGCGTCCCGGCGCCCAACTGGGCCGCCAGGGATTGGGAGTACTGGCAAACGAGTCCGGCACTCGAGAGGAGTGCTGGGCTCACGGAGAGCAGCCGGCACCCCGCGGGAGGGGCTTCACGGGGGCCTGGGACAGGTGCTGGCAGACGGCCAGCAACAAAAATGGCCGCCTGCCACCTCCCCTTTAACTAGCGCCGCCCTGGCCGCAGGTAGGCCCCCCCCAATATTACAGCCGGGGCACTGCACACGGCGATGACGTCATTGCCAGCGACACAGCACCACACGGCGCCAACAGTAAGTGCCGCCGCTAACCTCCCGCTAAATTTTGCGGGAGGCGTTAGGGGTGCCGCGCCCAGGTGCTAGTTGATTTGTGCCCCGTTAGCGCCCTTTTAGGGCACTAACGGGAGGTGCAAATCAACCGAATTTAGCCCCCCAAAACTGTATACAATACTCCAGGTGTGGTCTCACAAGGGCTCTATATAATTGCAGTAAGATGTCTACTCTTATTCTCAAATCCTCTGGTAATAAAGGCCAACATACCATTTGCTTTCCTAATTGTTTGCTGTACCTGCATGTTAACATTCAGTGATTCGTGTACAAGGACACCCAGGACCCTCTGAACACCAACATTTCCCAATCCCTCACCATTTAAAAAATACTCTGCTTTTCTATTTTTCCTACCAAAGTGGATAACTTCACATTTCTCCACATTATATTCCATTTGCCATGTTCTTGTCCACTCACTTAGCTTGTCTATATCCCCTTGAAGCCTCCTTGCATCCTCCTCACAACTTACATTCCCACCCTGATTTGTATCATCAGCAAACTTGGATATATTACATTTGGTCCCCTCATCCAAATCATTGATACAGATTGTGAATAGCTGAAGCCCAAGCACTGATCCTAGTTACAGCCTGTCAGCCCGAAAATGACCCGTTTATTCCTACTCTCTGTTTTCTCTTCAAGAACCAATCCGCAATCCATGCTAGTATATTACTTCCAATCCCATGAGCCCTAATTTTGTTTAATAACCTCTTGTGTGGCACCTTATCGAATGACTTCTGAAAATTCAAATACACATCCACTGGTTCCCCCTTATCTATTCTGCTAGTTACACACCTCAAATAATCTCACAGATTTGTCAAACACGATTTCCCTTTCATAAATCCATGTTGACTCTGCCCAATCCTATTATTATTTTCTAAGTGCCCTGTTACCACTTCCTTGATAATAGATTCTAGCATTTTCCCTACTACTGATGTCAGGCTAACTGGTCTGTAGTTCCCTACTTTCTCTCTCCCTCCTTTCTTAAATAGTGGGGTTACATTTGCTACTTTCCATTCCGCGGGAACTGTTCTAGAATCTATGGAATGTTGGAAAATGACAACCAATGCATCCACTATCTCTATAGCCTTCTCTTTCAAAACCCTAGGATGTAGGCCATAAGGTCCAGGGGATTTATCAGCTTTCAGTCCTATTAATTTCACCAGTACTATTTTGTTTTTTATCACACACCAGAATGGTTGCAGCTTTCCTTTGTCCTTGCTCAACCATGCCTTATCGAGCTCCATGTAGTCTCGCTGTCTCTCACACTTTCCATGAAACTCAATCACACAAATCATAGAATGATAGAATAGTACAGAACAGAAGGAGGCTATTTGTCCCATCGAGTCTGCGCCAGCTCGCTCGAAGAGTGATCCAGTTAGCGCAACTGCCAGGCTCTTTCCCCATATCCCTGCAATTTTTTCCTCCTTCATTTCAACAGTGACTACACTTCAACAGTAACTTATCGGCTGTAAAGCACTTTGGGACATCTGGTGAACATAAGAAATAGGAGGAGTAGGCCATTTGGCCCTTCGAGCCTGCTCCGCCATTTAATGAGATCATGGCTGATCTGATCTTGGGCTCAGCTCTATTTCCCTGCCCGCTCCCCATAACCCTTCACTCCCTTATTGTTCAAAAATCTATCTATCTCCACCTTAAATATATTCAATGACCCAGCCTCCACAGCTCTCTGGGGCCAAGAATTCCACAGATTTACGACCCTCAGAGAATAAATTCCTCCTCATCTCAGTTTTAAATGGGAGACCCCTTATTCTGAAACTATGCCCCCTAGTTCTAGATTCCCCCATGAGGGGAAACATCTTCTCTGCATCTACCTTGTCGAGTCCCTATCTTATATGTTTCAATAAGATCACCTCTCATTCTTCTAAACTCCAATGAGTATAGGCCCAATCTGCTCAACCTTTCTTCATAAGTCAACCCCTTCATCTCAGGAATCAACCTTGTGAACCTTCTCTGAACTGCCTCCAATGTAAGTATATCCCTCCTTAAATAAGGAGACCAAAACTGTACACAGTACTCCAGGTGTGGTCTCACCAATATCTTGTACAATTGTAGCAGGACTTCCCAGCTTTTATACTCCAACCCCCTTGCAATAAAAGCCAACATTCCATTTGCCTTTCTGATTACTTGCTGTACCTGCATGCTAACTTTTTGTGTTTCATGCACAAGGACCCCCAGGTCCCTCTGAACTGTAGCATTTTGTAATCTCTCTCCATTTAAATAATAATTTGCTTTTTTATTTTTCTTACCAAAGTGGATAACTTCACACTTTCCCACATTATACTCCATCTGCCAAAGTTAGCCCACTCACTAATATATGGTGGTCATGAAAGACACAATATAAATGCAAGTCTTTCTTTTTTTCAACTATTTATCCAATTCCCTTTTGAAAGCTACACTTGAATCTGTTCTATCACCCTATCAGGCAGTGTATTCCAAATCCTAACCACTAGTTGTGTAAAAAGATTTTTCCTCATGTCGCCTCTAGTTCTCTTGCCAATCACCTTAAATCTGTGCCCTCTGGTTATCAACCTTTCAGTCAGTAGTCCAGATTCAGGCCACAGTCTGTACAGTACATCTGTGTTAACTTAAGCAAAGTACACTATGGGCAGGATTTTCATTGGGCCGTGGAGGCGGGATTGGAGGCGTGTGGGGGGTTAAAATCCCGAAATCGGGGGGCAGTTTTTAGCCTAATCCCTATTTTCATTGGTGAAATGTGGGATTCCCGACGGCTCCAAACCACACCAAGTTAGCGAAGCGGGCCGTCGGGATGAAGGGCTTGGAGGGGTTGAGATGTCCAGTGTTCAGGTGAGTGATGGGTGCACGAGTGCAGAAGAAACATAGAAGATAGGAGCAGGAGTAGGCCATTCGGCCCTTCGAGCCTGCTCCGCCATTCAACGAGATCATGGCTGATCATCCAAACCCTAGCACCCGGTCCCTACACCGACAGCCATCCCACCCAAGCCCTATCCCCGTAACCCCACGTATTTAATCCCCCCTAACACTAAGGGTCAATTTTTATCATGGCCAATCAACCTAACCCGCACATCTTTGGACTGTGGGAGGAAACCGGAGCACCCGGAGGAAACCCACGCAAACACAGTAAAAGAGGTAAGTGTGTTTGGTGTGTGTAAAGTGTTTAAAGAAGTTTTACTTATCTTTACAGCCTTCCTTCCTTCAGGTCTCGGGAGTCCCTCATCTCACTGGCACAGAAAGCAGAATGGCTGCGATCTGTCAAAATCTGCAGCATTCTGCTTTCTGTTCCGGGGAGATCTCTAAATCATCCTGAGAGGAAGGAATTAACTTAAGAGTACAGATTGTCAGTGTTTGGCAGCTTCAAACAGCTGTGAAACGCTGATATTTCATCTGTCATAAGGTCTTGGCAGATGAAATATCAATCTGTGATGTCACCTGTTGCTGGGTGGCCCTTAATTGGCGGGCTCAACAAGGTCAATCAAGTCAAAATCGCGCAGGTTGGCTAGAACTCGATGGAGGCGGGACTACAACCCCAAAAGTTGTAGTCTCACCTCCTCAATGAAAATCCAGCCCTATATGTTTATCATTGCAAAGGAGCCACAATTCAAGAGAGGTACAGGCTGTGTTGCCGATGAAGCAGTCTAAAGAATTTCAGCTCTCATGCATGGATACACAGCCTCAGTATGCTGTACAATTATCAGTGTTACCTTTTACATGAATTAATTTCTAGATTGCACAATAGTTCACCTATCCTGCACACGTAGCTAATAATATTGTCGCATGTGCTTGCCAAACATTCTTTAAATGTTATCACTATTCAATAAGGATACCCAACAAACTCATTTGGGTTCCAAACTTAGGACCATGTTTCTTACTTGTAAAAAAAACACCACAGTTGAAAAGTTCACTTCAAGGTATTTGCCATTTCAAATTTAGCACAAATAATGTGAATAAAAGAAAATCAAACATTTTTTCCTTGCTCAACATGAACAGAAAGATAATTTTTTGAGTGGGAGCAATTAGGAGGCCTCAATTCAAATCCCTTCAATCAGCATTTGTATTCAGGGTTCCCTTAATGGGCATGTTTGGCAGAGAAGTTGCCATATCATCTGAGGAAGCAAAAACAGACTTGGAATTCTTCACAAAATGCTCAAGAAATAGGCCATGCAGCATTTCCCAAAACCTTTATGAGCCAGCATATTCTAACCTCCACCTAGAGGACAGTGCAAATATTTGAGGTGGGAATAGGGGGATAAATTAGGAACAAAAAACTAAACCAGTTCCAAACCACATTCTTACATTGTTTATGTGCATAGAAAATATTCTTTGAACTCTGTGTACAGCATATGTACTATTGTAGCATCATAGAATCGTTACAGCACAGTAGCAAGCCATTTGGCCCGTCGAGCCTGTGCTGGGTCTCTGCAACAGCACTTCAGCTAGTCTCAATCCCTGCCCTTTCCCCGTAGCCCTGCAATTTTTTTTCCTTCAGGTACTTATCTAATTTCCTTTTGAAAGCCACGATTGAATCTGCCTCCACCACCCTTTCAGGCAGTGCATTCCAGATCATAACCACTCGCTGCGTAAAAAAGTTTTTCCTCATGTCGCCTTTGCATCTTCTGCCAATCACCTTAAATCTGTGTCCTCTGGTTCTCGACCCTTCCGCCAATGGGAACAGTTTCTCTCTATCTACTCTGCCTAGACCCCTCATGATTTTGAACACCTCTGTCAAATCTCCTCTCAGTCTTCTCTGCTCTAAGGAGAACAACCCCAACTTCTCCAGTCTAGCCACGTAACTGAAGTCCCTCATCCCTGGAACCATTCTTGTAAATCTTTTCTGCACCCTCTCTAAAGCCTTCACATCCTTCCTAATGTGTGATGCCCTTTCGTTAAGCTCAATACTCCAGTTGAGGCCAAACCAGTGTTTTATAATGGTTCATCATAACTTCCTTGCTTTTGTACTCTGTGTGTGGCAAAAACTGAGTGCGGGTTCGGAACCTGCCTCCAACCCACCTCCACGCAATTTTGCCGGAGGTGGTTTTGATGGGTGCGATTCGGTCCCGCCTCCATCAGTCCAGAGAGGTAGTTTAGACCCTTAAATAGTAGCTAAGGGCCTCTATAATCCTATTTTGTCAGGCCCTCGTTATTTTACCACATTTGTGCATTTTGCACTACCCTCCTAAACCACGCCAGCTGATCCTGGCGGGTTGACAAGTGGGTGGCCTCCTCACAGCTGGAGCTCCACCATTAAAACGGAGCTTTCATCAGGGATCAGTTGCAGGTGGCAGAACTTTTGTTTAAAAGGCCTTTCAGCACTTTTAGCAGGCCTACCGAAGTCGGAGGTGCTGCAGCTTCTATCTCTCAACTGTGGGACCTTCTTGAAAGACCCTCTCCCGCTTGGAGTGAGCGCTTCCCCAACGGAGGTATCTGCCAACAGCATGGGAACCATTTATTTCGTTTCACCATGGAACTCAGATTCGGATGAGGTGCAGCCACGGCAGCAGCAGAACCAGGCAGCTCAGCAGCAAGAGCCCCAACCTCCTGCTCACCCACCTGATGCTGCACAGGGGAGAAGGCGCCAGTGCATCGAAGCACCTCGCCACACGAGATACCCCCTCTCAAGGTTTACAGACAGAGGATGAGCTACCTCAACATATGTGAGCAGCAGTGCCAAAGGAGGCTGAGACTTTCGTGAGAGGTTTTCCGAGACATCTGCGCACTGCTGCACCAACACCTGGAGCCCAGAGGAGCGGGTGGACACCCCTTACCAGTGCCCGTCAAAGTCACCACCGCACTCAACTTTTTTGCCTCAGGCTCCTTCCAGGGATCATCAGCAGACATCAGCTGCATCTCCCAGTCGGCCGCCCACAGTTGCATCACGCAGGTTACCGATGCCCTTTTCAGAAAGGCGCACAATTACATCCACTTCTCAAGGGATCAAGCAAGTGTAACCGCGCGTTCAGTTGGCTTTGTAAATATGGCAGGCATGCCAACGGTGCAGGGTGTCATAGACTGCACACATGTGGCCCTTAGGGCACCCCATCACAACCCAGCTATCTTTGTCAACCGCAAGGGCTTCCACTCCCTCAACGTACAGCTGGTGTGTAACCACAAGGAGATTTTGCATGTTTGCGCCACGTTCTGTGGTAGTTGCCATGACTCTTTCATCTTGCGGAACTCTAGTGTTCCTCCGCTCTTCAATCCGCCAAACCAACTTAACGGATGGCTCCTTGATGACAAGGGCTACCCCCTGAAGAAGTGGCTAATGATGCCGATCAGGAGGCCAGCTAACGAGGCTGAAGAGCGCTACAATGCCAGTCAGACTTCGACCAGGTCCATCATCGAGCAAACCATTGGCTTGTTGAAGATGCGATTCCGATGCCTTGACAGATCAGGTGGAGCCCTGCAGTATTCAGCAGCCAGGGTCTCCAGAATGGTCATGGTCCGCTGTGCACTGCACAACATGGCACAGCGTCATGGCTTGCAGCTTCCTGATGAGCAAGTGGCTCAGTTCATAGCCTCCTCAGATGAGGATGAGGAGCAGCAGGAGGAGGACCGAGCGCCAGCCTATCTGTAAAGTCTGTGGGTTATATGGTGAATTAATACACAGACTACAAGAGTAACTTTAACAGGACTTTACTATTCGAAGGTCAGGGCGAATCTGCCCAATAAATCCTTACACAGCACTTATATACCGGTGTGGTCACTTCCGGTATTACAGTATACAGCAGCCAAGATAAAGTAGTGCAACACCTAAAATAGTTCTCTTAAAGGTGGACGGTTACATACAATAGTTCTCTTAAAGGTAGAACGGTTACATACACTACAATCCTCCCTTTTTAGCTTACAACATACTTATTCCCCATTAAACATAACATATATCCAACTTCATGTAAAAACAGTTCACAGATGTAGTCTCTGCGGAAACAGTTCACAGATTCAGTCTCTGCGGGAAACAGTTCACAGATTCAGTCTCTGCGGAAAACAGTTCACAGATTCAGTCTCGGTGTAGTCGGTTCACGTTGCTGGAGTGACTCATCCAATAGTCCTTCACTGGACTTAACAGCTTGAACTTCCGTCACTTCTGAACCAGCATTGTTGACTTCTAAAAGCTTGAGTACCTTGGGAAGTTTTTCTACTTCCAAACTGATTTGGCTCCGTACGGAGAGACCACGTGCGTGACCTGGTAGAGGTGATAATGGTTCAGATGGTCATCATCTTCTGCTTCGTCTTTTCCTTTTCTGCTTCTTGGAGACTCTCTGGGCTCCACTGTCAGCTGCCAGCTGCATGCACCGTTCCTCCTTCTCGTCCTCCTTTTTCCGTAGTAGCGCCACCATCTCCCGATGTTCCTTAGACTTTAGGTGATTCTTCATGGTTTCTGCACTTTGGGAGTTTTCATCACAAGCTGGGCAGAGCAGGTCATCGTAATATTCGGTGTCGTCCAACAGGTCATGGTAATATTCGGTGTCGTCCTGAGCTAGGCCAGCGAGAGGGTCTTCTATTTCCTCCATACCCAGCTGGACGTTAGCCAGCTTTTGTTCCAAATCCAGACATCTTTCCTGAAGAGACTTCTTCATGCATTCAGTTTCATCCAGCTTTTTCTGGGCTTCCTGCAAGTCTTTTACTACTGACCTCATTCGTGATTTCAATACTTCAACTTCATTGGGAGATTGATTGATTGTATTATTCAATCCCTCTACTGGAGCAGCTGTTTCAGCATTCTGTTGTTCAACATTGACGTGAATCAGCGTACTTTTGGCATCCAAGGTTTGCTCTGCTGCCATCTTCTCAGTCTGTGTTGCAACCTCAGCTATTCCAATAACTTTTGGGAGCTCCAAACCCCTCTCCTTTGAAGATTTAGACTCATGTCCAAATTGTTCCCATTTCAGAGTCTTGTCCCTCAGCATATGAAGGAGTTGGCTGACCGTTGACTCTTCTGACCTCATCCGTTTCCCAGTAGCTGCAGGGCTGTTTATAACCTTGCCCTGGGGCTCCTTTGCTGTTTCTACTTCGCCATCATCCGCAGCCTCCACCATTCGAATTTCCACAAATGAATCGTCCGGTGATGCTGCACCCAACTTCAGTAGGAGCTCGGAATTCATGGTGACCAACTCAGCCTTTTCTGCCTGCAATCTGCTAACAAGCGCCTTCAGTTGCTGAACATCTTGCTCCACCAGATTAGAGCACGCACCTTCAGAAACCGAATCAGCTTTGATTCGTTTGGCCTCCTTGCGCAGACGGTTTGTGTGCTCCTGCTCCCTTTTCTCCCTCAGCTGTTTCTGTTGTCTTTCCAGATTCTCCCACTCTGTGTCAAAGAACGTTTTCATTGCTTTTATCTCTTGCTCGAGACGGCAACTCAATTGTTCTAATTGCTGTTGTAATTTGAAATGGAGTTGAGTTCGAGCCCAGTGTTCCTCAGACTTGTGCATGTCTGTAAACTGGACAGACTCAGAATTCTCTGCCAAACTATGTTGTTGTTGTTCAGTGGAATTCTGTTCTGAAACTTTGTTCTCCTTTGAAGCATCAGTATTTATGCACTCCTTCGTTTTTCCAACCTTAGTCAGCAAGTCCATTTTAGACTTGTCTTTCGCACCTGGGCTGGTCTTGTCGTCATCCATTTCAGAGTCTGAGCTGATTGTCTTCACCGAGTTCTCACTCGTTATTGCTTTTAGGTAGTGCCATTCCATGTTTATTTCCCTGATCCACTCCCATCCCAGAAGTGGTGGACCTCCCTCAGGTAGTACATATAAGTCCATTCCTTGGTGTTCTTTGCCCCTGTCTCTCACCTTGACTTGTATCTTTCCCATGGGGTATACTTTATGCCCCGTGTATGTCTGCAATACGATCTTGGTATCTCTCAAGGGTATATGTGAGAATAGCCGGTTGTAATCCCTTCGATTTATGACTGATAGGGCTGATCCTGTGTCCAATTCCATTTTCACTTGGACTCCGGCTACTTTTAGTGTGACCCAGATAGTTTGTAGGTCAGCTTCCTTACTCACATTGTAAATTCTCAGACTACCCAGTTCCTGGCCGTTCGGGTCTGAATCCGAATTCTGTTCATCTGAACTCTTCTCAGCCACCTTGTGTACTTTGCTGTACTTTTCCTGCGGTGACTTTTTTCTGTTGTTGGTCTTCTTTCCTGACCGGCATACTTTAGCTATGTGACCAAGCTTGCCACATTTTCTACATTCCTGGTTTTTAAACCAGCATTGGTTCTGGTCGTGTGTTGTCTTCCCACAACGATAACATTTTGTTGTACCCGAAGTCATTTGATCCACGCTGAGTACTGCTGCCTTCAGCTGCATTTCCGCAGTGCCTCTCGCGGCTGCTTCGTGTGATGCTGCAATAAGGACAGCCTTGTCAAGTGTAAGATCGTTCTCTTCGAGCAGTCGCTTTTGTGTTCCTTCCTTCGACAACCCGCACACGAACTTGTCTCTCAATGCCTCTGTCAGATTTTCCCCAAACTGGCAGTATTTCGCTAGTTTACGCAGTTCGACCAAGTATTCCGCGTTGCTTTCCTCTTTCCGTTGCGTTCTCGCATAAAATTTGAATCGTTCCGCCAACATCAGCGGTGTGGGGTTCAAATGATCCTTCAGGACAGCAACAATATCAGCAAAAGTCTGATCCGCCGGTTTAGCTGGTGATAGAAGATGCTTCAATAGCCCGTATGTCTTCGCCCCCATTGCGTTTAATAAGGTGAGAGCTTTATCATCATCTGCTATTTTATTGGCCTCACAATATATCTCGATGCGTTCTACGTACGTGGCCCAATCTTCCACCTCGGAATCGAAGTTGTTGATGTTACCATGCTTAGGCATCTTCACTATCTTTTTGAGAAACCACAACGAATTTGTTCGTTACTTTTTTTTTCCCAAAAATGGCGGTTTCCCGCGCTTGTCTTCTTCCCCGCCCACTTTCAAAATGGCGGTTTCCCGCTTCTGTCTTCTTCCCCGCCTACTGGCGGCTTCCCGCGTTTCTTCCCCTGGCGGGAGGGGTAAGCTTTCCTTCGGGCGACGACCGCTGGCTTTCGGAGTTCGCAACCTGCGCGCCGGCTTCAGTGCGTTCCTTGTTCCCTTTTCTCGGCCGGCAACCGGCGCTGGGGACAACCTGTTGGCGGCGAACAGCTCCAGCCGCTGGGCGGAATCTCGCTCGGTCTCCCTCGCTCGGTCCCGTTCCCCCTTCACTCGGGCTCTGTCTCTCCCTCAGCGGCTTCCAATCGCGCCTCCCAGCCCTCTCGCAGTCCGGTCCTTTCCTCCCCCGGCTGCGGCTGAGTTCTCCGCGGTTTTATTTATTTTTATATCTTCCCGCGCCTTACGATCCCGGTCGCAGCGCCTCGTGGCCTCGGTAGCTGCCCGGCCTTTCGCCGGTCGCGGTCTAGCTGTCTCACGACGCTGTTGCGTCTCCCAGCCCGCTTGTAGCCCGGTCTCTCACACCGGCTGCATTCCCGCTTGTAGCCCGGTCTCTCACACCGGCTGCGTTCCCGCTTGTACCGCGGCTTCTGTGCCCTACGCTGCCCCAGTCTCAGCGCCTCTGGGCCCGACTTCTGTCCGGCTCCTTTCCCCCGACCGTGGTCGAGTTCACCGCCCTTATCCTCCGTTTCTTTTTATTTTCCCCCTACTCACAGTCAACGTGGCCGACTTGCTTCTCTTGGCTGATCGGCTCACTCACCGCCGTGGCAGAAGGGACAATAACAGCCTGTTGCTGATGGAAGGCTTCGTGTCTGAATCCTTCCTTCTTCCTTGCTCTGCAGACTCGAGTCTTCTCTCAGCCGAACGACAAGGGCGGGTGCCTCTTCTCGACGCTCGTTAACTGCTTCGGGTGTGTCGCTGCCGCAGGGTAAGATCGAACCCGTCGCCACTGTAAAGTCTGTGGGTTATATGGTGAATTAATACACAGGCTACAAGAGTAACTTTAACAGGACTTTACTATTCGAAGGTCAGGGCGAATCTGCCCAATAAATCCTTACACAGCACTTATATACCGGTGTGGTCACTTCCGGTATTACAGTATACAGCAGCCAAGATAAAGTAGTGCAACACCTAAAATAGTTCTCTTAAAGGTGGACGGTTACATACAATAGTTCTCTTAAAGGTAGAACGGTTACATACACTACACTATCGACCAGCAGCAGTGGCAGCACGCGAGCACATGGCTGCCCGTGATGCAAGGCATGCACTTATCCTGGCCAGATTTGCATAGGTTGCCCATGTTGGCACATGTCCTTGGCTCCATCTTAACACATGATAGACTAGATGACATGAATCAGTCATTCATGAAAGAAAGACTTATGAAATAATACTGAGCTCTCCAGGGAGAGTATAAATATTCGGGCACGGGCTCAGCTTGCGCAGGACATTCTTAACAGGGACTAGTGAAGGACACAACTAGACCTCCATGTTGTAAAACAGTTGATTAAAACTTTGTTTAACGCTTAGACCAAGTGCCTAGTAGTTTTCTTACGTCACTAGACAATGGACATGACTCTCTGGCCACCAACCTGACCACACAAGTGTCACGGAGCCCGCAATGTGGAGCTGCCTAAGGCGAGATAACAGATGTCATCACGCCAACAGTTTGCCATCAAATCATTTTTATACTTCCAAAAAGGGATGGCATTTCATCAATACACAATGGCAGAGACTCTGAACAGATATTTTGTATCTCTCTTCACAGTAGAAGACACTAACAACATCCCAATAATGGATAATCAAGGGGCCACAGGGAGGGGGGTACTAAGGAAATAGTACTTGGTAAAATGATGGGACTAAAAGATGACAAGTCCCCATGGCCAAATGGCCTGCGTCCCAGGGTCTTAAAAGAAGTGGCTGCAGAGATAGTGGATGCATTGGTTGCAATATACCAAAATTCCCTGGACTCTGGAGAGGTCCCAGCGGATTTGAAAACCGCAAATATAACACCCCTATTTAAGAAAGGAGGGAGACAGAAAGCAGGAAATTATAGACCAGTTAGCCTAACATCTGTCGTTGGGAAAATGTTGGAGTCCTTCATTATGAAACAGTAGCAGGGCATTTGGAAAATCATAATGCAGTCAAGCAGAGTCAGCATGGTTTTATGAAAGGGAAATCATGTTTAACAAATTTGCTGGAGTTCTTTGAGGAGGTAACGAGCAGGGTGGACAAAGGTGAACCAGTGGATGTGGTGTATTTGGATTTCCAGAAGGCATTCGATAAGGTGCCACATAAAAGGTTACTGCATAAGATAAGAGCTCACGGAATTGGGGGTAATATATCAGCAGGGATTGAGAATTGGCTAACTAACAGAAAGCAGAGAGTCGGAATAAATGGGTCATTTTCCGGTTGGCAAAAGGTAACTAGTGGGGTGCCACAGGGATCAGTGCTCAGGCCTCAACTATTTACAATCTACATTAATGAGAGGGATGGTGAAGAGTGCAAGGGTTGTAAGGGTAAAGTGGGATGTGTAGGAGGAGGTTGACAATGCAGAGTGCTAGTGATGAGAGGAGAAGGGGAGCAGAAGGAGGGTCATGCTGAAGGTATACTCGCTTTGCCTGATCTTACAAGGTCATTGAACCTTTTATGGCACTGTATCCATGTTCTGCTGCACACTGATCTGGAGGTGATCTCCCTTGCCAGCTGTACCCAGACAGCCTTGGTTTCTTTGGGAGGCCTCTTCGTCCCAGATGAGGGGAAGAGCACCTCCCTGCTGGCTCTTGCCCCCGCAACCAACATTCCCAGCGCCGTATCTGAGAACCTCAGGGAGGCCATTGCCTTGGAGTTGGCCATTGTTGAAGCTGAAAAAATGTTGGAGGTGGTGCAGCATCGGCCAAGATCCAGTGGAATGAGCCAAGGCAGCAATGTAGGGGGTTTTGGTTTGGGGTTTGTGTCTGGCCAGTCAGCCGTGTCTGAGCTGCTCCAGCCCCGTGCGGTTCGAATTGCTTCCCCTTTGGTTCTGACCACCAGACTTATTTACAAGTAGCGATATAGACAAACGAGACCAGTGGTTTGGTGCAAAGAAAACCAATGTTTATTAAAAATAGAGAAACAATTACTATACAGAGAAAAATCACTATGGATGCAACACAATTACACTTAACGGGGGAGGAGAAACAGACACATCGAGGGAAAATGACTAAAATGACACTTTAGCAATTCCCCTTAACTCCCACCCTTTGCACCTATCTAGATTGTCTTGTAATGGGCCAGAAAATTGATGCTCACCAGTCTAGGGTGTTGAAACACCTGCTCCGTGCCCTGTTGCCTGCCGGTGTTTTAGGTTTTCACCGCCCCAAAGCAGAGATACCCCAGTAATTCAAATGTAACTGCAGGTATCCTACATCCCTGGACGGGCTCTTCGTCGACGATCCTCTCGCTGGGTTGATGATACGACAGGGCACTGGAGGCGAGCGGGAGAGAGAGAGAGAGAGAGAGCGATGGCTTCCCGAGGGACTAGTTATACCCTTCCCGGTAGCCCTTATCTCCCGCCAGATCAGCTCATTTTTTTTGTCTGATCTGGACGTATTGAAAATCATACAAAGGGTACCGATCTGGGCCCATCGACCTGGATGACCGGTTAATCGGTTTTAAACGTCTCATCAGTGTTCCCCTTTGTCAACTGGTCTCGTGATGGGGCCATTCCAGTCTGAATGCCCCGTTGATCGTTTGTAAACAGTGTCGATGTTTTCTAACAAAGGTCTCAAATGCAGCTAAGCTTGTCCCATTACGTGTTGAATAGGCCTTGCCTGCTCTTGATTGCTTGTGCAAATGACCTTGATGGGTTTTAATCAGAGGCCTGAATGCCACTGGGTTTGCTTCTCATGCATAAATGCAGAAGGTCTGTCTGCATTCGAGTTTCTGGAAAGTTCCTTCTCACTGTAATCGGAAACTTACAGGCCTTGGCCATGAGGCTGACCGCAGCCATCTTGTTGAGCCCTGGATTCCAAACTCAGTCCAACCAGGGTTTCTTTAATAAACCAAAAGTAAATCTTCGGGGGGGGGGAACATGAAATTTGCGAATCCTTTCAGTGCGCAGCCCTTAAATAAATGAACAGAGGCCCAACCAGTCCCCACCGTTTCCAAGACTGTCACTGACCTCATCTCCTCTGGAGATCTTGCCCCCACGGCCGCCAACCTCATAGTTCCCCAACCCTGCACAGCCCGCTTCTACCTCCTTCCCAAGATCCACAAACAGGACTGCCCTGGTAGACCCATTGTTTCAGCCTGTTCTTGCCCCATGGAACTTATCTCTTCCTATCTCGACTCTATTTTTTCTCCCCTTGTCCAGTCTCTTCCCACCTACATCCGCGGCTCTTCCGACGCCCTCCGCCACTTTAACAGTTTCCAGTTTCCTGGCCCCAACCGCCTCCTTTTCACTATGGACATGCAATCCCTCTACACCTCCATCCCCCACCAGGATGGCCTGAGGGTGCTTCGTTTCTTCCTTGAACAGAGGCCCGACCAGTCCCCATCCAGCACCACCCTCCTCCACCTGGCTGAACTTGTTCTCACATTGAACAACTTCTCCTTTGACTCCACTCACTTCCTCCAAATCAAAGGTGTTGCTATGGGAACCTGCACGGGTCCTAGCTATGCCTGCCTTTTCGTGGGATATGTGGAACATTCTTTGTTCCAGTCCTACTCAGGTCTCCTCCCTCACCTCTTTTTCCGGTACATTGATGACTGTATCGGTGCCGTTTCCTGCTCTCGCCCTGAACTAGAACATTTCATTCACTTTGCTTCCAATTTCCACCCTTCCCTCACCTTCACATGGTCCATCTCTGACTCTTCCCTTCCCTTTCTCCATTTCAGGGGATAGGTTATTGACAAACATTCACTACAAGCCCACTGACTCCCACAGCTACCTGGACTACACTTCCTCCCACCCCGCTTCCTGGACGGACTCTATTCCATTCTCCTAGTTTCTCCGTCTCCGCCGCATCTGCTCTGACGATGTCACCTTCCATACCAGTGCTTCCGACATGTCTTCCTTTTTTCCTCAACCGAGGATTCCCCTCTACTGTGGTTGACACAGCCCTCGACCGTGTCCGTTCTATCTCCCGCACTTCTGCCCTCACCCCTGCCCCTCCCTCCCGGAACCACAATAGGGTTCCCCTTGTCCTCACCTTTCACTTCACCAGCCTCCACATTCAACGGATCATCCTCCGCCATTTCCGCCACCTCCAGCATGATCCCACCACCAAACACATCTTCCCCTCACCTCCCCTTTCAGCATTCCGAAGGGACCGCTCCCTCTGCGACACCCTGGTCCACTCCTCTATCCCCAACACCCCTTCCCCTTCGCCCGGCACCTTCCTGTGCAAGCGTAGGAGATGCAACACATGCCCTTATGCCTCCCCCCTTCCCACTGTCCAGGGCCCCAAACACCCCTTCCAGGTAAAAGTGATTTACTTGTACTTCTTGCAATTTAGTATACTGTATTCGCTGCTCACGATGTGGTCTCCTCTACATTGGGGAGACCAAACGCAGATTGGGTGACTGCTTTGCGGGACACCTCTGCTCAGTCCGTAAGGGGGACCCCGAGCTTCCGGTCGCCTGTCACTTTAATTCTCCACTCCACTCCCACCCAGACCTCACTGTCCTCGGCCTCTCACATTGTTCCACTGAAGCTCAATGTAAGCTCG
The DNA here is from genome assembly GCF_052327205.1 of Somniosus microcephalus. Lineage (NCBI taxonomy): Eukaryota > Metazoa > Chordata > Chondrichthyes > Squaliformes > Somniosidae > Somniosus > Somniosus microcephalus. Next base: position 135,364,961 of record NC_140996.1, on the reverse strand, counting down.
AGGAACAGCACCTCATCTTTCGATTAGGCACTTTACAGCCTTCTGGACTCAACATAGAGTTCAACAATTTCAGATCATAACCTCGGCCCCTATCGTATATATATATTTTTTTTCCACACTTTTTTTTTGTTTGTGTTTTCTTTTAATCTCTCCCACATGGCAGCTGTCTTTCATTCTGCCAGCACAATTTACACTTCATCTAGAGCCATCTTTTGTTTCTTAACCTGTCCCATTACCATCTCCTTTTGCCTTGAATATCTCTTAATGTGTCTTAACCTCTCCTGCCTTCTATCCTATCACAGACCTTCCCTTTTGTTCTTTCATCCCCTCCCTCCTTTCCCAGCTCCTACACTTGCTTAAAAATCTGTTCCATTTCCTGCTTTTTTCCAGTTCTGACGAAAGATCATCGACCTCAAACGTTAACTCTGTTTCTCTCTTCACAGATGCTGCCTGACCTGCTGAGTATCTCCAGCCCTTTCTGTTTTTATTACAACCCTTAAATGAAGCTGGATAAGCGATGTCAGCAGAGGCGAGTTTCAGTCCCAAAACACTAATTGGCCCAGGGCAACCCACACCTCTGAAATCAACTGGCCAATTAGGGGGGGAAAAAACGGAATTTTTTTCCCCACCTCTCAGTGGAGGCGACTTTGGAACTCACCCAAACCGAAACCCGCCTCCAACCCGCCTCCATTGAGAAAATCGCCCGCTGTGCCTCTATTTATAAAGCCCAGGATCCCGTATCCTTTTTTAACTGCATTCTCAACCTGTCCTGCCAGCTTCAACGATTTGTGCACATGTACCCCCAGGTCTCTCTGTTCCTGCGCCCCCTTTAGAAGTGCACCCTTTAGTTTATATTGCCTCTCCTTGTTCTTCCTACTAAAATGTATCACTTCGCACTTTTCTGCGTTAAACTTCATCTGCCATGAGCCCGCCCATTCTGCCAGCCTGTCTATGTCTTCTTGAAGTCTATCCCTATCCTCCTCACTGTTCACTATACTTCCAAGTTTTGTGTCATCTGCAAATTTTGAAATTGTGCCCTGTATACCCAAGTCCAAATCATTAATATATATCAAGAAAAGTAGTAGTCCTGGTACCGACCCCTGGGGAACACCATTGTATACCTTCCTCCAGTCTGAAAAACAAGCATTCACCACTACTCTCTGTTTCCTGTCACTTAGCCAATTTCGTATCCACTGTCCCTTTTATGCCATGGTCTTCAACTTTGCTGGCAAGCTTATTATGTGGCACTTTATCAAACGCCTTTTGGAAGTCCATATACACCACATCAACCGCATTGTCCTCATCAATTCTCTCTGTTACCTCATCAAAAAATTCAATCAAGTTAGTTAAACACGATTTGCCTTTAACAAATATGTGTTGGCTTCCCTTAATTAATCCACACTTGTCCAAGTGACTTAATTTTGTCCCGGATTATCGTTTCTAAAAGCTTCCCCACTACCGAGGTTAAACTGACTGGTGTACAGTTGCTGGGTTTATCCTTACACTCTTTTTTTAAACAAGGGTGTAACATTTGCAATTCTCCAGTCCTCTGGCACCACCCCTATATCCAAGGAGGATTGGAAGATTCTGGCCAATACATCTGTAATTTTCCCCTTTACTTCCCTCAGCAACCTAGGATGCATCCCATCCGGTCCTGGTGACTTATCTACTTTAATAGACTTATTCTACTTATTAATGGCTTATTCTACTCTCATACTCCCTCTTTGCCCCTCTTATTTCCTTTTTTCACTTCCCCTCTGAAATTTCTGTATTCAGCCTTTCTCACTTGTATTCTCAACCTGACATCTGTCATACGCCCCTTTTTTCTGCTTTATCTTACTCTCTATCTCTTTCGTCATCCAGGGAGCTCTGGTTGCCTTACCTTTCCCCCTCGTGGGAATGTACCTCGACTGTACCCAACCATCTCCTCTTTAAAGGCAGCCCATTGTTCAATTACAATTTTGCCTGCCAATCTTTGATTCCAATTTACCTGGGCCAGGTCCTTTCTCAACCCATTGAAATTGGCCCTCCTGCAATTAAGTATTTTGTCTCTAGATTGCTCGTTGTCCTTTTCCATAACTAACCTAACCCTTATGATACAATGATCATTGTTCCCTACATATTTCCCGACTGAAACTTGATCCACCTGACCCATCTCATTCCCCAGAACCAGATCCAGCAATGCCTTCTTCCTCGTTGGGCCGGAAACGTACTGACCAAGAAAGTTCTCCTGAACCCACTTCAGAAATTCTTTCCCCTCTCTGCCCTTTACACTATTACTATCCCAGTATATATTAGGATAATAATTCAATGTAATTCAATGGCCCTGAATTCACGGTCAGTGGCGTAGCTAAGGAGTACGCTGCCGAAATCCGCACTTAGCTCATGCAAACCCCCCTTAGAAAAGTTGGTTTCAAACGCTGCAGAGTTGTGCGCAGCGCTGTGGCCCACGAATCCCAGGGGCGCACCATTGTGTATGCACGAACCTGGGATCACATGGGGCGGTGCTACTTTCACTTACTGACCCATGGCCAATCTGGAAACAGAGGCGATTGCTGATTTGCCCATAATTCATTTAAAATAATTTATCAGCCAGAAATGCTATTTTATTAATAAATTACAATCAATGCAATAGTATTTAATACACAAATCTATAATTACTGTCATATAGTCCTATCGAATTAGTTTCTCCTCTATTTGACTAACTAACTTTTGATTAATCTAAAATTGAGGGTTTAGATGTCAGATAACATGAGGAAATCATGAAAGTGAAATAAATCGTATGTAAATAGAAGTTGGGAATTAAACCAAAACTACAAAAGGCTTTTGGGCAGCAAAGACGGTGACACAAAAAGGCCCTGTTTTCAAATTCAAACAAATGAAACTTTCTTTCAAAGTTTGTATCTGCTCAGACATGAACCAGTGCCTCATTGTTATGGGCTGCAGCAGAAACAAATACAATTTTCTCATCCCCCCTCCCCTTACGCTGTGCAGCAGGCGTCTACACCTGTTTGCACCAGATGCAAACATTTTTAGGGTAATTAATGCGCAGTAAGTGGGCAATTAGCCCAACTTTTCACCAGCACATTAATTTGAATGGGTAGGTGAAATGTGCAGCAAAGCCGATGCGCAGTCAGAACTTGATAGATTGCAAGTTCGAGATTCAGCACATGTGGAAATCCTGAACTTGCGGTCAATTTCAAAGGTGGTATGACGACGTACTCTACCGACTGCAAATTCAGGGTCAATGTCTTCAAAGTCAGTAACAAACTATTTTTATATTCTTCAGTAATATAGGTGAGATAGTTATTATAAATGTTAATGGTGGGCATCTTAATAATGAACAAACACACAAAACAGCTCCAGTTGAAAGTTCCTTCGAATCTCAATATCAAGAAAAGAAACCAGCACAAAACATAGAAACATAGAAGATAGGAGCAGGAGTAGGCCATTCGGCCCCTCGAGCCTGTTCCGCCATTTAATGAGATCATGGCTGATCATCCAAATTCAGTACCCTGTCCCTGCTTTCTCCCCATATCCCTTAATCCCTTTAGCCTTAAGAAATATATCTAACTCCTTCTTGAATATATTTAATGAATTGGCCTCAACTGCCTTCTGTGGTAGAGAATTCCACAGGTTCACCACTCTCTGGGTGAAGAAATTCCTCCTCATCTCAGTCCTAAATGGCTTACCCCTTATCCTTACACTGTGACCCCTGGTTCTGGACTCCCCTGCCATCGGTAACATCCTTCCTGCATCTAGTCTGTCAAGGCCTGTTAGAATTTTATACGTTTCAATGAGATCCCCTCTCATTCTTCTAAACTCTAGCGAATATAAGCCCAATCGACCCAATCTCTCTTCATACATCATTCCTGCCATCCTAGGTATCAGTCTGGTGAATCTTCGCTGCACTCCCTCCATGGCAAGAACATCCTTCCTCAGATAAGGCGACCAAAATTGCACACAATACTCAAGGTGTGGTCTCACCAAGGCCCTGTACTACTGCAGCAAGACATCCTTGCTCCTGTACTCGAATCCTCTCGCTATGAAGGCCAACATACCATTTACCTTCTTAACCCCCTGCTGCACCTGCATGCTTACCTTCAACGACTGGTGCACAAGGACACCCAGGTCTCGTTGCACTTCCCCTTTTCCCAATCTATTGCCGTTCAGATAATAATCTGTCTTCCTGTTTTTGCCACCAAAGTGGATGACCTCGCATTTATCCCCATTATACTGCATCTGCCATGCATCTGTCAAATCACCCAACCTGTCCAAATCATACTGGAGTTTCTCTGCATCTTCCTCACAGCACATACGCCCACCCAGCTTTGTGTCGTCTGCAAACTTGGAGATATTACATCTAGTTCCCTCATCTAGATCATTTATATATATTGTGAATAGCTGGATTTCTAGCACCGATCCCTGCGGCACCCCACTAGTCACTGCCTGCCACTCGGAAAAAGACCCGTTTATTCCAACTCTTTACTTCCTGTCTGCCAACCAGTTCTCTATCCACGTCAGTACCTTACCCCCAATCCCATGTGCATTAACTTTGCACGCTAATCTCTTATGCAGGACCTTATCGAAAGCCTTCTGAAAGTCCAAATACACCACACCCCTGGTTCTCCCTTATCTATTTTACCAGTTACGTCCTCAAAAAATTCCAGTAGATTAGTCAAGCATGATTTACCTTTTGTAAATCCATGTTGGCTTTGTCTGATCCTGTCACTGTTTTCCAAGTGCTCTGCTATTACATCTTTTATAATGGACTCTAGCATTTTCCCCACTACCGAGGCCAGGCTTACCGGCCGATAATTCCCCATTTTTTCTCTACCACCTTTGTTAAATAGTGGGGTTACATTAGCTACCATCCAATCCATGGGAACTGTTGCAGAGTCTATAGAATTTTGGAACATGACCAGCAATGCATCTACTATTTCTGGGGCCACTTCCTTAAGTACCCTAGGATGTAGATTATCAGGCCCTGGGGATTTATCGGCCTTCAATCCCGTCAATTTCCCTAACACCATTTCCCTACAAATACTGATTTCATTCAATTCCTCCCTCTCATTAGAACCTGTGTTCCCCGACATCTCTGGAAGTTTATTTGTGTCCTCCTTTGTGAAGACAGAACCAAAGTATGTATTTAATTAGTCAGCCATTTCTTTGTTCCCCATTATAAATTCCCTTGATTCTGACTGCAAGGGACCTACGCTTGACTTCACCAATCTTTTTCTCTTCGCATATCTATAGAAGCTTTTACAGTCAGTTTTTATGTTCTCTGCAAGCTTACTCTCATATTCTATTTTCCCCCTCTTAATTAATCCCTTTGTCCTCCTTTGCTGAATCCTAAACTGCTCCCAATTCTCAGGTTTGCTGCTTTTTCTGGCCAATTTATATGTCCTCTCCTTGGATCTTATGCTATCCCTAATTTCCCTTGATGGTTGCGTCACCTTTTTTGTTTTATTTTTATGCCAAACAGGGATGAACAAATTCTGTAGTTCATCCATGCGATCTTTAAATGTTTGCCATTGCCTATCCACCGTCAACCCTTTAAGTAACGTTGCCCAATCCATCCTAGCCAACTCGTGCCTCATACCATCGTAGTTTCCTTTATTTAAATTCAGGACCCTGGTCTCTGAGTCAACTACTTCACTCTCCATTTAATGAAGAATTCTATCATATTATGATCGCTCCTCCCCAAGGACCCTCACACAAGATTGCTAATTAATCCTTTCTCATTACATAATACCCAGTCTAAGATGGCCTGATCTCTAGTTGATTCCTCAACATATTGGTCCAGGAAACCATCCCGTATACACTCTAGGGATTCCTGCGCCACAGTATTGTTACTAATTTGGTTAGCCCAATCTATATGTAGATTAAAGTCACCCATGATAACCGCTGTGCCCTTATTGCACGCGTCTCTAATGTCCTGTTTAATGCCATCCCCAACCTCGGCATTACTGTTTGGCGGTCTGTATACAACTCCCACTAACATTTTCTTCCCCATGGTATTTCTCAGCTCTACCCATACAGATTCCACATCATCAGAGCTAATATCGTTCCTTACTATTGTGTTAATCTCCTCTTGAACTAGCAATGCTACCCCACCTCCTTTTGCTTTTTGCCTGTCCTTCCTGAAACTCACAGAACACAAGAAGAAAAAAGGAAATAAAGACAGACACAGAGTAAGAAAAATAACACTTATTGAAAAACTAGAAACATACTCATGGAAAAACTGAGAGAAATTTAGTTAGTACAGTACAATGGGTAGGACAGACAACATAGAAAATAACAGAAATAGGGTAAAACAAGAGGGTTTTTACTCTTCACCCTTTCTCTCTTTGCATATTTTTATTTGTTTTATGTTCTTTTTCTCCTCATGTATATTCTTAAGACTTTTTAAAATCTTTTCTCACTTCTTTCATCATTCTTACATTCATATTTTCTAATTTCTTTCAGCATGTTTCTATTACGTCTGGTCACTGTTTAGAGGTATATTACCTAAATTTATTTGTTTGGCAATTTACTACACATTCTCATTGTTATAAGCCTGTCTGCTAGGAAGAAGCTTTAACCCTCTTTTTATGTTAAATGTTTACTGCACAATCTATATTTCTTCCTTTCCCTCACTAAAAGATTGCATTTCCTCATGAGTTGAATCACTTACAGAAACTACTTTAAATTCACACTTATCACTCATACATCTTTGTGCCATTAAGATCCCATGGCACTATTTCGAAGAAGAGCAGGGGAGTTATCCCCGGTGTCCTGGCCAATATTTCTCCCTCAACCAACATTAGAAAAACAGATTATCTGGGCATTTTCACATTGCTGTTTGTGGGAGCTTGCTGTGCACAAATTGGCTGCGCGTTTCCCACATTTCAACAGTGACTACACTTCAAAAAGTACTTCATTGGCTGTAAAGCACTTTGAGAAGTCCGGTGGTCGTGAAAGGCGCTATATAAATGCAAGTCTTTCTTTATTACTGTCCATATGGTTTTCAAACATTCCTCCATTTTGTTCAACCTGCATTCAATATTTTTTGGTGTTGGGCATGCATTTTAACTGGAAAATATAAAATAACATCTTTTCATTGTTATTGTTGCACATTGAATATCTTCTCCAAAGGAAAGAAGTATATTTCTTTCATCTAAATAGATTGAATGGGTTCCATTTAATGCATTGTTGCTAATTCATATGTGGTACTGTACTTGGCAATGCCAATACTTGTGTAACTGATAATTCTACATGTAAAATGTAATACATTTTAGACATGCCAAAGGTTACACATTTGGAGTGGCAATCAGTAATTCTGATTTAAAAACATGACCTTATCTGATGTGTCATACTTTCGGAAAGAAACTTAGCTTCATATATTTGGATGAATTTGCAAGTTCTGGCACTCACTAATCATAAATGTCAATGCCATCTTCTCCCCAGTGTTAACAACTCTGAATTTCTATGCAGTTTGGGGTTCAGATACATTTTAGAACTATGTCAATGTTTTGTCTCTAAAATGTGGAATTCAGATAGACTTTAATACCAACAACACCGATACCAAAATAAGAAATAGGACCATTAAACCAACACTAGTCCTCCAACTTTAATTTCTCCTTTTTTAAACAACTCATCTTCCTAATAAGGCAAAAAAAAGCACAGAGCATTATTGCCCTCCTTTTCTTTTACATTCAATGCTAGCAAAGTTAAATTGAGAGGGAGGAGAAGAGGAGGAAATAACTTAGTTGTAGTATGCCCAGCCACCTTCCAAAACAAAAAATACCACAGCTACATTGTTCTTACGATGGAGCTATAAATAGTATAAAGTATGGAAAGGCTATTTAATTCACCCCTTCCAGCAGACTATGTACAGCAACACTCTAGATAAACTCCAGGATATCAATCTAGGATTACAATTTACATCTTTCAATTCTCACCACGTGAGAATCGCATGGTCCTAGAAGAATGGAAACCATATTCCATAGAGCACTTTATTTTATCTATATATCCTTAAAATAGTCATTCCCTTACGACAGATATTCATCAATCTCTTTTACAGGATTGAATCCACTTATCATTAACTGTTCTTTCCAAGAGTTTAATTTGCAACCCTTATAAAGTATCATGTACAATGCATACCAGAAAAAAGTCACTCATATGTGGAACTGGATGGCTTATGAGGAACTCAGTTCACACTTCTGTATGTAAACAGAACATAAGAATTTTTCAGGAAAAAGAAAATACCACTAGGTCCAAGAGTCTCACTCTTTATCGGAGGTCAGCTCTCTATTATTCACCTTCTTACCATATCCCTTAATCATTATCTCTCCGGAAACGCATCCAATTGTCTCTTGAACCAGTTTATATTGTCTGCTTTTATGGTCTTTCAGGACATTTTATTCCATAACTCTATTATTGTTTAAGTGAAAAATCCTAAATTCCTAATTTTTGACTTGTCTTCAGTGGCATGTGAGCCCTTCACCAGAGTCAATAATTTGACTGGATCAATTTTATCAATTCGCTTCATAACAAGACATCTTAAATTTAATCCCAAAACGTCATCTCATTTCCAAAGGAAACCTCAATTTCCTCAACTTCTTTACCTTTCCTCAAACATAACTTCTTGATACCCAGAATTATGTTTGTTACTCGCCTCAGAACCCTCTGTACCATGTACCATGACAGTGATTAGCACTAAACAGTATTGTGTTATCAGTTCAACCTTAACAAAACCAATTTTGAGACAGGAGTGGTGAGGACAAGAGTATTAGGCACAAATTCAAAATAGAACAAAATTGATGGAAAATAAGCGTAAACACTCTTAAGGAAGGAAGTCAAAATTTTGCAAGGGATTACAGACAAACATCTTGTGGTAACAGTAGATTTGCACTTGTGATTTCCAAACATGGTAAGGCTACTTATCTCAGCTGTGCTGTCAGAAGGAGGTGCGGATCAATTTCAAAACTCCTCTGCAGGGAGTAAGGGAGTGAAACTCAGAGGGTGAATCACCCTAGAATGTGTTTGCCCACCACAGGTTACAAATTGACTATTCCAAATTCAAATCAGTTGTAGCTATCTACTCTAGTTCAGTGGCGTCAGTCATTCTCATAAGCAGATCCCATGTTTCAGAATCGACTCACACTACCCAATATCTATTTATATAATAGTATAACCCAGGGGAGCAACAATAGTACCTCTTGTGATTTGAGCTTGGCATTTGTAACTTTCGCACGTGCCCCCATGTACTACTCCAGTTTTTTGAAGGCAGACCAAGAAAACACCTAGTAAGACGAGGCCAGGTACAAATCTTTAAGGTGCCTTATTTGACAGCAAATGGACAACAGAGCAACAGCTACAATTGGTCTAACTTAATTCAATCAGCACAACTTGTATTTGTGTAATAATGCAAAATAAAAAAAACATGCTTCGCTCCCCACATCAGTAAGTTATCTTGCTTGAGTTAAACAAATTAGCTCGTAAATATTCTCCTGCATGCTTCTTACAAGCCTCACAGCTTTCAGTTCAAAAACTTCACTGACTGGCTGTCTCTGTTTTTAGCCCCCTTTTTCACAGCCAGAAGAAAAGGCCTGCCAAACAACTCCTCCTGAGTTCCTGGGACCAGAGACTTCCCAGTACAATGGACGTGAGATGTTTACTAATCACCAAGACAGGCTAACAATGTGTGTTTTGATTACAGTCTTTGAGGAAAATAATCTCAATGTCTAGCCCATTAATGATTTAATCAATGTATTTTGTCTGCTTACACTCCTGTGAAGCACCTTGGGTCATTTTATTACATTAATTTTTACATGGCTTGACAGGGTAGATACTGGGAGAATGTTTCCCCTGGCTGGGGAGTCTAGAACTAGGACTCACAGGGGGAAAAATTTGGTATCGCCCCATTTGGGGCGCCATTATTGGCGGTGCGCAAAGTTTAGCGCCTGGCGCTAATTATCACCTCTGACAGCAAACTTGGCTTTTATCGCCCCTGGAGGTGATTGGAGCGCTAAATCAGGCGCTTCACACCTGTCTTAAGGCGCAAAGGCCGAGGAGCGAGGCGTTACCTCAGAGCACTGGCGAAGCAAGGAAGGACAAATCAAAATAAACTTGCAAAGTGCTGCTCAGTACTCAAAACTCCTTCACACAGCGTTGAATCTCTCCAGAAGTCTCTCTCTCTCTTTCTCTCTCTCAGAATGCGTGGTGCAAAAATGTCACCGACAAAAAAAGGCAGGAAGCGGTCGCCTTTAGATAGTGCTCCCCTAGTCCCGTTCTGACAGCATAACGCTCCCCTCAACCTGTCGTTGCTAGCGGCAGGTGGTAAGGCAGGGGGCACCACTCAATATCCGGTCCGGGGCGCTAACGGGACGTTGCACACTCGACTGACTTCATAATCTGCCGGCGCAGGAGATCGTGGTGGAAGTGTTTAGCGCCGCCGCAAAATGTCTAGTTAATTTCGCGAGCGGCACAAACATCGCCGCGCCCGGCCTCTAGTTGCTTTGCACCCCAATTGGCACCCTCTTAAGGCACTAACAGGAGGCGCAAACAACGGAATTTTTCCCCCACAGTCTCAGAATAAGGGGTCGTTCATTTAGGACTGAGATGAGGAACAATTTCTTTACTCAAAGGGTTACGGTTCTTTGGAATTCTCTACCCCAGAGGGCTGTGGATGCTCAGTCGTTGAATGTATTCAAGACAGAGCAGATCAGCCATGATCTTATTGAATGGCGGAGCAGGCTCGAAGGGCCGAATGGCCTACTCCTGCTCCTATTATGCCCCTATGTTCTTATTAACGGCGCTATATACATGCAAGTTGTTGTTGTTGTAGTAATTACCTTTCATCCAGGTTTTTTTTCCCCCTAAACTTGCATGAACACACTTTACTTTAAAAACCCAAGATGTAAAAGTAAAATTTTTTCCAAATCCTTTTTTGGGGGAGAATGTTCAAAAAATTCTGAAACAGTGGCATTGACAGAGACCTGGATGTAGATCACCAGCCTGTCTTATTTAATAAAGAACAGTGTATGGGCAAAGGAGACATACAAAAGGAAAGAGGATATATATAAAAGAAGTCATAGAATCATAAAATGATACAGCACAGAAGGAGGCCATTCGGCCCATCGTGCCTCTCTTGAAAGAACTATCCAATTAGTCCCACTCCTCTGCCCTTTTCCATAGCCCTGCAATTTATTCCCCTTCAAATATTTGCCATTTCTCTTTTAAAGTTATTATTAAATCTGCTTCCGCCATCCTTTCAGCCAGTGCATTCTAGGTCATAACAACTCGCTGCACAAAAATATTCTCCTCATCTCACCACTGGTTCTTTTGCCAATTATCTTCAATCTGTGTCCTCTGGTTACCAACCCTCCTGCCACTGGAAACAGTTTCTCCTTATTTACTATATCCAAACCCTTCATAATTTGAACACCTCTATTAAATCTCCCCTTAACCCTCTCTGCTCTAAGGAGAACAACCCCAGCTTCTCTAGTCTCTCCATGTAACAGAAGTCCTGCATCCCTGCTACCATTCTAGTACATCTACTCTGTGCCCTCGCTAAGGAGTTGACATCCTTCCTAAAGTGTGGTGACCAGAATTTGACACAAGTTTTATAAAGATTTAGCATAACTTCCTTACTTTTATACTCTATGGGCTGGATTTTCTCAGCGGTGTTGGGAGAGCTGGTTTCCGGGTTCTGGTCCCACTCCCAGCTTCAGCCACTCTGTCAAAGGGATTTTCCCTTGATTGGCCTTGTTAAGCCCGCCCTGCGAGCTTATCGGCCAATTAACAGGAAGTGGATCTGATGACGCGTCATCAGCCGGTTTCCTTAAAGGGACCACAGCCACATTGAGTTTGACAGTTGTTCTGTCAGTGTTTGACAGCATTGAGATGCTGCAAACACTGACAAACACTGCACAAAGGTGGACACTTGCACACAGGCTCTCTAATGACTCCATCCATATGCTTATGGAGGGAGTCACAGCACGCAGGGAGGTTCTCTTCTCTTCCAAGGGCGGAAGAGACCTCCCCAGGACACCAACACAGCCTGGTTGCACATTGCACAGGTGGGCAAAAGCAGAGATGTCGTCAGGGGTCCCTGGCTGCAGTGGTGCCAATCTTTCAATGATCTCAGTGGATCCGGAAACGTTACTGCAAAGCCACACTCAAACTCACCCTGCTGTGCCATTCAACACATCCCCATCACTCTGCCTTCCCTACCCTTCTCCTGCACATCCTTACTCACACCAACTTACCTTGCACCCCCACCCAACTCTCTCTATCTACAGTATCAATTCCCCATCTCATTAGCCACCCCTCACACTCACCCTCATCCTACTGCAAGCATACCAACAAACAACACACAAGGGTAGGCACTTGAGAGGTTTAGCCAATGTCCATGTGAAGTTTCTGGTAATGTGTTGTCATACAGTGAAATCTGTATTTTCAACACTGCCCCTTATTGGACAGATTTGTGCGCACCTTGAGAAGTGTCTTACTGAGTTCCAGTGAATGTTGAGACATAACTCCCCCGCCCCCCCCCATAGTGATGAGTGTGCATGGAATGGCTTGGACATTAAATTAAAGGGATGCTTTACGGTGCGGGTGTGGGATGGTGTCAACCTGGCGCATCATGTGGCAGCCAGAATTTACAGCGTCAAGTGAAGTAAATCTGGCCATGGCCTCCCGGGCAGCAATGTTGTCGGGGGCTGATGCCCTGTGTACTGTGCAGCATCAGCTGATGGCGGAGAAGGTTCGTGATGTTGTTGGTGATGTTGGTGTGCCTGGTGATGTTGGTGTTGGGGCTGATTGTGGAAGGATTCAGAGAACCAAGGTCAGATTTTTTGAAGGGCTGCAATAGATGGCAGCTGCAGGTGAGATGACAGAAGCGATCTGTCAATGGTGAGAGAGGTTGTTTCAATGAGGTGGCACTGGACATACAGTTGCCTCTAAACAGTTGCAAGCTAAAGAAATCTCTATATTACAAATGCAGTAACCAACAGTTTCTGCACTCTGAAACTGACCATCTGCAACATGGCATCCTTTACACCACTTCTGCACGTCAGCTTATCAGATACATCAGAGCAGACTCAACTCACGCCAGGGTAACCCGTGGGGGAGAACGTAAAATTGGAAGGAAGCCTCAAAAAACCATTAAATTGGCTCTTAACAAGTCATTTAATCAGCTCAAATGTCTCCCCTGCCGCTTGGTGTCGGGTCAGTTCTCCGCTGACAGACCTGACACCTGGAAGACTCGCGTGGAGGCGGGTTGACAGCGGGTTTCGTACCCACTGTCAATCTTTGCTATTTTGACAGCGGACCCACCTCCAAACCCGCCCTCTGAGTGTGGCAAAATTCTGGCCTATGCCTCTATTAATAAAGCCAGGGATCCCATATGCTTTTCTAACAGCCTTCTCAACTTGTCCTGCCACCTTCAAAGATTTCTTCAAAGTACAGCCCCAGGTCTCTCTGTTCCTGCACCCTTTAAAATTGTACAATTTAGTTCATATTGCCACTCCTCATTTTTCCTACCAAAATGCATCACTTCACACTTCTCTGCATTAAATTGCATCTGCCATGTGTCTGCCCATTTCGCCAGTCTGGCTATGTCCTCCTGAAGTGTGTTACTATCCTCTTCATTGTTTATTACATTTCCGAGTTTCGTATCATCTGCAAACTTTGAAATTATGACCTATATACCTAAGTCCAGGTCATTAATATATATCAAAAAGAGCAGCGGTCCTGATACCGACCCCTGGGTGACACCACTGCACAGTTCCCTCCAGCCTGAAAAACAACCACTCCCCATTACTCTCTGTTTTCTGTCTCTTAGCCAATTTCGTACCCATGCTGCCACTGCCCCTTTAACCCCATGTGCTTCAGTTTTGCTAACAAGTCTATTATGTGGTACTTTATCAAATGCCTTTTGAAAGCCAATATACACATCAACCGCACAACCCTCATCAGTCCTTTTTGTATTTCTTCAAAGAACACAATCAAGTTAGTCAAACACAATTTGACTTTAACAAAGCTTACTGGCTGTCATTTATTAACCCATATTTTTCCTTAATTTTGTCTTGGATTATTGTCTCTAAAAGTTTCCCCACCACAGACACTACGGCCTAGAAATTCAGTTTGCACAGTTTTGGGGCGCTAAAGTCGGGCGTTCGGTAAATTTAGCGCCCGCCGGAAACTGCAGGCAACCGCGCCGAAATTCAGTGGTTTTGGCCAAGAGTTTTGGCGAGCGCTGAAACCGGCGTTGCAATGCTCGGTTCCGGCGCTAAACCGGCGCTGCGGCCTGATAACGCCGATGCCGGGCGCAGTGCAGGTGCGGTCATGTGTTGCTTGACAGCAGACACCCTGACGCCGGCCTGCTCTTAAAGGGGGAAGGGTCAACTTTGACTGCTGCCACGCCCTGCACACTGGAGCCCTGCTGCTAGGCCTCAACAGTGCTGGTGGGACAAAATAGCGCCAGAACAGATGGAGATGGCCCGTGAAAGAGCCCAGCGCTTCTCAGACCATGCACTGAGGGTGCTGATTGATGCTGTCCAGGAGAGAAGACCCATCTTGTGCCCGGACAATGGCAGAAAGGCTCCCAGGAGAGAGTTCAGGAAAGCCTGGAGGAGCATCGGACGCAGGGTCTCCTCAAACTCAGATGTGCCCAGGAGTGCGGACCAGTGCCGCAAAAAGTTCAATGACCTCTGTCGGCTGGTGAAGGTGAGTACCCTTTCCACTGTCCTCCTCATCCTTGCATGTGAGCCTCACACTATGGGCAAAGGGACCTCAAAGGCATAATGGGCAGCCCTCCTCACGCAGCAATGCCACTGGCATGATCATCAGCAGCACTTTCTGCACTGACCACACTGGCCAGGCTATTCCACCATGGGAGGCAGTACACACAGCAACAGGGCACCACACTGTACTTAGAGTCCGTCCTTTCTCTTGCAGGCCAAGCTGGCAAGAAATGCGCGCAGCCGGCTGGAGACCGGTGGTGGACGGCCCCACTACCAGGCTCTAAGTGCTCTGGAGGAGAGCGTCGCTGGACTCCTGCGTCCCCGGGTGACTGGCCCTGTAGCCATCGGGGATGCCGACCCTGTGCTGGAAGCCACTGGTAAGGAGATGACCGCTTGCAGCTCTCTCGTTGCCCTAGTGCTTCCGATCTAAACCCTTTCCCACTGACGGACAAATGCGCATAATGCCACCGCTCAGGCGTCCCTCGCTGACGCCCTGTCCTCACTTTAAAGCTACTCTTGTGCCTTCCTGCTTTCAGCTGCTGAGGAGGAGGTGGTCCCTGAGGCGCCGGGTGCCAGGCCCTTGGAGGAGGAGGACGTCCAGGACGAGGAGGAAGCCGGGCCATCGGGCGAGCCCTCAGCCGTGCCAGGGGATGGCAATAAAGGGGGGACGTCTGGCATGCAGGAGAGCCAGGGGGAGGTGTTGCAGGGGAGGGCAGATCCTGCTTGCAGTGGGGTCCAGGCAGGCGGCAGGGGTCGGCCAGCTCGGCCGGCTTCTCCCCAGCTGCAGAGTCCTCTCTCCAGTCCGGAGAGTGGCCTCGGCCAGGAGGTGCGCCTCCTGCAAGAGATCTCGGTGGCGTCTAACCGGCGCCACCATGAGTTCATGGGGGTTGTGCAGCAGATGCCGCACGCCATCGAGTCCCTGGCTCAGAGTGTGGCAGCATTCGGCCAATCACAGGCCAGGGGGGTGGAGCAACTGGCCGCAGCGCACGCCAGGGGGGTCGAACTACTCGCGGCACTGCAGGAGGAGAGTCGCCAGAGAGGTGGTTCCCTCGAAACACTGTCACAGCAGCTGGAGGCACATACCCGGGCAGTGCGGTCACTGACTTCTGCCACACTCGATTTGACGTAGAGGCGTCGCACCCGCACCCGCCGCCCTGCTGCAACACAGCGGCCTGGCCTCCAGCACATAGCTGCGCCAGCTGAACTGCCAGGCCGGACGACTGCCACTGTGTCTGCTGAGCCTCGCGCACCTGGCAGCAGCCAGCTTGCCCCCCTTGGAGCATCCGACACTGCCACTCCCCCAGCCAGGGTGCGAGGAGCTGCTGCTGCCACTGATGCTGGCCAGCCACAGCCGAACCAGTCAGCAGCCGGCCCCTCCCGGGACGTGCATCGTGTTGGCCGACCCCCAAGGCCATCTGTCGCGACGCATGGGGGCCCTCATGAGCCTTCCCCCAGCCTTGAGGCCGCCACAGGGCCCACGTTGAGGCGGAGCAGTAGGCCGGGCAGGGGCCGGGGAAGGCTCTCTAAGGACTCGCCCTCTCGGCACAGCCGCTAGAGTGTGGTCTCTGCGGCATTGTATATATGGGGGGGATTGTGTTTTGGGGCCTGATTTTTGTGGATGGCCGAAATTGAAGGCATTTTTTGTTTTTATGGGGGTCTTTCTGTTGGCGAGGGGGGCCCTTTTTTTGTTACGGCCAATGTTGAAGGCCATGTGGATGGCCAACTTTTGTTAGTCCTCCCCAGGTTGGGGGAGTGACATATGTTTGTGACTGTTTTTTGGGTGTGTTCTGTGTTTTTGAGTTTCATGTGGGAAGGGGCCTCAGTTTGTTAAATAAAGGTTTTTATTTATTCAGCTTGTCCAGGTGTCATGTTTCAAGTGTTTGCTGCGTTAACCGGCTGACGGCTTCCGGAGCGGCTGCCTTCAGGTGCGCTCATTCCCACAGGCCATTCCCTCACAGCGGGCCTAGAAGTGTCGAGCAATAAGCCCCCGGCGTACGGCCCTTGGGCCTTCTGGCCCCCTCCTGGCCTGCTCCTCCTCCTCCTCCCCCTCCTCCTCCTGATGGTCCTCCTGCTCGTCCTCCTCAGGTGGTGGTGCAATGTCAGGTGGCAGTGCCTGCGTCCGGCGGATAGCCAGGTTGTGCAGCATGCAGCACACGACGACGAACTGGGACACTCTATCCGGCGAATACTGTAGAGAGCCGCCGGAGCGATCCAGGCAGCGGAAGCGTTGCTTGAGGACGCCTATGGTTTGCTCTATGACGTTCCTTGTTGCTTGATGGCTTTCGTTGTATGAGTCCTCCGCTGGGGTCCTGGGCGCGCGGAGCGGGGTCATGAGCCATGTGCACAAAGGGTAGCCCTTGTCCCCGATAAGCCATCCCCTTGGTGGAGGCTGTGCCTGGAACATGTCAGCCACAGTAGTCTGGCGCAGGATAAAAGCATCGTGGCTGCTTCCTGGGAAGCGGGCATTTACAGCTAGGATGCGCTGCCTGTGGTCACACCAGCTGCACATTGAGGGAATGGTAGCCCTTGCGGTTGCGGAAAACCTCGGGATTGTCTATAGGTGCCCGCATAGCCACATACGTGCAGTCAATGGCGCCCTGCACCATGGGGAAGCCCGCGATCCTGCCAAATCCCACTGCACGCTGCTGCTGCCTCTGTTGGGTCATGGGGAAGGAGATGAACTGGTGTCTCCTCGCGAACAGTGCATCGGTGACCTGCCGGATGCAGCGATGTACGGCGAACTGGGAGATGTTCGCGATGTCCCCAGCAGCGGCTTGGAACGAGCCGCTTGCATAAAAGCTGAGAGCCACCGTGACCTTCACTTCCACCTAGGGAGACGTCCTGGACATGAGCTGTGGCTGCAAATCTGCGTGAAGCAGCTGGCAGATCTCTCCAACCACCTCCCTTCTGAAGCGCAGCCTCTTTACACAAAGTGCCGCAGACATGGTGACATAGGACACCTGCTGCCGGTATTGCCTGGGTGCGTAAGGCCTACGTTGGCGACGCCTGATGGCCCTTCTGTGTCTACGCATGGCTGCCCGTCTCTCACAGCGTCTGCGAGCCCTCCGCACATAATGCTGCAACTCAATGTTGGCCCCCCATGCAGCCCCCATAATCAAGGTCGCAACAGTGAAATCAGCAAGAGTCAAATGTCAAAGCACTGGCCAGAAGCCAGAAAGACCTCTCCTATCTTGTCCCAAATCTGGAATCTCTGTCCCTTGGTCTCTGTGTAGAAATCCAAAGCAGTGAAGTCATTGCAGCAAAATGGCTGGGCTTTATAGGTCAGTGGAGGTGCCCTTTAATTTGCGCTCCCCGAGGCCCACAGGGCCTCTGCAACGTTCCATTTTACAATTCCTAATAGCGCCACGCCCACATTGGGCGGGCGCCACTCAATTTCCGGGTTGGGGCGCTAAAACAGCGTTGCGCGAGGATATGACGTCATAAGCTGCGCGCGCACCCGAGCGGGCGCTAACACTTTGCGCCGGCGCTAAATCTCAAATGAATTTGGGCGTCGGCGCAGATCGGTCTGCATTCCGGCGCTGAGGCTTTATCGACGGAAATATAGCCCTTTTTTGGCGTTAGCGCCTGGCGCAGCCAACTGAATTTCTAGGCCTACATTCTGGCCTATAGTTGCTGGGTTTTTCCCTCTCCCCTCTTTTGAACAGTGTTGTAACAGTTGCAATCCTCCAGTCCTCTGGCACCACTCCCATATCAAAGGAGAATTAGAAGATTGTGGCCAGAGCCTCTGCTATCTCCTTCCTTACTTCCCTCAGCAATCTAGGATGTATCCCATCCAGAACAGGTGACCTTTCTGCTTTGAGCACTGCCAACCTTTTACGTACCTCCTCTTTATCTATTTTTATCCTATCCAATTTCTCTACTACCTCCTCCTTTACTTTGCAGCATCCTCTTCTTCAGTCAATACAGGTGCAAAGTACACACTTAGTCCCTCAGCCATGCTCTCTGCCTCCACAAGGCGGTCTCCTTTTTGGTCCCTAATCGGCCTCACTCTTCCTTTGACTACTCTTTTACATTTATATGTTTATAAAAGGCTTTTGGGATCCCTTTTCCCTTTTATGTTGCCCACTAATCTATTTATATATACATTCTCTTTGGCCCTCATTTCCTTTTTCAGTTCTCCTGCATACTTTCTGTATTCAGTTTGGTTCTCTACTGTATTATGAGCCTGACATTGACCATAACCATCATTTTTCTGTTTAATTTTAATCTCAATGGGCTAGAAATTCATCTGTTGAGCGCCACTCGGTACTGCCATGAAATGACGATAAAATTGCAGTCGCCGCTCTTTCGCCAGCTGGTGGAGGTTCCCGCGACGGCTGCCATATTGCTCTCCCCCTTTGCACTGCTGGTAACTGGCAGTGCCCTGGAAAAAAATGGCGGCATGGTAACGTCACCAACGTGATATTCGACCCTAGCGCTGAATTGTGCGCTGGGTCCTAAGCATGCCAGGTTAACCTGGTGTGCAAGCAGGCTGATAGTGGTGATGTCTGCAGCTCTTACAAGCACACACACATGATTCAGGTAAGTTTGAATTTAAGGGTTTTGACTGGTTTGTTTTGAAGTGGTGGCTTGCTGCAATAGATGTTAAAAGTTTTTTTTAAGTGTGTAGTGAGTGCTGCTGGATGCTTGCAAGGGCTCGGATGGTAAATGAAGGCCTTTGAGAAGACAGAACATGCTGCGAATACTCAGCAGGCCACGCAACATCCGTGTACAAAAAAACAGAGTTCATGTCTCAGGTCGACATGCTGCCTGACCAACTAAGTAATTCCAGAATTTTATGCTATCATTTCACATTTACAGCATCGCTTGCAGAGGGAAGAGGAAGACGCAGAAGAGGAGGAAGCCGAAGAGGAGGAATCAGATGGCCGGGATGGAATCATCTGCCTGCGGTCCCACTGGCTGGGCAGGCTGCCTCTTCTTGTTGACCCACTGGCTGGGCAGGCTGCATTTCTTGGGTGTGTGAAATGAGGAAGGCACAAGAGTGGAGTTGTGCTGACAGGAGGGCAGGAAAGTAAGTGGTGCATGCCAGAAAGAGGATAACGTACGAGGATACCCGCATCTTGCATACTTTCAGCCCTGCCGCTGGCCAAGGGCTCAACCATGCCCCTGCCAAGAATGGCCTGCATCGTCTCCTCTAAGGGGATGAGGTGAGGCTAGGAATGGGAGATGTGCCTCGTCATTAGTGCAGATTATTGGTAGGCGAGTGATTGGGTGTTGTGCATTGAGCAGTGTGTGAGGCTAGTGGTGCAGTTGGTAGGAGACGGCTTTTGAAGATGCATTCACTGACCTTGACCAGTGGCCTGTGGTCAAGAAACTTCTTTGGGCATTGGAGCTAGGTGGTGGGGGCGACACTGCTGGCAGTGACAACCTTAGTGATGTACTCCCACATCGTTCTCTCTGGAGGGCCTCCTGGCCCCTGTGGGTTGAGGGCCGCTCTTGCAGTGTTGACCCACTGCACAAAGCTGGATGCTGCATGTGAGACCCTCGGTGCCCCTTCCCTGGCTTGCTGAGCCATCTGTGGTAATGCTAAGGCAGTTTTCCCATTTGTTGAAGTTAGGAAGGTAATTCAGCTTTAAATGCTGAATTTTCACATATGGAACTTCTTTTAAATGTTGAATATTTCTTAAAAGGCAGAAAGGGCTGAAAAATGTATTGATTCACTGCATTTTATTTTGTATTGCTTCAGTGTGCAGGGCCCCTTTAATTCTCAGACTTCTTCATTGCCCACAATTCCTTGCGAGCTCCACAGCTTCACTCACAGAGGCTGGGCAGAAATTTCGTCCCGGATCACTCCAGCAACGCCACCAGGATGGCGTTACAAGGAAGGTGAACACTGCACCACCTAGCTCCATGCCCCCCAGACCAATTTCACTCGCTTAGCGTTACGGCCATTTCCAGCGGCCGTTAACTGCAGTTGCCGGTAACACCTTTGCTGGTGAACATGAATTTTCCCCCCTATCTCTTTAGTCATTCAAGGAGCTCTAGCTTTGGATGCCCTTCCTTTCCCCCACGTCTAGTCTGTACCCGAACTATCTCCTCTTTGAAGGCCTCCCATTGCACATTTAGGGGGAGAAATTGAGTATAGCCCTGTTTGGGGCGCCAGCCTCGCCAGGGCGCTAAAAGTAGCGCCCCGGAAACATTCGCGCCCCCGCACCGGAAATTGAGTTGTTGCGCCCCAAAGGGAAGCGCGGCGCTACTGGAGGTGCCCCGCATCCCTCTTGGGGCGCTGTGAGTGAATATCATGGCTTCTTAAAGGGGAGGGGCCTTGTGCAGCGCGATCTGGGGCCCAGCTGGGCCCCCGAGGATCGGGAGTGCAGGCAAAAGAGCCCGGCACCGAGGAGAAGTGCCGGGCTCTTGGAGCGCAGCCGGCACTCCGCGGGGTGGGGGGGGGGTCAGGAGGCCGGGGACGGGAACGCAGGCAGGTGCTGGCAGGTGGCCAACAACAAAAATGGCTGCCCCGCACCTCACCTTTAATTTGCGCCTCCCTGGCTGCAGGTAGGCCCCCCTGAACCGGTCGGACATAGCGTCCGGCGGTAAATCAGGGGGCGCTGCCAAATATCGCGGCTGGGGCGTCAGCGGGGTGCTGCGCACACCGATGTTGTCATCGGCAGCGGCGCAGCGCTAACGGTTAGCACCACCACTAACGTCCCGCGTAATATAGCGGGAGGCGAGGGCAGTGCCGCCCGGGCGCCAGTTGGCTTGCGACCCACTTAGTGCCCTCTTAAGGCGCTAACGGGTGGTACAACCTACTGAATTTCTCCCCCTTACTGTTTTACTGTTTTACCTACCAATCTTTGATTCTAATCCTTCTGGGCCAGATCTCCTTAAAACTCTTTGAAATTAGCCCTCCTCCAGTTAAGTATTTTCATTTTTGATTGTTTCTCATCCTTTTCCATAGCAGCTCTAAACCTAATGATCGGAGTGGGCCTTTGGCGTAGCGGTAGCATCCCCGCCGCTGGACCAGAAGGCGTAGGGTTTCGAACCACGCTCCAGACAGTCCCGGCAAGTGGAGTCGGAGCTCCGGCTCTAAATTCTGGGTTGACATCCAGCGGGATACTTGCGTCCGTGGGTGTGGGTGGCCCCCCCCCCTCGTATGGGTTGTGGGAGCCCGTAAAACCCTCCCGCCATAGGACTAACCACCCTAATGGCTGGCACGAAGATGGTTACGGTCACGGAAGGAGCGTTAATCGCGGCCAGAAATCCTTCCACCACTTCATACAGTTCCCCAAAGGGAACAGTGTGAAGACACGTACAACGACGACCTAATGATCACTGTTTCCCAAATGCTCTCCCACTGAAACTTGATCCACTTGTCTCTGTTATTTTCCCAGTCTATATTAGGATAGTTGGTGTCCCCCCATATGACTACTCTATAGTTCTTAAATCTTTCTGTAATTTGCCTGCAAATTTGCTCCTCTATCTCATTCCCACTATTTGGTGGCCTGTAGTATACAGCCAGCAGCGTAATAGGTCCTCTATTGTTCCTTATTCCTAACCAAGTGGATTCTGTCTTTCAATCCTCAAGTACTTCATCCCTTTCCAGTGCTGTAACAGTATATTTGATCAATACTACCACACCGCCCCCCACCTTGATTTTTCCTTCCCTATCTTTCCTGAATACCTTGTAGCCAGGAATATTAAGTTCCCAATCCTCCCCTCCTTTTATCCAGCTCTCCATTATTGCCACTACATCATAATCTCATGTGGCAATTTGTGCCTGCATTTCACCAACCTTATTTACCACACTCTGCGCATTTACGCACATGCACTCCAAACCCATCCTAGTCTCACATTTCCCCCCTGTCTCTGATCCCTCCTATTTATGAACTATTCTTTATTCTAATGCTATTTGTCTCTCCCAGTCCTCTGTGCACCTTGTTTCCCCTCTCTATTGCTCCATCCTGGTGCCCCTCCCCCTGCCAAATTAGTTTAAACCCTCCCCCACAACACTAGTTAACCTTCCCGCAAGGACATTGTCCCAACCCTGTTGAGGTACAGGTCGCTCCTGCCCCAAAACTGGTCCCAATGCCCCAGGAATCTGAAGCACTGTCTCCTGCACCATTTCTCCAGCCACGCATTAACCTGCCTTATCTTACTGCTCCTATACTCACCAGGGCAATTAAGGATGGGCAATAAATGCTGGCCTTGCTAGCGACACCCACATCCCATGAATGAATAAAGAAAAGCACGTGGCACTGGGAGTAATCCAGAGATTACCACCTTTGAGGTCCTGCTCTTTAACTTCCTCCCTAGCTCCTGAAACTCTGACTGCAGGACATCAACCCTTTTCCTTCCTATGTCATTGGTTCCAACATAGACCACGACTTCTGGCTGTTTCCCTTCCCCCCACAGAATGTTCGCACTCGTTCCATGATATCCTTTACCCTGGCACCAGGGAGGCAACACACCATGCAAGAGCCACACCAGCAGTTGCAGAAACACCTGTCTATCCCCCACACTACTAAATCCTCTATGACCACTGCATTTCTACTTTGCTGTGCCCCCTGTGTAGTCCTTTGCCTCACGGTTCCACGGGTTTGCACTGGACTGCACTCCTTCGAGGTGTCATCACCCTCATTCAGCACAGAAAACTGGTTTGTGAGCAACACACTCCCGGAGGATTCCTGCACTGCCTGATTCTTCTTCCTATGGGTGAGCTGCCATCTGGTGATCAAAAATGTTAAAAGTGCTTCAGCATTAACCCAAATGGCTCAACAGGCCATGGAAAGGGCACCCAAGGTCTCGGCCGCAGTGCTCTAGGCCTTTGTGCAGGGGTCAACACTGGAAGAGAGGTCCTCTACCCACAGGAGGCCAGAAGGCCCTCCAGAAAGAAGGATGTGGGACCAGATCACCGAGGCCATCACTGCCAGCATTGTCGCTCCAGGACGTGGCTTCAGTACCCAAAGAAGTTTCGTGACCTCCTATGAGTGGTCAAGGTCAGTGAATGCATCTTGAAAAGCCGTCTCCTACCAACTGCACCACTAGCCTCACACACTGCTCAATGCACGACCCCCCACCCCGCCCCCCGCAACACTCGCCTACCAACAATCTCTAACAAGCTCGAGGCAGAACTCACATTCCCAGTGTGGTAAACCACTGTTACCGTTCACTATTGTTACACTGTTGTTATCACTGTTTACACTGTTGTTATCACTACACAAGGTTACCTCTTGCCACGCACGCTGTTATACCTAGGCATACCTCAGCTGACTCCGCCCATGGCTCCGCCTGCTTGCCCAGGTATAAAGGTGACCGCTTGGCTAGTATTCTTCCTTGTTGGAACCGATCACCCACGAGGGTGGGCTCTGTTATTTAGCCAATAAAAACCTATAGTTACTATCTTAACTCGTCGCTTTTCATGGAATGAATTGATAGGTATATCAATTTTATTGGTATATCACCCAGCTTCACCTCACCCCCTTGGAGGAGATGGTGCTGTCCATTCTTGGCAGGGGCATGGCTGAACTTTTGGACAGCGGCGGGGCCGAAAGAATAGGAGATGCCGGTATCCTCGTACATTATCCTTCTTCTCACATCCCACTTCCCCCTCATCCCACAATGTCTTCTGATTTACAAGCTGCACATTGTTGTGTATGTAATATGTATGCTACTTTAACCCTATGGCCAGGGCAGCACTACTTTGTAGGGCGTAGTGATACCGTAGTACCACTCCTGGCCATAGGGGTATAAATAGTACTGCGGGTACTGATCTCCCCTCAGTTCCCGCCTGTGGGTATGAAGTAAAGACCTAAGTTAAACCCTTCCAAGCTGTCTCTTCCTTTTTGTATCAAGTATATGCGCATACTTTACACTGGCGACTAGGAACGTTCGAACTCACCAGTACAAGGTGCAACAAAGGATCGGTAGCAGTACGGGGAGAGAAGCTTCTTACCAGCCTGCAGAGTCCAGCGTCGACCGAAGGAGGCCACCCAGTTCAGGAGGAGCGGCAGCAACGGAGCGAGAGAGAGAGGTTCCAGCGAAGGCTGCGGCAGCTGAGAGAAGAGGCTGAACGGGCGTTCCAGCCACGGGGCAAAAGTCCACCCAGGGTCAGGTAAACTGCAATCCTTCCCGGGGAACGCGAGCTGCAAGGGCCAGAACGGGCAGGCGATCTGGGGAACAAACGGAGCCACGAGGACTAGCGGGCCACGAGAGGGGAAGGTCGTTGTAATAGCGGCGGTGGCAATAATGGGAGCTGCAAGAAAAAAATAACGAACCTGGAGAGACGTCGTTGACAGCAGAGGGAGAAAAGGCGGGAAAAGCGCCATCTAGTGGACAAAGGGGAAAAGTTTTTCTCTTCAGCAGTTTAAAATGAACAGCGCCATCTAGTGGACAAAAGGGGGAAAGTTTTTCTCTTCAGCAGTTTAAAATGAACACCGCCATCTAGTGGACAAAAGGGGGAAAGTTTTTCTCTTAGAAAAAAAATAACAGCGCCATCTAGTGGAAAAAGGCGGGAAAACCTCTTCAGTAGTTTTAAAAATGGCGAAAGAAGCTCGGTTGTCAGAATTTGTTGCCGACATAGAAGATTGGGACGCATATGTAGAAAGGCATGAACTTTATTGCATAGTAAACAAGGTGAAAGATGACGAAAAGGCAGCAACCTTATTAAATTCTATGGGGGCAAAAACATACGGTCTGCTGAGGAATCTTCTTACTCCAGAAAAGCCAGCAGACAAAACGTATGCCCAAATTGTTGATACGTTAAAGGAACATTTAAACCCTAAGCCACCATTTATAGCGGAAAGGTACCGCTTTTACAGACGCGACCAAAGGAATGATGAGTCGCAGGCAGCCTATTTGGCTGAGCTCAGACGGTTGTCCAAACATTGCCAGTTTGGAGCCTTTTTGGCGGAAGCGATCAGAGACAGATTTGTCTGTGGCATGTTAAATGAGAGTACACGAAAACGGTTGCTGGCCAAGAAACAGCTCAGCCTAGATCAGGCGATAGAAATAGCATTGGCACATGAAGCAGCAGCACAGGGTGCTGCCCAAATACGACAAAATACAACCGGCTATGACACCCATGAGGTGACATTTCACAAAGGTAAATGCTACCGTTGTGGCAAAACCACCCACGACCAAAGTAATTGTTGGTTTCGTGATAAAATATGCCGGCAGTGTGGGAAAAAGGGGCATATAGCGAAAGTTTGTCAGTCGGGTACGAAACCCAATAGTGGGGGCAATCCGAGCAGTACCAAGGCAAGGACAAAAATACATAAGATATCTGACAGTAGCTCAGACGAGTCACAGGAAGGCACAAAAGCAGAGCCTAAAGGTCTGGGATGTCTCAAGTTATATGGTGTAGACAAAACGGAGGACCACAGCACAATGTGGGTTAAAATGAAGGTAGCAGGCGTCGAAGTTAATATGGAGCTGGACACGGGTTCAGCCCTATCAGTAATTAATGAACAAGATTATAACAGGCTGTTCAAACGCATTCCCTTAAAGGATACCGAAATCAAATTAAAAACATATACGGGACAAAAAGTTTACCCGAAGGGAAAAATGCAAGTAACAGTTAAATACAATGGCAGAAAAGTGCCAGGACTTTATTTATACGTCCTACCAAACGGCGGACCACCACTTTTGGGTAGGGAATGGATAAGAAAAATCCATTTCGACTGGAAGTCGATACACGAGATAAAAGTAGAGACCACCAAGGATGATACAACCATTACAAGCAGGCTGTCGAAACTATTGGCAAAAACGCCAGAGGTGTTCCAACAAGGGCTGGGGACCTTAAAGGACATTAGAGCAAAAATAACTATTGCTCAAGACGCAAACCCCAAGTTTTGTAAGGCCAGACCGGTGCCTTACGCCATCCGGCCAGCTGTGGAAGCAGAACTGGATGCCTTAGAGAGTGCAGGTGTCCTTACAAAGATTGAGTGGAGCGAGTGGGCCACGCCCATCGTCCCAGTTATAAAGAAATCTGCAAATAACACGCCGGGGGAACCAAAGAAGGTTCGCATTTGCGGGGATTTTAAAATAACTATTAACCCAGTCCTGCACACGGTACAAGGACATATTCGCATCGTTAGCTGGGGGTAGACACTTTACGAAGATTGACCTTTGTCAAGCTTATTTACAGATGGAGGTGGAGCAGGACTCGAAAAAGCTCCTAACGATTAACACCCACAAGGGATTGTACCAGTACAATCGCCTGGTATTTGGTGTGGCGTCCGCCCCAGCCATATGGCAGAGGACCATGGAACAGGTCCTACAGGGCATTCCAGGAACGCAGTGCTACCTGGATGACATCCTGGTGACAGGACAAACGGATAACGACCACCTCGCTAACCTGGAGCGAGTACTTCTGCGGTTGCAACAATACGGACTCAGGGCGAACAAGCAGAAATGTGAGTTTTTCCAGGAACTTATCTCATACTGTGGTCACATTATAGATAAGGAAGGCCTGCATAAGTCCCCAGAAAAGATCGAGGCAGTAGTGAAGGCCCCGCCCCCTGAGAATGTATCTCAGTTACGATCATTCTTAGGCCTTATAAACTATTACCATAAGTTCCTCCCGAACTTATCGTCCATTTTACATCCACTAAATTCATTGCTGCAAAAGGGAGTCTCCTGGAATTGGGACGAAGCGTGTGAGGCTGCTTTTAAAAAGGGTAAACAACTCATTACATCAAAGGAAGTGCTCGCACACTTTGACCCAAAAATGCCAATGAGGTTGGCATGTGACGCCTCCCCGTATGGTATAGGGGCAGTGTTGTCACACAAATTTCCCAATGGGACGGAGAGGCCAATAGCATTTGCCTCAAGGTCGTTAACTACAGCCGAAAGAAACTATGCGCAAATCGACAGGGAGGCCCTCAGTCTGGTGTGGGGTGTAAAAAAATTCCACCACTATCTACATGGACAACGTTTCACACTACTGACGGATCATCAACCGTTGGTGTCCATATTTAATCCAACAAAAGGGGTGCCCCTGATGACGGCCCAAAGGCTACAGAGATGGTCACTGTTCTTAGGAGCACACCAGTACCTTATCGAATATAAGGGTACCAAACAGCATGGCAATGCGGATGGCCTGTCGCGGCTACCATTGCCTGCAGAGATCGAAGAGATAGTACAGGACCCCGTGGAAATATATCATACGGCGGTTATGGAACACTTGCCCATCACCAGCCAATGTATCGAGCGGGAAACACAGAATGACCCGACACTGGCAAGGGTTTACGAATTGACCGTGAAAGGCTGGCCGGCGCAGGGTGACGCATCATTGCCGGCGTTTTCGGCAAGGAAGGACCAGTTGTCCGTATGCCGGGGCACATTGATGTGCGGAGCCAGGGTGGTGGTCCCTCAAAAATTACAACATAAAGTGTTGCGGGACTTACACGAAGGTCATCTGGGGGGTGTCAAAATGAAAAGCCTCGCCAGAGCCTACGTCTGGTG
Source organism: Somniosus microcephalus (assembly GCF_052327205.1). NCBI lineage: Eukaryota > Metazoa > Chordata > Chondrichthyes > Squaliformes > Somniosidae > Somniosus > Somniosus microcephalus. The sequence continues at coordinate 135,336,804 of NC_140996.1, read as the reverse complement.
GCCCGGCATTGACAGGGACATCGAGGAAGTAGCAAAAGCATGCCAAGGGTGCCAGATGGTACAGAACGTACCACCCCAAGCCCCACTACATCCGTGGGAGTGGCCCTCAACGCCGTGGCAAAGGATCCACGTGGACTTCGCTGGGCCCTTCATGGATGCGATGTTCCTTATTGTAGTGGACGCCCACTCAAAATGGCCGGAGGTCATAAAGATGTCATCAACGACAGCCGAAAAGACGGTCGCAGCCTTAAGGACCATTTTTGCCCGAAATGGGGTGCCCGAGCAAGTCTGTTCGGACAATGGGCCACAATTTGTGGCAGAAGAATTTCAAGCATTCCTAAAAAGGAATGGAGTGCGACATTATACATCCGCACCATATCATCCGGCTACAAATGGGCTGGCAGAGCGATTTGTACAGACTTTTAAAAAGGCCATCAAGGCGATGGGGGAGGAAAGGTTGCCACTACAACACAAGGTGGACAATTTCCTATTCGCGTACCGTAATGCTGCACATACGGTGACCAACCAGGCCCCCGCCGTCATGTTCTTTAATAGAAAGTTAAGTCTCGCCTCGAATTGCTCAGACCAAACATCCGGAGAGATGTGGAAAACCGAGTATTTCGTAGGGCTCCTGACAGACAGACACGGAGCTTCGAGGTGGGGCAGCAAGTGTTGGCCCGTGATTATAGAAATGAAAAGTGGCGGTCTGGTACGATAAAGGCCCGCCAGGGACCTTTGATGTACACAGTGGATACTGGGGACGGCATAATCAGACGACATGCTGATCAACTTGTGGAGTCCAGAAACCCAACTGATTCACTACCTCAAACATCTCAGCACATTGTTCCAGCGGAATCACGGCCCAGCTCGTCGCTACAGAAGTCTCAGGATGGCGAGGAGTTCAGCACTCCAGTGAGCTCCACGGCACAGGATGTGCCATCAGACACCGACGACTCCAGCGATGAAGTGGTGACGGAAGTACCGCCGCCTACACCGAGACCGACTAGAGAAAGACGTTATCCTAGTCGAGACAGGCGGCCTCCTCAGAGACTGAATCTATAACATGTTTCTTTTTATATATATATAGGTAGACAACTCTGATGTAAATATGTTATGTATGTTGTGTTACCAAATGTTATTAGCCCTAGTTATGGTGCATCTGTTGACTTAATTGCACGGGTACGTTTTAATTAAAAGGGGAGGAATGTTGTGTATGTAATATGTATGCTACTTTAACCCTATGGCCAGGGCAGCACTACTTTGTAGGGCGTAGTGATACCGTAGTACCACTCCTGGCCATAGGGGTATAAATAGTACTGCGGGTACTGATCTCCCCTCAGTTCCTGCCTGTGGGTATGAAGTAAAGACCTAAGTTAAACCCTTCCAAGCTGTCTCTTCCTTTTTGTATCAAGTATATGCGCATACTTTACACACATGGTGTAAGCATGTACCTCTTACTTTACCCCCCCTCCCCTTACCACAACCCTACCCTTGTGCCTTCCTCATATTAGACACCCAAGAAATGCAGCCTGCCCAGCCAGTGGTTGAATAAGAGAGAGAGGAGAGTGAAGAAGAAGAAGAAGAAACACTGTCACTCGATTTCACATTCCCAGCCACTAGCTCCTCGAGGTTGTCCTGAAAGGCCATCTGCAGTCTCCCCCACTGAAGGTTAGAAGCCTTCCATCAGCCATGCTGCAGTCACTAGGGTAGTACTGCATAGGAGCACCAGGATAGGCAAAGGCAGACACAAGACAGTCACTAAGGGAATGCACAAGGGTGATTAGTTGAATTTTTGATGTAATATTGGATGCATATATGGATAAAGTTGGATTGGAAAGTTTGTTTTGTGGTGGCTTTTATTTCAGCATTGTGGCCGAGAGGACGCTGTGATGGTCTGTAACAGAGGGAAGGTAAAGTGTGGGACAAGTGTTCACTAGTACCGTCGGTGGATGATTCGATCCTGGATATCCCGGCCAGAAAGGGGCTGTCTGTGTTGCCTCCTTCCTTCTGCTTCCTCCTTCCTTCTGCTTCCTCCTCTCCTTCCTCCTCCTTTTTCTCCTCCTCCTCCTCCTCCCTCTGCTTGCAGCTTGTCCCCTTTGCTGTCTCTGCTCCATCTCCACATCATGCTGCAGCCAAAGGCAGACTGCAACTAGAGCCCCCAGGACTGGGAGCAACTGGTGTTCTCAGAGGCCTTCCTTTAAGAGCCAATGTCTTGCAAATGTCCAGCAGCACTCCCTTCACATTTTTAACAACTTTTTAAATATCTTACACCAAGACACTACTCAAATAAAATGTAAAGAAACCAGTACAAAGGCAAAAAATCTAACCTTACCTCAAAGTTTTGTGTGTCCCTCTAAAAACCGGGGTCCAGCTGTGCGTGCTTTGGAGAGGGCGTTGAAAGGAGTGGTGACGTTCAAAATAGCAGATCATGCATCAATTCAGCATTGCAGGCTGATTGACATCACCATCTGACTCATTACCATATTTGTAGTGAACGCAGGCATTGGCAGCACTGCCGACCTTGTCAAAATGGCGGCCGCCACGTTCCATGCAAGAATTAGGTGGAAGCATGGCAGCCGGCATTTTTTCTCAGTAATCAGTTTCATCAGCGGGCACTAAGGTGCTGAATTTCACGGCCTTTATTTTAACATCTACAGCTGTGTATTCCCTATTTTCAGAAATCTAATTTTCACCATGCACTGTGAGCTGACAACAGTATGACTCGGCAGAGCATTTCTTCTTTCCTGCTTCTCCTTCCAGACTAAATCAAATGTTGCAAGCTACTGATTTACATTTTTCAATTTTTCACTCAGTTCTCTTTTTTTGTTTAGAAATTATTGTCTGCCTCTACACTTCTGAACTATGACCGTCTCAGAAAAATAGCAAAAGCAGACCAAGAGCTTCAGAAAAACTGGCACAACCCCAAAAAATCCTGACAGCTTAAACAATTGTGAACACTGGCCTAAGACATGCAAGAATAAGTAGTTATACGGAAAGTACAGTGGAGAGAAGTGAACATATGTAAAATACCAGACAAGAAAAAACCTACTGGTCCATCCAGCCTTTCCCACAACAACAACAACTTGTACTTATATAGCGCCTTTAAAGTAGTACAACGTCCCAAGACGCTTCACATGAATATTAAAAGTCAAAAAATTTGACACCAAGCCAACATAAGGAGAAATTAGGGCAAGTGACCAAAAGCTTGGTCAAAGAGGTAGGTTTTAAGGAGCGAAGAAAGGTAGCGAGGCAGAGAGGTTTAAGCAGGGAATTCCAGAACTTAGGGCCTAGGCAACAGAAGGCACGGCCACCAATGGTTGAGCGATTAGAATCAGGGATGCTCAAGAGGGCAGAATTAGAGGAGCGCAGATATCTCGGGGGGGTTGTGGGGCTGAAGGAGATTAGGGATAGGGAGGGGCAAGGCCATGGAGGGATTTGAAAACAAGGATGAGAATTTTTAAATCGAGGCATTGCTTAACCGGGGGGAGCCAATGTAGTTCAACTAGCACAGGGGTGATGGGTGAACGGGACTTGGTGCAAGTTAGGTCACGAGCAGCCAAGTTTTGGATGACCTCAAGTTTACGTAGAGTAGAATGTGGGAGGCCAGCCAAGAGTGCATTGGAATAGTCAAGTCTAGTGGTAACAAAGGCATGGATGAGGGTTTCAGCAGCGGATGAGCTGAGGCAAGGGCAGAGACGGGCAATGTGACAGAGATGGAAATAGGCGGTCTTAGTTATGCTGCGGATATGTGGTCGGAAGCTCATTTCAGGGTTAAATATGACACCAAGGTTGCGAACAGTGTGGTTCAGCGTCAGACAGATGTTAGGGAGAGGGATGGAGTCAGTGGCTAGGGAACGGAGTTTGTGGTGGGGACCGAAAACAATGGCTTTGGTCTTCCCAATATTTAATTGGAGAAAATTTCTGCTCATCCAGAAGTCTGACAATTTAGAGACTGTGGCGGGGTCGAGAGAAGTGGTAGTGAGGTAGAGCTGGGCGTCGTCAGCGTACATGTGGAAATTGACGCTGTGTTTTCGGATGATGTCGCCAAGGGAAAACATGTAGATAAGAAATAGGAGGGGGGCCAAGGATAGATCCTTGGGGGACACCAGAGGTAACGATGCGGGAGCGGGAAGAGAAGCCGTTGCAGGTAATTCTCTGGTTATGATTAGATAGGTAAGAATGGAACCAGACGAGTGTAGTCCCACCCAGCTGGGCGACGGTGGAGGGACGTTGGAGAAGGATGGAGTGGTCAATCGTGTCAAAGGCTGCAGACAAGTCAAGAAGGACGAGGAGGGATTGTCATGTCTCCTGCATTGCAATACAGACACTCCTCACCCGACCCGGAAGCCTTGTAATCTCCTGGGAGAGGCGATAAACCAAATAAAAGGCCAGACCAATTAGGGGGGAAAAAATCAGAAAAATTCTCTCCAACCCCCTTAGGCAATCAAAACTAGTTGGGGAGACCACTCTATTATTATTGTATCCTGGATTTTGCGACCAGTATTCCAACTGAAGCCTAAACAAGGACAAAATAGTATGCTTAGTTTTATAGTGAATTTATAAGAACATAAGAATTAGGCACAGGAGTAGGCCATAGGTCCCCTCGAGCCTGCTCCGCCATTCAATAACATCATGGCTGATCTTCGACCTCTTCTCCACTTTCCCACCCAATTTCCACATCCCTTGATTCCCCTAGAGTCCAAAAATCTATCTAGCTCAGCCTTGAATATACTCAACGATTCAGCATTCACAGCCCTTTGGGGTACAGAATTTCAAAGATTCACAACCCTCTTAGTGAAGAAATTCCTCCTCATCTCAGTTTTAAATAGCCAATCGTTTTTCCTGAGACTATGAATTTACTGTAAATGCACCTAGAACTCTATTCACTTTAGCTATTGCTTCACAGCAGTAGCCATGAACCTGTAGCAATTTATGCACTGGAACGCCCAGATCTCTCTCTTTCACCACCGGCTTTAGTTTTTTTCCCTGAAGGGTGTATGTATATTAAGCATTCACCCTGCCCACATGCATAACACTGCACTATTCTAAGTAAAAACATAATTTGCCAGTCACGGGCCCAATTCCCCAGCGTGTCTAGATCCGCTTGCAGTAGTCAAGCATCGTTTACAGTCCTGACTCTCACACATTTCGAGATGCCAGCTGTAAACTTGCAGGTCATTTCCCCAACACCTACATCTAGATCATTAATAAAAATACTAAGTAGCAACAGTCCTAACACAGTCTCCAATCATATACAAATCCATCTATAACCACTTTCTGCCTATGAGCTTTCAGTCAGTTCTCAATCTAGGCAAGTAGATTGGCACTAATGTCTGAGGCTTTAATCTGGTAGAGAAGCCTCTTGTGTGATACCTTATCAAAAGCTTTTTGAAAGTCTAGGTAGACAATGTCTACCGGGTTTCCCTCATCCAGTATCTTTGTATTTTTTGGAAAAGTCACCATCAAATTAGTAAGACAGGACCTCCTTTTTCTGAAGCTATATTGGGTGTCCCTGATATGTCCTTCCCGGTCTAAGTAGTCACATAGTGCATCTTTAATGATTACCTCAAGCATCTTTCCTATTACTGATGATAAGCTACTGGGCCTATAGTTACCTAAATCCACCTTATCTAGCTTTTTAAAGATCGGAACTACATAAGCCTCCTTCTAGTCTAAGGAAATGTATGGGCAGAGCTGAGAAATACCAAGGGGCAGAAAACGTTAGTGGGAGTTGTATACAGACCCCCAAACAATAATGCTGAGGTTGGGGATGGCATTAAACGGGAAATTAGAGACGCGTGCAATAAGGGCACAGCAGTTATCATGGGTGACTTTAATCTACATATAGATTGGGCTAACCAAATTAGTAACATTACTGTGGAGGAGAAATTCCTAGGGTATATAGGGGTTGGTTTCCTGGACCAATATGTCGAGGAACCAACTAGAGATCAGGCCATCTTAGATTGGGTACAGGAAACTTTGGTTTATCCGCAGGTTGTATGTCTGGAAACCTCGATCTACCGGCAGAAATCAGGAACCGTTCTGTTAGTTTTTTTTTCTTCTCGTGGCTTTTTTTTCAAACAGTCAGGCTCTGGAAAGTGTCTCTGAAGCTGTTGCTAAGCTACAGAGATGCTTCCAAGGTACGGGCCGACTGCTTACAAGCTGTTGCTAAGCAACAGTGTTTGTTGTCAGATACGGAGATGAAAGCCTCCGTATGCTTCAACATTAACTTTGTATGTCCGGCAGTTTTGATAGACCGTCGGTGCCGGATATCACAAAGTTTCCTGTATTATGTAATGAGAAAGGATTAATTAGCAATCTTGTTGTGTGAGGGCCCTGGGGAGGAGCGATCATAATATGATAGAATTCTTCATTAAGATAGAGAGTGAAGTAGTTGACTCAGAGACTAGGGTCCTGAATTTAAATAAAGGAAACTACGATGGTATGAGGCACGAGTTGGCTAGGATGGATTGGGGAATGTTACTTAAAGGGTTAATGGTGGATAGGCAATGGCAAACATTTAAAGATCGCATGGATGAACTACAGAATTTGTTCATCCCTGTTTGGCATAAAAATAAAACCAAAAAGGTGACTCAACCGTGGCTAACAAGGGAAATTAGGGATGGCATAAGATCCAAGGAGAGGACATATAATTTGGCCAGAAAAAGCAGCAAACCTGATGATTGGGAGCAGTTTAGGATTCAGTAAAGGAGGACAAAGGGATTAATTAAGAGGGGGAAAATAGATTATGAGAGTAAGCATGCAGGGAACATAAAAACTGACTGTAAAAGCTTCTATAGATATGTGAAGAGAAAAAGATTGGTGAAGTCAAGCGTAGGTCCCTTGCAGTCAGAATCAGGGGAATTTATAATGGGGAACAAAGAAATGGCTGACCAATTAAATACATACTTTGGTTCTGTCTTCACAAACGAGGACACAAATAATCTCCCAGAGATGTCGGGGAACATAGGGTCTAATGAGGGAAGAATTGAATGAAATCAGTATTTGTAGGGAAATGGTGTTAGGGAAATTGACGGGATTGAAGGCTGATAAATCCCTAGGGCCTGATAATCTACATCCTAGGGTACGTAAGGAAGTGGCCCTAGAAATAGTAGATGCATTGCTGGTCATCTTCCAAAATTCTATCGACTCTGGAACAGTTCCCATGGATTGGAAGATAGCTAATGTAACCCCACTATTTAAAAAGGGTGGGGGAGTGAAAACAGGGAATTATAGACCGGTAAGCCTGACATCGGTAGTGGGGAAAATGCTAGAGTCCATTATAAAAGATGTAATAGCAGAGCACTTGGAAATCAGTGACAGGATCGGACAAAGTCAACATGGATTTACAAAAGGTAAATCATGCTTGACTAATCCACTGGAATTTTTTGAGGATGTAACTGGTAGAATAGATAAGGGAGAACCAGTGGATGTGGTGTATTTGGATTTTCAGAAGGCTTTCGATAAGGTCCCACATAAGAGATTAGCATGTAAAGTTAAACCACATGGGATTGGGGGTAAGGTACTGTCTTGGATAGAGAACAGGTTGGCAGACAGGAAGCAAAGTGTTGGAATAAACGGGTCTTTTTCCGAGTGGCAGGCAGTGACTAGCTAGGACCCCAGCTATTCACAATATATATTAATGATCTAGACGAGGGAACTAGATGTAATATCTCCAAGTTTGCAGACGACACAAAGCTGGGTGGGCGTGTGTGCTGTGAGGAGGATGCAGAAAACTCCAGCACGATTTGGACAGGTTGAGTGATTATACTGCATTTGCCATGCATCTGCCCAATGTGGGTAAATGCGAGGTTATCCACTTCGGTGGCAAAAACAGGAAGACAGATTATTATCTGAACAGCAATAGATTGGGAAAAGGGGAAGTGCAACGAGACCTGGGTGTCCTTGTGCACCAGTCGCTGAAGGTAAGCATGCAGGTGCAGCAGGGGGTTAAGAAGGCAAATGGTATGTTGGCCTTCATAGCGAGAGGATTTGAGTACAGGAGCAAGGATGTCTTGCTGCAGTTGTACAGGGCCTTGGTGAGACCACACCTTGAGTAGTGTGTGCAGTTTTGGTCGCCTTATCTGAGGAAGGATGTTCTTGCCATGGAGGGAGTGCAGCGAAGATTCACCAGACTGATACCTGGGATGGCAGGAATGACGTATGAGGAGAGATTGGGACGGTTAGGCTTATATTCGCTAGAGTTTAGAAGAATGAGTGGGGATCTCATTGAAACTTATAAAATTCTAACAGGACTAGACAGACTAGATGCAGGAAGGATGTTCCCGATGGCGGGGGAGTCCAGAACCAGGGATCACAGGGATAAGGGGTAAGCCATTTAGGACTGAGATGAGGAGGAATTTCTTCACCCAGAGTGGTGAACCTGTGGAATTCTCTGCCACACAGAGCAGTTGAGGCCAATTCATTAAATATATTCAAGAAGGAGTTGGATATATTTCTTGAGGTTAAAGGGATCAAGGGATATGGGGAGAAAGCAGGGACAGGGCACTGAATTTGGATGATCAGCCATGATCTCATTTAATGGCAGAGCGGGCTCGAGGGGCTGAATGGCCTACTCCTGCTCCTATCTTCTATGAAACCGTCCCCAACTCCAGTGTGCTATTAAAGATACGGGCAAGGGGCAGCCACAGCATCTGTCCCATTTCCTCGAGGATCCTGGGATGGATATCATCCGGACCAGCTGTCCTATCTATTTTCAGGTTCCTAATTCTCTCTAAACATTATGTTCATCTAATCTAATATTAACACTTTTATTGCTAACAACGTAATTTAATTTGGTCAGTTGAGCATCATTTTTAAGAGTGAAGACCGATGCAAAGTACTCATTTAGTTTCTCTGCCGTACCCTGAGAGCCCTTCCTAACCTGTCCTTGACTATCTTTCAATGGCCTAATACAGTCTTCATCAGACCTCTGACTCCACATATCATAGAATCATAGAATGATACAGCACAGAAGTGGCCATTTGGCCCATCGTGCCTGTGCTGGCTCCTCGAAAGAACTATCCAATTAGTCCCGTTACCCTGCCCTTTCCCCACAGCCCTGCAAAATCTTCCCCTTCCACTATTTATCCAATTCCTTTTGATAGTTATTATTGAATCTGCTTTCACCACTCTTTTAGCCAGTGCATTCCAGATCATAACAACTTGCTGTGTAAAAAAAAATTCTCAACTCATCTCTGGATTTTTTGCCAATTAACTTAAATCTGTGTTCTTTGCTTACCGACCCTTCTGCCACTGGAAATGGTTTCTCCTTATTTACACCATCAAAACCCTTCATGATTTTAAACACCTCTATTAAATCTCCCCTTAACTTTCTCTGCTCTAATGAGAGCAACCCCAGTGTCTCCATGTAACTGAAGTCCCATATCCCTGGTACCATTCCAGTAAATCTTTTCTGCACCCTCTCTAGGGCCTTGACATTCTTCCTAAAGTGCGGTGCTCAGAAATTAATACTCCAGCTGGGACCTAACCAGTGATTTATAAAAGTTCAGCATAACTTCTTTGCTTTTGTACTCTATGCCCCTGTTTATAAAGCCAATAATCCCATATGCTTTTTTAACAGGATTCTCAACTTGTACACTCCCATTATATACTCAACTTGTACATGCCCTATATACCCATGTCCAGGTCATTGATATATATCAAAAAGAGCACTGGTCCTAATACCGACCCCCTGGGAAACACCACTGTATACCTTCCTCCAGTCTGAAAAACAACTGTTTACCACAATTCTCTGTTTTCTGCCCCGTAGCCAATTATGTATCCATGCTGCCACTGTCCCATTAATCTCATCGGCTTTAATTTGTTAACAAGTCTATTATGTAGCACTTTGTCAAACGCCTTTTAAAACTCCAAATACACAACATCAACACACTCAGTTACTTCATCAAAGAACTCGATCAAGTTAGTCAAACACGATTTGCCTTTAACAAATCCATGCTGACTCTCATTAGCCTATACTTTTCCAGATGCCAATTAATTTTGTCCTGGATTATTGTCTCTAAAAGTTTCCCCACCATCGACGTTAGGTTGACTGGCCTGCAGTTGCCGGATTTATTCTTTTCCCCTTTTTTGAACAGGGGTGTAACATTTGCAATTCTCCAGTCCTCTGGCACCGCTCCCATATCTAAGGAGGATTGGAAGATTGTGTTCAGCAACCAAAAAGATTGTGTTGCAACCAAGGATGTATCCCATCCAGACCAGGTGACTTTTCTACTTTTAACACTGCCAACCTTTTAAGCACCTCTTTATCAATTTTTATCCTATCCAATATTGCTTCTGCCTCCTCCTTTACTGCTACTTTGGCAGCACCCTCTTCTCTAGTGAAGACAGATGCAAAGTGCTGATTTTGTACCTCAGCCATGCCCTCTTCCTCCACAAGATCATCTCCTTATTGGTCCCTAATCAGCCCCACCCTTCCTTTGACTACCCTTTTACTATTTATGTTTGTAAAAGGGTTGCCTTTTATGTAGCCACTAATCTATTCTCGTATTCTCTTTGCTTCTCTTATTCCCTTGTTTAGATCTCCTCTGTACTTTTAGTATTCAGCTTCCACATGTTTTATTTTGCTCTTAAAAACTTTCCATTTATATTCTGCAGCAGTTTCATTACCACCTAGTAGGGTTAACCAATTTACCTGTTCCAAATATTCTGCCATTTTAGTAAAGTTTGCCCTTCTGTAATTTATATTCTTGTAAATTAAGCAGCATGTTGTTTCGCAGCAAAAAGGTGAAAGACACAAAAGTGAGGATTGATGGGTGCCAAGGGCTGAGAGTGTGAGATTTATTTTGTGGGAGAGTTTGGGGCAAATTTGTTCCAGAAAAGTTGCTCAGGACCACATCCCATGTGGTGCAGCAACAATATGACATGACAAGGCGTACATTAAAACTGAGCCACCGTGATATCTCGACAGAATCTGCAGAGTGATTGTATAGTAACACAAATGCAAGTTAGTCTGTTTTAAAAATGTTGCAGAATGCAGACTTTCCTAAGGCTCCACTGAAAACACTGTAAAATGGAATATAATATAAAAGGGTTAAATAAATAAATTGCACTATCACTGTTCAGGATTCTTTGGCCACTTTTTCACAGAAAGGATTTGGACATGAGCTACAATAAATATGTTTTGAGCAAAAGCTTTTTTTTTTAATTCGTTCATGGGATCTTGGCATTGCTGACAAGGCCAGCATTTATTGCCCATCCCTAATTGCCCTTGAGAAGGTGGTGGTGAGCCGCCTTCTTGAAAAGCTACAGTCCGTGTGGTGAAGGTACTCCCACAGTGCTGTTAGGGAGGGAGTTCCAGGATTTTGATCCAGCAACAATGAAGGAACGGCATTATACGTCCAAGTCAGGATGGTGTGTGACTTGGAGGGGAACTTGGAGGTGATGGTGTTCCCATGCGCCTGCTGCCCTTGTCCTTCGAGATGGTAGAGGTCGCGGGTTTGGGAGGTGCTGCCGAAGAAGCCTTGGCGAGTTGCTGCAGTGCATCTTGTAGATGGTATACACTGCAGCCATGGTACACCAGTGGTGGAGGGAGTGAATGTTTAAAGTGGTGGATGAGGTGCCAATCAAGCGGGCTGCTTTGTCCTGGATGGTGTCGAGCTTCTTGAGTGTTGTTGGAGCTGCACTCATCCAGGCAAGTGGAGAGTATTCCATCACACTCCTGACTTGTGCCTTGTAGATGGTGGAAAGGCAACAGGGAGTCAGGAGGTGAGACACTCGCTGCAGAATACCTAGCCTCTGACCTTCTTGTTGCCACAGTATTTATGTGGCTGCTCCTGTTAAGTTTCTGGTCAATGGTAATCCCCAGGATGTTGATGGTTGGGGATTCGATGATGGTAATGCCGTTGAATGTCAAGGGGCGGTGGTTAGACTCTCGCTTGTTGGAGATAGTCATTGCCTGACACTTGTGTGGCGCAAATGTTACCTGCCACTTATCAGCCCAAGCCTGAATGTCGTCCAAGTCTTGTTGCATGCAGGCATGGACTGCTTCATTATCTGAGGAGTTGTGAATGGCACTGAACACTGTGCAGTCATCAGCGAACATCCCCATTTCTGACCTTATGTTGGAGGGAAGGTCATTGATGAAGCAGCTGAAGATGGTTGGGCCTAGGACACTGCCCTGAGGAAATCCTGCAGCGATGTCCTGGGGCTATGATGATTGACCTTCAACCACCACAACCATCTTCCTTTGCGCTAGGTATGACACCAGCCAGTGGAGAGTTTTCCCCCCGATTCCCATTGACTTCAGTTTTACTGGGGCTCATTGATGCCACACTCGGTCAAATGTTACCTTGATATCAAGGGCAGTCACTCTCACCTCACCTCTGGAATTCAGCTCCTTTGTCCATGTTTGGACCAAGGCTGTAATGAGGTCTGGGGCTGAGTGGTCCTGGCGGAACCCAAACTGTACATCAGTGAGCAGGTTATTGGTGAGTAAGTGCCGCTTGATAGCACTGTCGATGACACCTTCCATCACTTTGCTGATGATTGAGACTAGACTGATGGGGTGGTAATTGGACGGATTAGATTTTTCCTGCTTTGTGTGGACAGGACATACCTGGGCAGTTTTCCACATTGTCGGATAGATGCCAGTGTTGTAGCTGTACTGGAACAGCTTGGCTAGAGGCACGGCTAGTTCTGGAGCACAAGTCTTCAGCACGATGGCCAGGATGTTGTCGGGGCCCATAGCCTTTGCTGTATCCAGTGTGCTCAGCCGTTTCTTAATATCCCGTGGAGTGAATCAAATTGGCTGAAGACTGGCTTCTGTGATGGTAGGGCCCTCAGGAGTAGGCTGATATGGATCATCCACTCGGCACTTCTGGCTGAAGATGGTTGCAAATGCTTCAGCCTTGTCTTTTGTACTCATGTGCTGGGCTCCACCATTATTGAGGATGGGTATATTCATGAATCCTCCTCCTCCCGTTAGTTGTTTAATGGTCCACCACCATTCACAACTGGATGTGGCAGGATTGCAGAGCTTTGATCCGATCCGTTGACTGTGTGATCGCTTAGCCCTGTCTATAGCATGCTGCTTTCACTTTTTAGCATGCATGCTGTCCTGTGTTGCAGCTTCCCCAGGTTGGCACCTCATTTTTAGGTACACCTGGTGCTGCTCCTGGCATGCTCTTCTACACTCCTTATTAAACCAGGGTTGATCCCTTGGCTTGATGGTAATGGTAGAGTGGGGGATATGCCGGGCCATGAGGTTACAGATTGTGGTGGAATACAATTCTGCTGCTGATTGCTCACAGCACCTCATGGATGCCCAGTTTTGAGCTACTAGATCTGTTCTGAATTTATCCCATTTAGCATGGTAGTAGTGCCACACAACTCGATGGAGGGTGTACTCATTGTGAAGACAGGACTTCGTCTCCACAATGATTGTGCGGTGGTCACTGCGACCAATACTATCATGGACAGATTGGTGAGGATGAGGTCAAGTAGGTTTTTCCCCTCATGTTGGTTCTCTCACCACCTGCCACAGGCCCAGCCTGGCAGCTATGTCCTTCAGGCCTCAGCCAGCTCAGTCAGTAGTGGTGCTACCGAGCCACTCTTGGTGATGGACATTGTAGTCCCCCACCCAGAGTACATTTGTGCCCTTGCTACTCTCAGTGCTTCTTCCGCAACGCTGCCTCCGCAAGATCCTGCAAATTCATTGGCAGGATAGGCGCACCAATGTCAGTGTTCTCGCTCAGGCCAACATCCCCAGCATCGAAGCTTTGACCACGCTCGATCAGCTCCGATGGACGGGTCACATCGTCCGCATGCCTGATATGAGACCCCCAAAACAAGTGCTCTACTCGGAGCTCCGGCACGGCAAGAGAGCCCCAGGTGGGCAGAGGAAACGCTTCAAGGACACCCTCAAAGCCTCCTTCAAAAAGTGCAACATCCCCACTGACACCTGGAAATCCCTGGCCCAAGACCGCACAAAGTGGAGAAGAAGCGTCCGAGAAGGCGCCGAACACCTCGAGTCTCTTCGCCGGGAGCAAGCAGCGCAAGGAGCGCATGTCAACCCAAGCACCCCACCCACCCGCCCCTTCAACCACCATCTGCCCCACCTGTGACAGAGACTGTAGGTCCCGCACTGGACTCACCTAAGAACTCATTTTTAATGTGGAAGCAAGTCATCCTCGGTTCCGAGGGACTGCCTAAGAAGAAGAAGCTTCTTCCAGGTGGTGTTCAGCATGGAGGAGTACTGATTCAACAGCTGAGGGATGGCGGTATGTGGTAATCAGCAGGCGGTTTCCTTGCCCATGCTTGACCTGAAGCCATGAAACTTAATCGGTCAATGTTGAGGACTCCCATGGCCACTTCTTCCCGACTGTATACCACTGTGCCGCCACCCCTAGTGGGTCTCTCCTGCCGATGGGATGGTGATGAAGGAATCTGGGACATTGGCTGACAGGTATGATTCTGTGAGTATGACTATGTCAGGCTGTTGCTTGACTAGTCTGTGGAACACCTCACCCAATTTTGGCACAAGTCCCCAGATGTTGGTGAGGAGGACTTTGCAGGGTCGACTGGGCTGGGTGTGCCGTTGTCGTGTCCGTTGTCTAAAAGGAGTTAGGGCTAAAAATTGAGTTGGGGCGCTAACGTTGCAGCGGCCCGGAAAAATTATCGCCCCCGCGATGGAAATTGAGTGGTAACGCCCCAAGAGGAAGGTGTTGGCCCGGGCGCTAGTTGCTTTGCACCCCGTTAGCGCCCGAAGAGAGCGTTAACGGGAGGTGCAAAGCAACCGAATTTTTCCCCCTTAGGTTCTAGACAGCCCCATGGTGTATGTGGATCCACGGGCAGGCAAACAGTAATTAATATTGGAGATAGGAACAGGAATAGGCCATTTAGCCCATCGAGTCTGTTCAGTCATTCAATTACATCATAGCTGATTGGTATCTCAACTCCATTTGCTGCATATCCCTTACCTAATCTATCTATCTGTTTTGAATTTTTCAAGTGACCTATCTCAACAGCTTTTTAAGGGAGAGTGTTCCAGATTTCCACTACCCTCTATGTGAAGAAGTGCTTTATGACATCACCACTGAGTGCCTAGCTCTACTTTTAAGGTTATGCCTCCTTGTTCTGGACTCAGCTGTAAGGAAATGGTTAATCAGATGGTACTGCTATTGATTTCCCTTTATATTAATCCCTTATATTAACTGTATTCAGTAACTTTTCAATTGTAGCTGATCTCACTAGCAGTTTGATTATCCCTTTGATATAAACAGGTCCTGTAACTAAGTTGTAACAAGTCCTTGAGAGTTTAGAGGCCCGTGTGGGTGTGTAGACAACACAGCATCTTGTAGGCTATTCGTCTTTCAACGTCACAGGCATGCAGGAGATGCATGACATTTTTATGATTGTTAAATGAAGGTGGCAGGAAAGGATTGCATTGTTCAGACATAAACAGTTGCATGCGAAGGCAACCTTAGAAGGTTATATTTGTCAAAGGGATACAGCCTACAATGATGGAAAAGTCACAGATGATTAGAAGGCCTTTGATAATTCACGAATTTCTGTAATTGCCCTCAGCCTAAAGATTTTAATCGACAGATCATTCAGGATGTGTAAAACTAAAGTTATTGATAAAGGACATGAAAGGAAAATTAGGTAATGCTGAAATACAACAAAATTGAAAAAAGGAGTATAAAAGGGGGAGATATCTCAGAATTCATTAAAGGTCTGATCTACATGGAAAATTTTGAGCACAAAACTGTTAACATGTGTGAATTCTCTCGTGAACTCGCAAGGCTTTGCTGTAAGTGCTGCTGTTAAGTCTATGCTTAATTATTTTCAATAATAGTTATCATTTGCTTAATAAATCTGCAAATGTCTACCTGTAATGGTGTGAACCCTATTATTTTGAGGAGTCATTTATAAGAATATACACATCCTTTAACACCCCCACCAGAGGAAATTGTTTTTCTCTATCTACCCGATTAAATCCTTTAATCATCTTAAACACGTGTATTTAATTAATTCATTCCTTTACTTATTAAGAGATGGGAAGTTATTTCACTCAAAGACCAAAACAATATGAGTCATGTCTGGTTATTCAGAAAGACCCTTCGAATGTTAGTGTTGGATAACCCTTTTGTTCTGTCTTGATGGTAAGAGAGATTTTTAAAAATGAGAACACTAACCAGTCGGGAGCAGCGGGAGCAGCGAGGAGGAGCTCGGGAGAAAACCCGGCGACCAGCGAGGCCCGAGACCAGTCGGGAGCAGTGATTCAGAGCCGGTATAAAAACCGGAGAGAGGCGAGGCCCGAGACCAGTCGGGAGCAGCGAGGAGGAGCTCGGGAGAAAACCCGGCGACCAGCGAGGCCCGAGACCAGTCGGGAGCAGTGATTCAGAGCCGGTATAAAAACCGGAGAGAGGCGAGGCCCGAGACCAGTCGGGAGCAGCGGGAGCAGCGAGGAGGAGCTCGGGAGAAAACCCGGCGACCAGCGAGGCCCGAGACCAGTCGGGAGCAGTGATTCAGAGCCGGTATAAAAACCGGAGAGAGGCGAGGCCCGAGACCAGTCGGGAGCAGCGGGAGCAGCGAGGAGGAGCTCGGGAGAAAACCCGGCGACCAGCGAGGCCCGAGACCAGTCGGGAGCAGTGATTCAGAGCCGGTATAAAAACCGGAGAGAGGCGAGGCCCGAGACCAGTCGGGAGCAGCGGGAGCAGCGAGGAGGAGCTCGGGAGAAAACCCGGCGACCAGCGAGGCCCGAGACCAGTCGGGAGCAGTGATTCAGAGCCGGTATAAAAACCGGAGAGAGGCGAGGCCCGAGACCAGTCGGGAGCAGCGGGAGCAGCGAGGAGGAGCTCGGGAGAAAACCCGGCGACCAGCGAGGCCCGAGACCAGTCGGGAGCAGTGATTCAGAGCCGGTATAAAAACCGGAGAGAGGCGAGGCCCGAGACCAGTCGGGAGCAGCGGGAGCAGCGAGGAGGAGCTCGGGAGAAAACCCGGCGACCAGCGAGGCCCGAGACCAGTCGGGAGCAGTGATTCAGAGCCGGTATAAAAACCGGAGAGAGGCGAGGCCCGAGACCACAGCTGGGGCAGTCGGGAGAGCAGGAGGCCAGTAACTGCTGGGGCAGTCGGGAGAGCAGGAGGCCAGTAACTGGTGAGTTTAAAAGCTCCCCTTTCGCGGGCTTTTTCTTTCACAGCTGGTGCAGACGGGAGAGCAGGAGGCCAGTAACTCTTATATAGGTGGAGCTGTTGCTAAACCCGAAACACTACAGTGTAGTGTCTCCCACCCTTCCACCTCCTCTAACCTTTTAGGGGTTAGGGGAAGTTGAAAAGGTAGGTTCAATTTATTTTATTTCAGGAGCCTAACCTAGGTGGAGAAGGTTCCAGGACAGGAGGCGGCAGTGAAAATACAACACCAGAAAACAGGTAGGTGACTGGTTGGTGAGTACTTTCACAAACTTATTCTAAGTAGAATTCAATAGTTAAGCTAAATCGTAGTAAATAAAAGGGTATTGTAAGGGTTAAGTCATGGAAGGGCAGCTCGGACCCGTGTCATGCTTCTCCTGTGCCATGTGGGAAATCAGGGACACTGTCCCTGACAACTATGTGTGCAGGAAGTGTGTCCAGCTGCAGCTCCTAGCAGACCGCATGGCGGCGCTGGAGCTGCGAATGGACTCACTCTGGAGCATACGCGATGCTGAGGATGTTGTGGATAGCACATTCAGTGAGTTGGTCACACCGCAGGTAAAGGCTAGCTCAGACAGTAAATGGGTGACCAAAAGGCAGGGTAAAGGCAGGAAGGTAGTGCAGGAGTCACCTGCGGTCATCTCCCTCCAAAACAGGTTTACCGTTTTGGGTACTGTTGGGGGAGATGACTTATCAGGGGAAGGCACCAGCAGCCAGGTTCAGGGCACCATGACTGGCTCTGCTGCACAGAAGGGTGGGAAAAAAAGGGATAGGGCTATAGTGATAGGGGATTCAATTGTAAGGGGGATAGATAGGAGTTTCTGTGGCCGAGACCGAGACTCCAAGATGGTATGTTGCCTCCCTGGTGCAAGGGTCAAGGATGTCTCGGAGCGGGTGCAGAGCATTCTGAAGGGGGAGGGGGATCAGCCAGTTGTCGTGGTACATGTAGGTACCAACGATGTAGGTAAAAAGAGGGAGGAGGTCCTACAAGCTGAATTTAGGGAGTTAGGAGCTAAATTGAAAAGTAGGACCTCAAAGGTAGTAATCTCTGGATTGCTACCAGTGCCACGAGCTAATAAGTTTAGAGAGAGTAAGATAGATAAGCTAAATACGTGGCTTGAGCAGTGGTGCAAGGGAGAGGGATTTAAATTCTTGAGGCATTGGAACCAGTTCTTGGGGAGGAGTGACCTGTACCAAGGGGACGGTCTACACCTGAGCTGTGAGGGAGCCGATGTCCTCGGGGTAATATTTTCTAGGGCGGTTCGGGAGGATTTAAACTAATTTGGCAGGGGGATGGGAACCTAGATAGTGGAAAAGAGGGAAGTCATATGAAGTCAGAAATAGATGGTAGAAAGGTGAGAAGCAATAAGCAAAGGAGAGAAACACAAAGGGCCAAACTAATTCATAATGAGAGTGTGAAAAAAGCAAGCCTGAAGGCTTTGTATCTTAATGCTAGAAGCATTAGGAACAAGGTGGATGAATTAGTTGTGGAAATAGAGGTAAACAAGTATGATTTGATTGGGATTACAGAAACGTGGCTGCAGGGTGGGCAAGGCTGGGAACTTAACATCCAGGGATATACAATATTTAGGAAGGATCGGCAAAAAGGTAGGGGAGGTGGGGTAGCATTGCTGGTAAAGGAGGGGATTAATGCAATGGAAAGGAAGGATATTAACTCGGATGAAACGGAATCTGTATGGGTAGAAATGAGAAATAGCAAGGGGAGGAAAACGTTAGTGGGTGTGATATATAGGCCTCCAAATAGTAATATGGAGGTGAGGGAAGGCATAAAAAGGGAAATTAGAGAAGCGTGCGATAAGAGCACAGCTGTCATCATGGGTGACTTTAATTTACATATTGATTGGACTACCCAAATTAGTAAAAATTCTGAGGAGGAGGAATTCCTGGAATGTTTTTGGGACGGTTATCTGGACCAATATGTCGAGGAGCCGACTCGAGATCAGGCCATTTTAGACTGGGTATTGTGCAATGAGAAGGGACTTATCAACAATCTTCTTGTACGAGGCCCCTTGGGTCAGAGCGATCATAATATGATCGAGCTCTCAGTCGAGATGGAGAGTGAGGAAATTGAATCAGAGACTAAGGTCCAGAACTTAAATAAAGGGAATTACGAGGGTATGAGACGGGAATTGGGTAAGATTGATTGGGTGGTGTTTCTGGGGGGATTGACAGTGGATAGACAATGGCAAGCATTCAAAGATAGAATGGAAGAATTCCAGAACATGTTTATACCGGTTTGGCATAAAAATAAACCTAAAAAGGTGGCTCAACCGTGGATAACGAGGGAAATTAGGGACAGCATAAAATCAAAAAAAAGGGCATATCAACTGGCAAAAAAAAGCACCAGACCGGAAGATTGGGGGCAGTACAGGATACAGCAAAAGAGGACAAAGGGATTAATCAGGAAGGGGAAAATAGAATACGAAAGTAAACTTGCAGCAAACATAAAGACAGACTGCAAAAGCTTTTATCGGTATATCAGGAGGAAAAGACTGGTAAAATCCCAAGTCGGTCCCTTGCAGTCCGATTCGGGAGAATATATAATGGAGAATAAGGAAATGGCAGACCAATTAAACTCATACTTTGGTTCTGTATTCACAAAGGAGGACACAAATAACCTCCCAGGAATATCGGCAAACATAGGGACTAATGAGAGGGAGGAGCTGACAGAAATTAGTATCTCTAGGGATATGGTGTTGGGTAAGTTGAGGGGACTGAAGGCCGACAAATCCCCGGGGCCTGATAAACTACATCCTAGGGTACTTAAGGAGGTGGCCCTGGAGATAGCAGATGCTCTAAGGATCATCTTCCGGAACTCCATTGACTCGGGAACAGTACCCGTGGATTGGAGGGTAGCTAATGTTACCCCAATATTTAAAAAGGGGGGTAGAGAGAAAGCAGGGAATTATAGACCAGTAAGCCTTACATCGGTTGTGGGCAAAATGCTAGAGTCCATTATTAAGGATAAAATAGCGGAGCACTTGACAAATGGGGAAAGGATCGGACAGAGTCAACATGGATTTACAAAGGGTAAATCGTGTTTGACTAATCTGCTGGAATTTTTTGAGGAAGTAACTGGTAAAATAGATGGGGGAGAGCCAGTGGATGTGGTGTACCTTGACTTCCAGAAAGCCTTCGATAAGGTTCCACACAAAAGATTATCATGCAAAATTAAGGCTCATGGGATTGGGGGCAAAGTATTAACGTGGATAGAGAACTGGCTGGCGGATAGAAAACAGAGAGTTGGAATAAACGGCTCGTTTTCGGAGTGGCAGGCAGTGACCAGCGGGGTGCCGCAAGGATCTGTCCTGGGACCCCAGCTGTTCACAATATATATAAATGATCTGGATCAGGGAATTGGATGCAATATTTCCAAATTCGCTGACGACACTAAACTAGGAGGAGGGGTGGGCTCTGATGAGGATGTCAGGAGGCTACAGTGCGATTTGGACAGGTTGGGGGAATGGGCGGATACGTGGCAGATGCACTATAATGTGGATAAATGCGAGGTTATCCACTTTGGGGGTAAAAACAGGAGGGTAGATTATTATCTAAATGGCAATAGATTGGGAGATGGGGAAGTGCAGAGGGACCTGGGTGTTCTTGTGCACCAGTCACTGAAGGAGAGCATGCAGGTGCAACAGGCGATTAAGAAGGCAAATGGTATGTTGGCCTTCATATCAAGGGGGTTCGAGTATAGGAATAGGGATACCTTACTACAGCTGTACAAGGTGCTGGTGAGACCGCATCTGGAGTATTGTGTACAGTTTTGGTCGCCCCATCTGCGGAAGGATGTTCTTGCCATGGAAAGAGTGCAGCGGCGATTCACCAGGCTGATACCTGGAATGGCGGGAATGACCTACGAGGAGAGATTGAATAGTTTGGGCTTGTACTCACTGGAGTTTAGAAGATTGAGAGGGGATCTCATCGAAACATATAAAATTATGGCAGGCCTGGACAGGCTGAATTCAGAGAGAATGTTTCCAATGGCAGGGGAGCACAGAACCAGGGGCCACAGTCTAAAAATAGCGGGCAAATCATTTAAAACAGAGATGAGGAAGAATTTCTTCACTCAAAGAGTGGTGAGCCTGTGGAATTCCCTGCCACAGAGGGCTGTGAAGGCTAATTCAATAAATATTTTCAAGAGAGAATTGGATATATTTCTGAAGGCTAAGGGGATTAAGGGTTACGGAGAAAAGGCGGGGACGGGGTACTGAACTGGTAAGATCAGCTATGATCTCAGATGAAGATCAGCCATGATCTCATTGAATGGCGGAGCAGGCTCGAAGGGCCGAATGGCCTACTCCTGTTCCTATCTCTATGTAACTATGTAACACCAAGAGGTAGTCAAGCGGCATAAAGCTATGCAGGGGGAAGATCTCTGGCCTCTTGTGTATCCCCCACTTCTTTTGCCCCACCATTGGTGGCTCTGCCTTCAACTATCTAGGCCCTAAACTGTGGAATTCCATCCCTAAACCTCTTTATCTCTCCACCTCTCTCTCCACCTAGCCTAGTGTCTCCTTCTTTGGTTTAGTATTATTTTTTGTTGGATTATGCCCGTGAAGCACCTTGGGATGTTTTACTATGTTAAAGGCGATATATGAATGGAAGTTGTTCCTATTATTGTCCTGGACAGTAAGACAGGGTGCAGAGATACTGGCCCCGATAATAATGCAAAGACGGGTTCCGAGCGGGTGGTGTATCTGCCTGATAGTCACCCTCACCAAACGTACTGCATCCATCAGGTGAATGCGTGACCTTCAGTCATTCTCAGGTCTGGTCTTTCACCCCTTGTAGGAGAAGAGAGTGCAAAACGCAAAGGAGAGGGAGAGGACTGCAGGTGGCCCACCACAAATTGTGCAGCACACTTGTAGAGGAGGAGGCCATGGAGATAAATGGCACATCTGTGTCCCTGTCGATTGGAGATGGAGAGACTGAGAACTCACAGATGCCTTGTGACAGAATTAAAAATATCTCTGACACACATGCTGACTTTATTTCATCAATGACTGAACTATGAGAAGCCCGAGTATGGTGATTATCAAAATTGTTACTTTGCCAAGACTAATTAATATCCTTTTCTTTACTCTTCCAAGACCTTCGCACATACAGCAAGTGTCACTGGACATGCATGACGACAATTCCTCAGAGGACCTCATTCCTTCTGAGGGTGCACCGTACAGTACAAATACTTGCACAATTGGCGGGTCCAGTTAGAGTGTTAGTTGGGTTGCCACCTGGTGATTCACAATTCTTCAACAGCACCTCCCAAACTCGCGACCTCTACCACATAGAAGGACAAGGGAAGCAGGCGCATGGGAACACCATCACCTGCAAGTTCCCCTCCAAGTCACACACCATCTGGACTTGAAAATATATCACCATTCCTTCATCGTCGCCGAGTCAAAATCCTGGAACTCCCTCCCTAACAGCACTACGGGAGTACCTTTACCACACGGACTGCAGCTGCTCAAGAAGGCGGCTCACCACCAACTTCTCAAGGGCAATTTGGGATGGGCAGCAATGCCCACGTCCCAGGAACGTATAAAAAAAATTCACAAATGTGCACGAGCAGACACTGGTAACAGGGACAGCTGTGGAGAGTCCATTTCAGGGGGCGCAATCCTCTCCAAGCTCTGTTCAGCTAGACACAGGTGCTGAACCCGGGGCGATCGTTGAGAAGGAGAATGAAGAGGTACAGCAGCAATTTTGCGAGGTACTGGCAGACGTGTCATGCCCAATCTCCACAATAGCAGAGAGGATGGAGGAGTCCGATTCCAACAATAGTGGATTGGTATCTCAGGTAATTGCGAGAGTGTCTGCCATTGAGAAAGCGTCCATCTCCATGGAGCTTCAAGCACGCCTCTCAAATGAATCTATGCCGGCCATGACCACGACCATGCAGAAGACATCTACCGCCTTATCCATAGACTTACAATGCATTACTGATCTTTACCAATCTGCTCTCCAGCAGAGTGGTAGGGGTGATGTGACACTGGCCCAGGAGAAGGATGATGACAAAAGGGGACATGAAAGTGGGAACTCCATTCAAAGCGCTTCCACTTCTAACCTGTTGCCCCCACTCAGCCAGTACCCAACATGCTGCCTCTGCAGGTGGAGCTGTCTTTGGCAGGGTCCTCAGGAGCTCCGAAACCAGGAGGTCGTAGGCCAAAAGCATCTCAACAGTCGGGGCAGGGATCTGAGCAGCTTGCTCTACCACGGCTGACGCCACACAGGTTGCACCACATAGAAGCAGTAAGAAGTGTAAGTTAAAGCCATTAATTCACATGGGTGTTTGACAAAATGTTACATTGTTAAATTTCCTTTTTTTTAAAAACGTACATAAAATTTATTGATTAGCACCACTTTTACATCTTGCCCATTATTGCATCCCAGGTGCCAACTCACCCATTCCGTTGCTTCTTGATGATTGTCAATACATGACGGGACCCACTGGAGGAATGTGTAATGGGTGTATGCATGGTGGAAGGATTGTTTTGCACAAAGTGGGATGGGATAGGGGGTGGTGATAATGGGAGTGGGCTGGAGGATTTATTTTTTCCTATGTGACTCACTAGCTGATCCTACAACCTATTAGGGAAGTGGCCAGCAAAGGCCGGGTCCAGCCCGCCAATTAATTCTATCCGGCCCATCAAGGCCTGCCTTCAAGCTTCGAACATCCGCCGCATCTGACCCCGTCCCACGTGACATCATTGTCTCAGAGGCAGCAGGGGAGCTGCCGCTGTTGTGTGGAGCCGGGTTTGCAGGCAAAGCACAACCTAACTCAACCAATGGCTGTGAAGACTGTCAAGGCGCAATCTGCTCAAGGAGGCCGCGACACTATTTTTGGTAAAATCATTCACAAAGAAATCTCGTGCGAGCTCCTGTACGAAGACGCTAAGTGTATTGCTTTTAATGATATTGAACCAACGGACTTCCTAGTAGTTTCCAAGAAGCCCATTGTCCAATTGTCTAAAGCAGAAGTTCCGATGCAGCCCTATGTGACACCTGATGATGGTTGGTAAAAATGTGCAGCAAATTTGGGCTTAACAAATGGCTACAGACTCATTCTGAACAAAGGCCTGGACAGTGGACAGTCAGTCTATCACGTTCACCTCCACGTATGTGGAGGGTGCAAAATGCTTTGACCACCAGGTTAATTGCTACCTCAACATTACTTGATCTTTGGAACGCTTAATGCAGTCTCTTAAATAAAAAACAACTGCTTTGTGGCGTACCGATCACAGAAAGGACACAATCCGCTTTTCGGTCCGTAGACTATAAATCAGGCGTCATGCCTTTAAGAAGGATCACACCTTTAAGAAACTCGATCTGCAACATAGTTAAACCCAGAGCGGGGGAGGAGCAGTCGAAGCTGTGGACTGAGGAAAAGCAGTCAGACTTGGTGTAAGCTCTGACGCCATTTTGTGTTCAACATGTGGCCTCAACAATTAAACCTTTTCTGTTGAACCTCTCCGAGTTCAGTATTTTTTGCTAGGAGTACGTAGACTCCTACATTGGTGACCCCGACGCTCAGGATGACTCCTAAGCGTAACCATGGCTGACACAAACGCAGTTTTTGTGAAGCTGCCGGAGTTCTGGGAGAACCTAGCCACCGCCTGGTTCCTTCAAGCCGAATCGCAATTCCGACTCCGCGGCATCACCGCCGACGCAACGATGTACGACTACCTCTTCGCCTCCCTGGGCAGCTCCACAATCACGAAAGTCTGGACAACACTACAAGACCCTCCAGAGGAAGGCAAGTACGCACATCTCAAGGCCGCGCTCCTTAAAAAATTCACAGCCTCCCAATTTTTGCGCAACTGCCACCTCCTCGACCTCCCGGGCCTCGGTGACTCCACGCCGTCAGACTTGCTCTCACACATGCTTGCTCTGACCGACGAGAAACCGCCCGGCTCCCTCTTCCGCACGCTCTTTATCCGCCAACTACCTCCCAGCATCCGCCCGGCGATCGTGGCGTCCAGCCTCACGGACCTCGAGGTCCTGGCCGACGAAGCCGATAAGCTCCTGTCCACCGGCTCCAACCACGCCGTCACCCCTGACCTGGCCTCCGCAGCATCGGCGCGCGCTCCACCCTCTATCGCGTGGCCACACAGCTCGGCCACGAGGCCCCCCAGGCCCCCACGTCCCCCAAGCCCTCCGACCCAGGACTACTGCTACTTCCATACCCGGTTCGGCGCACGGGCACGCCGCTGCAGCCATCCCTGCACGTTTCCAACCGCCCCCACACCGGCCTACACGATGGCCGTGGGGCAAGCAGGCGCGCTGCTGTACATTACGGACAGCGCCTCCGGACGCCGTTTTCTATGCGACACAGACGCGCAGCGCAGCATCATCCCTGCGTCCGCCCTCGAGATCCAGCGAGGCGGCCGCGGCCCTGCGCTGGCTGCCGCCAACGGCACCGACATCCGGACGTACGGCACCTGCACCGTCACCGTCACCATCGACCTCGCAGGCCGCCGCTACCACTGGGAGTTTATCACCGCCAAGGTGCTCTCCCCGCTTCTCGGTGCGGATTTCCTGTGCGCCCACGGCCTGTTGGTCGACATGCCTCGGCGCCGCCTCGTGGACATGAACACCATGTCACCTATCCCGGGCGCCATGGCCCCCCCGCAACCCGCCGAAATGGCGTGGCAGTGCCGCGCCCGCTCAACGGACGACTACTCAGCACTCCTGGCTGAGTTCCCAGCCCTCACCAACCCGACCTTCTCCGCGAAAGTTGCTAAGCACGGGGTAGAACACTTCATCCCCACCACAGGCTGGACCCGGCCAAGCTGGAGATCGCGCGGGCCGAGTTCGCCACAATGGAACAGCTCGGCATCATCCGCCGCTCCAACAGCCCCTGGGCCTCCCCACTCCACATCGTCACCAAACCCGACGGGGGATGGCGCCCCTGCGGGGACTACTGGCGCCTAAACGGTGCCACCACGCCGGATCGGTACCCCATACCGCACATTCAAGACTTCTCGGCTAGACTGGCCGGCCGCTCAGTCTTCTCCAAAGTCGACCTGGTGCGCGGTTACCATCAGGTGCCAGTCCACCCCACGGACGTTCCCAAGACGGCCATAATCACCCCTTTTGGACTATTCGAGTTCCTCCGAATGCCCTTTGGCCTCAAAAATGCGGCCCAGGCCTTCCAGCGGCTCATGGACTCGGTCCTCCGGGACCTGAGGTTCCTCTTTGTCTACCTGGATGACATCCTGGTAGCTAGTTCCTCCAAGCAGGAACACATCGAGCACCTCCGCACCCTGTTCCAGCGGCTCAGTGAGCACGGGCTCATCATCAGCCCAGCCAAGTGCCAATTCGGCCTCAGCAGGATCGAATTCCTCGGCCACCACATCACGCAGGACGGAGCCATTCCCCTGCCCGCCAAGGTGCAAGCCGTCCAGCAGTTCCCCCGGCCTACCACCATCAAAGGCCTCCAGGAGTTCTTGGGGATGATCAACTTTTACAACCGCTTCATTCCCGGAGCGGCCTCCCTCATGCGGCCCCTATACGAAGCCCTCCGGGGTAAGAAAGACAGAATGGCGATCGAGTGGTCGGCGGACATGTTGACCGCTTTCGACTCGACCAAAAAGGCACTCGCCGACGCCACCATGCTCGCTCACCCACAGCCCAACGCCAGGGTGGCCCTCACCACGGACGCCTCCGACCACGCGGTCGGCACCGTGTACGAACAGTGGGTCGACGGGGCCTGGCAACCGCTGGCCTTTTTCAGCCGCCAACTTCGCCCCCCGGAGGCCAAATACAGCGCCTTTGACCGCGAGCTCCTCGCACTGTACCTGGCAGTCCGCCATTTTAGATTTCTTCTGGAGGGCCGCCCTTTCACCGCGTTTGTCGACCACAAACCCCTGACATTCGCGATGGCGAAATCTGCGGACCCGTGGTCAGCCAGGCAACAACGCCAGCTCGCCGCGGTGTCCGAATTCACCACGGACATCCGGCACGTCTCCGGTCGAGACAACATGGTGGCCGGCTGCCTATCCCGCCCCGCCGTCCACGGCGCCCACCTGGCAGTGGACTATGCTCAACTGGCAGCGGGGCAACGCACCGACCCCGATCTGCTCTCCGCGCCCACAACCCTCCCAGGGCTGCGACTGACCGACATCGCCTGCAGCCCGTCCGCCGTCAGTCAAATGCGACACCTCCTTGGCGCAACCCCGCCCCGTAGTCCCAGCGTCCTGGCGAAAACGGGTGTTGGACATCGTCCACGGCCTCTCACACCCCGGCACCCGCGCGTCCATTAGACTGGTGGCCAACCGATTTGTCTGGCGCGGCCTGCGCAAAGATGTGCGCGTCTGGTCCAGATCCTGCATAGCTTGCCAGCGTGCCAAAATCCACCAGCACGTCAAAGCCCCACTCGAGAAGTTCACCGTGCCAGAAAGAAGGTTTGACCACGTCCACATCGACCTCGTCGGCCCCCTGCCGCCATCACAAGGTCACACGCACCTGCTGACAATCGTGGACCGTACCACCTGCTGGCCCGAGGCCATTCCACTGACGTCCACCACCACCGCCGACATCTCGAGGGCGTTCATCGGTACCTGGGTTGCTCGGTTCGGCGTCCCCTCCGACATGACGTCGGATAGAGGCCCGCAGTTCATAGAGTCATAGAGTCATAGAGTTTTACAGCACAGAAAGAGGCCCTTCGGCCCATCGTGTCTGCGCCGCCCATCCATCCCTGTCCAGTCTAATCCCATTTTCCAGCATTTGGTCCATAGCCTTGTATGCAATGGCATTTCAAGTGCTCATCCAAATGCTTCTTGAATGTTGTGAGGGTTCCTGCCTCCACCACCCTTTCAGGCATTGAGTTCCACATTCCAACCACCCTCTGGGTGAAAAAGTTCCTCCTCAAATCCCCTCTAAATCTCCTGCCCCTTACCCTGAATCTATGCCCCCTTGTTATTGACCCCCCCACTAAGGGGAAAAGTTCCTCTTTATCTACCCTATCTATGCCCCTCATTATTTTGTACACCTCAATCAGGTCCCCCCTCAGCCTTCTCTGCTCCAAGGAAAACAACTCCAGCCTGTCCAGCCTCTCTTCATAGCTGAGGCGCTCCATCCCAGGTAACATCCTGGTGAATCTTCTCTGCACCCTCTCCAAAGCAATCACATCCTTCCTATAGTGAGGCGACCAGAACTGCACACAGTACTCCAGCTGTGGCCTCACCAGCGTTTTGTACAGCTCCATCATAACCTCCCTGCTCTTATATTCTATGCCTCGGCTAATGAAGGCAAGTATCCCATATGCCTTTTTAACCACCTTATCTACCTGCTCCGCTGCCTTCAGGGATCTATGTACATGTACACCAAGGTCCCTCTGACCCTCTGTACTTCCTAGGGTCCTACCACTCATTGTGTATTCCCTTGCCTTATTTGTCCGTCCAAAATGCATCACCTCGCACTTTTCAGGGTTAAATTCCATTTGCCACTTTTCCGCCCATCTGACCAACCCGTTTATATCGTCCTGTAGCCGGAGGCTTTCCTCCTCGCAATTTACCACCCCACCAATTTTCGTGTCATCTGCGAACTTACTGATCATACCTTTTACATTTTCATCCAAATCATTTATGTAGATCACAAACAATAAGGGACCCAGCACCGATCCCTGAGGTACCCCACTGGACACAGGCTTCCAGTCACAAAAGCAACCTTCGACCATCACCCTCTGCCTCCTGCCAGTCAGCCAGTTTAGGATCCAACGCGCCAAGGCACCCTGGATCCCATGGGCTCTTACCTTCTTGACCAGTCTCCTATGCGGGACTTTGTCAAAAGCTTTACTGAAGTCCATGTACACCACATCCACAGCATTTCCCTCATCCACCCCACTAGTCACCCCCTCGAAAAATTCGATCAGATTTGTTAGACATGATTTACCCTTGACAAAGCCATGCTGACTATCCCCGATTAATCCTTGCCTCTCCAAGTGGAGATTAATTTTGTCCCTCAGAATTTTTTCCAATAATTTCCCCACCACAGATGTTAGACTCACTGGCCTGTAATTCCCTGGTTTATCCCTGCTACCTTTCTTGAATAATGGTACTACGTTAGCTGTTCTCCAGTCCTCTGGTACATCCCCTGTGGCCAGAGAGGTTCTGAAAATTAGTGTCAGAGCCCCTGCAATCTCCTCCCTTGCCTCCCACAGCAGCCTGGGATACATCTCGTCCGGGCCTGGGGATTTATCCACTTTTTGGCCCGCCAGAACCGCTAGCACCTCCTCCCTCTCGATGCTAATATGTTCAAGTATGTCACAGTCCCCTTGCCCGATTTCTATGTCTGCATCGTCTTTCTCCATAGTGAACACAGATGCAAAAAATTCATTTAAAACCCCGCCTACATCCTCTGGCTCTACACACAGATTGCCACTTTGGTCACCTCTGATCTGTGGGCCGCCATCACCCGAAACCTCGGGGTGGCCGTTCACCGCACCACGGCTTACCACCCCCAAGCCAACGGACTGTGCGAGCGATTCCACAGGTCCATGAAGGCGTCCCTCCGCGCCAGCCTCGAGGACGAGGCTTGGATCGACCGCCTCCCGTGGGTGCTACTTGGCCTACACTCCCGCGGTCAAGGAAGACCTGCAAGCCTCGGCAGCGGAACTCGTGTACGGCCAGCCGCTGCGCGTACCCGGAGAGTTCCTGCCCACCGCCACGACCCCCTGGTCGGCTGAGCAGCAATGCCGCGCTTTCGCCAACCGAACACAACAGTTTGCTCCGGTACCCACCGGCCGGCACGGCGAACCAGCAACCCGCGTACCACCTAGCCTGCACATGGCCAAATTTGTTTTCGTGCACCATGACGCCCACCGAGGACCTCTACGGCCCCCATACGACGGACCCTACAAGGTAGTCCAGACGGGGAACAAGTTCTTCCTGCTCGAAGTGGGCGGCAGAACTGACAAGGTGTCGGTCGACCGGCTCAAGCTGGCGCACCTAGAGCCCGACGAACCCGTTCAAGTGGGCCAACCCCCACCGCGGGGCAGACCGCCTAAGAGCCCGACGCGTCCGACCGCCCCGCTCCCGACACCAACCGCCAAGAGCCGTTCCGGCCGTGCCATCAAGCCGCCACGCCGGTTCGTACACTCCCTACTAGCGGATTCTGGGGGGAGCTGTGTGGTGTACCGATCACAGAAAGGACACAATCCGCTTTTCGGTCCGTAGACTATGAATCAGGCGTCACGCCTTTAAGAAGGATCACACCTTTAAGAAACTCGATCTGCAACATAGTTAAGCCCAGAGCGGGGGAGGAGCAGTCGAAGCTGTGGACTGAGGAAAAGCAGTCAGACTTGGTGTAAGCTCTGACGCCATTTTGTGTTCAACATGTGGCCTCAACAATTAAACCTTTTCTGTTGAACCTCTCCGAGTTCAGTATTTTTTGCTAGGAGTATGTAGACTCCTACAGTTTACCACAATTCTCTGTTTTCTGCACCGTAGCCAATCTCAAAACATCATTACTGTTTTCTTTTAATGGATCAATTGCTGTAAAGCTTACAAAATAAATTCAGTTCATAAGGAAAAAAAAGTAGGGGAGTCAACATAGCAATGGGCCTTAGAGACTGGAGGCGAAGATACGGAGACCGACGGCCAAGGTGGACAGAAGGCAGCCAGGAGTCGCGATTGGGCGATGGCCCCCCAGGGGAGGGCCTGTTACCAACAGCAATACGGCCCCTAAACTAGTGGAGAGCTGGAAGGGCCCAATCCCAACCCCCAGTGATGGGGTGACTGATGGATGATACCTGTTAACCAGTTATTAACTACCATCTAAGTAATTTAACTGATTTGTGTTTACTAATTAGCATTTTAATTATCTCAAATTTATTTATTTAACACTGATTATTTATACTGCCATAATAATATCAATGACTAAGATAAGTTCTGGGTAAACCTGTATCATGTTCGTTAGCATGTTAATAAGTGTTATTTCTATTAAGTGTGGAAACAACATAAAGGGTTCTTTATATAATAAATGCCATAACAAATTTTAATGGTAGCTGCTGTCAACACAATTCTGTTTGTGTGTGCGGCGATGTTCCCGCTAAATTCTTTTTGGGTGCATAGCCCCTTTAATGGGCTGCGCGGCCCATTCAAATTTCTACACATTTGCGGTTTTTCCATTTAAAAGCCGCGGACCTCCAGGCCGCTACGCAGTCGCGCAGCTTAATAGGAACATTGGTGTATGGCCCTCAACAGCTTACCAAAACTTGTTAAGTGGGCCTTCAGCCCAAATAATTGCCCACCCCGTATTCAAGCATCCATGGCAGCAATGTGTGTGTCTGGTCTGGCGATGGGTGTCCCACCTTCATATTGCTCATTGTCCTAATCCTCCTCCTCTTCTTCAATGTTCTCATCATCATCAGATGATTGATGAGCATCTTGGTTGTCCTCCACCACTAATCCTCTCTGCTGCACAATGTTCTGCAGGACGCAGCACATCACTATGATTCCGGAGACTCCCACTGGTGAGCACTGAAGGGCACCTCCAGACCTATCTAAGCACCTGAAGCGCATCTTAAATATGCTGATGGCTTGCTTGATGACACACCTGGTGGTCATGTGGTACTTGCAGAGCACTTGCGCCTCACTGGTGGGGTTCCTCACAGGTGCCATGCGCCATGTTTGAAGTGGGTGTCTCTTGTCTCCTACGAGCCAGCCCTTAATTCTGGTAGAAAGAGTCATAAGAGTCATAACATAGAAACATAGAAACAAGGAGCAGGAGTAGGCCATTCGGCGCCCTTCGAGCCTGCTCCGCCATTCAACGAGATCATGGCTGATCATCCAAACCCTAGCACCCGGTCCCTACACCAACAGCCATCCCACCCAAGCCCTATCCCCGTAACCCCGTAACCCCACGTATTTAATCCCCCCTAACACTAAGGGTCAATTTTTATCATGGCCAATCAACCTAACCCGCACATCTTTGGACTGTGGGAGGAAACCAGAGCACCCGGAGGAAACCCACGCAAACACGGGGAGAATGTGCAAACTCCACACAGACAGTCACCCGAGGCCAGATTTGAACCCGGGTCCCTGGCGCTGTGAGGCAACAGTGCTAACCACTATGCCACCGTGCTGCCTGGCATAAAAGGTGGCCATTCGGCCCATCGAGTCCGTGCCGGCTCTCTGTAGAGTAATCCAGTCTGTCCCATTCCCCCGCTCTATCCCTGTAGCCCTGCAAGTTTATTTCCCTCAAGTTCCTATCCAGTCTTCCCTTGAAAACATTGAGTGTCTCCGTTTCATCCACTTCCGTCAGCAGCAAATTCCAGGTTATCACCACTCACTGCGTAAAAAAGTTTTCCCTCACTTCCCCCTGTATCTCTTGCCAAAAACCTTAAATCTGTGACCCCTAGTCCTTGTACCATCAACTAGTAGGAACAGCTTTTCCCCATCTTGCCTATCCAAACCCGTCATAATCTTGTACATCTCTATCAAATTACCCCTCAACCTCCTTTGCTCTAATGAAAACAAATCCAGCTTCTCCAACCTGTCCTTGTAGCTAAGATCCCCCATCCCCGGAACCATTCTGGTAAATCTCCTCTGCACCCTCTCAAGGGCCTTCACATCCTTCCTAAAGTGTGGTGACCAGAATTGGATGCAATACTCCAGTTGTGGCCTAACCAGTGCTTTATAAAGGTTCAGCATAACTTCTCTACTTTTGTACTCAATACCTCTATTTATGAAGCCCAAGATCCCATATGCCTTGTTAACCACTCTTTCAATATGTCCTGCCACCTTCAGGGACCTATGCACAGTAACTCCCAGGTCCCTCTGTCCCTGCACACTCTTTAAAACTGTGCCATTAAATGTATATTGCCTCTCCCTGTTCCTTCTGCCAAAATGCATCACCTCACACTTCTCTGTATTAAATTCCATCTGCCACTTGTCTGTCCATTCTGCAAGCCTTTCTATGTCCTGTTGCAGTTGAAGTTTGGTGCCATCGGCAAATTTAGAAATTCTACTCTGTATTCCAATATCCAGGTCATTTATATATATCAAAAAAAGCAGTGGCCACACCACTGACCCTTGGGGAACACCACTGTCTACCATCCTCCAGTCTGGAAAAACAGCCATTTACCACAACTCGCTGTTTTCTGTCCTTAAGCCAATTCCTTATCCAAGCTGCCACTGACCCACCTATTCCATGAGCCTCAATTTTGTTAACCAGCCTTCTATGTGGTACTTTTGTCAAACGCCTTCCGAAAATCCATGTAGACAACATCCATTGCATTCCCCGCACCAATCCTCTCTGTTGCTTCATCAACAAATTCAATTAGATTAGTCAAACACAATCTGCATTTTACAAATCCGTGTTGGCTCTCCTTAATTAGCTTAAATCTCTCCAAGTGCCCATTCATTTTTTTCCTTGATTATTGTTTCTAAAACTTTACACACCACTGTTAAACTGACCGGCCTGTAGTTACTAGGATTGTCCTTACACCCTTGCTTGAACAATGGTGTCACATTTGCCACTTTCCAATCCTCAGGTACCTCCCCCGCATCTAGGAAAGATTGGAAAATTATGGCAAGCCCTTCCGCTATCTCCTCCCCCAATTCCCTTAGCAACCTGGGATGCAAGCCATCTGGACCAGGCGACTTGTCCACTCTAAGCATACCCAGCCTTTCTAGTACATCCTGTCTAATAATTTTCACCCCTTCCATTGCTTCTACCTTTTCCACTTCTACCGATATTTTGTCAGCATCCACCGCCTTAGTAAACACTTTTACAAAGTACTCATTGAGTATTCTAGCCTTGCCCGGTGCCTCTAAGCATATATCACCTTCTTTGTCTCTAATAGGCCCCACCCCGCCTCTTACTATCTGCTTACTGTTTACATGCCGGTAAAAGATTTTTGAGTTCCCTGTTATGTTACCCGCCATTCTACTCTCATATTCTATCTTTGTCAATCTTATTTTCATCTTCACATCCCCTCTCAACTTATTGTATTTGGTCTGGTTCTCCCTTTGAAGAATTCACCTGACATTCATCATGCACCCTCTTTTTTTGTTTCTTCATCTTCTCTATCTCCCTCGTCATCCAAGGAGCCCTTGCTTTGGTTCCCTTACCCTTCCCTCTTACTGGAATGTACCTAGCCTGTACTTGAAACATCTCCTCCTTAAAGATCACCCATTGTTCCATTACAGTTTTTCCTATCAGTCTTTGGTTCCATTTTACCCTGGCTAGATCCTTTCACATCCCATTGAAGTTAGCCCTATTCCAGTTTAGAAGTTCCACTCTAGATTGTTTCTTGCTTCTCTCCATTGCTAATCTAAATCTTATGATACGATGATCACTCGTACCCAAGTATTCTCCCACAGACACTTGGTCGACCTGGCCCACCTCATTCCCCAGCACCAGATCCAGCAATGCCTCCTTCCTAGTTGGGCCAAGAACATACTGGTCAAGGAAATTCTCCTGAACATATTTCAGAAATTCCTCCCCCTCCTTTCCCTTTACCCTAGCATTATCCCAATCGATATTTGGGTAATTAAAGTCCCCCAATATCACCACTCTATAGCTCTTGCATATCTCAGTGATTTCTCTGCAGATTTGCTTCTCTACCTCCCTCTCACTATTTGGAGGCCTATAGAATACCCCCAATAGCGTGATCATATCCTTTTTGCTCCTCAACTCTAACCAAATGGATTCTGTCCTTGTCCCCTCAAGAACATCCTCTCTTTCCAACACTACAATGTCTTCCTTAATCAGCACTGCCACCCCACCTCCCTTTTTTGCTTCCCTATCTTTTCTGAACACCTTGTACCCAAAAGGGTATTCCAAAGAGGTTTGGAATGTTGGACTGCTGCAGTATAAAAGCATCATGACAGCTCCCAAGGAATCTGGCACACACCTGCATGAACCGCTCCTTATGGGTGCACAACAGTTGTACACTGATGGAATCTTGCGGTTGATAAAACCTCCTGTTTGATCTGGTGGTCCTCAGATTGCCACATGTGTGTAATCAATGACACCATGTACCTGTGGGAAGCCAGCCAGAGACACAAATCCGACTACCTGCTCATTCTGGTTGTCGTTGTCGCAGGGCTCTGGCAAACAACCCATCCGTAACCTGCCTTATATATTTATGTGCAGCCAACTCAGAGATCCTCGATATGTCTCGGTGGCGCACAGGAAAAAGAGCCAGAGGCAAAGAAAGAGAGGGCAGTGGTGACTTTCACAAGAACAGGCAATGCGTGGCCACCAGGGAGCAGCTCTTTTTGATGGAGGCTGCAGGTGTCTGCGACCACCTGCTGTGTCAATCTGAGCCTATGGGAGCACTGCTCTTCTGATAGGTCAAGGAAGCTGAGCCTCTGTGTGTAGAACCTCTCAAAAGGGTAGTGTCTCCTGCAACCTTGCCCCCTCTGTTGCTCTTCTCTCTGCTGTACTCCACTCTGTTCTGCTCTCTGCTGTTGTCCACTCATGGAATGTTACAGTACAGAAGGAAGCCATTCAGCCCATCATGCCCGTGTTGCTCTTTGGTAGAGCTATCCAATTAGTCCCAGTCCCCTGCTCTTTCCCCATAGCCCTGTAATTTTATTTCCGTCAAGTATTTATCCAATGCCCTTTTGAAAGTTACTATAGAATCTGCTTCCATCAGCCTTTCAGGGAGTGCATTCCAGATCACAACAATTCTGTTCTTCTTTCTGCTGTTCTCCAGATCTGTGTTCTCCTTATATGTGCTGTGCACCTCTCTGATCAGAAGAACTCTCTGCAAAACGTTTGCCAGAGAGAACGGACAAAGCAGCTGTAAGCACTGAGCCTTTATTGATATCAGGCAAGTTAAACACCCCCATGAATTCCTGTTGTAATCATTTAAAAATCATTTCATTATTACATACTAATGATCAACCCGCCTCCAGTGAGCAGGTTACTCGCAAGCATCCAAATGCTCCTCCGTTAAACCCAGGAGGTGGGTTGTGGTCGAGTTTCAGAATGTCACAAATTTTACCTTCCCACCCACCCCAGCCCACCCTTGGGGGGTAAAATTCCACCCCACCCCCCGCATCGCTCTTTTAAGTTGGGTAACACAAGCTACCGGAATGGGCCAGCACTCGCATGTTCTTTATTTTTGTACATGTACCAAAGTTGTGCTGTTTGTACCAAGCAAATCTCATCAGTCTCATTGTCCCATATATTTTATCTATTGTGAAATAAAGCAGTTTATGTTTCAAACCAGACATTGCCTCACCTAAACTTTCGAAGCGATTGAGGGAGTGCACATACGTAAGATAAGGAGATCCGGTCAAAGTCAAAAGAGTATTTCATTGTTACACTCCTGGATCCTACTACCACACAATTAGATATAGGGCAGTGGAAGTCAACTTCCATGAAAAGTAGGCACTCAGGGTGTGACTGACACCACTAAATCTGAGAAGGTATCTACAGCAGACTCAAACTCACAACCAGAGTGTGTCTTACCTATCTAGTACCGTGGTAAATGAGGTGAGATTCAGGGATAGGACAAGAAAGTGGCTTTGCCATGGACAGGTAGGCAAAGAAAGACAGCAGCAACCAGAGACAGAAGACCACCTCAAGCAAGAGGCAGAACATTTATTTTCACAAGACACTGATTCCTCAGCATGAGTTATATGACAGGGTGCATGAGATAAAAAATTTAGTTAGGTGCCTGAATCATGAAAGGAACAGACACCTGCACATGTACCGTTTATCCTTGTGAAATAAAGCAGCACCTCTAAAAGCCTCAGCCAAACATCAAAAACAATGCATACAACAGCATTTTGCCATAACGACTTTAATCAGTCTCATATACATATGGCTATCATGCACATCAGCATCAGTCATCTCAATTTTCATTCACTCTTAGTGTGGTGCAAGTGTGTTCAGTATGTTTTGCTGCAATGCTCCCCTCACCCACTCCGTGAAAGTGTATGGTGTGTATCCCCTATCTCCTGTGTGCTCTTTCTAAATATTTCCCAGTTGCGAAAAGACTGAGGTGGATGACTGCTTGCTGTCAGTGTCTGCCTCTAAGGGGAGGTCATCCACTAATCTTCTATGCTGTCGGTAGATGGTAATTATTGGGACCACAAGGTTTTGATGCAGTGGTAGTTTTTGGGCCTATATGCTATGTAACACATCTGTAGTCATTTGAATAAATTTACCGGATGGCACTGGTATGATGTGGATGAGAGACAGTGCCATCATCTGTGCCAGAACCTGCTAGTCCCCAGTGGTGTGCACTCCCTCAGCATGGCCAAACGTCTGCGTGGAAGCAGAATGGTGGAGACTGGAGAGCCCTTCATATTCTGGGAGGTCACCATTGACCAGAAACTTAACTGAGCCAGCCACATAAATACTGTGGCTACAAGAGCAGGGCAGAGGCTGGGTATTCTGGCAAATGTTTCACATCCCGACTCCTCAAAGTCTTTCCACCATCTACAAGGCACAAGTCAGGAGTGTGATGGAATACTCTCCACTTGCCTGGATGAGTGCAGCTCCAACAACACTGAAGAAGCTCAACACCATCCCGGACAAAGAAGCCCGCTTGATTGGCACCCCATCAACCACCTTAAACATTCACTCCCTGCAGCAACTCACCAAGGCTTCTTCGACAGCACCTCCCAAACCCACAACCTTTACCACCTCGAAGGGCAAGGGCAGCAGGTGCATGGGAACACCATCACCTCCAAGTTCCCCTCCAAGTCACACACCATCCTAACTTGGAAATAGATCGCCGTTCCTTCATCATCACTGGGTCAAAATCCTGGAACTCCCTCCCTAACAGCATTGTGGGAGTATCTTCACCATAAGGACTGCAGCTGTTCAAGAAGGGAGCTCACAATAAATGCTGACTTTGCCAGCGACACCCACATCCCAGGAATTAATTTTTAAAAATTCTGGCCCCTAAGCATAATGGATGCAGAGAAGACAGACTGCTGTAGATTGGAGCCTGTGGCTTCTAGAACTAATCATTGCATTTGGTAATAAAGCTATGGCTCAGCTTAGGATCTTGGCCAAAGGGGGCTCCCCTACAGGGGGATCAAGAGTGGTCATGCTATCCATTGTGGTCTGCAGCTCAGTCAGGCAGTCATGCAGCATTGCACAGACACAGGTTGCAGATTCTTGTATAGATGGCATCCTTTCAAATGGCTGCACTAACTGCTGAAACTGAGCTAGCAAATTGCAATTTTACCCATCTCCCATGAGGTCTGAATCCCTGGGCTCAGCAGCAGCCATCCTTGAGCTGACCTTCCAGTCAGTATGACAAGTTAAATTGTTCATTACTTGCTGATTTTATGGTATACTCTGAGTATATGGCAGCGGCAGTGGCGAGAGGATAAAGAGCGGCCCGGGAGCGGACCTAAATTAAAGCAGCGACAGCGGTGAGAGGATAAAAAGCGGCCCGGGAGCGGACCTGAATTAAAGCAGCAGCGAGAGGATAAAGAGCGGCCCGAGAGTGGACCTGAATTAAAGCAGCGGCAGCGCAAGGCTCTAATTCAAAAACAACAACAAAGAGTGATGTCACAGGAGAGCAGGTAGGTGATTGGTTGCTGAGTATTACAGCTCTTTTTTGCTCTCTAAGTTAGGGAACGGGGTTAAATTAAGAGCTGAGAAACTGTAACTTGCTAGTACTTATTAAATTAATAACTTAAACGAAATAAAATAATCAAACAATACACCTAAAATATCGATTGAATAAAATATTTAACGAATTAATTAATAAATAAAACAAGGTTGGAGATGGCAGGGCAGGTGGTGTGTCGTAACTGCACCATGTGGGAGTCTGTGGAGAACATCACGAACCTGAGCAACCACATCTGCAGTAGGTGTCTGCAACTTGAGGAACTTCGGCTCAGAATTATTGAGCTGGAGTACGAGCTGCAAACATTGCGATGCATCAGGAAGGGGGAGAGTTACCTGGACACTTTGTTCCAGGAGACAGTCACACCCTTTAGGTTAAATAGTACTTTAGAGTTCGTCAGTGGTCAGGGACAGGAGGGTGTGACTGCGAGTCAGGAAGGTATGGGGACCCAGGATGCAGTGATGGAGGAGCCTCAGCCCTGGACTTGTCCAACAGGTATGAGGTACTTTCTGCCTGTATGGATGAGGAAAAGGACTGCAGGGAGGATGGGCAAACTGACCATGGCACTGTGGTACAATGGGCCATCCAAGTGGGGGGAGAAGGAAGAAATGTGATAGTAGTAGGGGACAGTATAGTCAGGGGGATAGATACTGTTCTCTGCAGCTGCGAAAGAGAGTCCCGAAGGCTGTGTTGCCTGCCCGGTGCCAGGGTTAAAGATATCTCCTTGCGGCTGTAGAAGAACTTGGAGTGGGAGGGGGAGGATCCAGTTGTCATGGTCCATGTAGGAACCAACGACATAGGTAGAACTACGAATAACGTTCTATTGAGGGAGTTTGAGGAGCTAGGGTCTAAATTAATAAGCAGAGCCACAAGGGTAATAATCTCTGGATTACTACCCGAGCCACGCGCAAATTGGCATAGGGTCAAGCAGATCAGAGAGTCAAATGCGTGGCTCAAAGAGTGGTGTGGGAAAATGGGGTTTCAATTCATGGGGCACTGGCACCAGCACTGGGGAAAGTGTGAGCTTTTCTGTCGGGATGCGCTCCACTTAAGCCGGGCTGGGGCCAGCATCCTGGCGAATCGAAT
This sequence comes from Somniosus microcephalus, assembly GCF_052327205.1. Classification (NCBI taxonomy): domain Eukaryota; kingdom Metazoa; phylum Chordata; class Chondrichthyes; order Squaliformes; family Somniosidae; genus Somniosus; species Somniosus microcephalus. The sequence goes on along the minus strand of NC_140996.1, from coordinate 135,296,987 downwards.
AACTAGGGCTGTAGATAGGGCTTTAAACTAAAAAAGTGGGGGGAGGGGTCAGGTGAGGGGAAATTTAGAAATCTAAAGAGAAAGGTCAAGCAATAGAGCAGTGTAGTGATTTGGGTAAAAATAAGCAGAGTGTGACAGGAAGAGTGTGAAGGAATAAGCCACATAACCGATATAGAAAAAGACACGATCTTATGAAAGAATTCTGGCCTTATTAAAACAGGACAAGCTGGGTTTGGAAATTCTGTCTATTGAGATAAGACAGTTGTTGACCCTGAATAAATAACTTATTGAAACAGAAGGTGCATGATTCCGACAAGCTGACCTTTTGGGAACAAAACAATGGTTCACCCTGGATAAGGTGTTCTAATTTAAACTTTTGAAAGATGGCACATAAGATAAGGAACATCTGCCCTCGTAAAGATGATATAAAATAAGGAACACCTGCCGTTCACACCGTTTTTATATGGTCAACCCAGAACACCTGATTCTGGCTGATGTGGCAGTAAGAGTTGCAGAGGTCGGCAGAAAGACGAAGAGAGATAATTAACTTGCATCAGCAGAAAACCTTAAAGGAAATACCACTGGAAAAGTGTATAAATATTGAACTCTCAAATGGGGTATCAGACTCGCTTTAATCGGGCAAAGCAATTCTCGGCTTCAGAGGCGGCTCTGTAGTCTCCAACTCTTTCTACCTCGGGGATCAAAGGTATTTGATATTGATGGATATCCTGTATAAGAAACCTTTAAGAACTGTAATACTGTAACGAAGTTAAGATTTAAAAGTAAGATTCTCTGTTAAAAAGATAGTATTTTTTCTCTTTTTAGAATCGTTAACATTGCGATTGACTGATTCACCAACTGTAAATTGCATGTCGGTTCTTTAATAAATCTCTATATATTTTTAGAATTGTCTCGCATAAGTCCTCTATATTAAAAACTCGTGAACTCAATCTCTGTAGGCTCTTTGGTGGAGAGTTACATTTCTGGAGGAGTTTTCCGGACCCTCATAATATCCGGGACGTTACAGTCCAGCTAAACTTATTAAAAGTGCTATCTGGAGGACGGTAACATTCTCAGGTTGTTCCTTTCCTTTAGGGAGAGAGATTGACCGGACCTTTAAACCCAATTAAGCGTCTTTAGGATTCGGCTACCTCAAACTTTAGTTGAAAGTGAAAGTCTGAGAAATACGCCTGATCCGGGATAGCCCTAAAGGGTCTAGGACTAGTAAATATCCCTTCAGGGACAGAGAGTTTAATGGTACCAGTGCAGCAGAGAATAATGGTAAAAAAATTAAATTAAAGGCTCTTTAAACCGTGAAGCCAAACGCCAGCTGAAAGTAACCTGGTGTGGAGCAACACTGACGCATTGCGAGCACCCTATCTAGTTAGGAGTCACCCTTGACCGATGCCTCACCTTCAAGAACCACATCGAGAAGACAAAGGCAAAAGTGAGCGTACGAAACAACATCCTGAATAAGCTCACTAACACAAGGTGGGGAACAAGCCCGAAAACATTGCGCACCAGTGCACTTGCTCTTTGCTATTCCACTGCCGAATACGCCTGTCCTGCATGGGAAAGGTCTACTCATGCCAAGAAGATGGATGTCGTTCTAAATGCAAGCTGCCGATTTATCACAGGTTGCTTAAAACCAACAAACATCAACAGCCTATATATCCTGGCGGGTATCGCTCCCCCTGATATAAGAAGAACAATAGCCAGCAAGAAAGAACGACTCCGTCAAACATCAGATGAGAGACGATAGCAAAATACTGCAGATGTTGGAAATCCGAAATAACAACAGAAAATGCTGGAAAAACTCAGCAGGTCAGGCAACATTCGTGGAGAGAAATTTGAGTTGACGTTTCGGGTCGAACCCTTCTTCAAAACTGGAAAGAAAATCTGCGATCTGACAAAAGAAGTAAAAGAAACAAAAGCAGAGAAAGAGACAATAAAAGGTGTTCGAAGCTAGACGAGATGGTAATAGGCTGAGATTAGGTGTGAAGTGTACTGGCAGGGCAAGAGATAGCTGCCAGGTGTGAGAGAGAAACAAAAGGAAAGGGGGGTGGGGAAAAGGAGTGGAAAAATTACAAGAAAAATGTAATAGGGGCCGAGGTTATGATCTGAAATTGTTGAACTCGATATTGAGTCCGGAAGGCTGCAGAGTGCCTAATCGGAAGATGAGGTGCTGTTCCTCGAGTTTACGTTGAGCTTCCGTGGAATAATACAAGAGGCCAAGGACGGTGAGGTCTGAGTGGGAATGGAGCAGTGAATTAAAATGACAGGTGACCGGAAGCTCAGGGTCACCCTTACGGACTGAACGGAGGTGTTCCGCAAAGTGGTCACCCAATCTGCGTTTGGTCTCCCCAATGTAGAGGAGACCGCATCATGAGCAGCGAATACAGTATACTAGATTGCGAGAAGTACAAGTAAATCGCTGTTTCACCTGGAATGGGTGTTTGGGGCCCTGGACAGTGGGAAGGGGGGAGGTATAGGGGCATGTGTTACATCTCCTCTGCTTGCACGGGAAGGTGCCAGGCGAAGGGGAAGGGCTGTTTGGGGTGATAGAGGAGTGGACTAGGGTGTCTCGGAGGGAGCGGTCCCTACGGAATGCTGAAAGGGGAGGGGAGGGGAAGATACGTTTGGTGGTGGGATCACTTTGGAGGTAGCGGAAATGCCGGAGGATGATCCGTTGAATGTGGAGGCTGGTGGGGTGAAAGGTGAGGACAAGGGGAACCATATCGTGGTTCCGGGAGGGAGGGGCAGGGGTGAGGGCAGAAGTGCGGGAGATAGAACTAACACGGTCGAGGGCAGTGTCAACCACGGTAGAGGGGAATCCTCGGTTGCGGAAAAAGGAAGACATGTCTGAAGCACTGGTGTGGAAGGTGGCATCGTCAGAGCAGATACGGCAGAGATGGAGAAACTGGGAGAATGGAATAGAGTCCTTACAGGAGGCGGGGTGGGAGGAAGTGTAGTCCAGGTAGCTGTGGGAGTCAGTGGGCTTGTAGTGAATATTGGTCGATAACCTATCCCCAGAGATGGAAACGGAGAAGTCGAGGAAGGGAAGGGAAGAGTCAGAGATGGACCATGTGAAGGTGAGGGAAGGGTGGAAATTGGAGGCAAAGTGAATGAAATTGTCAAGTTCGGGGCGAGAGCAGGAAATGGCACCGATACAGTCATCAATGTATCGGAAAAAGAGGTGAGGGAGGGGACCCGAGTAGGACTGGAACAAAGATTGTTCCACATAGCCCACGAAAAGGCAGGCATAGCTAGGACCCATGCGGGTACCCATGGCAACACCTTTGATTTGGAGGAAATGAGTGGAGTTAAAGGAGAAGTTGTTCAATGTGAGAACAAGTTCAGCCAGGTGGAGGAGGGTGGTGGTGGATGGGGACTGGTCGGGCCTCTGTTCAAGGAAGAAGCGGAGCGCCCTCAGGCCATCCCGGTGGGGGATGGAGGTGTAGAGGGATTGTATGTCCATGGTGAAAAGGAAGCAGTTGGGGCCAGGAAACTGGAAACTGTTAAAGTGGCGGAGGGCGTCCGAAGAGTCGCGGATGTAGGTGGGAAGAGACTGGACAAGAGGAGAAAAGATAGAGTCAAGATAGGAAGAGATAAGTTCCGTGGGACAAGAACAGGCTGAAACGATGGGTCTACCAGGGCAGTCCTGTTTGTGGATCTTGGGAAGGAGGTAGAAGCGGGCTGTGCGGGGTTGGGGAACTATGAGGTTGGTGGCAGTGGGGGGAAGATCTCCAGAGGAGATGAGGTCAGTGACAGTCTTGGAAACGATGGTTTGATGTTCGGTAGTGGGGTCATGGTCCAGGTGGAGGTAGGAGGAGGTGTCGGAGAGTTGGCGTTCAGCTTCCGCTAGGTAGAGGTCAGTGCGCCAAACAACAGCAACAAACTCAGATGAGAGACACCCTCTGCATTGTCATACACCTACACCCAGCCGCCTAAAGTCAAGAAAGAGCTTCATGAACAGTGTTGTTCCATTACAATCAACCTCATCGGAAGCCCGCATCGCCTTGTGGAAAGACTGGCTCGCCAGTCTTGAACAACCCCCAACGATGGAAATTTTAATTGATGAAAGCCTTCCCCCAGGAGCTAATTGCAACTGGGCAACCTGGAAGTGTCTTAACAGACTTAGGACCGGTGTAGGTTGCTCAAAGGTGTCACTAAGCAAATGGAGATATTCAACCAGCCCGACAACTTGTGAATGTGGAACTGAGGCACAGACTATGCAACATCTCCTGCAATGTCCATCGTTAGAGGAAACCTGCACTGTTGCAGATCTTGCCGAATTCAACAACAAGGCGCAAAAATGTGTCCAGTTCTGGCTGGGCTATGTATAGACTGTCCGTGGACACGATAAGAAGAAGATCTGAATGCACGAAGCATTCGTAACAAGATAGACGAACTAGTGGCACAAATAAAGATAAATGATTTTGATCTAATAGCCATTACAGAGACATAAGAACATAAGAACATAAGAAATAGGAGCAGGAGTAGGCCAATCGGCCCCTCGAGCCTGCTCCGCCATTCAATAAGATCATGGCTGATCTGATCCGAACCTCAAATCTACTTCCAATCTCCATCCCACCCGAACCCATGTGATCTCCCGGGAGAGGCGAAAAACCAGATAAAAACCCAATGGCCAATTTGGGAGAAAAAATCTGGGAAATTCCCCTCCGACCCATCTAGGCGATCGAAACTCGTCCAGGAGATCACTCTTGTTGTGTATGTACCTTTAAGGGAATAACTGGTCTCAGACTGCAGTACCGGCAGTGACCACCCCTGTATAAAAGGCCCTAGCAGGCTTCTGTAGTTTCAGTTTCCAGGCTGTCTTCATTCAGTAAAGACTTGTTATAATCAACTCCTGCAGTCCGTGTCTCAATTATACATGGACATAATACTGGCGACGAGTAAGAAACGAACTTACCTGCAACTCGGCAGCACCTCAGACGACGTTATTGAAGGTCGAAGCCAGAAGAAAGAAAAAAAAAATAATCCAAAGAAACTCGAGAAACGGGCGTCGACCGTGAGCAACCGCCCTCCAAATCATCGAATTGAAAAGTGCAGGAGAGACTGTCGAGAGCCAGGCTTGGTCTCCAGTCTGTGGTTTCCCAGCTAATCGGGCTGGTGGCAGGTAGTGCACTGATCCTTCCTGGGCTGCGGCGGGCTAGAGCTCGATCGGGTGGCTCTGCAACGGGGCTGGGCAGCGAGTCGGGAAGCAAAGAGAGAGAGGGTGGAGCACACAGGGCGCAGCCGGTGCTTCGCAGCCGGGCAGCGTTCGGACCTAAGAAGAGGGAGGGAAGTGTCCCAGAGGGTCCGCTCCACGACGGGAACGGTTCTTCAATTAACGGAGCAAATATTGAAGCGCGATAGAAAAATAAAAATATCGCGGACAGCGGCGTTGGCAGCAGCGATCGGGGAGGCGCGGAGACCATAGGGCGTCGCCATTACAGGATAGTAAAATAAATATAATCGCCAGCAACAGCGCTGGCAGCAGTGGCAGCGGCGGAAAGCGCGGGAGGCGCCATCTTAACTCGGCGGGGAAGAAGGAAAAGCGCGGGAGGCGCCATTTTGATCCATCGGGGACGAAGGCAAAGCGCGGGAGGCGCCATCTTAGATTTTCAAGATGCCAAAGACTGGTGATATCACTGCCTTCGATAATGCAATAGAAGACTGGACCACGTATGTGGAAAGAGTCGAGGTATATTGCGAGGCAAACGAAATAGCCGATGAGAAAAAGGCATCGGTATTGCTAAATTTAATGGGCGCAAGAACGTACGGCCTATTGCGGGACCTGATTACTCCAGCCAAACCGAAGGCGAAGAGTTTTAACAAAATTGTTGCTATCCTACAGGAACACCTAAATCCTACACCACTGCTGATAGCAGAAAGATTTAAATGCGAAATGAGCATAAAAATGAGAGCAATGCTGATTACCTTACGGAACTACGCAAGCTATCAAAGCACTGCCAGTTCGGAGCAGGACTGGCAGATACCTTACGGGACAAATTTGTCTGTGGACTCCTGAGTGAAGGAACCCAGAAGAGGTTACTCTCAGAGAAAGAGCTGACGCTAGATAAGACTTTCAGCGTGGCAGTATCGTACGAAGCAGCAGCAAGGGGAGCTGCGGAAATACAACAAAAGCCACAGGAATACGGCACCCATGAAATGACACGGGGATTTGCAAAATGTTATCGCTGCGGCAGAACAAACCATGACCAGAAGGACTGCTGGTCCCTTTATGGACTCGATGTTTTTAATTGCGGTGGATGCACATTCAAAGTGGCCAGAGGTAATAAAAATGTCCTCAACCACCACAGAAAAAACTATCACAGTCTTACGAACCATATTCGCCAGGAATGGGCTGCCTGAACAGATTTGCTCTGACAATGGACCACAGTTTGTGTCTGAAGAGTTCCGGAGGTTCTTAAAGAACAATGGTGTTAAGCATTACACATCCGCCCCATATCATCCAGCCACTAATGGATTGGCTGAGAGGTTTGTTCAAACATTCAAGAAGGCTATCAAGGCAATGTGCAATGAAGATATACCCCTACAACACAAGGTGGATAACTTCTTGTTTGCCTACCGGAATGCGACACATGCGGTTACCAACCAAACTCCAGCCATGATGTTCTTCAATCGAAGACTACGATGCCGCTTGGATTTGGTTAAGACAAACGTCAGAAGAGATGTGGAGAACAGGCAGTTTCAGAATATGAATGAAAGGCCGACCAGGAGTTTTAAGATAGGTCAACCAGTTTTGGCCCGGGACTACCGCACAGAGAAATGGCAGCCAGGAACGATCTGTACACGGCAAGGACCTCTAATGTATACCGTGGACGTTGGAGAGAGCATTGTAAGACGCCATGCTGACCAGATTCTAGAGTCACTGGAAAACGTCAACTCCACACCACGATCTGATACACTTGGCGATGAAACCGAAGTACCAATTGCATCTACCGCAGAATTGGTGATATTGGAAGCAGACGAACCAAACAACAACATTGATCCCGACTCAACCTTGTCAGAAGAACCTGATATCCCAAAGAGGCGTTATCCAGACAGAAGCAGGAAGCCTCCTCAAAGACTGAACTTATAATTGCTTAACTTCAACCAATGTATCTAGCAACCGTAATTGTAATTAGTTATTATTTAGTTGTTAAATGAATGTTATGTACTGTTTATCTAAAAGGGGAGGAATTGTTGTGTATGTACCTTTAAGGGAATAACTGGTCTCAGACTGCAGTACCGGCAGTGACCACCCCTGTTTAAAAGGCCCTAGCAGGCTTCTGTAGTTTCAGTTTCCAGGTTGTCTCCATTCAGTAAAGACTTGCTATAATCAACTCCTGCAGGCCGTGTCTCAATTATACACGGACATAATAACTCTGTCCCTGTATTTCCTGCAGTACTTACCTTCTGTAAAAGATGATCTCCACCCCAGCCAGGAACAGGCCCAATTTACTCTTGAAGGACTCCTAGCTGGCAGCCTGTTCCCGAGGTCTCCACTAATCCCTGTGAATAGAACCATCTCCTGAAATCTAACACAGAATTAGAACACAAGAAGTAGGAGCAGGACCAGGCTACACGGCCCCTGGGCCCGCTCCGCCACCCACAGGGCCATGACCGATCCGAACCTAGACTCATGTCCAATTTCCTGCCCGCTCCGCGTAACCCCTAATTCCCTTACTTCTAGGAAACTGTCTATTTCTGTTTTAAATTTATTTAATGATGTAGCTTCCACAGCTTTCTGGGGCAGCAAATTCCACAGACCTACTACCCTCTGAGTGAAGAAGTTTCTCCTCATCTCAGTTTTGAAAGAGCAGCCCCTTATTCTAAGATTATGCCCCCTAGTTCTAGTTTCACCCATCATTGGGAACATCCTCACCGCATCCACCCGATCAAGCCCCTTCACAATCTTATATGTTTCAATAAGATCGCCTCTCATTCTTCTGAACTCCAATGAGTAGAGTCCCAATCTACTCAACCTCTCCTCATATGTCCACCCCCTCATCCCCGGGATTAACCGAGTGAACCTTCTTTGTACTGCCTCGAGAGCAAGTATGTCTTTTCTTAAGTATGGACACCAAAACTGTATGCAGTATTCCAGGTGCGGTCTCACCAATACCTTGTATAACTGCAGCAATACCTCCCTGTTTTTATATTCTATCCCCCTAGCAATAAAAGCCAACATTCCATTGGCCTTCTTGATCACCTGCTGCACCTGCATACTAACCTTTTGAGACAAGGTTGCAAGGTGGCCAAGGTTGGGAACTAAATGTTCCACGGTACCTGACATTTCGAAAAGACAGGCAGAATGGAAAAGGAGGGGGAATAGCCCTGATAATAAAGGATGACATAAGGACAGTAGTGAGAAAGGATCTTGGCTCGGAAGATCAGGAAGTAGAATCAGTATGGGTGGAGATAAGGAATAACAAGGGGCAGAAAACACTGGTAGGAGTAGTATATAGGCCCCCTAACAGAAGCTATGCCGTTGGTCAGAATATTAAACAAGAAATAGTAGGAGCTTTCAACAAATGTAATGCAATAATCTTGGGGGACTTTAATCTTCATATAGACTGGACAAATCAAATTGGCAAAGTTAGTCTGGAGGACGAGTTCACGGAATGCATTCGGGACAGATTCCTAGAACAATATGTCATGGAACCAACAAGGGACCAGGTTATTTTAGATCATGTATTGTGTAATGAGACAGGGTTAATTAACAATCTCATAGTAAAAGATCCCCTGGGGCAGAGTGATCATAATATGATAGAATTTCACGTTAATTTTGAGAGTGACTTGTCTAAGTCCGAAACTAGAGTCTTAAACTTAAATAAAGCCAATTACATAGGTATGAGGGGCGAGTTCGCTAAGGTAGATAGGAAAAATAGATTAAAAGGTATGGCAGTAGATAAGCAGTGGCTAGCATTTAAAGAAACATTTCATAATCCTCAACAAAAATACATTACATTGAGAAACAAAAACACCACGGGAAAAGTGATCCAACCGTGGCTAACTAAAGAAGTGAAGGGTAGCATTAGATTGAAAGAAGAAGCTTATAATGTTGCAAAGAATAATAATGAGCCTGAGGATTGGGAGAGTTTCAGAAACCAGCAAAGGTTGACCAAAAAAATGATAAAAAGGAAAAAAATAGAATATGAGAGAAAACTAGCAAGAAATATAAAAGTAGATTGTAAGAGTTTCTACAAGTATGTAAAAAGGAAAAGAGTAGCAAATGTAAATGTTGGTCCCTTAGAGGCTGAGACAGAAGAAATTATTATGGCGAATAAGGAAATGGCAGAAATGTTAAACAAATATTTTGTATCTGTCTTCACAGTAAAAGACACAAAAAGCATACCAAAAATGGTGGGGAAACAAGGGTCTAATGAGGGTGAGGAACTTAATGTAATTAATATAAGTAGAGAAAAAGTACTAGAGAAACTAATGGGATGAAAAGCCGACAAATCCCCTGGGCCCGACGTCTATATCACAGAATCACAGAAACCCCACAGTGCAGATAGAGGCCATTTCGGCCCATCGAGCCTGCACCGACACATATCCCACCCGATCCCCGTAACCCCTACACCAACACATATCCCACCCCTATCCCCGTAACCCCACGTATTTAATCCCCCTAACACTAAGGGTCAATTTTATCATAGCCAATCAACCTAACCCACACATCTTTGGACTGTGGGAGGAAACCGGAGCACCCGGAGGAAACCCACGCAAACACGGGGAGAACGTGCAAACTCCACACAGACAGTCGCCCGAGGCCGGATTCGAACCCGGGTCCCTGGCGCTGTGAGGCAACAGTGCTAACCACTATGCCACCGTGCTAGGGTTCTAAAAGAGGTGGCTGAAGAGATAGTGGATGCATTGGTTTTGATCTTCCAAAATTCCCTAGATTCTGGAATGGTACCAGCAGATTGGAAGAAAATGTAACACCGCCATTCAAGAAAGGAGGGAGAGAAAAAACAGGGAACTACAGGCCAGTTAGCCTGACATCAGTTGTTGGGAACATGCTGGAATCCATTGTTAAGGAAGAGGTATCAAGTCACTTAGAAAATCATAACATGTTTAGGCAGGGTCAACATGGTGTTATGAAAGAGAAATTGTGTATGACAAATTTATTAGAGTTTTTTGAGGATGTAACTAGCAGGGTAGATAAAGGGGAACCAGTGGATGTAGTATATTTGGATTTCCAAAAGGCATTCAATAAGGTGCCACATAAAAGGTTATTACACAAGATTAGGGCTCATGGGGTTGGGGGTAATATAGTAGCATGGATAGAGGATTGGTTAACGGACAGAAAACAGAGAGTAAGGATAAACAGATCTTTTTCAGGTTGGCGGGCTGTAACTAGTGGGGTACCGCAAAGATCAGTGTTGGAGCCTCAGCTATTTACAATCTATATTAATGACCTAGATGATGGGACCGAGTGTAATGTATCCAAGTTTTCTGATGCTGCAAAGCTAGGTGGGACAGTAAGCTGTGAGGAGAACACAAAGAGTCTGCAAAGGGATATAGACAGACTAAGTGAATGGGCATTAAGGTGGCAGATGGAGTATAATGTAGGGAAATGTGAGGTTATTCACTTTGGTAGGAAGAATAGAAAAATAGAATATTTTTTAATTGGTGAGAAACTTTCAAATGTTGGTGTTCAGAGAGATTTGGGTATCCTCGTGCAAGAAACACAGAAAGCTAGCATGCAGGTACAGCAAGCAATAAGGAAGGCAAATGGCATGTTGGCCTTTATTGCAAGGGGGTTGGTGTATAAGAGTAAGAAGTTTTGCTACAATTGTACAGGGCCTTGGTGAGACCACACCTGGAGTACTGTGCACAGTTTTGGTCTCTTTATCTAAGGAAGGGCATACTTGCCTTGGAGGCGGTGCAACGAAGGTTCACTAGATTGATTCCTGGGATGAGAGGTCTGTCCTATGATGAGAGATTGTGTAGAATGGGTCTATACTCTCTGGAGTTTAGAAGAATGAGAGGTGATCTCATTGAAACATACAAGATTCTGAAGGGGATTGACAGGGTAGATGCTGAGAGGTTGTTTCCCCTGGCTGGAGTGTCTGGAACTAGGGGGCATAGTCTCAGGATAAGGGGTAAGCCATTTAAGACTGAGATGAGGAGCAATTTCTTCACTCAGAGGGTTGTAAATTTTTGGAATTCTCTGCCCCAGAGGGCTGTGGATGCTGAGTCTTTGAGTATATTCAAGGCTGAGATAAATAGATTTTTGGACTCTAGGGGAATCAAGGGATACGGAGATGGGGCAGGAAAGTGGAGTTGAGGTCAATGATCAGCCATGATCTTACTGAATGGCGGAGCAGGCTCAAGGGGAGGTATGGCCTACTCCTGCTCTTATTTCTTATGTTCTTATGGCTGAATCTGTTTTATTTATGTATCAAAAAAAGGGGAGGGATAAACCTGACAACAACAGGCCAGTCGGTCTAACGTCGGTGGTGGGGAAACTTTTAGAGACCATATACGAGACAAAATTAATTGTGACTTGGAAAAATATGGATTTGTTAAAGGCAAATAATTTTTGACTAACTTGACTGAGTTCTTTGATGAAGTAACGTAGAGGGTTGATGAGGGTAGTGCGGTTGGCGTTGTATACGTGGACTTTCAAAAGGCGTTTGATAAAGTACTACATAACAGACTTGTTAGCAAAATTGAAGCCCATGGGACTAAAGGGGCAGTAGCAGCCTAGATACAAAATTGGCTAAGAGAGTAGTGGTGAACGGTTGTATTTCAGACTGGAGGGAAGTATACAGTGGTGTTCCCCGGGGGTTGGTATTAGGACCACTGCTCTTTTTTATTATATATATATTAATGAACTTGACTTAGGTACACAAGGCATAATTGCAAAGTTTGCAGATAACAAAACTCAAAAATGTAGTAAACAGTGAGGAGGATAGTTACAGACTTCAAGAGGACAGAGACAGGCTGGTGAAATGGGCAGACACATGGCAGATGCAATTTAACACAGAAAGTGTGAAGTGATGCATTTTAGTAGGAAGAATGAGAAGCAATATAAACTAAATGGTACAATTTTAAAGGGGTTGCAGGAACAGAGACCTGGGGGTGTACGTACATAAATCTTAGATGCTGGCAAGACAAGTTAAGAAGGCTGTTAAAAAACCATATGGGATCCTTGGATTTATAAACAGAGGCAGAGTACAAAAGCAAGGAAGTCCTGCTAAACCTTTATAAATCACTGGTTAGGCCCCAGCTAGAGTATTGTGACCAAGAGCAGATAAGGTTAATGGGATATTTAATAGAGGTGTTCAAAATCAAGAAGGGTTTTGATATAGTAAATAAGGAGAAACTGTTTCCAGTAGCAGAAGGGTCAGTAACCAGAGGACACAGATTTAAGGTTATTGACAAAAGAATCAAGAGGCGATGTAGAGAATTATTTTTATGCAGCGAGTTCTGATGATCTGGAATGCACTGTCCAAAAGGGTGGTGGAAGGAAATTGAGTAATAACTTTCCTAGGGGAATTGGATAAATATCGGAAAGGTAAAAATTTTCAGGGCTAATGGGAAAGGGCAGGGGAGTGGAACTAATTGGATGGCTCTTTCAAAGAGCCGGCATAGGCACAATGGGCCGAATGGCCTCCTTCTGTGCTATATCATTCTATGATTGATTCTATGAGAGTACAAAAACAAATGCAGCAGAAAAATAACTATCTTACTGGAGAGACATCCTGGAAGGGCTGTATAATTACTCAAGTAAGGAGGTGACTTCTAGATAACAAGCCCTGTACTTAGTCATGGTACATAAGCAGGAGCTCTTTATAAGATTAAGTCCAGTTGCAGAGATGTTCGATGAAAAAAGAAAAATGCAAGTTAATTTAACATTTAACAAAGTTCTGAATTTTTGGTTTGCATTCTGAAAACCCACCCTGTAGCCAACGGAACAGTGTTTATTGAATAACTTTAGTTAAGACATGCCAGATTGATGATTCTCTCAGATATAACAATTGCATTAATTTTGTTCACAACATTGTATTTTGTACAAAGAATCATAGAATAGTACAGCACAGAAGGAGGTCATTCAGCCCATTGAGTGCGCCGGCTCTTTCAAAGAGCAGTCCAGTTAGTCCCTCACCCCCATTCTTTCCCCATATCCCTGCAATTTTTCTCCTTCAAGTATTTATCCAATTCCCTTTTGAAGGCTACTATTGAATCTGTATCCTCCACCCTATCAGGTAGTGCATTCCAAATCCTAACCACTCGTTGTGTAAAAAAGATTTTCCTCATGTCGCCTCTGGTTCTTTTGCCAATCGCCTTAAATCTGTGCCCTCTCGTTATCGACCCTTCACATCGAAATATGCAGAAACTGTCTCATAATGGGTCTTTCTAGAATTGAACTTGGATGCTGGAGATCTTCTAAGCATAATTTTACTTACATTCTTCCTAGCTTCCAGCTACATCCTGAATCTCTTAAGTACATTGCTCCAAACTGCATTAGACCTGCTTTCATTATTGTTTTTAGTGACTCAGCCCTCCCTCTGCTGGCCTTTATTTATATTACAAATGCATGACAATAGACCGAGAAATTCCTCAGGGCTGCTCCCGCTTTGCCAGCGTTACTCTGCAGAAAGTACTGTAGCGTAACACTGGCAAAGCAGGTGCAGCTCCATGGAATTTCCTGACCATCATACTTAACCTTACAGAATGCATGGAAGAAATTGTAAAAAAAGTGTTTAATAAGGATGATTTTCCTGGGTTGTCCACTAAAATGGTACAATTTGTAGACTTGCGACCAGCAGGAAAAATATGTGCTAATTTGGAAAGCAGACTTTTTGTTCTTATAGTACTGCGCTGCAATTTTCTGTCGCCCCACACTTTTCCTGAGTACGTTTGTGTCTGAACCCCGTGTCTGTGCAAATCACATTTAAATTGAGGTTATATGATGTCACTCCTGCCTACAACCAATATTTCTACAGATCACAAGTTCAGAGTTAAGGTTTGTCCTTAAAAATACATTGCAAATTACTGCTTCAACTTGAGATTATTGGAGAATTTGGGAAATGTTCGACTATAGTGCTCTGCACTGGAAGCTTTATTGCTTAAAAAGAAATGTTCTCATATTTGCCAACTTACTTAACACCGAAAAGCTGAACAACTTTAAAAAAATCTGACAAAGCTCCAAAAAGCAGACAACTAAAAAAAACACACATACACCTAAAAAAAAGTCATAAATAAAAGCCTGCAATCAAGGCCACTGCTTCAAGGTGGCTGAATAAATTAAATCCCTTTATATTACATTGGATTTCAGGATTTGTATTCGTATTTTGGGATCACATTCTGCAAAGATAAACAAAGATATTTCCCTTGTTATTTTCTGCTTGGATTAATATGCAAGAGTTTCTATTATGAAGATTACACTGAAAATTGATGGGCTCTGTGCAGACTCACCCTCATTGTAAACAAGTCAGCATATTGATGCCCTCAACAAGAACAGCATAAATAACGATTGAAAAAAGCAAACCATCTGTGTAAAAGGGAGATGGTTGGCAACTATGTTTAGTGGAATTGAGCAGGTAGCAGTTCTTTAGGCACTGAAGGGGCAACAATTGGTTGTGTTTGTTAGCTTTGAGTGCCCCCTTAAGGCCTGCTGCTGTATTGCCTCTTCCTCTGTTCTATGGGTATGCGCTCAGTGGCTAGACATCACATGCATCTGACACATGCCCACCCTTTGCAAATGTGGCTTCCCAGAAAGTCAAGTGAACTGAGCCTCTCGCCCTGCCCTCCCTCCCCCCACACCTGGGCAAAGGCTGCCCAGGAAATAATAATGAAGACTTTTGCTTCACTAAGAAAATGTCTATTTTACAACAATCTGATTATTCCATAATTGTAGTCTGGATTCAATTAAATCAATTTACATAAGAACATAAGAACATAAGAAATAGGAGCAGGAGTAGGCTAATTGGCCCCTCGAGCCTGCTCCGCCATTCAATAAGATCATGGCTGATCTGATCCTAACCGCCAATCCACTATGACAGGACTATCTCCTGAATCGAACAGCATTAGACACACGAAAACAGGAGCAGGATCAGGCTACACGGCCCCTGGGCCCGCTCCGCTACCCACAGGGCCATGACCTATCCGAACCTAGACTCATGTCCAAATTCCTGCCCGCTCCCCGTAACCCTTAATTCCCTTTTCTACTAGGAAACTCTATTTCTGTTTTAAATTTATGTAATGATGTAGCTTCGACAGCTTTTTGGGGCAGCATATTCCATGGACCTACCACCCTCTGAGTGAAGTAGTTCCTCCTCATCTCAGTTTTGAAAGAGCAGCCCCTTATTCTAAGATTATGCCCCCTAGTTCTAGTTTCACCCATCATCTGGAACATCCTCCCTGCATCCACCCGATCCAACCTCTTATATGTTTCAATAAGATCGCCTCTCATTCTTCTGAACTCCAATGAGTAGAGTCCCAATCTACTCAACCTCTCCTCATATGTCCATCCCCTCATCCCCGGGATTAATCGAGTGAACCTTCTTTGTACTGACTCGAGAGCAAGTATGTCCTTTCTTAAGTATGGACACCAAAACTGTATGCAGTATTCCAGGTGCGGTCTCACCAATACTTTGTACAACTGAAGCAATACCTCCCTATTTTTATATTCTATCCCCCTAGCAATGAAAGCCAACATTCCATTGGCCTTCTTAATCACTTGCTGCACCTGCATACTAACCTTTTGAGTTTCGTGCACCAGGACCCCCAGATCCCTTTGTACTTCAGTACTTTCAAGTTTCTTGCCATTAAGATAATAACTTGCTCTACGATTTTTTCTGCCAAAGTGCATAACCTCACACTTTCCAGTATTGTATTCCATCTGCCAAATCTCTGCCCACTTACTTAGCCTGTCTATGTCCCCTTGCAGGTTTTTTATGTCCTCCTCACTCACTACTTTCCCTCCCATCTTAGTATCATCTGCAAACTTTGATGTGTTACACTCGGTCCCCTCCTCCAAATCGTTAATATAGATTGTAAAGAGTTGGGGACCCAGCACTGACCCCTGCGGAACACCACTGGTTACTGATTGCCAGTCTGAATATGAACCATTTATCCCAACTCTCTGCCTTCTGTTAGATAGCCAATCCTCTATCCATGCCAGAATATTACCCCCAATCCCGTGATTTTTTATCTTAAGCAATAATCTTTTGTGTGGCACCTTGTCAAATGCCTTTTGGAAGTCTAAATACACTACGTCCACTGGTTCACCTTTATCCACCCTATATGTTACTTCCTCAAAGAACTCCAGCAAATTTGTCAAACATGACTTCCCCTTCATAAAACCATGCTGACTTTGTCTTATTAAATTATGATTATCCAAATGTCCTGTTACTGTCTCCTTAATAATGGACTCCAAAATTTTACCTACCACAGATGTTAGGCTAACCGGTCTATAGTTTCCAGCCTTCTGTCTACTGCCCTTTTTAAATAAGGGTGTTACATTAGCAGTTTTCCAGTCTGCCGGGACCTTTGCTGAGTCCAGGGAGTTTTGGAAGATTATTACCAATGCATCCACAATCCCTACCGCCACTTCCCTCAAAACCCTGGGATGTAAGCCATCAGGTCCAGGTGATTTATCCGCCTTGAGTCCCATTATTTTACCAAGTACTACTTCCTTAGTGATTTTAATCGTATTTAGCTCCTCCCCCCCTATAGCCCCCTGCTTGTCAAGTGTTGGGATATTCTTGGTGTCCTCTACTGTAAAGACTGATACAAAATATTCATTCAGTGTTTTTGCCATCTCCATATTTCCCACCATTAATTTCCCAGTCTCATCCTCTAAGGGACCAACATTTACTTTAGCCACCCTTTTTCTTTTTATATAACTATAAAAACTCTTACTATCTGTCTTTATATTTTTTGCTAATTTACTTTCATATTCTATCTTCGCTTTCTTAATCAATCTTTTTGTTATTTTTTGCTGCCTTTTAAAGTTTTCCCAATCCTCTATCCTCCCACTAGATTTGGCTACCTTATATGCCCTTGTTTTTAGTCGAATACTATCCTTAATTTCTTTACTTAGCCACGGATGGCTGTCTTTTCTTTTACACCCTTTTTTTCTCAGTGGAATATACTTTTTTTGGAATTTGTAAAATAACTCCTTAAATGTACACCACTGATCATGTATCGTCTTATCCTTTAACCTATTTTCCCAATCCACTTTACTCAATTCCGCTCTCATACCTTCATAGTCTCCTTTATTCAAGCTTAGCACGCTTGTTTGAGATACAGCCTCCTCACCCTCTAACTGAATATGGAATTCAACCATGTTATGGTCACTCATTCCAAGGGGATCCTTTACTAGGACATTTTTAATTAATCCTGTCTCGTTACACAGGACCAGATCTAAGGTTGCTTGCCCCCTGGTTGGTTCAGTTACATACTGCTCAAGAAACCCATCCCTAATACACTCAATGAACTCATCCTCAAGGCAGCCCTGCCCAATTTGATTCGTCCAATTTATATGATAGTTAAAATCCCCCATAATTATAGATGTTCCCTTATTACAAGCCTCAACTATTTCCTGATTGATACTCCGTCCAACCGAGTTGCGACTGTTCGGAGGCCTATATACTACACCCACTAGTGTTTTTTTCCCTTTATTATTCCTTATCTCCACCCAAACTGTTTCATTATCCTGATCCTTTGACCCAATATCATTTCTCTGTATTACAGTGATTCCTTCCTTTATTAACATAGCCACCCCACCTCCCCTTCCTTCCTGCCTGTCCTTCCTGATTGTTAAATAACCTGGTATGTTTAATTCCCAGGTATTGTCACCCTGCAGCCATGTTTCTTTAATGGCCACAAGATCATACCCATATGTAGCTATTTGTGCCTTTAACTCGTCTATTTTGTTACGAATGCTACGTGCATTCAGATAGAGAACTTTCAAATATGTTTTGTGACACTTAGTTCCTGCTATTGCCCTTTTTATTACTTTACCTTTTACTCCACACCTTCTACCCCTTCCTGACACGCTCTGGTTTTTAATTTCCCCACTGCTACCTAAGTCTTTGACCTTCTCTGTTGTCAATAAAAGTTGATCTTAACCATTTTCGGCTTACTACTATACCTATTTGAAGGAAAAAGAGTATCAAGGAAGAGGTTTTGACCAAGGCAAAAACACAATAGAAACATAGAAAAATAGGAGCAGGAGTAGGCCATTCAGCCCTCGAGCCTGCTCCGCCATTCAATATGATCATGGCTGATCCTCTATCTCAATACCATATTTCCGCTCTCTCCCCATACCCTTTGATGCCTTTTGTATCTAGAAATCTATCTGTCTCCTTCTTAAATATATTCAGTGACTTGGCCTCCACAGCTCTCTGTGGTAGAGAATTCCACAGGTTCACCACCCTCTGAGTGAAGAAATTTCTCCTCATCTCAGTCCTAAATGTCCTACCCTGTATCCTGACACTGTGACCCCTCATTCTAGCCCCCAGTGAGGGGAAACATCCTCCCTGCATCCAGTCTGTCTAGCCCTGTCAGATGTTTATATGTTTCAATGAGATCCCCTCTCATTCTTCTAAACTCTAGTGAATACAGGCCTAGTCGATCCAATCTCTCCTCTTAAGACAGTCCTGCCATCCCAGGAATCAAACTGGTGAACCTTCGCTGCACTCCCTCTATGGCAAGTATATCCTTTCTTAGGTAAGGAGACCAAAACTGCACACAGTACTCCAGGTGTGGCAAAATACTGCGGATGCTGGAAATCTGAAATAACAACAGAAAATGCTGGAAATACTCAGCAGGCCAGGCAGCATCCGTTTCAGGTCTGGGACCCTTCATCAGAACTGGAAAAAGCTGGCGATGTAACAGATATTAAGCAGGTGCAGTATAACTGTATAACTGTAGTAAGACATCCTTGCTCCTGCACTCAAATCCTCTTGCAATGAAGGCCAACATACCATTTGCCTTCCTAACTGCTTGCTGCACCTGCATGTTTGCTTTCAGTGACTGGTGTACAAGTACATCAACATTTCCCAATCTATCACCATTTAAATAATACTCTGCCTTTCTGTTTTTCCTACCGAAGTGGATAACTTCACATTTATCCACGTTATACTGCATCTGCCATGTATTTGCCCACTCACTCAACTTGTCTAACTCGCCTTGAAGCCTCTTTGCATCCTCCTCACAACTCACAATCCCACCTAGTTTCGTGTTGTCAGCAAACTTGGAAATATTACATTTGGTTCCCTCATCCAAATCATGGATATATATTGTGAGTAGCTGGGGCCCAAGCACTGATCCCTGCGGTACCCCTACTAGTTACCGCCTGCCACCCTGAAAAAGACCCATTTATTCCTACTCTCTGTTTCCTGTCTGTTAACCAATTTTCAATCCATGCCAGTACAGGAAACTCTTTTTTATCCGGCACCGACGTGGTGCCGGTTGATCAAAAAGTCCGGATTACAGAGAGGTATACTTACCAAGGTACGAGAGCCCCGTACACGGCCACAGGTGCAGGAGCCCCAGTTACACGGCACTTGTGCAGGAGTCCCAGTTACACGGCCACAGATCCAGGAGTCCCTGTTGCACGGCCACAGATCCAGGAACCCCGGTTACATGGCCACTAATATACAGTAAAACTTACCTGAACCTACTCCTGAATTTTGCCAGTTAAGAGAGATTTCCGGATATTTAAGTGCCGGTTAAAAGAGAGTTTCCTGTATATTACCCCCAATCCCATGTGCTTTAATTTCGCACACTAACCTCTTACGTGGGACTTTATCAAAGGCAATCTGAAAATCCAAATACACCACATCCACTGGTTCTTCCTTATCTATTCTACTAGTTACATCCTCAAAAAACTCCAGTAGGTTTGTCAAACACAATTTCCCTTTCATAAATCCATGTTGACTTTGTCTAATCCTGTTGATATTTTTTAAGTGTCTTGTTATCACATCCTTTATAATAGACTGTAGCATTTTCCCTACTATTGATGTTAGGCTAACCGGTCTGTAGATCCCTGTTTTCTCTCTACCTCCTTTTTTAAATAGTGGGGTTACATTTGCCACCCTCCAAACTGCAGGAACTGTTCCATAATCTATACAATTTGGGAAGATGACAACCAATGCATCCACTATTTCTATGGCTACCTCTTTTAGTACTCTGGGATGCAGATTATCAGGCCCGGGGATTTATTGGCTTTCAGTCCCATTAATTTCTCCAGCACTATTTTTTTACTAATACTAATTTCCTTTAATTCCTTCTTCTCACTAGACCCTTGGTTCCCTAGCATTTCTGGGAAGTTATTTGTGTCCTCTTCCGTGAAGACAGAACCAAAGTATTTGTTTAATTGCTCTGCCATTTCCTTGTTCCCATTATAAATTCTCCCATTTCTGACTGTAAGGGACATACATTTGTTCACTAATCTTTTTCTTTTTACATACTTGTAGAAGCTTTTACAGTCCGCTTTTATGTTCCTTGCAAGTTTACTCTCATACTCTATTTTTCCCCTCTTAATCAATCTCTCTTGGTCCTTTTTTGCTGAACTCTAAACTGCTCCCAATCCTCAGGCTTGCTACTTGGCCCAAAATGGCATGGCTAATATTTATGTGCAAATGTCACAGCAACTTCAAGCAAGGGCAGATGCACGATTAAAGACAGAAATCGAAAAGTTGCTGTCGATGATGCACCGCTCCACCATTAGCTTTGTGAAAACGACATCTCGTTATCTGGCTCACCATTAAGCGATGTGAAGTTCCTGTACTTGCACTGTAGCTACGAAGTAAACTTGCCACAGGAAGTTAAGTCAACTCATTTCAAGTCTAAGTACCCTCCTAACAGCGTGATAAGTGTTAATTAAAATGAACTGTTAATTAAAATTAACTATTACAAGTGTGGAGTCTCATTCTTTGAGGTTTTAATTGTTGGTGGAGTTTTTTTTGATTAAAATGTGTTTTTCTTTCTGTCTCTCTTTTCTCTCTCTCTTAATCCAATCTTTCTTTCCCTCTCCATTTCTCTTTCTGTACCTGGTTTGACATTGAATTCACCATTCTAACTTACACTTCCTTTTCATTCCTATAGCTGTTAATTTGACATTGGCCCAGATTTTGTGGTCAGCAGCAAACACATGGTGCTCACCAGTCATTACACTTACACTGCTCACAGACTTTCTATGGGCTTATGCACTGTGCCTTGTGGTTATTAGAGAGTCAAAATAGCATGGCACCCTCTACAGTGGATCTGCAACTTGTGTTAACATGGCAAGCAATGGTGTCTCCCCAACCAATCAGATTGAAGAATCCTTACTGATGCACGCAGTCTAAACCGGGAAGTGTAAGTTAGAATATTTAATTCAATGGCAAACCATGTCGAGAAAGCGAAATAAAGAGAGGAACGAAAGATGGGATTCAGAGAGAGAAATAAGAGACAGAAAGAAAAAGTTTTTAAAAGTTATTTTACTTTCTGACTTTTTTTAAAGTCAAAGGGGGGAAATTTGGGTTGCTTTGTACCTCCTGTTAGCGCTAACAGGGCGCAAAGCACCTAGTGCCCGGGCGCGGCGCCACTAACACCTCCCGCAAAATTCAGCAGGTTAGTGGCGGCGCCCTGTGGCACTGCGTCTCTGGCGATGACATCATCGCCGTGCGCTGTGCCCTTCTCACGTCCCGGCCACAAACTTCGTTCGCGCCCCCCAACCTACCGCCGGACGCTATGTCCGGCAGGGTCAGGGTGCCGTGTTTGTGGCCAGGGCGCCGCAAATTAAAGGGCATTTTTTTGGGCCACCTGCCACCACCTGCCCCCTTTCGCCTCCTCCTGCAGGGTGCCAGCTGCGATTGGTCAGCCCAGCACTCCACTCGAGTGCCGGGCTCTTTTGTCGGCACCCTGCTCCCCGGTGGTCCAGCACAGCCCCAGTTCGTGCTGTGCTAGGCCCCTCCCCTTTAATGAGGGGAGGGAGTCCTGTAGTATCGCAGCGCTACGTGCCGCTACTGTATGTAGCACCGCGATATTGAATGGTAGTGCCTTAAGTGGGAGGGGGAGCGCTTTCAGTAGCGCCCCGTCTCCTGCTTGGGGCACTACCATTCAATTTTCGGCGCTGGGGCACTAACTTTTTCAGGGCAAAGTTAGCGTCCCAAAGGAGGTGCAACCCAATTTTCCCCCCAAAGTGCCTAATCTCCTCTTTGACACCAGCAGATTGCTTTCCCTTACTCATGGTCTATGCTTCAGCAAGTGCTCCCTCCTGCAACTCGTTAACTTAAGCATCAAAGGCACATTGTGGTTGTATCTTTGTTAGTGCAGGCCTATTCAAATAAAGTGACCTCCCATTGACCTGGCAAATTTCCAGGATCAGCACCAGAGGTTACCAGTGAGTATGATCCCAGCATAATTGCTGGGAATGCTGGCCAGTGCATTTTCTGAGCCATAGCTTTCAAAGTTACTATTTTATGTGGTGTAATTTTTTCTGATCTACTTTTTAATTTTCTCCAATTACAAATTACATTTTGTTGTGTATGTAACCTGTTCCACCTTAAGAGAGCTTAAGCCTGTTCCACCTTAAGAGATGTACTACTTTCTCAGGCTGCTGTAGACGTAATACCGGGGGTGAACACACCGGTATATAAGCACTGTGCAGTAATCTTGTATTCAGTATAGTCCCTACCTCCAACCAGTAAAGACCTGTTGAGTTATACGTTTAAGTCTTTGTGTTAATTGTTCAATACAATACACATACTTAACACTGGCGACGAGTCAGGTTCTTACCCTGCGGCAGTTATTCCACAGCGGTTGAAGAGAGGTTTCAAACCTCACCACTCACCACCCCACTGGAAGCGACAGGCATTAGGACCCTGAAGCCTCCATCAGCTTGTGAACCGGAGTAGAAGACAGGACTGGGGAAGAGAGGTACAGGGCGATAGCGATCGGCAGATAAGGGCCGGGCCGCTTTGAAGTGAGGGGCGCAGCCGGGCCATCGATCGCATCCGCTGATAAGGGCCGGGCCGCTTTCAAGTGCGAGGCGCAGCCGGGCCATCGATCGAAATCCCTGATAAGGGCCGCACTCGGGCTGAAAGGCGCGGCGGCTGCAGAAGCTCAAGGTGCGAGAGCCGCGGTGCACAGCGCGGGCTATCGATCGCGGCGAAGATAAGGGCGGCACTCGGGGGCTGAAGGGAGACGGCGTCGGGGGACGGGTGAAGACCGCCAAGCGCGGGAAAACCGCCATTTTGTGGGCGGAGGACGATGGCAAGAGCGGGAAGCCGCCATCTTGGATAGCAGTAAAAAAAAAAAAATCTGAGAACATAAATATGGACTGGCATTCGCTAAAAGCCATAAAGAGTGAGAACTCGGTGCAGATAATCAGCCCAGACTCTAGAACTGATGATGGTAAGACCAACCCATGTGCAAAAGACAAAGTTTCAGCACAGAATTCCACTGAGCAACAACAACATAGTTTAACAGAGAATTCTGAGTCTGTCAAGTCTACTGATATGCACATTTTTGAGGGACACTGGGCTCGAACTCAACTCCATTTCAAACTACAACAGCAATTAGAACAAATGATTCGCCGTTTTGAGCAAGAGATGAATGAAATAAAAAAGTTCTTTGTTACAGAGTGGGAGAATCTGGAAAGGCAACAGAAGCAACTGATGGAGAAAATGGAGCAGGAGCACACCAACCATCTGCGCGAGGAGGCCGAACGAATCAAAGCTGATTCAGGTTCTGAAGGTGCGTGCCATAATCTGGTGTCAGAAGAGTTAACGGTCAGCCAACTCCTTCATATGCTGAGGGACAAGACTCTGAAATGGGAAAAACTTGAACACGAGCTGCGATCTTCAAAGGAAAAGGGTTCGGAGCTCTCAAAAGTCATTGAGATGGCTGATGTGACGACACAGACTGAAACAACTGCAACAGAGCAGCCATTGGATGCCAAAAGTACGCTGACTCACGTCAATGTAGAACAACAGACCGCTGAAACAGCTGCTCCGGTAGAGGGACTGCATAGTCCGAGCAATCAATCTCCAAAGGAAGTTGAAGTATTAAAATCACAAATGAGGTCACTAGTAAACGACTTGCTGAAAGCCCAGAAAAAGCTGGATGCAGAGGTACACATGAAGAAGTCTCTTCAGGAAAGATGTCTGGATTTGGAACAAGAGCTGGCTAACGTCCAGCTGGGTATGGAGGAAATAGACGACCCTCTCGCTGGCCTAGCTCAGGACGACACCGAATATTACCATGACCTGTCGGACGACCCCGAATATTACGATGTCCTGTCCTGCCCAGCTTGTAACTTCGACCCCCAAAGTGCAGAAATCATGGAGGAGCACCAAAAGTCTACGGAACATCGGAAGAAGGTGGCTCTACTACGGGAAGTAAGAGAGATAGAGAAGGAACAGCAGTCGGATAGCGTCCAGTTGGGTAAGGAAGAAGTAGAAGGGCCTCTCGACCTGTTGAGTGATAGTGAATACTACGAGGATGTGGTATGCCCAAATTGTGATGGAAACTCCCAAAGTGCTGAAATCCGGAGGAAGCACTTAAGGTCTAAAGAACATAGAGAGTTGGTAGCATTACAGCTGTCCGCCGAGAAGATGGGAACGACAAGAGTTGTAAAAAGGCAGAAAAGAAAAAGAAGAGGCCGAAAATAATAATTGTTTAAAATATTGTTACTTCTACTACCTCCGGCCGAACACTACGAAAAGATGCTGTCTGGAACGAATTAAGATCAGAGACTGAATTTACGAACTGTTCCCACAGAGACTGAACCTGTAAACTGTTCCCACTAAGAGTATGTTGCAACTGTTCATAGAGATTGGATCTGTGAACTGTTTTCCGCAGAGACTGAATCTGTGATATGTTACGTTAAACATGAAGTTATATATGTATATATGTTATTACGTTATGTTAAATGGGGGGGATGACTATAAAGCTAAGAAGGGAGGAGTGTTGTGTATGTAACCTGTTCCACCTTAAGAGAGCTTAAGCCTGTTCCACCTTAAGAGATGTACTACTTTCTCAGGCTGCTGTAGACGTAATACCGGGGGTGAACACACCGGTA
Source organism: Somniosus microcephalus (assembly GCF_052327205.1). Lineage (NCBI taxonomy): Eukaryota > Metazoa > Chordata > Chondrichthyes > Squaliformes > Somniosidae > Somniosus > Somniosus microcephalus. The sequence goes on along the minus strand of NC_140996.1, from coordinate 135,271,942 downwards.
TATAAGCACTGTGCAGTAATCTTGTATTCAGTATAGTCCCTACCTCCAACCAGTAAAGACCTGTTGAGTTATACGTTTAAGTCTTTGTGTTAATTGTTCAATACAATACACATACTTAACACATTTTACCTACTCTCAACTCAAGATTGGTATTTTTAATACTTCAGTGCATCCTTCCCTCGTGTACTATGATGCACTGTAAAATCATAGACAGGTGATCTAATAACATGGGACTTCTGTAGTACTTAAAACACCAGGTACTCAAAAGTAGTTCCATAAAGTTTCATTAGTTAAAAAATAAATTAATTTGCTTTTTCACTTAGACTTTTAAAATCATTTGAAGCTCTCATTGTCCTAAAAAACAAAATCAATGGGATTCAAAACATATTTATCCCTCCTTGTTTTCTCCTACTGTAGACTACTTACCATCACATCTAGTCCAAACTAGATGACGGCCTAACCCAATTAATGTTGTCAAGACAATTCGGTAGTCAGAGGCTAGTGAAATGATTTAAATGGGATATAGAAGTTTAACAATTCCTCAACAGTATGCATTGCTACTGCTTAAAGGTCCATCTGGTGGCTGCAATGAATGAGTGTCCAAAGAATATTGTCTATTACCAGAGGTGCAACCACCAACAAAATGATGGTGGGGGACACGGGAAACTTTACCAAAACACTCCTTTCACTGCTAATAGTTTCATTATTGCCCAATACAATGGCCTCTGAGCAGGTTCTTTCAAAAAGATTGTGTTTGCAAGTGCAGTACATAATGGTTTTAAAGAATGAATATTGAAAGGGAAGTGTCCCCTGAAGCAGTGGTATTTTGACTTGCTATCAAAGGGCTGTCACTACACCATCATCGAATCTGTATCAGTACCTGACTACTTAGAAGCCTGCACAATTAATTATTTACAGTTTAAAGCAACTACAAAGAAAATGTAATGTGTAACAACAATAACTTGCATTTATATAGTGCCTTTAAAGTAGTAAAATGTCCCAAGGCGCTTCACAGGAGCTTTATCAAACAAAATTTGACACAGAGCCACATAAGGTGATATTAGGATAGGTGACCAAAAGTTTTGTCAAATAGGTAGGTTTTAAGGAGCATCTTAAAGGAGAAGAGACAGGTAGAGAGGCGGCAAGGTTTAGGGAAGGAATTTCAGAGCTTAGGGCCTAGGCACAGCTGCCAATGGTGGAGCGACGGAAATTGGGAATGCACAAGAGGCTTGAATTGGATGAGCGCAGAGAGCTGAGGGTTGTGGGGCTGCAGAAGGGTACAGAGATAGGGAAGCCATAGAGAGATTTGAAAACAAGGATGAGAATTTAAAGATTGAGGTGCTGCTGGATCGAGAGCCAATGCAGGTCAGGTATACTCAAGTATGAAGTGTTTGTAAAAGCTTGCAGATATGACCATGCACGAAGTTAGTAACCCTTTACTAAACAGCATTATTGAAGACCTAAGAACCTAAAGCAGACAAACAATAATGGGCATCAAAAGGTATAAAACTACACATCGGAGAAGAACATGGAGGAGACAGTGAGTATGGGGGTGGGGGAGTTGGGGATGAGTGGCAAAAGTCTGCAAAGGGGAGGGGATCCAATCCAGAATACTTTGTGAATGGGTTGGGGAATGCAGACCAGAAAATTCACCTAGTAGGGGGATAGTGGAATCCACCAGCAAGGAGGAAGACAAATTTGAAAAGTCTGTCAGCAAGCAGCTGAGCCCGGAAAGTGGGTGCAGGGGAGAAAAGTCATACTACAACAATGACGACTTGATTTATGTCGCACCTTTAACAAAGAAAAACGTCCCAAGGCCCTTCACAGAGGCTGTATCAGATAAAAATGGACATTGAGCCAAAGGAGGAGATATTAGGAGGGGGGACCGAAAGTTTGATTAGAGGCGTGCATTAGCAAGGATCTTCAAGGAGGAGAGTCAGGAGAGGTAAAGGGGTTTAGGGAGGAAATTCCAGAATATGGGGCCTATAGAGCTAAAGGCACAGCATCAATGATGGGGCAAATGGCAGATAGATGCACAAGAGACCAGGGTTGGAGGAACAGAGAGTTCTGGGTGGGTGTACAGCTGTAGGAGGTTACAGATATAAGGGGCAAGGTCACACAAAGATTTAAACATGAGAATGAGAATTTTAAATTAGAGGCTTTGGAGGACTGAGAACCAAAGCAGGTCAACAAGGACAGAGGCAATAGATGAGCAGGACATTTTGTGGGATAGCATACAGGCAACAGAATTTTGAATGAGCTGAAGTTTAATGAGCCTGGAGGATGGGAGGCCGGCCAGGAGAGCATTGGAATAGTCGAGTCTGGAGGCGACAAAAACATGGGTGAGTGTTTCAGTGCATATGAACTGAGGTAGGGGAGGAGTTGGGCAATGTAACATTTTGCTCTAATATTTATTTAATGGGTAACCAGAAGACACCTGCAATACCCACTAGGTAACCAATTTGAATTTCTCAGTGACAGTGCATGGCCAGTATAATGGAGCATATTAACATTAAGAAACAAGAATTTGCATTTATATGGCGCCTTTCAATACTTCGGGACATTCCAAATTGCTTCATAGACAATGAAAAGCTTTTAAACTGTAGCACTATTGTAATACAGTATAAGGAAGGCAGTCAATTTCCCACAGAAAGTTCCAACAAACAGCAATGAGATAAATGACCAGTTAATCTGTTTTTTCAGTGATGTTTGTTGAATACCCAGCCTCTGACTTGCTCTTGTAGCCACAGTATTTATGCGGCTGGTCCAGTTAAGTTTCTGGTCAATGGTGACCTCCCAGGATGTTGATGGTGGAGGATTCGGTGATGGTAATGTCATTGAAAGTCAAGGGGTGGTGGTCTGTCTCTTGTTGGCGATTGTCATTGCCTGGCAGTTATGTGGCACGAATGTTACTTGAAACCCACACATCCTAGCTACTATCAAAACTGCCTACTTCCACCTCTGCAATCTCACTCACCTCTGCAATCTCACTCACCCTCAACGTCATTCAACTCTTACCCATACTTGTCACAGCAGTTACAGATGAGACAGAAACTGGGGCTGCAAATGAGTGAGAATTCAGGGGAGAGTGAGTAGGAGGTCTTAGAGGGTGCAGGGAATCCCAGGGACTAAAGTTGCCATTAGGACTAGAAGGGAGTGTGGGTGGGTGAGTGAGGTAGGACACACATAGTGAAACCAAGGAGAAAGACAAAACTGCTTCACACTTGCATGGAGCGGACAGTTTTGCACTGAGGCCACCCAGGCTGGAGGAAGGCTGAGAAATAGAATTCTGCCGTGGTAGCCAAGTGATCGATAATACATTTACGGTCAAGTAGTTACCTCAAATTAATCAAAAAATCGACAGACATTTAAAAAAATATATCCATATAAATGGAAGACTATTTGCTTTACAAAGGGAAATGTATCAAAATAAGTTACATTTTTAAATCATAATGAGTGAGTCTTAATTTAATAGGTCTGACAGTTGCAACACATGGAACACCTAACCAGAACTACAAAAAGCCAGGCAGCTCATCCACAGATAGGTTGTTCCAAACTGTGTGGTTGGTACCATAACATTTTTTTTTTAATGAAACACTTCTAAACTTCCATGTTATTACATGAGTGCATCATTTGTGGTATAACATTTATCAGAAACAATTTATTTAATCCAATTTATACACTAAGACAGAATTTATTTTTTATATACGAAATTAGTAGCTCCATTGAAATCAAGGCTGGAAGATAACTGTCAGGCATACTAGAGGTGAGCGTATGTTGTCTTTAGTGCTCATCTTTATAGCTGGAAGGCCATGGTTGGCATCAGTTCAACATTTTTAGTCAGCTCCCTTAAGTCTGTAACAGGGAACTTTGGACCAGTAGATCAGCCAATCTTGCTGATAGGGCTAACTGAAGAATAAAAGTGTGGTAGACTGATTCTTATGCTGATAGTGACCTTCCACTGTACAAACTATTGTGGCATAATAATTACTATACATTTAAAGGTAATATAATCTGCAGTTAACTACAGAAAAATTACATATCCTTCCCATAATCACATACTGAAAATTTGGGAGTGATTACAAGACAGCAATTTAATTAGAGGGTTCTGAGAGTGTTCCAAGAGAAAAAGTGGAATTGTTAATAACAATGATTTTAAGTAAGTTACAGGCTTGAATTCACTTCCTGGTATCTCTTCAAACTGATTATATAGTAAATATAATATTTAGAGCTCTTACTCTGGTTTTGGTTATCCCTGGTGCCAGCAACAGGGTTCTTAGAGACCCTTTCTAAATAGACTCTGTAGACTGTTTGCTGTAGTGTGCTGTTTAAATAACCTCAATTTTCTGAGGTAAATGGACTTTGCTGTAAAATAGACTCCATTTTCTGAGAGTCCTGCCGTAAGTCCCACTCTGCCTTCAACTCATTTATGTCAATGGGCACGCTGCTGGATATCAAATGTCATTGCCTTCCATGCCCTTATTATGTGATGACATTCACACAAGGGGCCTAGCTATCATTATGGGTTTATCAAGAAATCTGCAGTAAATTACTAGGAAATTCAATGTCCAGTAAGTAGGATAACAAGTATGTTGTTAACAAGAGTTTAATAATTTTGAGAATGCCACAAAAATAGAATTTTCATCCCATGTATCTGGTATGTATATTTATTTTGAAAATGGTTTTAATCCATTTCTAAAATAGTTTCTAAACAAATTATTTAAGAACTGAAATCACTGCTCAGACATACGTTGTCTGTGTCAGAGCCCAGAGGCTTTGATCAAGAATTAGTCAACTTAAGGGCTATTTTTGATGGGGTATTTTAAAGGACGTGACTGCTGCCAACGAACCGGAAGCGGCCTGCGCATGCGTGCTGCCAGTTCGTCGTGGGAGCAGGTTCGTTTTATAAAAAATTTAAATGCCAGGAGGGAGCGGGCTGTGAGGCAAAATGCTGGGAGGGAGCGGGCTGTGAGGCAAAATGCCGGGAGGGAGCGGGCTGTGAGGAAAAATGCCGGGAGGGAGCGGGCTGTGAGGAAAAATGCCAGGAGGGAGCGGGCTGTGAGGAAAAATGCCAGGAGGGAGCGGGCTGTCAGGAAAAATGCCGGGAGGGAGCGGGCTGTGAGGAAAAATGCCGGGAGGGAGCGGGCTGTGAGGAAAAATGCCAGGAGGGAGTGGGCTGTGAGGAAAAATGCAGGGTGGGAGCGGGCTGTGAGCAAAAATGCAGGGTGGGAGCGGGCTGTGAGGCAAAATGCCAGGAGGGAGCGGGCTGTGAGGAAAAATGCAGGGTGGGAGCGGGCTGTGAGGAAAAATGCCAGGAGGGAGCGGGCTGTGAGGAAAAATGCCAGGAGGGAGCGGGCTGTGAGGAAAAAAACCAGGAGGGAGCGGGCTGTGAGGAAAAATGCCAGGAGGGAGCGGGCTGTGAGGAAAAATGCCAGGAGGGAGTGGGCTGTGAGGAAAAATGCCAGGAGGGAGTGGGCTGTGAGGAAAAGTGCTGAAAGAAGCTTTGGTTCCACATTAATGAGCAGTACAGCTTCCGGTCGTTGGCAGGAGTCACTCCGCATTTGGAATGCTAATTCCATAATCAGCATCACAAACAAGAACAGTAGGGGTGGGATTCCAGAATCTGTGAATTAACTACTGAAAACATGCAGCTCTTTGTTCCCATATTTACAGACTAGAGAGTTCCATTGTAAATTGCGGTTTAGAATTGACACAATTGTCGCAAGTCAAGACAATATTGTCCTATGCTTAATGCCATCTTTAAAGGTGCTGTGCATTGAGTGCTGCTAGAGCTTGGTAAGAGGGAGAAAAGTCATTTAAGTGTATTTTGTGAATTTTAGTGTGTTAAAAAGTTAATTATTTGAAGTGTGTTTAATTTTTAAGTGTATATTAAACTATTGGGGAGTTTAACCCGGAAGTAGAATCTGGGTATAAAAGGGGCGGGACTAGTGCTTGCACGGATTGCTGTGCATTGAGTGCTGCTAGAGTTTGGTAAGAGGGAGAGTTCGGGCAAGTGGGAGGTGAGGGTGTGTTTTTTGTTCTGTTTTCCCCACTCCCAGGCTTAGACAGCACTGCGGAGGCGGAGCAGCGAGACGAGTCAACCAAACAGGCCCCACAGACAGTATTCAAGGAGGAGGTTGGTGATCAGCTGGTTGGTTGGTTTTCTTCCTTCTCTTTTATTCCTTTAAGTTGGTAAGTCCTATTGAATAGTGGTGTAATAGTATCATCTTCATCGGGGCAGAGGGCCTTCATAACTAATAATAATAAATTTAATTAATTACATAGATATGGGTGAACAGGTGATGTGTCACTGTTGCGAAATGTGGGAGCTGGTGGACCCCATTGAGGCTCACGGTGATTACATTTGCGATAAGTGTTTGCTGCTAGAGGAACTCAAGTTCCATGTTAAAGAGCTTGAAACCGAGCTTCAGACACTGCGACACATCAGGGAGGGGGAGAAGTTCCTGGACTCTATGTTTCAGGAGATGGTCACACCTATGAAGTTAATTACTGCAGATGTAGTCCGTGGTCAGGGACAGGACGGTGTGACTACGAGTGAGGAAGGTACGGGGATCCAGGATGTAGTGTTGAAGGAGACGCAGCCCTTGCTCTTGTCAAGCAGGATCGAGGTTCTTACTCCCTGTGAGGGCGGGAGCGGGGACTGCAGGGAGGATGAGCAACCTGGCCACAGCACCATGGTACAGGGGGCCATTCAAGTGGAGGGAGTAAAAAGAAATGTTGTAGTGGTAGGGGATAGTATCATTAGGGGGATAGATAGGGTTCTCTGCAGTCAAGAGCGGGAGTCCCGAAGGCTGTGTTGCCTGCCCGGTGCCAGGGTTAAGGACATCTCTTCTGGGCTAGAAAGAAACTTGGAGTGGGAGGGGGAGGATCCAGTTGTCGTGGTCCATGTTGGTACAAACGACGTAGATAGGACAAGGAAGACGGTTCTGTTAAAGGAGTATGAGCAGCTAGGGGTCAAATTAAAAAACAGAACCTCAAGGGTAATAATCTCTGGGTTATTACCTGAGCCACGAGCGAATTTGGCTAGGATAAATAAAATTAAAGAGTTAAATGCGTGGCTCAAAGACTGGTGTGGGAGAAATGGGTTTTGCTTCTTGGGGCACTGGCACCAGTACTGGGACGGACTCCACTTGGCCAGTGCTGGGACTAGAGTCCTGGCGAATCATATAACTAGGGCTGTAGAGAGGGCTTTAAACTAATTAGTGGGGGGGAGGTTTCTAGAGAGCAAATAATAGAAATGACAACAGAGAAGGTCATAGACTTAGGTAGCAGTGGGGGAATTAAAAAACAGAACGTGTCAGGAAGGGACAGAAGGTATGGAGTAAAAAGTAAAGTACTAAAAAGGGAAAAAACAGGAACTAAGTGTTACAAAACATATTTGAAAGTTCTTTATCTGAATGCACGTAGCATTCGTAACAAAATGAATGAGTTAACGGCACAAATAACGACATATGGGTATGATCTTGTGGCCATTACAGAAACATGGCTGCAGGGTGACCATGACTGGGAATTAAACATACCAGGTTATTTAACAAACAGGAAGGACAGGCAGGAAGGGAGAGGAGGTGGGGTGGCTATGTTAATAAAGGAAGGAATCACTATAATACAGAGAAATGATATTGGGTCAAAGGAGCAGGATAGTGAAACAGTTTGGGTGGAGATAAGGAATAATAAGGGGAAAAAAACACTAGTGGGTGTAGTCTATAGGCCTCCGAACAGTTGCAACTCTGTTGGACGGAGTATTAATCAGGAAATAGTTGAGGCTTGTAATGAGGGAACAGCTATAATTATGGGGGATTTTAATTATCATATTAACTGGACAAATCAAATTGGGCAGAGCAGCCTTGAGGAAGAGTTCATTGAGTGTATTAGGGATGGGTTTCTTGAGCAGTATGTAACTGAACCGACCAGGGGGCAAGCAACCTTAGATTTGGTCCTGTGTAATGAGACAGGATTAATTAAAAATGTCCTAGTAAAGGATCCCCTTGGAATGAGTGACCATAACATGGTTGAATTCCATATTCAATTAGAGGGTGAGAAGGTTGGATCTCAAACAAGCGTGCTGAGCTTGAATAAAGGAGACTATGAAGGTATGAGAGCGGAATTGATTAGAGTGGACTGGGAAAATAGATTAAAGGGTAAGACGGTACATGATTAGTGGTGTACATTTAAGGAGTTATTTTACAACTTCCAAAAAATATATATTCCACTGAGGAAAAAAGAGTGTAAAAGAAAAGATAGCCATCCGTGGCTAATTAAAGTAATTAAGGATAGTATCCGACTAAAAACAAGGGCATATAAGGTAGCCAAATCTAGTGGGAGGATGGAAGATTGGGAAGTCTTTAAAAGACAGCAAAAAATAACTAAAAGATTGATTAAGAAAGGGAAGATAGATTATGAAAGTAAATTAGCAAAAAATATAAAAACAGACAGCAAAAGTTTCTATAGTTATATAAAAAGAAAAAGGGTGGCTAAAGTAAATGTTGGTCCCTTAGAGGATGAGACCGGGAAATTAATGGTGGGAAACATGGAGATGGCAAAAACGCTGAACAATTATTTTGTATCAGTCTTTACAGTAGAGGACACTAAGAATATCCCAACACTGGACAAACAGGGGGCTCTAGGGGGGGAGGAACTAAATACGATTAAAATCACGAAGGAAGTGGTACTTGGTAAAATAATGGGACTCAAGGCGGATAAATCCCCTGGACCTGATGGCTTGCATCCTAGGGTCTTGAGGGAAGTGGCGGTAGGGATTGTGGATTGTGGGTAATAATTTTCCAAAACTCCCTGGACTCAGCAAAGGTCCCGGCAGATTGGAAAACTGCTAATGTAACACCCTTATTTAAAAAAGGTAGTAGGCAGAAGGCTGGAAACTATAGACCTGTTAGCCTAACATCTGTGGTTGGTAAAATGTTAAGAGTCCATTATTAAGGAGACAGTAACGGGACATTTGGATAAACATAATTTAATAGGACAAACTCAGCATGGTTTCCTGAAGGGGAAGTCATGTTTGACAAATTTGCTTGAGTTTTTTGAGGAAGTAACATACAGGGTGGATAAAGGAGAACCAGTGGACGTAGTGTATTTAGACTTCCAAAAGGCATTTGACAAGGTGCCACACAAAAGATTATTGCTCAAGATAAAAAATCACGGGATTGGGGGTAATATTCTGGCGTGGGTGGAGGATTGGCTCTCTAACAGAAAGCAGAGAGTTGGGATAAATGGTTCGTTCTCAGATTGGCAACCAGTAACTAGTGGTGTTCCGCAGGGGTCAGTGCTGGGTCCCCAACTCTTTACAATCTATATTAACGATTTGCAGGAGGGGACCGAGTGTAACATATCAAAGTTTGCAGATGATACAAAGATGGGACGGAAAGTAGTGAGTGAGGAGGACATAAAAAACCTGCAAAGGGACATAGACAGGCTAAGTAAGTGGGCAGAGATTTGGCAGATGGAATACAATACTGGAAAGTGTGAGGTTATGCACTTTGGCAGGAAAAATCATAGAGCAAGTTATTATCTTAATGGCAAGAAACTGGAAAGTACTGTAGTACAAAGGGATCTGGGGGTCCTGGTGCATGAAACTCAAAAAGTTAGTATGCAGGTGCAGCAAGTGATCAAGAAGGCCAATGGAATGTTGGCTTTTATTGCTAGGGGGATGGAATATAAAAACAGGGAGGTTTTGCTGCAGTTGTACAAGGTATTGGTGAGACCACACCTGGAATACTGCATACAGTTTTGGTGTCCATACTTAAGAAAAGACATACTTGCTCTCGAGTCAGTACAAAGAAGGTTTACTCGGTTAATCCCGGGGATGAGGGGGTGGTCATATGATGAGAGGTTGAGTAGATTGGGACTCTACTCATTGGAGTTCAGAAGAATGAGAGGCGATCTTATTGAAACATATAAGATTGTGAAGGGGCTTGATCGGGTGGATGCGGTGAGGATGTTCCCAATGATGGGTGAAACTAGAACTAGGGGGCATAATCTTAGAATAAGGGGCTGCTCTTTCAAAACTGAGATGAGGAGAAACTTCTTCACTCAGAGGGTGGTAGGTTTGTGGAATTTGCTGCCCCAGAAAGCTGTGGAAGCTACATCATTAAATAAATTTAAAACAGAAATAGATAGTTTCCTAGAAGTAAAGGGAATTAAGGGTTACGGGGAGCGGGCAGGAAATTGGACATGAGTCTAGGTTCGGAATGGTCATGGCCCTGTGGGTAGTGGAGTGGGCCCAGGGGCCGCGTAGCCTGGTTCTGCTCCTACTGTGTTCTAATTCTGTTAGATTTCAGGAGATGGTTTTATTCCTGTTCCTGGCTGGGGTGGAGATCGCCTTTACAGAAGGTAAGTACTGTCGAAAATATAGGGACAGAGTGATCTCCTGGAAGAATTTCGATCACCTAGATGGGTCGGAGAGGAATTTCCCAGATTTTTTTCTCCCAAATTGGCCATTGGGTCTTTTATCTGGTTTTTCGCCTCTCCCGGGAGATCACATGGGTTCGGGTGGATGGAGAGTGATAGAAGATTTGAGGTTAGGATCAGATCAGCCATGATCTTATTGAATGGTGGAGCAGGCTCGAGGGGCCGATTGGCCTACTCCTGCTCCTATTTCTTATGTTCTTATAATTATATCTTTTAATTTCTGTTCATTGACACCATTATACACACAGAGGTCCTGAAACTCCACCGGGGTTCTGCTGGTCTCCACAACCAACGTTCCCGCTGAGCTCTGTGGCTACGCGGCTCGCTGCTGGTCCCGCGCAGCCCGAGACCAGCTTTTTCAATGTTAAGTTTCGCATATGAATGGGCCGCTCAGCCCCTTAAAGGGGCAACGCACCCAAAGAAAATTAGGGGGGACATTGTCCGCAAAATCGCTACCATTTTCAGGACTTTTGTAAAGGCCTCATAAGGGGTGAAACTTATGTCTACCCCTTACGATGCAAATTACAGCCAGGGACTTTCTATCCGGAGTCTCACTGGGGACACAGCTATGTAGTGGCAGCCAGTACACTAAGTGAAGCTATACTGGCCTCCACAATGGCATATGTGGGTCCAACTGGGGGGAACCTAGACTCCCAAAGAATTTCAACTGGTTTAAAAATAAAGCTGGCATATTGGGCAGATCAGCCAGTAGGAACATTGACTGGGTTGGGATGGGAGGAGCCGTAACTGGCAGGATCGCGTCCTAAGGAATTTTATGGCCAGAAGGTGAATAGGGTTGTCCAAGCTGTCAGCCTTGGCTCAGTGGTAGTACTCTCACCTCTGAGTCAGAAAGCTGTGGGTTTAACTCCCACTCTAGAGACTAGACCACATAACCCAGGCTGAAACGTCCATGCAGTACTGAGGAATTGCTGCAGTCAGAGTTGCTATCTTTTGGATGAGACGTTAAACCGAGGCCTCGTCTGCCCTCTCAGTGGACGCAAAAGATTCCATGGCACCATTCGAAGAGCAGCAAGGGAGTTCTCCCGGTGTCCTATCCAATACTTCTTCTTCTTCTTCTTCTTCTTAGGCAGTCCCTCGGAACCGAGGATGACTTGCTTCCACATTAAAAATGAGCTCGCAGGTGACTGATTAGTCCAATGCGGGACCTACAGTCTCTGTCACAGGTGGGGCAGACGGTGGTTGAAGAGGCGGGTGGGTGGGGTGCTTGGGTTGACGTGCGCTGCCTGCACTTGGCTTCCGCTTGCTCCCGGCGAAGAGACTCGAGGTGTTCGGCGCCTTCCCGGATGCTTCTCCTCCACTTTGTGCGGTCTTGGGCCAGGGATTCCCAAGTGTCGGTGGGGATGTTACACTTTTTCAAGGAGGCTTTGATGGTGTCCTTGAAGTGTTTCCTCTGCCCACCTGGGGCTCTCTTGCCGTGCCGGAGCTCCAAGTAGAGTGCTTGTTTTTGGGAGTCTCGTATCGGGCATGCGGACAATGTGACCCGTCCATCGGAGCTGATTGAGCGTGGTTAGAGCTTGGATGTTGGCCGCACTATAGGAAGGATGTGATTGCATTGGAGAGGGTGCAGAGGAGATTTACCAGGATGTTACCTGGGCTGGAGCGCCTCAGCTATGAAGAAAGACTGAACAGGCTGGGGTTGTTTTCCTTGGAGCAAAGAAGGCTGAGGGGGGACCTGATTGAGGTGTACAAAATGATGAGGGGCATAGATAGGGTAGATAAAGAGGAACTTTTCCCCTTAGTAGGGGGGTTAATAACAAGGGGGCATAGATTCAAGGTAAGGGGCAGGAGGTTTAGAGGGGATTTGAGGAGGAACTTTTTCACCCAGAGGGTGGTTGGAGTCTGGAACTCGCTGCCTGAAAGGGTGGTAGAGGCAGGAACCCTCACAACATTCAAGAAGCATTTGGATGAGCACTTGAAATGCCATTGCATACAAGGCTATGGACCAAATGCTGGAAAATGGGATTAGATTGGACAGGGCTTGATGGACGGCGCAGGCGCGATGGGCCGAAGGGCCTCTTTCTGTGCTGTAAAATTCTATGACTCTATGACTCTAACACTTATACTTATCCCTCAACTAACACCACTAAAAAACAGATTATCTGGTCCATTATCTCATTGCAGTTTGTGGGACCTTGTTGTATGTAAATTGGCTGCTGCATTACATTGCAATAGTGGCTATACTTCAAAAAGTACCTCATTGGCTGTAAAGCATTTGGGACGTCCTGAGGTCGTGAAAGGTGTTATATAATGCAGGTTCAATCTTTAAAATTTACATACCAGCATGTACTGTCTCTATCCAAGAATTTTCTGGTAAAAACTGGAACCACTGAAGACTTTTTTAAACAGTTCAACACCTTGTATATAGTTTGTATATAAGTTGCCGATTGTGCTGTACAGTAACTTGCCTTTATTTTTGTTTCTTTGAATTATTTTATTGTAAAGAAATCTGGACAGCAGCTTAGTCTGTAAGAAGTGACCTAATGGTGTCATATTTTCTGTAATTTGAAGAGGAGACAAATGGGTATCTCATGTATTAAAAAAAGACTTGCATTTATATAGTGCCTTTCACAACCTCCGGACATCTTAAAGCACTTTACAGCCAATGAAATACAGGTACACTATCCCTTATCCGAAAGCCTTGGGACCAGCTGAGTTTCGGTTTTCGGAATTTTTCGGATTTCAGAAGGTATTATTATAAGACTGGGAAATTTGTATTTAATATAAATTTTAAAAGTTCAGGCTACCTCTTGTGACTGTTCCGTGTCTCATTCCCCTTCCTGCTTCTCTGGAAAGCCGGATATCGGCTGACTCCTACTAAGCTGGCCCGCAAATCAGGTCGGGGGTCGGGTGGGTGGGGGGAGAAAAGAATATCGGACGGGCCGCGGTTCAGGTCGGGGGGGTCGGGGGGTGGGGGGGAGAAAAGAATATCGGACGGGCCGCGGTTCAGGTCGGGGGGGGTCGGGGGGGAGAAAAGAATATCGGACGGGCCGCGGTTCGGGTCGGGTCGGGTGGCGGGGGGGGGGGAGAAAAGAATATCTGACGGGCCGCGGTTCTGGTCGGGGGGGGCTGGGGGGGGGGGAGAAAAGAATATCGGATGGGCCGCGGTTCGGATCGGGTCGGGTCTTGAGGGGGAGAGAAAAGAATATTGGACGGGCCGCGGTTCGGTTCGGGTCGGGTCGGGGGGAGAAAAGAGTATCGGACGGGCCGCTGCAGCTGTCGGACGGGCCGCTGTATTGTTGGGTTCACTCTCCCGGTACCTCCTTCACACTGCCCGGCTCGGCCTGCAATCTCCTACCCAGGAGGGAACTCTGTGACCCTCTGCCCTGCTCAGCGTAAGTCGTGCGCCACTCTGGTCATGTCGTGCGCACGACTTACGCTGAACGAAAAAACTTTCGGTTTTCAGAGGTTTTCGGAAGTTCGGATAAAGGATAGTCTACCTGTACTTAGTTTTTTTGAAGGATAGTCACTGTTGTATTATTAGGAAACGTGGCAGCCAATTTACACACAGCAAGCTCCCATAAACAATAATGTGATAATGACCAGGTAATCTGTTTTAGTGATGTTGATTGAGGGATACATATTGGCGAGGACACCAGGGTTAACTCCCCTGCTCTTCGTCGAAATACTGCCACGGGATCTTTTACATCCACCTGAGAGGGCAGACGTCTCATCCAAAAGACAACACCTCCACCAGTGCAACATGTCCCTCAATATTTCACTGGAGTGTCACCCTAGATTTCTGTACTCAAGTCTCTGGAGTGGGATTTGAATCCACAACCTTCTGAATTAGAGGCGAGAGTGCTACCAACTAAACTTACTCTCCAGTAAGTAAGCTGCTATGATCAGGGATAATCGTCCTCACCAATCTTTTGCTTTCCAACAAGAACGAACAAAATGAATATGCTATAATCCCAATCTACTATTGCAGAATCTTATACATTGATTTAAAGGAACTGTCCAATCAGCTTTCTTGTAACAAAAAAACTTCCTTACCTCTGAAACTCTCTTTTGGGTGACCACCATAGGAGAATTTGTCCCTTCCCATTGTTCTACTACTTGGTTGACTTCAGCAGTTTTCTGTTCAAAACTTGTGTGTGTGTTGAGTAATGTTACCTCGTAGAATTCTTGGATATCTGAAAACAAAAAAAAAGCATTCCTCTGAAAAACAGCATGAAGTACTGGAAAAAGTTATCGAAATTTTCTGCAACTTGATATATTTTTGGGATTCAAAAAGCACATAACAAACATATTTTGACACAATTTACTTCAGATACTACGCGGTCCAAAAGTGAAATTTAAATAATTTATTGCTAAGAGAGTAATGCATTTCTGCATTTTTAAAAACTTAATTCATGGGGTATGGGCGTCACTGGCACATTTATTGCCCTTGAGATGGTGGTGGTGGGCTGCTTTCTTGAACCGCTGCAGTCCATGTGGTGAAGGTACTCCAACAGTGCTGTTAGGGAGGGAGTTCCAGGATTTTGACCCAGCGATGATGAAGGAATGGTGATATATTTCCACATCAGGTGTACCCATGCGGCTGCTGCCCTTGTCGTTCTAGGCGGTAGAAGTCACGGGTTTGGGAGGTGCTGTCGAAGAAGTCTTGGCGAGTTGTTGCAGTGCATCTTGTAGATGGTGGCGGAGGGAGTCAATGTTTAAGGTGGTGGATGGGGTGCCAATCAAGCGGACAACTTTGTCCTGGATGGTGTCAAGCTTCTTGAGTGTTGTTGGAGCTGCACTTATCCAAGCAAGTAGAGAGTATTCCATCACAGTCCTTACTTGTGCCGTGTAGATGGTGGAAACGCTTCAGGGAGTCAGGAGGTGAATCACTCGCCGCAGATTACCCAGACTCTGCACTGCTCTTGAAGCCACAGTATTTATGTGGCTGGTCCAGTTAAGTTTCTAGTCAATGTTGACCCCCAGGATGTTGATGGTGGAGGATTCGGCGATGGTAATGCTGTTGAATGTCAAGGGCCGGTGGTTAGACTCTCACTTGTTGGAGATAGTCATTGTCTGGCACTTGTGTGGCGTGAATGCTACTTGCCACTTATCAGCCCAAGCCTGAATGTTGTCCAGGTCTTGTTGCATGCGAACATGGACTGCTTCATTATCTGAGGAGTTGTGAATGGAACTGAACACTCCAATCATCAGGGAACATCCCCACTTCTGACCTTATGATGGAGGGAAGGTCATTGATGAAGCAGCTGAAGGTGGTTGGGCCTAGGACATTTCTCTGAGGAACTCCTGCAGTTATGTCCTGGGGCTGAGATGATTGTCCTCCAACAACCACAACCATCTTCCTTTATGCTAGGTCTCACTCCAGCCAGTGGAGGATTTTCCCCCGATTCCCATTGACTTCAATCTTACTAGGACTCCTTGGTGCCACACTTAGTCAAACGCTGCTTGATGTCAAGGCTAGTCACTCTCACCTCACCACTAGATTTCAGCTCTTTTGTCCATGTTTAGACCAAGGCTGTAATGAGGTCTGGAGCCGAGTGGTCCTGGTGGAACCCAAATTGAGCATCGGTGAGCAGGTTATTGGTGAAGAAGTGCCACTTAATAGCACTGTCGACGACATCTTCCATTATTTTGCGAATGATTGAGAGTAGGCTGATGGAGCGGTAGTTGGCCCCATTGTATTTGTCCTGCTTTTTGTGGACTGGACATACCTGGGCAATTTTCCACTTTGTCGTAGCTGTACTGGAACTGCTTGGCTAGAGGCACGGCTAGTTCTAGAGCACAAGTCTTCAGCACTACAGCCAGGATGTTGTCGGGGCCAATAGCCCTTGCTGTATCCAGTGTGCTCAACCATTTTTTGACATCTCGTGGAGTGAATCGAATTGGCTGAAGTCTGGTTTCTGTGATGGTGGGGACCTCAGGAGGAGGCCAATATGGATCATCCACTTGGCACTTCTGGCTGAAGATGGTTGCAAACGTTTCAGCCTTGTCTTTTGCACTCATGTGCTGGGCTCTGCCATCGTTGAGGATGAGGACGGTCATGGAGTCTCCTCCTCCCATTTGTTGTTTAATTGTCCACCATCATTCACGACTGGATGTGGCAGGACTGCAGAGCTTTGATCTGATCTGTTGGTTTTGGAATCGTTTAGCTCTGTCTATAGCATGCTGCTTCGCTGTTTAACGTGCATGTAAGTCCTGTGTTGTAGCATCACCAGGTTGGCACCTCATTTTTAGGTATGCTTGGTGCTGCTCCTGGCATGCTCTTCTACGCTTCTCATTGAAACAGGGTTAGTCCCCTGCCTTAAAGGTAATGGTAGAGTGAGGGATATGCCGGTTCATGAGGTTCCAGATTGTGGTGGAATACAATACTGCTGCTGCTGATGGCCCACAGTGCCTCATTGATGCCCAGTTTTGAGCTGCTAGATCTGTTCCGAATCTATCCCGTTTAGCACGGTGGTAGTGCCACACATGATGGAGGGTGTCCTCAGTGTGAAGATGGGACTTCGTCTCCACAAGGACTTTGCAGTAGTCACTGCTACCAATATTGTCATGGACAGATGCATCTGCGACAGGTTGATTGGTGAGGACGAGGTCAAGTAGGTTTTTCCCCTCGTGTTGGTTCTCTCATCATCTGCCGCAGGCCCAGTCTGGCAGTTATCTCAGCCAGCTTGTTCAGTAGTGGTGCTACTGAGCCACTCTTGGTGATGGACATTGAAGTCCCCACCCACAGTACATTCTGTGCCCTTGCTACCCTCAGTGCGTCTTCCAAGTGGTGTTCAACATGGAGGAGTACTGATTCATCAGCTGAGGGAGGGCAGTAGGTGTTAATCAGCAGGAGGTTTCCTTGCCCATCATGTTTGACCTGACGCCATGAGACTTCATGGGGTGTGGAATCAACGTTGAGGGCTCCCAGGGCCACTCCCTCCCAACTGTATACCACTGTGCCGCCACCTCTGGTGCGTCTGTCCTGCCCGTGGGACAGGACATACCCAGGAGTCTGGGACGTTAGTTGAAAGATACGATTCTGAGAGTATGTCTATGTCAGGCTGTTGCTTGACTAGTCTGTGGGACAGTTCTCCCAATTTTGGCACAAGTCCCCAGAAGTTGGTGAGGAGGACTTTGCAGGGTCGACTGGGCTGGGTGTGCCGTTGGTGTGTCCATAGCTGGTGCCGAGGTCGATGCCGGGTGGTCCGTCCGGTTTCATTCTTATTATTGTGTTTCGTAGTGGTTTGTTACAACTGAGTGGTTTGCTAGGCCATTTCAGAGGGCAGTTGAGAGTCAACCACATTGCTGTGGGTCTGGAGTCACATATAGGCCAGACCAGGTAAGGATGGCAGATTTCCTCCCTAAAGGAAATTAGTGAACCAGATGGGTTTTTAACAACAATCCGATAGTTTCACGGTTACCATTACTGATACTAGCTTTTTATTCCACATTTATTTAATTAACTGAATTTAAATCCCCAGCTGCTGTGGTTGGATTTGAAATCACCTCTCTGGATTATCAGTCCAGGCCTCTGGATTACTAGCCCAGTGACATTACCACTATGCTACCATTCCCTAAGACTTTTGTACTCTGTACCTCTATTCATGAAGCCCAGGATCCCGTAAGCTTTTTTAACTGCTTTCTCAACCTGCTCTGCCACCTTTAACGATTTGTGCACATCTACCCCATGGTCTCTCTGTTCATGCACCCACCTTAGCGCTGTCCCCCTTACTTTATATTTCCTCTTCATTCTTTCTACCAAAATGTATCACTTTGCACTTTTCTGCGGTAAATTTCATCTGCCACGTGTCCGCCCATTCCACCAGCCTGTCTATGTCCTCTTGAATCGTCCTCACTGTTCACTATACTTCCAAGTTTTGTGTAATCTGCAAATTTTGAAATTGTGCCCTGTACACCCATATCCAAGTAATTAATATATATCAAGAAAAGCAGTGGTCCTAATACTGACCCCTGGTGAACACTTGGAAGAAACACTGAGAGTAGCAAGGGCACAAAATGTACTCTGGGTGGGGGACTTCAATGTCCATCACCAAGAGTGGCTCGGCAACACCACTACTGACCGAGCTGGCCGAGTTCTGAAGGACATAGCTGCCAATCTGGGCCTGCGACAGGTGGTGAGAGAACCAACACGAGGGAAAAACGTACTTGACCTCGTCCTCGCCAATCTACCTGTCGCAGATGCATCTGTCCATGACAGTATTGGTAGCAGTGACCACCACACAGTCATTGTGGAGACGAAGTCCCGTCTTCACACTGAAGACACGCTCCATCGTGTTGTGTGGCACTACCACCTTGGTAAATGGGATAGATTCAGAACAGATCTAGCAGCTCAAAACTGGGCATCCATGAGGCGCTGTGGGCCATCAGCAGCAGCAGAATTGTATTCCACCACAATCTGTAACCTCATGGCCTAGCATATCCCTCACTCTACCATTACCATCAAGCCAGGGGACCAACCCTGGTTCAATAAGGAGTGTAAAAGAGCATGCCAGGAGCAGCACCAGGCGTACCTAAAAATGAGAAGCTGGAACACAGGACTACATGCATGCTGAAAAGTGGAAGCAGCATGCTATAGACAGGGCTAAGCGATCCCACAATCAACGGATCAGATCAAAGCTCTGCAGTCCTGCCACATCCAGTCGTGTATGGTGCTGGACCATTAAACAACTAACAGGAGGAGGAAGCTCCATGAATATCCCCATCCTCAATGATGGTGGAGCACAGTACGTGAGTGCAAAAGACAAGGCTGAAGCGTTTGCAAACGTCTTCAGTCAGAAGTGCCGAGTGGATGATCCATATTGGCCTCCTCCTGAGGTCCCCACCTTCATAGAAGCCGTCTTCAGCCAATTCGATTTACTCCACGTAATATCAAGAAACGGCTGAGCGCACTGGATACAGCAAAGGCTATGGCCCCGACAACATCCCAGCTATCGTGCTGAAGACTTGTGCTCGAGAACTAGCCGCACCTCTAGCCAAGCTGTTCCAGTACAGCTACAACACTGGCATCTATCCGACAGTGTGGAAAACTGCCCAGGTATGCCCTGTCCACAAAAAGCAGAATAAATCCAATCCGGCCAATTACCGCCCCATCAGTCTAGTCTCAATCATTGGCAATGTGATGGAAGGTGTCATCGACAGTGCTATCAAGCGGCACTTACTCACCAATAACCTGCTCACTGATGCACAGTTTGGGTTCCGCCAGGACCACTCCGCTCCAGACCTCATTACAGCCTTAGTCCAAACATGGACAAATGAACTGAATTCCAGAGGTGAGGTGAGAGTGACTGCCCTTGACATCAAGGTAGCATTTGACCGAGTGTGGCATCAAGGAGCCCTAGTAAAACTGAAGTCAATGGGAATCGGGGGGAAAACTCTCCACTGTCGGGAGCCATACCTACCACAAAGGAAGATAGTTGTGGTGGTTGAAGGTCAATCATCACAGCCCCAGGACATCGCTGCAGGAGTTCCTCAGGGCAGTGTCCTAGTCCCAACCATCTTCAGCTGCTTCATCAATGACTTTCCCTCCAACATATGGTCAGAAATGGGGATGTTCGCTGATGACTGCTCAGTGTTCCGTGCCATTCACAACTCCTCAGGTAATGAAGCAGTCCATGCCCACATGCAACAAGACCTGGACAATGTTCAGGCTTGAGCTGATAAGTGGCAGGTAACATTCACGCCACAGAAGTGCCAGGCAATGACCCCTTGACATTCAACGGCATTACCATCGCCGAATCCCTGACCATCTGGTGGTCACCATTGACCAGAAACTTAACTGGACCAGCCACAAAAAAACTGTGGCAACAAGAGTAGGTCAGAGGCTAGGTATTTTGTGACGAATGTCTCACCTCCTGACTCCCCAAATCGTTTCCACCATCTACAAGGCACAAGTAAGGAGTGTGATGGAATACTCTCCACTTGCCTGGATGAGTGCAGCTCCAACAACACTCAAGAAGCTCAACACCATCCAGGACAAAACAGCCCGCTTGATTGGCACCCCATCCACCACTTTAAACATTCACTCCATCCACCACTGGCGTACCATGGCTGCAGTGTGTACCATCTACAAGATGCACTGCAGCAACTCGCCAAGGCTTCTTCGGCAGCACCTCCCAAACTCAAGACCTCTTCCACTTAGAAGTAGGAAGTCACACAACACCAGGTTATAGTCCAACAGCTTTATTTGAAATCACAAGCTTTTGGAGCGCTGCTCCTTCATCAGGTGAAGTGAAGAGAAGCATACAGGCACAGCATATATAGTCAGAGAAAACTGCCAGATGATTACAGGTAATCTTTCTAACTGCCCTTTATCACACCTCAGCAGAGAGATAATCACAGCAATCAAAGGTGTGAATGGTGTCCAAACAGGTCAGTCAGGAAAACATTACACCAAAGAACAATGAGGTGGGGTCACAAGGGGTCAAATGTTGCAGATGCTGGGGTCTGTATGAAAAACAGAAAAAAACAAAAAACTTTGCTGGAAATCACAGCAGGTCCGGCTGCATCTGTGCAGAGAGAACAAGCCAACGACGGCTCGAGTCTGGATGACTCTACGTCAGGTGGGGTTACATGTCGCGTGACATGAACCCAAGCTCCCGGTTGAGGCCGTCCTCATGAGTGCGGAACTTGGCTATCAGTTTCTGCTCGATGATTTTGCGTTGTCGTGTGTCTCGAAGTCCGCCTTGGAGAATGCTTACCCGAAGATCGGAGGCTGAATGTCCTTGACTGCTGAAGTGTTCCCCGACTGGGAGGGAACACTCCTGCCTGGCGATTGTTGTGTGGTGTCCGTTCATCCGTTGTTGCAGTGTCTACATGGTCTTGCCGATGTACCATGCTCCGGGGCATCCTTTCCTGCAACGTATGAGGTGGACAACGTTGGCCGAGTCACATGAGTATGTACCATGTACCTGGTGGGTGGTGTCCTCACGTGTGATGATGGTATCTGTGTTGATGATCTGGCATGTCTTGCAGAGGTTGCCGTGGCAGGGTTGTGTGGTGTCGTGGTCGCTGTTCTCCTGAAAGCTGGGTAATTTGCTGCGAATGATGGTCTGTTTGAGGTTAGGCGGCTGTTTGAAGGCGAGTAGTGGAGGCGTGGGGATGGCCTTAGCGAGGTGTTCGTCATCGTCGATGACATGTTGAAGGCTGCGGAGAACATGGCGTAGTTTCTCCGCTCCGGGGAAGTACTGGACGACGAAGGGTACTCTGTTGGTTGTGTCCCGTGTTTGTCTTCTGAGGAGGTCTATGCGATTTTTTGCTGTGGCCCGTCGGAACTGTCGATCGATGAGTCGAGCGTCATATCCCGTTCTTACGAGGGCGTCTTTCAGCGTCTGTAGGTGTCCATCGCGTTCCTTCTTGTCTGAGCAGATCCTGTGTATTCGCAGGGCTTGTCCATAGGGGATGGCTTCTTTAACGTGGTTAGGGTGGAAGCTGGAGAAGTGGAGCATCGTGAGGTTGTCCGTAGGCTTGCGGTAGAGTGAAGTGCTGAGGTGTCCGTCTTTGATGGAGATTCGTGTGTCCAAGAATGAAACAGATCACGAACCCACTCAAGTCGACCTACAACACAGACTACGCTGAGAGACTCTGCCGTCGTACCTCTCGCACACTCTTCAACCATCTCGTACACCAGCTCTACAGCAGACGCCGCAACCTCGAAACCAAGATAGAGTCTATGTTCTCAGCTTGTGCTCAGGACACAGCAGACCAGCTACGAGACACCGCCAAGCAGACGAGGCAACGGAACTACACTGCCTACATGCACACCAAGAACAGGAAGCTTGAGAAACTCAGCATCACCACCAGCAGCAACCAAGCCTCCCCCGGTACCATGGTTGGAACCACAGGGAAGTCCATCGTCAACTTGTCCAACCACACCCTTCAACCAGACGAAATTGAAGTTCTCAGCTGAGGGCTCAATTTCTGCCCCACCACCAAAATGGACCCCATCGGCCTCGCGGCAGACACAGAGGAATTCATCAGGAGAATGAGGCTCCGGGAATTCTTCCACAAATCCCAAGATGTCAGCAGCAAACCCAATGAGACAATCAATGATCCGGAACAGCAGACAGAGGGATCCGCAGTGCAGCAACTGAAGAAGAAAGAGTCAAATTGGACCCCTCCGGAGGGCCGCTGCCCTAAGCTTGACATGTATGCTGAAGCTGTCAGGAGATGCATCAACGCCAGATTCATCAGCCGCACTCACAAGACAGTCCAGAATGTCACCCGAGCACAACGCAACACCATCCACGCTCTCAAAACCAACCGCAACATCGTCATCAAACCAGCAGGCAAAGGAAGAGCCATCGTCATACAGAACAGAATGAACTATTGCAAAGAAGCATCCCGACAACTGGACAACCAGGAACACTACAGTTACCCGCAGATCCGACCAAAGAACACACCCGCCAACTCAACAGACTGATCAAGACCTTCGATCCACACCTTCAGAGCATCCTACGCGCTCTCATCCCACATACTCCCCGCGTGGGAGACTTCTACTGCCTCCCAAAGATACACAAAGCCAACACACCCGGACGTCCTATCTTATCAGGCAACGGAACCCTGTGTGAGAACCTCTCTGGATACATCGAGGGCATCCTGAAACCCATCGTACAGGGAACCCCCAGCTTCTGTCGCGACACTACAGACTTCTTACAGAAACTCAGCACCCACGGACTAGTTGAACCAGGAACACTCCTCGCCACGATGGACGTCTCGGCACTCTACACCAGTATCCCCCACGATGACGGCATCGCTGCGACAGCCTCAGTACTCAACACCAACAACAGCCAATCTCCAGACGCCATCCTACAACTCATCCGCTTCATCCTTGACCACAATGTCTTCACCTTCGACAACCAGTTCTTTACGCAAACACACGGAACAGCCATGGGGACCAAATTTGCAACCCAATATGCCAACATCTTCATGCACAAGTTCGAGCAAGACTTCTTCGCTGCACAGGACCTCCAACCAACGCTATACACCAGATACATCGACGACATTTTCTTCCTATGGACCCATGGCGAAGAATCACTGAAAAGACTACACGATGACATCAACAAGTTCCATCCCACCATCAAACTCACCATGGACTACTCCTCAGAATCGGTTTCATTCTTGGACACACGAATCTCCATCAAAGACGGACACCTCAGCACTTCACTCTACCGCAAGCCTACGGACAACCTCACGATGCTCCACTTCTCCAGCTTCCACCCTAACCACGTTAAAGAAGCCATCCCCTATGGACAAGCCCTGTGAATACACAGGATCTGCTCAGACGAGGAGGAACGCGATGGACACCTACAGATGCTGAAAGACGCCCTCGTAAGAACGGGATATGACGCTCAACTCATCGATCGACAGTTCCGACGGGCCACAGCGAAAAATCGCATAGACCTCCTCAGAAGGCAAACACGGGACACAACCAACAGAGTACCCTTCGTCGTCCAGTACTTCCCCGGAGCGGAGAAACTACGCCATGTTCTCTGCAGCCTTCAACATGTCATCGACGATGACGAACACCTCGCTAAGGCCATCCCCATGCCTCCACTACTCGCCTTCAAACAGCCGCCTAACCTCAAACAGACCATCATTCGCAGCAAATTACCCAGCTTTCAGGAGAACAGCGACCACGCCACCACACAACCCTGCCACGGCAACCTCTGCAAGACATGCCAGATCATCAACACAGATACCATCATCACACGTGAGGACACCACCCACCAGGTACATGGTACATACTCATGTGACTCGGCCAACGTTGTCTACCTCATACGTTGCAGGAAAGGATGCCCCGGAGCATGGTACATCGGCGAGACCATGCAGACACTGCAACAACGGATGAACGGACACCGCACAACAATCGCCAGGCAGGAGTGTTCCCTCCCAGTCGGGGAACACTTCAGCAGTCAAGGACATTCAGCCTCCGATCTTCGGGTAAGCATTCTCCAAGGCGGCCTTCGAGACACACAACGCAAAATCGTCGAGCAGAAACTGATAGCCAAGTTCCGCACTCATGAGGACGGCCTCAACCGGGATCTTAGGTTCATGTCACGCTACATGTAACCCCACCTGACGTAGAGTCATCCAGACTCGAGCTGTCGTTGGCTTGTTCTCTCTGCACAGATGCGGCCGGACCTGCTGTGATTTCCAGCAAAGTTTTTTGTTTTTTTCTGTTTTTCATACAGACCCCAGCATCTGCAACATTTGACCCCTTGTGACCCCACCTCATTGTTCTTTGATGTAATGTTTTCCTGACTGACCTGTTTGGACACCATTCACACCTTTGATTGCTGTGATTATCTCTCTGCCGAGGTGTGATAAAGGGCAGTTAGAAAGACTACCTGTAATCATCTGGCAGTTTTCTCTGACTATATATGCTGTGCCTGTATGCTTCTCTTCACTTCACCTGACGAAGGAGCAGCGCTCCGAAAGCTTGTGATTTCAACTAAAGCTGTTGGACTATAACCTGGTGTTGTGTGACTTCCTACATTTGTCCACCCCAGTCCAACACCGGCATCTCCACATCATCCACTTAGAAGGACAAGGGCAGCAGGTGCATGGGAACACCAGCACCTCCAAGTTCCCCTCCAAGTCACATACCATCCCGACTTAGAAGTATATCGCCGATCCTTCATCGTCGCTGGGTCAAAATCCCGGAACTCCCTCCCTAACAGCACTATGGGATACCTTCACCACACAGATTGCAGTGGTTCAAGGTGGCGGCTCACCACCACCTTCTCAAGGGCAATTAGAGTTGTGCAATAAATGCTGGCCTTGCCAATGACGCCCACATCCCATAAACAAATTTTAACAGAAGTGTGGTAATTATGACGAACACTGGTTCAGCCTCAACTGGAGTATTGTGTCCAATTCTGGGCACCGCACTTTAGGAAGGATATGAAGGCCTTAGAGAGGGTGCAGAAAAGATTTACAAGAATGGTTCCAGGGATGAGGGACTTCAGTTATGTGGATAGATTGGAGATGCTGTGGTTGTTCTGCTTAAAGCAGAGAAGATTGAGAGATTTGATAGAGGTGTTCAAAATCATGAGGGGTCTGGACAGAGTAGATAGAGAGAAACTGTTCCCATTAGCAGAAGGTTCGAGAACCAGAGGACATAGATTTAAGGTGATTGGTAAAAGAACCAAAGGCAACATGAGGAAAAACTTTTTTACTCAGTGACTGATTAGGATCTGGAATGCAATGCTTGAAAGGGTGGTGGAGGCAGACTTAATGGCCCAGAAATTCGGGTCTCCACGGGTGAGTATGCACGGGGTACTCACCCGTAGGCCCAATGGAAGTGCCGGTTTCCTGCATGCACTGCGCATGGGTGGGAAACCGGCATTTCCGTTCCCCTGAACGAAGGGGTTCAGAGTTCGAACGCGTGCGCAGGAGAGGCTGCGCATGTGCATCGAACTTATGTTTTTTTTTACAGGTTTTCCCGGGAAGGTAAGTCTGCAGAATTTACACATATAAAAAGCAGGCGTAAGGCCTGCTTTTTACAAGGTAAGTGGTGAATTAATTAAAATTAAAACATTTTTTCCACAGGTTTATTATTTTTAAATACTTTAAAGCAAGGTAAGTTTATTTTTAGCCCCGTTAGAAAATTTAAAAAAAATTCAAAAATTTAAATTATTGTTTAAAATAGTTATTTCATGTAATTTATAGTTTATTTTAAAAATGTGATGTTTTTTAAAAATGTATTTGAAGATTTAGTGATGTTTTGGGGCCCGTAGTATTTATAAGTTTTGACAGCTCTTCCTGTCAATCTTATGAATGGAGCATTCCCTGCTCCGATTGGCTCCCCATGGCCCACGTGATCCCAGGGGACGCATCGAACTAACTGCGCCCCTGGGATATGCAAGCACTGCGCGCCAGCAGCTGGAGCAGGCCCAGGATCGGAATTCCACGCGGGCCCACAGCTCAACGGCCGGCGCACAAGGTAAGTGCAGGTCGGGGGCTTGCACCCGCGGGAAGCACTCAACTCGAATTTCTGGGCCAATCGTGGCTTTCAAAAGGGAGTTGGATAAGTACCTGAAGGAAAAAATTTGCAGGGCTACGGGGAAAGGGTGAGACTAGCTGAAGTGCTCTTGCAGAGAGCCGGCACGGGCTCGACGGGCCAAATGGCCTTCTTCCGTGCTGTAACCATTTTGTGATTCTATGCATAGCGAGGGCTGGAGATACTATACATGGCAAGGAGCTAAGTGGTAGGCAAAGGGGAAAATTGATGGTGATGAAGTGGAAGGTAAAAGGATAATGATAAGGGGAAGGAGGAAGGAAAGGGGAAGGGGGAGAGAAGCCAAGAGCATCTCTGCTTTTTGGCGGAAGATAGAAAATGTCAACAATAACTGAGATGGGGAGGTCAACTGCTAGTATAAACAGAGGATCGGAGCAAAAAAATGCCAGCATGAACCGGAATGGAGAAGATTGAGGAAAAAGGTACCAGCTTAACTAAGAAACCAAGGGTACCAGGTTTACGAGAGCGATGGAGAACAGCGTCATTAAGAACTGGAAAGTTTGGAGAAGAGACAGTCACTCTGAAGTGGTGGGGAGTTGGACAGGGTGCAGTGTATCTGAACTGCCTATAGGGGTTGATTAATGCTGTGATTTGTGGTAGTGTGAGGGTTGAACGTCGGGGAGTGACTGTTGAAGTAACTTTTGGGCAAGTAATGGTCTGCTTAGTCTGTTGAAAATCCAAATGTCACTTAATTTTTCCTTATCCGATAATTAAAAATCTAATAGTTAAATATAAAATTGCTTAAATTTAACCAGGCAGGGATTCAGGCTGATGAGCAGGTGGCACGGCAGGTCACCGTTGACTGGAAATGTGCTGGGGGAAGGATGCCTCTCTCTCCAGCCCACTACCCCACCCCCCCTTCCACCACCACCACCATTCCACTGTTCACTCATGTCACTTTTCTTCATCTCTCTATCCCATACAACATCTATCTCACTTTTTCTCCCTTATATCACTTCTTCCACCCCCCCCCCACACTATTTCTTTCTCTCTCTTGTCCTCCCTCCTTACTTCATTGCTTTCCTCCAATTCTCTCACTCTTTCATAGCTTAATATGTCATTAAGTGCTCAGTCTAGGTGGGTAATTAGGTAGACCACGAAGCACTCCAAATGGGCGGGCAAGCAGGCAGTCTGGGAAGCACTCAAGGCAGTTCGACCTCTAAGTACTTAAGAGCAGGTGAACAGGATGATCCTGGGAGGCTAGAAACACTTGGACAGGCCAGCAAGTAGGTGGATCAGAAAACAGTCAAAACAGGTGAGCAGGCCAGGAAGCACTTGGGGCGAGCAGGCAGATGAACCAGGAAATACAGTATTTAGGTTCGGTGTGCGACCATGAATTGAAGCAGGAAGCACCCGAGGCGGGCAAGGAAGTACACCAAAAAGCACTCAGAGCAGCAGGCAGGCGTCCTTGACATTCAGTCACACCAATCCAAATAACTGCAAAACGATATTTCACAGTGGTTTACTTAAATCTGTTTACAAAATAAAGCATCTGGAAACAAATGAAACCTCATAACTTTGAGCACATGTCTGTGAGTCCTTTGTTGCACCCTATTCATGCCAAAGCCCAACAACAACAACCTGGCCGAGAAATTCAGTATAGCCGCGTTTGAGGCGCTACAGCCGGGCGTTCGCTAAATTTTGCGCCCGGCGCAACTTAGCGCCACCTTCGCCGATATTCAGTAGCAACGCCCCAAGAGGTTGCTGCTGTGCTAAAGCAGGCGATGCACGACTCTCATTAGGCGCTAAGCCGGCGATCCGGGGCGCTAACACCGAGGGCGGGCGCAGCGCATGTGCGGCGAGTTGCTCATTGAGGGCAGACAGTCAGGCGCCGGTCAGCTCTTAAAGGGGGAGGGTGGAATTGTTTGGCTGCCACGCCCTGCACACTGCAGCCCTAAGGCAAGGCCTGAACACTGCTGCTGGAACTGCTCCACACCCAGGAGAATGGAGAAGGCCAGGGAGAGAGCGCAGCGCTTCAACGAGGGTGACCTGAGGGTGCAGTGGAGCACAGGCGCCATGTCCTCTTCCCTGAGGGTGGCAGGAGGCCACTGCCCGCCGAAAGTCGGAAAGCCTGGAGGGAGGTGGCAAACAGGGTCACGTCCAACAGCGTGGTTGGCAGGACTCCAACCCAATGCCGGAAAAAATTCAATGACCTCACTCGGGTTGTCAGGGTGAGTACCGTTTCCAGTATCCTCCTCATCCCTGCATGTGCACCTCACTTTATGGCCAAAGGGACCTGTAAGCCCTAATGCCCAGCCCTCATCCAACAGCTATGGGACTGTCATGAAAAGCACTTGCACATTCAGGACTTTAAACATGGCTATTTGGCCATGGGAGGCAGTGCAGGCAAGATCAGGGCTTCACACTGTCAGGGCTATTCGACCATGGGAGGCAGTGCAGGCAAGATCAGGGCTTCACACTGTCAGGGCTATTCGACCATGGGAGGCAGTGCAGGCAAGATCAGGGCTTCACACTGTACTTAGAGGCCGTCCTTTCTCTTGCAGGGCAAGCTGGCGCGTAACAGAAGACAGCAGCGACAGACCGGGGGAGGCCGTCCTGACCTGAAACAACTCAGCAACCTAGAGCAGCGAGTGGAGCGGATCATGGCAGGCCGGCTGATTGGCCCCGTCGCCACTGGAGATGCCGACCCTGTTCTGGGCACCAATGGTAAGGTCATCACCTTTTTGACCTCTCTCTTTCCACTTGCGCCTCACACCAGCATCCTTTGCCACTCTCGAACCAATGCAGCGCATAGCAGCACTCATGCCTTCCTCGCTGCTGCCCTGTCCTCACTCTAAAGCAACTCTTGTGCCTCCCTGCTTTCAGATGGTGAATCGCCAGGTGAGGAGGCGGCCCCTCAAGCTAGCACTGTGTCGGAGTCCGACATAGAGGAGGAGGAAGAAGAAGCCGGCCCATCAGGGACACCCTCAGCCGAGGCAGCCCATGGCCATGATGGTGACACGTCTTCCCTGGAGGGGAGCAGGGGGGGAAGGGTCGGAGGAGAGTGAAGCTCCGGGACCCTGCGGGCTGCAGCAACGCAGGAGGGGTGGGGAAGCTCGGCGGCTTTCTCCCCGGAGGATGAGTGCGGCCTCCAGTCCTGCTACGGTGAGCGCAGAGGAGGTGCAGCTCCTAGCGGAAATGGGCGCCCAGGCTGAGCACAGGCACACTGAGCTCATGGTTGCAGTGGCAAGGATGCCTGACTCCATAGAGTCACTGGCAAGGAGTGTGCTGGAATTCGGAGCAGCACAGGCCAGGAGTCTGCAACAATTCAGTGCAGCACAGGCCAGGAGTCTGCAGGACTTCGCGGCAGCACAGGCTAGGAGTCAGCAGGACTTCGCTGCATCACAGGCGGCTTCTAGCCAAGTGCTCAGTTGTGCCGTGCATTCACTGGCTGGTGTCATGCAGACACAGACCAGGGCCACACGGGCACTAACTGCTGCCACACTCGCAGGATCGGCCAGGCATCGCCGGGGCACTCGCCGTGCCAAAGCAGCCCAGCAGTCTGTGCTTCAGCAGATTGCTGCGCATGCTGCAGTGCTGGCCCGTGCAAGTGCCACTGTATCAGCCGACCAGGGAGTGCCTGTGCTCTGTCAGGTTGGCAGCATTCCTGCAGCCAACACTGCCACTCCTCCACTGCAGCTGCCACCAGCCGTAGGACAGACTGCTGCCGCCCAAGCAGAGTTGGAGCAGTCAGCAGCCGGCCCCTCCAGGCCCAGAGCTGGTCCAGGCCGACCCACAAGGGCATCTGCCGTCTCACCATCTGACCCTCAGCAGCCTTCCCCCATCCTTGCTGCAGCCACTGGGGTCCCATTGAGGAGGAGCTGCAGGGAGGGAAGGGGCCAGTCACGGAAGTGAGACGGATCACCCTCGCAGAGGAAAAAGTACAAGGTGTGGCCAAATGTGCTGTTTTATATATAGAGGCCGAGACTGGTGTATTTGTTTTATATATAAAAGGCCGAGACTGGTGTATTTGTTTTATATATAAAAGGCCGAGACTGGTGTATTTGTTTTATATATAGAGGCCGAGACTGGTGTATTTGTTTTATATATAAAAGCCGAGACTGGTGTGTTTGTGTTTTTTGGGGGGGTTTCTCTCCATTAGTTTGTCATGTGGGAAGGGCACAGAGGTCTCACAGTAAAAAAAATTCTTAAATCGCACTGTCCATGTTTGCCTTTGAAAGTCTTGGTTGCCTTGATCGGCTGAGGGCTTGCGGAGCGGCTACATTCATCTTCTGTCATTGGCACAAGCCATTCCCTGAGAGGGGGCCTAGAACCGACTTGCAATAAGCCGCCGACGGGCAGCCCTTGCACTTTCTGCCTCCCCCCCGTGCTGGTGCTCCTCCTCCTCTGGTGGTCCTCCAATGTCTGCTGGCAGTGGCTGAGTCCTGCGGATAGCCAGGTTGTGCAGCATGCAGCACACGACAACGAAATGGGAGACTCACTCAGGCGAGTACTGTAGGGCTCCCCCGGAACGATCCAGACAGCGGAACCGTTGCTTCAGCATGCCGATTGTTTGCTCAATGATGTTCCTGGTTGCTTGATGGCTGTCATTGTATCGCTCTTCAGCAGGGGTGCTGGGCGCACGGAGCGGGGTCATCAGCCAGGTGCACAAAGGATAGCCTTTGTCCCCGAGAAGCCATCCCCGTGGGTAAGGCTGGGCTTCGAACATGTCTGCCACAGAAGTCTGGCGCAGGATGAAGGCATTGTGGCTGCTGCCTGGAAAGCGGGCATTGACAGCTAGGATGAGCTGTCTGTGGTTACACACCAACTGCACGTTGAGCGAATGGTAGCCCTTCTGGTTGCGGTAATCCTCGGCATTCTCTAGAGGTGCCCGCAAAGCCACATGCGTGCAGTCAATGGCGCCCTGCACCATGGGGAAGCCCGCTAATGCTGCAAAGCCCATTGCACGCTCTTGCTGCTTGTCCACGGTCATGGGGAAGGAGATGAACTGACGTCTCATTCTGAAAAGGGCAGTGGTCACCTGGCGGATGCAGCAATGTACCGCGAACTGGGAGATGTTGGAAATGTCCCCAGTAGCGGATTGGAAGGAGCCGGTGGCATAGAAGTTGAGAGCCACCGTCACCTTCACTGCTACCGACAGAGACGTCCTGCTCCTCAGCTGTGGCTGCAGATCTCTGCGAAGCAGGTGGCAGATCTCAGTGACCACCTCCCTTCTGAATCGCAGCCTCCGAAAACACTGCTCCTCAGACATGTTCAGATATGAGAACTGCTGGCGGTATACCCTGGGTGGGTAAGGCCTCCTTTGCCGACGCCTGTTGGCCCTTCTCCGTCTGGCCATGACTGGCACTCTTTCACGGCGTCTCTGAGCCCTTTGAATGCAATGCAGTAAGCCAACATTTCCACCCATTGCAGCCTCCATTATATGTTTCCAATCAATGCTATGACACTGAAAGTTAAATACTAGTGCAAAGCTCTGGCCTGAAGCCACAAGTACCTGTGCGAGTGTTGAACCAAACCAGAAAGCTCTCTACCTTTGTCTCTCTCCAAATATCCGTCTCTCACAAAGAAGGAGTGGAGCAAAATGGCTGCCATTTATACTGCAGGAGGAGTCCCCTTTAATTAGCGCCCCCCCGCGCCCCGCAGCGACTGGGAACCGTTCCCCTATACCAGTCGCGGGGGGCGCCAGGCGCACAATAGGCTGGTGCCACGGAATTTCCGGTTCGGGGCGCACAAAGGGCGTTGCACCATGAAATGACGTCAGGATCTGTGCGCGCAGCTGAGTGCGCGCAAAGGTTTTGCGCCGCCGCTAAATCTTAACTGAATTTTGCGAGAGGCGCACATTGCTTAGCGCCCCACTTCTCCTCCTCCTAAGGCGCTAGCGGCTGGCGCAAACAACTGAATTTCTAGGCCCTTGCATTTATATAGCACCTTTAACGTGGTAAAACATCCCAAGGCACTTCACAGAAGTGTTATCAAATAAAGTTTGACACTAAGCCACATAAGGAGATATTAGGACAGGTGACCAAAAGCTTTGTCAAAGAGATAGGCTTTAAGGGGCATCTTAAAAGGAGGAGAGAGGTAGAGACAAGAACTAAACCAACTAAAAGTAGGTGGTTCTGGAGCATATATGCCCAAGATTCCTCTTTAATCTAAAAACTGTTTCCTTCAGTTAATTCTCAGCAGTGGTTTTGATCTGAAGTTCTTGAACTCAATGTTGAGGTCGGAAGTTTGTAAAGTGCCTCATCAAAAGATGAGGTGCTGTTCCTCGAGCTTGCATTGAGCTTCATTGGAAGCTTTCAAGATATTAAGGGAAACTGATGAGGTATATAGATAGAAACTATTTCCGCTGGTTGGGGAGTCTGGGACTAGGGGGAATAGCATAAAAATTAGAGCCAGGCCTTTCATAAGAACATAAGAAATAAGAGCAGGAGTAGGCCATTCGGCACCTCAAGCCTGCTCCGCCATTCAATAAGATCAGGGCTGATCTGATCTTGGCCTCAACTCACTTTCCTGCCTGTTCCCCATAACCCTTGACTCCCCTGTAGCTCAAATATTTGTCTATCTCCGCCTTGAATATATTCACTGACTCAGCCTCCACAGCTCTCTGGGGTAGAGAATTCCAAAGATTCACGACCCTCGGAGAAGAAATTCCTCCTCATCTCCGTTAAATTGGCGACCCCTTATCCTGAAACTATGCCCTCTAGTTCTAGATTCCCCCATGAAGGTAAACATCCTCTCAGCGTCTACCCTGTCAAGCCCCCTCAGAATCTTATATGTTTCAATAAGATCACCTTATTTCAGGAGTGAAGTTAGGAAACATTTCTATACACAAAGGGTGGTAGAAATTTGGAACGCTCTTCCGCAAACGTCAATTGATGCTAGGTCAATTGTTCATTTTAAATCTGAGATTGATCGATTTTTGTTAACCAAAGTTATTAAGGGATATGGGGCAAAGGCGGATATATGGAGTTAGATTACAGATCAGCTATGATCTCGTTGAATGACGGAACAGGCTCGAGAGGCTAAATGGCCTATTCCTCTTTCGGTGTTCCTATCCCTTTTGTCATTTAATCACTCCTACCCTCCACCCTATCACAGACCTTTCCTTTTGTTCTTTCATCCCCTCCCCCAACCTTTTTCCCTGGCTCTGTATTTGCTGTTAAATCTCTAACTTCTTCCAGTTCTGATGACAGGTTAACAACCTGAAACATTAACTCTATTTCAGTCGCCACAGATGCTGTCTGACCTGGTGAGTGTTCCAGCACTTTCTGTTTTTATTTCAGATTTCCAGTATCTGTAGTATTTTGCTTTGGTTTGAAGTTTTAAATTGGTTACTTCCTGCAATTTTCCAATTTGAGATTGGTAACTTGAAAAAAAATGATTTGATTGCTTACTTTTCTGTTACTCATTCCTCACTGTTAGTTACCAACTAAATTGAAATACTTTTGATCTGTTCATGCTTAGTCAGCTATTTGGTGACTTAACAAGATGAGTCCTCATTTCAACCAGTCACTAACTTTAGCATGTGATGCCCTGGTATGTGACACTTTTGAAAGACGTGGCATAATGGATGTGCTAGACACAAGATTTAAATAGATAGCTACTTTTTTTGTTTAAAACGGACACACTAGCAAACAATAATAAACTCTAAAAACAAAGTTGCTTGTCCACTAAACACCGAAACACTAAATCCGCCAGGAACTGAACTTAAGTTACAACTGAAAAAGTTAGATGTTTTTTAAAAAAAAGCAAACTAATCCAAACAATTTATTGTATTTGTCCACAGCTTGAAGCTACTAGACTGTGTAATGTGAAAATCTTTGTCGTTTTTATTAACTGTAAAACAAGTAGTTTTGAACATCCATCGAAGTATACCATCATTGCTGGGAAAGTGTATTTACTGTTTTGCAGTTGTCATAAATAAAAAACCTGATACAATACCAATACATGAAGAGTTGTTAGAGAATGCTTAGTAAGTATATATTCCACCTTTAACTGACAAAAGGAGTTTGATGCCAGTAAATCAAGCGATTCACACACTTTCTGAATGACTGAAATCCTGAATCAACTAATACAAATATACTTTGCTATAATTACTTAAGACGTCAAATAAATCATACCTACTATCGAGTATGGTCTGAAAGGAAATTAAACCACTTACAGTGAACCAAAACTTCCTTTGTCTCCATAGAAGTCTTGGGTATAGTGAAACATGAAGTAAATCAGAGAGACTACAACTGCTGCTATCAGTGCCACCACTGAATGCATACAGAATAATTCTGCAGGCTCTGATCACTCATCATAAAAGGTGGCCTTCAACCCACCAAAACACTCCCACTGACAGCTGCTTTCTAAATCTGCTAAATGATACTCAAGCAGCTACATTTGAAAAGAAAAATTCTGTGGTCTGACACACAGACTAATCATTGCAAACTTCACATATGACTCCACCAAAGTTGTAATCCCATTATTATTGTGACATTACAAATACTAGCAATGATCACTTGAGGTGGGATTCTTTATAAATACAGTATTCTCTCTTTTTACAGAAATTAAGATTATAGTTTGCACCTACTAAAAATTGAAGATGATAGCCTGGAATTTGTGGTCTGGATGACGGCGAACTGGCAGCATTCGCCATCATTCTGCCTTTGAAACTGACCACACCTTCAGGATTTGGCGCATGCGCACGCGCATGTGGAAATCCTGAAGTTGTGGTCTGTCATTCACTGCTCCGATACAGGCTAAGCTACAAGCTCCAATACAAGCAAACGCTTTCGCTTCATCGCTGACTGCAAATTCCGGGCCAATGAGTTCTCGTTTTTCAGCAAACTTCAAAAAAAAATTATCTTCACGGCACAGGCCTTTGCTTGTGTTAAAATTATAAGGGACTAAGTTTAAGCTTTGGTTTAATTTTTAATACTTTATACAGGAAACTTCGCGATATCCGGCACCGACGGGACCGAGCTGCTGCCGATCTATCAAAACTTCCGGATAGACCAGCGCTAATGTTGAAGGATACGGAGGTTTTCATCTCCGTATCTGACAACAAACACTGTTGCTTAGCAACAGCTTGTAAACACTCGGCCCGTACCTTGGAAGCATCTCTGAAGCTGTTGCTAAGCTACAGAGACACTTTCCAGAGCCTGACTGTTAAAAAAAAAAAATGCTAGAAGAAAAAAAACCTAACCAAAACGGCTGCTGATTTCTGCCGTTAGATCGAGGTTTCCGGACATACAACCTCTGGATAAACCAAAGTTTCCTGTAAATGCAACTAATATATGTAAAATAAATAGAAAACATCAAAAGTCATATTTTGGCAACAGCAGAAAAAAAATCAACTGGTTTGTAGTTATCAGGAGAAATTCCAGGACGTGTTCACCTCGGCGACAGTGACCAAACTTCTGAGTTCAACCTTCATTACAGCAGCTGCCTCTGGGAGCTTGCAGGCAGGGTTTCCTGCAGCCCTGCTGCTACTTGAAAGGCAGCAGCAGCTATTTAAAGGAAAGCAGTCACTCAAAGGCAAAAAAAAACATTTTTTGGAGAGCAAACTAAGCTCTCTGTAATTCATAGAGCGCCACAGGATCCCACCCCTCCCCCTCTGGATACCAGGATCTACACTTCAAGACACCCTCCCTAAAGGAGGGAAGAGTTGTGCTAAGTGCCTGGAGGAATCAGAGGCTAAGGACACCATCATTTCCAAAACTATGGGACCTCGCAACAGATACTCATGATGGCAAAACTCAAGAAAGTTGCCGAGGTAAAGTGACTCAACAGTAATAAACACAGCCTTGCCAGCATCATCCACATCCTGACAACAAATATATTTTTTAAAATGCAGGTAGATGTATTGCCCATCAGTCTGTAAACAGTCCCATGCAAACACTCCCACAACTTACAATTCTATAATTGCTTACCATGCATGTTGATACTAAAGCAGGGAACACATACAAGCTGCAACTTACAACTGGAACTATTCACACTGACAGGCTTCACATAAACAAATGAAGGGAGAGGTTAGATTTTTTTTTCAAACAGAGTTGTTAGGATATGGAACGTCGCACCAGAAATATTGTTGGAATCAGAATTCATAATTGTTTGTAAGAACGAAGTAGATAAATATTTGAAAAAGTCAACTTTTTCCAAAGGGTTTGGAGAGCCAGCAAAGGTACGATGGGTTGAACGGCCACCTTCTGTACTGTAATTTTCTATGATTCTCTAATGATGCAAACTCTTTTACTCATGCATGCTGGGATGCAGGAATGGGCACTTGGATGTCATTGTATGAGCTCAAAAATTTCCAAGCTCTCAACCCTACTTCTCTACAGCCAGTGCAAATTAGCAAGTGGAACCAAACATATATGGGAGAAAGGCCCATGTTGGTGTTTGCCTCCAACAACCTTTTGAGCAGGCCACACTGGACATTATTGGTGACAAAACCAGAGTCAGTTGGGGCTGGGTGGAGAAGAGAATAAGCTGGATGCATACTGTGTTCTCTCTACTCACTTACTCTCAAGACAGGCATGCACTTAGTGCAAAACCAAGACATACAGCATATTGCCATGTAAACACTGTACGTAGGGGAGTCTTGCAGCCAGCATTGTAACATATGAAATAACAACAGAAAACGCTGGAAACACTCAGGCCAGGCAGCATCCGTGGAGAGAGAAACAGAGTTAACGTTTCAGGTCTGGGACCCTTCATCAGAACTGGAAAAAGCTGGAGATGTAACAGATTTTAAGTAGGTGCAGAGACAGGGAGGGAAGGAATTGAAAGAACACCCTGAGCTAAGGTAAGAGGCAGGAAAGATAAAATGTTGGAAATGGAGACAGCAAAATCATACAGCATGAAAAATGGGAGCAGGGGTTATACTGTAGTTTGAAATTGTTGAACTCAATGTTGAGTCCAGAAGGCTGTAAAGTGCCTAATCGAAAGATGAGGTGCTTTTCCTCGACCTTACATTGAGCTTCATTGAAACAGTAAAGAGGCCAAGGACGGAGAGGTCAGAGTGGGAGTGAAGCGGAGAATTAAAGTGACAGGTGAACGGAAGCTCAGGGTCCCCCTTACGGACTGAGCGGAGGTGTTCCGCAAAGCGGTCACCCAATCTGCGTTTGGTCTCCCCAATGTAGAGCAGACTGCATCGTGAGCAGCGAATACAGTATACTAAATTGCAAGAAGTACAAGTAAATCGCCGTGTCACCTGGAAGGAGTGTTTGGGGCCCTGGGAGTGGGAGGTGAGGAGGTAAAAGGGCAGGTGTTGCACCTCCTGCGCTTGCACGGGAAGGTGCTGGGCGACGGGGAAGGGCTGTTAGGGGTGACTGAGGAGTGGACCGGGGTGTCGCAGAAGGAGCGGTCCCTACGGAATGCTGAAAGGGGATGTGAGGGGAAGATGCGTTTGGTGGTGGGATCACGTTGGAGGTGGCGGAAATGGTGGAGGATGAGCCGTTGAATGTGGAGGCTGGTGGGGTGAAAGGTGAGGACAAG
The DNA here is from genome assembly GCF_052327205.1 of Somniosus microcephalus. Lineage (NCBI taxonomy): Eukaryota > Metazoa > Chordata > Chondrichthyes > Squaliformes > Somniosidae > Somniosus > Somniosus microcephalus. Next base: position 135,234,051 of record NC_140996.1, on the reverse strand, counting down.
GGGAACCCTATTGTCGTTCTGGGAGGGAGGGGAAGGAGTGAGAGCAGAAGTGCGGGAAATGGAACGGACACGGTCAAGGGCCGTGTCATCCACAGTAGAGATGAATCCTCGCGAGGATTCATGCACCTCTAATTTCCTAAAATAACAACAGAAAATGCTGGAAATACTCAGCAGGCCAGGCAGCATCCGTGGAGAGAGAAACAGAGTTAACGTTTCAGGTCTGGGACCCTTCATCAGAACTGGAAAAAGCTGGAGATGTAATAGGTATTAAGCAGGTGCAGAGACAGGAGGGGGGGTTAGGAGGGGAGGAAGGAATTGAAAGAACACCCTGTACTTTTGTAAGAGGCAGGAAAGATAAAATGCTGCAAATGGGAATGGCAAAAATCATACCGCATGAAAAATGGGGGCAGGGATAATTATCTGAAATTGTTGAACTCAATGTTGAGTCCGGCAGGCTGTAAAGTGCCCAATCGAAAGATGAGGTGCTGTTCCTTGAGCTTTGATTGAGATTCATTGGAACAATGCAACAGGCCGAGGACAGAGAGATCAGAGTGGGAGTGAGGTGGAGAATTAAAGTGACAGGCGACCGGAAGCTCAGGGTCACCCTTACGGACTGAACGGAGGTGTTCAGCAAAGCGGTCGCCCAATCTGCGTTTGGTCTCCCCAATGTAGAGGAGGCCGCATCGTGAGCAGGGAAGGGAGGAGGTAAAAGGGCATGTGTTGCATCTCCTGCGCTTGAACGGGAAGGTGCCAGGTGAAGGAGAAGGGCTGTTGGGGGTGATTGAGGAGTGGACCAGGGTGTCGCGGAGGGAGCGGTCCCTTCGGAATGCTGAAAGGGGAGGTGAGGGGAAGATGTGTTTGGTGGTGGGATCACATTGGAGGTGGCTGAAATGGTGGAGGATGATCCGTTGAATGTGGAGGCTGGTGGGGTGAAAGGTGAGGACAAGGGGAACCCTATCGTGGTTCTGGGAGGGTGGGGAAGGGGTGAGAGCAGAAGTGCGGGAAATAGAACGGACTTGGTCAAGGGCCTTGTCAACCATGGTAGAGGGGAATCCTCGGTTGAGGATAAAGGAAGACATGTCGGAAGCACTAGTATGGAAGGTGGCATCGTCAGAACAGACGCGGCGGAGATGGAGAAACTGGGAGAATGGAATAGAGTCCTTACAGGAAGCGGGGTGGGAGGAAGTGTAGTCCAGGTAGCTGTGGGAGTCGGTGGGCTTGTAGTGGATGTTTGTTGAAAGCCGATCGCCAGAAATGGAGGCGGAGAAGTCAAGGAAGGGAAGGGAAGAGTCGGAGATGGACCATGTGAAGGTGAGGGAAGAATGGAAATTGGAAGTAAAGTGAATGAACTTATATAGTTCAGGGCGAGAGCAGGAAACGGCACCAATACAGTCATCGATGTACCAGAAAAAGAGGTGAGGGAGGGGACCTGAGTAGGACTGGAACAAAGAATGTTCCACATATCCCATGAACAGGCAAAAATAGCTAGGGCCCATGCGGGTTCCCATAGCAACACCTTTAATTTGGAGTCAAAGGAAAAGTTGTTCAATGTGAGAACAAGTTCAGCCAGGCGGAGGAGGGGGTGGTGGATGGGGACTGGTTGGGCCTCTGTTCAAGGAAGAAACGGAGCGCCCGAAGGCCGTCCTGGTGGGGGATGGAGGTAGAGGGATTGGACGTCCATAGTGAAAAGGAGACAGTTGGGGCCAGGAAACTGGAAACTGTTAAAGTGACGGAGGGCGTCGGAAAGAGTCGCGAATGTAAGTGGGAAGAGATTGGACAAGGGGAGAAAAAAGAGTCGAGATAGGAAGAGATAAGTTCCGTGGGGCAAGAACAGGCTGAAACGATGGGTCTACCAGGGCAGTCCTGTTTGTGGATCTTGGGAAGGAGGTAGAAGCGGGCTGTGCGGGGTTGGGGGACTATGACGTTGGTGGCCATGGAGGGAAGATCTCCAGAGGAGATGAGGTCAGTGACACACTTGGAAACAATGGCTTGATGTTTGCTAGTGGGGTCATGGTCCAGGCGGAGGTAGGAGGAGGTGTTGGGGAGTTGGCGTTCAGCTTCCGCACGGTAGAGGTCGGTTCGCCAAACAACAACAGCACCACCCTTATCAGCAGGTTTAATGATAATGTTAGGGTTGGATCGGAGAGAACGGAGTGCTGCAAGTTCAGAGGGAGGTAGGTTGGAGTATATGAGGGGAGCAGAGAAATGGAAACGGCCAATGTCACGTCGGCAGTTAGCAATGAAAAGATCTAGAGAGGGTAAGAGGCCAGAGGGAGGGGTCCAAGTAGAATAAGAATTTAGAAAGCAGAAGGATCAGCCGTGCGGGAGGAAGACTCCTGGCCAGAGAAGTGGGCACAGAGACAAAGGCGACGGAAGAAGAGCTCAGCATCGTGCCGAGCTCGAAATTCATTCAGATGGGGGCGTAAGGGGATGAAGCTCAGGCCTTTGCTGAGGACTGATCGTTCGGGGTCAGAGAGGGGAAGGTCAGAGGGTATAGTGAAAACACGGCAGGGGGTGAGATTGGAAGAAGGGATGGGATCAGAGGAAAGTAACGGGGAAGAAGGTTCTGGGGGGCATTGGTGTTCAAGAGTTGATGAAGCTTGCGATTCTTGACATCAGAAAGGAAGAAAAAAAGTTTTTTGTTGAAGCGTCGGATGAGTCGAAAGATGAAATGGAACTGTGGACCCGGACAGCTTTGAAATAGAGTGCGTCGGTGCTGCTGAAGAGAGAGGTCGAGGTTGTTCATGTGGCGGCGCATGGCGTTGAGCGTGGATCTCAAGATGTGGCGTGAGCAGTAGTTCGAAGAATGATGAATATCGAGGAGATATTTGTAATCCTGGGTGGATCCGAAACATGAAGGGTGGGAGTTTAGTTGGAATCCACGTGGAATAACTCTGAACTGGACTCAACATTGAGTTCAACAATTTCAGATAATTATCCCTGCCCCCATTTTTCATGCAGTATGATTTTTGCCATTCCCATTTGCAACATTTTATCTTTCCTGCCTCTTACAAAAGTACAGGGTGTTCTTTCAATTCCTTCCTCCCCTCCTAACCACCACCCGCTCCCCCCCCCCCCACCGCCGTCTCTGCACCTGCTTAATATCGGTTACATCTCCAGCTTTTTCCAGTTCTGATGAAGGGTCCCAGACCTGAAACGTTAACTCTGTTTCTCTCTCCACGGATGCTGCCTGGCCTGCTGAGTATTTCCAGCATTTTCTGTTGTTATTTCAGATTTCCAGCATCTGCAGTATTTTGCTATTATACCTCTAATTTCCTGATTTATACTGTGCCTAACAGTGCTGCTACTTTTAGGATGCCTATAAACTACTCCCACCAATATTTTCTGCCCCTTGTTGTTTCTTAGCTCCACCCAAACTGATTCTAGGAGGGAGAAGGGTAGGAGGGTGAAGGGCAGCAGGGTGAAGGGTAGGAGGGGTAACTAAATTCCAATGAATGAGGAGATGCATAACAATGAAGCAGAGATGGAAGAGAAAATGGAAGGCAATAAATGGGGGAAATGGATAGCAATGAAGGAGAGAAGGAAGGGGTAAAGGAGGAGGGAGAAGGGGGTAGAAATGTAAGCAGGGTTTTGGGGGGGAAGGGAGAGAAGATGGAGTGCTTTAGGGTTGGGGAGGAAGGGAAGCAGCAACTTTAACTGAAGGAGGGGGAAAAAGTGCCAGCGTGAACTAGGGAGGTGGAAGAAAAGTGCTGGTTTGAACTGGGTTGAGGGGTGAGAAGGCGGCCAAACTGAATAGCAGGAAAAAGAGAAGAGTGCCAGATTGAACTGGGAGGGTTGGAGGAGGAGAGTCTCTGCGAAAGGTTGGAGAGCTAGATGAGTGACAGTGTCTCCATGAGCTGAGTACAGAGGAGGCAGAGTAACTCTCTGGACTGTGGCAGGAGGACTGTTGAAGTAACTTTTGGGACAGTGATAGTTTATATTACAAGTTTCAGATCTGTCCAAGATATTTTCTCAAGACAGTGGTCCTGGTCATTCTCATAAGTGGTCCAAGCATCTTACATTAAGCAGCCCATGCTGTCCAATATCTAATTATACAATAGCATAACTCAGGGGTGTAACAACAGGATCCCCTTGTGATCTGTAGTGGATACTACGGGGGGGGGGAATTTTCCCAGCCCCGGGGAGGCGGGTATGGAGGCGGGACTGCCGGGAAAATGGCAGAAACTGGGAGCGGGTGCCGACCCCACTCCCAACCCGCCTCTGTGTCATCTTCCCGGGAGGCGGGTCCCCGACTCGCGCAATGACCGATCTCCTCGAGGCGGGAAGGGGATTAGAGCCAATTAACAGGTAGTTAATAGGCAGTTTTGAGGCTTATCCCCATTTTACCCCTGCAAGTGCGGGCTTCCCGACGGCTGCGAACCTCGCCAGTGTCAGCGAGGCGAGCAGTGGGTCTGCGGGGGTGAGAGGGGTCGAAAAGTCCGCTGTAGAGGTGAGTGACGGGTGCAAGCGTGGAGAGGTAAGTATGAGAGGTGAGCGTAAAGTGAAAAAGTTTACTTACCTTTGCTTCTTCCTGCAGGCTTCAACCCTTGGGGATCCAGAGGTTCCTCATCTCAACGGCAGAGATGACAGAATGGCTGCTACATTCTCAGATGCAGCAGCCATCTGCTTTCTGCTGAGAAGAGGGGTTTTGGTGAGTCTTCTGTGCAAGAGCTCACCTTAGAACAGAGATTGTCAGTGTAAACAAATTTTCAACAGATGAAACGTCATATGCTGACGTCCTCTGTCACCGGCTTTCCTTTAATTGGCCGGCTAAGCGCTTAACAAGGAAAATCAAGGGAACATAGCGTGGGTTGGTCAGACGTTGTTGGGGGTGGGAATGAAACCCGAAAAGCAGCAGTCGCGTCCCCATTGACAAAATCCAGCCCATGTCTTTACGATGCACTTCTTTAATCTTTCTGAAGGCAGTGTGAGAAATACGTAGGAAAACAAAGCCAGAATAGTAATCTTTAAGCCGTATTATTTACAAATAGCAAGTAAACATAGAGAGCAACAAGGCAAATTCAACTCAATCTCATTTCTCTCCGCAAAAAATGGGGGAAAACAACTTGTATTTATATAGTGCCTTTAACGTAGTAAAACTTCCCAAGGAGCTTCACAGGAGTGTCATAAAACAAAATTTGACACCGAGCCATGTAAAGTGAAATTAGGACAGATGACCAAAAGATTGGTCAAAGAGGTAGGTTTTAAGGGGCATCTTAAAGGAGGAAAGAGAGGTAGAGAGGCGGAGAGGTTTAGGGAGGGAATTCCAGAGCTAAGTGCCTAGGAAGCTGAAAATACGGCCACCAATGGTTGAGCAGTTAAAATCAGGGATGCTCAAGAGGCTAGAATTAGAGGAGTGCAGATACCTCGGGGGGTTGTGGGGCTGGAGGAGATTACAGAGATGGGGAGGGGGCGAGGCCATGGATTTGAAAACAAGGATGAGAATTTTAAAATCGAGGCCTTGCTTAACCAGGAGCCAATATAGGTCAGCGAGCACAGGGGTGATAGGTGAGTGGGACTTGGTGCGAGTTAGGACACGGGCAGCAGAATTTTGGATGACCTCAAGTTTAGGTCGGGTAGAATGTGGGAGGCCAGGCAGGAGTGCGTTGGAATAGTCAAGTCTAGAGGTAACAAAGGCATGGATGAGGGTTTCAGCAGAAGATGAGCTGTGGCAGGGGCGGAGACATGCGATGTTACGGAGGTGGAAATAGGCAGACTTCGTTATGACATGGAAGCTCATTTCAGGGTCAAGTATGACACCAAGTTAGTGAACAATCTGGTACAGCCTCAGACAGATGCTAGGGAGAGGGATGGAGTTGGTGGCTAGGGAATGGAGTTTGTGGCGGGGACCGAAGACTTCCCAATATTTAATTGGAGGAAATTTCTGCTCATCCAGTGTTGGAGTCTGACAATTTAGAGACAGTGGAGGGATCAAGAAAAGTGGTGGTGAGGTAGAGCTGGGTGTCGTCAGTGTACACGTGAAAACTGACGCTGTGTTTTCGGATGTTGCCGAGGGGCAGCATGTTGATAAAAAATAGAAGGGGGCCAAGGATAGATCCTTGGGGGACACCAGAGGTAACAATGCTGGAAGGGCAAGAGAAGCCATTGCAGGTGATTCTCTGGCTATGATTAGATAAATAAGAACAGAACCATGCAAGTGCAGTCTCACCCAGCTGCACGACAGTGGAGAGGCGTTGGAGGAGGATGAACTGGTCAAAGGCTGCAGACAGGTCGAGAAGGACGAGGAGGGATAGTTTACCTTTGTCACAGTCACACAGGATGTTATTTGTGACTTTGATAAGAGCCGTTTCAGTACTGTGATGGGGCAGAAACCTGATTGGAGGGATTTAAACACGGAGTTCCGGGAAAGATGGGCACGGATTTGGGAGCCAACAACACATTCAAGGACTTTGGAGAGGAAAGGGAGGTTGGAGATGGGGCACTAGCTTGCAAGGATGGAGGGGTCAAGGGTTGCTTTTTTGAGGAGAGGGGTGATGACAGCAGATTTGAAGAGGGGGACAGTACCTGAGGAGAGAGAACAATTAACAATATCAGCTAACATGGGAGCCAGAAAAGGATGTTGGGTGGTCAGCAGTTTAGTGGGAATGGGGTCGAGGGAGCAGGAAGTGCGTCTCATGGACAAGATGAGCGCAGAGGCGCCATGAGGGGAGATCGGAGAGAAACCAGAGAAAGATGCATGTTCAGGCCTAGGGCAGGGGGAAACCTTAGAGAAAGTTTGGTCCGGTGGGCTAGGGGAAGGAACGCAAGTGGCAGAGGCAGCTGATCGGGTGGTCTCAATCTTAAAGACAAAAAAGTCCATGAGCTCCTCGCACTTGTTGAAGGTGAGGGTGGAGGAGACAGGGGAGAGGGGTTTAAGAAGACAATTTGCAGTAGAGAAAAGAAGCCTTGGGGTTATCTTTGCATTCCAGAATGATCCTGGAATAGTGAACAATTTTGGCAGATGAGAGCAGGGTCCGATAATGCTTTATGTGGTCCAGCCAGATCTGGTGGTGAATGACTAAATCAGTTGTCCGCCATATCCGTTCAAGTCTGCGTCTCTTGGACTTAAGGGAGCGGAGATGAGAGCCGTACCAGAGGGAAGAGAGAGTAATGGTTAGAGACTAGGGCATATAAGGTGGTGGTGAGGGTGTGGTTGAGCAGATCGGTGGTTGCAGAAATATTGTAGTGAATTGAGGGCCAAAGGCCCGTTTGGGATGTTGTATGTGCAGATGTAAGAGATGGGAGAGGGTTTTTTCCAGGGGCAGACACAGAAAGAAGTAGGGTTGGAGGATGTGGGTGGAAAGCGATACAAGGAAGTGGTCAGCGATGGCCTTATCTGTAATTGATATGATGAGAGTAGAGATGCCACGAGAGATGTCAAGATCAAGGGGGTGGCCATGAATATGGGTTGGGGAGTTTACATGGAGGGCGAGATTAAGGGAGGATAGGAGGGTAGTGAACTCAGGATGACGAATTGAGATGGAGGTTAAAATCATCGCGGCTGAGGGAGGAAAGCAGTGAAGATATCTCTGTGATAAAATTTTTATGGTACTTGGGTGAGCGGTAGAGAACGAGAATTTTAAATGAGATGAGAGGGGTGGAACAAGGAGAGATGTTCAAAGGAGGAGAAAGTGCCAGAGGAGTAGGGGGGCAGACAAAGGTGTGATTTGGTGACGAGAGCCACACCGCCACCATCATGGTCTGGGCGGGGCAAGTGGTTGAAAGTACAGCCAGGCAGGAAGGCTTCATTTAGGGGTGTGGTGTCATCACCCCTCAGCCAGGTTTCCGTCAAGGCCATGATGTCGATGCACTCATCCATGATAAGTTTGCTGATCATACAAAGCTGGGTGGGAATGTAAGTTGTGAGGCGGATGCAAGGAGGCTTCAAGGGGATATAGACAGGCTAAGTGAGTGGGCAAGAACATGGCAAATGGAATATAATGTGGAGAAATGTGAAGTTATCCACTTTGGTAGGAAAAATAGAAAAGCTGAGTATTTTTTAAATGGTGAGAGATTGGGAAATGTTGGTATTCAGAGGGACCTGGATGTCAATTGTACACGAATCACTGAAAGTTAACATGCAGGTACAGCAAGCAATTAGGAAAGCAAATGGTGTGTTGGCCTTTATTACAAGAGGATTTGAGTATAAGAGTAAAGATGTCTTACTGCAATTATATAGGACCCTGGTGAGACCACACCTGGAGTTTTGGTCTCCTTACCTAAGGAAGGATATAATTGTCATAGAGGGTGTGCAACAAAGATTCACCAGACTGGTTCCTGGGATGGGGGATTTTCCTATGAGGACAGATTGAGCAGACAAGGCCTATATTCTCTAGAGTTTAGAAGAATGAGAGGTGATCTCATTGAAACATACAAAATTCTTACGAGGTTTGACAGGGTAGATGCAGGGAGGATGTTTCCCCTGGCTGGGGAGTCTAGAACCAGGGGTCACAGTCTCAGAATAAGGGGTTGGCCATTTAGGACTGAGATGAGGAGAAATTTCTTCACTCAGAGGGTGGTGAATCTTTGGTATTCTCTACTCCAGAGGGTTGTGGAGGCTCGAGACACTCCAGCCAAGGGAAACAACCTCTCAGCATCTACCCTGTCAATCCCCTTCAGAATCTTGTATGTTTCAATGAGATCACCTCTCATTCTTCTAAACTCCAGAGAGTATAGACCCATTCTACACAATCTCTCATCATAGGACAGACCTCTCATCCCAGGAATCAATCTAGTGAACCTTCGTTGCACCGCCTCCAAGGTAAGTATATCCTTCCTCAGATAAGGAGACCAAAACTGTGCAGAGTACTCCAGGTGTGGTCTCACCAAGGCCCTGTACAATTGTAGCAAGACATCCTTACTCTTATACTCTGTGGTAAACCACTGTATACCTGTCTGTATGTGTATGTGTATTCCACTAGGTACAGGTCTGGACATGCCTCGGCTGACTCCTCCCACTATTCCAGGTATATAAGTGACTACCTCCCAGTCCCTTAGTATTCTGGACGGGTCGACCATTCGAGACAAGACCTTCATTCTTTAGTTAATAAAAGCCTGGTTGTTACTCGCTTAACCTCAGTCTTTTGAGTAATTGATGGCGCATCAATTTTATTAACTAAATTTTTTATAATGGAGAAGATCCTCACACCAGCATGCCTGGATCTGGACAGTCGGGAAGCGGACGCTTCCAACAAGTTTGCTCACTGGCTCACGTGCTTCGAGACATTCCTGACTGCCTCCACTGTGGTCGAAACGGATGCGGACAAACTGTCTGTCCTGATCTCCAAGGTGAACCACCGAGTGTACTCAGTCATCCGGGACGCGACCTCGTACACAGCCGCCCTCCAGCTCCTCAAGACCCAGTACACGCGCCCTGTGAACGAAGTATACGCCAGGCACCTTCTGGGGAGTCGCAAGCAACAACCTGGGGAATCGACTGAGGAATACCTCCAAGCGCTGTCCGTGCTTGGCCGGGCCTGTGGGTGTAAGGCGGTAACGCCCGCGAAGTACACGGAGGAACTGATCCGGGATGCCTTCGTAGCGGGCCACAGGTCCAACTACACCCGACAGCGACTGCTGGAGCAGAGTGACCTCACCCTCGACAAAGCCTCCGAAATCGCTCTAACGTTGGACGCAGCCTACCGGGGCATGGATGCCTACTCCTCTACACCGTGGACGCCGCGGGGAACGACAACCTGGGACACGGTAGGACAGCCCCATAGCACCGTGCCACCCCAGCCACAGCCCAACAACGGCCCAACTACCGCAGCAGTGTCCCAAAGCCAGACAGCAGTACCCCAAGGCCAGAAATGCTACTTCTGTGGACAGGCCAAACACCCCAGAGCGCGCTGCCCGGCGAAGAATGCGACCTGCTCGGGCTGCGGGAAAAAGGGACACTACGCCAGCGTCTGCAAGGCCAAAGCCACCCCGAACGCCAGCAGCGCCGCGTGTGGACCGGGCGAGCCGCCATCTTGGGCCCCCAACAGCGCCGCGTGTGGGCCGTGCGGGCCGCCATCTTGGGCCTCCCCAGCCATGTGCAAACCACCGCAGCAGCAGCCATCTTGGACGACTCCAGCCACATGGGAATCATGGACGCCGCCATCTTGGACATCAGCCGGGACGCAGCAGACCGCCAACCCCCCCCCCCCCATCTGATACCCGCAGCGACACACCGACCCCTACGCTGGCCTCTGTTATGCTGGACCAAACGAGACCGCACCAACTAGCTCGGTCCAAAATGGACGTTAAGGTAAACGGCCATGCAATAAACTGCCTTTTTGACTCCGGGAGCACAGAGAGCTTCATCCACTCCGACACGGTGCGGCGTTGCTCTCTCCCAGTCCTGCCTGCGCACCAGCGGATTTCTATGGCCTCCGAGTCCCAGTCAGCGGACATTGGCGGCTACTGCGTGGTGACACTAGTAGTAGACGGGACTGTGTTCAATAATTTTAAACTCCTGGTCCTGCCCGACCTCTGCGCTGCCGTCCTACTGGGGTTAGATTTCCAGTGCCACCTCAAAAGCGTTACGATGGCGTACGGTGGCCCCCTCCCCCCACTCACAGTCCGCAGCCAGCAGCCTCCAAATTGCTCGCCGCGCACCAGATGCAACCTCTCCACACTCAGAGTCCCACCCCCCCCACTGTTTGCTAACCTCACCCCCGACTGTAAGCCCATCGCCACAAAGAGCAGGCGATACAGTGCCGGGGACAGGGTTTTCATCAAAACCGAAGTGGAGCGGCTCCTGAAGGAGGGGATTATTGAGGGCAGCTCCAGCCCCTGGCGAGCCCAGGTTGTGGTCGTTAAGACCGGCGAGAAACAATGCCTGGTCATCGGCTACAGCCAAACAATAAACCGCTACACCCTGCTGGACGCCTACCCACTCCCCCGCATAGCTGACATGGTCAACCAGATCGCGCAGTACCACGTCTTTTCGACCATTGACCTGAAATCAGCGTACCACCAGCTCCCCATCCGCCCTGAAGACCGCCAGTATACTGCTTTTGAGGCAAACGGCCGCCTCTATCACTTCCTTAGGGTTCCCTTCGGCGTTACCAACGGGGTCTCCGTCTTCCAAAGGGAGAGGGACCGGATGGTCGATCAAAACGCGCTGCAGGCCACTTTCCCTTACCTAGACAATGTGACCATCTGCGGCCATGACTTGCAGGACCATGACGCAAACCTCGAGAAATTCCTCCGCACCGCCCAACTCCTGAACCTGACATATAACACGGAGAAGTGCATATTCCGCACAGACCGCCTCGCCATCCTTGGCTGTGTTGTGGAACACGGGGTCATCGGTCCCGACCCGGACCGGATGCGTCCCCTTATGGAACTCCCACTGCCCCACTGCCTAAAAGCCCTGAAGAGGTGCCTAGGGTTTTTTTCCTACTACGCCCAGTGGGTCCCCTACTATGCAAAGCCCGTCCGCTGATCAAATCCACCTCTTTTCCCCTGACGGCAGAGGCCCGCTTGGCCTTCCACCGTATCAAGGAGGACATTGCCAAAGCCACCATGCACGCAGTGGACGAATCCATCCCCTTCCAGGTGGAAAGCGATGCGTCCGACTTCGCCCTGGCCGCCACCCTTAATCAGGCGGGGAGACCTGTGGCATTCTTCTCACGAACCCTCCAGGGCCCGGAGACCAGACACTCCGCGGTCGAGAAGGAGGCCCAGGCTATTGTGGAGGCTGTGCGTCATTGGAGGCACTACCTGGCCGGAAAACGATTTACCCTGCTCACTGACCAGCGTTCAGTTGCTTTTATGTTCAACAACAAGCAGAGGGGCAAAATCAAAAATGACAAGATCTTGAGGTGGAGAATCGAACTTTCCACCTACAACTACGAGATCTTGTACCGGCCTGGGAAGCTCAATGAACCCCCAGATGCCCTATCGCGTGGCACCTGCGCCAGCGCGCAGATCGATAGGCTGAGGGCCCTCCACAATGACCTCTGCCACCCGGGGGTCACCAGGTTCTTCCACTTCATCAAGGCCCGCAACCTGCCTTACTCCATCGAGGAGGTCAGGACCATGACCAAGAACTGCCAAGTCTGCGCTGAGTGCAAACCGCACTTTTATAGACCAGACAGAGCCCACCTGATAAAAGCCACCCGCCCTTTCGAACGCCTGAGCGTCGATTTTAAAGGGCCTCTCCCCTCCTCCGACCGCAATGTGTACTTCCTCAACATCATTGACGAGTACTCCCGTTTCCCGTTCGCTATCCCCTGCTCGGACATGACCAGTGCCACGGTCATTAAATCTCTGAACAGCCTCTTCACCCTGTTCGGTTTCCCCAGCTATATCCATAGCGACCGGGGCTCATCGTTTATGAGCGACGAACTCCGCCAGTACCTGCTCGCTAGGGGTATAGCCACAAGCAGGACCACCAGTTACAACCCCCGGGGGAACGGACAGGTAGAAAGAGAGAATGCAACAGTTTGGAAGGCCGCCCTACTAGCCTTAAAGTCTAGGGGCCTTCCGACCTCCCGCTGGCAGGAGGTGCTCCCCGATGCGCTCCACTCGATTCGGTCACTGCTCTGCACTGCCACCAATGCCACCCCTCACGAGAAAATGTTTGTCTTCCCAAGGAAGTCCACATCGGGGACATCGTTACCGCCATGGCTGACGTCCCCAGGGCCGGTACTACTGAGAAGACACGTGAGGGCCAATAAAACGGACCCCCTGGTCGAGAGGGTCGACCTCCTCCACGCCAACCCCCAGTACGCTTACATTGCGTACCCGGACGGGCGGGAGGACACAGTCTCCATACGAGACCTCGCACCCTCGGGGACCGCTGTAGGACGGGAGGACACAGTCTCCATACGAGACCTCGCACCCTCGGGGACCGCTGTAACCCACTACCCATTACCACCCCCCCCCACGACCCGATATCCAACCCCAGCAGCCGGCTCGCCTTGGACCGTCACCCACGAGGACTACACTCCAGGGCCCCAGCCTACACGGGACGCGACGCCGGAAGCTCCACCACCCCTGCCGTCGCCAAGTCGATCACAGCGGCAGACAAGACCTCCGGAGAGACTCCAATACACAAACTTTTAAATACACTTCACCCCGCCGGACTCATTTTTAAACAAGGGGTGAATGTGGTAAACCACTGTATACCTGTCTGTATGTGTATGTGTATTCCACTAGGTACAGGTCTGGACATGCCTCGGCTGACTCCTCCCACTATTCCAGGTATATAAGTGACTACCTCCCAGTCCCTTAGTATTCTGGACGGGTCGACCACTCGAGACAAGACCTTCATTCTTTAATTAATAAAAGCCTGGTTGTTACTCGCTTAACCTCAGTCTTTTGAGTAATTGATGGCGCATCATACTCCAATCCCCTTGCAATAAAGGCCAACATGCCATTTGCCTTCCTTATTGCTTGCTGTACCTGCATGCTAACTTTCTGTATTTCTTGCACGAGGACACCTAAATCTCTCTGAACATTTAAAAGTTTCTCACTATTTAAAAAATATTCTGGTTTTCTATTCTTCCTACCAAAAGAATAACCTCACATTTCCTTACATCATACTCCATCTGCCACCTTACTGCCCACTCACTTAGTCTATCTAGATCCCTTTGCAGACTCTGTGTTCTCCTCACAGCTTACTGTCCCACCTAGCTTTGTATCATCAGCAAACTTGGATACATTACACTCGGTCCCTTGATCTAGGTCATTAATATAGATTGTAAATAGCTGAGGCCCCAACACTGATCCTTGCGGCATCCCACTATTTACAGTCTGCCAACCTGAAAAAGATCCGTTTATCCCTACTCTCTGTTTTCTGTCCATTAATCAGTCCTCTATCCATGCTACTATATTATCCCCAACCCCATGAGCCCTAATCTTGTGAAATAACCTTTTATGTGGCACCTTATCGAATGTCTTTTGGAAATCCAAATATACTACATCCACTGGTTCCCCTTTATCTGCCCTGCTAGTTACATCCTCAAAAACTCTAATAAATTTGTCAAACACAATTACCCTTTCATAAAACCATGTTGACTCTGCCTAATCATGTTATGATTTTCTAAGTGACTTGATACCACTTCCTTAACAATGGATTCCAGCATTTTTCCAATGACTGATGTCAGGCTATCTAGCCTGTAGTTCCCTATTTTTTATCTCCCTCCTTTCTTGAATAGCAGTGTTACATTTGAGACCTTCCAATCCGCTGGGACCATTCTAGAATCTAGAGAATTTTGGAAGATCAAAACCATTGCATCCACTATCTCTTCAGCTACCTCTTTTAGGACCCTAGGATGTAGGCCGTCAGGTCCAGGGGATTTGTAGGCTTTTAGTCCCATTAGTTTCTCTCGTACTTTTTCTCTACTTATATTAATTACGTTAAGTTCCTCACCCTCATTAGACCCTTGGTTCCCCACCATTATTAGTATGCTTTCTATGTCTTCTACTGTGAAGACAGATACAAAATATTTGTTTAACGTTTCTGCCATTTCCTTATTCCCCATAATAATTTCTCCTGTCTCAGCCTCTAAGGGACCAATGTTTACTTTTGCTACACTCTTCCTTTTTACATACTTGTAGAAGCTCTTACTATCTGCTTTTATATTTCTTGCTAGTTTTCTCTCATTCTATTTTTTCCCTTTTTATCAATTTTTTGGTCAATTTTTGCTGGTTTCTGAACCTCTCCCAATCCTCAGGCTTACTATTATTCTTTGCAACATTATAAGCTTCTTCTTTCAATCTAATGCTATCCTTAACTTCTTTAGATAGCCACGGTTGGATCACTTTTCCCGTGGAGTTTTTGTTTCTCAATGGAATGTATTTTTGTTGAGAATTATGAAATATTTCTTTAAATGTTAGCCGCTGCTTATCTACCGCCATACCTTTTAATCTATTTTTCCTATCTACCTTAGCCAGCTCACCACTCATACCTATGTAATTGGCTTTATTTAAGTTTAAGACTCTAGTTTCAGACTTAGACAAGTCACTCTCAAAATTAACTTGAAATTCTATCATATTATGATCACTCTGCCCCAGAGGATCCTTTACTATGACATTGTTAATTAACCCTGTCTCATTACACCCTCAAGATTTAAAATAGCCTATTCCCTGGTTGGTTCCATGACATATTGTTCTAGGAAACTGTCCCGAATGCATTCCATGAACTCGTCCTCCAGACTACCTTTGCCAATTTGATTTGTCCAGTCTATATGAAGATTAAAGTTCCCCAAGATTATTGCATTACTATTTCTTGATTAATATTCTGTCCAACAGTATAGCTACTGTTAGGGGGTCTGTATACTACTCCGACCAGTGTTTTCTGCCCCTTGTTATTCCTTATCTCCATCCATACTGATTCTACTTCCTGATCTTCCGAGCCGAGCCGAGATCCTTTCTCGCTACTGTCCTTATGTCATCCTTTATTATCAGGGCTACTCCCCCTCCTTTTCCATTCTGTCTGTCTTTTTGAAATGTCAAGTACCCTGGAACATTGGCCTAGAAATTGAGTTTGCGCTGCGCCAGGGCTTTAGCGCTGGAAGTTAGCGCCGGCGCTAAAGCCCTTTGCGCGCGCCAAAAATTCAGTAGCGCCGCGCCCAAGCGGCTGCCGGCGCTACTGAAGGGTTTTAGCGCCTGAAAACTGGCGCAACGCGCCGCATTGCGGCGCTATTCCGGCGCTGCGGCGGGCTCGGGAAGTGCAGGCCTCCTCCTTCCGTTAAGGAGGAGCTGCCTGCACCCGGCCGCGGCCCGCGCAAATCTCATCAAAAATGAGCCCGGCACCTCGGACAAGTGCCGGGCTTGCATCTGTTCCGGGGGGCGGGGGGGAGAAGTCCGGGGAGGGAGCTGCGGGCAGGCGGCCGGCGGGAAAGCGGCCGGCCGCCGCGCCTCCTTAAAGCGCCGGCGCAGACTCCGGCAACACTCGTTTGCCGGAGTCTTAGTTGCGGCTGCCACTGGCGAGGCGGCCGCAACTGAATTTCGGCTTGGGGCCGGGTTACCACGGCAACCGGGACGCTGCGCACACCGATGACGTCATCGGTGCCGGCGCAGCGCTACCGGTCTACCGCCGCGGAAGGGCGCCAGGCAATTTAGGAACCGGCGCCAATTGCAGCGCTAGGCCCTCTAGCGCCGCAAAATCGGTGCTAAGGGCACTGAATTTCTAGGCCATTGAGTTCCCAATCTTGGCCACCTTGCAACCATGTCTCTGTAATGGCTATTAGATCAAACCCATGTATCTCTATTTGTGCCACTAGTTCGTCTATCTTGTTACGAATGCTTCATGCATTCAGATAAAGAGCCTTTAATTTAATTTTTTTACCATTATTCCCTGCTTTGACCTTATTCTCTGCTGCACTGGCACCATTAAACTCTCTCTCCCTTCCTGTCACACTCTGCTTATTTTTACTCAAATCGCAACACTGCTCTATTGCCTTGACCTTTCGCTTTAGATTTCTAAATTTCCACTCACCTGGCCCCTCCCCCCTCCTTTTTTTTAAGTTTAAAGCCCTATCTACAGCCCTAGTTATTCGATTCGCCAGGAAAGTGGTCCCTGCCCGGTTTAAGTGGAGCCCGTCTCGACAGAACAGCTCCCTCTTTCCCCAGTGCTGGTGCCAGTGCCCCATGAATTGAAACCCCTTTTTCCCACACCACTCTTTGAGCCACGCATTTAACACTCTGATCTACTGGACCCTATGCCAATTTGTGCGTGGCTCAGGTAGTAATCCAGAGATTATTACCCTTGTGGTTCTGCTAATTAATTTAGACCCTAGCTCCTCATTCTTATTTCTACTGATGTCGTTGGTTCCTACATGGACCATGACAACTGGATCCACCCCCTCCAACTCCAAGTTCTTCTCCAGCCGCGAGGAGATATCCTTAACCCTGGCACCGGGCAGGCAACATAGCCTTCGGGACTCTCTTTCGCGGCTGCAGAGAACAGTATCTATCCCCCTGACTATACTGTCCCCTACTACTACCACATTCCTTCCTTCTCCTCCCCCCACTTGGATGGCCGCCTGTACCACAGTGCCATGGTCAGTTTGCCCATCCTTCCTGCGGTCCTTTTCCTCATCCATACAGGTACAAAGTACCTCATACCTGTTGGACAAGGTCCAGGGCTGAGGCTCCTCCATTACTACATCCTGGGTCCCCATACCTTCCTGACTCGCATTCACACCCTCCTGTCCCTGACCACTGACGAACTCTAAAGTACTATTTAACCTAAAGGGTGTGACTGCCTCCTGGAACAAAGTGTCCAGGTAACTCTCCCCCTCCCTGGTGCATCGCAATGTCTGCAACTCATACCCCAGCTCAACAATTCTGAGCCGAAATTCCTCGAGTTGCAGACACCTACTGCAGATGTGGTTGCTCGGGATCGCGATGCTCTCCACAGACTCCCACATGGTGCAGTTACGACACACCACCTGCCCTGCCATCTCCAACCTTGTTTTATTTATTAATTAATTAGTTAAAGATTTTATTCAATCGATATTTTAGGTTTATTGTTTGATTATTTTATTTAAAGTTGTTAATTTAATAAGTACTGGCAAGTTACAGTTTCTCAGCTCTTAATTTAACCCCCTTCCGTAACTTAGAGAGCAAAAAAGAGCTGTAATACTCACCAACCAATCACCTACCTGCTCTCCTGTAACATCACTCTTTGATGTCGTTTTTGAATCGGAGCCTTGTCGCTGCTTTAATTCAGGTCTGCTCTTGGGCCGCTCTTTACCCTTTCGCCGCTGCCGCTGCTTTAATTCAGGTCCACTCCCGGGCCGCTCTTTATCCTCTTGCTGTTGCTGCTTTGATTCAGCTCCGCTCCCGGGCTGTTCTTTATCCTCTCGCCACTGCTTTCAAACATCGACAAACTGTTGTCCAAGTTTGGAGACAGGTGTAACGGGCGAGTAAAATCCAGAAGCTATTTCAAGGGTAGAGAATTGGAGGATGGAGGTTATTTCCATGGAAATGAGGATACAGGAGATGTGCAGAATCGGTTGCGGAGCCAAAAGATGATGGCAAAGTTGGGGGTCACCATAGATCAGAAGCACGGAGAAATGTAACTCACGAGCCAGAAACCAACAAAGCTGTAAAACCAGTAGAACGAGTCAACCAGCTCAGCAGAGAACAGCAGCGGTGGGGGAAGGGCTGTAGATGACCAGTGTTACGTTAAAATTTTATCAGAACAGCAAATAATAAACCACACTCACCCCTGTCCCCAGCGTGGACTGAATTACTTGATTTTAGCATTACCGTTCCTTCTAGTCATCTTGTAACTACTGAACTCCTGCATTATTAGCTTTGAGCTTTGGACTCCAGGAGTAGCTCCTTGTAATCCTTCATTCAAAACTCGCAGCCCCCAAACATGGGTTTTCCCATTTGTTAATTCTCACCTCAGAAAGTAGAGGAGTGATGACTCGGACGCCTTCCTCGTGGAGGGATTCGCTAGCAGGCCTGTCAATCAAACTAACTTTCTCCTGTCCCAAGAGTTTATTGTCAGCAGACGTCCCATGCCAAACACGTGAATAGAATTATTCTCACCACAATGAATGCGAATATTTGTTGGTCACCTGAGATACAGTAATGAATTGCTTAATGTCCCAGGTCATGGCAGAGGCCTTTCTAATGCTTGGCTCATTAAGACTTCAAGCTTCCTTCCATCTCATTGCTGTAGCCTGTGGCATTTTAAAGCTAGGTAAATTCCCTGTTTTTTAAAAAAAATATTGGCCTGGAGTGCAGGCACTCGCCGCTGACTTCAAAGAAAGCAGCCCACAAAGATCTAGCGATCTCTGTGGCATTAATTTCAGCTTTCCAGACGTTCATTTCATTCTAGCGGCAAATCTAGGTGTTCGCCAGTGTCCAGCACAGTGATGTCATCAAGCTGGCTAAGCAGCCAATCACATTGAAAAATTCTCACAGACAGCAAACCAGGAAGTAAAATGCACTCATTATCCTTCACTTTTTAATCATTTTACAGAGAGTGAAATAAAGATTGGGACATGCACATGGGATTAAGGTAGATGATGAAACATCATAAACAAAAAGAAAAATATATACTTTATTAAAAACCATGGAATTTTTTATCATAATGGAAAAATGACATTCTACAAATATAAAATTAGTTATTCAGGGCCAGAAAAGTTGTTCAGCAGTAGTTGTGACTCATGTATGCCAAAAAAAACCAGTTACACCTCATTGAACAAGGTTTAACTTTTGGGTTTTTTTTTTTAACAGCAATATTACAGCATAAAAGGGGAAGTTCTCGTCAGTTTAGTGATTTCAATTGATTGACAGGGAGTTCAACAGCACAGCCTATGGAGGAGCAGGGAATGGCTGACAGCAACTTCTGGATTTCCAAGGTAAACTGTGGACGCCAGAAGTTGCTGTCAGTTTCACAGTTGTAATGACGGCGAATGCTGACAGTTTCACCATCATTACGACTGCAAATTCCAGGCCAGTATTTACCATAACTCAACCTAAATCCATCCTGTGGAAAAGTGGTCAAAAATCCTGAAAAGTGACAGTCTGGTTGGTCTGTTAAAAATCCAAATGGTACTTTGTTTTTCTATTCTAATTTAAGATTAAAAATCTCATCAACTGTATTGTACAAAAGAGCTTAAGACTAACCAGAATACATCATTTTAATGTAAAAATTAAAAATTTGCTTTCGTAGCATGTCCCTGGACTTCACTAGACATGCATCACCAGTTTCTTCCCTTTAACATTTGTATTTTGCCTTTAGGCTATTGTACGTATGTTTTTTTAAATATGCCTGTAGCTTGTTGCAAACTCCAAGTAACTGTGTGTTTTCACATGTCATAGGTTTATAATTAGGCCATTCTTAAGTCTAGTTTTTGGGGCCTGTCTCAGCTTCCTTGGTGCTTTTGATCAGATTTTGCTACTTTTCTATGTTGACATAGGAATTACATAGAATGTACAGCACAGAAGCAGGCCATTCGGCCCAACAGGTCTATGCCGGTGTTGATTCTCCACACGAGTCTCCTCCCACCCCTCTTCATCTAACCCAGCCAGCATAACTTCAATTCCTTTCTCTCTCATGTGTTTATCTAGCTTCCCCTTAAATGCATCTATGCTATTCGCTTCAAATGCCCCTTGTGGTAGTGAGTTCCACATTATAACCACTCTCTGGGTAAAGAAGTCCTTAATTTCCTATTGGATTTATGAGTGATATCTTATATTCATGGCTCTGAGTTTTGGTCTCAGAAATTCGGGTACTTGCTAGTTTTGTGAAAAAAAAGGCAGCCACCTCTGGCGTGGGACTCGGTGGCCACCATTTTGGTGAGGGCCAGAGCGCTGCCATTAGCAGTGCTAGCCCTAGACATGCAAGTCTGCAGAGTGTGACGTCAGTCATCATGCAACGCCAACTTGACACCACGCTCTGCGAACTTGGACTTTTGCGCTGAGTTTAACACTGGGTGCTAAGCTCGCTCAGAAAACTCCAGGATGATTTGGACAGGTTGGGTGATTGGGCAGAAGCATGGCAGATGCAATCTAACGTGGATAAATGCGAGGTTATCCACTTTGGTGTCAAAAACAGGAAGGCAGATTATTATCTGAATGGCAATAGATTGGGAGAAGGGGAAGTGCTACGAGACCTGGGTGTCCTTGTGCACCAGTCGCTGAAGGTAAGCATGCAGGTGCAGCAGGTGGTTAAGAAGGCAAATGGTATGTTGGCCTTCGTAGCAAGAGGGTTTGAGTACAGGAACAAGGATGTCTTGCTGCAGTTGTACAGGGCCTTGGTGAGACCACATCTTGAGTATTGTGTGCAGTTTTGGTCGCCTTATCTGAGGAAAGATGTTCTTGCCATGGAAGGAGTTCAGCGAAGATTCACCAGGCTGACACCTGGGATGGCAGGAATGATGTATGAGGAGAGATTGGGTCGATTGGGCTTATACTCGCTGGAGTTTAGAAGAATGAGAGGGGATCTCATTGAAACTTATAAAATTCTGACAGGACTGGACAGACTAGATGCAGGAAGGATGTTCCCGATGGTCGGGGAGTCCAGAACCAGGGGTCACAGTCTAAGGATAAGGCGTAAGCCATTTAGGACAGAAATGAGGAGGAATGGCCTACTCCTGCTCCTATCTTCTATGTTTCTATGTTTCTAAAAGTAAGCATGCTGCAGACCTACAGAGACGCTGTCAGTGCTACTTAAAGGGACACACACATCTTTCAGGTAAGTTTGCATTTCAGCTTTTGGACTGGATTTTTAATATTTTATTGAAGTAGTAACTTGGTGCAATAGATGTTAAAAGTTTTTAAAGTCTGTTGGATGCTTGCGAGGCCTCGGATGGCAAAGGAAGGCCTCTGAGAAGACAGAAAATGCTGGAAATACTCAGCACGTCAGGCAGCATCTGTGGAGAAGAGAAGCAGTTAACATCTCAGGTCGAGATGCTGCCTAACCTGCTGAGTATTTCCAGCATTTTCTGCTTTTATTTCAAGTTTCCAGCATCTGCTTGTAGAGGGAAGAGGAAGATGCAGAAGAGGAAGACGCAGAAGGATGCAACCCAGACATCCCCTTTCGGGCCAGGTTATCCGGGATGAAATCATCCACCTGCGGTACCAGTGACTACAACCCCAATTCCCCTTTCAACATTTATCCCACACCTTACCTTCCCTGTTACTGACCATCACAACGTCCTCTTGACCACGATGCTGAAATAAAAGCCAGCACAAAGCAAACTTTTCAATCCAACTTTATACATCTATCCATCCAATATGACATCAAGAAATCAAATAATCACCCGTATACATTCCCTTAGTGACTATCTTGCCTATCCTATTGATGTCACGCAGTGCTACCCCAGTGGCTGTAGCATGACTGGTGGAAGGCTGTTGACTTTCAGTGGGGTCACTGCAAATGGCCTTGCAGGTCGACCTGGAGGAGCTGGTGGCTGGGACTGTGAAATCGAATAACGGTATTTCTTCTTCTTCACTCTCCTCTCCCTCTTCTTGGTCAACCACTGGCTGGGCAGGCTGCATTTCTTGGCTGCGTGAAATGAGGAAGGCACAAGGGTGGAGTTGTGATGAGGGCAGGACATGAAAGCAAGAGGTACATGTGAGGAGGAGGATAACGCATGAGAATACCAGCATTTTGTATTCTTTCAGCCCTGCTGCTGGCCAAGGGCTCAGCTATGCCCCTGCCAAGAAGGGCCAACACCGTCTCCTCCAAAGGGGTGAGGTGAAGCTAGGAATGGGAGGTGTGCCTCATGTTTGGTACAAATTGCTGGTAAGTGAGTGTTGTGGAAGGGTGGGTCATGCATTGAGCAGTGTGTAAGGCTGGTGGTGCAGTTAGTAGGAGATGGCTTTTGAGGATGCATTCACGGACCTTGACCACTGGTCTGAGGTCACAAAAACTTCTTTGGGCACTGGAGCCAGGTCATGGAGGTGACACTGCTGGCAGCAATGGCCTCGGTGATCTGGTCTCACCTCCTTCTTTCTGGTGGGCCTCCTGGCCCGTAGGTAGAGGACCTCTCTTGCAGTGTCGACCCCCTGCACAAAGCTAGAGTGCTGCATGCGAGACCCTGGGTGCCCCTTCCCTGGCTTGCTAAGCCATTTGTGTTAGTGCTGAAGCACATTTCCCATTTTTTTTTAAAGGAGCGGAAGGCAATTCAGCTTTAATTCTTAGCAATGTTTCTTTTTTCAGAAGGCAGTTGAGCGCAAAGGCCTAAAAACGGTCTATTTTTCAACATTTTTAATTTTTTTCATTTTAGAGCACAGTGCCCCTTTAAGGGCCCGCCACTGCTTTCTAAAATGACAGGCTTGCTTTAAGATAATGCTGTTCTTGCTCCAGGGACGCTACGGCCCACGCTACATTGGGCCTCCTGCTGAGATTACTGTCCGAAAACCAGCCTTACACAGTAATTTTAGCGCTGCGCCAATTTTAATTAGCAAGCAGCACCTATATATACACCGGTGCTGCCAACGCCATTAATTCCGGTGGCCGTTAACTGTAGCCCGCGCTGGCACCGTCAGGTTTTGGGCACTCGCCTCGTCTGTTCAATCTTTCCTGATAAGTATAACCTCTCAATTCTGGTATCATCTTTGTAAATCTTTTTTGCATCTTCCCGAGTGCCTCTCTATCCTTTTTATAATATGGAGACCGGAAATGGGGCCAGATATGAGCAAACACAAAAAAACTGCGCAATATTTTCTATTCCTATATATATGCCAACCAACAATACTGAACAATGGTGTTAGGTGGCAAGGAAAGTTTACTGTCTCAAGAAGCTTTTAAAATCAATTAAAAATGTTTAATGTTTTGAAAATAAAACATTAGCAAAAGTGTGCATTTCAACAAATGGGACTACTGGCTATAATGTTTCGTTCATGAGCGGAATTTTTCCTGTAACTATTTCTGTTCCACATATGTTCCCAGCAGAAAATGCTGAATACTTATGCTCTAACAGCTGTGTTCTCTTCACCCACCTGCCACAGAAAATCACACAACCGATATCAAATGCTCCTCGGCAGAGTTTTGCTGATGCAAATAATTACATTTGTTTCTGTTTATATCCACAATGAAAAGAAATTACAGCCTGTTTGAAAAATATATCAGTTAGTACCGAGAAAATTCTTTTAAAAATTGTTTATGGGACATGGGCGTCGCTGGCAAGGCCAGCATTTATTGCCCATTCCTAATTGCCCTTGAGAAGGTGGTGGTGAGCTGCCTTCTTGAATCACTGCAGTCCGTGTGGTAAAAGTACTCCCACAGTGCTGTTAAGGAGGGAGTTCCAGGATCCTAGTAACGATGAAGGATTGGCGATATACTTCTAAGTCAGGATGGTGTGTGACTTGGAGGGAAACTTGGAGGTGGTGGTGTTTCCATGCGCCTGCTGCCCTTGTCCTTCTAAGTGGAAGAGGTCGTGGGTTTGAGAGGTGCTGCCAAAGAAGCCTTGGAGAGTTGATGCAGTGCATCTTGTAGATGGTACACACTGCAGCCACGGTACGCCAGTGGTGGAGGGAGTGAATGCTTAAGGTGGTGGATGGGGTGCCAATCAAGCGGGCTGCTTTGTCCTGGATGGTGTCGAGCTTCTTGAGTGTTGTTGGAGCTGCACTTATCCAGACAAGTGGAGAGTATTCCATCACACTCCTTACTTGTGCCTTGTAGATGGTGGAAAGGCTTTGGGGAGTCAAGAGGTGAGACACAGAATACCTAGCCTCTGACCTACTCTTGTTGCCACAGTATTAATATGGCTGCTCCAGTTAACTTTCTGGTCAATGGTGACCCCCAAGATGTTGATGGTGGGGGATTCTTCAATGGTAATGCCATTGAATGTCATGGGGAGGTGGTTAGACCCTTGCTTGTTGGAGATAGTCATTGCCTGGCACTTCTGTAGCGCGAATGTTACCTACCACTTAGCAGCCCAAGCCTGAACGTCATCCAGGTCTTGTTGCATGCAGCCATGGACCGTTTCATGATCTGAAGAGTTGTGAATGGCGCTGAACACTGTGCAATCATCAGCCAACATTCCCATTTCTGACCTTGTTACAGGGAAGGTCATTGATAAAGCAGCTGAAGATGGTTGGGCCTAGGACACTGCCCTGAAGAACTCCTGCAGCGGTGTTCTGGGGCTCTGATGATGGACTTTCAACCACCACAACCATCTTCCTTTGTGCTAGGTATGACTCCAGCCAGTGGAGTGTTTTCCCCCCGATTCCCATTGACTTCAGTTTTACTCGGGATCCTTGATGTCACACTCGGTCAAATGCTGCCTTGATGTCAAGGGCAGTCACTCTCACCTCACCTCTGGAATTCAGCTCCTTTGTCCATGTTTGGACCAAGGATGTAATGAGGTCAGGAGCCGAGTGGTCTTGGCAGAACCCAAACTGGGCATCAGTGAGCAGGTTATTGGTGAGTAAGTGCCGCTTGATAGCACTGTCGATGAAACCTTCCATCACTTTGCTGATGATTGAGAGTAGACTGATGGGGCGGTAATTGGCCGGGTTGATTTGTCCTGCTTTTTGTGGACAGGGCATACCTGGGCAGTTTTCCACATTGTCGAATAGAAGCCAGTGTTATAGCTGTACTTACATAGAAACATAGAAGATAGGAGCAGGAGTAGGCCATTCGGCCCCTCGAGCCTGCTCCGCCATTCAATGCGATCATGGCTGATCATCCAAATTCAGTACCCTGTCCCTGCTTTCTCCCCATACCCCTTGATCCCTTTAGCCTTAAGGAATATATCCAGCTCCTTCTTGAATATATTTAATGAATTGGCCTCTACTGCCTTCTGTGGTAGAGAATTCCACAGGTTCACCACACTCTGGCTGAAGAAATTCCTCCTCATTTCTGTCCTAAATGGCTTACCCCTTATCCTTAGACTGTGACCTCTGGTTCTGGACTCCCTGGCCATCGGGAACATCCTTCCTGCATCTAGTCTGTCTAGTCTGTAGTGTATGTACCTTTAAGAGGAACTATGTTTTTGAAGCCCCTGTATACTGTAGTACCAGTAGTGACCACTCGGGTATATAAGCCTGTGTAGCGTCTTGTGTTGTTCGTTCACCTCCAGACTTTGTTCAGTAAACACTTGTTAAATCAACTCCTGCATTCCGTGTCTCCATTAACACACGGATCCAACAGTGGCGATGAGTTAGAAACGAACTTACCTGCAATTCGGCAGCACCTCAAGGGGATCGATTTCTCAGACGAAGGTCGAAGCCAGAAGAAAAAAATGAATAAATAAATAAATAACTCGAAGAAACTCGAAAACGAGGGCCAGGCTTGGTCTCCAGTCTGTGGTTTCCCCAGCTAAGCGGGCTGGTGGCAGGTAGTGCACTGATCCTTCCTGGGCTGCGGCCGGCTAGAGCTCGATCGGGTGGCTCTGCAATGGGGCCGGGCAGCGAGTCGGGAAGCAGAAGCAAAGAGAGAGAGAGGGTGGAGCACTCAGGGCGCGGCCGGTGCTGCAAAGCAGGTCGGCGTTCGGACCGAGCAGAGGGAGGGGAAAGTCCCAGAGGGTCCGCTCCACGACGGGAACGGTTCTCCAAGTAACGGAGAAACTATTGAAGCGATATATTTGAAAAAATATAGAAATACCGCGAAAAGCTGCAGGTCGCAACGGGAACCGCGGAGAACAGTGTTGGCAGCAGCGGCAGCGGCGGGAAAGCGCGGGAGGCGCCATCTTAACTCGGCGGGGAAGAAAGAAAAGCGCAGGAAGCGCCATTTTAGATTTTCAAGATGCCGAAGACTGGCAATATTACTGCTTTCGATAGTGATATAAAAGATTGGACCACATATGTGGAAAGAGTGGAGGTATATTGCAAGGCGAATGAAGTAGCGGATGATAAAAAGGCATCGGTACTTCTAAATCTGATGGGCGCAAGGACATACGGGCTGTTACGAAACTTGATCACTCCAGCCAAACCGATGGACAAGAATTTTAAGGAGATTGTTGATACCTTACAGGAGCACTTAAACCCAACACCGCTGCTGATAGCGGAACGATTCAAATTCTTCAGGAGGAATCAGCACAAGAATGAAAGTAACGCTGATTACCTCACCGAATTACGAAAGCTGTCAAAGCACTGCCAATTCGGGGCAGGACTGGCAGATTCTCTACGAGACAAATTCGTCTGCGGTCTCCTAAGCAAAGGAACACAGAAAAGACTACTTTCTGAGAAAGATTTGACACTGGACAAGGCTTTCAGTGTGGCTGTATCATACGAAGCAGCAGCAAGAGGAGCTGCAGAGATACAGCAAAAGCCACAGGACTTCGGCACCCATGAAATGACACGGGGTTTCGAGAGATGTTATCGCTGCGGCAGATCCACCCATGACCAGAAGGACTGCTGGTTCAAGGACAAAGCATGCAGGCAATGCGGAAAGATGGGACACATTGCACGTGTATGCAGATCTGGAAAGAACTCCGCTGACAGTAAAAAGGTCAATAAGGAAAAGTACAGAAAGGTACAAATGATGACGGACAGTAGCTCCGAAGACCAGAAGAGCGACAGCGACTCCGGAAACAAGAGACTAAGCTGTCTCAAATTACATAATGTAATTGCCAAAGAAGATTACCAGACCATTTGGGTTACCCTCACGATAGCGGGGTCCCCGGTCAAAATGGAGCTAGATACAGGATCAGCTCTGACCTTCATGAGTCGACGGGATTACGAGCGGCTATTTCCACATATACCTTTGAAAGACACATCCATTGTCTTGAAGACATATACGGGGCAGAAAGTATACCCCAGAGGGAAAATAAGGGTGCCTGTTGTATACAACGGCAAGGAAATACAGAAGTTGTATTTATACGTTCTGCAAGATGGTGGTCCGCCGTTGTTGGGACGTGAATGGATCAGAAAGATACGTTTAGACTGGCACTCCATTCAGGCACTGACGGTGACCAGTAAGAAAAAAAACGATGATGACGTCACACCTGGACGATTAAAAGAAATCTTGGCTAACGCCAAAGAATTGTTTCAACAGGAACTAGGAACCCTGAAAGGCGCCACCGCCTCAATGAAAGTGGAAGATGCGGCAATTCCCAAGTTTTTTAAGGCAAGGCCGGTGCCATACGCAATTCGTCCAGCCGTCGATGCAGAGCTGGAGAATTTGGAAAAAGCAGGCGTGTTATCCAAGGTAGATTGGAGCGAGTGGGCAACACCCATCGTCCCGGTCATGAAGAAAACGTTGAATAATGGTAAATCTGAAGAACAGAGAAAAGTTCGCATCTGTGGGGACTTCAAGGTGACTGTAAACCCAGTTCTTCACACGGTACAGTATCCTCATCCGAGGATAGAAGATATTTTCGCCTCACTATCCAGAGGAAAACGTTTCACCAAAATTGACTTAGCACAGGCATATCTACAGATGGAGGTTGAGGAGGCCTCTAAAAAGCATCTCACGATAAACACACACAAAGACCTGTACCAGTACAATCGACTGGTTTTCGGAGTGGCATCAGCTCCGGCTATCTGGCAAAGAGTTATGGAGCAAGTCCTGCAAGGGATTCCGGGGACTCAATGGTACCTAGACGACATCCTTGTAACAGGAGAAAACGACAACGAGCACCTTGCCAACTTGGAGCAGGTGCTCACGAGGCTGAGAGAACGGGGCCTACGAGCAAATCGCCCCAAATGCGAATTTTTCCAGAAACAAATATCATATTGTGGCCATGTCATTAACGAAGAAGGGTTGCATAAGTCACCTGAAAAAATTGAAGCGGTCGTAAAGGCCCCAGCGCCTGAAAATGTCTCACAATTAAGGCCGTTCCTGGGATTAGTAAATTACTATCATAAATTTTTACCAAACTTGTCGACGGTTCTGCACCCGCTTAACGCACTGCTACAAACGGGAGTAGTTTGGAAATGGAGAGAAGACTGTAAACGTGCCTTCCATAAATGCAAAGGCTTGGTCACATCCAGGGAAGTGTTGGCTCATTACAACCCATCACTGCCAATCAGACTGGCATGCAATGCATCCCCTTACGGCATGGGAGCGGTATTATCGCATAGATTCCCTGATGGCTCGGAGCGGCCGATAGCTTTTGCGTCACGCTCATTGAACTCAGCTGAGCGTAACTATGCCCAGATCGACAGGGAGGCACTCAGCCTGGTGTGGGGGGTGAAGAAATTCAACCATTACCTACACGGACAAAAGTTTACCTTGTTGACTGACCATCAACCCCTCGTCTCCACATTCAACCCTAAAAAGGGCGTTCCCATTATGACAGCGCAAAGGCTACAGAGGTGGTCCCTTTTCCTAGGGGCACACCAATATGACATAGAGTACAAAGGAACAAAACAGCATGGGAATGCTGATGGGTTATCGCGCCTACCGTTGCCAACGGTGGAAGAGGCGCCTACAGTGGACCCAGTGGAGACATTCCACTCGATCATAGTGGAATGTCTACCGGTGACAAATTCTACCATTGAAAAGGAAACGAGAAATGACCCGACTCTCTCACGAGTCTACGATTTAACGGTGAAGGGATGGCCAGCACATGGCGAACCACTGTTGCCAGCATTCTCGCAAAGAAGAGAACAGCTGTCAGTGTGCCGAGGAACCTTGATGTGTGGATCCAGAGTGGTGATTCCACCCAAACTCAAGGATAGAGTGCTAAAGGAGCTTCACGAGGGGCATCTGGGTGGAGTGAAAATGAAGAACTTAGCCAGAGCGTTTGTGTGGTGGCCAGGTATCGATGGAGACATCGAAGAAATGACCAAGAGCTGTCTAGGATGCCAGAAGGTCCAAAACGCCCCACCACAAGCCCCTCTACATCCATGGGAGTGGCCCTCATCTCCATGGCAAAGGGTACATATCGACTTTGCTGGTCCATTTATGGACTCAATGTTCTTAATCACGGTGGATGCACACTCCAAGTGGCCGGAGGTAATAAAGATGTCCTCCACCACCACGGAAAAAACCATCACAGTATTAAGGACCATATTCGCCAGGAATGGGCTGCCTGAACAGATCTGTTCTGATAATGGACCGCAATTTGTATCCGAAGAATTCAGGAAGTTCTTAAAAAACAATGGGGTTAAGCACTACACGTCCGCCCCATACCATCCCGCCACCAATGGATTGGCTGAAAGGTTTGTCCAGACCTTCAAGAAGGCCATAAAGGCCATGGGTAATGAAGACATAAATCTACAACATAAGGTAGATAACTTCTTGTTTGCGTACAGGAATGCAACACATGTGGTTACAAACCAAACCCCCGCCATGATGTTTTTCAATAGAAGACTAAGATGCCGGCTGGATTTGGTCAAGCCAAACATCAGAAGGGACGTAGAGAACCGGCAATTTCAAAGCATGAATGAAAGGCCAACTAGAACCTTCCAGATAGGTCAACCAGTTTTGGCCCGGGACTACCGTACCGAGAAATGGCAGCCTGGAACTATTTGCACACGACTAGGACCGCTGATGTATACCGTGGACATTGGAGAAAGCATAATAAGGCGCCATGCTGACCAGATCATAGAGTCATCCGAAAAAGGACAACCTACACCACAACTCTATACGCCTAGTGATGAAGCAGAGATACCCATAGTATCTACCTCCGATCCGGTGATACTGGAACCAGATGAACCCGACACTAGCATTGAAGCCGAATCGACCTTGCCAAAAGAACCTACTACACCACCGAGGCGTTATCCGGACCGAGTCAGGAAGCCTCCAGAGAGACTGAATTTGTAATTGATTAACTTCAGCAAATGTGTATATTATTGTTCTTGTAAAAATGTTATTTAATGATTACTTAAAATGTTATGTACTATTTATCTAAAAGGGGAGGAATTGTAGTGTATGTACCTTTAAGAGGAACTATGTTTTTGAAGCCCCTGTATACTGTAGTACCAGTAGTGACCACTCGGGTATATAAGCCTGTGTAGCGTCTTGTGTTGTTAGTTCACCTCCAGACTTTGTTCATTAAACACTTGTTAAATCAACTCCTGCATTCCGTGTCTCCATTAACACACGGATCTAACATAGTCCTGTCACAATTTTATAAGTTTCAATGAGATCCCCTCTCATTCTTCTAAACTACAGCGAGTATAAGCCCAATCGACCCAATCTCTCCTCATATGTCATTCCTGCCATCCCAGGTATCAGCCTGGTGAATCTTCACTGAACTCCTTCCATGGCAAGAACATCCTTCCTCAGATAAGGCGACCAAAACTGCACACAATACTCAAGATGTGGTCTCACCAAGACCCTGTACAACTGCAGCAAGACATCCTTGTTCCTGTACTCAAACCCTCTCGCTACGAAGGCCAACATACCATTTGCCTTCTTAACCGCCTGCTGCACCTGCATGCTTACCTTCAGCAACTGGTGCACAAGGACACTCAGGTCTCGTTGCACTTCCCCTTCTCCCAATCTATTGCCATTCAGATAATAATCTGCCTTCCTGTTTTTGTCACCAAAGTGGATAACTTCGCATTTATCCACGTTATATTGCATCTGCCATGCTTCTGCCCAATCACCCAACCTGTCCAAATCATCCTGGAGTTTCTCGGCATCCTCCTCACAGCACACACGCCCACCCAGCTTTGTGTCGTCTGCAAATTTGGAGATATTACATCTCGTTCCCTTGTCTAGATCATTCATACATATTGTGAATAGCTGGGGTCAAAGGACCAATCCCTGCAGTACCCCACTAGTCACTGCCTGCCACTCAGAAAAAGACCCGTTTATTCCAACTCTTTGCTTTCTGTCTGCCAACCAGTTCTCTATCCAAGGCCCCCAATCCCATGTGCCTTAACTTTACACGCTAATCTCTTATGCGGGACCTTATCGAAAGCCTTCTGAAAGTCCAAATACACCACATCCACTGGTTCTCCCTTATCTATTTTACCAGTTACATCCTCAAAAAATTCCAGTAGATTAGTCAAGCACGATTTACCTTTTGTAAATCCATGTTGACTTTGTCCGATCCTGTCACTGTTTTCCAAGTGCTCTGCTAGTACATCTTTTATAATGGACTCTAGCATTTTCCCCACTACCGATGTCAGGCTTACCGGTCTGTAATTCCCTGTTTTCTCTCTACCACCTTTTTTGAATAGTAGGGTAACATTAGCTACCCTCCAATCCATGGGTACTGTTCCAGATTCCATCGAATGTTGGAAGATGATCAGCAATGCATCTACTATTTCTAGGGTCACTTCCTTAAGTACCCTAGGATGTAGATTATCAGGCCCTGGGGATTTATCGGCCTTCAATCCCGTCAATTTCCCTAACACCATTTCCCTACAAATACTGATTTCTTTCAGTTCCTCCCTTTCATCATAACCTATGTTCCCCGACATCTCTGGGAGGTTATTTGTGTCCTCCTTTGTGAAGACAGAACCAAAGTATATATTTAATTGGTCAGCCATTTCTTTGTTCCCCATTATAAATTCCCCTGATTCTGACTGCAAGGGACCTACGCTTGACTTCACCAATCTTTTTCTCTTCACATATCTATAAAAGCTTTTACTGTACTGGACCAGCTTGTCTAGAGGCGCGGCTAGTTTGGAGCACAAGTCTTCAGCACGATAGCTGGGATGTTATTGGGGCCCATAGACTTTGCTGTATCCAGTGCGCTCAGCCGTTTCTTGCTATTACGTGGAGTGAAACGAATTGGCTGAAGACTGGCTTCTGTGATGGTGAGGACCTCAGGAGTAGTCCAATATGGATCATCCCCATGGCACTTCTGGCTGAAGATGGTTGCAAACGCTTCAGCCTTGTCTTTTGCACTCACGTGCTGGGCTCCACCATCATTGAGGATGGGGATATTCATGGAGCCTCCTCCTCCTGTTAGTTGTTTAATGGTCCACCACCATTCACGACTGGATGTGGCAGGACTACAGAGCTTTGATCTGATCCCTTGATTGTGGGATCGCTTAGCCCTGTCTATCGCATGCTGCTTCCGCTTTTTAGCATGCATGTAGTCCTGTGTTGCAGCTTCCCCAGGTTGGCACCTCATTTTTAGGTATGCCTGGTGCTGCTCCTGGCATGCTCTTCTACACTCCTTATTGAACCAGGGTTGGTTCCCTGGCTTGGTGGTAATGGTAGAGTGAGGGATATGCCGGGCCATGAGGTTACAGATTGTGGTGGAATACAATTCTGCTGCTGCTGATGGCCCACAGTGCCTCTTGGATGTCCAGCTTTGAGCTGCTAGATCTGTTCTGAATCTATCCCATTTAGCACAGTGGTAGTGCCACACAACACGATGGAGGGTGTCCTCAGTGTGAAGACGGGACTTCATCTCCACAATGACTGTGCGGTGGTCAGTGCTGCCAATGCTGTCATGGACAGATGCATCTGCGACAGGTAGATTGGTGAGGACGAGGTCAAGTAGGTCTTTCCCTCGTGTTGGTTCTCTCACCACCTGTCGCAGGCCCAGACTGGCAGTTATATCCTTCAGGACTCGGCCAGCTCGGTCAGTAGTGGTACTACCGAACCACTCTTGGTGATGGACATTGAAGTCCCACACCCAGAGTACATAATCCCATCAGTGAACAAAATTACTCAGTTAGAATTCCAGATAACCATTCCATAAAACAGTGAACTGTCAACTGAGCCGCTGGACAGTTAGGCTGCGAATTTAATTATGGAGGCGGGTTAGGGGCGGGTCAGCTGGTCAGTAGCTTTCAGACCCGCTCCCGGATGCTGCCAGCCCGCAGTTCCGATTTTTCCTTGATTGGCCTCGTTGCGGCCGACGTGCGGGTCCCTCCAGGCAATTGCTTGGAGCATGTCAGTTTCTTGCGTCTAATGACGCATTGTTTGAGTAAAAATTTAAAGGGGCCATGTCTCCTTTGCAAAAAATGTAGATGCGATGGCTTGCTGCTGTATTATCTAGAAAGGGGAATTGACAGCGGCTGCTCTGAACACAATGTATTGAATGAAATTCCTGGTCATATTATTCCAGAAAAGCATTTTGATTTTTTAATCTATCAATTTAGTATGTGACTAAGAAATGGAAAAATATGCCAGATGTGTTTTAATCATTGGCTTAGTAAAATTAATGATTTTTTTCTCTTAAAGGTGCTGGCTGCTGCAGGAGTGGCAGCTCCAAAAACTAAGGCTGCAGACAGGTTCAATGAGGGCTCCCTCCATGCTCTTGTGGAGGGAATTAGAGGACGTCAAGAGGTCCTCTTCCCTGGAAACGGAAGGAGGAGGCCTCCTCAGCAAACCAGGGCAGCTTGGCTGCAAATTGCTGAGGAGGTGAGTTCGTGGTCTGTGTGCAGACGCACATGGGATCAGTGTCGAAAAAGGTTTAATGATCTGCTGAGATCACCTAACGTATCAAAGAAAGTTACAGCACGGAAGGAGGCCATTTCGGCCCATCGTGTCCGCGCCGGCCAAGAAAGAGCTACCCAGCCTAATCCCACTTCCCAGCTCTTGGTCCGTAGCCCTGCAGGTTAGAGCATCCCAAGTGCACATCCAAGTACTTTTTAAATGTGGTTAGGGTTCCTGCCTCTACCACCCTTTCAGGCAGTGAGTTCCAGACCCCCACAACCCTCTGGGTGAAGAAATTCCCCCTCAAGTCCGCTCTAAACCTTCTACCAATTACTTTAAATCTGTGCCCCCTGGTTTTTGACACCTCTGCTAAGGGAAATAGGTCCTTTCTATCCACTTTATCTATGCCCCTCATAATTTTATACACCTCAATAAGGTCTCCCCTCAGCCTCCTCTGTTCCAAGGAAAACAGACCCAGCCTATCCAGTCTTTCCTCATAGCTAAGATTCACTACTCCCGGAAACATCCTTGTAAATCTCCTCTGTACCCTCTCTAGTGCAATCACATCTTTCCTGTAATGTGGTGACCAGAACTGCACGCAGTACTCTAGCTGAGGCCTAACTAGTGTTTTATGCAGTTGAAGCATAAACCCCCTGCTCTTGTATTCTATGCCACGGCTAATAAAGGCAAGCATTCCGTATGCCTTATTAACCACCTTATCTACCTGGCCTGCTACCTTCAGGGATCTGTGGACATGCACTCCAAGGTCCCTTTGTTCCTTTACACTACTCAGTGTCCTACCATTGAATGTGTATCCTTTCCTTGTTAGCCCTCCCCAAATGCATTACCACACACTTCTCCGGATTGAATTTCATTTGCCACCTGACCAATTTATTGATATCTTCCTGCAGTCTACAGCTTCCTCCTTCAGTATCAACCACACAGCCGATTTTAGTATCATCTGAAACTTCTGATTCTTACCCCCTATATTCAAGTCAAGATCGTTGCTATATACCACAAAAAGCAAGGCAACTAGTACTGCGCCCTGCGGAACCCCACTGGAAACAGCCTTCCAGTCACAAAAACATGCATCAACCATTACCCTCTGCTTCCTGTCTCTGAGCCAGTTTTGAATCCAACTTGACACTTTGCCCTGGATCTTTTAACTTCGTGGCCAGTCTGCCATGTGGAACCTTATCAAAAGCCTTGCTAAAGTCCATATAAACTACATCAAACGCACTACCCTCATCTACCATCCTTGTTACCTCCTCAAAAAATTCAATCAAGTTTGTCAGACATGACCTTCCCTTAACAAATCCGTGCTGACTATCCTTGATTAATCCGTGTCTTTCTAAATGAAGATTTATCCTGTCCTTCAGAATTCTTTCCAATAATTTTCCCACCACCGAGGTTAGGCTGACTGGCCTGTATTTACTCGGTCTATCCTTTTCTCCCTTTTTAAACAAGGATACCACATTAGCAGTCCTCCAGTACCATACCTGAAGCCAGAGAGGATTGAAAAATGGTCAGGGCCTCTGACATTTCCTCTTTTGCTTCGCTTAACAGCCTGGGATACATTTCATCCGGGCCTGGGGACTTATCCACTTTTAAAGCTGCTAAACCCCTTAAAATCTCCTCTCTCACTATGTTTATTTCATCTAATATTTCACACTCCTCCCCCCGATAGCAATGTCTGCTTCGCCCCTCTGAAAACAGACGCAAAGTTTTCATTAAGAACCCGACCGACGTCTCCCGCCTCCACACACAGATTACCCTCATGATCTCTAACAGACCCTACCCTTTCTTTAGTTATTCTCTTACTCTTAATATATTTATAAAACATCTTTGGGTTTTCCTTGATTTTACTTGCCAAGAATTTTTCATGCTCTCGCTTTGCTTTCCTAATATCATTTTTAATTGCACCCCTGCACTTTCTGTACTCCTCTAAAGATTCTCGAGTATTTAGCCCTTGGTATCTGTCATATGCCTCCCTTTCTTTCTTTATCCTACCCTGCATGTCTCTAGACATCCAGGCGGCTCTAGATTTGTTAGTCCCACCTTTTTTCTTTAAGGGCACATGTTTGCTCTGAACCCTCCGGATCTCATCCTTGAATGCCTCCCACTGCTCTGACACTGATTTACCTTCTGTGATGATCAATAACATGTCATTCTGGAGTGGTACACTAGATGGAGCCGTAGAGCTGTATAGAGCTGTATATTTAGTTGAATGTGTTTAAGACTACACTACCCAAGATGCACTAGGCTACCCAGAAGGCAGTAGTCAAGTTGGAAGCCTGAATCCCTACAGATGCTGTACCTAGAGAACATGTACTGAATAAATGTCTAGCTAGAAGCTAGCTGTTCATAATAAGAATGTCTAGTTATTAATGAACATAACATGGTACCAGGATTGGTGAAGATCTGCTGAAAATTGTGAAAAGCGACATGGAGAATTTGAGGCCACCGGAGTTTTTGAATCTCACGGGAAATGTCGACTACAATTGGCAGACTTTCAAACAACAATTCGAACTCTACATTGCTGCCATCGGATTCGGTATGAAGCCAGACGCAAGAAAAATAGCGTTGCTGCTTACCGTTGCAGGCCCACAGGCGATAGAGGTATTTAGTACATTTGTATTCAATCCAGAGGAGAACAGAGAAAAATTAAACGATGTACTAAAGAAATTTGATACACATTGTTCTCCCAAAAAGAATGAAACCTATGAGAGGTATGTGTTCTGTTCGAGGACACAGCAGCAAAATGAGACTTTTGATAGCTTTGTGACTGATCTGAAACTGAAAGCACAGACATGTAATTTCTCTGAACTGAAAGCATCCATGATTCGTGACCAAATTGTGTTTGGTATTCATGATAAAAAGGTCAGGGAACGTCTGTTGAGAGAAACCGAACTAACATTGGAAAATGCTGTGACAATATGCCAAGCCAGCGAGCTAGCTCAAAAGCATGCGAAGACTTTCAGTGAAATCAATAATGATGCGATTGTAGTAAGTGCTGCTGTCGGTGCTGTGTCCTACAAAGGGAAGAAACATGGGCAAAACAGAAATGAAAAGCAATCGGAGGATGAAATTTTTAATTGTAAATGCTGAGGTTACAAACACCAGTTAAAACAATGCCCAGCGTTTGGAAAAATGTGCACAAAATGACATGGAAAGAATCACTTTGCCAAACAATGCTTTTCAAAAGTAAAAACAAAGAAAGGGCAACAAGTCCGAGTTAATGTGATTGAGGACACTGATTTAAGTGAGACATTTTTTGTACGAATGGTGTCATGTGACAATGTCAAAAATTATATAGAAAATGTGCAGCCCTCAGACATGGACAATGCTGAACATAAAATTAATGCAGTAAAAGAGGACAAATGGATGATCCCACTGCAGATAAATGGAGCATTAGTTACATTGAAACTGGACACTGGGGCAAAAGCAAACTTAATCAGTATGAGTGACATTAAAAACATGAAAGAAAAGCCCAAAATACAGAAAAAGTCAGTACTACTGAAGGGCTATAATGGACAGAAAATAGATAGCTTAGGTGTATGCAGACTTAAAGTGACAGTCAAAGACAAAGTGTATCATCTCATGTTTTCTGTTGTGGCTGAAGGACTTGATTCACTACTGGGTGACAAAGCTTGTGAGGACTTAGAACTGGTCAAGAGAGTATACTGTAGTAAATAATTTCCAGGATGTGTTCAAAGGATTTGGAGTTCTACCATTCACTTACAAGATCCAGCTAAAGGAGGATGCTCAGCCAGTGGTACATGCTCCACGAAGAGTTCCAGCACCCCTGCGTGACCGGCTCAAGAAAGAACTGGACAGAATGACCACGCTAGGAGTCATCAGGAAAGTCGAAGAGCCAACAGACTGGGTTAACTCTATGGTATGTGTGAAGAAAAAGAACAATGATCTAAGAATATGCATGGATCCAAAGGACTTAAATGCAAACATAAAACGTGAACACTACCAGATTCCCAAGCGAGAAGAAACCACCAGTGAAATGTCAGGTGCCAGATACTTTACAAAGCTCGATGCCTCACAAGGATTTTGGCAACTAAAACTGGATGAAAAGAGCACCAAATACTGTACCTTCAACACACCATTTGGCAGGTATTGTTTCCTCAGAATGCCTTTCGGGATAATATCTGCATCTGAAATCTTTCATAGAGCGATGGAACACATAATTGAAGGTCTGGTAGGAGTTCGGGTCTATGTTGATGACATCATCATCTGGGGCTCCACATTGAAAGAACACAATGAGCGACTGACTAAAGTGCTACAGAGCATACGCTGGAATGGACTGAAGCTCAACAAAGCCAAGTGTCAGTTTGGCGTCCAGGAAGTCACTTTCCTAGGAGATATTCCATCTTGTAAAGGAATAGAGCCAGATATGGAAAAAGTAAACGCCATACTCAAAATGCCCCGACCCACTGACAAAAAAGGAGTACTACGCATCATGGGGATGATAAACTTCATTGGAAAGTTCATTCCTAACTTGTCAGCCAAGACAACCTGTCTGCGAGACCTGCTACATAAAACAAATGAGTTCGCATGGACAGCAAGACATGAACAAGAGTGGATGAACCTCAAAACAGTGCTGACAACCACACCTGTACTCACTTTCTTTGACCCAACAAAGAGAATCAAAGTGTCAACGGATGCATCAAAAGATGGCATTTTGCTACAAGCAGAGGGTGAAGATTGGAAGCCTGTTGCCTATGCCTCCAGGTCTATGACTGATTCTGAGTGTCGATACGCCCAGATTGAAAAGGAATGTCTAGGCTTGGTAGTTGGACTACAAAAGTTTCATGGCTACATATATGGACTTCCCACCTTCACAGTTGAGACAGACCACAGCCCACTGGTTGCCATCATAAAAAAAAATCTGAATGAGATGTCTCCAAGGATTCAACGACTCATGATGAAGCTGCAAAGATATGACTTTGAACTGATCTACACACCAGGCAAATACATAGTGTTAGCAGATGCACTATCCCGGGCACCCACAATGAGTCATGTGAGCTCTACTGAAGAAGACATGGATGTTCATGTGAGTATGGTCACTGCTGCGCTGCCCGTGTCAGACACAAAATCAAAGCAAATAGCAGAAGAAACAGTAAAAGATACAGTGTTACAAACAGTAATAGAAAACATTCATCATGATTGGCCAAAAGGTTCCTGTCCAAAATACTTTCACATAAGGTCAGAATTGAGTGTCGCAAGTGGACTATTACTAAAACAGAACAGAATAGTCATTCCACAGGCTCTACGTCAAGACATGCTCAAAAGGATTCATGAGGGACACCTCGGAATTGAAAAATGCAAAAGGAGAGCAAGAGACACTGTTTATTGGCCTGGCATAAATAAGGACATTGAGAACATGATAGGCAAATGTGAGACATGTCAGAAACACCAAAACAAACAAACAAAGGAACCAATGATAGTAGCTGACTTACCAACAGCATGATGGCAAAAGGTTGGTATGGACCTCTTTCATTTAAATGGTAAAGAATATCTAATAGTGATTGACTACTATTCTAACTATCCTGAGATGGCGCTGCTCTCAAGCACATCAGCAAGCAGTGTCATAATGCATGTGAAATCCATCTTCGCCAGACATGGAATTCCCAGGATTGCCGTTAGCGACAATGGTCCGTGCTTCAACTGTAAGGAGTGGCAACAGTTTGCAGCACAGTATGACTTTCAGCACATCACATCCAGTCCTTTGTATGCTCAGTCGAATGGTAAGGCAGAGAAAGGTGTTCAAGTTCTCAAGCAGCTGCTGAAGAAAGCGACAGAAAGCAAGTCTGATCCTTATCTCGCCCTGCTGAGCTACCGAGCCTCACCTTTAGACTGTGGTTCTTCACCTGCTGAACTACTAATGGGTCGCAAGTTGCGCACCACGTTACCCTGCTGTGCAAAAGAACAGCAAAGTAAGGAACTGAGACAGAGACTTCAATTGTTAAAGCTGAAACAGAAATCATACTATGACAACTCATCCAAAATTGTAAAACCATTGACAAGGGATGATGTTGTCAGGATTGAGGATCCAGATGCATGGAACAGGAAAGCTACAGTTCTTGAGGAAGTACGACCAAGTTCATACACTGTTAGAACTGAGGAAGGACAGATTCACAGGAGGAACTGCCATTCCCTCCTGAAAACACAAGAAACTATCCAAGAGCAGATTGATGACAATGCCGCAACTGAATCTTGTCATTCACCACCAGAACAATCTCATGAAAACACATCAGACTTACCCATGCTGAGAAGACCTACACGTGTAGTAAAAAAGCCTGATAGACTTAATCTTTAAGTACAAAAACTATATTGAAAATGTATTGACTGTTATGAAAATGTTTATGTTTATAGAGCACTAACAAAAGTGTTACTGATATCATCTTTATCGTTTCTCTTGAAAGTTGATTGATATTGATTTTGTTAACCTCAAAGAAAGGGGGATGTAATGATCAATAACATGTCATTCTGGAGTGGTACACTAGATGGAGCCGTAGAGTTGTATAGAGCTGTATATTTAGTTGTGTGTTTAAGACTACACTACCCAAGATGCACTAGGCTACCCAGAAGGCAGCAGTCAAGATGGAAGCCTGCACACAGAAGCGCACATGCTGAATCTCTACAGATGCTGTACCTAGAGAACGTGTACTGAATAAATGTCTAGCTAGAAGCTAGCTGTTCATAATAAGAATGTCTAGTTATTAATGAACATAACACCTTCAAGTAGCTGTTTCCAGTCCACTATGGCTAAATCCCCTCTGAGCTTAGTAAAAATTTGCTTTTCCCCAATTTAGAATTTTTATTCCTGGTCTATCCTTGTCCTTTTCCATAACTACCTTAAATTTAACAGAATTATGGTCACTAGCACCAAAATGCTCCCCCTGCAATGATACGCCTTCTACCTGCCCAGCTTCATTACCAAAAACTAAGTCCAGAACCACCCCCTCCCTTGTTGGGCTTGCTACATACTGGCTAAAAAAGTTCTCCTGGATGCATTTTAGGAATTCAGCACCCTCTATACCCTTCACACTAATTTTATCCCAGTTAATATTGGGGTAGTTGAAATCCCCTACTATTACTGCCCTATAGTTTTTGCACTTCTCAAAAATGTGTCTACATATTTGTTCTTCTATCTCCCTCTCACTGTTTGGGGGTCTGTAGTACACTCCCATGGCCTCTGTGTTCTGGGAAATGGAATTTCAAAAGTGAGGGCTCAGGGCGAATGCCATGTAGAATGTTGGTGGTGACACTGAGTGCAAACAGACAGTGCCTGGGGTTTTGGGAATGTCGGACTTATATTCATATCCATGTGCCAGCCACCTGTGGTTGAAGCATAAGCTTACCCGTATCTGGCATGGATAAGTGCAACCCTTGCCTGACGGCCAGCAATGTGGTCGCCTGCCGCTGGATTGACCACATCCGGCCCTGCAAGGCATCTCTCCTCCTTATCCTCTTCCTCAGAGGAGGCTGTGTGCTGAGCCACTTGTTCATCCGGCAGCATTAAGCCGTGCTGTTGTGCAAGGCACAGCAGACCATGACGATTGTGGACACCCTGGCTGGAGCATACTGCAAGGCTCCTCCAGATCTGTCTAGGCAGCGGAAGCACATTTTGAGCAAGCCAACGGTTTGCTCGATGATGCTTCTGGTGGATATGTGGCTCAAATTGCACCGGTCCTCAGCATCATTTGATGGCCTCCTCTTCGGTGTCATAAGCCACTTTTTCAGGAGACAGCTCTTGTCGCCAAAAAGCCATCTGGAAAGTTAGCTTGGCAGATGGAAGAGCTGAGGCACAGTAGACTGGCACAGGATGAAAGATTCATGGCAACTGTCAGGGTGCTTTGTGCAAACATGCATGATGATCTTCTTGTGGTTACACACCAGCTGGACGTTCAGGGAGTGGAATCACTTGCGGTTGACAAATGCAGCTGGGTTGTGATAGGGGGCCCTAATGGCTACATGTGGGCAGTCAATGACGCCCTGCACCATTGGCAAGCCTGCCATATTGGAAAAGCCAACCGCACGCGCCGTCACACTTGGGCCATCCGTGGAGAAGTGGATGTAATTGCGCACCTTTGCAAAGAGGGCATCGGTGACCTGCGTGATGCAGGTGTGTGCGGCCGACTGGGAGATGCCGCTGATGTCTGCAGCTGATCCCTGAAAGGAGCCCGAATCAAAGAAGTTGAGTGCGGTGGTGACTTTGACAGCAACTGGCAAGGAGTGTCCACACGCTCCTCTGGGCTCCAGGTGTTGGTTCAGCATTGCGCAGATGTCAGTGACTATGTCTCTCAAACGTATCAGACTTCTTTGGCCCTGATGCTCACTCATGCTAAGGAAGCAGATCCTCTGCCTGTAAACCCTTTGTCGGGGGTATCTCCTGCGGCGAGGTGCAGCCCTGCACTGAGGCCCTCTGCATCATCAGGTGGGTGAGGAGGAGGTTGGCACTCCTCGTGCTGGTGCTGCTGTTGTGGCTGGTTGTGGTGCTGCCGCGGCTGCACTTCCTCCAAATCTGACGACCAGGATGAGAGGATATCAATGTTTCCCATCCCGTAGCTATCGATTTCACTTGAGGAAAGAAGCTTGCAAGCGCACAGTCGAAGTGGCCTGAAATTATTCCAATCAGGTCACACTGCAGATGGCTGTCATCTTGAACAGTCAAGGTCAGTAGATTTGCAAAATCTTATCCCAAACCTCCAACAACAAGGTTGTTGCATTTGAATGTCAGCCATGTTACAGGGGCGCTTTTAAAGTGCTGCACCAAGTACTACATATCATCTCCTCCAGCAACTCGTCTCCTTGCAGCTGGCCTGTTTCTGACAAGACGGGAAACAGAAGCCAGAAGCACGAAAATGGAAAACCACTATCAAAATAGGATTAGCAAGGCTGTTAACTGCCTTAACTACCTGTCCCACTGGTTCTAGTCGGGTCAGTTTGGGAGTAGCTGACCCGACACTCACGAAAATCGCGTAGGGGCGGGATGGAGGCGGGTTGGCAATCTTATGCCATTTTTTCTGATTTTCGTTGCCGACCCGCCTCCAAACCCGCCTCCTCAGGGCTATTAAAACCAACCCCCAGATTCTATCAGAGCATCCCACACAGAAAGAAATCACTTCACAAATAACAGCAAGTCATTTATTAGTGAAAAAAAATTGCTACGTGATTCAGCACTATTTTACATACATGTACCGTTTTTTAGTTTTCTTTCAAGTTATAGAAGTGCTAACTTTAGGAAAATAGTGAGAAAACAGCCATACAATCAGATCATGGCTGATCTCTAGCTCAACTCCATTTGCCTGCTTTTATTCCACATCCCTTGATACCATTACCTAAGAAAAAATCTAGCAATCTCACTCTTTAAAATATCAATTGACACAGCATCCACAGTCTTTTGGGGAAGAGAGTTCCAGATTTCCATTTCCATTGTGAAAACGTGTTCCTGATTTTACTCTAAATGGCCTAGCTCTAATTTTAAGATTGTGCCCCCATGTTCTGGATTCCCCCACCAGAGGAAATAATTTCTCTGTATCTATCTGATCAAATCTCTAACATTTTAAACACCTC
Source organism: Somniosus microcephalus (assembly GCF_052327205.1). Taxonomy (NCBI): domain Eukaryota; kingdom Metazoa; phylum Chordata; class Chondrichthyes; order Squaliformes; family Somniosidae; genus Somniosus; species Somniosus microcephalus. The sequence goes on along the minus strand of NC_140996.1, from coordinate 135,190,811 downwards.
AATTGGATTACACCTAAACCTTCTTAACTCAGTGGAATACAAGTCAAATTTATGCAACTTGTCCTTGTAGTTTAACCATTTACGCCCCAATATCATTCTGGTAAATCTGCACTTTACCCCACCTCCAAGGCCAATACATCTTTCCTGAGGCACGGTGTCAAAGACTGAACACAGTACTCCAGATGGGGTTTGACCAAGGCTCTAAACAACTGAAGCATCACTTCCTCCCATTTGTATTCCAGCTCCCTTGAGATAAAGACAGCATTCCATTAGTCTTTTTGATGCACATGGACATCTAAATTCATTGTTCCTCCATAGCTGGGTGGGCGTGTGTGCACGACACAAAGCTGGGTGGGCGTGTGTGCTGTGAGGAGGATGCTGAGAAACTCCAGTATGATTTGGGCAGGTGGGCGATTGGGCAGATGCATGGCAGATGCAGTATAATGTGGATAAATGCGAGGTTATCCACTTTGGTGGCAAAAACAGGAAGGCAGATAATTATCTGAACGGCAATAGATTGGGAGAAGGGGAAGTGCAACGAGACCTGGGTGTCCTTGTGCACCAGTCGCTGAAGGTAAGCATGCAGGTGCAGCAGGCGGTTAAGAAGGCAAATGGTATGTTGGCCTTCGTAGCGAGAGGGTTCGAGTACAGGAACAAGGATGTCTTGCTGCAGTTGTACAGGGCCTTGGTGAGATCACAACTTGAGTATTGTGTGCAGTTTTGGTCGCCTTATCTGAGGAAGGGTGTTCTTGCCATGGAGGGAGTGCAGCGAAGATTCACCAGACTGATACCTGGGATGGCAGGAATGACGTATGAGGAGAGATTGGGTCAATTGGGCTTGTACTCGCTGGAGTTTAGAAGAATGAGAGGGGATCTCATTGAAACTTATAAAATTCTAACAGGACTAGACAGACTAGATGCAGGAAGGATGTTCCCGATGGCAGGGGAGTCCAGAACCAGGGGTCACAGTCTAAAGATAAGGCGTAAGCCATTTAGGACAGAGATGAGGAGGAATTTCTTCACCCAGAGAGTGGTGAACCTGTGGAATTCTCTGCCACAGAAGACAGTTGAGGCCATATATTCAAGAAGGAGTTAGATATATTTCTTAATGCTAAAGGGATTAAGGGATATGGGGAGAAGGCAGGGACAGGGTACTGAGTTTGGATGATCAGCCATGATCTCACTGAATGGCGGAGCAGGCTCGAGGGGCCGAATGGCCTACTCCTGCTCCTATCTTCTATGTTTCTATAGCTCCTAGTCTCTCATTCTCAAATCCAAAGTGGATGACCGCACACTTCCTCACATTGAACTCCATCTGTCATAGTTTCTCCACTCAGTCTGTCTATGTCCCTTTGTAACCCACCAGTCCTTTATCCAAGTCATTAAAATATATATATGGTGAAAAGCTGAAGGCCCAGTACAGATCCTTGGGGAACACCACACATCACATCCCACCAATCAGAGAAAATGTTGTTTTGCTAATAATCTCTCGTGAAAAACCTTATCAAATTCCTTCTGGCTAGTGACTTCCTCAAAAAATGTAACTAGATTAGTCAGTCATGACCTACCCTTCACAAATCCATGCTGACTCTCTTAGATCAGCTCATACTTGTCCAAGTTCTCCCATTGGAATATTGGGTAACAAGTTTAAAAATGAACAATAAAACTGTCTTAAACTCCAAGAAATACTGCAGGAAAGAAATCTGGTAATAATTGATGTGCTTCCATACCTCTATATTGAAAAGAAAATTGGACAAACTAATATTTAGTAACTGGCCATTGTTGGAGACATAAAGCAAAGAACTGAAATGAAGAAAATATGTGTTACACAAAACAACTAGATGCAACAAAATGTAAATTGCAATGTTGCACACAGTTTTAAATAATGAAAAAAAATTATATTGAATAAAGCAATTTTTTCTGCTCTTCCCTGCTGAAGTCATTGACTCTTTGCCGGAGGCGCTCAATGTGTCACTATTTAAATGTGAACCTTAACAGGGAGTGCCAGTAGCTTATTCAAATATAGAAAGCATCACATCTGATCCTGTCCTCACCTAATATTTATAGGTGCACTCTTGGAGCAGGGAATCACAGGATTGCAATCAGGAACGGAAGCTGATTTTTCCTGTCCCTATCCCTGGGCACTGAGACAATTGTTGCACCCTACCATTTCTCTGGGCGAGATCAGCTAATTCAGCAGACTTAGGATTGATCCTGGAACCTTTCTGAGCTGTATGAAACCTTTACTATCTCTGATCCCGGTCTATCACCCTGGTATGGCCCCAACCTTCATTCTTTCAAGTCCAGGGGTATGTCTGATACATAACTGGTTTAGCCACCCAGCACCAGATCTGACAGGAGTGCATCAAGCACCATCAGACCTCACTCACTCCTGCCAAAACTGCCCACTACTCCAGTGATCCTGGAGAGCAAAGGTATCCTCCAGCTTATTATTTCCACTACCAACCACCTGCTTAAACACCTCTTCCCCTGCCTCCTTCACTTTCACCTCCAACAAATGCAAGGAGTTCATAGACTTCTTTATGACTAAACCTGAGACTATCTGGTCAGCTGCCGCTCCTGCTTCCCCCCTTTCCCTTGCCCACCAATCTAAACCTCCCCCAAGCTCCCTACTGCCCTAGGCCTGAACCCGCGTCTTATAGAATCATAGAAACTTATGACACAGAATGAGGACATTCGGCCCATCGTGTCTGTGCCGGCCAAAAAAAGAGCTATCTAGCCTAATCCCACTTTCCAGCTCTTGGTCCGTAGCCTTGTAGGTTGCAGCACTTCAAGTGCATAGCCAAGTACTTTTTAATTGTTATTAGGATTTCTGCCTCTACCACCCTTTCAGGCAGTGAGTTCCAGACCCCCACCACCCTCTCGATGAAAACATTTCTCCTCAACTCCCCTCTAATCCTTCTACCAATTACTTTAAATCTATGCCCACGGGTATTGACCTCTCTAAAGGAAATAGGTCCTTCCTATCCAGTCTATCTCGGCCACTCATAATTTTATACACCTCAATCAAGTCTCCCCTCAGCCTCCTCTGTTCCAAGGAAAACAACCCCAGCCTATCCAATCTTTCCTCATAGCTAAAATTCTCCAGTCCTGGCAACATTCGCGAAAATCTCTAGTGCAATCCTTCCTGTAACGTGATGACCAGAACTCTACACCGTACTCCAGCTGTGGCCTAACTAGTGTTTTATACAGTTCAAGAATAACCTCCCTGCTCTTATATTCTATGCCTCGGCTAATAAAGGAAAGTATCCCACATGCCTTCTTTATCACCTTATCTATCTGTCCTGGTACCGTCAGGGATCTGTGGATATGCACTCCAAGGTCCCTCTGTTCCTCTACACTTCTCAGTATCTTACCATTTATTAGTATTCTCTTGCCTTGTTAGCCCTCCCCAAATGCATTACTTCACATTTCTCCAGACTGAATTCCATTTTCCACTTTCTGCTCACCTGACCAGTCCATTAATATCTTCTTTCTCCAGTTTTTCTCCAAGCTCCCCTTATACCCTCTCTGAGCTCATCTCATCCATGAGACCCATCTCCTGTCCCATGACCCTATTCCCACAAAACTGCTAACCACCCAACTTCCCTTCCTGCCCACCCCGCCCCCACCAAGGTTAGTTGACATTGTAAATGGTTACCTCTAAGGTACTGTCCCATTCATTATCAAAACCTCTGTCATCACCCTCTTCCTCAAAAACCCACCCTCGACCCATTACTTGTGAACTGTCGCCCCATCTGCAACCTGCCTTTTCTTTCCAAAGTTTTTGAATGTTTTGTCACCTTCCAAATCTGTGCCTATCTTTCCTGCAACTCCATATTTGAATACCTCCAAAAAGGTTTCCATCCCAGCCGCAGCACTGAATAGGCCTTAACCAAAATCATAAATTACATAAATAATATAAAATAAAAACAGAAAATGCTGGAAATACTCAGGTCAGGCAGCATCTGTGGAGAGAGAAACAGAGTTAACGTTTTAGGTTGATGACCCTTCGTCAGAACTGGACAAGTTAGAGATGGAACAGGTTTTAAGGAAGTGTAGGGGCAGGGAGAGGGAGGAGGGGAGGAAAGAACAAAAGGGAAGGTCTGTGATAGGATGGAAGGCAGGAGAGATTAAGAGACAAAAGGGATGATGGTGCAAGGAGATGGTAATGGGACAATTTAAGAAACAAAAGATGATTCTAGATGAAGTGTAAATGGCAGAATGATCGACAGCAGCCATGTGAGAGAGAAAAAAAATGGAGAAAAAAAAGATAGGGGTAGAGGTTACGGTCTGAAATTGTTGAACTCGATGTTGAGTCCAGAAGGCTGTAAAGTGCCTAATCGAAAGAAGAGGTGCTGTTCTTCGAGCTTACGCTGAGCTTCATTGGAACAGTGTAAGAGACCGAGGACAGAGGTGTCAGAGTGGGAGTGGAGCGAAGAATTAAAGTGACAGACGACCGGAAGCTCGGGGTCACCCTTACGGACCGCAAAGCAGTCACCCAATCTGCGTTTGGTCTCCCCAAAGTAGAGGAGACCGCATCGTGAATAGCAAATACATAGAAACATAGAAGATAGGAGCAGGAGTAGGCCATTCGGCCCCTCGAGCCTACTCCACCATTTAATGAGGTCATGGCTGATCATCCAAATTCAGTACCCTGTCCCTGCTGTCTCCCCATATCCCTTGATCCCTTTAGCTTTAAGAAATATATCTAACTCCTTCTTGAATATATTTAATGAATTGGCCTCCACTGCCTTCTGTGGTAGAGAATTCCACAGGGTCACCACTCTCTGGGTGAAGAAGTTCCTCCTCATCTCAGTCCTAAATGGCTTACCCCTTATCCTTAGACTGTGACCCCTGGTTCTGGACTCCCCCGCCATCGGGAACATCCTTCCTGCATCTAGTCTGTCTAGTCCTGTTAGAATTTTATAAGTTTCAATGAGATCCCCTCTCATTCTTCTGAACGCCAGCAAATATAAGCCCAATCGACCCAATCTCTCCTCATACGTCATTACTGCCAGCCCAGGTATCAGTCTGGTGAATCTTCGCTGCACTCCCTCCATGGCAAGAACATCCTTCCTCAGATAAGGCAACCAAAACTGCACACAATACTCAAGGTGTGGTCTCACCAAGGCCCTGTACAACTGCAGCAAGACATCCTTGCTCCTGTACTCTCATCCTCTCGCTATGAAGGCCAACATACCATTTGCCTTCTTAACCACCTGCTGCACCTGCATGCTTACCTTCAGCGACTGGTGCACAAACACACCCAGGTCTCGTTGCACTTCCCCTTCTCCCAATCTATTGCCGATCAGATAATAATCTGCCTTTCTGTTTTTGCCACCAAAGTGGATAACCTCGCATTTATCCACATTATACTGCATCTGCCCAATCACCCAACCTGTCCAAATCATACTGGAGTTTCTCTGCATCCTCTTCACAGCACACATGCCCACCCAGCTTTGTGTCGTCTGCAAACTTGGAGATATTACATCTAGTTCCCTTGTCTAGATCATTAGTACATATTGTGAATAGCTGGGGTCCTAGCACCGATCCCTGCGGTCCCCCACTAGTCACTGCCCGCCACTCGGAAAAAGACCCGTTTATTCCAACTCTTTGCTTCCTGTCTGCCAACCAGTTCTCTATCCAAGTCAGTACCTTACCCCCAATCCCATGTGCTTTAACTTTGGACGCTAATCTCTTATGCGGGACCTTATCGAAAGTCTTCTGAAAGTCCAAATACACATCCACTGGTTCTCCCTTATCTATTCTACCAGTTACATCCTCAAAAAATTCCAGTAGATTAGTGAAGCAAGATTTACCTTTTGTAAATCCATGTTGACTTTGTCCGATCCTGTCACTGTTTTCCAAGTGCTCTGCTAGTACATCTTTTATAATGGACTTTACCATTTTCCCCACTACCGATGTCAGGCTTACCGGTCTGTAATTCCCCGTTTTCTCTCACCACCTTTTTTAAATAGTGGGGTTACATTAGCTACCCTCCAATCGATGGGAACTGTGCCCGAGTCTGTAGAATTTTGGAAGATGACCAGCAATGCATCTACTATTTCTAGGGCCACTTCCTTAAGTACCCTAGGATGTAGATTATCAGGCCCTGGAGATTTATCGGCCTTCAATCCCATCAATTTCCCTATACCATTTCCCTACAAACACTGATTTCATTCAGTTCCTCCCTCTCATTAGACCCTATGTTCCCCGACATCTCTGGGAGGTTATTTGTGTCCTCCTTTGTGAAGACAGAACCAAAGTATATATTTAATTGGTCAGCCATTTCTTTGTTCCCCATTATAAATTCCCCTGATTCTGACTGCAAGGGACCTACGCTTGACTTCACCAATCTTTTTCTCTTCACATATCTACAGAAGCTTTCAGAGTCAGTTTTTATGTTCCCTGCTAGCTTACTCTGATATTCTATGTACCCCCTCTTAATTAATCCCTTTGTCCTCCTTTGTTGAATCCTAAACTGCTCCCAATCCTCAGGTTTGCTGCTTTTTCTGGTCAATTTATATGTCCTCTCCTTGGATCTTATGCTATCCCTAATTTCCCTCGTTAGCCACAGTTGAGTCACCTTTTTTTATTTTATTTTTATGCCAAACAGGGATGAACAAATTCTGTAGTTCATCCATGCGATCTTTAAATGTTTGCCATTGCCTATCCACCGTCAACCCTTTAAGTAACGTTCCCCAATCCATCCTAGCCAACTCGCGCCTCATACCATCGTAGTTTCCTTTATTTAAATTCAGGACCCTAGTCTCTGAGTCAACTACTTCACTCTCCATCTTAATGAAGAATTCTATCATATTATGATCGCTCCTCCCCAAGGGGCCTCACACAAGATTGCTAATTAATCCTTTCTCATTACGTAATACCAAGTCTAAGATGGCCTGATTTCTAGTTGGTTCCTCAACATATTCGTCCAGGAAACCATCCCGCATACACTCTAGGAATTCCTCCTCCACAGTATTGTTACTTATTTGGTTAGCCCAATCTATATGTAGATTAAAGTCACCCATGATAACTGCTGTGCCCTTATTGCACGCGTCTCTAATTTCCCGTTTAATGCCATCCCCAACCTCAGCATTACTGTTTGGGGGTCTGTATACAACTCCCACTAATGCTTTCTGCCCCTTGGTATTTCTCAGCACTACCCATACAGATTCCACATCATCAGAGCTAATATCCTGCCTTACTATTGTGTTAATCTCCTCTTTAACCAGCAATGCTACCCCACCTCCTTTTCCTTTTTGCCTGTCCTTCCTGAATATTGAATACCCCTGGATGTTGAATTCCCAGCCTTGGTCACCCTGGAGCCATGTCTCCGTAATCCCAATTATATCATATCCGTTTACATCTATTTGTGCAGCTAATTCATCACCTTATTGCGAATGCTCCTCGCATTAAGACACAAAGCCTTCAGGCTTGGTTTTTTTAACACTCTTAGTCCTTTTAGAAATATTATTTACTGTGGCCCCGTTTGATTTACACCCTTGATTTCTCGGCCTCCCACTTTTGCTTTTCTCCTTCCTGTCTTTTGTTTCTATCCTTGCTTCCCTTTCCTGTCTCCCTGCGCAGGTTCCCAATCCCCTGCCATTTTAGTTTAAACCCTCCCCAACAGCACTAGCAAACACTCCCCCTCGGACATCGGTCCTGGTCCTGCCCAGGTGCAAACCGTCCAGTTTGTACTGGTCCCACCTCCCCCAGAACCAGTTCCAATGTCCCAGGAATTTGAATCCCTCCCCTTGCACCATTTCTCTAGCCACGTATTCATCTGAAATATCCTTCTATTTCTACTCTGACTAGCATGTGGCACTGGTAGTAATCCTGAGATTACTACCTTTGAGGTCCTATTTTTTAATTTACCTCCTAACTCCCTATATTCAGCTTTTAGGACCTCATCCCATTTTGTACTTATATCGTTGGTACCTATATGCACCATGACAACTGGCTGTTCACCCTCCCCCTCCAGAATGCCCTGCAGCCACTCCAAGACATCCTTGACCCTTGCACCAGGGAGCCAACATACCATCCTGGAGTCTCATTTGCGGCCGCAAAAATGCCTATCTATTCCCCTTACAATAGAATCCCCCATCACTATAGCTCTCCCGCTCTTTTTCCTCCCGTCCTGTGCAGCAGAACCATCCATGGTGCCAGGAAGATGGCTACTGCTGCCTTCCCCAGTATACTAAATTGCAAGAAGTACAAGTAAATCGCTGTTTCACCTGGAAGGAGTGTTTGGGGCCGTGGACAGTGGGAAGGGAGGAGGTAAAAGGGCATGTGTTGCATCTCCTGCACTTGCACGTGAAGGTGCCGGGCAAAGCGGAAGGGGTGTTGGGGGTGATAGAGGAGTGGACCAGGGTGTCGCGGAGGGAGCGGTCCCTTTGGAATGCTGAAAGGGGATGTGAGGGGAAAATGTGTTATCATTGATTAAAGACTTTAACTAATTAAATAAAATAAGACTACACTAAGATATGGCAGGGAAGGTTGTGTGTCTGGGCTGCAGTATGTGGGAGTTTATGGACAGCGAGGCTGTCCCGAGCGAACACATCTGAAGGAGCTGTCTCCATCTCGAATCTCTCCGGCTCAGAGTCATTGAGCTGGAGTGCGAGTTGGAGGCACTCCAACACATAAGGGAGGGGGAGGAATTTCTGGACAGTTTTATCCAGAATACAGTCACACCTCAGAGGAAAGCACAGGTTCAGGAAAGGGAGGGTGTGACTGTTAGGGAGACGGGTAGCGGGGATTTAGGAGAGGTTGAGAAGGAGGTCCCGCAGACACTGGTCCTGTCCAACAAGTACGATGTACCTGCTACCTGTGATGACATGGAGAAAGACTGCAGGGAGGACAGCCACAATGCAGACCAAGGCTGTCCAAAGGGGGGGGGGGGGGGGGGGGGAGGGGAAAGAGCAGAATAGAAATGTGGTAGTGATAGGGGACTCTATAATTAGGGGGATAAATAGCGTCCTCTGCAGCCAAGAAAGAGAATCCTGAAGGGTGTGTTGCCTACCTGGTGCCAGGGTAAGGAATATCTCACAGTGGCTGGAGAGGAACTTGGAAAGGGAGGGTGAAAATCCAGTTGTCGTGGTCCATGTTGGAACAAACGACATTGGTAGGAACAGGGAAGAGGTCCTGCTTAAAGAGTATCAGGAGTTAGGATCTAAATTGAAAAGCAGGACTTTGAGGGTAATAATCTCTGGATTATTGCCTGAGCCACGTGCAAATTGGCATAGAAGCAGACAGCTCAGGAGAATTAACACGTGGCTAAAGGGCTGGTGTGGGAAAAAGGGGTTCCTTTTCATGGGACACTGGCACCAGTTCTGGGACAGGATGGAGCTGTACCGGCATGGGACAGGCTCCACCTGAACCAGGATGGGACCCGTGTCCTAGCAGAAAGGGTAAATAGGGAAGTGGCAAAGGCTTTGAACTAGTAAGATGGGGGGAGAGGTCTGCAAGAAACGTAACCAGCCTAAATATAAACAGAACAGGAAAAGAGAGCATAGGAAAGAATAAAGTAAGGGAGGACATTCATGGCAAGGGAATAAATAGAATTATAGAACAGAAGTCTAAAAGGATGGTTTAACATAAAGTGAGAGGAAATCCTATTAAAAATGAGTTAAACTATTTGTACAGCAATGCACAGTGTCCGTAATAAAACAGGGGAGCTGGAGACAATCATATGTTGCAAGGAACTAGACATAGCAGGGATTACTGAGACATGGCTACAGAAAAATAAGGACTGGGAATTAAACATTGCAGAGTATAACATATTTAGAAAAGATAGGGAGGGAAAAAGGGGAGGTGGAGTAGCTGTACTTATTAGGGATAACATAATGGCAGTAGAAAAAAGTGATGCAGATATCAGCAAGACAAAAATAGAATCCATATGGATAGAGATAAAAGATAATAAAGGATCAATCACACTAATAGGCGTAGTCTACAGACCACCTAATAGTGGAAGGGAGATGGAGGAAGAAATATGTAGACAAATTAGGGAAATGAGTAAAAAACATAGAATAATAATCATGGGGGATTTCAACTACCCCGATATTAACTGGACAGAAGAGGTAGATAAAGGGGATAAGGGAATGGAGTAACAATAGACTGATGAACAAGGTCAGAGAATGCAGAGTCAGGGGACAAGTAGCAGAATGGATTGCTGGCTGGCTTCAGGACAGAAAGCAGAAAGTAAGAGTAAAGGATAGCTATTCACAGTGGCAGAAGGTGGATAGTGGTGTTCCACAAGGATCAGTGCTGGGACCACTGCTGTTCACAATTTACATTAACGATTTAGACTTAGGAATCAAAAACACAATTTCTAAATTTGCGGATGACGCCAAATTGGGGGGGGATAGTCAATACTGAGGAGGACTTCAATAAGTTACAGAAGGACATTAATAAACTTGCAGAATGAGCATATAATTGGCAAATTAAGTTCAACACAGATAAATGTGAGGTATTACATTTTGGTAGGAAGAATAGGGAGGTCACTTATCACTTGGAGTGTGCGAGTCTAGGTGGGGTAGAGGAACAAAGGGATCCAGTACAACAAATACACAAATCACTAAAAGTTGCGACACAGTTTAGCAAAGCCATAAGAAAAGCAAACCAAGCACGAGGGTTTATTTCTAGAAGAATAGAATTGAAAAGTAGGGAAGTTATGCTAAACCTGTATCGGACCTTGGTTAGACCACACTTAGAGTACTGCGTACAGTTCTGGTCGCCATATTATAAAAAGGATATAGAGGCACTAGAGAGGGTGCAGAGAAGATTGACAAGGATGATACCAGAAATGCGAGGGTATATTTATCAGGAAAGGATGAACAGACTGGGTATCTTTTCTCTTGAAAAAAGGCTGAGGGGTGACCTAATAGAGGTCTTTAAAATTATGAAAGGTTTTGATAAGAGTAGATACAGAGAGAATGTTTCCACTTGTGAGGAAGAGCATAACTAGAGGCCATCAGTATAAGATAGTCACCAAGAAATCCAATAGGGAATTCAGAAGAAACTTCTTTACCCAAAGAGTGGTGAGAATGTGGAACTCGCTACCACAGGGAGTGGTTGAAGCAAATAATATAGATGCATTTAAGGGGAGGCTAGACAAAGGGAATAGAGGGTTATGCTGATAGATTTAGATGAGGAAACAGGGGAGGAGGCTCGTGTGGAGCATAAGCGCCGGCATGGGCTGGTTGGGCCGAATGGCCTGTTTCTGTGCCATATATCCTAAGTAATCCTATGTAATTATAGCAGTCTTGTGTCTTCAGCAAACACAAAGACTGAACTTAACAATATAGCAGTGACATCATTGTTCCTGTATTAGTCAGTGGGGCAGAATATATCACAGGGGGTCCACTACATGTCCAATTCACTTTCAGATAATGAATTGCAAGTTGGTTCTAAAACTATGGCCGGAATCTTGTTCGGGGAGGTGGGCTGGGGCGCGGGGCGGGGGGGGGGGGGGCGCAAAGCTGGCGGGAAACCCAGGAGGTCGGGTTTCCCGCAGGCCCTGCCATTTTTACTGGCAGGGCCTAATTTGAATGTCAGGCCTTGGTTTCCCACCCGCAGCCAGCCCGCTTGAGAAGCGGGCTGGCTGCGGGCAGGTAGCCTCAGTTGCGAGGGGTCGGTCTGGGGGAGGGATCACGGGCCGAGGATCGGGAATCGGCGGGTCAGGATCGCAGGCGATCGGGAGGTTGGGGATCGACAGGCAAGTGGGGATTGCGGGAGATCATCAGGGATCGTGGGGGGGGGGGGGTGGAGATCGGGGATGGCCAGGCCTGGGGGCGGGGGGGTGATCGAAGGCCTTGTTTGGGGGGGGGGTCTCCGATCGCGGTGGGGTGGCTATGGTAGGTATAAAGCTACTTACCTCCTGGATGCAGCAGTCTCCACCTCTGTTTAACTGCCAGGTTTCACGAATTGTGTGAAACCCGTCCACATGCAGTTAAAAACAAAATGGAGGAGCAAATAGAGGCTTCCAGCCTCATTACAATATTTAAATTCCGCTAACACTCCCTGGGAGCAGGTTAGTTGCCCGTCTCTCGTCCCGCCTCCGGGGAAACCGGAAGTGGGTGGGTTGTAGGCGGGATCAGGTCGGGATTCGCATTTTTAAACAATTTAATGCCACCACGCTCCAAACCCACCCATTTTTTGATGGGAAAATTCCAGCCTATGAAAATTTCAGCCTATGAATATGGATATGGATATTGGGTAGAACCGTAAAAATAAATTCATTTAAAGGAGTCCACTAAAATAAACTGGATTCCTCAATTTTGAGTCCTAGTTTAAAATATTTTTGGGAGGCATATCACTGATGTTATGCACTGAAGACAAACTGATTTAAACCCATCCATTATTGCAGAAGTGTGAGAGAAAACAGAATGCAAAGACATATCGCAGTGCAAAAGACTTAATTAATAGTTCTGTAAATTGCATTACTCCTTATCTCATCATAAACATTTATTTATATAATTAAAAATTTGGCGTCTGTCAAATCACAATTTAGTGCCAAACGTCCATGGTGCAAAATTAGTGATTGCCTGAAATGAGTACTCATCTGCTAAATTACCAATAGAATAGAAGAAAATATAGATGAAGAAGTGGAGAAAGGAGAGAGGAGAGGCGAGGAAGAGAAAAAGGAAACAGAACAACACTGAGGGGCAGAGAGAAATAAGGACCAAGAGAAAAAAAGACAACTGTAGGACTGGAGTAAAGTTGAAAGATGGAGAGGCAGAGACAGAGCAAGAGAGAAGTAGAGAGAAGAAAAAGTGAAGCAAGAGAGGTGGAGAGAGAGAAAAACGAGGAGAAAAGTGGAGAGAAGTGAAACAGAGAAAGAGAGATTGAAAGAGAGGTTGAAATCGCGCTCAATGCACAGGTTAAGGGAGGAAAGGGGAAGACATCTCGGAGAAAATTAGGGTAGGACTTGGGGAGGCAGCAGACAATGACAGTTTGCAGACTCTCAAGCTTGGTGATGGTGGGTTTCCACGTCTCTCACACCCAACTGAGGGGAATAAAACTTTTTTCTACACAAAGAAAGTTGCTAAAAATCCCTCCCTATTTGTATTACAATATAGTACATTAAAAAAGTAGAATTTCTCTAATGACTGAACAGGTATGAATATGGTGGAACAGCTCACTGAAAGAATGTTCAGTGAATGTCTACTGGCACCCATAGAACCATACTCAACATGAATCAGCGCCTTTATGAGAGAAGGGAAAATAGCACATTAAAATAGTTTTGACATTTTGCAGAAAAATTGAAAATGATTGCATCTCACTGAAAGTTGGTTATGTCCACGTCTTATAGGCCACAAATTTAATAGAGCTCAGAGAGCGGGTTGGTAGCGAAAATCTAAAAGAGTGACGGTGGGTTGCAAACCCGCCGCCATGCTACTTTGGCAAGTGTCGGGTCAGCGATTCCCAATCTGACCCGGCACAAAACGGCGGGAGAGGCACTTAAGGCACTTAACAGCTTTTTCTGCGTGCTGCCCGTTGTCCGACAAACACGCCAGCTGCATTGTGCTGGATTTACCAATGACCTGAATTGTTGGCAGCTGTTCGAACAGCTTAAATGCGGTCCTGCAACATCTCTGAGTTTCAGATGCCACAACTTAGTGCTTTGAGGTTTTGGGACACATTTTACAGCTCTACTTATCTTGTGAGTGTTCAAGCTGAAATCCATCTGCAGTGTGACCTCCTTGGCAAACCCTCAGGCCACTTTGGCTGAGCGCAAACAACCTCTATTCCTCAACTGAGATATATTCCAGCGGTATGGGAACCATTTACATCATCTCATCCTGGTCGTCAGATTCGGAGGAAGAGCAGCCGCGGCAGGAGCACAACCAGGCACAGCAGCAGCACCAACACCAGGAGTGACAACCTTCTCCTCAGCCATCTGACGATGCACAGGGCAGAGGGCATCAGCGCAGGGCTGCACCTCGCCGCAGGAGATACCCCCAACACAGGGTTTACAGGCAGAGGATGAGCTTCCTCAACATGAGTGAGCAGCAGTGCCAAAGGAGGCCGAGACTTTCGCGAGAGGTAGTCGCTGACATCTGCGCAATGCTGCACCACCACCTGGAGCCCAGAGGGGCATGTGGACACTCCTTGCCAGTTGCTGTCAAAGTCACCACCGCACTCAACTTCTTTGATTCGGGCTCCTTTCAGGGATCAGCTGCAGACATCAGCGGCATCTCCCAGTCGGCCGCACACACCTGCATCACGCAGGTCACCGATGCCCTCTTTGCAAAGGCGCGCAATTACATCCACTTCTCCATGGATGGCCCAAGTGTGACGGCGCGTGCGGTTGGCTTTGTAAATATGGCAGGCTTCCCAAGGGTGTAGGGCGTCGTAGACTGCACACCTGGCCATTAGGGCATTCCATCACAACCCAGCAGTATTTGTCAACCGCCAGGGATTCCACTCCTATAACGCCCAGCTGGTGTGTAACCACAGGAAGATCATCACGCAAAGTACCCTGGCAGTTGCCATGACTCCTTCATCCTGTGGCAGTCTACTGTGCCCTCAGATCTTCAATCTGCCAACCCAACTTTCCAGATGGCTACTTGGCGACAAGGGCTATCCCCTGAAAAAGTGGCTTATGACACCGATGAGGGGGGCCATCAAACGAGGCTGAGGAGCGGTACAATGTGAGCCACATTTCATAGAAACATAGAAAAATAGGAGCAGGAGTAGGCCAGTCAGCCCTTCAAGCCTGCTCCGCCATTCAATATGATCATGGCTGATCCTCTATCTCAATGCCATATTTCCGCTCTCTCCCCATACCCCTTGATGCCTTTTGTGTCTAGAAATCTATCTATCTCCTTCTTAAATATATTCAGTGACTTGGCACCCACAGCCTTCTGTGGTAGAGAATTCCGCAGGTTCACCACCCTCTGAGTGAAGAAATTTCTCCTCATCTCAGTCCTAAATGTCCTACCCCGTATCCTGAGGCTGTGACCCCTCGTTCTGGATCCCCAGCCAGGGGAAACATCTTCCCTTCAACCAGTCTGTCTAGCCCTGTCAGAATTTTATACGTTTCCACGAGATCCCCTCTCATTCTTCTAAACTCTAGTGAATAGAGGCCTAGTCGACCCAATCTCTCCTCATATGACAGTCCTGCCATCCCAGGAATCAGTCTGGTGAACCTTCGCTATATTCCCTCTATGGCAAGTATATCCTTTCTTAGGTAAGGAGACCAAAACTGCACACAGTACTCCAGGTGTAGTCTCAAGGCCCTGTATAACTGTGGTAAGACATCCTTGCTCCTGTGCTCAAATCCTCTTGCAATGAAGGCCATTTGCCTTACTAACTGCTTGCTGCACCTGCATGTTTGCTTTCAGTGACTGGTGTACAAGGACACCCAGGTCCCTCTGTACATCAACATTTCCCAATCTATCACCATTTAAATAATACTCTGCTTTTCTGTTTTTCCTACCGAAGTGGATAACTTCACATTCATCCACGTTATACTGCATCTGCCATGTATTTGCCCACTCACTCAACTTGTCTAAATCACCTTGAAACCTCTTTGCATCCTCCTCACAACTCACAATCCCACCTAGTTAGTTTCGTGTCGTCAGCAAACTTGGAAATATTACATTTGGTTCCCTCATCCAAATCATTGATATATATTGTGAATAGCTGGGGCCCAAGTACTGATCCCTGCGGTACCCCACAAGTCACTGCCTGCCACCCCAAAAAAGACCCATTTATTCCTACTCTCTGTTTCCTGTCTGTTAACCAATTTTCAATCCATGCCAGTATATTACCCCCAATCCCATGTGCTTTAATTTTGCACACTAACCTCTTATATTTCGACCAGAAGCATCATAGAGCAAACCATCAGCTTGCTCAAAATGCAATTCCGATGCCTCGACAGATCTGGTGGAGCCCTGCAGTATGCACCAGCCAAGGTGTCCAGAATCATCGTGGTCTGCTGTGCCCTGCACAACATCGCACAGCAGTGTGACTTACCGCTGCCTGAGGAAAAAGTGGCTCAGCGCAGAGCCTCCTCGGAAGAAGAGGAGAAGGACGAGGACGAGGAGGACAAGCATCCATGCCTTGCATGGCCGGATGTGGCCAATCCAGCAGCACGCAACCACATTGCTGGCCGTCAGACAAGGGATGCACTCAACCATGCCAGATTCACGTAGGCTTACGCTTCAACCACAGGTGGCTGGCAGATGGAGATGAATGTCAGGACGAGCTGCTTAACATCATCTGTCCAATAAACGGTGCTTTCCTATCACTCTCACCATCATCATTACAAATGAAAGTAGCCCTGAGCTCTCACTGTGCAACTTCCATTTCTAAGCACACACAGGCCAATACTTCAAATCTTTGCCATCACTTTTGTTTAATGCAATCACAATATGGATGACAAACGGTAGCTTTTCACGCAATAAAACACCCAAGTGACTATTTGTGTGTTAACTTCCTCTTACATGTGCTTCTACGTGGTGCTTCCCCTATGGCTTCAGCAGATGTAGAGTCACTTTGCTCACTTTGATGCTGTGCCTGTTTAGACGCCTTTGGCGGGCGTCCTCTGGGTTTGGGAGCCTGGGAGGGCTCCGCAACAGTCTGCTCTTCCTGTGGCTGTGCAGGGGCTAAGACAGCTATCTCATTTGGGTGCGGAAGCTGGGGCTCTGACCAAGGGCTCCGCAGTGGCATGGTCTGTGAGCGCTTGGGAGAGGAGCCCACACTTCCCTGTTATCGGCCACCAACATCCCTCTCATGGGTCACCCGCACTTCACTGCTAGCAAGTGGCTGGAGAGCACTTTGCTGCACATCAGTGGGGCCTTGAGGACCCGTCTCAGTACTGACAGTCCTCATAACGGGGACATCCATGTACCTCTGGTGACTCTCCTCAATAGATGCCCATCTATCCTCCATAGCGGACCATCTATTTAGAAGAGTCACCATGTTCTGTTGAGTCTGGCGAGTTATGTCCTCCAAGGAGGTTACCACCCTCTCCACGGTGGCACGCTCATGTGCCATTGCCTCCACCATGGCAGTGCCCATGTTTGAGATGGACTCCTCCATTCTCTGCACACTCGCAGTTACTGTGGATGCAAAACCTATCAAAGACTCCTGCACTTGTTGCTGAAGTTCCAGCACCGCTCAATTTCTGGATGGCCCCAGAGGCACAGCGTCTGCATGCAGCTGAGCAGAGCTAGGAGCATCCTGTGACCTCCGTCGAGGACTCTCCACTGCTGTGGCTATCTCCACCATCTGCTGATGCTCACTTGTGAGCTGTGATACACCAGGTGACACTACTACTCTCTGTGGCGATGTACCCACCGAGGTGTGCGTCTCTGCGCTGGTGCTGGGTGCGCTGGGTTCTGGTGATACTGCTCCCTCAGAGGATTCGTCCGACTCTTCCTCCTGGACAGTGGGGAGGGGGGCTCTCGGTGGTCCTGTGGGAGAGTAAAGGCATCCTTTGCCATTTCAGTCAATTATGAAATATAAAAGCTGGTTTCTCCGTCTCCGCCGCATCTGCTCTGACGAAGCCACCTTCCATACTAGTGCTTCTGATAGGTCTTCCTTTTTCCTCAACCGAGGATTTCCATCTGCTGTGGTTGACACGGGCCCTTGACCGTGTCCGTTCTATTTCCCACACTTCAGCTCTCACCCCTTCTCCTCCCTCCCGGAACCACGATAGGGTTCCCCTTGTCCCTCCACCTTTCACCCCGACCAGCCCTCCACATTCAACGGATCATCCTCCGCCATTTCCGCCCACCTCCAGCGTGATCCCCACCACCAAACACATCTTCCCCTCACCTTCCCTTTCAGCATTCCGAAGGGACCGCTCCCTCCGCGACACCCTGGCCCACTCCTCTATCACCCCCAACACCCCCCTTCCCCTTCGTCCGGCACCTTCCCGTGCAAACGCAGGAGATGCAACATATGCCCTTTTACCTCCTCCCTTCCCATTGTCCAGGGCCCCAAACACTCCTTCCAGGTGAAAACAGCGATTTACTTGTACTTCTTGCAATTTAGTATACTGTATTCGCTGTTCACGATGCGGTCTCCTCTGCATTGGGGAGACCAAATGCAGATTGGGTGACCGCTTTGTGGAACACCTCCGTTCAGTGCGTAAGGGGGACCCCTAGCTTCCGGTCAACTGTCACATTAATTCTCCGTTCCACTCAGACCTCACTGTCCTCGGCCTCTTACACTGTTCCAATAAAGCTCAGCGTAAGCTCGAGGAACAGCACCTCATCTTTCGATTTGGCACTTTACAGCCTTCTGGACTCAACATCGAGTTCAACAATTTCAGACCATAACCTCTGCCCCTATCTTTTTTTTCCCATTGTTTTTAAAGGGCTCCATGTAGCCTTAGCTTCTCATTTAGTTTCTGCTGCTCTGGGTATCGGCCAGCTCATGATGACTACTGCAAGGGCAAAGGCTTCGCCAAGATTTGCTGAAGACTCCCTCCAAGCTCTTGTGGAGGAGTAAGAGGGTGCAGGGACATTCTGTTCCCTCGCGATGGCTGGATGAAGCCCCCTCCGCAAACAAAGGCAGCCTGGCTGCGAATTGCTGAGGAGGTCAGCGCTAGGTCAGTTTGCTCACGCACATGGGTCCAGTGCTGAAAACGCTTCAGTGATCTTCTGCGCTCATCCAAAGTGAGTATCACATCACACTTTACTTCAATCTTTTCCCTTCTCTTCTCAACACCAGCACTCTGCTTTGTCAGCCTGCTCCTCCACATCCCACCTTACCCTTACTTCCCTTGCACCCTTACCTATCCCTCTCTCTCTATGTACAGAATCACTTCACCATCCTACTATGCAGCCCTCACACTCACTCTCACTGTTATGCAAAGACAACAACTAACAGCACTCCAATATCTATTTCAAAGTACTACTTTCACTGCAAGAATTCTCAGGCCCCAATTTTAACGCTAGGCGAGTTTTCAGCAGTTGAGTTAAAAAATCCCTTTCTCCTCCAGAAATGAAGCCTGGCGTGCTTTGACTCCTTGGCCTCATTTAAATCCCACTGCCAACTTCCCACCTATTCCTAGTGGGAAGCAGCGAAGATTGTGCAGCCCAGAGACCCCCTGCCAAGATCAGGTAAATGGTGGGATCGGCTGCTGGGACCATCCCATGTGGGTTACGGTATCAGTGGCGGTGGGGGCGGAGGAGAAATCCGCAGCAAGGGAGGCTGAAGTACCCCTGCTCCTTCTGGCTCCCGCTCCTTCCGGCCCCGTAAGGATCGTAAAAAAAAAGTTAATGAACTTACTTATTTTTGGGCCTCTTCTGGCCCCAAAACATTTCCCAGGTAGGTTTAGCCTGGTGGGAAATTCACTGCTGCTTACCGCTCTTACCAAGTTACAATTGCAATTGGGTCCCTTTGACATCGGGACTCAACATGCATATGTTAAAAAGGACACCACCATTTTTTTGCAGGTGTCCTTGCCGCTTGCTCGATTGAGCAAGTAAAAAAATCGCAAATGGTCAACTTTCAGCGGCTTCAGGGCGGGTAACTAACCTGGGCAATTTTAACTGCCCATCCGGGAGGGTAGGGTTAAAATCACCCTGAAATGAGCTATGTTCAATTGGCACGCATTTACAAAATATTGCCACTAGAGGTCCCCCTTATCTGAATATAAATATAATAATGGCCTGGTTTTTGAGGTGCCGATGACAGCGTAAGCCTTGTAAAAGGCCCCACAAGTTCCGGGTTTCCACATTTTTTAATCGGGTCAGAGGCGTAGTCTGGAATAGTCCATATTAGGGATGTCAGAATTAATTCAGCAACAACAGCTGTTCTACCACCCTCCCCTGCCACTTTTCTCCCATTCTCTCCTGAGGTACCAACTGTTGTTAGGGTACGGTTCTTTGGACACCAGCACCTCCCATTTTTCATGTGTCTGTAGGCTACTGCACCATGTGAACATCACAGTTGAGCCCAAACATGTTCTCATTCAATGTCCAGATGTGCATTTTCAACATAGACCACTGGATAGCAAGCAGGAGCAGGAACTCTTGGTAAAATTCCTTCTCCGTATACAAAGGAAGTATTAGGGCAGGCATGTTGGTGCTACTGCAGTCATGAGCAGTGTTAAATTGGTGTCATAGAAACATAGAAGTTAGGAGCAGGAGTAGGCCATTCGGCCCCTCGAGCCTGCTCCGCCATTCAAAGCGATCATGGCTGATCATCCAAATTCAGTACCCTGTCCCTGCTTTCTCCCCATACCCCTTGATCCCTTTAGCTTTAAGAAATATATCCAACTCCTTCTTGAATATATTTAATGAGTTGGCCTCTACTGCCTTCTGTGGTAGAGAATTCCACAGGTTCACCACTCTTTGGGTGAAGAAATTCCTCCTTATTTCTGTCCTAAATGGCCTACCCCTTATCTTTACACTGTGACCCCTGGTTCTGGACTCCCCGGCCATCGGGAACATCCTTCCTGCATCTCGTCTGTCCAGTCCTGTCAGAATTTTATAAGTTTCAATGAGATCCCCTCTCATTCTTCTAAACTCCAGCGCGGTGGCATAGTGGTTAGCACTGTTGCCTCACAGCGCCAGGGACCCGGGTTCGAATCCGGCCTCGGGCGACTGTCTGTGTGGAGTTTGCACATTCTCCCCGTGTTTGCGTGGGTTTCCTCCGGGTGCTCCGGTTTCCTCCCACAGTCCAAAGATGTGCAGGTTAGGTTGATTGGCTATGATAAATTGACCCTTAGTGTTAGGGGGATTAAATACGTGGGGTTACAGGATAGGGTGGGATATGTGTTGGTGTAGGGGTTACGGGGATCGGGTGGGATATGTGTCGGTGCAGGCTCGATGGGCCGAAATGGCCTCTATCCGCACTGTGGGGTTTCTGTGATTTCTGTGAGTACAAGCCCAATTGACCCAATCTCTCCTCATACGTCATTTCTGCCATCCCAGGTATCAGCCTGGTAAATCTTCGCTGAACTCCTTCCATGGCAAGAACATCCTTCCTCAGATAAGGCGACCAAAACTGCACACAATACTCAAGTTGTGATCTCACCAAGGCCCTGTACAACTGGAGCAAGACATCCTTGTTCCTGTACTCAAACCCTCTCGCTACGAACGCAAACCATTTGCCTTCTTAACCACCTGCTGCACCTGCATGCTTACCTTCAGCGACTGGTGCACAAGGACATCCAGGTCTCGTTGCACTTCCCCTTCTCCCAATCTATTGCCATTCAGATAATAATCTGCCTTCCTGTTTTTGCCACCAAAGTGGATAACCTCACAGTTATCCACGTTATATTGCATCTGCCATGCTTCTGCCCAATCACCCAACCTGTCCAAATCATCCTGGAGTTTCTCGGCATCCTCCTCACAGCACATACGCCCACCCAGCTTTGTGTCGTCTGCAAATTTGGAGATATTACATCTCGTTCCCTCATCTAGATCATTAATACATATTGTGAATAGCTGGGGTCCAAGGACCAATCCCTGCGGTACCCCACTAGTCACTGCCTGCCACTCGGAAAAAGACCTGTTTATTCCAACTCTTTGCTTTCTGTCTGCCAACCAGTTCTCTATCCAAGTCAATACCTTGCCCCCAATCCCATGTGCCTTAACTTTACACGCTAATCTCTTATGCAGGACCTTATCGAAAGCCTTCTGAAAGTCCAAATACACCACATCCACTGGTTCTCCCTTAACTATTTTACCAGTTACATCCTCAAAAAATTCCAGTAGATTAGTCAAGCACGATTTACCTTTTGTAAATCCATGTTGACTTTGTCCGATCCTGTCACTGTTTTCCAAGTGCTCTGCTATTACATCTTTTACTAGCTGGGGAGCCCCGCGTTGCGAGGGCATTGGGGCGCGAGGGCAATTTTGGGGCGCGAGGGCAATTTTGGGGCGCTTGGTCTCCCTGCCCCTGTGTCCCCCCCCCTCTCCCTGTCATGTCCTCTCCCTGTCCTATCCCTCCCTCCCCTCCTCTCCCTCCCTCCCCTGTCTCCCTTCCCTCCCCTCCCGTCTCCCTCCCTCCCCTCCCGTCTCCCTCCCCTCCCCTGTCTCCCTCCCTCCCGTCTCCGTCTCCCTCCCTCCCCTGTCTCCGTCTCCCTCCCTCCCCTGTCTCCCTCCCTCCCTCCCCCCACCCCCACACCTACCCTCCCCCTCCCCCCCCCGCTCCCCTCTGTCCCTCTCTCCGGCCCCTCCCCCTGCCTAGCGCCTGAGGTCCGGTTCTGAGGCCGGGATGGACCGGAGCTGAGGTCCCCCGCGTATGGCGCGGCTGATGGACGGCCGCTGCAGGCGGGCGGCACATGCGCGGTCAGTGCGCGCGGCGCATGCGCGGTCAGCGCGAGCCCCCCGCGATTTCCCGAGGCTCTCCCCCCCCGCGATTTCCCAAGGCTCTCCCCCCCCCCCGCGATTTCCCGAGGCTCTCCCCCCCCTCCCGCGATTTCCCGAGGCTCTCCCCCCCCCCGCGATTTCCCGAGGCTCTCCCCCCCCCCGCGATTTCCCGAGGCTCTCCCCCCCCCCGCGATTTCCCGAGGCTCTCCCCCCCTCGCGATTTCCCTAGGCTCTCCCCCCCCCCCCGCGATTTCCCGAGGCTCTCCCCCCCCCCTATTAAATTGTTATTTAATTCCCTAACACATCATTAAAATATTTACCTTAGTTCCCTAACACACAGAAAGTGTGGGGGAAAAAATTGTGAAAAATCAAGATGGCGGCCACTCACCTCGGTTCAGAAGGATAAGGCCCGCCCACACACGCACCGATTGGTCGACCGGTGAGGTCACCGAAGCGTAGGATTGGTCAATCGTCGAGTCACTCGACACTCAACTGTAGGAAGGAACCTGCCGTCCGATTGGTGGACCTCGACGTCACACGGTCGCTAATGAGATGCTAATGAGCGGAACGCTGAACGTTTTTGGGATACCGCGGGCGGGATTTTTGTCCGGCCGAAACGTAAATACGCCTATGACCGGTCCGGAATCGCAAGCTTTCTTTTGAGGCGACGCGCGCGTCGGTACGCTCTGTAACTTTCAAACGTATAGAGAACGGACAGACATCGGGACAGACAGAAGAGCCGCTTTATATATATAGATGGACTCTAGCATTTTCCCCACTACAGATGTCAGGTTTACCAGTCTGTAATTCCCCGTTTTCTCTCTACCACCTTTTTTGAATAGTGGGGTAACATTAGCTACCCTCCAATCCATGGGTACTGTTCCAGATTCCATCGAATGTTGGAAGATGATCAGCAATGCATCTACTATTTCTAGAGCCACTTCCTTAAGTACCCTAGGATGTAGATTATCAGGCCCTGGGGATTTATCGGCCTTCAATCCCATCAATTTCCCTAACACCATTTCCCTACAAATACTGATTTCTTTCAGTTCCTCCCTTTCATCAGACCCTATGTTCCCCGACATCTCTGGGAGGTTATTTGTGTCCTCCTTTGTGAAGACAGAACCAAAATATGTATTTAATTGGTCTTCCATTTCTTTGTTCCCCATTATAAATTCCCCTGATTCTGACTGCAAGGGACCTACGCTTGACTGGCATAAAATATAGATAAAATATCATGGTCACAGTCTGGTGCTGTCTTGAGTGGAAACCATGTATGAAGCCTGCTTGGTCAATGTGGATTAAACCCTAAGTGACCATTTAAAGTCTGGCATCCAGGGTCTGTCTTTTCATGTGTACTAGTATGATTGGGGCTGTCCTAAAAGTATCTGGGAAGATGACTGTCTCTAATCCATGGCCAAGGAGTATTAATGGGAATGGTGCCATTTCAGGGAGTAGAGCCATGGCTGAATAACCATCTGGTTCAGGGGGCAATGGATGATGTCACAAAGTGCAGCAGAAAGAGGAAGTGTCCAAGGATGGATCCCAGGGTAACCTTGGAAGTTGCTTTGTGGGAGCTGAAGAAGGCACTGTGGGAGATGCACTGGCTGCTTTGGGACAGTTAGAAGTGCACTGAGGTGGGCCAGACGAAAGGTGGTAGAAGAGAAAGATAATGTGATCAACCATATTGAATGTTGCAAAGATATTGACAGATAAAATATCATGGTCACAGTCATAAAGGACATTGTTAATGACTGTGACCAGGGTGGTCTTAGTGCTGGAAACCAGACAGAAAGTTGTGGAAGAGATGAACACAGCTGGGAGACAACATGTTCATGAACCTTGGACAAGAAAAGGTTAGAAATGGACAGTAGCTGGAGGGGGCAGATGGGTCAGGAGTGGACTTTGAGGAGCATAGGATGAAGGCTGTTTCGAAAGGAAGTGAGACAGTGCCTGAACAGTGGGAGTCATTAATGGCAGAAATATTGAACAGTTACTTTGCCTCAGTTTTTAACCAGGGAGACCAACAAGGTGGACATGACATTAGAAGAAGAAATCAAAAAGGATAGCAAGTCATTTAAGATAGAAAGGAAGGAGATAATTGATAAACAAGCCAAACTTGGAGAGGATAAAACTCTAGGTCTGGATGGGTTGCAAAGAAACTCAAAGAAACTAGGGAAGAGATAGCAGAGGCACTATTATATATGCATAAATTCAATAGAAAAGAGAATAGTGCCAGGGGTTTGGTGGACAGGTAATGTTATTCCTATATTCAAAATAGAATATAGAGCAAAACCAGGGAACTATAGACCAGTTAGCTTATCGGCGATAGGAACAATATAGAAATCTTTACAAAAAACATCTAGAAACCAAAAATATAATAAAGAATAGTCAGCACTGATTTCAAAAGGGATGGTCGTGCTTGACTAACCTTATTGAATCCTCTGAAGAAGTAACAGAAAGAGTAGACAAGGGTAATGTAGTGGACGTCATGTACACGGACTTTCAAACGGCCTTCGATAATGGTACCGCATAACAGACTTATGACTACAGTCAGAACATGTGAAGTCAAGGGACAGGCGGCAGAAGGGATACCAAACTGACGACAAAACAGAAAAGAGAGAGATGGGGTTAAAGACTTGCAGAAGGTGGGAAGTGGTGTTCTACAGGGACTGCTGCTGGGACCACTGTCGTTCACATTTATATAAATGATTTGGACTCGGAAATTGGAAATGGTACAATATCAAAATTTGTGGATGACACCAAATTGCGGGGGGGGGGGCGGTATTTAATACTGTTAATACTGAAAAGGACTGCGACAAAATACAAGACGTTAACAGACTTGCAGAATGGGCATTGTCAATATAGTTAAATGTGAGATGGTGTATTTTGGTAGGAAGAATAAGGAGGCCGTGTACTCCTTGGAAAATAAGAGTCTAAATGGGGTATAGATGCACAAAGGGATCTAGGGGTACAGATGCACAAATTATTATAAGTAGCAATGCAGGTTAACAAGGCCATAAAAAGTGAAAACAAAGCATTTGGGTTCATTTCTAGAGGAATAGAATTCAAAAGCAGAGAAATTATGTTAAATTATATAAGCGTAGAAATTCAATGCTTTAACGCCAGCCGTTAGGGCTGGTTTTGTAGAAGAATTGTCGGCCGCCTTGCTTCCGCCCACTTCCAGCACGGAACGCGACGGCCGCCATATTGGACAGGTCGGCAGCCCTGCCGTCCCTGCGCTCGCCACAAGTATTTTAATTACCAGGAGCGTGACATCAATCGGCACGCAATGCCGAACTAATGCACGCTCAGAGATGTTGGCCGTCGCCTCTCCTCTTACCACCCTCTCCAAAGCACACCCGCGCGTGCAGCCATTGACTGCGCGAAGAGCCGGGAGAAACTGTTCAGTAAGCAGCTGCCAAGATAACTGGTAACTATGGAGAGCTCAGAATATGTAATTGGTGTGAAAACTGCTGCCAATGAGATGCATCAAATCTCCCCCCTGGTCAGTTAAACATTACAGTAAACACTTTAAAAATAAACTATACTGTACTACAGTTGTAATAATCTCAGGAAAGAAATCAAAGCTGCATTTCTTTAAATTTTATACATTGGGTTTTCTAGTTTAGGAACTGATGAAACAATATGCAAAGTTTTGAAGTGTGTTTTTAAAAGGCCAAGAATTAAGGAAGATTTAGCACCATATTCTCACCAAGTATTCTTCAAACGTCTATTGATGTTAAAAATTTAATTGAACTCCCTTCTGCACCATTTACACCAGTAAACTTGGGACCAAGAGGTTTATGTTTCCCTTTTTAAAAACATTTATTTCAATTGATGTCTCATGCAATGGTTTAAGGACATCTGTGCCACAGTCTTTATGTGGTGTTTCCAGTCAGTCCCTCCAGATCTGAGCCTGTGCTTTAAGACCCACTCACCAGGGAGTGAATTCCCTATGTGATGTGCAGGATAGTGCACCGTCACTGCTAGCTGCAAGACAGTGCATCCCTATCCCCCTTCCCCTCCGACACCATGGTGGAACACAAACCTCCACACAGCAAACATCTGTGGATTTATGGCAGTTAGTGAAGGTGGGAGCACCAGGCAGTCTGGTACCCAGTTGTGGACCGCACACAAGACCCAGACAAATGTCCAAGTAAGTAAGAGGGGAGCCGTGGACAAACAGATGCCTCCTAATGTACCACAACGGACATTGCTCCAACACTACAAGGGCCATCAGTGGAGTCGATACCTCTTGGCCCAGCAAAACCCAGGAACCGCCACCATATTATCCCAAAACATCACACTGCCCGAGAACACCACACCGATCCTTTAGACGCGACCTTCGGCCTCCTGCTGATGTTACCGCCGGAAAGAGAGCGTTGCACAAGAGATTCTGTGCTGCGCTCATTTAAATCAACAGGCAGCACCAAAATACTGGCACTGCCCCTTTTCAGGCTCAATCGAATTTCCAGGCCATAGAGTTAGATCACACTTAAGGATACTGTGCACAGTTCTGGTCTCCATATTACAAAAAGACTATTGAAGCACTGGAGAAAGTGCAAAAAAGATTTACAAGGTGATGCCAGAAGTGAGAGCGTGCAACTATCAGAAAAGACTGAACAGGCTGGGGCTCTTTTCTCTAGAAAAGAGAAGACTGAGAGGTGACCTGATAGATGCCTTTAAAATTATGAAGGGGTTTAATCGGATAGATGTAAAGAAGATACTTCCGCTTGTGGAGGAGTCCAAAAACTGGGGGCCATCAATACAAGATAGTCACCAAAAAATCTAATAAGGAATTCAGGAGAAACCTGTTTACTCAAAGAGTGATGAGAATGTAGAATTCACTACCACAAGGAGTGGTTGAGGCAAATAGCATAGATGTATTTAAGGGGAAGCTAGATTACTATGTGAAGGGGAAAGGAAAAGAAGGATATCTTAATAGGGTGAGATGAAGTAAATAGAGTGGGAGGAGGCTCATGTGCAGCATATAAACACCGGCAAATGGCCAAATGGCCTGTTTCTGTGCTGTAAATTCTATGTAATTAACAATGCTAGCGAGCACTCACATAGTTGAGCGGTTAGAAGTTTGGACGGGGATAGACTCAAGGATGTGAGGTGGGTCTCAGAGAAGCTGAGTCAAGGGAAAACTGGGTGTGTTTGGTGCTAGAGCAGGGGAGAAATGGGAGAAACTGCAGAGTGATGCAGGACCAGAATTAGAATGAGAAGAGGATTGGGAAGTGATTGGTGGTGGGCAGAGAGGGGAAGTGACATTTGAGGTAGCAGCACGGATGGTTTCAATCTTTGAGACTAAGAAATCCACAACCTCCTTCCACTTAGTAGTGGAGATAAAAGTGGAAAGGACAAGGGAAGTGAATTTGAGGAAGTCGTTTGTCATAGGGAAATAAATCGCAGGTTGTTCTTGCCCTCAAGAATGATTGAGTCATTGGAGTCTTTAACTGTGGTGACGAAAGTGTGGTGATGATAGACATGGTCAAGTCAAATGTGGCAGTGGACGACAAGACCTGTCATGTGCCATGTCATAAATCTCATCATCGAGAAACTACCTATGAAATAACACTGGACGGCCAGCTAGTGGCGCCGTCCAAGGAGTATAAATACTCGGGCGTTGGCCCCAGCTTTCCAGGGACATTTTGTAAAGACAAGGAGCTAGTGGATACAACTAGACTTCCATGTTCTGAAACAAGTTGATTAAAGCCTTGCTTTATGCTCAAACCAAGTGCGTAGTGAGTTTTATTACGTCATGCCATATGCACGAGTCAGATGTAGGGGTACGATGGGAGTGGGAGACGGTGAGTAACTTGGTGGGATGAGGAGAGTTTAGTAGGTCAGCAGTGGAAGTGGTGTCCTGATGGGTTGAGAGCCAGAGAACTGCGAGTTGGGAATAGAGTGTGAATTGATGAGGGACTAGTTAGGTAGGGTAAAGATCAGGTGGGAAATAACATGTAGATGGTAAGAGTGGTCTGCGATGGTCATATCATTGATCAAGATCTCAAACATGGTAAGAGCAAGAGTATGAACTTGACTTGTATGCAGTACTCGCATGCTGAACAGAACCCAAGGAATGGGATAAAATATCAACATATTTACCTCTGGACTCAGCACTGATTATAACCTCAGTTATGGCATATCTTTTTTGATTAACTGAGTTTATCTGTATTTTTAACAGATCAGAATGAGGACTAACAAAAGAGAAATGCTATACATGTCGGGCCATACAGGATCTTTATGAAGATATCTGTATTAATAATTGCTTCATTGATGGTCTCAACTCACATCTTCAAAAGGATTATAAACTCCTTCATACAGCAAGGTGTTTGAATATAAAATACCATCATAAAAAATCAAAGGATTGATATTTCCAGATTTTTCAATACTGAAATTATTCCAGCAATTGGTTTTGAATAGGGTTAAATATAACTGCAGCCATTTCTGTTAGAGGATTATCAGAATTCCTGAAATGCTGTACAGATTAACTTCTACCTAATGTAAGAAGATAAGATGATTACAGCTACTTGCAGAGGCATTAATTCCAAACTGGAACCTGATTGAGATTTTAAAGAGCTCATTCCATACAACCACCCTCGTGGAAAACCCAGTTTGCTTATCCTAGAAATGTCACACAGTGCAGCTTTGAAATAAATGCAGATAGGGATTTCAAAACAAAAAAACACTTTGTGGTGAAATTATGTAAATGTTTCCATTTATGGATTACTGTGTAAAGGATTATTTTATTTTATTAGTGGGACATCACGACCGAATTTTCATTCAAAGCCTACAAATTGCCAACCAAATCCTCTACAACTTTAACTTCCACATTTAGATTTACCAAACACAGTATACTTGATTAACAACGGTTGGTAGATGTTTAATATAACATTTCTAGGGTAAGCAAACTGGGTTTTCCATGAGGGTGGTTGTATGGAATGAGCTCTTTAAAATCTCAATCAGGTTCCAATTCTGGCCTGTGTGCTATTCAGAACATTCAAAAGGACAATGTTTATCCCCTATATAAAGCTCGCTGAGGAATAAAATCATTAAAAATAATTTGTCCCGATCATCTTCGAATAAGATGAATGTTTCTGCCTATAAAACTTGAAAAGTATGGCTTGTTGCTGCTAATTGTGGGGCTTCAGGTTTACTTTAATGCTGAAACTTAGACATTTGAGGAGTTTTTATTTATTTATATATTTATTTATTTATTTCTTGTTAGGAGGTGAAGGAGATAAATAAGACTGGTGTAGACTAACAAAAATGGTTATGTATGTTATGCTCCAGTCCCAGAATAATGCAAAAATGAATTATCCTAGGAACAGAGGCAAGGAAAGATAAGTAGGTTAAAACACAGGTTGAAATCATGGGTAAGCTGAAGAGAATTCCAAACTTCTACCACCCCTTGGGGACGAAATTGGGTGCCTTTGTGCCTCCCATTAGAGCCCCCGGGAGGGGTGGGGGTACTCACAAGACACAAATAGCTTTGCGACCGGGCGTGGCTCTAACATCGACTCCCACCATATTCAGCGGGAGTTTTGCGGCAGCGCTACGGTGTTGCGCCCAGAGCTCCTT
Source organism: Somniosus microcephalus (assembly GCF_052327205.1). Lineage (NCBI taxonomy): Eukaryota > Metazoa > Chordata > Chondrichthyes > Squaliformes > Somniosidae > Somniosus > Somniosus microcephalus. The sequence continues at coordinate 135,160,938 of NC_140996.1, read as the reverse complement.
TGCCCGGTGATCATAACGTCATCACCGTGCGCATTGCCCCAGACCCGAAATTGACTTCCAACCCCTGCAGCAGCGCCGGTCGAAAACACCGACAGCTGCAGGAGGCGTGCATCAGGCAGCCGGCCGCTTTGCGGACGATGATTAATGGCAAGATGGCCAAGGTAAGTAAAAAAAAAACTTACCTAGAAACATAGAAGATAGGAGCAGGAATAAGCCATTTGGCCCCTCGAGCCTGCTCCGCCATTTAATGAGATCATGGCTGATCATCCAAATTCAATACCCTGTCCCTGCTTTCACCCCATATCCCTTGATCCCTTTAGCCTTAAGAAATATATCTAACTCCTTCTTGAATGTATTTAATGAATTGGTCTCAACTGCCTTTTGTGGTAGAGAATTCCACAGGTTCACCACTCTCTGGGTTACAGTATGCAGACGATGCTTGCGTCTGCGCCCACTCAGAGGTCAAACTCCAAACCATCGTAAACACCTTCACCGAAGCATACGAGAGCATGGGCCTTACAATAAACATCCGTAAGACAAAGGTCCTCTACCAACCTGCCCCCGCCACGCAGTGCTGCCCCCTGATTATCAAAATCCACAACAAGGCATTGGACAACGTGGACCACTTTCCATACCTCGGAAGCCTACTGTCAACAAGGGCAGACGTCGACGACAAAGTCCAACACCGCCTTCAGTGTGCCAGTGCAGCCTTCGGTCGCCTGAGGAAGAGAGTGTTTGAAGACCAGGACCTCAAACCCGGCACTAAGCTCATGGTCTACAGGGCAGCAGTGATACCTGCCCTGCTGTATGCCTCAGAGACATGGACCATGTACAGCAGGCACCTCAAAGCACTGGAGAGGTACCACCAATGCTGCCTCCGCAAGATCCTGCAAATCCATTGACAGGATAGGCGCACCAACGTCAGTGTTCTTGCTCAGGCCATCATCCCCAGCATCGAAGCTCTAACCATGCTCAATCAGCTCCGATGGACGGGTCACATTGTCCGCATGCCCGATACGAGACTCCCAAAACAAGCGCTCTACTCGGAGCTCCGGCACGGCAAGAGAGCCCCAGGTGGGCAGAGGAAACGCTTCAAGGACACCCTTCAAGGACACCCTCAAAGCCTCCTTGAAAAAGTGTAACATCCCCACCGACACCTGGGAATCCCTGGCCCACGACCGCACAAAGTGGAGGAGAAGCATCCGGGAAGGTGCCGAACACCTCGAGTCTCTTCGCCGGGAGCAAGCGGAAGCCAAGCGCAGGCAGCGCACGTCAACCCAAGCACCCCACCCACCCGCCCCTTCAACCGCCTGTGACAGAGACTGTAGGTCCCGCATTGGACTCATCATTCACCTGCAAACTCATTTTTAACGTGGAAGCAAGTCATCCTCGGTTCCAAGGGACTGCCTAAGAAGAAGAAATTCCTCCTCATCTCTGTCCTAAATGGCTTACCCCTTATCTTTAGACTGTGACCCTTGGTTCTGGACTCCCCCACCATCGGGAACATCCTTCCTGCATCTAGTCTGTCTAGTCCTGTTAGAATTTTATAAGTTTGAATGAATCCCCTCTCATTCTTCTAAACTCCAGCGAATATAAGCCCACTCAATCCAATCTCTCCTCATGTGTCATTCCTGACATCCCAGGTATCAAGTCTGGTGCATTTTTGCTGCACTCCCTCCATGGCAAGAACATCCTTCCTCAGATAAGGCGACCAAAACTGCACACAATAATCAAGGTGTGGTCTCACCAAGGTCCTGTACAATTGCAGCAAGACATCCTTGCTCCTCTACTCAAATCCTCTCGCTATGAAGGCCAACATACCATTTGCCTTCTTAACCGCCTGCTGCACCTGCATGCTTACCTTCAGCGACTGGTGCACAAGGACACCCAGGTCTCGTTGCACTACCCCTTTTCCCAATCTATTGCCGTTCAGATAATAATCTGCCTTCCTGTTTTTGCCAAAGTGGATTACCTCGCATTTATCCACATTATACTGCATCTGCCCAATCACCCAACCTGTCCAAATCATACTGGAGTTTCTCAGCATCCTCCTCACAGCGCACATGCCCACCCAGCTTTGTGTCATCTGCAAATTTGGAGATATTACATCTAGTTCCCTCGTCTAGATCATTAATATATATGGTGAATAGCTGGGGTCCTAGCATCGATCCCTGCAGTATCCCACTAGTCACTGCCTGCCACTCGGAAAAAGACCTGTTTATTCCAACTCTTTTTCTTCCTGTCTGCCAACCAGTTCTCTATCCAAGTCAGTACCTTACCTCCAATCCCATGTGCTTTAACTTTACACGCTAATCTCTTATGCGGGACCTTATCGAAAGCCTTCTGAAAGTCCAAATACACCACATCCACTGGTTCTCCCTTATCTATTCTGCTAGTTACATCCTCAAAAAATTCCAGTAGATTAGTCAAGCTCTGCTATTACATCTTTTACAATGGACTCTAGCATTTTCCCCACTACCGATCTCAGGCTTACCGGGCTATAATTCCCCATTTTCTCTCTGCCACCTTTTTTAAATAGTGGGGTTACATTAGCTACCCTCCAATCCATGGGAACTGTTCCAGAGTCTATAGAATTTTGGAAGATGACCAGCAATGTATCTACTATTTCTAGGGCCACTTCCTTAAGTACCCTAGGATGTAGATTATCAGGGCCTGGGCATTTATAGGCCTTCAATCCCGTCAATTTCCCGAACACCATTTCCCTACAAATACTGATTTCTATCAGTTTCTCCCTTTCATTAGACCCTATGTTCCCTGACATCTCTGGGACGTTATTTGTGTCCTCCTTTGTGAAGACAGAACCAAAGTATGTATTTAATTGGTCAGCCATTTCTTTGTTCCCCATTATAAATTCCCCTGATTCTGACTGCAAGGGACCTACACTTGACTTCACCAATCTTTTTCTCTTCACATATCTGTAGAAGCTTTTACAGTCAGTTTTTATGTTTCCTGCAAGCTTACTCTCATACTCTATTTTCCCCCTCTTAATTAATCCTTTTGTCCTCCTTTGTTGAATCCTAAACTGCCCCCAATCCTGAGGTTTGCTGCTTTTTCTGGCCAATTTATATGTCCTCTCCTTGGATTTTATGCTATCCCTAATTTCCCTTGTTAGCCATGGTTGCGCCACCTTTTTTGTTTTATTTTTATGCCAGACAGGGATGAACAAATACTGTAGTTCATCCATGCGATCTTTAAATGTTTGCCATTGTCTATCCACCGTCAACCCTTTAAGTAACGTTCCCCAATCCATCCTAGCCAACTCGCGCCTCAGACCATCGTAGTTTCCTTTATTTAAATTCAGGACCTTAGTCTCTGAGTCAACTACTTCACTCTCCATCTTAATGAAGAATTCTATCATATTATGATCGCTCCTTCCAAAGGGGCCTCGCACAAGATTGCTAATTAATCCTTTCTCATTACATAATACCCAGTCTAAGATGGCCTGATCTCTAGTTGGTTCCTCAACATATTGGTCCAGGAAACTATCCCATATACACTCCAGGAATTCCTCCTCCACAATATTGTTACTAATTTGGTTAGCCCAATCTCTATGTAGATTAAAGTCACCCATGATAACTGCTGTGCCCTTATTGTACGTGTCTCTAATTTCCTGTTTAATGCCATCCCCAACCTCAGCATTACTATTTGGGGGTCTGTATACAACTCCCACTAACGTTTTCTGCCCCTTGGTATTTCTCAGCTCTACCCATACAGATTCCACATCATCAGAGCTAATATCCTTCCTTACTATTGTATTAATCTCCTCCTTAACCAGCAATGCTACCCCACCTCCTTTTCCTTTTTGCCTGACCTTCCTGAATATTGAATACCCCTGGATGTTGAATTCCCAGCCTTGGTCACCCTGGAGCCATGTCTCCGTAATCCCAATTATATCATATCCGTTTACATCTATTTGCGCAGCTAATTCATCCACCTTATTACGAATGCTCCTCGCATTAAGACACAAAGCCTTCAGGCATGTTTTTTAAACACTCTTAGTGCTTTTAGAATTATTATTTACTGTGGCCATGTTTGATTTACACCCTTGATTTCTCTGCCACTTTTGCTTTTCTCTTTCCTGTCTTTTGCTTCTATCCTTGCTTCCCTTTCCTCTGTCTCCCTGCACAGGTTCCCAACCCCCTGCCATTTTAGTTTAAACCCTCCCCAACAGCACTAGCAAACACTCCCCCTAGGATATCGGTCTTACCTTTCTTGTTCCAGTTTTTTTCTGCTCGAGTGCCAGGCTGATCGCGCGGGATCGTGGCTGCCTTGGTGGTCCAGGTAGGTACCTTTTATATTGCAGAGCCTGCAGCGACGGCCCTTCCCTTTAAGGGAGGGAAGGAGCCTTTGAACTCGACAGCGCTGCATGGCCCAGTGAGCAGCACAGGTGAAGTCTCTTCCCCGCTTGCTGCCGATTGCGTTTGAAGAAGGAAGTGGAGCGTTTGATTTAGCGCTCCACTTCCTTCCTGGAGCGCAAAACCAAATTTTTTTAACGTTTAGAATCATTAACGCCTGGCACTAATTTTCTCAACTTTTTAAAGTTAGCGCCCCAAACGGGGCTACAATGAACTTCTCCCCCATTGTGTGAAGTGTTTCCTAATTTCACTCCTGAAAGGTCTGGCTCTAAATTTTAGACTATGCCCCCTAGTCCTAGACTCCCCAACCAGCGGAAATAGTTTCTATCTACCCTATCTGTTCCCCTTAATATCTTGAAAACTTCAATCAGATCACCCCTTAACCTTCTAAACTCTAGGGAATACAACCCTAATTTGTGTAATCTCTCCTTGTAATTTAACCCTTGGAGTCCGGGTATCATTCTGGTAAACCTAAGCTGAACTCCCTCCGAGGCCAATATATCCTTCCTAAGGTGTGGTGCCCAGACTGGTCATAGTACTCCAGGTGTGGTCTAACCAGGGCTTTGTATAGCTGCAGCATAACTTCTACCCCCTTGTATTCTAGTCCTCTAGATATAAAGGCCAGCATTCCATTAGCCTTTTTGATTATTTTCTGTACGTGTTCATGACATTTTAATGATCTATGTACCTGGACCCCCAAGTCTCTTTGGACCTCCACTGATTTTAGCTTTTCACCATGAGCTCCTCACACTTGTTGAAGGCGAGGGTGGAGGAGACAGGGGAGTGGGGTTTAAGAAGACGGTTTGCAATAGAGAAAAGAAGCCAGGGGTTATCTTTGCATTACAGAATGTTCCTGGAATAGTGAGCAGTTTTGGCAGATGAGAGACCCAGTAGAGCTTTAGTGGTCCAACCAGATCGGGCAGTGAATGGCTAAATGAGTTGTCCGCCATATCTGTTCAAGTCTGCGTCCCTTGGACTTAAGAGAGCGGAGGTGAGGGCTGTACCAGGGGGAATGGCCAGGGTGAGAGAGAGTAACGGTTTTAATAGGGACTAGGGCATCAAAGGTGGTGGTGAGGCTGTGGTTGAGCAGATTTGTAGCTTCAGGAATATCGTGGTGAATGGATGGCCAAAGGCTGGGCAGTTGGGATTTCATAAGTGAGTTGGGGGAGAGGTTTTTCCAGGAGTGGACACAGAAGGAAGTAGGTTTGGCACGGGGGGGGGGGGGGGGGGGGGGGAAGGAGGATGTGGGTGGAGAGTGAGACAAGGAAGGAAGTGGTCAGAGATGGCCTTATCTGTGATTGCCACAATGGGAGTAGCAAGGCGATGTGAAATGGCAAGGTCAAGGTGGCAGTGAATATGGGTTGGGTAGTTTACATGGAGGGAGAGATTAAGAGAGGATAGGGGGGTATTGAACTCAGTACTTCTTGTTGTTGTTCAATTGTTAGTGCAAACTGAAGACCTTTCTCTATGGAAGATCCAAGTTATGCCACAGTGTTTTAAAAATATTATTGGGCAGTCCAAGCCACATGGTTTTAAAACTGTAGGTGGACTATGCATTGGAGAAATATCCAACTGTCAAGATGACTGTCCTTTGTCTGATTCCAATGTTCAGTTACAATTATGCATGTAAATCATTTTAATATTTTTCAACATATCAAATCAATGTACGGATCTGTTCTGACTGACATTCATATCTCAGACTCTTGGACATATGATCCAAATTCTATACAGAGAAAAATCAATTTTTGGTTTCATTCTCCCAGGGCCCTAGCTGCAATGCAAAGACTGAAATTTAGTAAACAGTGAGGAGGATAATAGCAGACTTTAGGAGGACACAGACAGACTGGTGAAATTGGCACACACGTGGCAGATGAAATTTAATGCAGAGAAGTGTGAAGTGATGCATTTTGAGAGGAGGGTCGGTAACCAGAGAACACAGATTTTAGATAATTGGCAAAAGAACTAGAGGATAATTTTTTTTAATGCAGCAGGTTGTTGTCATCTGGAATGTACTGCCTGAAAGGGTGGTGGAAGGAGATTCAATAGTAACTTTTAAAAGGGAACAGCTGGCTACTTTTGCCCTAGGAGAGGAGAGACAATGGGCATGGTGGGGGGGGTTGGAAATAGTGTTTTACAGGAACATCTGGACCATCCTGCTGTTCAGGTATGAGGGATCAGAGGATCTTCTGAATCCAATTTTATTCTGTTCTTCTCACAACCTTTTGGGATACTAAGGGTCAGGTAATTATTTAAGTCATCCTCCGTTGTTGAAGTTGTTCATTTTTATGGTCTTCTCTTGGTCCTTCTCTAGTGTCAGCCATGGCTCAGTGGTAGCACTCTCACCTCTGAGTTAGAGGTTGTGGCTCAAGTTCCACTCCAGAGACCTGCACACATAATCCAGGTCGACACTCCAGTGCAGTACTCAGGGAAGTGCTGCACTCTCGGAGGTGTCATCTTTTGGATTAGACATTAAACCGAGGTCCCGTCTGCCCTCTCAGCTGGATGTAAAAATCCTATTACCATATTTCGAAGAAAAGCATGGGGGTTCTCCCCGGTGTCCTGGTCAATATTTATCCTTCAACCAACATCACTAAAACAGATTATCTGGTCATCGTCACATTGCTGATTGTGGGACCTTGCCGTGCGCAAATTGGCTGCCACGTTTCCTACACTGCAACAGTGACTACACTTCAAAAGTACTTAATTGGCTTTCAAATGCTTTGGGACGTCCTGCAGTCGTACAAGGTGCTATATAAATGCAAGTTCTTTCTTTCAGTAGAGAGTCCATTTGAGCTTTTCATCCACTTCAAGTACACAGATTTTCAGTTTTTATTTGCTGTTTTCCTTGGGTGTGTGTGCAGCAGAGCCCAAGGAGCCCCTGTGCCTGGTCTGGATGTCTATTAAGAAGCTCTCTTGGAGTTTTGTCGTTCAGCCTAAGTGCTTTAATTTGGACCGAGACTATTTTCTGGAAAGGGCAAAAGAAAGAGTCATTCTTTTCTTTCATTGTCTCAAGTTTTTTTGCCCTTTCCGCTTATGCAGGGCCTGGTCCTCTGTATTGAGTTTTGTGCTGTTATAGTTGCTGGCATTGGGGTTAGACAATCAGAGTTGCTGGCACTGGCTGGTTGTAGGGAAAGGGCGTTATTGCTCAAGTCCCCAATGGGGAGTGTAGTGATGCAGTCCATTGGGAAAGGATCGAGTGGTATACATCTGGATCTTGGCTGAGAGATAGTGTGTTGGAACTCTTAGCTATCCCTAGGGTAAGCAGTTGCTTTTGGTGGGAACAGAATTTGCATTCACTGGGTCAGATGAGGGAAGCATCTTTTTAGCTGCTGAGGTACTCAGGTCCACAGAGTTCCAGTGAAGGAGCTGTGTAGAGCCGAGTGTACTTCAAGCACAAGTCTCTCAATCTAGGTCAGAGCAGAACCAAAGGGATCAGTTACAGGAAGAGTAGGCAGGCAGAGTTCTAGTCCACAATCCTGCTGACATCACCGAGAGCTTTACTAGTATTTCATAAAAACATAAGAAATAGGAGCAGGAGTAGGCCATTCAGCCCTTCGAGCCTGCTCCGATATTCAATAAGATCATGACTGATTTCCGACCTCAATTCTACCTTTCCGCACTATCCCCATATCCCTCAATTCCCTTAATATCCAAAAATCTATCGATCTTGGTCTTGAATATACTCACTGACTGAGCATCCACCGCTCGCTGTGGTAGGGAATTTCAAGTGGCAAATGTAAAGGGCTAGATCAACTGCACCAGTGCTCACTGATCTCTCCTCTTGCATTAAGGAGATGAGTGCGATTGCATCAACGATTTCACACTTATCTCTTTTCCGTGTGCATGACTGTTGGTGAAGGTTGCAGTCCTCCTGGGTAGCCAGTTTGGGAACCATGAACAGACCTCAGACAAGATGACAGTGGGGGAAGGAGTAGAGTTTCATGGGAATCCAGCTCAGGAGCTGTTGGGGCAGGGGGTTAACAGAGGGAGGACAAGGACTGACCTGCTAGTGAATTTTTTTGGGGTCATGGTGTGAGTGAGTTAATTCTTCCATGTGTTAAATGTTTTTTGGGGCACTGCAGAGATGATTTCTTCCAGAAATTATCACAGTCTGAAGCTAGCACCTGTTTGGGTCATGGTGGCACTGGAAGTCTTCCTTTCACTTTTTAAAAATCTGACAGGAATTTTTAAAAATTTGCTTAAAAAAATTGTTAAAACCATTTAAAAGCAGATATACCATAGTTTTATCCAGCATTAAAACAGTTCCACTGAAAAAAATGTTATGTTTGTTAAAAATAGAAAAAGCAATTGCAATTGAAAAAAAAAATCAAAGATGGAATGCCATGCATTACATTGCCCTGGCTTTAAGGGCTAAAAGTAGAAACAAGTATTAAAAACCTGAAGACATTTACAATATACCATTCTGTACAAGTCACTGATGTATTAAATAGCTTTAAAATATATATATTTTTAAATGACCTGAATGTCCAATAAATTTAATTTAAAAAACCATTTAGATAATGGCTTTCATTTGGCCAGAGTAATCATACACGACAGATGCCTAAAGACTTAATCTATCCCAATTGCAAACTGAAAAGGCTTAAAATGTCCACATTAGAAAAATGGTACATCTGTGCAGTTTCCATCATGTGAGTGTCACACTTCCAGTGTCACACTTGGAAGGGGCTAATTATATGCAAGTTATTAAGTCATTTTAGGTGAATCACTTGCCAGTCATTTGGAATGAGCAGAATAACTCCAGGAAAGGAAAATACTGGAGCCATAATGTCTGCCGCCTTGAATTGCCTTTCCCACATCAGGGATTTGATCACCAGCTTCAAAGAAATTAACCTTTGAATGAACTCAGTATAATATTCCTCTCCTTATAAATCATTGTATGATCTGACTAATTGTGAACGACGCTACAGGAGATCCACTATTATATGTTTTTAAAGTGCATTTCCTGTCTGTAGCGCTTGTCCAATAGAAACACAGGAATGTACAAGATTGGAGAAGACAATGCAGCACAAATGAGCAGCTGAACAACTATTAGCATTTCATTACCCACTCCCTCAAATATCTATCCAATTCTCTCAATTGTTTCCACACTGTTTGCTTCCCTCGGTCATCAGCTCCATATGCTCCCCAAGTTCTGCATTTAGAATTTAAGTCTAAAGTGTACCTTTTCTCTTAGAACCTTGCGTGCATGTCTCTAGTTCTAGAGTTTGTGGACTAATATTGGGGTCAACTTATCTAATCCTTTAAGGATCTTGAATATTTGTGGTGACCAGAACTGTACACAGCACTCTAGCGGTGACCAAACTAGGGTTGCGAAGGGGTGGAAAGTTTCCGGTAAATTTCCAGAAATTTTCCACGGGGAGTTTACCTTGGGAATTTTGGAAATTTTGCCCAAAAAAGCACATGCTAGCATAACATTGTTTTTTTTGTATTTCTTTCATATTTTTTTTCATAGGTCCTCTCTTAAAATTACTAACAGAGATGGAATCTTAATGATTAAGGAATTTCTTAATCAATATATGTTTATCTTCTTAATTGGCTTGTTTTAATAATTACAAGTTTTCTGTGTGACTGTGAACAAATGTGTCCTGATTGGTTGAATGAGTGGATGAGCGATTAGCTCCCTCTATTGGTGATGTAGCGTCGTGCGTGCACAGGTTATGCTTCCATCACATGGAGCATCAGGAAAAATTTACTCACCCTGTTGCAATCGTGCTGATCAACCGCAGTTCGACACAGAGACGAATGCCCTTTATTTCTCTGCATAGAACAATGCCTCGTTTACAGTCAGATGTGTGGAAGCATTTTACCCCAGGCATTAAAGATGGAAAGACTGTGTACATGTGCAAACACTGTACAAAGTCATATGTAAAGAATGCCACAAAGATGCAGCAGCATTTATCCAAATGCAACAACTTCACTCAAAGCTCACTGAAACAAGGTCCCTTGAGCTAAACATCAGTTTAATTGCCTTTTTCTGCACTGCATCCAATGCCTGGGCATTCTTATTGTTGTATGGCTTTGAGAACTATAGACAGCACTCCAGATGTGGCCATACCAATGCCTTGTACAAACTTCAACACTTCCTGGAATTTCTATCCCTCTGGTTATACATCCCAAGATCAAGTTAGCTCTCGTTACTGATTCCACACAGTGTGCTATTTGTTTCAGTGCACTATCCATCAATACTTGCAGGTACCTCTACTCTTAAGTCTTGTAGCCTAAAACCAGCTAATTTATATTCCCAGTGTTCATTTCCTCTCTCTAGTCTCAATTTTGCACTTATCCACATCAAATGTTATTTGCCACTCATCCACCTACCTTCCCAACCTATCCAAATCCCTTTCTATTTGGCTTACCTCTTCCTTATTCTTTAAAGCACCTCATTCTCAATTTGGTGTCATCTGCAAACTTAGGTAGCTTTATTTCTGTCCCCTGCACAAAATGATTTTTTAAAACTAAATAGCAGTAGCCCAAGCACTGCTCCCTGTAACAACCGGATAATGGCCCGTTGTCATGTCAACACAGCTCCATTAACTTTTGCTTTCCCTGGTTTAGCCAACAGAAACACCTTGGAGTGCATGTCCATAAATCCCTGAAGATAGCAGGATAGACAGATAAGGTGGTTAAAGGAGGCAACGGGATACTTTCCTTTATTAGCTGAGGCATTGACTATAAGAGCAGGGAGGTTATTCTTGAACTGTATAAAACACTAGTTAGGCCACAGCTAGAGTACTGTGTACAGTTCTGGTCACCACATTACAGGAAGGATTGCACTAGAGAGGGTACAAAGGAGAGTTACAAGGACGTTGCCAGGATTGGAAAATTTTAGCTAGGAGGAAAGATTGGATAGGCTGGGGTTGTTTTCTTTGGAACAGAGGAGGCTGAGGGGGGACTTAATTGAGGTGTTCAATTGCCTCCAAGGTTACAGGCTTGAGAGAAGAATCAAAGCCACATAATTTGAACATAGATAATACTGTGATTTGGTTCAGTTATACATATGATTGAACCATAAGAACATAAGAATTAGGAGCAGGTGTAGACCACACGGCCCCTCGAGCCTGCTCCACCAGTCAATAAGATCATGGCTGATCTTCAAACTCAATTATAAGGGGCCTAGAGAGAGTGGATAGGAAGGACCTATTTCCCTTATCAGAGAGGTCAATACCAGGGGCATAGATTTAAAGTCATTGGTAGAAGGATTAGAAGGGAGTTGAGAAGAAATGTTTTCATCGAGAGGGTGGTGGGGGTCTGGAACTCACTCACCGAAAGGGTGATATAGGCAGAAATCCTAATCACATAAAAAAGTACTTGGATATGCACTTGAAGTGCTGCAACCTACAAGGCTACGGACCAAGAGCTGGAAAGTGGGATTAGGCTGGATAGCTCTTTTTTTGGACCGGCACAGACACAAGGGGCAGAATGGCCTCCTTCTGTGCTGTAAATTTCTCTGATTTTCAATCCACGTCAGAAGCCGGTCTCCTATTCCTTGCCTTCCTACCTACCTAGGAGGACAAATTACTTGGGTGGCACAATATCAAAAAATCTTGCTGCAATATAAATACATCATGTTCTAGTTTTAGTTTGGTAGCAGTCCATTTAATTCAGACCCAGTTCAAAAGGAGTTTAACAACCAAATGAGTCAAACTCATGTCCCTAGAAAGAAGTGCTGTGTAGTGTAGATTTGTTAAATTGCCTCCAAGGTTACAGGCTTGACAGAAGAATCAAAGCCACATAATTTGAACATAGATAATACTGTGATTTGGTTCAGTTATACATATGTTTGAACCGTAAGAACATAAGAATTAGGAGCAGGTGTAGACCACACGGCCCCTCGAGCCTGCTCCGCCAGTCAATAAGATCATGGCTGATTTTCGACCTCAATTCCACTTTTCTGCCTGATCCCCATATCCCTTGATTCCTTTAGAGTCGAAAAATCAATCAATCAATCTCAGCCTTGCATATACTCAGCGACTGAGCATTCACAGCCCTTTGGGGCAGGGAATTCCAAAGATTCACAACCCTCAGTGAAGAAATTCCTCCTCATCTCAGTCTTAAAAGGCCAACCCCTTATCTTGAGACTGTGGCTCCTAGTTCTAGACTCTCCACCCAGGAGAAACAATCTCTCAGCATCTACCCTGTCAATCCCCCAGTAGCTTATATGTTTCAATGCGATCACCTCTCATTCTTCTAAACTCCAGAGAGTATAGGCTGAATCTACTCAATCTCTCCTCATAGGTCAACCCTCTCATCCCAGGAATCAATCTCGTGAACCTTCGTTGCACCATCTCGAAGGCAAGTATATCCTTCCTTAGATAAGGAGACCAAAACTGTGCACAGTACTCCAGGTGTGGTCTCACCAAAGCCCTGTACAATTGTAGCAAGACTTCCTTACTCTTGTACTCCAACCCCCTTGCAATAAAGGTCAACATGCCATTTGCCTTCCTAATTGCTTGCTGTACCTGCATGCTATCTCTCTGTGTTTCTTATACTAGGACACCTAAATCTTTCTGAATACCAACATTTTACACCTCCTCACCAATAAAAAATATTCTGCTTTCCTATTCTTCCTACCAAAGTGAATAACCTCACATCCCCCACATTATGCTCCATCTACCACCTTATTGCCCACTCGCTTAACCTGTCCATATCCCTTTGCAGGCTCTTTGTGTACGCCTCACAGCTTACTTTCTCACCTAGCTTTGTATTGTCAGCAAACTTGGATAAATTACACTCAGTCCCTTTATCCAAGTCATTAATATAGATTGTAAACAGCCGAGGCCCAAGCACTGATCTTTGTGGCACCCCACGAGTTACAGCCTGCCAACGTGAAAATGACCCATTTATCCCTACTCTCTGTTTTGTGTCTGTTAACTAATCCTCTATCCATGCTAATACATTACCTCCAACCCCATGTGCCCTTATCTTGCCTAACAACCTTTTATATGGCACCTTATCCAATGTCTTTTGAAAATCCAATAGATGACATCCACTGGTTCCCCTTTATCTACCTTGCTAGTTACAGCCTCAAAAGACTAATAAATTTGTTAAACACGATTTCCCTTTCATAAGAACTAGGAGCAGGAGTAGGCCATTTGGTCCTTCGAGCCTGCTCTGCCATTCAATAAGATCATGGCTGATCTTCTACCTCATCTCCACTTTCCTGCAAAATCTGTCGATCTCTGTCTTGAATATACTCAACGACTGAGCCTCCACAGCCCTCTGGGGTAGAGAATTTCAAAGATTCACCACCCTGTGAAGAAATTTCTTCTCATCTCAGTCCTAAATGGCTGACCCCTTATTCTGAGACTGTGACCCCTGGTTCTAGACTCCCCAGCCAGGGGAAACATCCTCCCTGCATCTACCCTGTCAAGCCCTGTAAGAATTTTGTATGTTTCATTGAGATTACCTCTCATTCTTCTGAACTCTACAGAATATAGGCCTTCTCTCCTCATAGGACAATCCCCCCAATCCCAGGAACCAGTCTGGTGAACCTTCATTGTACTCCCTCTATGGCAAGTGTATTCTTCCTTAGGTAAGGGGACCAAAACTGTACACAATACTCCACGACTGCAAAATATTGCGGATGCTGGAAATCCGAAATAAAAACAGGAAACGCTGGAAAAACTCAGCAGACCAGGCAGCATCAGTGGAAAGAGAAACAGAGTTAAAGTTTCAGGTCGATGGCCTTTCGTCAGAACTGGAAAAAAAGCAGGAAATGGAAAGCAAGTTTGGGGGTGTGGTCTCACCAGGGCCCTATATAATTGCAGTAAGACATCTTTACTCTTATACTCAAATCCTCTTGTAATAAAGGCCAACATACCATTTGCTTTCCTAATTGCTTGCTGTACCCTGCCTGTTAACGTTCAATGATTCGTGTACAAGGACACCCAGATCCCTCTGAACACCAACATTTCCCACCATTTAAAGAATACTCTGCTTTTCTATTTTTCCAACCAAAGTGGATAACTTCACAGTTCTCCACATTATATTCCATTTGCCATGTTCTTGCCCACTCACTTAGTCTGTCTATATCCCCATGAAGCCTGCTTGCATCCTCCTCACAACTTACATTCCCACCCAGCTTTGTATCATCAGCAAACTTGGATATATTACACTAGCTGGGGGGGGCCCGGCGTTGCCAGGGCAGTTTAGAGGGTTGCACGGTTGACGGCCGGCCGCTGCCGCTCCCCCGCTCTATGTCTCGGGCCGCGCGGTTGACAGCCGCCCGCTGCCGCTCTCCCGCTCTGTGTCTCGGGCCGAGCGGTTGTGAGGCCCGGCCCAAGTGACCCCAACTCACCTCCCGCTCCGGCGGGCCGACACAGCTGCCCCGCTCGCTGTTGAGGAAAAGCAGGGGAAAAAATGGCGGCGACGTTTGGGGAGGCTGCAGGAATAGGTCCCGCCCGTGACGCACCGATTGGTCAACCATCAGGTCACCGAACTGTAGGATTGGTCAACCATCACGTCACTCAACGCAAATGAGCGGTAGGATTGGTCAACCGCTAATGAGCGGATTTTTGAACATTTTTTGTATACTGTCCGAACAATTTTTGTCTGCCAAAAAGTAAATATGCCTATGACACTCCCCTGATCATCAGCTTTCTTTTGATATAACATATGCATAGGTACGCTCTATAACTTTTGAGTGTATAGCGGACAGACATACAGACAGACATACAGACAAACCAACTGCTTTATATATATATACTAGCTGAAGTGCCCGGCGGTGCCGAGGCTTTTTCGAGGGCATGTTGTTGTTGGAAGAGAGAGAGAGAGCGACTGGGGGGAAGAGAGAGCACGACTGGGGGGAAGAGAGAGAGCGACTGGGGGGAAGAGAGAGAGCGACTGGGGGGAAGAGAGAGCGACTGGGGGGAAGAGAGAGCGACTGGGGGGGGAGGGGAAGGGGAGGGGAGGGAGGGGAAGGGGGGGAGGGGAGGGGGGAGGGGAGGGGGAGGAGGGGGAGGGGAAGGCGGGGAGGGGAAGGCGGGGAAGGGAGGGTGGGGAAGGGAGGGGAGGGGGGAGGGGAGGAGGAGAGAGGAGGGGGGAAGAAGGGGCGGGGGGAGGAGGGAGGAGGAGAGAGGAGGGGGGGAGGGGAGGGGAAGGGGGAGAGTCCACGAGCCCCCTGATCCCCGTCCCCCCAAACTCCCGAGCCCCCTGATCCCCCCCCCCGAGGGTCGCGGCCCCCCCGAGGGTCGCGGCCCCCACCCCCCCGAGGTGAAGACCACCGATTGCGCGCGCAGCAGGAGCTGAGACGCGGCGTCTCTCTCTGGCTCGGCCGGCGGGCCCGGTTGCCAGGGTAACCGTGACGCTGACCAAGCCCCGCCCCCCGGCCGAGCCAGAGAGACGTCGCGTCTCAGCTGCTCCTGCTGCGCGCGCGGCCCCTCCCGAGGGTCGCGGCCCCCCCCCCCCCCCCGAGGGTCGCGGCCCCCCCCCCCCGAGGTGAAGACCGCCGATTGCGGCTGTGCGAGACGGCCGGCGGGCCGGGTTGCCAGGGTAACGCTGGACGCTCAGCAAGCCCCGCCCCCTGGCTGAGCCAGAGAGAGACGCCGCGTCTCAGCTCCTGCTGCGCACGCACCCTAGCGGCGCTGGGCTGAGGCTCGGCCCTCCAGCCTTCGAGTGGGGCCGGGAGGTGCCTAGCTCGGGCATGGGTGCAGAGGAGACACCGAGGCTTCTAGGCCTACCTGGAAAAACGGGGAAAGGTAGGAAAATTAATGAGATTAGATAAGTTAATTACTTTCTAAATCATTTTTTTTAAAAACAATATGTGTTTTAAAAGCAACGTTTTTTTTTAAAGACGCAGAAAGCGGGAAAAAGAAAGGAGAAGTTTGGAATCAAGATGGCGGTGACTCACCTCGGTTCAGAAGGATAAGGCCCGGCCACACACGCACCGATTGGCCCGGCGGCACACGCCAGCAACCCGGCGTACGATTGGTCGAGCTCGAGGTCACTCTGTCGCTAATGAGCGGATAATGAGATGCTAATGAGCGGAATGTTAAGGTTTTTGGGATACCGCGGGCGCGATTTTAGCCCGGCCGAAACGTAAATACGCTTAAAACCGTCTCGGAAGCGTAAGCTTTCTTTGGAGGTAACGCGCGCGTAGGTACACCCTGTAACTTTCGAGCGCATACCCGACAGACGCACACGCGATGACAGACAGAATGACAGACAGACAGAAGTACCGATTTATTTATATATATAGATAGATAGATTTGGTCCCCTCATCCAAATCATTGATGTAGATTGTGAATAGCTGAGGCCCAAGCACTGATCCTTGTGGTACCCCACTAGTTACAGCCTGCCAACCCGAAAATGACCCGTTTATTCCTACTCTCTGTTTTCAGTCCGTTAACCAATCCTCAATCCACATTACCCCCAATCCCAGGAGCCCTAATTTTGTTTAATAACCTCTTGCGTGGCACCTTATCGAATGCCTTCTGAAAATCCAAATACACCACATCCATTGGTTCCCCCTTATCTATTCTACTAGTTACAACCTCAAAAAACAGATTTGTCAAACAAAATTTCCCTTTCATAAATCCACGTTGACTCTGCCCAATCCTATTATTATTTATTAAATGTCCTATTACCATGTCCTTAATAATAGATTCTAGCATTTTCCCTACTACTGATGTCAGGCTAACTGGTCTGTAGTTGCCCGTTTTCTCTCTCCCTTCTTTCTTAAGTAGTGGGGTTACATTTGCTACCTTCCAATCCACGGGAACCGTTCTAGAATCTATGGAATTTTGGAAAATGACAACCAATGCATCCACTATCTCTATAGCCACCTCTTTCAAAACCCTAGGATATAGGTCATCAGGTACAGGTTTGTCCATCAGCTTTCAGTCCCATTAATTTCTCCAGTACTTTTTTTTTTTTACTAATACCAATTTCTTTCAGTTCATCATTCTCGCCAGACCCTTGGTTTTCCACTATTTCCGGAAAGTTTTTTGCATCTTTTTCCGTGAAGACAGACACAAAGTACTTGTTTAATTTATCTGCTATTTCCTTATTCCCCATTATAATTGCTTCTGTCTCAGCCTGTAATTTACTTTCGCTAATCTTTGCCTTTTTACATACCTATAGAAGCTTTTAGTGTCTGTTTTTATGTCTCTCGCTAGTTTACTCTCATTCTATTTTCCCTTTCTGTATCAATTTCTTGGCCCTCCTTTGCTGAATTCTAAAATCCTCCCAATCCTCAGGCTTACTACTCTTTTTGGCAACATTATAAGCCTCTTCCTTTGATCTAATACTTTCTTTAACCTCTCTTGTTTGGACCACTTTTCCTGTGGGGTTTTGTGCTTTAAAGGAATGTATATTTGTTATAAATTATGTATTAATTCTTTAAATGCTAGCCATTGTTTGTCTACCGTCATACCTTTTAATGTAGTTTCCCAATCTACCTTAGCCAACTCGCCCCTCATACCTACGTAGTTTGCTTTGTTTAGATTTAAGACCCTAGTTTCGGATTTAACTAAATCACTTTCAAACTCAATATAAAATTCTATCATATTATGGTCACTCTTCCCTAAAGGCCCCTTTACTACAAGGTTATTAATTAACCCTTTCTCATTGCTATGTTGACTCTGCCTAATCATATTATGATTTTCTAAGTGCCTTGTTACCACTTCCTTAATAATGGATTCTAGCATTTTCCCGACGACTAATGTCAGCCTAACTGGTCTGTAGTTAACCTGTTTTCTCTCTCCCTCCTTTCTTGAATAGCGGGGTTATATTTGCGACCTTCCAATCCGCTGGGACCGTTCCAGAATCTAGGGAATTTTGGAAGATTACAACCAATGGATCCACTATCTCTGCAGCCACCTCTTGGAATGAAAGCACCTTTTGAATTTGGCCAACAGCAATTCAAATACAAGGTATTTAAAATGAGGATTGTTCAAGTCACTCAGTTGGTTTGGCAATTTCATAGCTCATGTGAACAAAGGCCACTTGAGTGAGTTATCAGAGGTCGACCACAGCCATGGAACCATACCCGAGTAAGGAAGTCAACACCTGTAGGGAAGAAAAGTGGAGGAGAGAAGGCGAGGTGAAAAATTGTTTCTTGGTAATAAATAGTGCAAGAACTACTTGGCATAATTCCCTTGAAACAGATTCCTGGCCAATAATGCAGAGAACTCCTGTCACTTTCAAAGGTAGCTCTGCTAGCTCAACTCTGTACTGGCAAAAAGCTATATTAAAACTTAAAAAAACAAAAATCAATTGAAGCTACCTGGTTAACTGCAAAAATAAGAAAATATTTTTTCAAAGAAATAACATTGTTGCTTTCACAGCAGTCTTTAGTCTCCAAATAGGACATAATAACCAGAACTCAAGTGTGTAACACTCTTCAGCATTCTCACACCCACCCATTATTCAATGAATAATTTTTTGATACTGTAATGAAAGGATCATCAGCTGTCCGTCACTACAAGCAAAAGGTAACCGCAATCAAGAAAAACTGTGCCGTGTTCCACAAAGCTATTCTAAAACTTCAACAATTTTGCAACTATGACCTGAACAATTACGCTGCAGATCTTCAATCTATGCAGGATTTTAGGCCATATACACTTATTCAGCACTACATTCTATACAGGGGTTATTACAATATAAAATGAAGGCCAGATCTTTAAATAATTCTACATTCAAAATGTATGAATTTCATAGTAAATCACTTTGCATATGGTGCCTGACTCAAAACACAGGTATGAGTGATTTTCTTAAAAAGAAATTTCCAAATGTAATTCTAATGTTTCTAATAAAAATATTTTAATTTGAGTTGGTACTACAGTAAGTGGGCATAGTAACATCAGGATAGTAAAGTCACAGGTACTGTACCAGTCATGCAAAATAAACTACTGCTCATCAGTGTTACAGTTAACAGAATTTTGCATCACAGCCTGGCAGAATCATTCACAACCGCAATTTGATTGAAACTGGGCAAAGGGGGAAATCACACTAACCAAAGGTAAGAAGCTTCTCATACATGCCAACCTAGTAAACTAGCAAAAGATGGCCAACAGCTTTAAAAAGAAAAGCTGACACAGCCACCAAAAATCTGACAACTCAAGAACAGCCCTGAACTGTGAACTTAAGTAGTTGAAACAAAGACAGAAAATGCTGGAAACACTCAGCAGATTAGGGTGGATCTATGGAGAGTAAACGTTGATTTCCAGCATCTACAGTTTTTGCTTTTGTTTAAAACAAGGGACTTCAATTATCAGACTATAGACTGGGATAGTAAGACCTAGAAATTCAGTTGTTAGCGCCAGCCGCTAGCGCCTTAGGAGGAGGAGAAGTGGGGCGCTAAGCGGCTAGCGCCCGGGCGCGGCGCGATCTGCGCCTCTCGCGAACTTCACTCAAGATTTAGCGGCGGCACAAAACCGCAGCGCCCGCTCAGCTGCGCGCGCAGATCCTGACGTCATTTCATGGTGCAACGCCCTTTGTGCGCCCCGAACCGGAACTTCAGTGGCGCCTCCCTTCTGTGCACCTGGCGCCCCCAGCGACTGGTTGAGTGGAACGGTTCCCAGTCGCTGCGGGGGACGCCATTTAAAGGGGACTCCTCCTGCATTATAAGTGGCAGCCATTTTGTGGCAATCCTTCTGTGTGAGAGACGGATATTTGGAGAGAGACAAAGGGAGAGAGCTTTCTGGTTTGACTGAGTGCTCGCACAGGTACTTGTGGCTTCAGGCCAGAGCTTCGCACTTGGATTTAACTTTCAGTGCCATAGCCTTGAGTCGCCACATATAATGGGGGCTGCAATGGGTGGAAACGTTGGCTTACTGCATTGCATTCAAAGGGCTCAGAGACGCCATGAGAGAGTGCCAGTCATGGCCAGACGGAGAAGGGCCAACAGGCGTCGGCACAGGAGGCCTTACCCACCCAGGGTATACCGCCAGCAGTTCTCATATCTGAACATGTCTGAGGAGCAGTGTGTTCGGAGGCTGCGATTCAGAAGGGAGGTGGTCACTGAGATCTGCCACCAGCTTCGCAGAGATCTGCAGCCACAGCTGAGGAGCAGGACGTCTCTGTCGGTGGCAGTGAAGGTGACGGTGACTCTCAACTTCTATGCCACCGGCTCCTTCCAATCCGCTACTGGGGACATTGCCAACATCTCCCAGTTCGCGGTACATTACTGCATCCGCCAGGTGACCAATGCCCTTTTCAGAAGGAGACGTCAGTTCATCTCCTTCCCCATGACCCTGGACAAGCAGCAAGAGCGTGCAATGGGATTTGGAGGAATAGCGGGATTCCCCATGGTCCAGGGCGCCATTGACTGCACGCATGTGGCTTTGCGGGCACCTCTACAGAATGACGAGGATTACCGCAACTGGAAGGGCTACCATTCACTCAACGTCCAGTTGGTGTGTGATCACAGGCAGCTCATACTAGCTGTCAATGCCCGCTTTCCAGGCAGCAGCCACGATGCCTTCATCCTGCGCCAGACTTCTGTGGCAGACATTTTCGAAGCCCAGGCTCACCCACGAGGATGGCTTCTCGGGGACAAAGGCTATCCTTTGTGCACCTGGCTGATGATCCCGCTCCGTGCGCCCAGCACCCCTGCTGAAGAGCGATACAATGACAGCCATCAAGCTACCAGGAACATCATTGAGCACACAATCGGCGTGCTCAAGCAACAGTTCCGCTGTCTGGATCGTTCCGGAGGAGCCCTACAGTACTCGCCTGAGCGAGTCTCCCATTTCGTTGTAGTGTGCTGCATGCTGCACAACCTGGCTAGCCTCAGGACTCAGCCACTGCCAGCAGACATTGGAGGACCACCAGAGGAGGAGGAGGAGGAGGAGGAGCACCAAGACGGGAGGAAGGCACAAAGTGCAAGGGCTGCCCGTCGGCGGCTTATTGCAACTCGGTTCTAGTCCCCCTCTCAGGGAATGGCTTGTGCCAATGAAACAACATGAATGGAGCCGCTCCGCAAGCCCTCAGCCGGTCAAGGTAACAAATAGTTCGAGGTGCAAACATGGACAATGTGATTAAAGAATTTTTTTTACTGTGCAATCGCTCCCACACCCCTGGGTTCTAGACACCGGACTTAGGTACAGGCGGCGATACAGAAAGACTCGAGTAGACAGGTGGTTTGGATGTAAGAAAACCAAGATTTTATTAACACAGTCTTACGAGAAGTTACTAGTATAAAATTACAGGCAAATACAAAATAACGATATACTTATACAGGGAATGGGGAACACACGGCACATCGAGGGAAAACAAACTATCTTCACAATCCCCTTATCCTTATCCCACCCCCTTATACCTAACTAGATTAAGCTACGAGGGGCCAGAATTCATGCTCACCAATCCAAAATAAAGCCAACTGTTAATGAGTGCGAGTTTTGAGGTCTGGTTTTTGGTCCTTCTAGGTACCCCGTTGCCACGTGGTCTTCAAGGGCGCGGTGCTGGATCTGCTGCTGCGACACACCTTCTTCCCCTCCGCTGCTGTCGTCGTCTCGTCGCGCTGGGTTCTCTTCTTCTCCCTCGGACGGTCGGCGGCAGCAACGTTGTGTCTACAGGGCAGTTGGCAGTCTCAAGTGCCTAGATTTTCCTACCCAAGCTTAAGAACGCCAGTCTATTCGTCGTGGCGTGGACACCTGCACTTTCGCAGTGCTCACCAGGAATGTTCGTCTCACCAAGCGCCAGCTTATAACTAGACGCTTGGCCTCATCAATACGTTGTTCGTTGCCCTGCTCTGCTCTTATCGAGTTGCTATCGTCTTCTTCGATTCTACTCGTCTCGTCTCGCCGGACTACCATACAAGTCCTGGACTGCCTACTTACTTTCGTCTCGCCCCTTGTTGCGGCCTGGGCGTCCTGGATGGCTATGAACTTGGGTCTCGTTCCCCTCGCCTGCTGTTGGTATGGTGTAACTGGTTACTGAAAATCTGCTACGGGGAGCGAGGAGAGAACGCGCCAGGAGGCCAGGGCACGAGCATGAGCGGCTGCCCAAGAGGCCGGAGCCACGAGAGGAGGGAACAGGGCAAGAGCAAGCGAGCAGAGAGAGATTGCTACCCAGGGCCTGCAGTTATACTCCTTACAAAAACCCTTCTCTACGCGCCAAATCAGGTTAGTTCATTGCTACAATCATTTAAACTAGCCCGCCAAAATTGGAACAATCTAAACTAACTGGCTTTAGATGGCCGTTTATCGCACCTAATGGCCTGATGTCTGAGCTGTATTGTTATTAATGCATTTTAATCAGCCTGTCCAGCCTCGCTGGCTTCCTTAAGCTGTTTCCGATTATTTATGCAGACAGCTTGATGGGCTCACGTATAGGCCTAACTGGTTTTGGTCTGTTTACGATTTGGCTTAATGCATATTCAAAGTCCTGTGTCTGCTTTCCAAAATACAAAGTCCTTTTCCACAGAAACTGCACTTTAGGTTTCGATCTCCCCAAAAGCTGCTTGTACCAGAGAGTCCAAGCTTTTAAAATCTTGCAGGCTTTTGGTCATGCGGTGCGGACGCCATCTTTTGGGTACCCTTTTTTTTTTTAAATGTCCATGCAGGGTCCCTTTTATTAATAACTTTGGGGAGAATGTGGGAATTTTGCAAATCTTACACTCCCCCCGTGATCCTAAAACGTGCTTGAAGTATCATTCTTACAAGGTGAGCAAAATTTTTCTAACCCGCCATAGTCAACCTTCCCCTATAATTACCTATCTAATATACCCACGACACATGCACTTCCCATTCCACGAAAATGTAGTGTACATAAGCATACATGGGATAAATTAGACTTTTACACACATCCAAGCATGGAAGGGGTCCAACACCGCTGCACCACTTGGTACACATACATCTTTATTAACCGCGTCGCAAAAAACAAAAAAACTTTATTAAAACAACAAACAAAAAAACAACAATCTTTAATCAAAATATAAGGAAAAGACTTAGACAGGCATATCTCCCTCCACCTTCACAATGTTCCTTCCAGATTTTCTGGTTTCAGAATTCTAATATCTGACCTTTTCCCTTACATTGAATACAAACTAAATACAACACTATCCCTAACTGGCAAACCACGAGAATATGGGAAGCCAATCTGATCCACAAAGGGACCTCTATGTTATTGAAAATGTCCCACCAGGGTGGAATCACAATATCCAATATCTTAGCCCCTATCTCTACTGTTTTCTGCTCTAGAGTGTAAAAATGTTTCTGCGAAACTATAATGGCTTTGAGTATTTTGGTAAGGTGTTCAGGGAGAGGGGGGATTGCGTAGCCAAAGTGCGCTACATACTTTTGCAAATTCGTAAAATTCTCCTTCACTGTTCACCTCACTGTGGAGGGTTCAGGAATGGGGACAATTCGCTCCTGGGCCACTTGAACTTCTGCCTCGGATTTAAAACAGAAGCTGCTGTCACAAACCGGACACCAGCTATGCTGTCCATGCTGGTAGTGAGACGCGCCGGTGGTGACACTATATGTTCCGCCTCCTATATATGTTACCTGCGGGGGAACATGGCCTTGTGCCATTGCCTCCATGGTACAATTTATAGGTTTCGCGCCAGCAGCTCTGAACCCACACTGCGGTTTTGAATAGGCATTCAAGTGCTGGTGACACAGGATTGTGTGTGCTCCCCGGCTCCGGCACCCCGAGAGGTCAGTACCTGTCATAGCGTGCTCCCACTTTATGACGTAAGGCGGGACCACTGTGAAACGAATGTGTGCACCCCATTGAATGACCCCAATGTTCTCCACCCTGTATACCAGTGCGGGTCGGGCTATCCTACCCATGACCAGCATTCTAACTACTACTCCCATGATTGTGTGGTTGGCCCGCCCACAATCCACGGGGACTGGGTAGGCTTCGGAAGCTAGCCAGAGTTGGCACAGGCTTAATGCATTCTCAAACTGGTGGAGGGCTGCGAGGTGCTTGTTGCTAATCCAGGAGGGGACTAAACCCTGTTTTAAATCCTACAGATTACTGCGGCCTTCGCCCAGCAACCACACCCCGTTAAAGCATGCACACCTCATTCTGCGCAGCCTGGTCAGAACCATTTCTGTCCTCCCTTGAGGGCATTTACCGTTTTTGTGTGCTTTTCCAACTCCACCATGATTTCTTTTAAATGGACCGTCATGGCCTGGTCCTCATGCAACTCCGAGCCCACTACCTTGTTCTCGTCCAGTAATATCTTTAACTGTTTTTAAACCGTTTATCTGGGTCTGTAGCTCTATGTCATCTAAAATGTTGATGACAGAGGACCCAGTATTAAACGCAGTAAAAACATAATTCCATACTCCCCTTCTTTGCCTCCCTGCATTACCCCAAAACACTCGGTGTGGGGTGTACAGTTCGGTTTTGTCCACATGGGCGAAATCGAACTCGTAGAGCTTCTTGAACATGTCCTTTAATAGGGCCTGGTATAGCTGCTCTGTTTCTTTGGGACACCACTCTGGTAAATGTACCTCGGTGAGATTTAAAATCACGGAGGCTACTGCGTAGTGTACCCCCTGGTACAGCATCTGATCGGTAGGGACTAGTACCAACCCATTCCCTGGTCCCTTGGTGGTGGTGGGGCAACTTTCCGTGTGTATCCTTGCTGCATGCGCCGTGGGCGGGGCACAAGCTGAGTGGCATTGACTGGGATCGGGGTGCATGGGACCGCACACACCTTCAGGCTGGTATCCCACTTCATCCCCTCCCCGGTGTCTTGCCACTGCCGGTGGAAAACAATGGATATGCCTGCGGGGCAGGCCTCCTCTGACCCCCACATACAGATATAAATCCCTTGGTCCGGTTCCCACCACTTGTCCCAACACACACTTAATCCTCCGTGAGTCCCTGTAATCGTCCGGTGGGTGTTGTTCCCCAACCGTTCCCACTTGACTGCGGGGTTTCTCATATCTTTGCTCAGCTTTCTGAGCCACCACCTATCCAGAGGAATGTGTCCTTTACACATTAAACATATACGCTTTCCAACGGTGACGCTGACCCTCGTGGTATCGACCCGTACCCTGGGGCACAGGAGGGAGGCCTCCCCGTACGTGAATCCGGTTTAGCTGGAGTACTGGGTGGAGTTGGATCCCAACCACCCGGGCCATCTTCCCTCGTGGGCGTAGACGGCGGTCTCCTCCGCATCCCGTTCACCGCTTCAGTCAGTCGCTATAGGCGCCCTGTCTCCTGAGCACCCATAGATGTGGGAATCTTGCACATCGCCTCGAGATGCCCATCCCAATCAGGGCGAATAGGATTACGATCCCCTTCACCCTGAAAATCTTTCTGCAAAGAGATACAAAAACATGCAGCCAGGTCCCCAAGAGATTCTCTGGCTTGGTGAAGCATGGTCGGGTCCCGCGACCTCGACCCAAATAGCAGATTCCTTACTTAATTAACACTACCCATCACCTTATCTAACTTAAGCTAAAACACCCAAACTTATGCTAAATACCTAAACTTAACAATAACCAAACTTAAACTATCTAAACTATATATGTCCGTCGCCCGTCTCCAGGCGACCAGGCTAATTCTTGATTGGACTGCGGCTCACCGCTACCTCCGGCGTGGCCGCACCGTCCTGCACTGTTGGTCCCTCACAGCCCGTGGCTGCGGACCTCTGTCCCTTGACCTCTCCCTAACTCGAGGGGCGGCCCTTGGTAACTGGAGAGCTGGTGGCCATGGCTCTCGGCTGGGGCGTCCGTGTGGACCTTCTAGGGACTTTGGCGGGTGGGGCTTTCTTGGCCGGTGGGCCGTTAACCCGAACCGCTGCTCCCTCAGGCTTGACCTCTCCCGAACCTGGGCTAGGGGCAGGTAACTCTTCGCAGCCTGCTGCTGCGAGCTTAGAGTCTCCGCCCCCAGGTCCCATGGCTGGGTCCAGGGCGGGATTTTCGACTTCAGGTCCCTCCCTCTCTACACCTGGGTTAGGGGCAGGGTTTTCACCCTCAGATCCCTGCCCCTCGTCTGGATCCCAGAAGAGTGGGGGAGTGTCCCAATCGATGGGCGGGATGGCCCCTCCCTTTAAGCAAGCCACAGAGCCTGCCGGTGCAGTCTGTGAACTCGCTCCTGCTACAGGCTGAGGATCTTTATCCTCAGACCTTACCCCAACTGGCTGTTTTCCCCTTTCAGGTGTAAACAGCTTACACTGGTTGATATGAAACCATTTTGTACGCCGGGGCATCTTCACGGCGTATACCATGGGGCTGGCTTTATCTACAATGCTGTAGGGCCCCATGTACAATGGTTCCAAACTTCCTACTCGGGCATAGTTTCTCACCATGACCTGATCTCCTACCTCCCACTCGTGGTGCTTTCTCGGTTCAAGCAGCAATCAGTTACTCCGATGCTGCCTTCCCCTGTTCCCAGCCGCCCGCTTGTGGACCTGTTTCAGGTACTGAGAGGTTTCGGGCGAACCTGTCCCGGTTTACCTCTCTGAGCTGACCCTCCGTGAGCACCGGGGCTAGTACGTGGGTGGGGGTCCGCATAACCCTGCCAGTCATCAGCTCGTACGGGGAGCACCCCGTGCTTTTAGACTGGCTGGCCCGGATCCCCATCAAAACCAACGGTAGGACCTCGGCCCATTTACAGGGAGAGTCCACTGTCTCCTTTCTTTACCTTTCCTTGAGGGTCCGATTCATGCGTTCCACAATCCCGGATGACTGGGGGTTGTGGGCCACGTGCCATTTCCCCTCAATGCCTAACAGCATAAGGGTGTTCTGCATCACCTGTCCGGTGAAGTGGCTCCCTTGGTCGGACTCCACATACTGTGGTAGTCCCCAATGCAAGAACACTTCCCGGACCAGGATCCTGGCAGTACCCAGAGCTGTGGCTGTTCTGCAGGGAAAGGCCTCTACCCATTTGGTAAACACATCCACCAGGACTAGGCAGTACTTATAGCCTCCCTGGGCGGTGGGCAGGGGCCCAATGTAGTCGACTTGTATCGACTGCTATGGTTCCTCTACCCTCCTGACGTGTCCCATAGGTACCTTCCTTTTGTGTGGGTCGGGGTTATTTGCAGCGCACACAAGACAGCCTGCACAGAACTCGCGGACATCGTCCGAGTCCCGGCCACCATCCCGCCTGTTCCACCCGCTGCCAGGTGGCCTCAGGCCCGGGGTGTCCCGCTCCTGGACCCTCATGGGCCAGTTGAAGGAATTCCCTCCGGTGCTGCTGCGGCACAACCCACAGTTCCCCCCAGAACAGCATGCCCTCTTTAACGGAGAGGATCGCTGTGCCGTACGGACCCTCTACTCCTTTTCCCTCAGCGACTGCACCGAGGACTGCTTTGAGGACGGGGTCTTGGGCTTGGAACATCTGGTCCGGGGCTAACGCTACCCCTACACTCCCTTGGGTCCCATCCCTACCTCTGACCGTCGCCATGGGTCTGGACCCAAATGGGTCCCAGAAAGTGCCTGTGTGGGCACCCTCCTTGGCAAGCAAGTCAGCCTGCTGGTTGCCTTGGTCATGGGGTTCTGTGGAGGAATGGGCTTTCACCTTGTGGATGAAAACCTCCCCTTCCTCCCCCACTGCTGCCAGGATCTTCTCCAGCAGGGGTTTTACTGTGAGGGGTCGCCCGTCAGCGGAGTTGTATCCACGGCGGGACCAGATGGCCAGGTACTCCGTACATGAATTGCACGTGAACATGCTGTCCGAACAAATCATGTAGGGGGTGGGGAAGATTTCGGGGTGTGTAACAACGTACACCACCGCGGACAGTTCAGCCTGCTGGGCGCTCATGGTGCTGGGGAGCTTAATCGCCAGGGCAATGTTTGCCGCTGGGTCGTAAACTCCACACCCCGTGAGACACTCGCCAGCGGATACCGTGCTGGAACAGTCGACATAGATCTCGCGGCCTGTGGGATGTATCCCGGCCCATAAACCTATGTTCACTTCCCAAACCCCTTCAATGGAACACCGGTGGGCTGTTCCAGGATATACCAGGTTGGCTGCGAGCTTTGGCTCGCAGAGACCCTTCACCTTAAGATCCATCTGTGAGAGGAGCAAGGTCCAGCGGGCAATGCGGGCACTGCTCACTGTCCCATCCTTGATCCTCCCATCCAGAAGCATCTGGGTGGGTGAGGAGGGTGATGGGAGAGGTGCCTGTGAAGATCAATGATCTTTTCACAGCCCAATGTGTGGCCAACAGGTGCCGCTCACAGTTGGAGTAGCTCCTCTCCACATCCGTGAGTATCCTGGAGGAGTAGACCACCAGCCTCAGCCTGCCATGCCGCTCTTGGAGCAGCACAGCACTCAGGCTGTCCCCGCTGGCTGCTACCTCCAGGAAAAACTCTTTCCCCCCCTTCTATAGCCCTTAGAGCTGGTGCGGTCTGCAAGTCTTTGAGCCTGACAAATGATGCCTGGCAACCCTCATCCCAAAGCCACTCCACTCCCTTGTGTAGGAGTCGGAGCAGAGGGGCTGCGGTGGCTGCATAGTCCTCAACAAAGTCTCTACAGTACCCGGTTAGCCCTAGAAATGACCTCACACCCGTTACTGTGTTGGGGACCGGTAGTTCTTGTACCGCTTCTCTCCTAGCCTTATCTATGGCCCTTTCTCCAGCGCGCACGGTCAGGCCGAGGAATTTCACCTCCTGCTGGCCGATCTGCGCTTTCTTGGGGTTTACCTTGAAACCCTTCTGCCCTAACAGCTCCAGCAGTTCGGCCAGTAGTGGGCCATGCTCCTCTTTCGAATCAGTGAACAGGAGCAGGTCATCCACATATTGGACCAACTGTCTGGGTTGGCTAAAATCCTTCAAACTGTTTGCCATGCACTGATGGAAAATGCTGGGGCTGTTGTGGAAGCCCTGAGGCAAGCAGTTCCACGTGTACTGTTGCCCTTTAAACGTAAAGGCAAACTTGTACTGATCCTCCCTCCTTAAAGGGATGGACCAAAACCCATTGGAAATATCCAGCACAGCGAAAGTGGTCGCGGATGCTGGAATACTTCCTATCAGGGCGGCAATTGCTGCTACTGTGGGCGCACAGGCTGGGATGTTACTATTGAGCACCCGGTAGTCCACTGTGGCCCTCCAGGAATTGTCCGGCTTTCTGACCGGCCATAATGGAGAATTCACGTGAGTAGCTATCGGTCTCAGAACTCCCTGCTGCACCAACGAGGACATGGCTGCTTCCATGTCTGGCTCTGCTTCCCTGGGGAAGTTATACTGTTTCTGTGGTCGGGCCATGGGGTCCCCGTCTATGCTGACCTCAAACCCCGTGACCCTCCCGCAGTCGTGTTTGTGAGTGGCAAATGTGGCCAGGTGAGCCTGCACAAATGCCTGGAACTCCTGTGGGGTGTTGCTGACCATAAGCTCGAGGTTATAACCCTCTTTGGGCTTCATGGTGCACAGGGTCCCCTTCCCTTCCTTTCCTGGGATTACTATGATCTCTCTGTTCTTCACTTTACCTGCCCCCCATAAGCAATGGTTCCTCAAATCTACTAGGATCCCGTGGCCTACAATAAAGTCGGCCCCCAGGACCCGTCTTCCACCCTCCACTTCCCATTTCATCAGGACACAGGTCTACTTGGAGCAGAGCGGTCCTAACCGAATGGCGAGCGGGATGGAAAGCGAGCCAGCCTGTTCTTTACCTGTGAGCCCCGACAGACTGTATGGGACCCCGTTAGAGAGAGGCAAGGTGGTGGGCTTAGCTCAGTAGACCACGGTGCATGATGCCCCCGTGTCTAACAGATAGGTCCCAGTCACCTTTTCTACCTCCATCGCCAAGAGGGGTCTTTTCCATTCATCATACCGGAGAGAACACAGGTAAACAGGCTGCGCTGGCTCTAGTCACAGCTGTGGGCTGGATGGGGCTGATGGGGTCAGAGCACCGGTGGCGGCTGCTACTCTCCCCTGGCCAGTCAATAAGGACCTCATGGTGTCCAAAAGTGACTCGACCTCTGCGGAAGGGATTCCTGCCCCCGCCTTTTGGGCTGGGGCTGTGGAATTCTTTCCCTCGTTATCTTTCCAAGGGTTCTTGCACTCCTTCCGCCAGTGACCATCCTTCCCACACACGTAACAATTGGTCTTTGTGTTAGGGGGGGGGTTACTCCCTTCCTGGTGTCACTCTTTCCTACCCGGTCCGGGTTTTACCTCATGCACCTTTCCCTTGGGTGGGTGTGCATTGGCTCCCCTACCGTTTTTGTAGGCCAGAGTTAGCTGCCTAATCACCGTGAGCTCGGTGGTCTGGGGATTTCTGGGGTCGAACCAGACTTCTGCCTTGGCTCGGACCTGTGGCAAGCTGTTCGCCACCAGGCAACGGAGCCAATGGGCCAGGAGATCCCCGTTCAGGAACCCCCGGTCCGGCGTCCCCGGACAGGCCCTCCGGTACACCAGCCATAGCCGGTCCGCAAAAGCCTGCGGGGTTTCCCCTGGGGGCTGGACCGTCTTCTCCACGCGGGAGAAAGGACTTCCCTCATTCATCCCCATGGCCTCCAGAACCACATCTCTAAGCTCCTCATACCCACTCTGCCCCCTTTTACACTCATCAGAGAGGGGTTGGAGGAGACTACCCTCCAGGGAGAATAGCAGCATCTTGGCCTGCTCAGCACCATCGCAGTCATTGACGCTGGCTGCCTGCTCTACTTCCCTGAAGTGGATCGAGGGGTCTCCCTTCTCGGAGAGCTTCGGGATATGGTTGACCATAGCCCTAAGCTGTTGGGTGTTAAAGGGTAATACGAACTGGTTTTGGAGGGGTCCCTCATCGTCACCATTGGCGGGTGGGCCGAACCTCCGATGCCGTGCTGGGCACATCGGTCCCGGCTCCGACTTCACGGGCGGGGGTTGCTCTACCTCCGCCTCCACCCCTGGTTCCACCCCCCCTTGCTGCCAAACCCGCTGAAACTTGGCGCTACGGGTGATGGTCGTGAGGTCTCTCGCTCAACCGGGTCGTCCCTAGGCACTACCGGTGACGTTGGCACTGTCCTCCCCTCGTTCCCCATAAAATCCGCCTGACCTGCCTTTGGGCTTATGAGGCATACCATGCCTTTTGCCTTCCGGAGGGCCCGGCTCAGATTTTCTATCCTCTCTTTACAGGGGCCGTAGTCTGCCTCCTCAAACCCGTTCGCTCGCTAGCTTGTACGCTGCCTTTACCTCCTGTACTTTCTCTTCCTGTTCCCTAATCTGCCTTGCCAAGCGGGCGTTCTTCTCCCGCAACCTTAACTCATTTCCCTTGGCCTCGGTGACTTGGCACCGTAGGTATTCCAATTGGGCCTTGTGTTCTCCCATTAAATACACTCTCTCCTGATTCAGGGCCTGCAAAGCTACTAATACCTCCTCCCCTGCTAGAGCCTTATCCTGGATCTCCAGGGCTGACTCCCTCAGCTCGACTGCCTGTGCTGCAACGAGCCTGTCCAAAAGCTGGACCTGCTTTTTGAAACACATCAGCCAAACTGCCTTCTCCAAGGACTTCCTGTGTTCCTTTCCCTCTGTCCACTTAGCTGCTGCATCTACCGGACGCCCAGCCCTGAACAGAGTGGTGATCCACTTCTTAGTGATATTCACCTTGCTAAACACATAATCAGAAATCCTTTCCTCCAACATGATTTGCTCATCCGAACCATTGTCTACTGTATCACAACCCTGTTGCCGGTGTCCTGCCGCTGTCGCCATTCTGTAGGGGGGGGTGGTGGGTGTGGCGCGTGCGCCCAGTCAGTTATGCCCCTGACTGTGAGCGGTTCGAATCGCTCCCACGCCCCTGGGTTCTAGACACCGGACTTAGGTACAGGCGGCGATACAGAAAGACTCGAGTAGACAGGTGGTTTGGATGCAAGAAAACCAAGATTTTATTAACACAGTCTTACGAGAAGTTAATAGTATAAAATTACAGGCAAATACAAAATTACTTATACAGGGAATGGGGAACACACGGCACATCGAGGGAAAACAAACTCTCTTCACAATCCCCTTATCCTTATCCCACCCCACCCCCAATGAGGCATTGGAACCAGTTCTTGGGGAGGAGTGACCTGTACCAAGGGGACGGTCTACACCTGAACTGTGAGGGAGCCGATGTCCTCGGGGTAATATTTTCTAGGACGGTTCGGGAGGATTTAAACTAATTTGGCAGGGGGATGGGAACCTAGATAGTGGAAAAGAGGGAAGTCATATGAAGTCAGAAATAGATGGTAGAAAGGTGAGAAGCAATAAGCAAAGGAGAGAAACACAAAGGGCCAAACTAATTCATAAAGAGAGTGTGAAAAAAGCAAGCCTGAAGGCTTTGTATCTTAATGCTAGAAGCATTAGGAACAAGGTGGATGAATTAGTTGTGGAAATAGAGGTAAACAAGTATGATTTGATTGGGATTACAGAAACGTGGCTGCAGGGTGGGCAAGGCTGGGAACTTAACATCCAGGGATATACAATATTTAGGAAGGATCGGCAAAAAGGTAGGGGAGGTGGGGTAGCATTGCTGGTAAAGGAGGGGATTAATGCAATGGAAAGGAAGGATATTAACTCGGATGAAACGGAATCTGTATGGGTAGAAATGAGAAATAGCAAGGGGAGGAAAACGTTAGTGGGTGTGATATATAGGCCTCCAAATAGTAATATGGAGGTGAGGGAAGGCATAAAAAGGGAAATTAGAGAAGCGTGCGATAAGAGCACAGCTGTCATCATGGGTGACTTTAATTTACATATTGATTGGACTACCCAAATTAGTAAAAATTCTGAGGAGGAGGAATTCCTGGAATGTTTTCGGGACGGTTATCTGGACCAATATGTCGAGGAGCCGACTCGAGATCAGGCCATTTTAGACTGGGTATTGTGCAATGAGAAGGGACTTATCACCAATCTTCTTGTACGAGGCCCCTTGGGTCAGAGCGATCATAATATGATCGAGCTCTCAGTCGAGATGGAGAGTGAGGAAATTGAATCAGAGACTAAGGTCCAGAACTTAAATAAAGGGAATTACGAGGGTATGAGACGGGAATTGGGTAAGATTGATTGGGTGGTGTTTCTGGGGGGATTGACAGTGGATAGACAATGGCAAGCATTCAAAGATAGAATGGAAGAATTCCAGAACATGTTTATACCGGTTTGGCATAAAAATAAACCTAAAAAGGTGACTCAACCGTGGATAACGAGGGAAATTAGGGACAGCATAAAATCAAAAAAAAGGGCATATCAACTGGCAAAAAAAGCACCAGACCGGAAGATTGGGGGCAGTACAGGATACAGCAGAAGAGGACAAAGGGATTAATCAGGAAGGGGAAAATAGAATACGAAAGTAAACTTGCAGCAAAAATAAAGACAGACTGCAAAAGCTTTTATCGGTATATCAGGAGGAAAAGACTGGTAAAATCCCAAGTCGGTCCCCTGCAGTCCGATTCGGGAGAATATATAATGGAGAATAAGGAAATGGCAGACCAATTAAACTCATACTTTGGTTCTGTATTCACAAAGGAGGACACAAATAACCTCCCAGGAATATCGGCAAACATAGGGACTAATGAGAGGGAGGAGCTGACAGAAATTAGTATCTCTAGGGATATGGTGTTGGGTAAGTTGAGGGGACTGAAGGCCGACAAATCCCCGGGGCCTGATAAACTACATCCTAGGGTACTTAAGGAGGTGGCCCTGGAGATAGCAGATGCTCTAAGGATCATCTTCCGGAACTCCATTGACTCGGGAACAGTACCCGTGGATTGGAGGGTAGCTAATGTTACCCCAATATTTAAAAAGGGGGGTAGAGAGAAAGCAGGGAATTATAGACCAGTAAGCCTTACATCGGTTGTGGGCAAAATGCTAGAGTCCATTATTAAGGATAAAATAGCGGAGCACTTGACAAATGGGGAAAGGATCGGACAGAGTCAACATGGATTTACAAAGGGTAAATCGTGTTTGACTAATCTGCTGGAATTTTTTGAGGAAGTAACTGGTAAAATAGATGGGGGAGAGCCAGTGGATGTGGTGTACCTTGACTTCCAGAAAGCCTTCGATAAGGTTCCACACAAAAGATTGTCATGCAAAATTAAGGCTCATGGGATTGGGGGCAAAGTATTAACGTGGATAGAGAACTGGCTGGCGGATAGAAAACAGAGAGTTGGAATAAACGGCTCGTTTTCAGAGTGGCAGGCAGTGACCAGCGGGGTGCCGCAAGGATCTGTCCTGGGACCCCAGCTGTTCACAATATATATAAATGATCTGGATCAGGGAATTGGATGCAATATTTCCAAATTCGCTGACGACACTAAACTAGGAGGAGGGGTGGGCTCTGATGAGGATGTCAGGAGGCTACAGTGCGATTTGGACAGGTTGGGGGAATGGGCGGATACGTGGCAGATGCACTATAATGTGGATAAATGCGAGGTTATCCACTTTGGGGGTAAAAACAGGAGGGTAGATTATTATCTAAATGGCAATAGATTGGGAGATGGGGAAGTGCAGAGGGACCTGGGTGTTCTTGTGCACCAGTCACTGAAGGAGAGCATGCAGGTGCAACAGGCGATTAAGAAGGCAAATGGTATGTTGGCCTTCATATCAAGGGGGTTCGAGTATAGGAATAGGGATACCTTACTACAGCTGTACAAGGTGCTGGTGAGACCGCATCTGGAGTATTGTGTACAGTTTTGGTCGCCCCATCTGCGGAAGGATGTTCTTGCCATGGAAAGAGTGCAACGGCGATTCACCAGGCTGATACCTGGAATGGCGGGAATGACCTACGAAGAGAGATTAAATAGTTTGGGCTTGTACTCACTGGAGTTTAGAAGATTGAGAGGGGATCTCATCGAAACATATAAAATTATGGCAGGCCTGGACAGGCTGAATTCAGAGAGAATGTTTCCAATGGCCAGGGAGCACAGAACCAGGGGCCACAGTCTAAAAATAGCGGGCAAATCATTTAAAACAGAGATGAGGAAGAATTTCTTCACTCAAAGAGTGGTGAGCCTGTGGAATTCCCTGCCACAGAGGGCTGTGAAGGCTAATTCAATAAATATTTTCAAGAGAGAATTGGATATATTTCTGAAGGCTAAGGGGATTAAGGGTTACGGAGAAAAGGCGGGGACGGGGTACTGAACTGGTAAGATCAGCTATGATCTCAGACGAGGATCAGCCATGATCTCATTGAATGGCGGAGCAGGCTCGAAGGGCCGAATGGCCTACTCCTGTTCCTATCTCTATGTTACTATGTTACTATACCTAACTAGATTAAGCTACGAGGGGCCAGAATTCATGCTCACCAATCCAAAATAAAGCCAACTGTTAATGAGTGCGAGTTTTGAGGTCTGGTTTTTGGTCCTTCTAGGTACCCCGTTGCCACGTGGTCTTCAGGGGCGCGGTGCTGGATCTGCTGCTGCAACACACCACCTTCCCCTCCGCTGCCGTCATCGTCTCGATGGGTTCTCCTCTTCTTCTCCCTTGGGTGGTCGGTGGCGGCAACGTTGTGCCTACAGGGCAGTTGTTGGCAGTCTTAACTGCCTAGGTTTTCCTACCCAAGCTTAAGAACGCCAGTCTATTCGTCGTGGCGTGGACACCTGCGTTTTCGCAGTGCTCACCAGGAATGTTCGTCGCACCAAGCGCCAGCTTATAACTAGACGCTTGGCCTCATCAATACGTTTTTCGCTGCCCTGCTCTTATCGAGTTGTTATCGTCTTCTTCGTCTCTACTCGTCTCGTCTCGCTGGACTACCATACAAGTCCTGGACTGCCTACTCACTTTCGTCTCACCCCTTGTTGCGGCCTGGGCGTCCTGGATGGCTATGGACTTGGGTCTCGTTCCCCTCCCCTGCTGTTGGTATGCTGTAACTGGTTACTGAAAATCTGCTACGGAGAGCGAGGAGAGAACCCGCCACGAGGCCAGGGCACGAGCACGAGCGGCAGCCCAAGAGGCCGGAGCCATGAGAGCAGGGACCAGGGCAAGAGCAAGAGAGCAGAGAGAGATTGCTACCCGGGGCCTGCAGTTATACTCCTTACGAAAACCTTTATCTGCACGCCAAATCAGGTTAGCTCATTGTTCCAATTTTGGCGGGCTAGGTTAAATGATTGTAGCAATCTAAACTAACTGTTTTTAGATGGCTGTTTATCGCACCTAATGGCCTGATGTCTGAGCTGTATTGTTATTAATGCATTTTAAATCGGCCTGTCCAGCTGTTACGTTTGCAAAGATAATCCAGAGGCCGTAAGCAGAGCTCAGTTCATGTTGCTTTTAATGGCTGATCCAAACACACTCTACAGGCAAAAGCAATCGAATACCTATATCCAATGTCAGACACAATACAACGATAATAGCACTGTCAAACTCCATGTGCTCAGGCCAAGGCAATCGAGTACCTATCACCAATGTCAGACATAACATTTCCTCCCCCCCTCACAGAATTTCAAACATGAACTGTAGTGACAAAGTCCTGTAGGTGGCCAGGGCGAGAACGTGTACGAACAGGCCGAGGTGCGGACTGGTGAAGAGCAGGCCAAAGTGGGGACTGGTGAGGAGCAGGCTGAGGCACAATATCTGCTTGAGGGTTGGCTGGCTGAGCCACATGTGCATCTCGCCACTCTGGGGGTAAGGCTTGGGGATTAGGTCCGTATAATCCCGCATCAGGGGGTGTTGGCACCTTCCGAAGGCGGCTGGCATGCCACCGAGAGCCGTCAGTGAGGCAGAAAGTGGTACCATAGAACTGCGCGGTGAGTTCCTCTGACGTGGGCAGTGGATATTTGTCAGGGATTACGGCCTTATTCACTGCTCGAAGATCGACACAGACGCGTAGACCACCTGACTTTTTCGTTGCGACCACCAGGTTGGAAACCCATGGGGAGGCATCAACTGGTTCGATGATGCCAGCTTCCAGTAGCTGCTTTAGTCCAGCTGTGACCTCGTCACGGAGAGCAAGCGGGATGCGGCGCAGTGGCTGAATGACAGGGGCAACGGTAGAGTCAACCATGGGCTGGTGGGTGAAGGCAGTCAGGCAGCCCAGACCCTCGAAGAGTGCTGGCCATGTTTGGCGCCACGGTGAGGCGACGTGCAGAATCGCAGACCCGCCGGTGTCCAAGAGAGAAAAACCCAGGTCAGTGAAAAGATCCAGTCCCATCAGATTAGCTCCTTGGCGTGCCATATGAAAACAAAAATCTGGCAAAACTTTTGTTCCATAGCGTACAGTGAGGTTGACTGAGCCCACTAGTCCAATTTTCAAATTACCATACCCGCAAAGGGCAGTGGAGGGCGCAGAGTGTGG
The DNA here is from genome assembly GCF_052327205.1 of Somniosus microcephalus. Taxonomy (NCBI): domain Eukaryota; kingdom Metazoa; phylum Chordata; class Chondrichthyes; order Squaliformes; family Somniosidae; genus Somniosus; species Somniosus microcephalus. Next base: position 135,123,442 of record NC_140996.1, on the reverse strand, counting down.
CAGGGAGCTGAAAAAGCGTTTGAATGTGTCCACATTCAGCAGTGAGACGCTGGCACCGGCATCCAACAACAGCGGGATGCACACATCATTCAGGTTAATTGTGCATGACTTGAAAGCCACTACTGGCCCAGAGCTCACGTTGTGAATTATAGTGCTTGAGGACTGAGAGTGTTCATTTGTAGCAACTGGGGCAGAGTGGCAGACATTGGCAAAGTGATTTTGTTTTCCACAATTGCGACAGGCTTGGCCGCGCACGGGGCAATTCTGCGCTCTGGTAGCATGTGAACGAGATCCGCAGTTTCCACACTGTTGCCGCGGTAGCGCGCATTGCTGCCGTCGCGCGAGCATTACCGTGTCAGAGCTGTCGGGGCCGAGGGCGCTGTCACTGGGTGTGTGTGCTAGTTTCGCTGCACATTCGGCTGCAGACTCCACTTGAAAGGCAATGTTGACTGCCTGTGACAACGACAGATCGTCAGACTCGAGCAACAGTCTTTCACGCACTCTCACGTTGTTGGTGTGTTCTATTAGTTGATCACGCACCATCTCATCTTGTAGTGCACCGAACTTGCACGAGCTAGCTAACCCCTTCAAATTAGCCACGCCGGGGAGTTGGTGACGCTGTCTAAAAATGAATCGCCGCAGGAGGGCACTTTGTGGGGCAGAGAAGTGTGTGCTTAACAGAGCCACAGCCTCATCATATGTTTGAATTGAGTCTGCTGTGGATAATGTCCCAAGAACACGCTGGCCCTCCGCTCCCAAGCAATGGGATAACAGTGCCTTTTTCCGTGATGTACTCACATTTTCTAGTCTAAGAGCAATGAGGTAGGTTTCAAAGGACAGTAACCAGCGAACCCATGGGATCGGCGGCTCACCGGGTAGTGCAAGGAAGGGAGGTGGTGGTGGAAGAGAGATTTCAGCCATCCTCATCGCCAAATGTTGCGTTTGCAAAGATAATCCAGAGGCCGTAATCAGAGCTCAGTTCATGTTGCTTTTAATGGCTGTTCCAAACACTCTACAGGCAAAAGCAATCGAATACCTATATCCAATGTCAGACACAATACAACGATAATAGCACTATCAAACTCCATGTGCTCAGGCCAAGGCAATCGAGTACCTATCACCAATGTCAGACATAACACCAGCCTCGATGGCTTCCTTAAGCTGTTTCCGATTATTTATGCAGACAGCTTGATGGCCTCAAGTATGGGCCTAACTGGTTTTGGTCTGTCTACGATTTGGCTTAATGCATATTCAAAGTTTGTGTCTGCTTTCCAAAATACAAAGTCCTTTTCCACAGAAACGGCACTTTGCGTTTTGATTTCCCCAAAAGCTGCTTGTGCCAGAGTCCAAGCTTTTAAAATCTTGCAGGCTTTTGGTCACGAGGTGCGGACGCCATCTTTTGGGTACCCTTTTTTTTTTAAATGTCCATGCAGGGTCCCTTTTATTAATAACTTTGGGGAGAATGTAGGAATTTTGCAAATCTTACAGACTATGTCAGGCTGTTGCTTGACTAGACTATGGGACAGCTCTCCCAATTTTGGCACAAGTCCCCAGATGCTAGTGAGGATGACTTTGCAGGGTCGACTGGGCTGGGTGTGCCTTTGTCATGTCCGGTGCCAAGGTGAATGCCGGGTGGTCCTTCCGGTTTTATTCTGTGTGTACTTCTTTGTAATGGTTTGGTACAACTGAGTGGGTGCTGGGGCATGTCAGAGGGCAGTTAAGAGTCAACGTGTCACATAGGCCAGACCAGGTAAGGATGGCAGATTTTCTAAATGGATGATCATTTAAATTTCAGCTTACTGTGTTAGTTGACTGAGGCAAGTTTGGTGAATCTTTCATATTAAAAGGTGTGATTATGTTTGCTATGTATACAGGATGTTTAAGATCAGTTGCACACTTAACAAGTTCTGGTTTAGGATTTGTACCACAGACTATTGGATCCCTCAAAACTATTGTATTCACAAAGCAGTGGATGTAACACATTACCATCACGAATTGCAGCTCTTCGTCTAGCAACCCAATTTTTATTGAAATGTTTTTTTTAAATACAAAAGGGAACGCAAAGGTCTTTTGTAATATATTAACAGTAAAAGGGTTGCCAGAGGAGCGGTGGGGCCGATTAGGGACCAAAATAGAGAACTATTGGAGAGTGCAGAAGGCATGGCTGAGGTACTAAATGAATATTTTGCATCGGTGTTTACCAAGGAAGAGGACTTTGCCAAAGCTATGGTACACGAGGAGGTTGGTGGGACACTAGATGAGATAAAAATAGATATAAAGGCGGTACTAAAAAGACTGGCGCTACTGAAAGTGGATGTCACCTGGTCCAGATGGAATGCATCCTAGGTCGCTGAGGGAAGTAAGGGTAGGAATTGCAGAGGTACTGGCTGCAATCTTCCAATCCTTCTTAGATACAGGGTTGGTGCCAAAGGACTGGAGGATTGTAAATATTAAACCCTTGTTCAACAAAGGAGAGAACGATAAACCTGGCAATTACAGGCCAGTCAGTTTAACGTCGGTGGTGGGGAAGCTTTTAGAAACAATAATCCAGGAGAAAATTAACAGCCACTTGGGCAAGCATGGACTAATAAAGGAGAGCCAGCACGGATTTATTAAGGGCAAATCGTATTCGACTAACTTCAGTGGGTTTTTTTTATGCGGTAATAGAGAGGGTGGGTGAAGGCAGTTGATATTGCGTATATGCACTTCCAAAAGGCGTTTAATAAAGTATCAGATTGTTAACAAAGTTGAATCCCATGGGATAAAAGGAGCAGTAGCAGCATGAATACAAAATTGGCTTAGGGATAGAAAACAGAGTTGTGGTGAATGGCTGTTTTTCAGACTGGAGGGAGGTATACAGTGACATTCCCCAAAGTTCAGTAGGACCACTGCTGTTTTTGATATACATTAATGACTTGGACTTGGGGGTACAAGGTACAATTTTGAAATCTGCAGATAACACGAAACTTGGAAGTGTAATAAACAGCGAGGAAGATAGTTATAGACTTCAAGAGGACATAGACAGGCTAGTATGAATAGGCGGACACATGGCAGATGAAATTTAATGCAGAAAAGTATGAGGTGATACATTCTGGTGGAAAGAATGAGGAGAGACCATACATACTAGACGGTACAATTTTAAATGGGTTGCATAATCAATAATCAGAGCGACCTGGGGGTGTTTGTGCACAAATATTTGAAGGTGGCAGGACAAGTTAACAAAGCAGTTAAAGCAGCATATGGGATCCTGGCCTTTATAAATAGAGACATAAAGTACAAAAGCCAGGAAGTTTTGCTAAACCGATATAAAACATTAGTTCGGCCCCAGCTGGAGTATTCTGTCCAATTCTAGGCACCACACATTAGGAAGGATGTGAAGAGTTTACAGAGGGTACAGAAGAGATTTACTAGAATGGTTTCAGGGATGAGGGACTTCAGTTATGTGGATAGACTGGAGAAGCTGGGGTTGTTCTCCTTAGAGCAGAGAAGACCAAGAGGAGATTTGATAGAGGTGTTTAAAATCATGAATGGTTTAGATAGAGTAAATAGAGTAACTATTTCCAATGGCCGATAGGTCAATGACGAGAGGGCAAAATTTAAATGTGATTGGCAAAAGAACCAGAGGCGACATGAGGAAAGACCTTTTTACAGGAGTGGTTAAGATTTGGAATGCACTGACTGATAGGGTGGTGGATACAGATTCAATAGTAGCTTTCAAATCCAAAAGCAGCTTTCTAAAGGGAACTGGATAATTACTTGAAGGAGAAAAAATTGCAGGGATATGGGGAAAGAGCAGGGGACTGGGACTAACTGGATTGCTCTTCAACAGACTTAATGGGCCAAATGGCCTCCTGTGCTGTATTATTTTATGATTCTATGAAAAGCATGCCAGATATTTAAAAGATCATAATGTGTGCCACTTTCTCACCTACAATGCATTGGAAACACATTTACTATTCCAAATGTATACAAGCTGTTCCAATACAGCTACAACACTGACATCTATCCGACAATGTGGAAAAATTCCAAGGTATGTCCTGTCCACAAAAAGCAGGACAAATCCAACCCGGCCAATTATCGCCCCATCAGTCTACTCTCAATCATCAGCAGAGTGATGGAAGGTATCATCAACAGTGCTATCAAGCGGCACTTACTCACCAATAACCTGCTCTCTGATTGATGCCAGTATATTACCCCCAATCCCACGTGCTTGAGAATGTGTCCTCATGGTGCAGGTACCAGAGTTCTTAATTAGGTCGTGCCTGTTTAAACTAATTGCATAGCTTAGATTAGAATGAACATACTAAAATGTAGAATCAATGTACTGAAGAGATGCAAACCTGAAAACAAACTTGTGGTCAGTAGATTCACTTGGTTGGACAGTAATTAACTGCAGGAAGAAAGTGCTGTGTGATAGGGTAACAGGAATAAGGAATTGTATTGATCTTGTTAACTTAACTATAGATAGATACAAGTTTTCTCATTAGTTAGAAATTCAGCTCGTTAATTCTCCACCACTGGCGCAATGTGGTTGTAGTGTGCACCATCTACAAGATGCACTGCAGCAACTCGCCAAGGCTTCTTCGACAGCACCTCCCAAACCCACGACCTCTACCACCTAGAAGGACAAGGGCAGCAAGCGCATGGGAACACCACCACCTCCAAGTCACACACCATCCTGATTGGAAATATATCTCCATTTCTTCATCGTCGCTGGGTCAAAATCCTGGAACTCAGCCATTAAATGTAAAACTCAGGTAAAATTTCATGCACACAGCCTCATTAACATACTTAAATAACTGACCTGCCTCCTGATCACAGATTAGTCGCCCGTCCCCCAACACACCTCCTTTAAAAGCAGAAGTGGGTGCGTTAAGGCGGGTTGGGATCAGGTTTCAGATTTTTGACATTTTGACCACTCCCAGCCTCCCCTCATGCCTGTCCTACGAGATTAAAATTCCCCCAATATCTGACAATAACCTCTATTTTTCTACATTCTTCTCTAGTACATCTACTTTTTCCCCACTTCCACCATTGATTGTAAAAACTGATGCCAAATATTTGTGTCAGTCATACCCTCACCCTCCACAACTGGATTCCCCCCTTCATCCCTGAACGGTCCTACTCAAGTCGTTCTTATACTTTTAATACGCTTATAAATACCCTTACCATTTCCTCTCATAATATTTTTTCATATTCCCTTTTAGCCCTTCTACTCTCCTTTTTCACTCACCCATTACACTTTCTATATTTATGATCCTCTTTTGTATTGTTTGCTGCAGTTCTATCATATGTCTCTTATAAAAGTCAGTTCAGTTTTAATCTATTTATATATAGAACTCTATTCTTTGATGCACCTCATTTTCACCTTATAGAAATTATCTATTTCCTACTCTAGCTACCTCACATTTCAAGATTCCCCACTGCTACGCCATTATCCGGTTAGCCAACTTTTCTACCCAGTTAATTTGGGCCAGATCCCTTCTTATCTCACTGGTTTTGTCTTTCTTTGGTCTAGCACCCTTATATTTGACACTTCAGCCCGGAACTTGCAGTCCTGATGAAGGCGAACTGGCAACGTTCGCCATCATTTCACCTTTGCAACTTCAGGATTTACCCCAGCCTAATGCAGAAATCCTGAAGTTGCGGTCTGTCATTCACTACTCCTCCACATGCCTTTGCTTCGTCGCTGACCGCAAATTATGGGCCATTATTTTTTTTTCCATTTTCACAATGAGCCCAAGTATGTTGTGACTGGTATCCAGAAATTTCTGATAAAGAGCGATGTGGAGAGACACACACACACACATGCTGTCAGGACAAGATAAACTGTGTGTGTGATGTCTGTTTCAGCATTCACTGTTGTGGCTTAAACATGAACGATGCCACTTGGAGTCAACACCTTAAGAAAAAAAAGAATTTTTGGGACCTCTAATAGATCAAAGAGAAAAAGTAAAAAGGTCCGTTCATGATCTACTCAAGATCCTATATAATACATGGCAATACTACTCAGTGATAGAGACTCATACCTCACAAAAACCCACTTATGACAGTAGTCTTCATACGAACATACGAATTAGGAGCAGGAGTAGGCCTCTAGCCCCTTGAGCCTGCTCTGCCATTCAATAAGATCAAGGCTAATCTGATTACTCCACATTCCCCCGATAACCTTTCACCTCCTTGCTCATCAAGAATCTATCTAACTCTGCCTTAAAAATATTCAAAGGCTCTGCTTCCACCACCCTCTGAGGAAGAGTTCCAAAGACTCACGACCCTCTGAGAAAAAAATTCTCATCTCTGTCTTAAATGGGCGACCCCTTATTTTAAATCAGTGACCCCTAGTTCTAGATTCTCCCACAAGAGGAAACATCCTCTCCACATCCACCCTGTCAAGACCCCTTAGGATCTTATATGTTTCAAATCAAGTCACCTCTTACTCTTCTAAACTCCAGCGGATACAAGCCTAGCCTGTCCAACCTTTCCTCATAAGACAACCCGCCCATTCCAGGTATTAGTCCAGTAAACCTTCTCTGAACTGCTTCCAACGCATTTACATCCTTCCTTAAATAAGGAGACCAATACTGTACACAATACTCTAGATGTGGTCTCACCAATGCCCTGTATAACTGAAGCATAACCCCTCTACTTTAGTATTCAATTCCCCTCGCAATAAACGATAACATTCCATTAGCTTTCCTAATTACTTGCTGTACCTGCATAATAATCTTCTGCGATTCATGCACTAGGACACCCAGATCCCTCTGCATCTCAGAGCTCTGCAATCTCTCACCATTTAGATAATATGCTTCTTTTTTGTTCTTCCACTTCACATTTTCCCACATTATACTCCTGTGGTAAACCACTGTTATTGTTGTTCACCGTTGTTGTTGTTGTTGCACACTGTTGTATCTATGCATGCCTCAGCTGGCTCCGCCTCTGGCTCCACCCACATGCCCAGGTATAAAGATGTCTGCTCTGCAGCCCCCTGCCTTCTTGGAAACCAGTCAACCACGAGAGGCATGCTCTGTTCTTTGTTAATAAAAGCCTTTTAGTTACTCTCCTAACTCTCCGTCTTTTATGAGTAATTGATAGCGCATCAATTTTATTAACAAAAACAAAATGTCGGCACCAAACACGGAGCAGCAGGCGCTGCAGCAAAGGACGGCACCAAACGCTGAGCAGCAGGCGCTGCTGCATGCCCTCAGACCAACATGCCTGGACCTAGACCCTCAAGAGGCAGGTTCGTCTACCAAGTTCGCACAATGGCTGCGTTGCTTCGAAGCTTACCTGGAAGCCTCAGCCGTGACACTAGATAGAAACAAACTAAAAATCCTGGCCTCCAAGGTGGGCCACCAAGTCTACACGCTCATCCAGGACGCGACTACCTACGCGGCGGCTATCGATCTGCTAAACGGACAATACACATGCCCGGTAAATACGGTTTATGCCAGACACCTCCTGAGATCCCGCAAACAGCAGTCCGGGGAATCGGTGGAGGCATTCCTACGGGCACTACAGATACTCGGCCGAGCCTGCGATTGTAAAGAGGTATCGGCCGCGACACACACGGAGGGACTTATCCGAGATGCTTTCGTTGCGGGCCTCAAGTCCGACTACTCCCGGCAGAGACTGCTGGAGAAGGGCGAAATCGACCTGAAGAAGGCAGTGTCCCTCGCGCTCTCGCTAGACGCGGCCCACCGGAATATGGACGCATTCTCCCCTAACCGCTCCGCACCGTGGACGCCGCAACCTTGGCTCGTGGGACCGCCACCCCCGGCACCAACTGCTGCAGCGATGTCCAAGGGCCCGAAATGTTATTTTTGTGGCCAGGCAAAACACCCCAGAGCACGCTGCCCGGCGAAAAACGCTACCTGCTCTGGCTGCGGGAAGAAAGGACACTACGTCAGCGCCTGCAAAGGTAAAACCGCTAACGCCAGCAGCGCCACGTGTGAACCGTGGGGGCAGCCATCTTGTCCGCCATCTTGGACACCTCCAGCCGCGTGGGGATCATGGGCGCAGCCATTTTGTCTGCCATCTTGGACGCCTCCAACTCCAATCGCGGGTGACCCGGACTCAACCACCGCCTCGTCTGACGACCACAGCGACTCGTTCGACCATACGCTGGCCTCCGTGACGCTGGACCAATCTCTCCCTCACCAACTGTCCAGGTCCATGATGGACATTACGGTAAACGGCCGCGCCACTACCTGCCTTTTCGACAGCGGGAGCACGGAGAGCTTTATCCACCCCGACACGGTGCGCAGTTACTCTCTCCCGGTCCTGCCAACGCGCCATCGGATCTCTATGGCTTCCAAATCCCATTCAGCAGACGTCGGTGGCTACTGTGTAGTGACCCTTTCAGTAAGGGGCACAGAATACAAAAATTTTAAACTTCTTGTCCTGCCCCATCTCTGCGCTGCCGTTCTACTGGGGTTGGATATTCAGTGCCACCTTAAAAGTGTCACATTAGCGTACGGCGGACCCCTCCCCCCACTCACAGTCTGCAGCCAGCAGCTTTTAAATCACCCGCCGTGCACCATTTGCAGCCTCTCCACGCTTAAAGTCTCTCCCCCCCCCCCCCCCCCGCCTTGTTCGCTAACCTCACCCGCGACTGTAAGCCCATCGCTACCAAAAGCAGGTGGTACAGTGCCGGGGATAGGAGCTTCATTAAATCCGAAGTAGCAAGACTCCTGAAGGAAGGGATTATTGAGGGTAGCACTAGCCCATGGCGAGCACAAGTGGTGGTAGTGAAGACTGGCGAAAAACAGCGCCTAGTTATTGACTACAGCCAGGCGATCAATCGCTACACCCAGTTAGATGCATACCCACTCCCCCGCATATCTGACATGGTCAATCAGATAGCACAATACCGGGTGTTCTCGACGATTGATCTGAAGTCGGCATACCACCAGCTCCCCATCAGGGCTGAGGACCGCCAGTACACAGCTTTTGAAGCTGACGGTCGTCTCTACCACTTCCTCCGAGTCCCCTTCGGCGTCACCAACGGGGTTTCGGTCTTCCAAAGGGAGATGGACCGAATGGTTGACCAGAACGCGCTGCAGGCCACCTTCCCCTATCTAGACAACGTCACCATCTGCGGCCACGACCAGCAGGACCATGGCGTTAACCTAGAGAAATTCCTCCGTACGGCCCAGCGGCTGAATCTAACATACAAGGACAAATGTATGTTTCGCACCACGCGCCTCGCCATTCTTGGCTGCGTAGTGGAGAACGGAGTCATCGGCCCTGACCCCGACAGAATGTGCCCCCTTATGGAGCTCCCCCTCCCCCACTACCAAAAAGCACTGAAGAGATGCCTAGGGTTTTTCTCTTACTATGCTCAGTGGCTGCCCAACTATGCGGACAAAGCCAGACCCCTCATCAAGTCCACCTCCTTTCCCCTGACAGCAGAGGCATGTGCAGCCTTCACTCTCATATAAAGAGATATTGCAAAGGCCACAATGCACGCAGTGGATGAGTCCATCCCTTTCCAAGTGGAGAGCAACACATCCGGCTTCGCCCTAGCTGCAACCCTTAACCAGGCGGGGAGACCCGTGGCCTTTTTCTCAAGGACCCTCCAGGGCCCCGAGATTCGACACTCCTCTGTCGAAAAGGAGGCCCAGGCCATTGTGGAAGCGGTGCGACATTGGAGGCATTACCTGGCCGGAAAACGATTTACCCTGCTCACTGACCAGCGTTCAGTAGCTTTTATGTTTAACAATAAGCAGAGGGGCAAAATCAAGAACGACAAGATCTTGAGGTGGAGAATTGAACTCTCCACCTACAATTACGATATCTTGTACCGGCCCGGGAAACTCAATGAGCCCCCAGATGCCCTATCACGTGGTACATGCGCCAACGCGCAGGTTGATAGACTACAGACCCTCCACAATGACCTCTGCCACCCGGGGGTCACCAGGTTCTTCCATTTCATCAAATCCCGTAACCTGCCCTACTCCATCGAGGAGGTCAGGACCATGACCAGGAACTGCCAAATCTGTGCCGAGTGCAAACCGCATTTTTATAGGCCAGACAGAGCAAGCCTGATCAAGGCCACTCGCCCCTTCGAGCGCCTGAGCGTCGATTTTAAAGGGCCCCTCCCCTCCTCTGACCGCAACGTGTACTTCCTCAACATAATTGACGAGTACTCCCATTTCCCGTTTGCCATCCCTTGCCCAGACATGACCAGTACCACGGTCATTAAAGGTCTGAATGACCTTTTCGCCTTGTTCGGCTTCCCTAGCTATATCCATAGCGACCGGGACTCATCCTTTATGAGCGACGAACTCCGTCAGTACCTGCTCACGAGAGGTATTGCTACAAGCAGAACCACCAGCTACAACCCCCGGGGGAACGGCCAGGTGGAAAGAGAGAACGCGACGGTTTGGAAGGCCGTCCTCTTAAACTTAAAATCTAAGGGCCTTCCGACCTCTCGCTGGCAGGAGGTCCTCCCTGCGGCGCTCTACTCCATTCGGTCACTGCTTTGTACGGCCACCAATGCCACCCCCCATGAAAAATTTTTCACTTTCCCCAGGAAGTCCACATCGGGGACCTCGCTACCGACATGGCTGACGTCTCCAGGACCCGTCCTACTGCGGAAGCACGTGAGGTCCCATAAAACGGACCCCCGGAAGGACCGAAGGGAAACGCGTTCTTCTGGATTTCCCGGCCGCTAAACTCCACCCCCCACTCCCGGTAAATATTATGGCTGACGTAATAAAACTCACTACGCACTTGGTTTGAGCATAAAGCAAGGCTTTATTAATCAACTTGTTTCAGAACATGGAAGTCTAGTTGTATCCACTAGCTCCTTGTCATTACAAAATGTCCCTGTCAAGCTGGAGCCCACGCCCGAGTATTTATACTCCTTGGACGGCGTCACCAGCTGGCCGTCCAGTGTTATTTCATAGATAGTTTCTCGATGAAATTTATGACATTCTTCCTGCCTGAAAGATTTGGAAGTCCGACGACTTCCTCTTAACGGATTAGGTGGACCACGAATAGCCGCAGTCTTTTAGATTTTTGGTTATGCCCAGAAGGCACATTCCCCCAGACCGTGTCTTGGTCCCTGGGCCGCTTGATCCATGCCGGTGGCTCGACAGGGCCCGTGTTGCTCTGATCAACCCGAGGGAGGCTGGGGAGATTATGACTCCGGGTGCGGGTCCCACAGGCACAGAACTGGTTTCGTCCTGTTGGTTAGCCGGAGATTGACCGGTGTCCTGGCCCGGGGTGGCCATCCCACGGGGAGCGCTCGGCTCCGAGCGGATCCAGCGGGGCAGCCGGCAGATCCCTCGATGTCCCAGGTAGGGCGTCATCCTCAGGGGAGCGCAGAGTGTCGGCCTTATCCTCACGGGTCCCTCCATCAGTCGGGTCAGCAGAACCGGCCGGACAGGGAGCCAGGTTCCGGAGTGAAATGGTGGACTGCCGGCCATCCGGGTACTGCACGTGCGCGTACGTGGGGTTGACGTCCATAAGTTCTACCTCGTCGACTAGAGGATCGGTTTTCGACGATCGGACGAATCTTCGGAGCAGCACGGGGCCAGGAGCTTCCAACCATAATGGTAGAGACGTCCCATGGGTGGAGCGACGCTGGAAGCTGAAGAATCGCTTGTGAGGTGTGACATTGGTAGAAGTAGAAAGGAGAGACCTGATGGAATGCAACGCATCAGGGAGCATAGTTTCCCACTGCTGGTCTGGTAGATTGCATGACCTCAGTGCAAGACAAACAGCGTTCCAAATGATAACGTTGTATCTCTCAACCTGTCAGTTACCGATGGGATGGTACGGTGTCGTTTTACTTGTGGCGATTCCCCATTGGGAGAGATAACTTTTGAGTTCGCTTGACATGAAGGAGGGACCCTGATCAGAGTGGATGAAATTGGCCGTACCGCAAAGGGAAAAGACCTGATCAAGGCATTTGATTACTGTGGAAGCAAGCATATTGGGACAGGGGAAAGCAAAGGGAAAGCGTGAATATTCGTCCACCAGAGTCAGTAAGTAGGTGTTCCGCGTTGAGGAAGGCAATGGCCCTTTAAAGTCAATGCTGAGTCGCTGCATAGCGTGTATGAGCGAGCCATCCGATGGACGGAAGAATTGCGGTTTTAACTCCGCGCAAATTTTACAGGAGGAGCACGTTCTTTTCACATCTTCCGTAGAAAATGGGAGATTTTTAGATTGCACAAAGGGTAATGCCAGGATGGCATAAGTCAGTATGAAGATCCGCCAGAGTCGAAGTTGACATAGAAGAGCAGAATGCCCGCGTGAGGATATCTGGGGCCACATTCTCTTTGCCGGGTCGATAATGTATGGTGTATCCAAAGGCAGCCAATTCCATCCTCCAGAGTTGTATTTTGTTATTCTTGATCTTAGTGCGTTTCCGGTTATCCAGCATAAAGGCCACGGAGCGCTGATCGGTTATAAGTGTGAAATGGCGACGAGCGAGAAAATGACTCCATTTACGTACCGCTTCGATGATGGCCGTAGCCTCCTTCTCGACAGGAAGATAATGGAGCTTGCTACCCTGCAAAGTTCTGGACAGAAATGCAACGGGTCGATCACCTTGATTTAAGGTAGCAGAGATCGCCACATCTGATGCATCGCAATCGACCACGAAAGGAAGATTTTCATCAATGGAACGAAGCGTGGCTTTTTCCAGTTGTCGCTTGAGGAGGTTGAAAGCTGAAATAGCCGTTGCCGCCAATGGAAATGATTTTGCGTGAAGCAGGGGCTGGATCTTGTCGGAGAAATGGGGTATCCATTTCGCATAATAGGCGAACATGCCGAGTGCCCGACGAAGAGAGCAGAGATTCATAGGGGGAGGGAGCTCCTGAAGCGGATGAAGTCGCTCCGGATCCGGTTTGATGAGACCATTGCCCACCCAGTAGCCAAGGATGTTGACTGATGGTACTGATTTCACAGATTTGGACTCATTTAAGGTTAAGCTGCGACGACGGAGAACGTCAAAAAATTTCTGGAGATTGGCATCATGCTCCTTCTGGTTATGACCAGCAATGGTGATATTATCCAGATATGGAAAAGTGTCCATTAAGTTCTCCTGTTTGACTAGGCTATCCATTGCCCGTTGAAAGACAGCCACCCCATTGGTGATCCCAAATGGAAGGCGGCAAAACTGGTAAAGCCAACCATTGGCCTCAAAGGCCGTATACTTTTTGTCAGAGTCCTTTAACGGTACTTGATGATATGCGCTCTTTAAATCAAAAGTTGAAAATACCTTGTAGTTGGCAAGGTTATTGACCATGTCATCGATGCGTGGTAGTGGGTAGGCATCCAGGCCGGTATACTGGTTAATAGTTTGCGAGTAATCGATGCAAAGACGTTTCTTGTGTTGCTTCAGAGGATTTTTAACAATGACGACTTGAGCCCACCAGGAAGATGAACATGGCTCAATGATACCGTCAGCTAGAAGGCGAGAGATTTCTGCCTCGATAAAGGCTCGATCATCTCGGCTGAAACGTCGTGATTTAGTGACTATGGGCTTACATCGGGGGGAAAGATTGGCAAACAAGGAGGGCTCGTCGAGCGAAGCCGCCGAAAGCGCACAAAACGGTATTTTGGAAATAGTAAGCTCCGGCTTTGACTCTCCAAACTCGAAAGTGAGACTTTTGTGTTGTTTCTGGAAATCCTGTCCCAGGAGCACATCACTGCATAGGTTCTTAAGCACCCCGAGCCAGGTGGAGAAATAAGTGCGGCCATTGAGAATAAGGTCGACAAAAGCCGGAAGAATTGGTGGTCAGTGTCATCAGAGCCATTGCAATTTCCCTGTCCGAGGGGTAAATACGCAGTTTTAACTTACTGACAGCCCGCTCACTAATGAAGCTGTCAGAGCTGCATGAGTCAATTAGTGCACTCAAAATATGTCCATTTATTGAAACCTTCGTGGCTGCATGGGACAAACTTTGGGGAAAAACAGTTGTGATGGGAGGAGGGGCAGTTTTACCCTTGACAGCTGTAACCTTAGTAGTGGTTCTTGGGGGCGGAGCAGTTTTATAGATTGCAGCTGTAACCTTAGTAGTGGCTTGGGGGAGGAGCAGTTTTATAGATAGTAGCTGCAAAACTAACAGGAGCTCTCAACCGGTATACCTTAGAAAAGTGGCCTTTCTTACTAACAGCGGCTCTTGACTGGCATACCTTAGAAAAGTGACCTTTCTTGTTGCAATACTTGCAGGTTGCATTACGAGCAGGACAAAATTTCCTATAATGGAACGCTCCTCCACAGAAGAAACACTTCCTTCCAGATTGCCAAGATGCCGCTAGGGCGGGGTCGTCATCAGTGTAGGTTTCTAGGGTAGGGTTGTCATCAGCCGGGTTGGAGTCGTCATCCGTGAGGGCTTCCGCCCGAAGCCTATTGAAAGAGTCACTAAAAGAGATAGCTGCAGCCCGTGCACGTGGTAAAAGATAGGTGTCTGCATTCCTCTTTGCTAAGTCCAGAGAACATGCCTGGTCATAGGCAGCCTGTAACTTGAGGGTTTTATTCTCCAACAGACGCTGACGTATAAAGGGAGACGCAATCCCATTAATAAAAGAATCACGAATTAACTCCTCCTGGTACTGCTCAGCTGTAACAGCTTTAAGATTACAATCCTTGCTGAGCCTGTTGTCGAGTTGTGGCCAGTAGATGCCGAGAAAAAATTTCATTTGGGGACTTGACATATAGCTGCTGTAGTATTTGGATAGCGGCGTCATAGTCTACACAGTCTTCGATATAATCAAACACATGAGGGGATACGTAATTAGCAAGTATTTCTAATTTATCAGGAACATTTTCACCACACACCCTGAGGAAGTTGCTGAAAGTACGATACCAGTGTTTCCATACCTTAGCAGCTGTAAGTGAATTTGGGTCCAGGTCAAGACGGGCAGGGCTGAGTAGTTTCTCCATAATGGATCAATTACTTGTCTGAGTTCCCCTCTACGGTTCGAGTCGTAGCTGGCTGTTCCCGAAATCACCCAAAGCGTGGAGTCGATATCAAGTTCATTAAATTGACGTAATAAAACTCACTACGTACTTGGTTTGAGCATAAAGCAAGGCTTTAATCAACTTGTTTCAGAACATGCTCCTTGTCTTTACAAAATGTCCCTGGCAAGCTGGGGCCAACGCCTGAGTATTTATACGCCTTGGATGGCGCCACCAGCTGGCCGTCCAGTTATTTCATAGGTAGTTTCTCGATGATGAGATTTATGGCAATGGCCATAGACTTTATTTAAATTAAAAGTGTGTCTAGCAAACATTTGTCACGTGACTCCTTAAAGATGCGACACCTCAAGGCATCATATATCCATCAGAGCAAAATTAATGACTGAAATTAGGATGTACCTGTTAAATTACCAGACATCTAATTGATTAAATGTAAACAATCCAAAATCACTTGGATTCCATTTGCAGAGAAAATAAAAAGTGTTCTTTTTCCAAATTCACTAAGCAGCCAATACCACCAAAATTGACTGCACTGTTCAAATTTGTTCGAGAGTTTTCATCTCCCATTTTCCCTCTCAGCAATGAATGCACAGCTATAAACATGTGTAACAGGACTTAAAAAAAGTTGTACAATTCTGAAAAGAACACAAAAAAAATTTACCCATAAAAATGGTTTATTATGGTTAGAAATGGCTTTAAGAAGTTTACCTCCAACTTTAAAAAAAAACAGCTGACTGCTCCAATATAAAAAATGACAACTTTAGACAAGTCCTGATGATCAGTAATGATATCTCAAAACAAGTAATTACTGTACATTGAATTAATTCAGTGTAGAAGACAGCAGAATGAGAAAGCAACAGAAGGATTTTGGCTTACACTGCAGTTCAGTGCGGATATGTGGGCCTGAATCTACAAGACCACACAGGTAGCTGCAAATTAGTTCTATAGAATTAATTCTGGATAGATCATCAGTTAGGACAATAGAAATCATGGAATCCAGAGCTAGGCCAGTAATGCATGTCCTGGATCTGCATTGAATGTAAAAGGAGTACACATGAATGAATTGTCAAAGTTGTGTTGCACAAGCAGGGAAATGTTGAGATTGTGGACCAGCTGGCATCAAGCCACAATATATCTGGAGAAGAATGCTTACTGGAAGGCACATTCTAGGTGGTGTCGCCCTACAGGCAACAAGGAATAGTGACTTTTTGTTTCTACCCATGAAAAAATTTTTCCAAGGCTACAACCAAAATTGTTCTAATTGTATAAATTCCTGTATGAATACTTTTTTGGTTCAAGGAAGAAATCAGAGAAATTTGGCTCGTTTTATTTAAATTAGACATATTTAGTTCGGCTTATTTCCCTTATTGTCTTTCCTTATCAGTTCTCATGTAGATTTCTCCTTAGTCTGTCTCAAATAGCGCATCAGCCGGCCTCAGTCATCGACTCACTATGCAACTTTTAATTCGTATAAAAATTATTTTCTCAGTTACTGTAAAATGATCACTTCCAGGATAACCCTGGGAAACTGTTTCAGTGTGTGAAAAAAACTTGCATTACATATGCAAAAATTCATGGCTGGCTTGTTTCAACTCCAGCCAAACAAATAAATAGTTCATATTCTGCACCAATAATTCATAGAGTCATAGAGTCATACAGCACGGATAGAGGCCCTTCGGCCCATCGTGTCCGCGCCGGCCATCAAGCCCTGTCTAATCTAATCCCATATTCCAGCATTTGGCCCGTAGCCTTGTATGTTGTATGAAATTGCAGTTATTGAAAGCGTCATTGACATAATGAGACAATATAAACCTACACAAAATTTAATCTGCTTTTATAAGGTATCAGCCTTGGCTCAGTGGTAGCACTCTTGCCTCCGAGTCAGATGGTTGTTGGTTCAAGGTCCACTCGAGGCTTGAGCACTTAATCCAGGCTTCAGTGCAGGAGTGAAGAAGTGCTGCACTGTTGTTCCGGATGAGACATTAAACAGAGACCACATCCGACATCTTAAGGTGGATGTAAAAAATCCCATAGCACTCCTAGAAAAGGAGCAGGGAGGTGTCCTGGCTAATATTAATCTCTCAACAAACATTAACTAAAAAACAGATTATCTGGTCATGTACCGCATTGCTGTTTGTGGTTGTGCGCAAAATGGGTTGTGCATTTCACTATATTACAACAGTGACTATATGCCAAAAAGTACTTAAGTGGCTGTAAAGTGCTTTGAGTGTATAGGTATAGGAGGATAGAGCAGATGAATGCGTGGCTAAAGAGGTGGTGCAGGAGGGAGGGCTTTCGTTTCCTGGATCACTGGGTCTGTTTCTGGGGAAGGTGGGACCTGTACAAGTCGGACGGGTTGCACCTGAACCGGAACCAACATCCTTGCGGGGAGGTTTGCTAGTGCTATTGGGAGGGTTTAAAGTAACTTGGCAGGGGGATGGGATACGGAGTGGAGCTAAAATAGATACTTAGAAGATAGGAGCAGGAGCAGGCCATTCGGCCCTTCGAGCCTGCTCCGCCATTCAATGCGATCATGGCTGATCATCCAAATTCAGTACCCTGTCCCTGCTTTCTCCCCATATCCCTTGATCCCTTTAGCCTTAAGAAATATATCTAACTCCTTCTTGAATATATTTAATGAATTGGCCTCAACTGTCTTGTGGTAGAGAATGCCACAGGTTCACCACTCTCTGGGTGAAGAAATTCCTCCTCATCTCAGTCCTAAATGGCTTACCCCTTATCCTTACACTGTGACCCCTGGTTCTGGACTCCCCTGCCATCAGCAACAGCCTTCCTGCATCTAGTCTGTCTAGTCCTGTTAGAATTTTATAAGTTTCAATGAGATCCCTGATATGCCTATCAATTAGTCCAATAAAAGGCGACGAGTTAAGAACGTAACTGAAGGTTTTTATTGGCTAAATAACAGAGCCCACCCTCGTGGGTGATCCGATCCAACAGGGAGGAATACTAGCCAGTCAGCTACCTTTATACCTGGGCAGGTAATGGGCGGAGTCGGAGGTGGTCAGCCCAGGTATAACAGTGCGACAAGAGGCGACCTCGTGTAGTGATGTTACAGTGAGAACAGTGAGAACAATATACAGTGATAACTATAACAGTGGTTTACCACATTCACCCCTTGTTTAGATTAGAGTCCGGCGGGGTGAAGTGTATTACCAGCTCTGGTATGTCAGTCTGTCCGGAGGCTTCGTTAGCCTCTCCGATCGTCGCAGCGGCGGTGTTACATTATCCGGTGTTAAAGCTGGTGTCTGCGTAGTCGGCAAAGGCTCGTGGGGTTCCGGCATGCCGTCTACCTCGGCTGGACTCGGGGGGTTGGGAGGGGGGGGTGAGGGTGCGAGGTCTCGTAAGGAGACAGTGTCCTCCCGTCCGTCTGGGTAAGCCACATAGGCGTACTGGGGGTTGGCGTGCAGGAGGTTCACCTTCTCGACCAGGGGGTCCGTTTTATGGGCCCTCACGTGCTTTCGCAGCAAGACGGGTCCCGGAGAGGTCAGCCAGGTTGGTAGGGTGGTTCCCGTAGTCGACTTCCTGGGGAAGACAAACATTCGGGCATGGGGGGTGGTGTTAATGGCAGTGCAAAGTAGTGACCGGATGGAGTGCAGCGCAATCGGGAGGACCTCTTGCCAGCGGGAGGTTGGGAGGCCCTTAGACTTTAAGGCTAAGAGGGTGGCCTTCCATACCGTCGCGTTCTCTCTTTCCACCTGGCCGTTCCCTCGGGGGTTGTAGCTGGTGGTCCTGCTTGCTGCAATACCCCTCTCCAATAGGAACTGACGGAGTTCCTCGCTCATGAAGGAGGCGCCCCGGTCACTATGTATATAGTTCGGGAACCCGAACAAGGCGAAGAGTTTGTTCAGGCATTTCATGACCGTGTTACTGGTCATGTCTGGGCAGGGGAAGGCAAAGGGGAAACGGGAGTACTCATCAACGATGTTGAGGAAGTACACATTACGGTCGGATGACGGTAGGGGCCCCTTGAAGTCGATGCTCAGACGCTCGAAGGGGCGGGTGGCCTTGATCAGGCTTGCTCTGTCCGGCTTATAGAAGTGCGGTTTGCACTCAGCACAGATCTGGCAGTTCCTGGTCATGGTCCTGACCTCCTCGATGGAGTATGGCAGGTTGCGGGCCTTAATGAAATGGTAGAGTCTGGTGACTCCGGGGTGGCAGAGGTCATTGTGGAGGGTCTGAAGTCTATCACTTTGCGCGCTGGCGCATGTAATGCGTGAAAGAGCATCAGGGGGGTCGTTCAGTTTACCGGGCCGGTACAAGATCTCATAATCATAGGTGGAAAGCTCGATTCTCCACCTCAAGATTTTGTCGTTCTTGATCTTGCCCCTCAGCTTGTTATTAAACATGAAGGCAACCGAGCGTTGGTCGGTGAGGAGGGTAAATCGTTTGCCTGCCAAGTAGTGCCTCCAGCGCCGTACTGCCTCCACAATTGCCTGGGCTTCCTTCTCGACCGACGAGTGTCGGGTCTCGGGGCCCTGTAGGGTCCTCGAGAAGAAGGCTACCGGCCTACCCTCCTGGTTAAGGGTAGCGGCTAGGGCGAAGTCGGATGCATCGCTCTCCACTTGGAAGGGGATTGACTCATCCACTGCGTGCATTGTGGCCTTGGCTATGTCTCCCTTAATGAGGGAGAAGGCCGCGCACGCCTCTTCCGTGAGGGGGAAGGATGTGGTTTTCAGGAGGGGTCTGGCTTTGTCCGCATAATTGGGTACCCATTGGGCATAGTAGGCGAAAAGCCCCAGGGTTCTCCTAAGTGCTTTTGGACAGTGGGGGAGGGGTAGCTCCATGAGGGGGCGCATTCTTTCGGGGTCGGGGCCGATGACTCCGTTCTCTACTACACAGCCAAGGATGGCAAGGCGCGCTGTGTTAAACACGCATTTCTCCTTATTGTAGGTGAGGTTCAGCCGTTGGGCCGTACGGAGGAATTTCTCCAGATTCACGTCGTGGTCCTGCCGGTCGCGGCCGCAGATGGTGACGTTATCTAGGTAGGGGAATGTGGCCTGCAGTCCGTTCTGGTCAACCATCCGGTCCATCTCCCTTTGGAAGACCGAGACCCCGTTGGTGACACCGAAGGGGACCCTAAGGAAGTGGTATAGGCGCCCATTCGCCTCGAAGGCGGTGTACTGGCGGTCCTCGGGGTGGATAGGGAGTTGGTGGTAGGCCGACTTAAGGTCGATGGTCGAGAATACGCGGTATTGTGCAATCTGATTGACCATGTCAGATATGCGGGGAAGGGGGTATGCGTCCAGCTGGGTGTATCTGTTTATGGTCTGGCTGTAGTCGATGACCAGGCGATTTTTATCGCCGGTCTTAACGACCACGACCTGGGCACGCCAGGGGCTGTTGCTCCCCTCGATGATGCCCTCCTTCAGGAGACGCTGCACCTCAGAGCTAATGAAAGCTCTGTCCCCAGCGCTGTACCGCCTGCTCTTGGTAGCGACGGGTTTGCAGTCGGGGGTGAGGTTAGCGAACAGGGAAGGTGGCGGCACCTTGAGGGTGGATAGGCTGCAGGTGTTACGCGGTGGGCGGTTTAACCTTCGCTGGTTGTCGACTGTGAGTGGGGGGAGGGGTCCACCGTATGCTAGGGTTACACTTTGGAGGTGGGATTGGAAGTCCAGCCCTAGTAGGACGGCAGCGCAGAGCTGGGGGAGGACGAGGAGTTTAAAGTTTTTATACTCTGTACCCTTAACCGACAAGGTCACAGCACAGTAGCCGCTAATGTCCGTGGCGTGGGACCTCGATGCCATCGAGATTCGGTTGCGCGTTGGCAGGACAGGGAGGGAGTAGTGGCTCACCGTGTCTGGGTGGATGAAGCTCTCCGTGCTTCCGCTGTCGAACAGGCAGGTCGTGGCGTGGCCGTTTACTTTGATGTCCATCATCGACTTGGACAGGTGGTGTGGGCGGGCTTGATCCAGAGTGACGGAGGCTAGCGTGTAGGTAAGCGAGTCGTTGTCGTCTGCGGGCGAGGCGGTCGTCGGGTCCGGGGGCCCGGTGGCAGTCGGGCGTGGTGTGTAAAATGGCGTCTCCCACGAGGTAGGACAAAATGGCGGAGAAGATGGCTGCCCCCATAACTCACATGAGGCACTATTGGGGTCGGTTGCCTTGATCAAAGATGGCCGCCCCCATGACTCACGTGTGGGGATACTGGCCTCAGTTGCCGTGAAAGAAGATGGCCGCCCCCACAGTTCGCATGAGGCACTGCTGGCCTCTGAAGATCCGCTCCTGCAGGCCTTAGAGAAGTGGCCTTTCTTCCTGCAGGTTGTGCAGGTAGAGTTCCTGGCTGGGCAGCGCGACCTCGGGTGCTTCTCCTGGCCACAAAAGAAGCAGCCGGCGGCCCGATCGCGGGTGCCCGATGTCGGAGCCGGTACCGGGGGTGGCGGGCCCGGTCGGGTCCGGGACGCCGACGCTGAGGTAGGTCCCGGGGGCGGCGCTGCGAAGGGTATTGCGGTAGGGGTCGGGCCCGAGTCCCAGGGTCGCGAGCAGTACCTGGAAAACGCCTCCTGGTCCTGATGGGCCACCTCCAGGGAGAGAGCGAGGGCTTCAGCTTTGTCCAGGTCGAGGTCTTTAGCTTCAAGCAGTCTTTGCCGTGAGTAGTCGGACCGTAGGCCTTTCACAAAGGCATCGCGGATATTATCTTCCGTATTTTCAACAGCCGTCACCGCTTTAAAGTCACAGTTCCTGCCGAGTGCTCTTAGCGCCCGTAAAAATTCAGCTACAGACTCTCCTGGCTGTTGCGGGCGGGATCTTAGGAGGTGCCTGGTGTACATGTAATTTACCGGGCTGCGGTACTGCTGTTTCAGTAGGTTGATAGCGGCCTCGTACGTAGTCGTGTCCTGTATGAGTGCGTATACTCTCGGGCTCGCTTGGGCGTTCAGAAGTCTTAGTTTGGATCTCTGCGGGGCGCCGGATTCTTCCAGGTAGGATTCGAAGCAGTCCAGCCAGTGTTTGAAGTTGAGGGCTGCGTTTGGTGCCTGTGGGTTTAGATCCAGGTATGGTGGTTTCAAGGCTTGCAGCCAAGCCGGCTGGTGTGGCCCGTTGTCTGGAGGCTGCTGTTGCTGTGCTGCTGGGTGAGCTCCTTGCTGTTGCTGTTCATTATCAGACATCTTTAAAATTTAGCCAATAAAATTGATATGCCTATCAATTAGTCCAATAAAAGGCGACGAGTTAAGAACGTAACTGAAGGTTTTTATTGGCTAAATAACAGAGCCCACCCTCGTGGGTGATCCGATCCAACAGGGAGGAATACTAGCCAGTCAGCTACCTTTATACCTGGGCAGGTAATGGGCGGAGTCGGAGGTGGTCAGCCCAGGTATAACAGTGCGACAAGAGGCGACCTCGTGTAGTGATGTTACAGTGAGAACAGTGAGAACAATATACAGTGATAACTATAACAGTGGTTTACCACAATCCCCTCTCATTCTTCTAAACTCTAGCGAATGTAAGCCTAATGGACACAATCTCTCTTCATACGTCATTCCTGCCATCCCAGGTATCAGTCTGGTGAATCGTCGCTGCACTCCCTCCATGGCAAGAACATCCTTCCTCAGATAAGGCGACCAAAACTGCACACAATACTCAAGGTGTGGTCTCACCAAGGCCCTGTACAACTGCAGCATGACATCCTTGCTCCTGTACTCGAATCCTCTCACTATGAAGGCCAACATACTGATATACCTATCAATTCATCCAATGAAAAGCGACGAGTTAAGAAAGTAACAATAGGTTTTTATTGGCTAAATAACAGAGCCCACCCTCATGGGTGATCGGATCCAACAAGGAGGAATATCAGCCAGTCGACCACCTTTATACCTGGGCAGATAGGTGGAGCCATGGGCGGAGTCAGCAGTGGTCAGCCCAGGCATAACAGCGTGACAAGAGGCGACCTCGTATAGTGATACAACAGTGTGAACAGTGATAACGATATAACAGTGATAACTATAGTGTAACGATAGTGAACGATAAAAGTGGTTTACCACATTCACCCCTTGTTTAGATTTGAGTCCGGCGGGGTGAAGTGTACTACCAGTTCTGGTAAGTCAGTCTGTCCGGAGGCCTCGTAAGCCTTTCTGATCGTCGCAGCGGCGGTGTTGCATTCTCCGGTGTTGATGCTGGTGTCTGCGTGGTCGGCGAAGGCTCGTGGGGTTCCGGCATGCCGTCTACCCGAGCTGGAATTGGGGGGGGGGGGGGGGGGTAAAGGTGGTGTCTCCAGAATGCCCGAGGGTGCGAGGTCTCGCACGGAGACTGTGTCCTCCCGCCCGTCCGGGTAAGCCACATAGGCGTACTGGGGGTTGGCATGCAGGAGGTTCACCTTCTCGACCAGGGGGTCCGTTTTATGGGTCCTCACGTGCTTTCGCAGCAGGACGGGCCCCGGGGAGGTCAGCCAGGTTGGTAGTGTGGTTCCCGTAGTCGACTTCCTGGGGAAAACAAACATTCGTTCATGGGGGGTGGCGTTAATGGCAGTGCAAAGTAGTGACCGGATGGAGTGCAGGGCTGCCGGGAGGACTTCCTGCCAGCGGGAGGTTGGGAGGCCCTTAGACTTTAAGGCTAAGAGGACGGCCTTCCATACCGTCGCGTTCTCTCTTTCTACCTGGCCGTTCCCTCGGGGGTTGTAGCTGGTGGTCCTGCTTGCAGCAATACCTCTCGCTAGTAGGAACTGACGGAGTTCCTCGCTCATGAAGGAGGAGCCCCGGTCACTATGTATATAGTTTGGGAACCCGAACAAGGCGAAGAGGTCATTCAGGCATTTGATGACCGTGGTACTGGTCATGTCTGGGCAGGGGAAGGCAAAGGGAAAACAGGAGTACTCATCAACGATGTTGAGGAAATACACATTACGGTCAGAGGACGGGAGGGGCCCCTTAAAGTCGATGCTCAGGCGCTCGAAGGGGCGGGTGGCCTTGATCAGGCTTGCTCTGTCCGGCCTAAAGAAGTGCGGTTTGCACTCGGCACAGGTCTGGCAGTTCCTGGTCATGGTCCTGACCTCCTCGATGGAGTATGGCAGGTTGCGGGCCTTAATGAAGTGGTAAAGTCTGGTGACCCCGGGGTGGCAGAGGTCGTTGTGGAGGGTCTGAAGTCTATCACTTTGCGCGCTGGCGCATGTAATTCGTGACAGAGCATCAGGGGGATCGTTCAGCTTCCCTGGCCGGTACAAGATATCATAATCATAGGTGGATAGTTCGATTCTCCACCTCAATATCTTGTCATTCTTGATTTTGCCCCTCAGCTTGTTATTAAACATAAAAGCGACCGAACGCTGGTCGGTGAGGAGGGTAAATCGTTTGCCTGCCAGGTAATGCCTCCAGCGTCGTACCGCCTCCACAATCGCTTGGGCCTCCTTCTCGACCGACGAGTGTCGGATCTCAGGGCCCTGTAGGGTCCTTGAGAAGGCGGCCACTGGTCTCCCCTCCTGGTTAAGGGTAGCGGCTAGGGCGAAGTCGGATGCATCGCTCTCCACTTGGAAGGGGATGGACTCGTCCACTGCGTGCATTGTGGCCTTGGCGATGTCTCCCTTAATGAGGGAGAAGGCTGCGCACGCTTCCTCCGTAAGGGGGAAGGATGTGGGCTTCATGAGGGGTCTGGCTTTGTCTGCATAATTGGGCACCCATTGGGCATAGTAGGCGAAGAGCCCCAGGGTTCTCTTCAGAGCCTTTGGACAGTGGGGGAGGGGTAGCTCCATGAGGGGACGCATTCTTTCGGGGTCGGGGCCGATGACTCCGTTCTCTACTACACAGCCGAGGATGGCAAGGCGCGAGGTGTTAAACACACATTTCTCCTTATTGTAGGTGAGGTTCAGCCATTGGGCCGTACGGAGGAATCTCTCCAGATTAACGTCATGGTCCTGCCGGTCGCGGCCGCAGATGGTGACGTTATCTAGGTAGGGGAACGTGGCATGCAGCCCGTTCTGGTCAACCATCCGGTCCATCTCCCTTTGGAAGACCGAAACCCCGTTGGTGACGCCGAAGGGAACCCTAAGGAAGTGGTAGAGGCGGCCGTTCGCCTCGAAGGCTGTATACTGGTGGTCCTCAGGGCGGATAGGGAGTTGGTGATAGGCCGACTTAAGGTCGATGGTGGAGAATACCCGGTACTGCGCAATCTGATTGACCATATCAGATATGCGGGGAAGGGGGTATGCGTCCAGCTGGGTGTACCTGTTTATGGTCTGGCTGTAGTCGATGACCAGGCGGTTTTTATTGCCGGTCTTAACGACCACGAGGGCACGCCAGGGGCTGGTGCTCCCCTCGATGATGCCCTCCTTCAGGAGACGCTGCACCTCAGAGCTAATGAAAGCTCTGTCCCCGGCGCTGTACCGCCTGCTCTTGGTCACGACGGGTTTGCAGTCGGGGGTGAGGTTAGCGAACAGGGAAGGTGGCGGGACCTTGAGGGTGGATAGGCCGCAGGTGTTACGCGGTGGGCGGTTTAAAATCTGTTGGTTGTCGACTGTGAGTGGGGGGAGGGGTCCGCCGTATGCTAGCGTGACGCTTTGGAGGTGGGATTGGAAGTCTAGCCCTAGTAGGACGGCGGCGCATAGCTGGGGGAGGACGAGGAGTTTAAAATTTTTATACTCCGTACCCTTAACCGATAGGGTCACAACACAGTAGCCGCTGATGTCTGTGGCGTGGGATCTCGATGCCATCGAGATCCGGTTGCGCGTTGGCAGGACAGGGAGGGAGTAGTGGCTCACCGTGTCTGGGTGGATGAAGCTCTCCGTGCTTCCGCTGTCGAACAGGCAGGTCGTGGCGTGGCCGTTTACTCTGATGTCCATCATTGACTTGGACAGGTGATGCGGGCGGGCTTGGTCCAGTGAGACGAGGCTAGTGTATAGCTGAGCGAGTCGTTGTAGTCTTCGGGTGAGGCGGTAGTCGGGTCTAGAGGCACGGTGGCGGTCGAGCGTGGTGGGTAAAATGGCGTCTCCCACGAGGTTGGACAAAATGGCGGAGAAGATGGCTGCCCCCGTAACTCACATGAGGCACTGCTGGTGTCGGTTGCCTGTATCAAAGATGGCCGCCCCCACAGCTCGCATGAGGCACTGCTGGCCTCTGATGATCCACCTCTGCAGGCCTTAGCGAAGTGGCCTTTCTTCATACAGTTTGAGCAGGTAGAGTTCCTGGCTGGGCAGCGCGACCTCGGGTGTTTCGCCTGGCCACAGAAGAAGCAGCCGGCGGCCCGATCGCGGGGGTCCGATGTCGGAGCCGGTACCGGGGGTGGCGGTCTCGATCGGGTCCGGGACGCCGACGCTGAGGTAGGTCCCAGGGGGGGTGCTGCGGGGGGTATCGCGGTCGGGGTCAGTCCCAAGTCCCAGGGTCGCGAGTTACAGTACCTTGAGTATGCCTCGAGGTCCCGATGGGCCACCTCTAGAGAGAGAGCGAGGGCTGCAGCTTTGTCCAGGTCGAGGTCCCTTGCTTCCAGTAGTCTTTGCCGTGAGTAGTCGGACCGCAGGCCTTTCACGAAGGCATCGCGGACATTGTCTTCAGTATTTTCTGCCGCCGTTACCGCTTTAAAGTTACAGTCTCTGCCGAGTGCTTGTAGCACCCGTAAAAATTCCTCCACGGGCTCTCCTGGCTGTTGCGGGCGGGATCTTAGGAGGTGTCTGGCATACATGGAATCTACCGGGGTTTGGTACTGTCTTTTCAGCCGGTTGATGGCGTCCTCGTATGTTTTGAGGTCCCAGATGAGTGCGAATACTTTAGGGCTCACTTGGGCGTTCAGAACTCTTAGCATGGATTTCTGAGGCACGCCGGATTCTCCCAGGTAGGCTTCGAAGCAGCTCAGCCAGTGTTCAAAGTCGAGGGCTGAGTTTGCTGCCTGTGGATTTAGGTCCAGGTACGGTGGTCTGAGGGCTCGCAGCCAGGCAGGCTGCTGTGGCTGTTGTAGCTGGGCGTCTGGCTGGTCGCTTGGCTGGTCGTTTGACTGCTCAAGTGTCGACATTTTAAAATTTAGCCAATAAAATTGATATACCTATCAATTCATCCAATGAAAAGCGACGAGTTAAGAAAGTAACTATAGGTTTTTATTGGCTAAATAACAGAGCCCGCCCTCGTGGGTGATCGGATCCAACAAGGAGGAATACCAGCCAGTCGACCACCTTTATACCTGGGCAGGTAGGTGGAGCCATGGGCGGAGTCAGCAGTGGTCAGCCCAGGTATAACAGCGTGACAAGAGGCGACCTCGTATAGTGATACAACAGTGTGAACAGTGATAACGATATAACAGTGATAACTATAGTGTAACGATAGTGAACGATAAAAGTGGTTTACCACACATACCGTTTGCCTTCTTAACCGCCTGCTGCACCTGCATGCTTACCTTCAGCGACTGGTGCACAAGGAAACCCAGGTCTCGATGGACTTCCCCTTTTCCCGATCTATTGCTGTTCAGATAATAACCTGCCTTCCTGTTTTTGCCACCAAAGTCGAAAACCTTGCATTTATCCACATCATACTGCATCTGCCATGCAAACGCCCAAATCGTACTGGAGTTTCTCTGCATCCTCCTCACAGCACTCACGCCCACCCAGCTTTGTGTCGTCTGCAAACTTGGAGATATTACATCTAGTTCCCTCGTCTAGATCATTAATATATATTGTGAATAACTGGGGTCCTAGCACCAATCCCTGCAGTACCCCACTAGTCACTGCCTTCCACTCGGAAAAAGACCCTTTATTCCAACTCTGCTTCCCGTCTGCCAACCAGTTTTCTATCCAAGTCAGTACCTTACCCCCAATCCCATGTGCTTTAACTTTGCACGCTAATCTCTTATGCGGGACCTTATCGAAAGCCTTCGAAAGTCCAAATACACCACATTCACTGGTTCTCCTTTATATACGCTACCAGTTACATCCTCAAAAAATTCCAGTCGATTAGTCAAGCATAATTTACCTTTTGTAAATCCATGTTGACTTTGTCCGATCCTGTCACTGTTTTCCGATCCCATCAGTTTTCCAAGTGCTCTGCTATTATATCTTTTATAATAATGGACTCTAGCATTTTCCCCACTACCGATGTCAGGCTTGCCGGTCTGTAATTCCCCGTTTTTTTCTCTACCACCTTTTTCAAATAGTGAGGTTACATTAGCTACCCTCCAATCCATGGGAACTGTTCCAGAGTCTATAGAATTTTGGAAGATGACCAGCAATGCATCTACTATTTCTAGGGCCATTTCCTTAAGTACCCTAGGATGTAGATCATCAGGCCCTGGGGATTTATTGGCCTTCAATCCCGTCAATTTCCCTAACACCATTTCCCTACAAATACTGATTTCATTTAGTTCCTCCCTTGCATTAGACCCTATGTTCGCCGACATCTCTGGGAGTTTATTTGTGTCCTCCCTTGTGAAGACAGAACCAATGTATGCATTTAATTGGTCTGCCATGTCTTTGTCCCCCATTATAAATTCCCCTGATTCTGACTGCAAGGGACCTACGCTTGACTTTTTCTCTTCACATATCTATAGAAGCTTTTAGTCCGTTTTTATGTTCCCTGCAAGCTTACTCTCATACTCTATTTTCCCCCTCTTAATTAATCCCTTTGTCCTCCTTTGCTGAATCCTAAACTGCTTCCAATCCTCAGGTTTGCTGCTTTTCCTGGCCAATTTATAAGTCCTCTCCTTAGATCTTATGCTATCCCTAATTTCCCTTGTTAGCCAATGTTGAGTCACCTTTTTTGTTTTATTTTTATGCCAAACAGGGATGAACAAATTCTGTAGTTCATCCATGTGATCTTTAAACATTTGCCATTGCCTATTCATCGTCAACCCTTTAAGTAACATTCCCCAATCCATCCTAGCAAACTCACGCCTCATACCATCGTAGTTTCCTTTATTTAAATTCACTACCCAAGTCTCTGAATCAACTACTTCACTCTCCAACTTAATGAAGAATTCTATCATATTATGATCGCTCCTCCCCAAGGGGCCTCGCACAACAAGATTGCTAATTAATCTTTTCTCGTTACATAATACCCAGTCTAAGATGGCCTGATCTCTAGTTGGTTCCTCGACATATTGGTCCAGGAAACCATCCCGTATACTCTAGGAATTCCTCTTCCATAGTATTGTTACTAATTTGGTTAGCCCAATCTATATGTAGATTAAAGTCACCCATGATAACTGCTGTGCCCTTATTGCACGCATCTCTACTTTCCCATTTAATGCCATCCCCAACCTCAGCATTACTATTTGGGGGTCTGTATACAACTCCCACTAACGTTTTCTGCCCCTTGGTATTTCTCAGCTCTAACCATACAGATTCCACATCATCAGAGCTAATATCCTTCCTTACTATTGTGTTGATCTCCTCTTTAACCAGCAATGCTACCCCACCGCCTTTTCCTTTTTGCCTGTCCTTCCTGAATATTGAATACCCCTGGATGTTGAATTCCCAGCCTTGGTCACCCTGCAGCCATGTCTCCGTAATCCCAATTATATCATATCCGTTTACATCTATTTGCGCAGCTAATTCATCCACCTTATTACGAATGCTCCTCGCATTAAGACACAAAGCCTTCAGGCTTGTTTTTTTTAACACTCTTAGACCTTTTAGAATTATCGTTTACTGTGGCCATGGTCGATTTACACCCTTGATTTCTCTGACTTCCACTTTTGCTTTTCTCCTTCCTGTCTTTTGCTTCTATCCTTGCTTCCCTTTCCTCTGTCTCCCTGCACAGGTTCCCAACCCCCTGCCATTTTAGTTTAAACCCTCCCCAGCAGGACTAGCAAACACTCCGCCTAGGACATCGGTCCCGGTCCTGCCCAGGTGCAAACCGTCCAGTTTGTACTGGTCCCACCTCCCCCAGAACCGGTTCCAATGTCCAAGGAATTTGAATCCCTCCCCCTTGCACCATTCTTCTAGCCATGTAGGGGGTGATGCACAGCCAAATATAGAGGAAAAAACAAGTCAGTCTGGAAGGCAGAGCAAATATGTAACGGCACAAGGGAGTATGACATTTATTTTAATACAAGGAGTCTTGCAAGTAAGGCAGATGAATTGAAGGTGTTGATGAACACATGGGAGTAGGATATTGTTGCTATCACAGAGACATGGTTGAGGGAGGGGGCAGGACTGGCAGCTCAATATTCCGGGGTATAGAATCTTCAGGCGAGACAAAGGGGGGTGTTGCAATATTAATCAAGGAGTCAATTACTGCAGTAAAGAGGGATGATATCTTAGCAGGTTCCTCTAATGAGGCCATATGGGTTGAACTTGCAAACAAAAAGGGGGCAAGCACTTTGCTAGGAGTGTACTATAAGCCCCCAAACAATCAGGGGGAGATAGAGGAACACATATGTAGGCAAATCTCAGAGAAGTGTAGAAATAATAGGGTAATAATAGTAGGGGATTTCAACTTCCCCAATATTAACTGGGATTGTCAGAGTGTGCGGAATTCTTAGTGCATCCAGGAGAGCTGTTTGAGCCAGCATATAGAAAGTCCTACAAGAGAGGGGGCGGTACTGGACCTAATTCTAGGGAATGTAGCCGGGCAAGTGGTAGAAGTGTTAGTAGGAGAACATTTTGGTGACAGTGACCATAATTTGGAGAGATTTAAGGTAGTCATGGAAAAGGACAAAGATGGACTGGAAATAAACGTCAGTCTGGAAGGCAGAGCAAATATGTAACGGCACAAGGGAGTATGACATTTATTTTAATACAAGGAGTCTTGCAAATAAGGCAGATGAATTGAAGGTGTTGATGAACACATGGGAGTATGGGGGAAGGCCGATTTAACATGATAAGGCAGGATCTGGCCAAATTGGACTGGGGTCAGCTACTTGTAGGAAAATCCACATCAGAGCAGTGGGAGTCATTCAGAAAGGAAAGAGAGTACAGCGCCAACATGTTCCCATAAAGGTCAAGAGTGGGACCAACAAGTCCAGGGAACCCTGGATATCAAGGGATATTCAAAAATGGATTAGGAAAAAAAGGGAGGCTTTTGGCAGATACAAAGGACTAAAAACAGTGGAAGCCCTAGAGGAGTATAGAAAGTGCAGGGGGGTACTTAAAAAAGATATTAGGAGAGCAAAGAGGGGGCATGAAAAAACACTGGCGGGCAAAATAAAAGGAAAATCCCAAGGTGTTTTATAAGTATATTAAGGGCAAGAGTAGGGCCCATTAGGAACCAAAGTGGCAATCTGTGTAGAGCCAGAAGATGTAGGTGAGGTTTTAAATGAATATTTTGCAACGGTGTTCACTATGGAGAAGGACGATGTAGGCATAGAAATCAGGCAGGGGGATTCTGATATACTTGAACAAATTAGCATTGAGAGGGAGGAGGTACTAGTGGTTTTAGCGGGCTTAAAAGTGGATAAATCCCCAGGCCCAGACGAGATGTATCCCAGACTGCTGTGTGACGCAAGGGAGGAGATTGCAGGGGCTCTGACACAAATTTTCAGAACCTCTCTGGCCATAGGGGGGGGGGGGGGGTGCCAGAGGACTGGAGGACAGCTAACGTAGTACCATTATTCAAGAAGGGTAGTAGGGATAAACCAGGGAATTACAGGCCAGTGAGCCTAACATCAGTGGTAGGGAAATTATTGGAAAAAATTTTAAGGGACAGAATTAGTCTCCACTTGGAGAGGCAAGGATTAATCAAGGATAGTCAGCATGGCTATCAAGGGGAGATCATATCTAGCCAATCTGATTGAATTTTTTGAGGGGGTGACTAGGTGTGTGGATGAGGGTAGTGCAGTTGATGTAGCCTACATGGACTTCAGTAAGGCTTTTGACAAAGTCCCGCATGGGAGACTGGTCAAGAAGGTAAGAGCCCATGGTATCCAGGGCAATTTGGCACATTGGATTCAAAATTGGCTTAGTGGCAGGAGGCAGAGGGAGACGATCGAAGGTTGTTTTTGTGACCGAAAGCCTGTGTCCAGTGGTGTACCGCAGGGATCGGTGCTGGATCCCTTGCTGTTTGTAGTGTACATTAATGATTTAGATATGAATGTAGGAGGTATGATCAGTAAGTTCGCAGATGACACGAAAATTGGTGGAGTGGTAAATAGCGAGGAGGGAAGCCTCAGGCTACAGGACGATATAGATGGGTTGGTCAGATGGGCAGAACAGTGGCAAATGGAATTTACCCCTGAAAAGTGTGAGGTGATGCATTTTGGGAGGACTAACAAGGCAAGGGAATACACAATGAATGGTAGGACCCTAGGAAGGACAGAGGATCTGAGGGACCTTGGTGTGCATGTACATAGATCCCTGACAGCAGCAGGACAGGTAGATAACGTGGTTAAGGCGGCATATGGGATACTTGTATTCTATGCCTCGGCTAATGAAGGCGAGAGCAGGAAGGTTATGATGGAGCTATACAAAACGCTAGTTAGGCCACAGCTGGAATACTGTGTGCAGTTCTGGTTGCCACACTATAAGAAGGATGTGATTGCATTGGAGAGGGTGCAGGAGATTCACCAGAATGTTACCTGGGCTGGAGTGTTTCAGCTATAGAGAGACTGGACAGGCTGGGGTTGTTTTCCTTAGAGCAGAGATGGCTGAGGGGGGACCTGATTGAGGTGTACAAAATTATGAGGGGCATAGATAGGGTAGATAGAAATGAACTTTTCCCCTTAGTAGAAGGGTCAATAACCAGGGGGCATAGTTTCAAGGTAAGGGACAGGAGGTTTAGAGGGCATTTGAGGAAAAACTTTTTCACCCAGAGGGTGGTTGGAATCTGGAACTCACTGCCTGAAAGGGTGGTAGAGGCAGGAACCCTCACAACATTCAAGAAGCAATTAGATGAGCACTTGAAACGCCATAGCATACAAGGCTACGGACCAAGTGCTGGAAAATGGGATTAGAATAGATGGGGCTTGATGGCCGGCGCAGACACGATGGGCCGAAGGGCCTCTTTCTGTGCTGTATAACTCTATGACTTCCTGAGGTTGTGAAAGGTGCTATGTAAATACAACACCTTTCCTTTCATTTATAAGTTGTGAAAATTTCTTGTTCAACTCCTGGTTGACCAACATTAAAATTGTCAGCAGTTTAAATAATGCAGACAAGGACTGTAATGGGTCCTGACCAGAGACCTTGGAAACCTCTTAGCAGGATTCCTTTTACCTCAATGTCCACCAAGAGTAGCTCTGTAGTACCACAACTGACTAAGCTAGAAAATTTCTTAAGGACATTGTTGTCAGATTGGTTCCTTCAAACCTGAGGCAGGGCCTAACACAGGAATAACCTGCTCAACATAAGAATTAGGAGCAGGAGTAGGCCATACGACCCTTCAAGTCTGCTCCACCATTCAATAAAATCATTGTTGATCTTCCACCTCAACTTCACTTTCCTGCCCGATCCCCGTATCCCTTAATTCCCCTAGAGACCAAAAATCTATCTATCTCAGCCTTGAATATACTCAACAACTCAGCATCCACAGCCCTTTTGGGTGGAAAAATCCAAAGATTCACAACCTTCTGGGTAAAGAAATTCCTCCTTAAATGGCAGACCCCTTATCCTGAGACTATGCCCCCTAGTTCTAGACTCTCCAACCAGGGGAAACAACCTCTCAGCATCGACCCTGTCTAATGCTTGACTTTGTCCTCATTAACCTAGCTGTAGTAGGTATGTCTGTCGACAATAGCATCGGTAGGAGTGACCATTACACAGTGTTTGCGAAGATAGTCTTGTCATAGTGATTATACTCGCCATTACGTATTGTGCACTATTGCTACACTATGGGAGACAGACCAATAACAACTCTGGCAAACCAAAACTAGGCAACAATGAGACATTGTGGGCCATCAACAGTATAATTGTATACTACCATTTTCTGTAACCTCATGCCTGGCCCATCCCTCACTCCTTGACAATCATCAAGCTGGAAGCTCAACCATAGTTCAACGGGGAGGGGAGAAGTGTCTGCTAGGTGCAGCATTAGGCATACAGTAGAATGAGGCACCAACCTAGTGAAGTGACCTGCATGCTAAACACCAAAAGCAGAAGGTTGTATACAGAATAAAGTGGTCCCACAACCAACAGATCAGAGCAACATCCAGCCAAGAATGGTATTGGACAATCAGGCAATTAACAGGAGCATCCCCAGCCTCAACCACAGCAGAGCCTAGCAGACGAGGGCAAGGGTCATTTGTGAGTTAGTATCAGGTAATGACCATGAAATATGCCGGATTATTGTAAAGACCCAACTGGTTCACGAGTGTCCCTCAGGGAAGGGAACCCAACATTCCAACCTAGTCTGGCTTAGATGCGACTCCAGTCCTACACTTTGTGGTTCACTCTTTAAGCCCAGAG
This sequence comes from Somniosus microcephalus, assembly GCF_052327205.1. Classification (NCBI taxonomy): domain Eukaryota; kingdom Metazoa; phylum Chordata; class Chondrichthyes; order Squaliformes; family Somniosidae; genus Somniosus; species Somniosus microcephalus. Next base: position 135,089,249 of record NC_140996.1, on the reverse strand, counting down.
AACAACTAGGGATGCCCAATAAATGCCACCTTACCAGCATCACCCACATCCAAAGAATAAATAAAAATAGGTAAATATGGAATATTACTTCAAATTAAACTATGACAGTAAACAAGTGGGTACAAGATTAAACTAGCGGGTACAAGATTAAACTAGCAAGTTTACAAAGGCAATTTTAGCACTGATGTCAGAATTCTACTGCATGCAGAATGATCAACACATTCCCAGGTGGGGTTGTGGAGGCAAAAACCCTGGAATCACTGAACAAACAACTGAATGCTCTGAAAGGTACTGAGGGCTCTTTCATGCTAGATGAGTTAGGAGGGGTCAAAATGCTTTCCTCATTCTTAGCAATCTTACTGACTTATAAAGGAATTGTTAGTATTACATGCACAGTTACAGAACAGGTCATCCTAACTGTCAAGCATTTGCTGATATAAAAAACAGAAAAGTGGTAAGGTTTAATTTACAACCTGTTCAGAAGCAATCATTTTTAAATTACTTTCAGTGATACAATTTTACTTATCTTGGAACAAAATCAAATCAGCAATAATAAATAATTAAATGCGCAAAGCTGTAATTGATTGCACTCTTAAATGTGTTGTATGAAAGATCAGGCAGGATCACAACACCAAAAGAAGCTGCAATGAAGTACTGCTGTTCAGCTGACAATAGTGAATGTGATGCTGAATATATAAATTGTCAAAATACTCAAGTTAAAGCTGTCAATAGACTTTACAGAAAGCAATGAGTCATGTATTGTGCCTTGTACAGCTCTTGAAGTCAACAGCCCAAATGTCCATACTTCACAATGCAACTCTCTCTTTCCCCAAACTACAATGAACACAGCTGTTTTTAACACTGGTGCGACAGCTCTCCCCACTCCCCTATTAAAAATCATACAGGGGTCCAAAACATTGCCGGATTCCTGCAGATCAGTTATGCGAAGTAGTAACAAAAATAAATGTTGTGGCCAACCATTGAATAATAAAAAACAGTTGACATAGTTAGAGCCCAAATATATTTAAACCCATATGTAAATGACCATCTACTGTACTGCCAAATGAGGATCTAATCTAATCTAAGTTCAGGATAAAAACTCAGATATGCAACCAATTTGGGTTGTTTCATCTATAACCAGGTAACATATTATTCACCTCGGTCTACAAGGAAGGCTTGAACTAAAATGAGAAAAAGTAATTTTAAGTGAAGCTTACAGGGACATATGACTGATTCTTTCACTTTGCATTTGTGCCCAAATATTATATATGATTTCCATATAATCTTATCTGGATAGATTCAGAGTTCTGACTTTGAAGCCAGCGAAAAAGAATTATACAATAATCATTCAACTAAAATTACCAAGGCAGTTCAATTTATCTGAAAATAAGTTCCTTCAGTAAGGTCACAAAGCAAGGAATAAGTAAACACTATTTAATCTGCTCTTTCTACATACTATGTACAATCTACTCGATCCCATTTAATCTCCAAGAACAGAATCTTCAAAATTTCATTCTACTACTCAGAAGCAAATCAAGCAAAACTCCAGAATAACTATCTAAGCTTACATTATACATTGGCCTGTATTTTCCGATCGGAAGCTTGAGGGCTCCAGAGGTCCGGCCATTTCCGATCCTGGGCCTCTGCTCTATGAAATGCGCAGGACCCAGGTATCATGCAGTTCGCAAGCGTCCCTGGGATCACGTGGGCCATGGGGAACCAATGAAAGAAGGGAATCTCCTTTCATACATTTGACAGCTTAGACCTGTCAAAAGTATGAATGGAGATCACTCCAAAAACACATCAAAACATTAAATAATTTTTTTTTTTTTTTTTAAATCATGCTTTTACCAGGCGTAAGATTTTTAAAGGATTTCAGCGGGCGGAGGTTCTGCAGAAAGCGGAACACTCCACCTACGGAAGCCCTTCTCCAGGGCAGGCGTGTGATCCATCAAGAGGATTCTTGACAGATCAGAAATGCCAGTTTTCAGCGCATGCACTTCGCATGCCTTAAACCGGCACTTGCGAGGTCCCTACGGGTGTGTACACAGCTCATATATACCCGTAGGGATTGGAAAATACGGGCCATTTAAATTTTATCCTTGACTAGTTGCTTTTTCTTATAATATTTCCATGGCATTAGCAGCTCAAACTATCCCCAAAAGTATTCTATATACTGATTCTTAGTCGTCAACACACTTCCTAACCAGATGTCTAAGCGGCTTTTTTTGTTTAAATGGCATTGATTGATACAGTATTAGGCATTGTGCTGGGAGACTGGTGCATCAGGAACCAGCAGCACTAAGTGCAACATAAAAGCAACTTTACTCGAGGCGGGTTAAATCTGCATTAAAATCCTTGAGTTCTTTCAAAGTCAGTGTTAAATAACCCATTCATCTCTGCATTTTAATTAATTTCAATCCCTCTTCTCCAATGAAAAGTTTGTTAAGAGTCTCCCTTCATAACTTGCAGTCCTAATTGTCATTTTTATTGCCTTTTTCAGTACATGTATTTAAAAAAAAAATCAGCTACATTCAAAGGGGGGGGGGGGGTAGAATGTTTTCATTCTTATGAATTAGATTGTTCAGTTAGGTTGACAATGTTTAGTGTAACAACCTGGACTTCAGGATGCTATTTTACCCAATTGGTCCCAGTCATACAATGCAAAAATCAGCAATTGTTTATAACAAATTAAAACAGAAAATTCTGGAAATATTTAGCATGCCTATCAGCAACTGATAAAAGAAAAGAAAATTAGAATTTTGGTTGTAGCGTGTACACCAGAACTGGAAGATAAGGAAGTCCCTTTGAAGGGATGAACAAATAAAAAGGGATAGGACAACAGGTAAAAATAGTCACCATTGCTATTCCCGCACAGATTGAAGGTAAATAGTGCATTGCAAGTCATTTCCGTGACGTATTCACATGGCTGTTCACTTCTAATTTTGTGGACAGGGGAATGTTCATTAATTTTAGAACTTAGAGAGGACACTAACTGGTGCTCAACTTAGTGTGGAGCAAAGAGAGCTCAGATTATAATGACATCATGCTGCTTAATGAACGCGTTCAGAACATCTGCTTTTTATCCCTAGAAGATAAGGTTGGATGTTCAATTAGAGTGGAATTTGAACTCTGACTATTTTGAATACAAATTCAGTGACCGTAATTAATCATTGTATTCAAACTGCAGCGACCATCTAGATGGACCCTACAGTGACCACCTAGACCATTCTGAAACCATTCTTTTCAGCATGTTTGATGGGCAGTATTTTCTGCTGGTGGCAGTTCATGCACAAAAATGGTCCATCCCTCTTTTCATCTCATCTTGTGCATCGTTAAGCTTTATTTCGTCATCGTTCTGCTTTGTTTTAAATTATTAGTTCTTGGGATATGGGCGTCGCTAGCGTGACCAGCCATTTATTACCCATCCCTAGTTGTTCTCAAGAAGGTAGTGGTGAGTCGCCTTCTTGAACCGCTGCAGTCTGTATGGTGAAGGCACTTCCACAGTGCTGTTAGATAGGGAGTTCCAGGATTTTGACCCAGTGACAATACAGGAACGCCGATATATGTCCAAGTCAGAATGGTGCGCGACTTGGGAGGTGGTAGTGTTCCCATGCCCTTGTCTTTCTAGGAGGTAGAGGTTGCGGGCTTGGGAGATACCTTTGAAGAAGCCTTGGCGAGTTGCTGCTGTTGCGTCCGTGTATAAGACACAGACTGCAGGAGAACGGTACAACAGGTGTTTACTCAACGTGGCTCACACTGGAACTGATCTGTACAGATTACTAGTCAGTGCTATATACAGGTGTGGTCACTGCCGGTACTGCAGTATACATGAGCTGTAAAAGATAGTTCCCCCCTTAAAAGGTATATACATTACAATTCCTCCCCTTTTAGATTAACAGTACCATAACACTCATTTAACAATTAACACTTTTAACATGCAACATTAGCTGAAAATAGTCTATTTATATATTCAGTCTTTGGGGAGGCTTCCTGATCCTTTCTGGATAGCGCCTTTCCCGAGTGTCTTGCTCTTGGTGCGGAGGCGATTCTGGCCCCCTGTCGTCGGTTGGTTCATCAGCTTCCGATGCTACTGTTTCTGGGGTAGATGCGACCTGTACGTCTGGTTCATCACCAGGTACGTATGGGCGAGGCATGGGGTTGACTTGTTCCGGTGACTCTAGGATCTGGTCAGCATGGCATCTCACGATGCTCTCCCCAACGTCCACTGTGTACATTAGTGGGCCCTGCCATGTGCATATCGTTCCTGGCTGCCATTTTTCTGTTCGGTAGTCGCGGGCCAAGACTGGTTGCCCTACATTGAAGCTCCTTGTTGGCTTCTCATGGATGCGCTGGAATTGCTTACTCTCAACATCTCTTCGTACGTTTGGTCTGAGCAAATTCAGGTGAGATCTTAACCTTCGGTTAAAGAACATCATGGCTGGGGCCTGGTTGGTGACTGCATGTGTCGCATTCCGGTAGACGAACAGGAAATTGTCCACCTTGTGCTGCAGCGGAATGTTGTCATTGTACATAGCCTTTATTGCCTTCTTAAAGGTTTGTACCAACGTCTCAGCCAATCCATTTGTGGCTGGATGATACGGGGCAGATGTGTAATGCCTTACCCCCATTCCTTTTCAAGAACCTCCGGAACTCTTCGGACACAAACTGTGGTCCGTTGTCGGAGCAAATCTGTTCTGGCAAGCCTGTGGTGGTGCATTTTGGACTTTCTGGCATCCTGAGCAGCTCCTGGTCAGGTCCTCGATTTGTTTATCGATTCCCGGCCACCACACATAAGCCTTGGCTAGGCTTTTCATTTTTACCCCTCCCAGATGACCCTCATGAAGCTCATTGAGCACTCTATCCCTTAACTTGGGTGGAATTACCACTCGGGATCCACACCTCAAGGTCCCCTGGCACACTGACAGCTGTTCTCTCCTTGTCGAGAATGCTGGCAACAGTGAGTCGCCATGTGCTGGCCATCCCTTCACCGTCAAATCATATACCCGAGACAGTGTCGGGTCATTTCGGGTTTCCTTTTCGATACAAGCGTTAGTTACCGGTAGGTATTCAACTATAGTCGAATAGAATATTTCGACAGGATCCACTGCTGGTGCTTCCTCCGCAGTAGGCAGTGGCAGGCGTGATAGCCCATCAGCATTTCCATGCTGTTTCGTGCCCTTATATTCAATCTCATAGTGGTGCACCCCTAGAAAAAGTGACCATCTTTGTAGTCGTTGCGCAGTCATCACCGGAACGCCCTTCTTCGGATTAAAACTGGAGACAAGAGGCTGGTGATCAGTCAGCAACGTGAATTTCTGCCCGTGCAGATAGTGATTGAACTTTCTCACTCCCCACACTAGGCTGAGGGCCTCCCTGTCAATCTGGGCGTAGTTACGCTCGGCTGAGGTTAGTGATCGTGACGCAAAGGCTATTGGCCTCTCTGAGCCGTCCGAGAATTTGTGCGACAGCACCGCTCCAATGCCGTCGGGCGACGTATCACATGCCAACCGAATTGGTAATGCTGGGTTGTAATGGGCCAATACCTCTTTCGATGTGATTAGCGTTTTGCTCTTCTGGAAAGCTCGTCTACATTCGTCACTCCACTTCCATGGCACCCCAGTTTGCAGTAGGGTGTTCAGTGGGTGTAGTATTGTAGACAAATTTGGCAAGAACTTATGGTAGTAGTTTACCAGCCCGAGGAACGACCTCAGTTGGGACACATTTTCCGGTGCTGGAGCCTTGACTACTGCCTCAATCTTCTCTGGGGACTTATGTAACCCCTCTTTATCGATAACGTGGCCACAATATGAGATTTGTTTTCTAAAAAACTCGCATTTGGGGCGGTTAGCTCGGAGCCCATATTCCTGCAATCTTGTGAGCACCTGCTCCAGGTTGGCAAGGTGATCACTGTCATTTTCGCCAGTGACCAGGATGTCGTCCAAATAAAACTGGGTCCCTGGGATCCCTTGCAGGACTTGTTCCATTGCCCTCTGCCAAATAGCCGGAGTTGATGCTACCCCGAATACCAGCCGGTTGTATTGGTGGAGACCTTTATGGGTGTTGATTGGGAGGTATTTTTTTGATGCTTCTTCTACCTCCATTTGCAGATACGCCTGGGCCAGATCAATCTTAGTGAAGCGTTTCCCTCCAGATAGCGAAGCAAAAATATCTTCAATCCGCGGAAGTGGATATTGTACGGTGTGAAGGACCGGGTTCACTGTTACCTTAAAGTCCCCACAGATGCGAACCTTCCTTGGTGCCCCAGGCGTGCTGCTCAACGACTTCTTCATCACAGGGACGATGGGTGTAGCCCACTCGCTCCAGTCGACAGTACACCTGAACGTTCCAGACTCTCCAGCTCTGCTTCGACGCCTGGGCGGATCGCATAAGGTCTGGCCTTAAAAAATTTTGGGCTTGCGTTTTCTTCAATTTTAATCGTCGCTATCATGCCTTTTAGTGTTCGGAGTCCTTGCTGGAACACTTCTTTCGCGTCAGTTAGGATCTTTGACAGTCGCCCAGGTGTGACTCGTCATCCTTTTTGTCAGCCACAGTCAGTGCCTGTATGGAATGCCAATCCAGTTGTCTTTTGCGGATCCATTCACGTCCCAGTAATGGTGGTCCTCCATCTTGCAATACATACAGGTCTAGTTTTGGTGTTTCCTTACCATTATATATAACGGTCACCCTTATTTTTCCTTTGGGGTAGACTTTTTCCCCCCGTGTACGTCTTCAAAATAATTTTTGTGTCTCTCAAGGGTATGTGAGAGAATAGCCGCTCGTAGTCCCAGCGGTTTATGACCGTTAGGGCTGATCCTGTATCCAATTCCATCTTTACCTGGACTCTTGCTAACTTGAGAGTGACCCAAATGGTTCGGTGATCCTCCGTTGTGATCACATTATGTAGTTTCAGACAACTCAGTTCCCTGCTTTCAGAGTCGTTATCACTCTTTTGTTCGTCTGAACTATTCGCCATCATCTTATGTACCTTCTTGTACTTTTCTTTGGTAGGTTTCTTATTGCTGGTTTTCTTTCCCGACCTGCAGACTCGTGCTGTGTCCTACTTTTCCACACTTTGTCTTTGAACCAGCAATCATTCTGGTCATGTGTTGTTCTGCCGCAGCGATAGCACTTCTCTGTTCCATATATTTCATTTGTGCCATATTCTTGCGGTCTCTGTTGTATCTCTGCAGCGCCCCGTGCTGCTGCTTCATATGATACCGCAATGCTGAAAGCCTTTTCCAGCGTAAGGTCCTTTTCAGATAAAAGCCGTTTCTGGGTTCCTTCACTTTGAAGCCCACACACAAACTTGTCCCTTAAAGTATCTGCTAGTCCTGTTCCAAACTGGCAGTGTTTCGATAGTTTGCGCAGTTCTGTTAAATAATCAGCATTGCTTTCATCCTTATGCTGGTTCCGTTTGTGAAACTTGAATCTTTCTGCTATCAGCAGCGGTGTGGGGTTTAAATGTCCCTGTAGTATCGTTACTATGTCTTCAAAACTCTTTTCCATTGGCTTCGTTGGGGTTACTAGATTTCGTAATAAACCATACGTCTTTGCACCCATTAAATTTAACAATACCGACGCTTTCTTGTCATCTGACACCTCATTTGCCTTGCAGTATACTTCTATTCATTCGACATATGTAGCCCAATCTTCGATTTCATTGTCAAATGCGGTGATACTGCCACTCTTTGGCATTTTGGGTGTGGTTTAAAATGGCGTCTCCCAATGGCTTAAAATAGCATCTCCCGCGCTTTCCTTCCTCCCCCGCTGCTGCCAACGCCGCTCCTGGCGGTTCTCGTGGCAATGGCGGCGCCCTGTAGGTTTTGCGCGCTTCTCCTGCGCTGCTGCCAACGCCGCTCTCGGCGGTCCTCGTGGCAATGGCGGCGCCTCGCGGGTTTCTGCGTGTCTCTCTCTCCCTCTCTTCGACGCTGCTCGGCCCCTGAACACCGGCTGCGCCCTGTGCGCCCTGCCCTCTCTCCCCCCCCTCCCCCGTCGACGCTGCTCGGCCCTTTGCTGTGCCGCTGTCCGGGAAGGGTCTGCGCACTACCTGTTGCCAGCCCGTTTCGCTGGACCACCTCGACTGGAAAGCCAAGCCTGGCTCTCGACAGCCTCCCCCGCAATTCTCGAGTCTCTGCTGGATGACTGGGCGGTTGCCCGTGGTCGACGCCCGAGTCTCTGGCCTTGACCTCCAATCCACTGATCTCCAGGAACGAATCCCCGGGAGGTGATGCAGAGTTGCAGGTAGGTTCGAACTTGCCTTGTCGCCAATGTTGTGTCCGTGTATAATAAGACACAGACTGCAGGAGAACAGTACAACAGGTGTTTACTCAACGTGGCTCACACTGGAACTGATCTGTACAGATTACTACTCAGTGCTACAGACAGGTATGGTCACTGCCGGTACTGCAGTATACATGAGCTGTAAAAGATAGTCCCCCCCTTAAAAGGTATATACATTACAGCTGCAGTGCATACTGTAGATAAAACACACTGCAGCCACGGTGCGCCAGTGATGGAGGGAGTGTATTTTTAAAGTGATTGATGGGCTGATGATCAAGCGGACTGCTTTGTCCTAGATGGTGCCGAGACTCGTGTGTTGTTGCAGCTGCACCCATCCAGGCAAGTGGAGAGTATTCAATGACACTCCAGACTTGTGCCTTGTAGATAGTAGAGATACTTTGGGAGAGTCAGAAGATGAGTGGGAGTTGGCCCCACCACCAACTCAATTTGCTAGCCACCAATTCTAACCCCCTCCCTGACCACTGTCACAAGCTAAACCAGTCTGTTTGCCCCCTATTTGGCCCCACGCTGAGTTTCCGACCCCATATCCTCTACATCACCAAGACCGCTTGATTCCACCTCCGTAATATCACCCATCACCACCCCCGCCCCACCTCAGCCCATCTACTGCTGAAACCCTGATCAATCATTTTGTTACCTCCAGACTTGACTATTCCAATGCTCCCCTGGCCAATCTTTCATCTTCCACCCTCCATAAGCTTGAGCTCATCCAAAACTCTACTGCCCATATCCTAACTAACTGAACATTCAACCTCAGCTCACTTCTATGGACCACTTTCTCCACTTTTCAGTCAAATTATACGAAACAGCATTTCATTGTGATGGAAACCATCCAAACCTTTTGTCAACTGATAAAAAGCAGATATTATGAACACGTTGAATTCCTGATGAATGATGGTTTGGTTGGTTCATTTCTGCAAATTGGCAGCCACACTTGCCTATTTTAGTGACTAAACTTCAAAAGTAATCCACTGGTTATAAAATATTTTTGGATATCCTGAGGATGGGATAAGGTGCTATATAAATGCAAGTTCTTTCTTAAACTCAAAAATGTTCTGTCTGCTGGCTGAGGGTAGTGTGTAAAACAGAATGGCTGAAAGTGGGGATAAGAGAAAAGAAAGGAATTACAATGCTAAAATCATTTGGAACACTAGAACTGTAGCTAGAACACTAAAGATTTGCCATGGTGTCACTAATTTGCAAAGCATATGAAAATATGTCTATTTGCCATATTTTGAATGAAACCAGATCGTCAAATTTTTTTTACTTTTGTTAAAAAGCAAAGCCAAAGAAATGTACAACTTCCACAAATTAAATAACAAAACTTAAATTTAAAAATGGCCTCTGTACATTAAAATATGTTTTGTTTTAATATTTTTTAAAAAAGCAACTGTAAACTAACAAATGAGAATTATAGTCTCCTCAGGCAAACTTTATTATATATTTTTAGCCTTCATTTTCAGTGAGAAGTAGATAACTTTCGTCCTGTACTTCTTGCAACTAAACATTTTCTGCAATGAAAATACATACAGTAATGAAAAACATACCTTAACCCACCACTAGCTAAAATATTCTGGTCCGGATTTTGTTTTGAGAACGGTGAGGTTAACAGCACTCACCGTTATTATGGAGTCAGCCAGCAACTTCCGGAGTCCGCACATACGCATTTAAACGCGGAAATCCAGAAATTGCTGTCCGAGTTATCCTGTTCCTCCATAGGCTGCACTGTAAAAGTACCTTGCCGAGAGACTCGCCATTGAAATCCACATAAAGGCGTGATGCTGCGTACTTACCCACTAAACACGGCAGTAAAAATTAGGCCTGGTGCATTCAGGTGTAAGTGAATTTTTAATGGTGCAATAAGGTGATAATTACTGGCAAACAACATCTCTAGCCTTGAAAATTTAATTTTACAAGCGTGGCGTCTCATTCCTTCAGAATTTAATTAGTGTTGGAGATTTTTTATTTATTTAATTAAAACAAAATTTTTTTCCCACTTTTTCTTGCTGTCTTTTATCTCTCTCTTTACTTTGTAAAATCATGTACAGGAAACAATGGATTAAATATTCTAATTTATACATCCTTGTTTAGACTGTGCGCGTCTCAGTGAGGAATCTTCAATCTGATTGGTTGGAGAGCCACGCTGTTTCGTGCGCTGCTCACACACACCACAGATCCCCTGTAGAGGTTGCCACGCTGAAAAAGATCTCTCGGAACTGTAAGTTTCCCCTCAAAAGCCCACGAAAAGTTTGTGGGCAGCTGTCAGCGTGATGAACAGTTGTTCCTTCGTCGCCGACCGCAAAATCCGGGCCACAATTTTCAGCCAAAGAGAAATGCAAACAACCAATTGATTATTTAATACATTGTTAAACTTAAAATGTAGCAATATTTTTTTTTGAAGGCTCAAGATTCCTCCAACACAAGCTAATGGCTCTCACGAAGTTGCCACTTACATTTCAGAAGCATACTGTACATATCAAGTTAAATCATAATACTATATTAAATATTTACAACTCCAAGTAGCTAAAACAGTGAAAGTTGCAGAGTGGCTTGCTTTACAACTAAAGATTAAAAATGAAGTCATCTTTACATATGGTTGTCAAAGATCACAGTATTAAAATTAAATAGAAACAAAACTATACATAATTTTAAAGATAGCTTGTGCTTGTTATTAAATCATCAGTGCCATCAACCTCTCATCAAAGTAAGCTGGACATATTCCAGAAAGATCTTAGACTTCTAAGTAGCCGGAACACACAATCACACCTTCCGATTCATTAATGCTTAACATTTTGTCAGGTCACAATTTAAAAATACTGAAATGAAAGCCAATAATCTTGAAGGATACTTCCCATCTAACTTTCCACCACAACACTTTATTCTATATTTCCATTTTTCTGGTCAATGTTAACATTACTATTAATCATCTCTATTAATAGTAATGCAGCAATCAAAATATTTAAACTACAATAGCCTATCTAAATTTGGGCTTGTGAATGTGCCATTGTATTTAATGGGATACTTACATAACAAGATTAGATTTGCATCCCTAAATCTCGCTTTCATTGCATAAAATAATCTCAATCCATTTCTTAAACAGTGGAAAAAACATGGAAATAATAATTCTAAAAATAACTTTCAAAAAGACTGCAAGATCTCTTCTGTACCATATCAAAAACATCAAAATGTAGTATCTTCTGAAACATACCCAGTAGTGCTTGAAACAAGCCACTTTTGAAGATACTTATAACTCTTTCAACTGCAGTTTTAAGTTGCCTTTCCTCCGGTTTCTTCAGCTTTGAGCAGTAGTCCTCAAGAAGCAGTAAAGCACGCTGGGTGTCTAAAAGGCAGGAAGAAAAATGTCTTAGTACAAAGATAGTAGATTTTTAGAATGAATGTGAACCAGAATATAGATATTTTTACTGCCATATTTTAGCCCATCATCTCTTCCTGGGTCAGAAGCTCAGATTTTGGGCTGCAGATAATGGGCGAGACAGCATCCCCTCCAAAGTTAAACCATGGCAATCTTGTGTGAACAGAGCTAGCTGAAAAGTAACCCAAGATGGAATTGCTCTCTACTTTAATTCCTCCTGAAGGCTAAGTATCTCAGCTTCCCTTGGCAATTTTTTGTTGGGGTATTCCCATATGCAAATCTCAAATGAATTCAAGCATATGCCTGCTAAGTATTGTTCATTGTGAAAATAAAACTACTCACTGCTCAAACTAGTAACAATAAGTTGAAGATTACTTCCATGCCTCCACTAGAATATTTCAAATTACATCCTAAAGTTTTGTCATTGAAGTTTTCATGTTTTAAATGCTTTTTCATCATTTTTAAACTTCCATCTCAAAGGTAAAAATAGGCATTAGCACAAACATTTATATCCCTAAACATGTACAACTACCCAAAATGTACATCTGGATAGCACAACACATTTAAAAACATTAGTCTCCAACTGCTGCCAATTTCAGTAGAATTCTCCTCACATTCCTCATGAGGATTTCTGAAGCACTTAAACAAATGAACAGTAACCTCCAAACTCAAGCCTCCTACACTCGTGACATTTGAAGCTCAAGCTCAGCTATTTAATTTACTACTTTTCAACTAATCTAGACTTCTTTTACTCTTTCATAGCATCCTGAAATATTGACCTTGTAAGAAAGAAAGACTTGCATTTATATAGTGCCTTTCATGATCTCAGGATATCCCAAGGTACTTTACAGCCAATGAAGTACTTTTGAGGTGTAGTCACTGTTGTAATGTAGGAAACGTGGCAGCCAACTTGCAGACAGCAAGCTCCCACAAACAGCAATGTGATAATGACCAGATCATCTGTTATTTTTTTAGTAAGGTTGATTGAGGGATATATATTGGCCAGGAGACCGGCGATAACTCCCCTGCTCTTCTTCGAAATAGTGCCATGGGATCTTTTATGCCCACCCATGGGAGAGTAGATGGGGCCTCAGTTTAACGTCTCATCCAAAAGACGGCACCTCTGACAATGCCGCACTCCTTCGGTACTGCACTGGAGTGTCAGCCTAGATTTTTTGTGCTCAAATCTCTGGAGTGGCGACTTGAACCCACAACCTTCTGACTCAGAGGAGAGAGAGAGAGTGCTACCAACTGAGCCACGGCTGACACTCAGCAAACCGTAGGCCTCCACCTATGCTTCTCTCTAATTTTTGCAACAATAGACACATATTTGGAAATAGCAATAAAGTTACAGTAACTTTCTATAAAAATCAAAAGCAAGGTGGCAAATAAATAAGAGACTGGAATAGTGAAATGCTGCAAGAAACAGTTACATTTTTAGGCATTAATTTGGAATTATCTAGGACTCACAATAAAGACTGTAGTTTAGGTTATATACTACAAAAAACAGGTTTATTAAAACAGTAGCAATAGACAATCCAGTAGCTTGGGTTGTTTTTCCACAATGTTTAACACCTGCTCTTCCCTCATATACAAAAATAAAGACACGTTATTAATTCTACTGAAAATACTGATGAATATCCCTAATATAATACTTATAAGGAGGATCTAAGGTGATTGGCAAAAGAACCAAAGGCGACATGAGGAAAAACTTTTTTACGCAGCGAGTGGTTATGATCTGGAATGCACTGCCTGAAAAGATGGTGGAGGCAGACTCAATCGTAGCTTTCAAAAAGGGAATTGGATAAGTACCTGAAGGAAAAAAATTTGCAGGGCTACAGGGGAAAGGGCGGGGAGTGGGACTAGCTGAATTGCTCTTGCAGTGAGCTGGCATGGGCTCGATGGGCCGAATGGCCTCCTTCTGTGCTGTAACCATTCTATGATCACCAGAATCTACCATGGAGGCTCAAAGCTCCACCTTTATATATGGTGCAGTAGTGCTAGTGGTAGAAGAACGGGGAGCACGCTGTTTTGAAGCTGAAAACGGGTGACAGGAGGACAAAAAATGTCCATGCTCATCAAATTAACACATGGTTTCCCCGAGATTCCCTTTGGTGTGAGGCCCCAGCTTATTTGCACATGTCCACGTGCATCTTATCTTAACTTATGATAAAGGGTCTACATCTCAAATGTTGTTGTGTCAGTTCTCCCCATAGCTACTGACCGGCTGTGTGTTTCCAGCATTTTGCTTTTGATTCAGATTTCCAGCATTCACAGCTTTTTTTGCTTGGTTTCATAGCTTAACTGAACAGATTTCAAAACAAAGCCAGCAGGCGGTGTTAAGTAAAAAGCAAAAAACTGCAAATGCTGTAAATCTGAAACAAAAATAGAAAATGCCAAGAACACACTACTGTTCTGATGAAGGGCTCTATGCCAGCCATGTTAACTTGTCTTTACAAATGCTGACTGACCTGCTGTGCGTTTCCACCAGTTTCTGTTTTTGTTTCAGTTTGTGCCAAGTGATTTCTACATATTTTTCAATGAAAATGTATTTGGAGAATAATAATAATTCCTGTGAAATGACACTTTGCATGCCTGACTGGAAGGATTACCTTCTCAATAGCCTGGGAATTGCAAACTAGCATCTAAAGTTATCAGATACATCTCCAGATAGATGTTAAAAATATATAAACTTTTATGATTTGAATTTTCAGATCCCCTATACATCACAAACACAAAAAAAGAAATTGACCAAGAAAATGGAAGCATAGGAACAAATTGGTACTAAAGTATAATTACATATTATACTAAGAAATTAAAGCAGTATACCAAACTGTAGAAAAAGAGCACTATGCCATGAAACACAATGTATTGGAGTGTTGGGGCACTAGTTTCCACCAGGATTGTCTCAAAGAGCACACACATTCAGACAACTGACATTATAAAACAACATTTGCAGCTTAGAGATGAATAGCGCACCTACTTCTGTGACCTCCACACCATGAAACATTAATCTCCTTGTGCAGCTTGTTTAAGCAAAGAATGTTGAAGAAGCTTAAGAGTTGCATCTCAAATGGTGTCAAGTCTGCTGCTTTTTAGCTCGTGGTAGGCCAGTCAACATGGTTGCCCTCAGTTTTTGCTTGTTATTGAGCCCCTTGCATTGCGGATCATTCAGATATTCAAGGCGTCACCATAAAACACAAACCTACCAGCATTGTCCCTTGCATTGCGGATCATTCAGATATTCAAGGGGTCACCATAAAACACAAACCTACCAGCTCCACTTGTTTATGCTTGCAAAACTGGAAGGCAAAAATCTCAACTCATTCAGGAGATATTGGTGCACATTTCCAGTTTTGCAACCACCCTCCCACTGGTGAAGGTTTATACCAAAAAGAGTATTGTAATTTGTCAGGATACATAGTGAACTGCATTGAAACCAATGCCTTTGCACACCACTTTTCCTAAAGCAATTCCAATTCCTTTAAATGTACGAGAGCTTTACATATTTGGAAATGCTGGTGCAGAACCAACCTTCCCCCTGCTCCCAGAGGACTGGTTTTCAAGAAGCAATGATGGCTCTTTTTGTTAAGTGAAATCAGAGTGCTCAAAATGAATATCCTCTATTGCCCATCATATCTGCTCCAAATGTAGCCAACTTAAGTCCCAAAAAGTACCTTCAAGAAATTAGATGATGATGTTGTTGGTGATGATGATGTAGGGGTGGGAAGAGAAGCAATTGAAAGAGATTCACTGGTTACAATTGGACAGATAAAAGTGAAACCAAGCGAGGGCAATACCATTAAACTTTACAATGGAGGAGAGCATGGTCAACCATATCAAAGGATGTAGAGAAGTTGAGGGGGGATAATACACTATGGACACGCTCTGAATGGGGTCATGTTTGACTTTGGTTAGGCCCATCGGTGTGCTGTGCAAGAAACGCAAATCTGGAGATTTAAATATGGAGTTACAGGAGAAAAGGTTAGATTGGAAAGATAGCAACAGTTTCGGAGACTTGAGAAGAAAGGATGTTGGAGATAGGGTAGTAGGTTGCAATAACAGAGGTTGAAAGTGCATTTGATTGAGGGGAAGTGATGATGGCAGTTTTGAAAGGGAGAGGAAACTATTTACAAGCATTGGGGCCAGGAAGGAAAGGTGGATGGTTTGCAGTTTAATGGAGATTGGGTTGAAGAGCAGCAAGTGAGGCTTGTGGATGAGATGAGCCCAGAGAGAATAAAGCGATGAGGATGAGAGGGAGAGGAGGATGTGAGAAGGGAGAGAGAGAGACATACGAGAAAGAGAGACACACACATACACGAGAGGAAGAGGGGAGAGATGATAAATGAGAGCGAGAAGAGAAAGGAGGGCAAAAAGAGCAAGACAAGAGAAGAGAGCAAAAGTAAAACAAAGACATGCACAAAGAGGGAAACTAAAACAAAGTTTAAGGGAAAGAACAAACTTGCAATTATGTAATGTCTTTCACAACCTCAGGTTGTCCTAAAGCACTTCACAGGCAACATGGTACTATTGAGGTGTAGTCCCTGTTGTTACATAGGAATACACAGCAGCCAGTTTGTGCATTGCCAGATCCCCCATCAGCAATGAGATAACTGACTAAATAATCTGTTTTAGTGATGCTGGTTAGGGGATAAATGTTGGCTAGGATACCAGGTGAGCTCCCCAGCTCCTCTTTGAATGGTGCCATGGGATCCATTACATAAAAATGAACGAACTTGCATTTTTATAGTGCCTTTCACACCTTAGGATGTCCCAAGGTGTTTTACAGCCAAAGTAGTACTTTTGAAGTATAGTCACCATTGTAATATCAGGAAACAGCAGCTAAATTTCACATAGCAAGATCCCACACACAACAATCAAATAAATGGCCAGATTATCTGTTTTATATGTTGATTAATGGATTAATGTTGGCTAGGACACCAGAGAAAATCCCCTGCTCTTCTTTGAATACTGTTGTGGGATCTTTTACATCCAGCTGAGGGGGCAGATGGTTTAACATCTCATCTGAATGTAGTATCAGAGAGGTCAGATGGGACCAAAGTTTAAAGTCTCACCTGAAAGGTGGCACCTTAGACAGTGCAGCGCACTCTCAATACATGCTCAAAGCTTTGGAGTGGGGCTTAAACCCACAACCTTCTGACTCAGAGGCCAAAGTATTACCATTGAGCTTATAGAAAATGAAAACAACAGAAACTGTTGGAAACACACAAATCAGTCAGCATCTGTGGAAAGAACAGTTAACGCTTCAGGTAAACAGCCTTTCATCAGCACAGAGAAAAAAAAATCAGCAAACACCCACTCCATTGTGGTTGATGGAGCCTATGACCGTCGGCTCTTTGAAAGAGCTACCCAATTTAGTCCCACACCCCAGCTTTTTCCCCATAACCCTGTAAATTAGTCCTCTTCAAGCACATGTCCAACTGCCTTCTGAAAGTTTCTATGGAATCTGATTCCACTACCCTTGCAGGTAGTGCGTTCCAGAACTTAACCCTGTGTGTGAAGAATTTTCTCATTTCCCCTCTAGTTCTTTTGCCAATTATTTTAAATCTATGACCCACATGCCAGAGGAAACAGTCTCTACCTACTTGCTCTATCAAAACCCCTCTTAAATTTTGAATACCTCTATTAGATCTCCCCTTAACCTTCTATGCTTCGAAAAGAAAAGTTCAAGCTTCTCCAATCTCTCTACATAACTGAAGTCCCTCATTCCTGGTATCATCCTGGTATACCTCCCCCGAGATCTTGAAATCCTTCCTAAAGTGTGGTACCCAGAATTGTACACAATATTCCAACTGAGGGCTAACCAGAGATTTTGTAAAGGTTTAGCATGACTTCCTTATTTTTGTATTCAATGCCCCTATTTACAAAGCCAAATATCCCATATGCTTTAACCACCTCATCAACTTGCCCTGTCACCTTCAAAGATTTGTGAATATGGACCGACCCCCACCACCACCACCCCCCCCCAAAATAGTACCATTTAGATTATACCGCCACTCCATGTTGTTTCTCCTAAAGTGCATCACTTCACACTTAGCTGCATTAAATGACATTTGCCCATTTCACTAGTCTGCCTATGTCCTCCTGAAGTCTGCTACTATCCTGTTCACTATTTACCACATTGCCAAGTTTTGTATCATCTGCAAACTTTGAAATTGTACTCCCTATACCCAAGTCATTTATATATAAGGAATAGTCCTCATACCAACCCCTAGGGACCCCACTGCATATTTCTCTCTAGTGATAAAAATATCCATTTCCCACTACTCTGTCTCATATCCCTTAGCCAATTACATACCCAAGTTACCACCGTCCCTTTAATACCATGTGCTTCTATTTTCCAATAAGTCCCATTTCCCATCCTTCTGCTTTCGCTGCTGGCCCCTTTTCTGGGTATTGTGATTGGGTTCCCTTTGTCCTAACCCTCCAACATTTTCCACATTTGCCAAATCATCTCTACCACTTCCAACAGGATTTCCATCTTCTCTCCCCTGCCTTCTCAGTTTTCCAAAAGGACTTATTTCTTTGGCTTGCTTTCCTTTTTTCAGGCCAAGTGGACCCGGTCCTTTTTCACCAACTTCAGTTTTAATTTCAGACATGATTTACAGGCTTTCAAACCATCTTCGGGATTCTTTCGATTGCCTAAGCTACTCACACATTTTGTTCCTCTACCATCTTTAATGCCTCTGTCCATTGCCTCTTGTAAACATCATCTTAAGTCATGTAACAATTTACGGCTTTTACTTTAAGCGAATTACTTCCGCTTGTGCTTCCCACCCACCGCCCCCCCAACTTTGTTCTAATTCCAAGTTGCTATGGAAGATTGTATGCCTGAAACATTAGTTTATCTGATCGCTCCACAGAAGCTTAATGCCCTACTTTACCTCCAGCAATTGCAGTTTTTTGCTTTTGTGTGTGTTATAGAAATTAGTTAAGACAGAATTCAAAAATCAAGAGTTATAAAGAATTCAAAAGTTAAGAGCAAGGAATGCAAAACCAAAAATCACCAACATAGTAAACAAAAGCATTGAAAAACAAGAGTGCACAGTTGCCTGGGTTGATCAATGTAAAGTTGTACTTGGAACCATAGAAATTTACAGGACAGAAGGGGGCCATTTGTCCCATCGTGTCTGTACTGGTCAAAAAAGAGCTCACCAGTCCTATCCCACTTTCCAGCTCTTGGTCCATAGCCTTGTAGGTTATGGCACTTCAAGTGCATAACCAAGTACTTTTTAAAGAGTTTTTGCCTCAACCACCATTTCAGGCAGTGAGTTCCAGACCCCCCACTACCCTCTGGGTGAAAAAAGTTCTCAACAGGGAATAATGATAAAAAGTTAAAATTGAATGCACGAAGCATTCGTAACAAAATAGACGAATTAGTGGCTCAGAGATAAATGGCTTTGATCAATAGCCATTACACAGACATAGTTGCAAGGTAACCAAGGTTGGGAACTAAACGTTTTGAAAAGACAGGCAGAATGGAAAAGGAGGGGTTGGGGTAGCCCGGATAATAAAGGATGACATAAGGACAGTAGTGAGAAAGCATCTTGGCTCGGAAGATCAAGCAGTAGAATTAGTATGGCTAGAGATAACATAAGGGGCAGAAAATACTGGGGGGGGTAGTGTATAGGCCCCCTAACAGTAGTTGTACCGTTGGACAGAGCATTAATCAACAAATAATAGGAGCTTGTAAAAAAGGTAATGCAATAATTGTGGAGGACTTTAATCGTTATACAGACTGGGCAAATCAAATTGACAAAAGTAGTGTGGAGGACAAGTTCATGGAATGCATTAGGGGCAGTTTCCAAGAACAATATATCTGGGAACCAAACAGGGAAGAGGCTGTTTGAGATCTTGTATTGTGTAATGAGATAGGGTTAATTAGTAATCTCATAGTACAGGAAAATGCTAGAATCTATTATTAAGGAAGTGGTAACAGGGCATTTAGAAAACCATAATATGATTAGGCAGAGTCAACATGGTTTTATGAAAGGGAAATAGTGTTTGACAAATTTATTAGAGTTTTTTTGAGGATTTAACTAGCAGGGTATATAAAGGGGAACCAGTGGATGTTGTATATTTGGATTTCCAAAAGGCATTCGGTAAGGTACCATATAAAAGGTTGTTACGCAAGCTAAGGGCTCATGGGGTTTGGGGTAATATATTAGCAGGGATGGATAGAGGATTAGTTAACGGACGGAAAACAGAGTAGGAATAAACGGGTCATTTTCAGGTTGGCAGGCTGTAACTAGGAGTGCTGCAAGGATCAGTGCTTGGGCCTCAACTATTTATATTAACTAAAATTATTATATAATATGATACAAAGTAAAGTGGGAAAGTAAGCTGTGAGGAGGACAGAGTCTGCAAAGGGATATAGACAGGTGGCAGATAGAGTATAATGTTGGGAAATGTGAGGTTATTCACTTTGGTAGGGAGAATAGAAAAATAATATTTTTTAAATGGTGAGAAACTATTAAACGTTGGTGTTCAGAGAGATTTAGGTGTCCTCGTACAGGAAACAGTGTTAGCATGCAGGTACAGCAAGCAATTAGTAAGGCAAATGGCATGTTGGCCTTTATTGCAAGGGAGTACAAGAGTAAGGAAGTCTTGCTACAACTGTACAGGGCTTGGTGCATCCACTCCTGGAATACTGTGCAGTTTTGGTCTCCTTATCTGAGGAAGGATATACTTGCCTTAGAGGCAGTTCAATGAAGGTTCACTAGATTAATTCCTGGGATGAGAAGGTCATCCTGTGAGGAGAGACTGAGCCTATACTCTCATTTTTCTAAACTCTAGAGAGGTAATCTCATTGAAACATACAAGATTCTAAAGGGCAGATGCCGAGAGGTTGTTTCCCCCAGCTGGAGTCTAGGACTAGGGGGCATGGTCTCAGGATAAGGGGTTGGCCATTTAAGATGGAGATGAGGAGGAATTCCTTCATTCAGAGGGTTGTGAATTTTTGGAATTCTCTACCCCAAAGGGCTGTGGATGCCAAGTATATTCAAGGCTGACATAGATTGAGTTTTGGACTCGGGAATCAAGGGATATGGAGATAAGGTGGCAAAAGTGGAGTGAGGTCGAAGGTCAGCCAGGATCTTATTGAATGGCAGAGCAGGCGCACGGGACTGTATGCCTACTCCTCTTAATTCTTATGTTCTTATGTTCAACTCCCTCTAATCCTTCCACCAATTACTTTAAATCTATGCCCCCCTGGTTATTGACCTCTTTGCCAAGGGAAATAGGTCCTTCCTATCCACTCCATCTAGACCACTCATTATTTTATACACCTCAATCAAGTCTCTCCTCAGCCTCCTCTGTTCCAAAGAAAACAGCCCCAGCCTATCCAATCTTTCCTCATAGCTAGAATTCTCCAGTCCCGGCAGCATGCTCGTAAATCTCCTCTGTACCATCTCTA
The DNA here is from genome assembly GCF_052327205.1 of Somniosus microcephalus. Lineage (NCBI taxonomy): Eukaryota > Metazoa > Chordata > Chondrichthyes > Squaliformes > Somniosidae > Somniosus > Somniosus microcephalus. The sequence goes on along the minus strand of NC_140996.1, from coordinate 135,068,136 downwards.
GTGCAATCCTTCCTGTGCTGTTGAGACCAGAACTGTACACAGTACTCTAGTGTTTTATACAGTTCAAGCATAACCCCCCTGCTCTTATATTGTATGCCTCAGCCAATAAAGGAAAGTATCCTGTATTCCTTCTTAACCACCTGTCTTGCTACCTTCAGTACTTCATATTTGTACTACCATTTTCATATGATATGCACCTGAAACTGCATCAATAAGAACAAGGAGCAGGAGTAGGCCATTTGGCCCTTTGAGCCTGCTCCGCCATTCAATAAATCATGGCTGATCTACCTTAATTCCACCTTCCCGTACTATCCCCCCATCTCTTGATTCCCTTAGTATCCAAAAATATCTCACGCTCGGTCTTGAATTTTTTTTTGGATAACATTCCTATGAAGCACCTTGGCACGTTTTATTACGTTAAAGGCACTACATAAATAGAAGTTGTTGATATCAATGAGTAACTGGTGATATTTCAGGAGTCAGCTCTGCAATGCACGAAAGCCAAGTGGTCTGAAAGCCATCCAGGAGCCCATCTCACTTAGTATGGGTTTTGCACCAGATGCTGTATAACTTTCTCATTCGTTGTCATGTCTTTTTCCTTCATGAAGGCTCCAGGAGCCACTCAGGAGACAACTGGCAGTTTGAGAGTTCAAGACATGGGCGAGTGCTTCTTCAGACCAGAAATATAAATTCTTGCACCTCACATCAGGGCCTCGGTAAAAGATTAACCATTTTCCACACCACAGACTATACATGGGTAATACCAAAAATTTACTCATATGTCAAATATAGCAAAGCTGCCCTCTCCATCAACCATGGGGTACCCCACCTATAGCCTGTTCCCAACCTGGAAAGTTCCCATTTATCACTAGACTCCATTTCCAGTTTTTGAACTAATCTTCTATTCAGTGTTAGGTTAACTTCTATTCTGTGACTTCTTTTCCAAGTTATTAATTAGTGTAATGAAACCTGGTCAAAAGCTTTCTGGATATCCAAGTATATAAAAATTGTAGTACACTGGCAATGCCTTCCTAAAAGTCTCTCATTTGGTTAAATTTCACCATTTTTCCTGAACCTATGCAGTTTGTCCTTTAAATGGGAATGAGAAAACCATGCAAAAAAAACCTCAAAAGTAAATCAACACCATCAAAGTGCCTTTAATGTAATGTAACAAAAAGACCCAAGGTGCTTCAAAGTTTGGGATCAGACCTGAGCTGGAGCAAGTGTGGAATGGAACTATGGGAGTTGGCCGAGGTAGGTATAAAGGAACATTTACAAGCTGGAAGTGGAGCAAGGGAAAGGTTTTGTGGATGGAGTTTCAAAGTGCACAACAAAATGGATGAAGGTTGTCACCGATGATAAAGTAGGGGAATGTGGAAGAGAAAACCCACAGTAAATCTGCAGTGGGAAAACAGGCAGGGGCATAGAGTTGCAATGGCTCTAGAGGTAGGGAAGGGCAAGAGAACGGAGGGATTTGACAAGGACGAGGATTTTCAAGTAATTGAGATAGGAACATATGGAGGTCAACACAGATTAAGGAAGAAGTGAACTGAATTTTATGCAGTAGCAAAATACTGCGGATGCTGGACATCTGAAATAACAAACAGAAAATGCTGGAAACACTCAGCAGGCCAGGCAGCATCCGTGGAGAGAGAAAGAGTTAGCATTTCAGGTCTGGGACCCTTCATCAGAACTGGAAAAAACTGGAGATGTAACAGATATTAAGCAGGTGCAGAGACGGGGGTGGGGAGGAAGGAATTGAAGGAACATACTGTGCTTATGTAAGAGGCAGGAAAGATAAAATGTTGTATATGGGAATGGCAAAATCATACAAACCCCTGCCCCCATTTTTCCTGCTGTAAGATTTGCAAAATTCCCACATTCCCCCAAGGTCATTAATAAAAGGGACCCTGCATGGACAATTTAAAAAGGGTACCCAAAAAGATGGCGTCCGCACCTCGTGACCAAAAGCCTGCAAGATTTTTAAAAGCTTGGACTCTGCAGCACAGAGCAGGCAGTTTTGGGAAATCGAAACTTAAAATGCATTTCTGTGAAAAGGACTTTGTGTTTGAAAAGCCAGACAGCTAGGCAAACACTGAATATGCATTGCGTTAGGTTGGAACAGATCAACCCAGTTAGGCCTAAGCATGAGGCCATTAGTTTGTCCGCATAAATAATCGGAAACAGCTTAAGGAAGCCACCAAGGCTGGACAGGCCGATTAAAATGTATTGACAATACAACTCGGACATCAGGCCATTAGGTGCGATAAACGGCCATCCAAAGCCAGTTAGTTTAGATTGGTATAATCATTTAAAACAGCCTGCCAAAAGTTAAACAATTGACTGACCTGATTAGGCGTGCAGATTAGGGCCTTCGGAAGGAGCATAATTGTAGGCCCTCAGTAGCAATCGCTCTCTTGCTCTGCTCTCTCAACTCTGACCTCTTGGGCTGCTGCCGCCTGTACTCGTGCCCTGGCCTCGTGGCGGGTTCTCTTCTCGCTCCCCGCATTGGGTTAATACAGCCAAGGACATCCATACCAATCGCGGAGAGGGGAACGAGACCCGAGTCCAAAGTCACCTAGGTCACACGGGCCACGAAACGAGATGAAGAACAAGGTAAAGACCCGACAAGAGCAGAGAAGGGCAGCAAAAGACGCATTGATAAAAGCCAAATGCCTAGTTATAAGCTGGCGTTTGGGGAAGAATTTAGACGAATATACCGGCGTTCCAAGAATGGGTAGAAAAATCTAAGCAGTGAAGACTGCCAACCGTCCCACAAACGCGACGTTACTGCCGACGACCGCCCGAGAAAGAGAACCCATCGCGACGAGACGACGACGGTAGCCGAGGAGAGGAAAGGTGTGTCGCAGCAACAGCTCCAGCACCGCGCCGAGACCACATGCCGATGGAGTACCCCAAAGGACAGGAGACCAAACCTCAAAACTCGCAACTGTTAAAGCAACAGGCCTTGGATTGGTGAGCATGAATTCCTGGCCCCTCATAGCTTAATCTAGTTAGGCATAGGGGGTGGAATAAGGAGAAGGGGATTGTTAATGTAGTTGTTTTTCCCTCGATGTGCCGTGTGTTCCCCATGGCCTGTATAAGTAGTTATTTGTTTATGCCTGTAATTGTTTACCAGTAATTTCTCATCAGACTGTGTTTTATTTCTGTTTTAATAAAATCTTAGTTTTCTTACACCAAACCACTTGTCTACTCGATTTTTCTGTATCGCCGCCTGCACCCAAGTCCGGTGTCTAGGACCCAGGGGTGTGGAAGCGATTCGAACCGCTCACAGGCAGTCATGGGCATAACTGACTGGGCACACGCGCCACCCCCTACAGGTTATAGATTGAAATTGTTGAACTCAATGTTGAGTCCAGAAGGCTGTAAAATGCCTAATTGAAAGATGAGGTGCTGTTCCTCGAGCTTGCATTGAGCTTCATTGGAACAATGTAATAGGCCGAGGACAGAGATCTCAGAGTGGGAGTGAAGCGGTGAATTAAAGTGACAGGCGACCAGAAGCCCAGGGTCACCTTTATGGACTGAACGGAGGTGTTCCACAATGCGGTCGCCCAATCTGCGTTTGGTCTCCCCAATGTAGAGGAGACCGCATCGTGAGCAGCGAATACAGTATACTAAATTGCAAGAAGTACAAGTAAATCGCTGTTTCACCTGGAAGGGGTGTTTGGGGCCCTGGACAGTGGGAAGGTAGGAGGTAAAAGGGCAGGTGTTGCATCTCCTGCACTTGCACGGGAAGGTGCCGGGCGACGGGGAAGGGCTGTTAGGGGTGACTGAGTGGACCAAGGTGTCGCAGAGGGAGCGGTCCCTTCGGAATGCCAACGTGATCCCACCAGCAAACGCATCTTCCCCTCACCTCCCCTTTCAGCATTCTCTGTTTCTCTCTCCACGGATGCTGCCTGGCCTGCTGAGTGTTTCCAGCATTTTCTGTTTGTTATTTTGAATTTTATGCAGCTTGGATGTGGACAGAGGAGTTCTGGATGAGTTGGATATTTTAAAACTTGAATTTTCCTGGCAGCCCAGAAATCCTCTTTAGGACACTCTGGTGATGCCAATTATGGGGGACCTCACTGATCGTTTACTGGAAAGGGGTTGGCTATCGTGCTCATTGGGTTCACCCTGTCGTCCAAGATAACTATGTAGACCCAATCAATCCTACCAGGTGCCTTGGGTTTATAACTGGGATGACTCATTGGGCAGCAAGTATAAAAAAAAGGCTAATAACTTGTTGGCCTTTAACTAAAGGGGGGGTGGAAATCAAAGGGGAGGGAGTTATGTTTTAGTTGTATATACAGCCTTGGTCAGATCTCATCTGGAGCAGTGTTCAGTTTTCGGCACTGCAGTTCAGGGTGGATATACTGACCGTGGAGAGAGTGCAGCACAGATTCACCAGAATATCAGGTATTACATTTTGAGAACAGGTTGCATAAACTTAGCTTGTATTCTTTTGAGTACAGAAGATTGATAGGTAATGTGATCAAGGTGCTCGGTAGAGAGAAACTATTTCTTCTGGTGGGGAATCAAGAACAAGGGGACATAGAAGATAGGAGCAGGAGTAGGCCATTCGTCCCCTCGAGCCTGCTCCGCCATTCAATGAGATCATGGCTGATCATCCAAACTCAGTACCTTGTCCCTGCCTTCTCCCCATATCCCTTTAGCTTTAAGAAATATGTCTCACTCCTTCTTGAATATATTTAATAAGTTGGCCTCAACTGCCTTCTGTGGTAGAAAATTCCACAGGTTCACCACTCTCTGGGTGAAGAAATTCCTCCTCATCTCTGTCCTAAATGGCTTACCCCTTATCTTTAGACTATGACCCCTGGTTCTGGACTCCCCGCCATCGGAACATCCTTCCTACATCTAGTCTGTCTAGTCCTGTTAGAATTTTATAAGTTTCAATGAGATCCCCTCTCATTCTTCTAAACTCCAGCGAATACAAGCCCAATTGACCCAATCTCTCCTCATACGTCATTCCTGCCATCACAGGTATCAGTCTGGTGAATCTTCGCTGCACTCCCTCCATGGCAAAAACATCCTTCCTCAGATAAGGCGACCAAAACTGCACACAATACTCAAGGTGTGGTCTCACCAAGGGCCTGTACAACGGCAGCAAGACATCCTTGCTCCTGTACTCGAATCCTCTCGCTATGAAGGCCAACATACCATTTGCCTTCTTAACCGCCTGCTGCACCTGCATGCTTACCTTCAGCAACTGGTGCACAAGGACACCCAGGTCTCGTTGCACTTCCTCTTCTGCCAATCTATTGCTGTTCAGATAATAATCTGCCTTCCTGTTTTTGCCACCGAAGTGGATAACCTCGCATTTATCCACATTATACTGCATCTTAAAATTAGAGCTCGATCCTTCAGGAACAAAATCAACAACTTATATTTATATAGCGCAAGGATGAGGATTTCAGCAGCAGATGAGTTGGGGTAAAGGCAGACAGGCAATACTACAAAAGGTGGAAATGCACTTTTTTTAAAATTCGTTTATGGGATGTGGGCGTCGCTGGCACGGCCACCATTTATTGCCCATCCCTAATTGCCCTCGAGATGGTGGTGGTGAGCCACCTTCTTGAATCGCTGCAGTCCGTGTGGTGAAGGTACGCCCACAGTACTGTTAGGTAGGCAGTTCCAGGATTTTGACTCGGCGACGATGAAGGATCGGCGATATACTTCTAAGTCAGGATAGTGTGTGACTTGGAGGGGAACTTAGAGGTGGTGGTGTTCCCATGCGCCTGCTGCCCTTGTCCTTCCAGGTGGAAGAGGTCGCGGGTTTGGGAAGTGCTGTCGAAGAAGATTTGGCAAGTTGCTGCAGTGAGGTCCCCCATAATTGGGATCACCAGAGTGTCCTAAAGAGGATTTCTGGGCTGCCAGGAAAATTCAAGTATTAAAATATCCAACTCATCCAAGCTGCAGTACTTGCTGCCCAATGAGTCATCCCAGTTATAAATCCAAGGCACCTAGGAGGATTGATTGGGTCTGCACAGTATTCTTGTAGATGGTGCACACTACAGCCACGGTACGCCAGTGGTGGAGGGAGTGAATGTTTAAGGTGGTGGATGGGGTGCCAATCAAGCAGGCTGCTTTGTCTTGGATGGTGTGGAGCATCTCGAGTGTTGTTGGAGCTGCACGCATCCAGGCAAGTGGAGAGTATTCCATCACACTCCTTATTTGTGCCTTGTAGATGGTGGAAAGGCTTTGGGGAGTCAGGACGTGACACTTGCCGCAGAATACCCAGCCTCTGACCTGCTCTTGTTGCCACAGTATTTATGTGGCTGGTCCAGTAAAGTTTCTGGTCAATGGTGACCCCCAGGATGTTGGTACTGGGGGATTCGGCGATGGTAATGCCGTTGAATGTCAAGGAGAGGTGGTTAGACTCTTGCTTGTTGGAGATGGTCATTGCCTGGCACTTCTGTGGCGCGAATGTTACCTGTCACTTATCAGCCCAAGCCTGAACATCATCCAGCTCTTGTTGCATGCGGGCATGGACTGCTTCATTGTCTGAGGAGTTGTGAATGGTGCTGAATACTGCAGTCATTAGCGAACATCCCCATTTCTAACCCTATGTTGGAGGGAAGGTCATTGATGAAGCAGCTGAAGATGGTTGGGCCGAGGACACTGCCCTGAGGAACTCCTGCAGAGATGTCCTGGGGCTGTGATGATTGACCTTCAACCACCACAACTATCTTCCTTTGTGCTAGGTATGACTCCAGCCAGTGGAGCATTTCCCCCCCCCCCCAATTCCCATTGACCAGTTTTACTAGGGCTCCTTGATACCACACTCTGGCAAATGCTGCCTTGATGTCAATGACTATGTGGTGGTCACTGCTACCAATACTGTTATGGACAGATGCATCTGCGACAGGTAGATTGGGGAGGACAAGGTCAAGTAGGTTTTTCCCCTCGTGTTGGTTCTCTCACCACCTATTGCAGGCCCAGACTGGCAGTTATGTCGTTCAGGACTCGGCCAGTAGTGGTGCTACCGAGCCACTCTTGGTGATGGACATTGAAGTTCCCCACCCAGAGTACATTCTGCACCCTTGTTACTCTCAGTGCTTCTTCCAAGTGGTGTTCAACATGGAGGAGTACTGATTCATCAGCTAAGGGAGGACGGTAGGTGGTAATCAGCAGGTTTCCTTGCCCATACTTGACATGGAGCCATGAGAGTCAATGTTGAGGACTCCCAGTGCCACTCCTTCCCAACTGTATACCACTGTGCCACCACCCCTGAAGGGTCTGTCCTGCCAGTGGGACAGGACATACCCAGGGATGGTGATGGAGGAGTTTGGGACATTGGCTGAAAGGTATGATTCTGTCAGTATGACTATGTCAGGCTGTTGCTCGACTCGTCTGTGTGACAGCTCTCCCAATTTTGGCACAAGTCCCTAGATGTTGGTGAGGAGGACTTTGCAGGGTTGACTGGGCTGGGTGTGCAGTTGCCGTGTCCGTAGCCGGTGCCGAGGTCGATGCTGGGTGGTCCACCCCGTTTCATTCTTATTATTGTGTTTCGTAACGGTTTGTTACAACTGAGTGGCTTGCTAGGCCATTTCAGAGGGCAGTTAAGAGTCAACCACATTGCTGTGGGTCTGGAGTGATAGAACAGATGGGAGGGTAGGAAGCTCAATTCGCAAGCAAATATGACACCAAGGTTGCAAACAGACTTGGTCAGCCTTAGACAGTTGCCGCCGAGAGAGATCGAATCAGTGGAAAGGGAACTGAGTTTGTGGCGTGAACCTAAGACAATGGCCCTGAATTTCAGATCAGAAGCTTCCTGCAGGCGGGTGCCTCCGATCGGAAAAAAATATACGAACTTACCTGGTAGTTCCATAGATCCCGAGGCTTGTGATCCTGGGCCTCTCCTCTTCAAAATGAGTAGAGGCCCAAATATCCCAGGGGCGCATGCGGTTCGCAAGCACCCCTGGGATCACATGGCCCGGGCGAACCAATGAAAGAAGGGAATCCCACTTCATACTTTTGACATTTCTGTACGGACAGAACTGTCAAAAGTATGAATGGGGATCACATTTAAAAACACAAACATTAAATTTTAAAAAATTACATTTACAATTAATTAAAATTTAATTAAATGGCATTGTAAACAAAAATTTAATTTTTGGGGGGAAAAATTAAATGTTTTTATGGGGCTAAAAATAAACTTACCTTTTTTTAAAAAGAGTATTTTTAATTTATAAATTAGTGATCAAATTTTATTTTTCTATTTTTTAAAAACTCTTATGCTGGTAAAAGCAGGCCTTACAGCTGCTTTTGCCAGGCTTTCAGCGGGCGGAAGTTGTGCAAAAAGTGCAAATCTCCACCCGCGGAGGCACTTTTCTTTGGCATGCAGATGATCTGCCAAGAGAACTCTTGACAGATCGCTAGTGCCGGGTTTCAGCACATGCGTTTTGCACCTTGTACACACCCGTGGGGGTCGGAAAATCCAGCCCAATGGCTTTGGTCTTCCCGATATTTAATTGGAGAAAATTTCTACTCGAGAAGCACTTTTCACACAAAGGGTAGTAGAAATCTTGAACTCTCTCCCCCAATAAGCTGTGGATGCTAGGACAATTGGAACTTTCAAGACAGAGTAGATTTTTGTTAAATAAGGGTATCAACCAATGTTCCCTCTAATTTTTTTTTGGCGTGCGGTCCTTTTAAATTTGCTGCATTACCTCACATGTGCAGTATCTTTTCCAGCAGCAGCTGGCGAGTAGTCTGCGTGGGACTTCCTGATTGTTGCCCGGCCACGCACCTTAGGGGGAACATTGGTATCAAGCGATATGGAGCAATGGCAGGTAGAGTTGAGTTGCAAATCAGCCAGAATCTAATTGAATGATGAAGCAGACTTGAGATGCTGAATGGCCTACTCCTGTTCCTGCGTACCTTTCAAACAGACAGTATAAATTCTTCAGTTATTTTCAGGACCACCAAACCATTTTGAATGTCGTCAAATTAGGTAACCACACCACCCCCCCCCCCCCCCCGACCACCAAACCATTTTGAATGTCGTCAAATTAGGTAACCACACCACCCCCACCCCCCCCGACCACCAAACCATTTTGAATGTCGTCAAATTAGGTAACCACACCACCCCCCCCCCCCCGACCCTGAACACGGGGGCCCCACAAGGATGTGTGCTGAGCCCCCTCCTCTACTCCCTCTTCACCCACGACTGTGTGGATGTTCATGGTTCCAACACCATCATCAAGTTTGCGGATGATACCACGGTGGTAGGCCAGATCACCAACAACGATGAGTCAGCCTACAGGGAGGAGGTCCAGCATCTCGTGAAGTGGTGCGCCGATAACAACCTGGCCCTTAACATCAAGAAAACCAAGGAAATCATTGTGGAAGACCTCTCCTGGTCCCTCAATACCTCCTCTCTGGTGAAGAAGGCCCAGCAGCGCCTATATTTCCTAAGGAGGCTGAAGGGATGTAACCTGTCACCCCTGATCCTCTCTAACTTTTACCGCTGCACAATAGAGAGCATCCTGACAAACTGTATCACAGTATGGTATGGCAGCTGTAGCTACTATGACCAGAAAGCCCTGCAGCGGGTAGTCAAAACTGCCCAATGCATTACCGGCACCCGGCTACCGACCATAGAGCACATATACCAGAAACGCTGTTTACGGAGGTCACGGACCATCATCAAAGACCCTACCCACCCCAGCCACAGTCTGTTCGCCCCCCCTGCCATCTGGGAGACGATACAGATGCATTCGCACCCGAACGACCAGATTTAGGAACAGCTTCTTTCCCAGGGCTGTCATCCTACTGAACTCCACAAATAAACTCTAAAGCCTGCACATCTGTCAATGCACTTTATTATGTTTACGTTAATGTATTACAAGCCAAATGAATGTTGAATTTTTAAATGTTTTAATCTAAATGTACACTCTCGGGAGCCGCAAGCCTACATTTCGTTGTACTGCACTTGTGCACTAACAATGACAATAAAGTTGATTAATTGATTGATTATTTAATATACGATGTCACAGTAACTGTTTTCAGTGATACTTAGAGCAGAACAGAGATTTTAATTGGGCTAAATGAAGTTGGAGAGCCAGTTTAGTATTCTCCAGGGGAGTGAAGGAGGGGCGCCTTGTGTGTGTTCCCATTCCCCACACGCTGCCCCCCAACCCCCCTTCCCCCCAGGGAGTGAGGAAGCATCCAGTCATTGGGGAAGGAGGGCAGAATGAGAACAGGGTGGACACATGGAACTTGGACTGTTACTCGTGTGGAAGATAAACAGCAACCTGGAATGATTGAGCTGAAAAGTATTTCCATTTTGTAATTGCTATGTAATCCCAGAAGATGGTAGAAGTCTAAGTTTAAATCAGTTCCCACAGTGATAAGAAAAATATCAGTGCATATACAAGTATTTTAGAAGAGAATAGCTTAACATTAGATTGCAACCTTTTGTTTTCAAAGGAAATAAAAGGATTTCTGCTGTAAAAATATGATGTTTATTCATTTGCTTGTCTTCTGTAAAATACATTCACTAAATTTAAAATGAGGTTTTAAGTTGTGAGGCTCTTATCTTTACCAAAAACTGGAGCGATCCCATGGAAGTAAAGTACAATTTCAGAAGCTAAAAGCAAATCAGCAGAAAGGTTTCTTATCCAGGGCACAATACCGAAACCGTATCAAGATATCAAAGCTAATGAAGCTACTCTTCAAGACAAACGGAGTTGGGACTCATCTATGAGAGTGACCTAAAATAGGAGAGCCAGAAAGTCTAGGAGTAAGAAGGGAAGAAATAGCCAAAAATGTAGCAGACCCCTGAATCAACTGTAAACTATCTTTTATTGTGTACAAAAGGAACTCCTTGCTTATGGAGGATATAGGCTGTACTCTCAATTCAAACGGATTTTTTTTGTTCGAAGAAATGGTGCCTATAATGCAAGTAAATATATCTGACAATATGAAACTATTACTTGAGATGTCACTAAGATTTGGAAAATAGCACACAGATAATCAGCATTAAATGTTGCTACTAAACTGTGATTTAGCATGAAGCTAGCCCTAATCTGGCCACTTGCAAGACATTTGGTAGTGTATCACCCCAGCAAAAAAAACCACTGGCCACATACTTACTTAGCAGCAGCCTTCAAGAGTATAACTCCGTACTATCTCAGATATTATTGGGGTCATAATCCCACAAATGCTAACTTTAGTAGCCAGTCAAACTGGCTTTCTTCTTAAAGGGCGGGGGAATCAAAAAGATCATTCTGGATTATCCCTATATATACACACATTGTAGGGAAGTGACTGACCGTGGCATTTATAACAAAGTTCTTTTGCGCCAACAGCCCTAGATCATCCACTTTCTGTAGTCACGGGTCCAGTTCTCAATTTGATCAATAGAAAGGCTCAGAACCAAGACTTACAAAACATATAGCTCAAAACCATACGCAATTAACTCTGGTGAGCATGATTAATCTTGCATATTAACACAAAATTACAACCTCCCAAGCAACTAAAGGAAAACAAAAATATGTACTGTAATATGGACAGTCAATTCATTACACTTTGAAACAGTCACTATTTAAAGTTAATTGTGTGTCCATTATTTAAACCAGAAAATTCACATCTGCAAATATTGTTATAGTTTACTTCAGGAGCTAATGTTAATGCAAATATAGATGCTTGCCTGCAAAACTTTAAGATCACATATATAAGTTTTATTTCTAGTAAATAGTGCATCCTTGTTCACAATTCCTCAAACAGCAAGTTCCTATTTCATTCATATTACCGGGAAGATGTCAAGGGCAGTAAAGGGTGACCAATAATGCGGCAACTGTGGAACTAAGACTTTGACGCCAAGTGACATTTAATACAAAGGAAAGTGTAATTACATACCTAAAATCAAAGCATTACATTACACATTAAAACAAAAATTCACCATTATTGTAAGCACAAGGGGCTGGAATTTCCTGTGGGGGTGTAATCAGCATGTTACGCTGAAATTTACACCGTCATCGTACCACTTTTTCTGACAATTCCTGCCAATCTCTAATATATGCTGGAACATAAAAATCGGCATAAACAAGCAGAAATCAGCATTTACAGGAAACTTTGGTTTATCCGGAGGTTGTATGTCCGGAAACCTCGATCTAACGGCAGAAATCAGCAGCCGTTTTGTTATGTTTTTTTTCTTTTTTTTTCTTCTCCTAGCATTTTTTTTTTTTTTTTATAAACAGTCAGTCTCTGGAAAGCCTCTCTGAAGCTGTTGCTAAGCTACAGAGACACTTCCAAGGTACGGGCTGACTGTTTACAAGCTGTTGCTAAGCAACAGTGTTTGTTGTCAGATACGGAGATGAAAACCTCCGTATCCTTCAACATTAGCGCTGGTCTGTCCGGAAGTTTTCATAGGTCGGCATCACGCCGGTCCCGTCAGTGCCGGATATCGTGAAGTTTCCAGTACAATTAAGTCCCAAAGAATGTGCGGAACTCGCACCATATATTTTTTCTTGAAGTATGAAAATTAAGTTTGAAGCAATCAAACGGTCATGCACATTAGGCATGTTTAAGAAAATTGTGGAAACTTCTCAATTTTTAATGTGACTCACACTGATGCCTTAAAAATGCAATCAAAGATACAGAAAAGAGTGTTCAGGATAATTTTTTCAAATTGCTTAAAAAAAAATCACAATAAAACACCCAGAAGTATGACTGTTTCAAGCTGTGCATAAAATGCTGGACGTAATTCTACACCCATTTTGAACCAGCGTAATTACAGAAAATTTGCATGCGGGCAGAGCCATTATAATGAGCCATGATGCATCCTGGCGCAGTATGTGCAGAATACACTTAAACCTGAATTTCCACAATCTTTCACACCAGAAATTGGCTTTACGTCCCACTTGCACATGTCTTTAGGTGCAAATTCACAGGAAATTCTGACCAGATTTTAATAATTTTATATGGCTCTCATTTGAATGCAGCTTTTTGTTACCTCAAACAAGTGGAACTGTAGTTATTTATGGATCACACTTCTGAACTATTCAAGATATTAATTACTGAGGGGGGGGCAGTGAGGGCAAAGAAAGCCCACATACTTCCAAAATGCATGAACTTCCTAACATCCAAGTGCTCCTAAGTGTCTCGGAAATTTGTTAAAGAGTGGTTATACTGCAGTTATCCATTAGAGACTGTTATCTACTGGCTTTTGACAGCCCGACGCAGAGAGAAGCCTGGCTTACATAGACTAGGCTTATATCTCCTTGAGTATAGAAGGTTAAGTGGTGATCTAATTGAGGTGTTTGAGATGATTAAAAGGAACCGATAGTGTAGATAAATGATTTCCTCCGATGGTAAGTCCAGCACAAGGGGGCATAATCTTAAAATTAGAGCAAGGCCGTTCAGGGGTGATGTCAGGAAGCAACTCTTCACACAAAGGCTAGTGGAAATCTGGAACTCTCTTCCCCCAAAAGGTTGTTGAGGCTAGGTCAATTGAAAATGTTAAAACTGAGATTGATAGATTGTTAGGCATTAAGATACAGATCAGCCATAATCTAATTGATACACCACGTTGAGTGGTATGATGGCTCGCTCTGCTCAGCCGTGGCTCAGTTGGTAGCACTCGCGTCAGAGTCAGAATCATTGTGGGTTCAAGTCCCACTCCAGAGATTTAAGCACAAAAATCTAAGCTGACACAAATTAGCTTAACTATTTACAGTTGCCAATATACAATTAGTGGATAGCGATAGAGTAGTTGCTGATGATGGCATGTCTTCAAAATGCTCATTACCTAATTTATTTTCTGTAGTGACAAGGGGTCTTGTACCCCTGTAATAGTGAGGGACTCAATTCTTCAAACATCTGATGGAAGAGAGAGCTCCACCATGGTTCAAGTGTAAAGTCCCCATCTTTTAGCCATCATACCAAGAAGAGAGCTCCACCATGGTTCAAGTGTAAAGTCCCCATCTTTTAGCCATCATACCAAGAAGGTTCCCTGGTCAGTGCTGAATTAGAGGCACCACCATTGTGTAGTCCAGTGAGGTTATGGAAGAGGGGGAAAAAAAAATCAGGCATGGTTCCTATTCTTGATTATATAGCAGTTCCCATTAAAGTACATTTATATGAATGCAAGGAGAGTACAGATTTTGACTTGGCTATGACATCCGAGTCAGATAGATTGCTCCACTCACTGTTGAGGTTCACTCATGATTAAGTCTCCTTGGGCAAGGTACCAATTACAACCATTGGACAGTGGACCATATCTTAGAGGGAAGAAAAATGGAATTTACTTGCCTTTTTCTGCAGGCAAGAGTGAATATCACCTTCCTCCAGGGCACTTCTCTCTTTTGGAGCATGGAAGATGTAGCCAGGGATGATAATTAGATAGCTCATTCTATTGCCTCAATTCCCCTTCCAAGAAATGGGCGATGTCATCTTGATTCACAAGGGTATTCCATTTTTATCTAAACTTTTTCTTGTTCTGGCCCCATCAATGTTAGCCGTGGCTCAGTTGGCAGCACTCCCACCTCAGAGTCAAAAGGTTGTGGGTTCAAGTTCCACTCCAGCAGACTCTAATGCAGTACTGAGAGAATGCTGCACTGTCAGAGGTGTCGTTTTTCGGAAGAGATGTTAAGCGAGGTCTCTTTTGCTCTCAGGTGGACATAAAAGATCCCATGGCACTATATCGAAGAGGAGCAGGGGAATTATCCCCAGTGTCCTGGTCAATATTTATCCTTCAATCAACATCACAAATAGATTATCTGGTAATTATCACATTGCTGTTTGTGGGAGCTTGCTGTGCGCAAATTGGTGGCCGCGTTTCCTACATTACAACAGTGAATACGCTTCAAAAGTACTTCATTGGCTGTAAAGTGCTTTGGGATGTCCCAAGGTCATGAAAGGCGCTATATAAATGCAAGTCTTTCTTTCTTCTCACCCAAATCATTACTCCAAGAGAACTACCAACAGCTACTTCTCTCCATGAACAACCACCGCACCCAAGTGCAAAGAGCTCATTTTGCTTTGTCTGAGAGCGAGACCATCCACACGGCGCCCACTGCCACTACCTCCCTCTTCCCAAACGCTCTCAACCTCACCCCAGTTTCCCACTTATGCTCCACCAGTCTCAGATCACTCTGCAATTTCTCTCCACCCACCTCCCAAAGCATCACCTCCTGTCTCTTCATTTTCACTTCCAACTTCCACTCGCTGATATTGCAAGTAGTTCTTTTTGCTCAGGCACTGCCCTCCACCTTCCAAAACCACCATCAGCCCCCTCCTCAAAAAGCTCATCATTGACTCATCCGACCTCTCCCAACTACCACGTCATCTTGAACCTCCTTTTCCTCTCGAAGTCTTTGAATGAGTCATCATCCCCCCGGCTCTGTGCCCATTGCTTCCAAACTCCTGTTTCAGTCCAGCCTCCACCATGCTCACAGTACCAAGACTGTCCTGGCCAAAATCACAATGACATCATGTAACTGCAAACATTGTGCATTATCCCTCCTCAGCTTCTCCACAACACTGGATACAGTCAACCACATCATATCTCTTCTGCTGTCCAGTTCAGAGAGACCAGCATTCCTTTGTCCAAATGTAACTGGTCCCCATCTAGCAATGGCTTCTCTTTTCCTGCACCCTTCTAATTACTTATGAATTCCTCAAACATCGAACTACACGCTGCCTCCAGTGAGTCTTTGCAGGCACAGGATCAGCTTCCACATGGACGATGATGACACTCAGCTGGAACTGTCCCTCATTTCCACAACTACTTCTGTGTTGTTGACTCCGCGTGTGACACGTCGTGGATGATTCAAAATTTCCTCCAACTGAACATTAGGACCAAAGTATTGCTTTCACAGCCACCACAAATGCCAATCTTTTGCCACTGACTTTATCCCCTTCCTCTGCCACTTTTGGAGTCAGCTCCGGACGGCAAGAAACCTTGGCGTAATGTTTGATCCCAAGCTGAGCGACAAACCCCACAATCCGACACCAAGATGACTAACTTCCACCCCTAAAACATTCTTTACCTCCACTCTTCTCTCATCCCCATTGCTGCAGAACTCATACCCATGCTTTTGTCACCACTATACTCCATTTTCTCCAATATCCTCCACACTATCGCCCTAAATTTCAACTTGTTCAAAAATCCGGTCTCACACTTGACAATCACCCTTGTCATCATTGACTTACATTAGCTCCCTCTTTCCCAGTACAGTAAATGTAAAATCCTCCTCCTGGTCTTCAAATCCCTCCATGGCCTAGTCCCACCCTAGCTACTTCAGTCTTGTGTCCTCTCCTACACCATTTGGTCTTTGACTTTGGCCTGGTGCATCCCCATGCCCCTCCGTTTGTGCCACCACTTGTGTTCAGCCCTACCATCTGGAATTCTCTTCCTAACCTCCACTTCTTTCTCCATCTTTAAAAACCTATTTTCCCAGAATAGCTTTTAGACAAATTGTTCATTCTGCCCTCCTGCCCCGTAAAGTTTCTTGGGACAGTCTCTACGTTAAAAGCTGTTGTGATATACAATCAGGCCCTTGTTACATTACAAGCTGACCTCTGTCCGATCACCACCTAGATGCAATGACAACTGATCTCTCCGCACACGCACATAGCACTGCTTTTTCTCACATTAGGAGAGAGTGGACAGGGATATCCATTTCGTATCAACATTAAAAAGACAAGATATTACATTTTAAAAGGTTCCTAGGTAGTTGAAACTCGGCACTTTTAAAATGACATTTTGCAGAGCTGGGGCTATACTGCAACTTGTCCAAACTCCGATCACATCTACCCGATTCCTGCTAGCAAAATAGTGCAAAAATGCTGCTTTGCCTTCAAGTAGATAGTAGTGCAATGCATACAGTAAGCTTACAAGTATAAAATAGTATAAATCAACTCTTGATTTAGTCTAAACATCAGAACCTTAATTTAAACATCAGAACCTTAATTTATTGCTTGTGCATGGAGTCTTTCATAAAAAAAATACCAACCTAAAGTCCTTCTTTAGTCTCCATCCCTATATCATTCCATTTCAACAATTTAACCAGCCAGATGTGGGAATACCCTGTGATAACTCCCATCTGTTTTTTTCTAATTCTTTACATCTTGCTTGTCTTCCACCCCATCCCAAATAAACCAGCTGAGAACTCACCATGAAGGATAGCATCAAGCACAAACCCCAATCTCCTATCACTCCATAGCAGAGCAGGAAGAAACCTTGCCCTGCCACTCACGCAGTACCTTAAAATATTCCATCACCAGGTCACCTACTTGCAAAATGGTGATGCCGCACAGATTCTTTTTCTCCTAGATCCAATGTGGATATGCACAAGACCAAAATGTAGACAAATCAAAGTGTGTAAACATCTATGAAACATGTTATTAAAAAGTGAACTATCTGGACCTTGGAGCTGGTCAGATATCAAAGCATTTATAATAAATCTGTATAAACTAGTACCTACAACAAAACTGTTCTCAGCAGCAACCCTTTTAAGAATTAACAGAATAATTACTGATGTATTACTACAAAAACATAAAGCATGTAATATAGGTCATTTTACTGTACAAAATTTGCATTTCCAACATTTATAAGCAACAAAAACTAATCCAATGAAGACTATGTCGGTACCATAATGAATAACAAAATCCTCCGATTTTGGATTACAATACAATTTTTTGATCAAAATTGCAAATAGATTGCTTCAAGCAGTGGAATAAGGGAATACACAATCATCCAGTTCTGTTGTATTCTAGTGTCAGCCGTGGCTCAGTTGGTAGCACCCTCGCCTCTGAATCAGAACATTGTGGGTTCAAGTCCCACTCCAGAGACTGGAGGACAAAAATCTAGGCTGACACTCCAGTGCAGTACTAAAGGAGTGCTGCACTGTCGGAGGCAACGTCTTTCGGATGAGATGGTAAACTGAGACCCTGTCTGCTCTCAGCTGGACGTAAAAGATCCCATAGCACTATTTCAAAGAACAGCTGGGTGTCCTGGCCAATAGTTAGCCCTCAATTAACATCACTAAAACAGATTATCTGGTCATTATCACATTGCTGTTTGTGGGAGTTTGCTGTGCACAAATTGGGTGCCTCGTTTCCTACAACAGTGTCTACACTTCAAAAAGTACTTCATTGGTTGTAAAGCGTTTTGGGACGTCCGGTGGTCAAAAAAGTGCAAGTCTTTCTTATAGGCTGTACTTGCAGTATGTGCAGTACTGGAAGTCTGTTACAGCCAAAGTGCTGGGCGCTCAAAAGCTTATTAAAACAGCGTGTAGGAAAAAGTCTGTGATAAGAAAGCCTAATGTCCTTGGGCGAGTAAAATACACAGCAAAATTTACACTGAATTTTTTGCGAGAATACGGAATCAGTAGTGTGTGCATTAGGGCATTACTTTTTTTTGATTAATAACCTGCTACATTTCAGTGTCTGATTTCCCTCAAGGTTGGTTACAGAACAAAACATGTTATGTTCACTCAGTAGTTCAAAATCATGCACTATGCAGTAGATAAATCACGATACTAAATGCAAAATAACCACAATTCAACTACGAATACAAAATTAATTTTAGGTGTAGCTTTTTCCATTTGTCTATTTACGGAGTTTTAATGAACTCTGAAAACAAGAAATACTTCACCGTTGTAGTCCATCAGGTGGGGCTTTTGTTAATTGACTTTGAACATACTTCATGAAGCTTACTTACTCGCATACCCACCTGTTCAGGCTAAAATGCACAGCAAATCAAACGCATCACACACCTGTTCGTAACCGTACGTGACAGGAGTAGAAACTCTAAGCTTAGGAGAACCCATTTTGTTTTGCTCGCTGTTTAGTGTACATTAAGTAGGCCAGGAGCAAATAAGAAGTCACCAGCACCGGTGGAACAGTAAAATAACAAAGGAGAGAAAAATTGTCACAAAATGCATTCTTAACCTAGTTTATTTTACGCAGGACCTTCCCCGCCTCCCCAAAACTAGGAGTTATTCGTAAAATATATCGTGATGGAAGTCAGCTATTAGCGCCTAGCTTGACAAAAGCCAAATTCTCCTTCACTTGGTTGAACAGGAATTGAATCGAGTAAAGAACTTTGCATCCTCTACATAAGTATGCACAATACTGAAGCAATCTTGGCTTTTTTTTTAAAAAAAAGGATCTCTCATTAAAGTACGACACAAAACTCGGATTCCTGAAAGCAAGCGCAGTTAAGGTGACAGCTTGGCACTTTGACAGTCATAACATTTCACTAAAGTTTAATACACACGAATCACGGCGATTTTGGAAACCTAACTCACCTTGTTTTTTCACCGGCATTTTTTTTTTCCAAAGTGCGGTGTTTGATTTTTATTAGCACCAATCTTCTCCAGCTCTTGGGATGCTGACACCAGACACCACTCGTTTTCTCCTCTTCTCACTCCCATCAAGCTGCAGCCAAAACTTCGCCAATATTTAAACTTCCTCGCAGCGAAAGCCCAAAGTCTACAAGTATTAAAGAATATACAAACAAATCTCACACATACACATCCACAAAACTCCCACTAAAAAGCTTTGCGAAGAAACCAATTCTTTTTTTAAATTGAGAAAGGAATTTCCAAATGTTATATAACGGGTAATTCAGGGTCCAGTTCAAACTCAAAACACCCATAGGATTTCGTACTGCTTTTTAAAAAGGCAGGATCTTCGCAATTTTTAATCCAAATCGATTAGTTCGAGGAGAGCCTAGACACTCGCTGTAACTCCCATCTTGGCAAAAGACGGCGTTTCTTCTTCCCCCTCGTGTTTTCTTTTGGTAGTTTGTTAAAATTTCCAGCCAGGTGATGACGCGCCGTCAAACAGACTGAGCCGGGAGCAAGAGCGGATCAGAGGTAAGAGCACCAGCTGGTCACTCAGCCCACACTAACTGCCCTCCAACACTCAACCAGCAGTATCGTTATCCATTCATATCAACTTCTCATTCCTGGAAGGAGCTGCTCCTGCCGATCTCGGCCACCATCCCGTGTAACTGTTTTGACGCACGTTTTAAAAAAAAAAATCAAATCAAACTGAAATTTTCCTCAAACTTGGATAAAGGACCGGGAATCGCTCGGGTACATCGAGAGTAATCTTCCCAATACGAATACGCCACAAAAAAACTTGCAAAATTTAAAAAAGAGTGACCGTTGTTAACTTTCGGCCGTGATTTCCCTTCCCCAGTTACACTAAGGGCCACAACTTCTCAGAATGACAACAGAAAACAAATTCAAAAGTGAAATACTGCGAAGCAATAGGAAAATAGTTCGGGGCGGGATTAACATGAGACGCAGGTTAAAGAGCCAAACAGAAGCAATGCGACACCTGCCGGGTAGATTTACTCAATTATATTTTCTTCTCGTAATTTAAATATGAATAAAACATGACAATTTAAAACGCACCTCCCAGTGGAAGGTAATATTTTGTAGATCTGCTTAGCCTTGCACGATGTAGCTGAATCTCACCCACAGCTCCCCGTCCCCCCTTTTAGGTTTCGCCTCCCTCTTTGGCTCCGATTTTTACCCGATTCTCGCACAACGGCCGCAGACTTCGCTTCGTTACGGAAGCGGCTCGCGCCACGTTTGATTGACGTCCAAGATCATCACGTGAAACCGAGCCGCCCACGGGCGCACAACTGACCAATTGGAGCTGAGAAACGGGGCGGAGCTTCCGTTGTCCTCGCACGGTGGGGGAGGTGAAAGGAGTGCTTGATGGGGAAGGTGACTTGGTCAGGTGATTAATATGTCTGCGCCCAGGCTGCTTCGTCAATGTAGCAAGATAACGTTATATATCCACCAGTTCCTCACATTTGTGATATCTGTAAATTAGTGACATTGTTTTCTTCATATCAATCTACTCGACAGCTGTTTCACTTGTTCGCAGTTAAGCTTCGAGCATCACGCTCGGGTATTTTTTATATCTCATCTTACAAGACATTAATGTACTTTCACTGATTTGTTGAAGGTGTTGCCACGGCCTCTCATTTGCGAAGAACTGAACGTATCACAGTCAGACGTGCACGGTATATTTATTTATACAAAATTCTGCGTATTCTCAAGTTTTCATGGTAATTTTTACTTGATATTTTAGTGCAGCGAGATGTTTTGCGTTATCCCATTTTAAATCTGAAACTGTTGTAGGCATCGAGAATGGCGGATAATCCAACATTACTTACACGAGATCTGCAGCCGAGTATTCCCAGTCCAAATGCGATGGAAATGCTCCTCGAACGGTTTCAACGGCTTCCAGAATTAGACAAGTATGTATCTAATCCACAGCCACGCCATTATTTATTTAACACTGTGATTGTGCTACGCCTGGAGGTAGTGTTTCATCATTTCAATATAATGCCGTTAAAGAATTTAGATGAAGGACCTTCAGTTCACATTTTCTTAAACTAAATGAAATTTAGCTAAACAAGTTATGTTAATAAATGCTTACAAAAAAAGCAAGTGTTTTAAAACAAGTATCTATAAGGTGACGCAGATAATTTTAAAACAAACCTTTCAATCAGAAAATTAGCTTAACTATTTAGAGTTGCCAATTTACAGCTAGTGGGTAGGGATAGAGTAGCTGCTGATGATGGCATGTCTCCCAAATGCTCATTGCCTAATTTATTTTCTGTAGTGACGTAAGTTCTGATCTGTAATAGTGAGGGACTCAGTTCTTCAAACTGGTGTCAGACGAGAGAGCTCCACTGTGGTTCAAGTGTAAAGTTCTCAAAAAGGTTCCCTGGTCAGTACTGAATTAGAGGCACCACCATTGTGTAAAGTCTAGTGAGGTTATGGAAGAGGGTGAAAGGTTCCTATTCTCTTGATTATAAAGCAGTTCCCATTAAAGTTCTCATCTTTGATTAGGCACTCTACAGCCCTCTGGACTCAACATAGAGTTCAACAATTTCAGATCATAACTTCGGCCTCTATATATTTTTTATCCACACTTTTTGTTTGGCCCCCTTTTTTTCTTCCTTCCCTTCAGCTGTACCTTCATTCTGCCAGCGCAATTCACACATCATCTAGAGCCATCCTTTGTTCCTTACCACCTATCCTTGCCTTGAATATCTCAATGTCTCTTATTCTCTCCTGCATTCTATCCTATCACTGACCTTCCCTTTTGTTCTTTCATCCCCTTCCCCTTTTCCCAGCCCCCAACCTTGCTTTCCATTTCCTGCTTTTTTCCAGTTCTGACGAAAGGTCATCAACCTGAAACGTTGTTTCTCTCCACCGATGCTGCCTGGCCTGCTGAGTTTTTCCAGCGTTTGCTGTTGTTTTGGATTTCCAGCATCCGCAGTATTTTGCTATCCCATTAAAGTACATGTGTTTGGATGCAAGGAGATGGCAAAATTTGATTTGACTATGACATCCAAGTCAGATAACTTGTTCCACATACTGTTGAGGCTCACTCATGATTAATAGTCTCCTTGGAAGAAATGAGGAGATGACATCTTGATTCACAAGGATATTCAATTTTTATTTAAATGTTTTCTTGTTCTGGCCCCATCAATGTTAGCCGTGGCTCATTTGGTAGCACTCATGCCTCAGAGTCAGAAGGTTGTGGGTTTAAGTCCCACTCCAGTGGACTCCAGTGCCATCTTTTGGATGAGACGTTAAATCGAAGCCATACTTAACAAGTGGTTACTGAAGCAAACTATATTATTTAAAAGGGAACTGAAGTATTTGGAAAGGAATATAAAAATTTTTATGGGGAATGAGACTAGAATAGATATCTAATCGTAAAGCTAGCACCAACTTGATGAACCAAATGGCTGCCTACTACACTAGAATTTTCTAACAACCACAAAACCTGTTCAAGGATCATTTTTTTAATGTGTGAGCTACTGCAGTTGGAGGTTTAGGCTTATAAAATTCAGAAATCAAATGGCAGTAATTCTATATCTGATAATGCCAGGGCTCCACTGGAGATCAAAGAGCTGGCATGTTAATATCTCCCTCAGTT
This sequence comes from Somniosus microcephalus, assembly GCF_052327205.1. Lineage (NCBI taxonomy): Eukaryota > Metazoa > Chordata > Chondrichthyes > Squaliformes > Somniosidae > Somniosus > Somniosus microcephalus. Next base: position 135,045,183 of record NC_140996.1, on the reverse strand, counting down.
ATCCTCAACTTTGGGATTGCTTGAATTTTTTTTTTTTTTTTTTTTATAAACAATGGCCCAGAAATTCGGGTCCCAACGCGTGAGTACGCACGGGGTACTCGCGTGGACCCGATGGACGTGCCGGTTCCTTGCATGCACGGGATACCGGCACTGCCGATCCTCTGAACGAAGGGGTTCAGAGGTTGAACGCGTGCGCACGGGAGTCTGCGTGTGCGCTTTGAACTTAGGTTTTTCCGTGAGGGTAAGTCTTTAGATTTTAGAAATGTAAAAACCAGGCGTAAGGACTGCATTTTAAAAGGTAAGTGGTCAATTCATTAAAATTAAAACATTTTTTCCACAGGTTTGTTATTTTTAAATACTTTAAAGCAAGGTAAGTTTATTTTTAGCCCTGTTTTTTTTATTAAAAAAATTTTCAAAAATTTAAATTGTTTAAAAGTTATTTAATGTAATTTATAGTTTATTTAAAAAGTGTGATTTTTAAAAAAATTTATTTGAAGGTTAACTACTGTTTTGGGCCCTCAGCATTCATACGTTTTGACAGGTCTTTCTGTCAATCTTATGAATGGGCTTTTCCCTCCTCCGATTGGCTGCCCATGGCTCACGTGAACCCAGGGGACGTATCGCACTAACTACGCCCCTGGGACACGCCAGCACAGCGCGCCAGCCTCTGGGCCAGGCCCCGGAGAGGAATTCTACGCAGGCCCAGAGCTCAACTGCCGGCGCGCTAGGTAAGTGTAGGTCGGGGGCTTGCACCCGCGGGAAGCCCCCGACCCGAATTTCTGGGCCAATATCCCTGGCACATCATTTCTCCTGCAGTGGGAGAAGGCAAAGTACTCTGCTGCAATTTTATTATCTGTAACTCCTAGAAAAAGTACATACAGGTTCTTGGCTTCCATTCGACAAACATATTTCAATTTCCATTCAACAAACATATTTCAATTCATCTTGGGGCAGATGCGGCAGAGATACCTCTTGCCTTTCAGGAAGCCTGAAGGGAACTGGATTCTCTGCTCATCTGTAATATTTAGGGACTAATTCAGTTCACAAACGCTTCTTCCTAGGATGGGAAGAAACCAGGCTATTAGCATATGCTCTGAGGAGGCAGCAGTCATCCTAGTTCTGGCAAAAGCCAAAGTATTCCCAGCTACTCTTTAGGAGTACTTGCCCTAACCCATTCCTGAAGCAGATTGCGGTGTACTCTTCCTCGTTGGGTGCATCCATCACTATAGAAAAAGTGCTCCAAACTTTAAGGCTAATGAGGCTACTGCCCCAGATGGTTTCTCTTGATAGCCTTTACAAAAAGTTGACACCCCAAAATTGTTTCCCTTTTTAAAAAAAAAGTGTTTCATTGGATCCAACCCTGCAATTTGGAGATGTGCTTCTGTCTCCCCTATACTGAAAAATGACAAACCTAGTGAGTGTACTGCCTATAAGCCTGTTGCCCCTTAAATTGCAATTCATCTGAATAGTTTGAGTTACAAATTCACTCTGTGGTCACGTTTTATTTGTGAGATGCACCACACCATATTTTCTTTGACTACCCCAGACAATTCTTGCTTGATCTTTTCTTTAGCTGCTGGAACAGAATGGGGTGGCTTTTGTTGAAAAGGCTACTGAAACTTTATCTGATGGAACTCCCATGTTATACTCCTCCCTTGCTCATCAATTGTTTCTAATGGCATTTCAGAAGGTTGCCCTCTACCTTTTGCCTTGGTTCTTTCTGCTTGCATTATTGTCACTCTGAACATGTATGGAATCAGAGTGTGGCCAAAGAAAATAAAATCTTTATCTATGATTGGCGTTCTTGTAGGCACCAGGTTTTCCTCCTCTGTGCACTGGAATATTATAGTTCTCGTTGGGTTTTTATATTAATTATGTAAAATCAGGGACCTAGGCCCTTGCTCAAGCTTTACTCTGCACTGTTCAGACTTTATGAAGAAATGTTTAAGATAGCCAGCCACAGATGTACACTGAACAAGTTTCTTATCAATGCAACATATTATGATTGCAAACTTCTAGCAACAAATGCACAATTAATATTCAAATTCTTGAGACTATTAAGACAGTTGGGAGAAGCCAAGACTATGTATAGATCAGAAGAGTGGGTTTAAATCCAGCAAAAGAAAATAAACATCAAAGCAATCTAAGGGGAAAAAGTAGACTTTAATTATACTTGAATGGTAGTAACATCTGGAATTAATGTTTGAGTTAGTCATGCATATTAGCAGGAATTTGTTACAGGAGTTGCAGAAACATGGTTCACCCCAGAAAATGGAAATTAACTCTAAAATAAGCAGGACAGTAAGATATTCCCAAAGGCCAAGAAAAGAGCTTTGGAAATGCAGTAATCCCAGGGAAGTAAAATAGTCTGACTTGAATAAGCTGCTAGTTGCGGAGCAAGATAGGAGTTTCCTACTGGATGGGGATAAGAATACATTTGATAATGTAGTAATTGGTGACTTCATCAACTCAATATAATCTGGGAATCCCTTAATAGATGTGTGGCAATAGACTCAGTACTGAATGTGATAGTCACTTTTTCACCCAATGTCTTGTAGTCCCCACTGGGGACAATTCACATCTAGATCTGGTACTTTCATCCATATTAGTAGCTTAAACAATTAAATTAAAATCTGGTACAGAAACTGGGTGATCTTGTGGGTTAGATATTAACTTTTCACCATAAGGGTCGTATAAAAAGTGAGTTTGAGCAGTCTCAATGGGCACGGGTCTCAGTACTAAAGCTCAGGCTTAGTAATTTAGTGTACTGCTGCCCTCACTCAGTTTTGCCCCATGACTATCCTTTTCTGGAGTAGCTTTAATACATGTTCATGACTGGTAGTACCAGTTCTTGTTAACTCAGTACAGGAAACTTTGTAATCTGGGACCAACGTGGTGCCGGTTGATCAAAAAGTCCGGATTACAGAGAGGTATACTTACTAAGGTACGAGAGCCCCGTACACGGCCACAGATCCAGGCGTCCCTGTTGCATGGCAACAGGTGCAGGAACCCCAGTTACACGGCCACAGATCCAGGAACCCCGGTTACACGGCCACAGATCCAGGAACCCCGGTTACACGGCCACTAATATGAAGTAAAACTTACCTGAACCTACTCCTGAATTTTGCCGGTTAAGAGATTTCTGGTTATTTAGGTGCTGGTAAAAAGAGAGTTTCCTGTATCAGTTATTAGTTGCTCCCCATGTCTGTCAATTGTCTACTCTGCTCATCTATAAACCGTTTCTTCCTTTCCACAAGTTGTATTTCAAAATGTTGCCACAGATGTGATATGAGGTAGCTCCTCCCCATGTTCCTCAGAAGTTTCAGGAAGCACTGTGAAGATTAAGTAACAGTTGACGTGAGATGTTCTGCACATTTGTTTGTTAGCAGTTGAGATTTGTAATAAACAAGGTTTATTGTTTTCCACCCCCACAGAAAGTTTTTTACATATGGACCCATCTACCTTGGGATAAATTCGGCATTTGCTGGTTTAATAGCCAACAGTTTCTTTCGAAGAGTGCTCAATATTGCACAGGCTCGTTTTACTTCCAGTTTGCCTATGGGAGTTCTTCCATTCCTGTCAACTATAGCAGGGTATAATGCTGTTGTGTCAAAGCCTTTGCTTTCAGGTTAGTAAAGGCTTTCATAAAGATATTACAAAAGCTTTGTTTATACTACAGCTGCCCAGGCCCAAATGAAAGATAGTCACATTCCTATTTTTAGTACTGATATTTTATAGCAGTCTGTGCACTGTGGAATTATTTGAAATGTGTTGTGATTAGCTATACAAAGAGAGATTTGGGAAAGTGAAGGAAAGAGAAACTGGGATTCCTAACCAATGTGCACTATATAACAAATTTTACTTTGTTGGAAAAGAAACGAGAACTAAGCAGGAAAAGGGAGGAAACTAGCAGCAAAAAGGGCAGACTTGGGGATGCTTATATGCCATCTTTATAAATGTTAGATTATTAAATTATAAAACAAGATGTTTTCAAATTGAAAAACTGATGCATTTTTTTGTTTAGGCGATCTCAACTGTCCCACGTGTGTCCTAGTTAGAGGAGGATTAGTGGCTTCTCTCGCTGGAGGCTTATATCCTGTTCTCTTAGCCTTGCCTATAAATGCTGGTCTTGCAACACGGTGAGAACTACTGCTGTACTATTATAAAGCCATCTTACCACTAAGAATTGTTTTGATTCTATAGTTACTTCTGTTGCCTCAAACCTGATACACTGTTATGATTTATTTTTTGGGGGTGGAGGTTGGGAAATGTGTCCAATGTCAAAATTGATTTTCTATAATGCGAATAAATATTTCAAATATTCAGTGCAGAAAAATGTACTTACATACTCCTTTTATTGTAAAAATTCCTGTAACTAAACAAAGAATGTTGCCTGGTATCTAGACCTAACTAAAACAATGTATTTGGATGAGTCAGAAAATGAGATTCCTTCCACTCTCCCATAGCTGCACTTTAGCATTGGATATCACCTGGGAGTATGCTTTCTTGGCTCTGAGTGGGGGAAAAAACAACAATCCAGTAAGCTCACCTCCACACTTATCTAGTCCATCAATAAAGTCCCCACTCTCCTTCCAAATTAAACAATTCTATGTGAACAACTCGGTTTGCATTTGACGGACAGTTCCTTTTGGAATTTAAGGGGCCAGATATTAAAGGTCCAGGAAGTTCCAATTACTCTTCTGGGATGTAAAGACCAATTATAATTTTATCAGAGGGGGCAGTTGGAAAGTCCCTTGAGAGGAAGCAGTAGGAAACTTCAGAGAAGCCATCAGTATGTCACTTTGATATTCCTGAAATAAATGTTAATTATTTATAAAGGTTTAGCTTTAGTGTTGGATTTCCCCCCCCCCCCCACTTGAGCAGTTGCATGGAAATTGTTTACTGCAAATATTTCACTGTATGACTGTGCTTCATCTGCAAAATAAAGTGGCTTGATTTTAATTGAAATTTCTAAGACATTAGAAAGATCTCATGAAGGCATTAGCTCCAGCATTTAGAAACGATTACCAAACAATTAATATGCTGGGCACATTAGCAAAAGCTTACCTAGTTGAAGGATAGGATAGACACTGTCTACGGTATGGGGAGTTGGGACTTGCCGAAAGTGAGCCGTAAGGGCCAAATAATCCAGGGCAAGGTTGGAAAAAAAAACCAAAAATGTAACATGTTTGCAAACAAGCACAAAGAACAGGAACCGGCTTAATGAGCTGGGTCAGAGAAGCTCATGGACACATTTGGCCTGCAAGTTGCCTCGGAAAAGAGGGGATCGACTGTGGGGAGGGGTGCTTAAATTGTGTGATGGGGTCTTGGAATTTGTGTAATGGAGCTGGCATTTGAGTTATCATATGCAGCGACTCATTGGGTTTGTCACATGTATCTGGCCCCTAGTTGCAAAAGGTTAGATATCCTTGGTCTATAGTATTTACAGAACTTTCTCTATTCTAAGAAAACAATCAGTCCCTCAGACTGAGGCATTATGCATCTTTAAATCAAAGTGATATGTACAAGTACTCAGTTATTTATTAACTGCCTTTTACCCTTTTTGCACCAGGTATAATACAACCCCAATGCCAGAAAAGGGAAATATAATACGATTCTGGATTGCTGTTTGTCAGCCAGTTATGAGGAAATTGAGCTTTGTGTTAATCCTTCAAGCTGTCTTTGGCGTCTACCTGAGTTCCAAGCATTATGCAATTTACATGAAAATGTTAGCACTTCCTCCAACTCATACGGATCCTGAACTAAATGGATAAATTGAAGAAGTAAAACCATAGTATTTAATTTTTCCACTACTTGGCAACATATCATGCAAATCCACAACAGACTTAACATCTACAGTAATCTTACTTTTGTATCCAGTTTGTGATTGTACCATAAAGTCCAAGTGCTATAATAAATTGAGTAAAATGACTGTTCATGTTATAATTTGATTTCTCCCTATTCCCCCAATTTCCATGTTGTGCGTTTTCACTGTCCAAGAGGGTATCTTGGAAACCGGCTCTGCAATTCTTCCTGCCTTGCAAGAAAATACACGTCCTCCTCTCAGCACCACCAGCTTATCCCACCCACCTCCTTTACGGCTTTCCTTAATTGCCTGATGAATTACCAGTAACTGGTGAGCATACGGTGTAATTTAAAAAAATGCTGCCCTTCCTTCCTCCCCTACTATTTGCCCTACCCCTTCGTCCACCACGATCTCCTCTTTCTGTTCTCCCGCCCTTTGTCCTTCCTTTCTCTCACCTATCCTCTGCTTCTGCTCTTGGCAGACTCTGTTTTGGTGTCATTGATACAAACAGCACCAACAAAACCATCAACCTTCTCCGCAACCGCCTGATGTTGTACAGGACAGAGGGCATCAGCACCCGAGCACATTGCTGCCTGGGAAGCCAGAGATGACCTCATCATGCCCAGATTTAGTTAACATTACACTGTACACCCATATGGCTGCCACATGCTGTGCCAAGTTGGCACCACCCCACAGCAACACCATAAAGGATCCCTACAATAACCAAGCCATTCCTTTCACACTGCCCACAGTTGCTGGAGGTATCGTTATGTCTCACCATTCACTGCAACTCACTAAGCCAATTCCAAATGTGTCCAAGATGGGAAAGTGGTGAAAATAAAGATTTTAATGGTTGACAATACATTAACAGAAACTTGTTTAAAACACCCAAGTGGTCACCCTTGTGAATCTACTTGTGTGTCATCTTTCTCTTCCGTGTGCTTCTACGAGGTACTACCCCTGTTGCTTCAGCAGAAGCAGCCTGCTCACTTCCCTGCTGCGACTGCTTAGACACTCTTGACAGATGTCCTTTGGAGCCTGTGATGGCCCCGCCAAAGTCTGCTCCTGCAACTGTGCAGTGGCAGACTTGGGCATCGCTATCCGAGGAGCCATCTATGGCTCTGACTGAGGGGATGGCAATGGGGGAGAAGTGTAAGCACTTTGAGAGCAGCCCACACTTCCCTCTCACCATCATCTCATGGGCCACCCACACGTCCCTGCTAGCAAGGATCAGGAGAGCACTTCCCACACCTAATTCAGCAGCTTTCAATTGTCCACCCCAATTTACTTTCCTGCTCTGGCCTCCAGCATCACAGTCCTACTTGTGCCTCAGTCCACTTCATTTGCCCTCCAACTCGCTCAATCAGGACATTACACTTGCTCTTACCCCCAGTGTACAACACCAGAGAGCTATTAATTAAATTTGGTAAATGAGAATTGATGGATGGCTAAACCAGTCATACGCCAGATAAATGACTTCTCTTTCCACCCCCAGAGCATTACCTCTAGAGTCCCCTCAAGTATCCATCCTTGCCCACTTTCTCATCTACATTCTGCCCATTGATATCATCCAAAGACATGGGGTCAGGTTCAACTGCTTGTCTGATATCCAGTCCTGGATGAGGTGAAATTTCCTCCAGCTAAACATTGGGAAGACTGAAGTCGTTGTCTTCAGCCTGCACCACAACTCCGTAACCTCACCACAAATTCCATCCCCATTCCCAGCCATTTTCTCAAGTTGAACCAGACAATTCGCGACTTCTACATTCTACTTGACCCTGAGCTGAGCTTCTGACCACGTATCCTCTAACAAGACTGTCTACTTCCACCTTCATAACATCACCCGCCTCCACCCCCAGCCCATTTGCTGCTGAAACCTTTATCCCATGTGTTTAACTATTACAATGCTTTCCTAGCCAGCCTCCACCCTCCATAAAATTATCCCACATCAAGTTCCACGTAACAACTCATCCTTGACCTACATTGGCTCATGGTTCCCCCAATACCTCCAATTTAAAATAGTCATCCTCGTGTTTAAATCTCTTCATGCCCTTGCCCCTCCCCACCTCTAACAATTTACAGCCCTTCGTGAACTCGGCACTCTTGTGCATCCTCTCCTTTGCGCCACCATTAGCTGTCTAGGCCCTACACTCTGGAATTACCCCCTAAATCACTCCATCTTCTCTAATAACCTCCTAAGAATCCACTTTTTTGACCAAGGTTTCCCCAACCCCCACCTTAATATCTTTCTTTGGCTTTTTGTTTGATTACACTTCTGTGAATGACCTTGGGACATTTAAAGGTACTATGTAAATTCAAATTGTTGTTGATGGGATGTGCATTTGATCGAAAAATCAACCACCTCCATTACGTGCTACTTCTATAGGTATTTTCAATGTTAAAATGATATACAATAGCTATTTTATATTTGAGTATAGTACGCTGAGATGATGCTATCTGGCCACCAGGTTCCCATAAATCACTTGATAATTTTGTCCAGAGCTGTGAGCCTACCGAGATTGTGCAATCTGAGCATGTGCAGTGTATCTAATTTCCCAATATGCATCAGTACCAGTCAGTTGTACTGATACGATAATTTATTCACCTTTCTGCCCAGTAGTTTTTCTTAATCATTTTGAAAAACAAGCAGTTCAAGAGGTAAAATTTATATTGTGCTTTTTTAAAAAAAAAAGTGGCTCTTTGGCCAAAGTCACCCCACCCAATATCTGTGTGTATATATTCATGACAAAAAATAATCACAGTTTTCTGATTATACATCTGTTGTAGTTTGTGTCCTAAAAACTTTAGGATGTATATTAAGCTGAAAAAGACAGACACTCTGGGATCAGAGACCAACTCATTATCTTACCTGTGGTTGGTTGCAGTTGGGAAAGGATAATACTAAACGCATACACCTGTAGGAGAGAGATTTTAATTTCTAACACTCGAGGGGGATATTTAAATAAGAGAGGGGAAAATGTAAAGAAAAGATGAACAGGCAGTTATTTGTCAATCTGATTTGCTATTTTTTCTAAAAGTTGACTTTTGAAAGTAAACAAACCTGTTTGAGGGGCAAAGGGCAAATCAAAAGGGATGGGGAACGCCGGGGTGGGGGGGGGGGTCCTCTGGCACCCACAGTGAGAGAAGTGGCAATAGCAGAAGAGTGGGGGGGTGTTAAGGATGAGATGAGTGACAGTGGAGCAAAGGGGGAAATACATGAGTTGAGTGAGTCAAAGAGGTAGGGATAATGATAGATGCGAGGATAGTAGGAAGGGGAGTAGGTAATGGGAAGATGAAGGGTAGGAGATGCAGCCTGCAGTTGTTGGTGACTCCTTTTACTCAAAGGAATAGAGAGAGAGAAAAAAGAGACTTCTGGGGAAAGCAGCAGAGAGAGATATAAGTACATTCAAGAGAACCAGCAACATGAAGATAGAGACAGGCAAGAGTGAACATATTCTCAAACTTGCCATTTGCAACACCACAAAAGATTGATTAATACATTATTTTTTGAATGAATGTTACACTGCATCTGGGGAATCACCATTCTTGAGAGACTCCTGCAGCTGCACACCTCTATCATTAGATGGAGTTCCAGAAGTTGCCGGTCTCCAAATAACAACATTCGCCAACAGCTAGGACACTTTTACATTTGATTTTCTGGACTCCTCAGTCATCAGGAATGTGCTGTTCTGCTGGAATACACTATGCTTCAGCTGCCATGACTTTGCCCTAGTACTCAATTTCCAAAGTTTAAAATAACCTGTTCATAAGAACGTAAGAAATAGGAGCTGGAGTATACCTTTTTGGCCCTTCGAGCCTGTGCCGCCATTCAATAAGATCATGGCTGAACTTCTACATCAACTCCATTTCCTGCCCTATCCCCATATCCCTCGATTCTCTTAGTGCCCAAAAATCTATCGATCTCAGTCTTGAATATACTCATCAACTGAGCATCCACAGCTCTCTGGGGTAGAGAATTCCAAAGATTAACAACCCTCAGTGAAGAAATTTCTCCTCATCTCAGGGCTAAATGGCCGACCCCTTATCCTGAGACCATGCCCCCTAGTTCTAGACTCTCCAGCCAGGGGAAACAGCCTCTCAGCATCTGCCCTGTCAAACCCTCTAAAAATTTAATATGTTCACTGAGTGATACTTCTGCAGTAGTCAATTTGCTCAAACCATTTTCGCACTTCCATCTTTGATGCCCTTGTCCTAAGCAAAACCTTTACTTTCTCCCACCCATCCATTCCCCTTGGTATGGGCCCCATCTTCACTCCCTTAAGTCTAAGAGGCACAGACTTGAGCCTATCTGGCACACAATTGACTTAAGCCATCCATCACCAGATCTGGTTGAACCTCATTAGATCTGTTATTAGGCCTTACTATCCTATGCCAACACTGCCCAATACTCCAAGATCATTCTGGAAAACAAGATAACTTCTGGGTTCTTTTTTCCACTACGAACCATTTTCTTAAATCCCTCTCCTGCCCCCTCCAGCCTCACCTCCAACAAGTGCAAGGTGCTTAAGAATCATCATCACAAAAATTGAAACCATCAGTTCACATACCCTGTTGTTGCATTCTCCCCTTCCCCACCAAAACAGTGTAGCCTTGTCCATGCCCTGAATCTCAATCTCTATTTTCTCTCCCATCTCCCATCATCTCTCTCCGAACTCATCTCGTCCATGAGACCCACCTCGTACTCCCTTGATCCCCATTCTCAACAAACTGCCGACCACCCAACTTCCATTCCTGGTTCCCATGACATCTGACATTATAAATGGTTCCCTCCCCTCAGGTACTCCTCCCTGTCAAAACAGCCATCACCCTACTCCTCAAAAAAAAAAATCCTTGACTCATCTATCCTTGCAAAATCTCTTGCCCCTCCAAAGTCCAAGAACATGTTGCCTCCCAGATCCGTGCCCTCACTCCCACATTATATCTGTTACTAGGTTTCCACTCCACCACAGCAATAAAAAGGCTCTAACCAGTCACAAATATGACATTATAACAATGGTGCATTTCCCCCTCAATATCTCTGCGGTCTTTGATAGTTGACCACACCACCAATGTCTCTCTTCCACTGTCCAGCTCAGTAGGGCTTCCTTCACTTGGTGCCATTCTTGCCTATCTAATCGTAACAAGAGTATTTCCAACAAAGACTTATCTTCCTGCCTCCGAAAACCTCCAAGAACCTAACCTTGGCCCCCTCGTGGCGACAGCTTCCATGTGTACACCGATTACACACAGCTCTCTCTCCACTGCCCATTTTGTCTGCTTATCTGACATCAAATCTTCGATGAGCCAGTTTCCTCCAGCTAAACACTGCCACTCTGTCAGGACCCCTCGCCACCGATTCAATCCCCCACCCCAGCCACCGTCTTAGACTGAACCAGACTGTTCGCAAACTTGGCAATCCAATTTGACCCCAAGCTGAACTTCGAACCCCATATCTTCTCCATCACATAGACTACCAACTTCCTCTTAATTATCATCTGTCTCTGCCGCATCTCAATGCCTCTGCTGCTGAAACCCTCATCTATGCCCGTCATCTCCAGACTCAACTGCTCCAATGCTCTCCCAGTCGCATTCACCCATTTCGGTCTGTACACTTCAGCTCATTCAAAACTCTGGGCCATGTTGTTTAAAGAATTAGGAATACCTGGGAGTTCTCCCCAAGGAGGGCCAGCTTTAATTATTAGTACAATCTTTATAGTGATACAAGGCTGAAAGGCAACGAGAGTGAATGTCCTCCCAGCCAGATCTTTGGCAAACACTTAGGGGGTGAAATTCAGTTGGCTGCACCACCCGTTAGCGCCTTAAAAGGGCGCTAAGTGGGTGGCAAGCCAACTGGCGCCTGGGCGCGGCACTGTCCACGCCTCCCGCTAAATTCCGCGGTACGCTAGTGGTGACGCTAGCCGTTAGCGCTGCGCCGCTACCGACGCCCCGGCCGCGATATTTGGAAGTGCCCCCTGATTTACTGCCGGACGCCATGTCCGACCGGTTCAGGGGGGCCTACCTGCGGCCGGGGAGGCGCAAATTAAAGGAGGTGCGGGGTGGCCATTTTTGTTGTTGGCTGCCTGCCAGCACCTGCCTGCGCTCCAGTCCCCGGCCTCCTGAACCCCCCGCCCCCGCGGAGTGCCGGCTGCGTTCCAAGAGCCCAGCACTTCTCCTCGGTGCCGGGCTCTTTTGCCTGCACTCGCGATCCTCGGGGGCCCAGCTGGGTCCCAGATCGCGCTGCACAAGGCCCCTCCCCTTTAAGAAGGGGAGGAAGGCCTGCAATACCGCAGCGCGACGTGCTGCAGCGTGTGGCGCTGCAGCACGTTGCGCCACGATATTCAGTCGCAGCACCCAAAGAGGGATGCGGGGCGCCTCCAGTAGCGCCGCACTTCCCTTTGGGGCGCTACCACTCAATTTCCGGCGGGCGGCAGCGAATGCTTCCGGGGCGCTACTTTTAGCGCCCTGGTGACCCAAACGGGGCTATACTCAATTTCTCCCCCTTAGACTCTAGTTACAACAGGTTCCTAACTGCCTGTCCAGAGTCAATGATATAAAGTGAATCCTTGTGAGAAAATAGATGATCCTGGAATTACCTGGTTATCCTGATCACTTACTAGGTGAGGGGGTAGGAGAGAAAATGGTCTTGCTTTTGTAATCAAGAGTACTTTTAGCACCAATATTCAGAAGTTGGAGATTACTGGAATGTTTCTGCATAGATGATACACCATAGAAATAGGCCGTTCAGCCTAACTAGTCCATATTGGCATTTATGCACCACTTGAGCCTCCTCCCATCCTTTTTCTATCAGCATAACCCTGTGTTCCCTTCGCTCTCATATGCTTATCTAGCCTCCCCTTAAATGCATCTATACTATATGCCTCAACTACACCCTGTGGTAGCGAGTTCCACATTCTCACCACTCTCTGGGTAAAGAAGTTTTTTCTGAATTCCCTATTTGATTTCTTGGTGACTGTCTTATATTGATGGCCTCTAGTTTTGCTCTTCCCAACAAGTGCAAAAACTCTCGTGTCTCTAATCTTATCAAAACCTTTCATAGAAACATAGAAGATAGGAGCAGGAGTAGGCCATTCGGCCCCTCGAGCCTGCTCCGCCATTCAATGAGATCATGACTGATCATCCAAACTCAGTACTCTGTCCCTGCCTTCTCCCCATATCCCTTGATCCCTTTAGCCTTAAGAAAAATATCTAACTCCTTCTTGAATATATTTAATGAATTGGCCTCAACTGCCTTCTGTGGTAGAGAATTCCACAGGTTCACCACTCTCTGGGTGAAGAAATTCCTCATCTCTGTCCTAAATGGCTTACCCCTTATCTTTAGACTGTGACCCCTGGTTCTGGACTCCCCCGCCATCGGGAACATCCTTCCTGCATCTAGTCTGTCTAGTCCTGTTAGAATTTTCTAAGTTTCAATGAGATCCCCTCATTCTTCTAAACTCCAGCGAGTATAAGCCCAATCGACCCATTCTCTCCTCATACGTCATTCCTGCCATCCCAGGTATCAGTCTGGCGAATCTTCGCTGCACTCCCTCCATGGCAAGAACATCCTTCCTCAGATAAGGCAACCAAAACTGCATACAATACTCAAGGTGTGGTCTCACCAAGGCCCTGTGCAACTGCAGCAAGACACCTTTGTTCCTGCACTCGAATCCTCTCCCTACGAAGGCCAACATACCATTTGCCTTCTTAACCACCTGCTGCACCTGCATGCTTACCTTCAGCGACTGGTGCACAAGGACGCCCGGGTCTCGTTGCACTTCCCCTTCTCCCAATCTATTGCCGTTCAGATAATAATCTGCCTTCCTGTTTTTGCCACCAAAGTGGATAACTTCGCATTATACAGCATATGCCATGCATCTGCCCAATCACCCAACCTGTCCAAATCATAATGGAGTTTCTCGGCATCCTCCTCACAGCACACACGCCCAGCCAGCTTTGTATCGTCTGCAAACTTGGAGATATTACGTCTAGATCATTAATATATATTGTGAATAGCTGGGGTCCTAGCACCGATCCCTGCGGTACCCCACCAGTCACTGCCTGCCACTCGGAAAAATACCCGTTTATTCCAACTCTTTGCTTCCTGTCTGCCAACCAGTTCTCTATCCAAGTCAGTACCTTGCCCCCAATCCTATGTGCCTTAACGTTACACGCTAATCCCTTATGCGGGACCTTATCGAAAGCCTTCTGAAAGTCCAAATACACCACATCCACTGGTTCTCCCTTAACTATTCTACCAGTTACATCCTCAAAAAATTCCAGTAGTTTAGTCAAGCACGATTTACCTTTTGTAAATCCATGTTGACTTTGTCTGACCCTGTCACTGTTTTCCAAGTGCTCTGCTATTACATCTTTTATAATGGACACTAGCATTTTCCCTACTACCGATGTCAGGCTTACCGGTCTATAATTCCCCGTTTTCTCTCCACCACCTTTTTTAAATAGTGGGGTTACATTAGCTACCCTCCAATCCATGGGAACTGTTCCAGAGTCTATAGAATTTTGGAAGATGACCAGCAATGCATCTACTATTTCTAGGGCCACTTCGTTAAGTACCCTAGGATGTAGATTATCAGGCCCTGGGGATTTATCGGCCTTCAATCCCGTCAATTTCCCTAACAAAAGTTCCCAACAAATACTGATTTCATTCAGTTCCTCCCTCTCATTAGACCCTATGTTCCCCGACATCTCTGGGAGGTTATTTGTGTCCTCCTTTGTGAAGACAGAACCAAAGTATGTATTTAATTGGTCTGCCATTTCTTTGTTCCCCATTATAAATTCCCCTGATTCTGACTGCAAGGGACCTACACTTCACTTCACCAATCTTTTTCTCTTCACATATCTATAGAAGCTTTTACAGTAAGTTTTTATGTTCCCTGAAAGCTTACTCTCATACTCTATTTTCGCCCCTCTTAATTAATCCCTTTGTCCTCCTTTGCTGAATCCGAAACTGCTCCCAATCCTCAGGTTTGCTGCTTTTTCTGGCCAATTTATATGTCCTCTCCTTGGATCTCATGCTATCCCTAATTTCCCTTGTTAGCCACGGTTTGTAATGATCAGTAACATGTCATTCTAGAATGGTACACCAGGTGGAGCTGTATGTTTAGTAGTGGAGTACCCACAAGGCAGTAGTCAAGATGGCTGCCTGTACACTGGTCCACATGGCTGAATAAATGACTAGCTCAAGCTAGCTGTTCATAATGAAAACGTCTATTTATTTATGAACATAACATGGTACCAGGATTGGTAATATCTGCTGAATACTGTGAAACACGACATGGAGAATTTGAAGCCACCGGAGGGTTTGAAACTCAGGGAATGTCGACTGCAATTGGCGGACTTTCAAACAACAATTCGAACTTTACATTGCCGCCATCGGGTTCGGTACGATGCCAGACGCAAGGAAAATAGCGTTACTGCTCACGGTTGCAGGCCCGCAGGCAATAGAGGTATTTAATACATTTGTATTTGATCAAGAGGAGGACAGAGAAAAGATGGACGATGTGCTAAAGAAGTTTGATACACATTGTTCTCCCAAAAAGAACGAGACCTATGAGAGGTACGTGTTCCGTTCACGTGTTTGTGGAATTTGCTGCCCCAGAAAGCTGTGGAAGCTACATCATTAAATAAATTTAAAACAGAAATAGATAGTTTCCTAGAAGTAAAGGGAATTAAGGGTTACGGGGAGCGGGCAGGAAATTGGACATGAGTCTAGGTTCGGAATGGTCATGGCCCTGTGGGTAGTGGAGTGGGCCCAGGGGCTGTGTTAGATTTCAGGAGATGGTTTTATTCTTGTTCCTGGCTGGGGTGGAGATCGCCTTTACAGAAGGTAAGTACTGTAGAAAATATAGGGACAGAGTGATCTCCTGGAAGAATTTCGATCGCCTAGATGGGTCGGAGAGGAATTTCCCAGATTTTTTTCTCCCAAATTGGCCATTGGGTCTTTATCTGGTTTTTCGCCTCTCCCGGGAGATCACATGGGTTCGGGTGGATGCAGAGTGATAGAAGATTTGAGGTTAGGATCAGATCAGCCATGATCTTATTGAATGGTGGAGCAGGCTCGAGGGGCCGATTGGCCTACTCCTGCTCCTATTTCTTATGTTCTTAAATGAGACTTTTGATAGCTTTGTGACCGATCTGAAACTGAAAGCACAGACATGTAATTTCTCTGAACTGAAATCATCCATGATTCGTGACCAGATTGTGTTTGGTATTCATGATAAAAAAGTCAGGGAACGTCAGTTGAGAGAAACCGAACTAACATTGGAGAATGCTGTGAAAATATGCCATGCCAGTGAGCTAGCTCAACAGCACGCAAAGACTTTCAGTGAAATTAATAATGATGCGACCGTAATGAGTGACTGTGCTGCTGTCGGTGCTGTGTCCTACAAGGGGAAGAAACATGGGCAGAACAGAAATGCAAAGCAATCGGAGGATGGAATTTTTAATTGTAAACGCTGTGGTTACCAGCACCAGTCAAGACAATGCCCAGCGTTTGGGAAAATGTGCACAAAATGTAATGGAAAGAATCACTTTGCCAAACAATGCTTTTCAAAAGTAAAAACAAAGGGCAACAAGTCAATGTGATTGAAGACACTGATTTAAGTGAGGCATTTTTTGTAGGAATGGTGTCATGTGACAATATAGAAAAGGATACAGAAAATGTGCAGCCCTCAGGAATGGACAATGCTGAACATAAAGTTAATGCAGTAAAAGAGGACTGTCACTGCAGGTAAATGGAGCATTAGTTACATTGAAACTAGACACTGGGGCAAAAGCAAACTTAATCGGTATGAGTGACATTAAAAACATGAAAGAAAAGCCCAAAATACAGAAAAAGTCAGTACTACTGAAGAACTAGAATGGACAGAAAATAGATAGCTTAGGTGTATGCAGGCTTAAAGTGACAGTCAAAGACAAAGTGCATCATCTCATGTTTTCTGTTGTGGCTGAAGGACTTGATTCACTACTAGGTGACAAAGCTTGTGAGGACTTAGAACTGGGCAAGAGAGTCTACCGTATAAACTGTGCCATAAGCAGACCAGATGACTCAGTGGATTCTGTAGTGAGTAATTGCCAGGATGTGTTCAAAGGATTTGGAGTTCTACCATTCACTTACAAGGTCCAGCTAAAGGAGGATGCTCAGCCAGTGGTACATGCTCCACAGAGAGTTCCAGCACCCCTGCGTGACCGGCTCAAGAAAGAACTGGACAGAATGACCACACTAGGAGTCATCAGGAAAGTCGAAGAGCCAACAGACTGGGTTAACTCCATGGTATGTGTAAAGAAAAAGAACAACGATCTAAGAGTATGCATGGATCCAAAGGACTTAAATGCAAACATAAAACGTGAACACTACCAGATTCCCAAGCGAGAAGAAATCACCAGTGAAATATCAGGTGCCAGATACTTCACAAAGCTCGATGCCTCAAGGATTTTGGCAACTAAAACTGGATGAAGCGAGCACCAAATACTGTACCTTCAACACACCATTTGGCAGGTATTGTTTCCTCAGAATGCCTTTTGGGATAATATCTGCATCTGAAATCTTTCATAGAGCGATGGAACACATAATTGAAGGTCTGGAAGGAGTGCGGGTCTATGTTGATGACATCATTATCTGGGGCTCCACGCTGAAAGAACACAATGAGAGACTGACTAAAGTGCTACAGAGCATACGCCGGAATGGACTGAAGCTCAACAAAGCCAAGTGTCAGTTTGGCGTCCAGGAAGTCACTTTCCTAGGAGATAATCTATCTGGTGAAGGAATAGAGCCAGATATGGAAAAAGTAAACGCCATACTCAACATGCCCCGACCCACTGACAAAAAAAGGAGTGCTACGCATCATGGGGATGATAAACTTCATTGGAAAGTTCATTCCTAACTTGTCAGCCAAGACAGCCTGTCTGCGAGACCTGCTACATAAAACAAATGAGTTTGCATGGACAGAAAGACATGAACAAGAGCGGATGAACCTTAAAACAGTGCTGACAACCACACCTGTACTCACCTTCTTTGACCCAACAAAGAGAATCAAAGTGTCAACGGATGCATCAAAAGATGGCCTAGGCGCGGTCTTGCTACAAGCAGAGGGTGAAGATTGGAAGCCTGTTGCCTATGCCTCCAGGTCTATGACTGACTCCGAGTGTCGATACGCCCAGATTGAAAAGGAATGTCTAGGCTTGGTAGTTGGACTAGAAAAGTTCCATGGCTACATATATGGACTTCCCACCTTCACAGTTGAGACAGACCACTGCCCACTGGTTGCCATCATTAAAAAAAAATCTGAATGAGATGTCTCCAAGGATTCAACGACTCATGATGAAGCTGCAAAGATATGACTTTGAACTGATCTACACACCAGGCAAACACATAGTGTTAGCAGATGCACTATCCCGAGCACCCACAATGAGTCATGTGAGCTCTACTGAGTAAGACGTGGATGTTCATGCGAGTATGGTCACTGTTGCGCTGCCCGTGTCAGACACAAAATCAAAGCAAATAGCAGAAGAAACAGTAAAAGATACAGTGTTACAAGCAGTAATAGAGAACATTCATCATGGTTGGCCAAAAGGTTCCTGTCCAAAGTACTATCACATCAGGTCAGAGTTGAGTATCGCAAGTGGACTATTACTAAAACAGAACAGAATAGTCATTCCACAGGCTCTCCGTCAAGACATGCTCGAAAGGATTCATGAGGGACACCTCGGAATTGAAAAATGCAAAAGGAGAGCAAGAGACTGTTTATTGGCCTGGCATAAGTAAGGACATTGAGAACATGATAGGCATATGTGAGACATGTCAGAAACACCAAAACAAACAAGAAAAGGAACCAATGATAGTAGCTGACTTACCAACAGCACCATGGCAAAAGGTTGGTATGGACCTTTTTCATTTGAATGGTAAAGACTATCTAATAGTGATTGACTACTATTCTAACTATCCGGAGATGGCGCTGCTCTCAAGCACATCAGCAAGCAGTGTCATAATGCATGTTAAATCCATCTTCGCCAGACATGGAATTCCCAGGATTGCCGTTAGCGACAATGGTCCGTGCTTCAACTGTAAGGAGTGGCAACAGTTTGCAGCACATTATGACTTTCAACACATCACATCCAGTCCTCTGTATGCTCAGTCGAATGGTAAGGCAGAGAAAGGTGTTCAAGTTCTCAAACAGCTACTGAAGAAAGCAACAGAAAGCAAGTCTGATCCTTATCTCGCCCTGCTGAGCTACCGAGCCTCCCCTCTAGACTCTGGTTCTTCACCTGCTGAGCTCCTAATGGGTCGCAAGTTGCGCACCACGCTACCCTGCTGTGCAAAAGAAAAGCAGAGTAAGGAACTGAGACAGAGACTTCAACTGTTAAAGCTGAAACAGAAATCACACTATGACAAGTCATCCAAAACTCTGAAACCATTGACAAGGGATGATGTTGTCAGGATTGAGGATCCAGATGCATGGAACAGGAAAGCTACAGTTCTTGAGGAAGTAGGACCAAGGTCATACACTGTTAGAACTGAGGAAGGACAGATTCTCAGGAGGAATTGCCGTTCCCTCCTGAAAACACAAGAAACTATCCAAGAGCAAATCGATGACAATGCCGCAACTGAATCTTGTCACTCACCACCAGAACAATCTAACACAAACACACATACAGGCTCTCATGAAAACACATCAGACTTACCTGTGCTGAGAAGATCCATACGTGAAGTAAAAAAGCCTGATTGAGTACAAAGAAAACTATAATAAAAGAATGAAAAGCTTAGAGTTCATAAAGTAAAGCTTTAAAAATGTGTTGACTGTTGTGAAGATGTTTATGTCGTTATGATTGATTGATATTGATTTTGTTTAACCTCAAAGGGGGATGTAATGATCAGTAACATGTCATTCTAGAATGGTACACTAGGTGGAGCTGTATGTTTAGTAGTGGAGTACCCACAAGGCAGTAGTCAAGATGGATGCCTGTACACTGGTCCACATGGCTGAATAAATGACTAGCTCAAGCTAGCTGTTCATAATGAAAACGTCTATTTATTTATGAACATAACATGGTTGAGTCACCATTTTTGTTTTATTTTTATGCCAAGCAGGGATGAACAAATGCGATCTTTAAATGTTTGCCATTGCCTATCCACCGTCAACCCTTTAAGTAACGTTCCCCAATCCATCCTACCCAACTCGCGCTTCATACCATCGTAGTTTCCTTTATTTAAATTCAGGACCCTAGTCTCTGAGTCAACTACTCCACTCTCCATCTTAATGAAGAATTCTATCATATTATGATCACTCCACCCAAAGCAGCCTCACACAAGATTGCTAATTAATCCTTTCTCATTACATAATACCCAGTCTAAGATGGCCTGATCTCTAGTTTGTTCCTCGACATATTGGTCCAGGAAACCATCCCGTATACACTCCAGGAATTCCTCCTCCACAGTATTGTTACTAATTTCGTTAGCCCAATCTATATGTAGATTAAAGTCACCCATGATAACTGCTATTTCATAGTTTTAAAGACTTTTAATAGGTCACCCCTATATGTATAACCTCATATTTCTGGTATCATCCTTGTAAATCATTTTTGTATCCTCTCCAGTGCCTCTATATCCTTTTTATAATCTGGCAACCAGAAATGTACTCAGTACTTTAGTATGGTCTAACCAAGGTTCGATACAAGTTTAGCATAACTTCTCTACTTTTCAAATCTATCCCTCTAGAAATAAACCCTAGTACTTGGTTTGTTGTTTTTAAAAAAAAAAAAATGGACTTATTAACCGGTGTTGCTACTTTTAATGATTTGTGTATTTGTACTCCCAGATCCCTTTGCTCCTCTAACCCATTTATATTCTTATTTTCCAAGTAATATGTGACCTCCTTATTTTTCTTACAAAATGTCATACCTCACACTTCTGTGTTCAAATTCATTTGCCAATTATATACCATTCTGCAAGTTTATTAATCTTATAATTTGTTGCAGTCCTCCTCAGTATTGACTATTCCCCCTAATTTAGAAATTATGGGGTCGATTTTCATTCAGCAGTCGGGAAGGAGGCGGGACTGCAACTTTCGGGTTTTAGTCCCGCCTACATCGACGTCCGGCCAATCCACGCGATTTTCCCTTGATTGATCTTGTTGAGCCCGCCCAGCGGGCTCAGCAGGCCAATTAAGGGCCACCCGGCAACAGGTGACGTCACAGACTGAAATTTCATCTGTCAAGAGGTCTTAACAGATGAAATATTAGTGTTTCACAGCTGTTTGAAGCTGTCAAACACTGACAGTCTGACTTCTAACCTGAATCCTTCTACACAGACTCAGTTAGAACTCTCACCGGCAATGAAAGCTGAAGGCTGTCACTTTTGACAGCTTGCAGCCATTTTGCTTTCAGTGCCACCTAAATGATGGACTCCCGAAACCTAGAGGAAGAAAGGTTGTTAAGGTAAGTACAGGTAATTTAAACTTCTTTACACACACCAAACACACTTACCTTTGCACTCATGCACCCATCACTCACCTGAACACAGACATCGCGACCCCTCCAAGTCCTTCAACCCGACGGCCCGCCTGCTCTAACCTGGCGTGGTTTGGAGCCGTCGGGAATCCCACACGACACCCCTCAAAATAGGGATTAGGCTAAAAACTGCCTGTTAACAGGCAGTTAATTGGCACTAATCCCTTCCCGCCTCGAGTCGGCGGGTCCCAGTGCGGGGCGGGTACCCGCCTCCTTTGAAATTTACGTGGAGGTGGGTTTGGGAGGGATGGTGTCGGGACCCCCGAATTCGGGATTTTTGCCCCCCCCACACGCCTAAAAGCCCGCCTCACAGCACACTAAAAATCAACCCCTATGTTTTTGATTCCAAAATCTAAATCGGTTATATAAATTGTAAACAACAGTGGTCCCAGCACGGATCCTTGTGGGACCCCACTTTCCACCTTCTGCCAGTCTGAAAAGCTACCCTTTACCCAATCTCTCGGATTTCTGTCTTGCAGGCAGCTAGCTCTTTATTCTGCTCCTTGTCTCCTGACTCCGCATGCTATGACCTTATTCATTAGTCTAATATGTGGCACCTTATTGAAAGCCTTTTGGAAATCTAGGTAAATTGCATCTACTGCATTACCTTTGACTATTCTCTGTTACCTCTTCAAAGAATTCAATGGGGCTGGTCAAGCAAGACTTTCCCTTTTGAAATCCATGCTGACTATTCATTATTATATTTTTGGTTTCTAGATTTTTTTTCTATTTTCTCTTTTAGTAGGAATTCCATTATTTTTCCTACCACCGATGTTAAGCTGACTGGTCCAGTTCCCTGGACATGTTCTATCTCCCTTAAGTATAGGTGTAATGTTAGCTATGCTCCAGTCCTCTGGCACTACACCTTTTTCTAACGAATTATTAAATATGCGTAATAGTGCCTCTATCATCTCTTCCCTAGACTCTTAAAATGCGCGGATGCAATCCGTTTGGACCATTATTGTGGGAATATGCCAAAAAAAGGAAAGCTTTAGAAGGCTTAGAAAACTGCAAAGGTTATGCAATGTGTTTTCTAAGCCAAGAAAGGTTTTTGAAAATTCAAAGATTACATAGGATACAAATTAGAAAATAATCATAGTCCAGCAATGGCAAGATTGGATTTACCAGGATGAGAGGACGACCAGCACCAATGGGAGAGAGATACTGACTAGACAGAGATTAACCATACAGACATCCCCAGAGGCGAATACAAACGTTCCAGAGGGAGACAGATCTCCCCAACTCTACTACACCCAACCCAGAAGGAGGATGTTGTATAAAATCAAATGATGGAACGTTTAATGCTTCTCAGAAATTTGCTGAAATAGATTTAAACATACCAAAACTGTTAACATTGTCAGCTGTACAAGGAACATAACTGAGAAATAACCTTGGTAATCGTTCGAACATGTTTGATTAAGCATAGCTATTGTACTTACATAAACCAGTTTAGGTTGAGATACTAATACTTTTAAACTACATTTGCATCTGCCACATTTTTGAACTTGTCAGTTGTTGCTGTATATGAAAGTACTATATTAATTCAATGCTCAATCTGATGATGTTACCTGTATTATCATACATGTTAGTTTGTAGATTTCCAAGTGATTCAATCTTTGATGACTGACAAAAATAAGTTAATTAATCCACTCAACAGTGTATCATAGAAATTTACAGCACGGAAAGAGGCCATTCGGCCCATCTTGTCCATGCCGCCGACAAAGAGCTTTCCACCCTAATCCCACTTTCCAGCACTTGGTCCGCAGCCCTGTAGTTACAGCACATCAAGTGCATATCCAAGTACTTTTTAAATGTGATGAGGATTTCTGCCTCTACCACCCTTTCAGGCAGTGAATTCCAGACCCCCACCACCCTCTGGGTGAAAACATTTCTACTCAACACCCCTCTAAACCTCCTACCAATTACTTTAAATCTATGCCCTCTGGTTATTGACCCTTCTGCTAAGGGAAATAGGTCCTTCCTATCCACTCTATCAAGGCCCCTCATAATTTTACACACATCAATTAGGTATCCCCTCAGCCTCCTCTGTTCCAAAGAAAACAACCCCAGCCTATCCAATCTTTCCTCATAGCTAAAATTCCTTAGCCCAGGCAACATCCTCGTAAATCTCCTCTACACCTTCTCTAGTGCAATCACATCCTTCCCGTAATGTGGTGACCAGAACTGCACGCAGTATTCTAGCTGCGGCCTAACTAGTGTTTTATACAGTTCAAGCATAACCTCCCTACTCTTATATTCTATGCCTCGGCTAATAAAGGCAAGCATTCCGTATGCCTTCTTAACCACCACCTGCTATCTTCAGGATCTGTGGATATGCACTCCAAGGTCCCTCTGCACTGCTCAGTGTCCTACCATTTATTGTGTATTCCCTTGCCTTGTTAGCCCTCCCCAAATGCATTACCTCACACTTCTCCGGATTAAATTTCATTTGCCATTGTTCTGCCCACCAGACCAGTCCACTGATATCTTCCTGCAGTCTACAGCTTTCTTCTTCATTATCAACCACACGGCCAATTTTTGTATCATCTGCAAACTTCTTAATGATACTTCCTACATTCAAGTCCAAATCATTGATAAATATCACAAAAAGCAAAGGACCCAGTACTGAGCCCTGCGGAACCCCACTGGAAACAGCCTTCCAGCCATTAAAAACACCCTATCACCGTTACCCTTTGTTTCCTGCCTCTGAGCCAATTTTGGATCCAACTTGCCACTTTGCCTTGGATCCCATGGGCTTTTACTTTCATGACCAGTCAGCCATGCGGGACCTTATCAAAAGCCTTGCTAAAATCCATATAGACTACAAACACACTACCCTCTTCGACCCTCCTTGTTACCTCCTCAAAAAATTCAATCGTTATCAGACATGACCTTCCCTTAACAAATCCATGCCGACTGTCCCTGATTAATCAGTGTCCTTCTAAATGAAGATTTATCCTGTCTCTCAGAATTTTTTCCAATAACTTTCCCACCACCAAGGTTAGGCTGACTGGCCTGTAATTACTCGGTCAATCCCTTTCGAAACAACAGTACCACGTTAGCAAGTCCTCCAGTACCACACCTGCAGCCAGGGAGGATTGGAAAAATGAGGTCAGAGCCTCTGCTATTTCCTCTCTTACTTCTCTTAACAGTCTGGAATACATTTCATCCAGGCCTGGGGATTTATACACTTTCAAAGATGCTAAACCCCTTAATACTTCCTCTTCATGTTTATTTCATCTAATATTTCACACTCCTCCTCCCTGATTGCATCGTCCCTCTCTTTTGTGAAAACAGACAGACGCAAAGTATTCATAAAGAACCATATCCATGTCTTCTACCTCCACACACAGGTTACCTTTATGGTCCCTAATAGGCCCTACTCTTACATTAAGAGCAAGGATAACTAAAGTATTTATAAAACATCTTTGGATTTTCCTTGCCAATATTTTTTCATGCCCTCTCTTTGCTTTCCTAATTTCCTTTTTAATTTCACCCCTGCACTTTCTATACTCCTCTAGGGTTTCTGCAGTATTGAGCCCTCGGTATGTCATAAACTTCCCTTTTCTTTATCCTACCCTGTATGCCCCTTGACATCCAGGGAGCTCTAGATTGGTTATTTCCACTATTTTTCTTCAAGGGAACATACTTGCTCTGAACCCTCACTATTTCCTCCTTGAATGCCTCCCACTGCTCTGACACTGATTTACCTTCAAGTTTCTATCTCTAGTCGACTCTGGCTAAATCAGATCTCAGCTTAGTAAAATTAGCTTATCCCCCAATTGAGAACTTTTATTCCTGGTCTATCCTTGTCCTTTTCCATAGCTACCCGAAATCTAACTGAATTATTATCACTACCATCAAAATGCTCTTCCACCGATACCCTTTCCACCTGCCCAGCTTCATTCCCTAAAACTAGGTCCAGAACCACCCCCTTTCTTGTTGGGCTTGCGACGTACTGTACTACATCCCCAAAGGTTTAGTTTGGGTAAATATTAATGTATGTTGGATCATGTGATCCCATTTAGAAATAAACCAAAATTTCAAGCATCTAATAACCCTTAGATGTAGATGGTAAATCTCCATCAGTTCTCTGATATGGAATTGAGGAGAGAGGTTGAAGATTTGTCTGATACCCTTTGATTGATATTCCTTACATGGTTTACAGATTTGCTTAAGCACCATTCTTATTACAAGGCACTGTTGAAATTAAGAGATGGTATTAAAAGGATGTGCTAACATAGACAGGAAGTTCACCCAAGAATAAGACCGCTTAGTGGTTAATGTGTGTTTTTTAATCTGAAGAGATGTAACTAGTGGTCCCCAAGGAGTGATCAGGATTATGGTATGGAGCACAATATCCAAAACTGACTTTGGGATACTGGCAAGGCATGCTGGTAGATTTGGCAGAATTATGTCAGCTGAAACTTGATGTCAAGATGTGGGAGGTGATAGACGTTGAAGGGAAAAATATACACCATAGTCACCCTTTAAAAGAGCAGAAAGATTTAGGGGTTCATATACACAAATGTTTAAAATTGGGAGGACAAGTCGATGAAAGGTTTTAAAAAGAACTAGGGCCTCCCACTACACTGAGAAACCACCAAAACAGTACTCAAAGGCCACATCATCATCATTGTCAACTCCACCAAAAGCATAAAGGGCTGCAGATTCAGACAGCTAGAACAAAAGGGAAAAGGAGCTTGAATCTCAACACAGGGGACACTGAATGGAGAGCAGTAAAAGGACCCGGATAAAGACCAGAGGGGAATGAAACAGCCTCTTGTCAATTGGTGGTGAAAAACTCCTCCAGTATAACCAAAGCTAAACACAATGAAAGGAGCGACAAGCTGAGAATACTCCTCGCCAACATTCCCTCTAAGCTGTGCGGCTGTCTGCCGGTCCTGTGCAGCCTGGGTCCAGCTTTTCCCATGAGCAATTTTACACATGTGCGAAACTTTGAATTGTCCACGCACCCAAAAAAAATGAGGGAACATTGCTCCTCAGTCACCTTTTGGTCGTAAATTGATACAATAGTCCTATTATGTATTGAGAATAATAATCTCACTCCGATCCAACTTAGATAAACGAAGTTTGCAACCTACTACGCCGCGCTCTATTTCTCTGAGGTCTCCGAGACTGTGCCACAAGAAACCACAAATAGTTATCCAACTAGAAAAGAAAGAAAGACTTGGATTTATATAGCGCCTTTCACGACCACCAGATGTCTCAAAGTGCTTTACAGCCAATGAAGTACTTTTTGAAGTGTAGTCACTGACGTAATAAAACTCACTACGCATTTGTTTTGAGTATAAAGCAAGGCTTTAATCAACTTGTTTCAAAACATGGAGGTCTAGTTGTACTTCACTAGTTCCTGTCTTACAAAATGTCTCTGGGCAAGCTGGGCCCACGCCCAAGTATTTATACTCCTTGGACGGCGCCACCAGCTGGCCGTCCAGTGTTATTTCATGAGTAGTTTCTTTATGATGATGAGATTTATAACATTCTTCCTGCCTAAAAGATTTGGAAGTCCGACAACTTCCTCCTAACGGATTAGGCGGACCACGAATAGCCGGTCTTTTAGATCTTTGTTTATGGCTGGAAGGCATGTCTCCGCGGACCGTGTCTTGGTCCCTGGTCCGCTTGATCCGTACCGGTAGATCGACAGGGCCCACGTTGCCTTGATCGACCTGAGGGAGCTGGCTTCATCTTGTTTGATAGCTGGGGATTGACCGGTGTCCTGGCTTCGGATGGCCATCCCATGGGGTGCGCTCGGCTCTGAGTGGATCCGGTGGGGTAGCCGGCAGATCTCTTGATGTCCCAGGTAGAGCGTCATCTTCAAGGGAGCGCAGAGTGTCGGCATCATTACCGTGGGTCCCTCTATCAGTTGGGTCCGTGGGACCGGCTAGACATGGAGCCAGGTCTCGGAGCGAAACAGTGGACTCCCGGCCATCAGGGTACTGCACATGCGCGTACGTGGGATTAACGTCCATGAGTTCTACCTCGTCAACGAGGGGATCTTTTTAGAATCTTCGGAGCAGCACAGGGCCGGGAGCTGCCAACCATGGCAGTAGGGACGTCCCATGAGTGGAGCGACGCCGGAACCTGAAGAATCGCTCGTGAGGCATGACATTGGTGGACGTAGAAAGAAGAGACCTGATGGAATGCAACACGTCAGGGAGCATAGTTTCCCACTGCTGGTCTGGTAGGTTGCGTGACCTTAGTGCAAGACGAACAGCGTTCCAAATGATAGCGTTGTATCTCTCAACCTGTCCGTTACCGATGGGATGGTACGGTGTCGTTTTACTTGTGGCGATTCCCCGTTGGGAAAGATACCTTTTGAGTTCGCTTGACATGAAGGAGGGACCCCGATCAGAGTGGATGAAATTGGCCGTACCGCAAAGGGAAAGGACTTGATCGAGGCATTTGATCACTGTGGAAGCATATTGGGACAGGGGAAAGCGTGAATATTCGTCCACCATAGTAAGTAGGTGTTTCGCGTTGAGGAAGGCAATGGCCCTTTAAAGTCAATGCTGAGTCACTGCATAGCGTGTATGAGCGAGCCATCCGATGGACGGAAGAATTGCGGTTTTAATTCCGCACAAATTCTAGGAGGAGGAGCATGTTCTTTTCACATCCGCATATAAAATGAGAGATTTTTAGATCGCACAAAGTGCAACATATGGGTAACGCCAGGATGGCATAAGTCAGTATGAAGATCTGCAAGAGTCGAATTTGACATAGAAGAGCAGAATGCCCACGTGAGGGTATCCGGGGCCACATTCTCTTTGCCGGGTCAATAATATATGGTGTATCCAAAGGCGGCCAATTCCATCCTGCAGAGTTGTATTTTGTTATTCTTGATTTTAGTGAGTTTCCGGTTATCCAGCTTAAACACCATGGAGCGCTGATCGGTTATTAGTGTGAAATGGCGACGAGTGAGAAAATGACCCCATTTACGTACAGCTTCGATGATGGCCGTAGCCTCCTTCTCGACAGGAGGATAATGGAGCTCGCTACGCTGCAAAATTCTGGACAGAAATACAACGGGTCGATCACCTTGATTCAAGGTCGCAGAGATCGCCACATCCGATGCATCGCACTCGACCACGAAAGGAAGATTTTCATCAATGGAACGAAGCGTGGCTTTTTCCAGTTGTCGCTTGAAAGTTGAAATAGCCGTTGCCTCCAATGGAAATGACTTTGCGTGAAGCAGGGGCTGGATCTTGTCATTGAAGTGGGGTATCCAGTTCGCATAATAGGCGAACATGCCGAGTGCCCGACGAAGAGAGCCGAGATTCGTAGGGGGATGGAGCTCCTGAAGCGGACACAGAAACATGGAAGATAGGAGCAGGAGTAGGCCATTTGGCCCCTCGAGCCTGCTCCACCATACAATGCGATCATGGCTGATCATCCAAATTCAGTACCCGGTCCCTGCTTTCTCCCCATACCCCTTGATCACTTTAGCCTTGAGAAATATATCCAACTCCAACAGAGTCGCTCCGGATCCGGTTTGATGACACCGTTGCCCACCCAGTAGCCAAGGATGTTGACTGATGGTACGGATTTCAGAGATTTGGACTCATTTAAGGTTAAGTTGCGACGACGGAGAACGTCAAAAAATTTCTGGAGATTGGTGTAGTGTATGTGCCTTTAAGAGCCCCCTGTGTACTGTAATGCCGGTAATGGCCACTCAGGCTATATAAGCCTGTATATTGTGTTGTATCAGTTAGTTCACCTCCAGACTTTGTTCAGTAAACACCTGTGAAACCAACTCCTGCCTTCAGTGTCTCTATTAACACACGGACACAACACTGGCGACGAATTGGAAACGGACTTACCTGCAATTCGGCAGCACCTCAAGGACATCGATTCCTCAGACGTCCAAAGGCGAAGAAAAGCAAGAAAAAGAAAAAGCTGTGGTTTCACCAGCTAGCCGAGCTGGTGGCAGGTACTGCAATAATCCTTCCTGGGCGTCGGGCTGGGGCTCCGTCGGCTGGCTCTGCAGCGAGGCCAAGCAGCGAAGGCAGAGGCAAGCAGAAACAGACGGGGAGGGAGCACTCGGGTGACGGCCGGCGCTGCAAGCAGGTCGGCGTTCAGACCTAGCAGAGAGAGTCCGGTGGGAACGAGTCTCCACCTGTTAATAAATTTAAAAAAATTTAAAAAAACGCGGAAAACAGTGTTGTCATCGGCAGCAGCGGCAGGGAAGCGCGGGAATCACAGAAACCCCACAGTGCCGATAGAGGCCATTTCGGCCCATCGAGCCTGCACCGACACATATCCCACCCGATCCCCGTAACCCCTACACCAACACATATCCCACCCCTATCCCCGTAACCCCACGTATTTAATCCCCCTAACACTAAGGGTCAATTTTATCATAGCCAATCAACCTAACCCACACATCTTTGGACTGTGGGAGGAAACTGGAGCACCCGGAGGAAACCCACGCAAACACGGGGAGAATGTGCAAGCTCCACACAGACAGTCGCCCGAGGCCGGATTCGAACCCGGGTCCCTGGCGCTGTGAGGCAACAGTGCTAACCACTATGCCACCGTGCTGTCCATATCTTTTCTGCAGGAAAGAAAGAAAAGCGCGGGAAGCGCCATTTTTTTTCCAGGATGCCTAAGGCTGGCAATATTGATGCTTTTGATAACAATATAGAGGATTGGACCACATATGTGGAAAGAGTGGAGGTATATTGCACCACAAATGGAATAGAAAATGATAAAAAAGTGTCAGTGCTTCTAAATCTAATGGGCGCAAAGACATACGGGCTGTTACGAAACTTATTCACTCCAGCCAAACCAAAGGACAAGAATTTTAAGGAAATTGTTGATACCCTACAGGAGCACTTTAACCCAACACCGCTGCTGATAGCGGAACGATTCAAATTCTTCAAGAGGAATCAACACAAGAATGAAAGTAATGCTGATTACCTCACCAAATTAAGAAAGCTATCAAAGCACTGCCAATTCAGGGCAGGACGAACAGATTATCTTCGAGACAAATTCGTCTGCGGTCTCCTAAGTGAAGGAACACAGAAAAGGCTGCTTTCTGAGAAAGATTTGACACTGGACAAGGCTTTCAGTATGGCTGTATCATACAAAGCAGCCGCAAGAGGAGCTGCAGAGATACAACAAAAGACACAGGACTTCGGCACCCATGAAATGACACAGGGTTTCGAGAGATGTTATCACTGCGGCAGATCCACCCATGACCAGAGGGACTGCTGGTTCAAGGACAAAGCATGCAGGCAATGCGGAAAAATTGGACACATTGCACGGGTATGCCGATCTGGACAAAAAAAATCCACGGACAGGAAAAAAAAAAATCAATAAAGTACAGAAAGGTACAAATGATGACGGACAGTAGCTCCGAAGACCAGAAGAGCGATAGCGACTCCGAAAACAAGAGACTAAGCTGTCTCAAATTACATAATGTAATTGCCAAAGAAGATTACCAGACCATTTGGGTTACCCTCACGATAGCAGGGTCCCCAGTTAAAATGGATCTAGATACAGGATCAGCTCTGACCGTCATAAATCGACGGGATTACGAGCGGCTATTTCCGCATATACCTTTAAAAGACACATCCATTATCTTGAAAACATATACGGGGCAGAAAGTATACCCCAAAGGAAAAATAAGGGTGCCTGTTGTATACAACGGCAAGGAAATACAGAAGTTGTACTTATACGTTCTACAAGATGGTGGTCCACCGCTGTTGGGACGTGAATGGATCAGGAAAATACGTTTAGACTGGCACTCCATTCAGGCACTGACGGTGACCAGTAAGGAAAAAAATGATGACGACGTCATACCTGAACGATTAAAAGACATCTTGGCCAACGCCAAGGAAGTGTTTCAAGAGAAACTAGGAACCTTGAAAGGCATCACCGCCTCAACAAAAGTGGAAGATGCGGCAATTCCCAAGTTTTTTAAGGCAATTCGTCCAGCAGTCGAGGCAGAGCTGGAGAATTTGGAAAAGGCAGGCGTATTATCCAAAATAGATTGGAGCGAGTGGGCAACACCCATCGTCCCGGTCATGAAGAAAACGTTGAATAATGATAAATCTGAAGAACAGAGAAAAATTCGCATCTGTGGAGACTTCAAGGTGACTGTAAACCCGGTCCTTCACATGGTACAGTATCCTCTTCCGAGGATAGAAGATATTTTCGCCTCACTATCCGGAGGGAAACGTTTCACCAAAATTGACTTGGCACAGGCATATCTACAGATGGAGGTTGAAGAGGTCTCTAAAAAGTATCTCACGATAAATACACACAAAGGCCTGTACCAGTACAATCGACTGGTTTTCGGAGTAGCATCCGCTCCAGCTATCTGGCAAAGAGCTATGGATCAAGTCCTCCAAGGGATTCCGGGGACTCAATGCTACCTAGACGACATCCTTGTAACAGGAGAAAACGACAACGAGCACCTTGCCAATTTGGAGCAGGTGCTCACTAGGCTGAGAGAACGGGGCCTACGAGCAAATCGCCCCAAGTGCGAATTTTTCCAGAATCAAATATCATATTGTGGCCACATAATTAATAATGAAGGTTTGCATAAGTCACCTGAAAAAATTGAAGCGGTCATAAAAGCCCCAGCACCTGAAAATGTTTCACAATTAAGGTCGTTCCTGGGATTAATAAATTACTATCATAAATTTTTAGAACTTATCAACTCTTCTGCACCCCCTTAATGAACTGTTACAAACAGGAGTAATTTGGAAATGGAGCGAAGACTGTAAACGTGCCTTCCATAAATGCAAAGACTTAATCACATCCAAAGAAGTTTTGGCTCATTACAACCCATCACTGCCAATCAGACTGGCGTGTGATGCATCCCCTTACGGCGTAGGAGCGGTATTATCGCATAGATTCCCTGATGGCTCGGAACGGCCGATAGCTTTTGCGTCACACTCATTGAACTCAGCTGAGCGTAACTATGCCCAAATCGACAGGGAAGCACTCAGCCTGGTATGGGGAGTGAAGAAATTTAACCATTGCCTACACGAACAAAAATTTACCTTGTTGACTGACCATCAACCCCTCATCTCCATATTCAACCCTACAAAGGGTGTTCCCATTATGACAGCGCAAAGGCTACAGAGGTGGTCCCTTTTTCTAGGGGCACACCAATATAACATAGAACACAAAGGATCAAAACAGCATGGGAATGCTGACGGTTTATCGCGCCTACCGTTGCCAACGGTAGAAGAGGCACCTACCGTAGACCCAGTGGAGATTTTCCACTCTACCATAGTCGAATGTCTACCAGTAACAAATTCTGCCATTGAAAGGGAAACTAGAAATGACCCGACTCTCTCACGAGTCTACGATTTAACAGTGAAGGGATGGCCAGCACATGGCGAACCACTGTTGCCAGCATTCTCACAAAGAAGAGAACAGCTGTCAGTGTGCCGAGGAACCTTGATGTGTGGATCCAGAGTAGTGATTCCACCCAAACTCCAGGATAAAGTTCTAAAGGAGCTTCACGGGGGGCATCTGGGTGGAGTGAAAATGAAGAACCTAGCCAGGGCGTTTGTATGGTTGCCAGGTATCGATGGAGACATCGAAGAAATGAGCAAGAGCTGTCTAGGATGCCAGAAGGTCCAAAACGCTCCACCACAAACCCCTCTACATCTATGGGAGTGGCCCTCATCTCCATGGCAAAGGGTACACATCGACTTTGCTGGTCCATTTATGGACTCAATGTTCTTAATCGCGGTTGATGCACACTCCAAGTGGCCGGAGGTAATAAAGATGTCCTCCACCACCACGGAAAAAACCATCACAGTATTAAGGACCATATTTGCCAGGAATGGGCTGCCTGAACAGATCTGTTCTGATTATGGACCGCAATTTGTGTCCGAAGAATTCAGTAAGTTCTTAAAAAACAATGGGGTTAAGCACTACACGTCCGCCCCATACCATCCCACCACCAATGGATTGGCTGAAAGGTTTGTCCAGACCTTCAAGAAGGCCATAAAGGCCATGGGTAATGAAGACATAAAACTTCAGCATAAGGTGGATAACTTCTTGTTTGCATACAGGAATGCAACACATATGGTTGCAAACCAAACTCCCGCCATGATGTTCTTCAATAGAAGCCTAAGATGCCGGCTGGATTTGATCAAGCCAAACATCAGAAGGGACGTGGAGAACCGGCAATTTCAAGGCATGAATGAAAGGCCAACTAGAACCTTCCAGATAGGTCAACAAGTTTTGGCCCGGGACTACCGTACCGAGAATTGGCAGCCTGGAACTATCTGCACACGACTAGGACCGCTGATGTATACCGTGGACATTGGAGAAAGCATAATAAGGCGCCATGCTGACCAAATCATAGAGTCATTCGAAAAGGGACAACCTACACCACAACTCTATACGCCTAATGATGAAGTAGAGATACCCATAGTATCTACCTCCGATCCGGTGATACTGGAACCCAATGAACCTGACACTGGCATTCAAGCCGAATCAGCTTTGCCAAAAGAACCTACTACACCACCAGAAACTACTACACCACTGAGGCGTTATCCGGACCGAGTCAGGAAGCCTCCAGAGAGACTGACTTATAATTGATTAACTGCAGCAATGTGCAGATTATTGTTCTTGTAACATGTAATTAATGATTACTTAAAATATTATGTACTGGTTGGCTAAAAGGGGAGGAATTGTAGTGTATGTGCCTTTAAGAGCCCCCTGTGTACTGTAATGCCGGTAATGGCCACTCGGGCTATATAAGCCTGTATATTGTGTTGTATCAGTTAGTTCACCTCCAGACTTTGTTCAGTAAACACCTGTGAAACCAACTCCTGCCTTCAGTGTCTCTATTAACACACGGACACAACAATTGGCATCATGCTCCTTCTGGTCATGACCAGCAATGGTCATATTATCTAGATATGGAAAAGTGTCCGTTAAGTTCTCCTGTTTGACTAGGCTATCCATTGCCCGTTGAAAGACGGCCACCCCATTGGTGATCCCAAATGGAAGGCGACAAAACTGGTAAAGCCAACCATTGGCCTCAAAGGCCGTATACTTTTAGTCAGAGTCCTTTAACGGTACTTGATGATATGCGCTCTTTAAATCAAAAGTTGAAAATACCTTGTAGTTGGCAAGGTTATTGACCATGTCATCGATGCGTGGTAGTGGGTAGGCATCCAGGTCGGTATACTGGTTAATAGTTTGCGAGTAATCGATGCAAAGACGTTTCTTGTGTTGCTTCAGAGGATTTTTAACAATGATGACTTGAGGCCACCAGGAAGATGAACATGGCTCAATGATACCGTCAGCTAGAAGGCGAGAGATTTCTGCCTCGATAAAGGATCGATCATCTTGGCTGAAACGTCGTGATTTAGTGACTATGGGCTTACATCGGGGGGAAAGATTGGCAAACAAGGAGGACTCGTCGAGCGAAGCCGCCGAAAGCACACAAAACGGTACTTTGGAAATAGTAAGCTCCGGCTTTGACCCTCCAAACTCGAAAGTGAGTGTTTTGTGCTGTTTCTGGAAATCCTGTCCCAGGAGCACATCACTGCATAGGTTTTTGAGCACCCCAAGCCAGGTGGAGAAATAAGTGCGGCCATTGAGAATAAGGTCGACAAGACAAAAGCTGGAAGAATTGGTGGTCAGTGTCGTCAGAGCCATTGCAATTTCCCTGTCCGAGGGGTAAATACGCAGTTTTAACTTACTGACAGCCCGCTCACTAATGAAGCTGTTAGAGCTGCATGAGTCAATTAGTGCACTCAAAATGTGTCCATTTACCGAAACCTTCGTGGCTTCATGGGGCAGACTTTAGGGAAAAACAGCGGTGATGGGAGGAGGGGCAGTTTAACCCTTGACAGCTGTAACCTTAGTAGTGGTTCTTGGGGGAGGTGCAGCTTCATAGATAGCAACTGTAACCATAGTAGTGACT
Organism: Somniosus microcephalus; assembly: GCF_052327205.1. Classification (NCBI taxonomy): domain Eukaryota; kingdom Metazoa; phylum Chordata; class Chondrichthyes; order Squaliformes; family Somniosidae; genus Somniosus; species Somniosus microcephalus. The sequence goes on along the minus strand of NC_140996.1, from coordinate 135,009,925 downwards.
CGTGGGGGAGGAGCAGTTTTATAGATAGTAGCTGCAAAAACTAACAGGAGCTCTTGACTGGCATACCTTAGAAAAGTGACCTTTCTTGCTGCAATGATTGCAGGTCGCGTTACGAGCAGGACAAAATTTCCTATAATGGAACGCACCTCCACAGAAGAAACACTTCCTTCCAGATTGCCAAGATGCCGCTAGGGCAGGGTCGTCATCAGTGAAGGCTTCTAGGGTAGGGTTGTCATCAGCCAGGTTGGAGTCATCATCCGTGAGGGCTTCCGCCCGAGGCCTATCAAAGGGGTCACTAAAAGTGATAGCAGCAGCTCGTGCACATGGTAAAAGATAGGTATCTGCATTCCTCTTTGCTAAGTCCAGAGAACATGCCTGGTCATAGGCAGCCTGTAACTTGAGGGTTTTATTCTCCAACAGACGCTGACGTATGAAGGGAGACGCAATCCCATTAATAAAGGAATCACGAATTAACTCCTCCTGGTATTGCTCAGCTTAAGATTACAATCCTTGCTGAGCCTGCGAAGTTTCTGAAGGAATTCGTCAAGTGATTCCCCGGGTTGTTGTCGAGTTGTGGCCAGTAGATGCCAAGCAAAAATTTAGTTTGGGGACTTGACATATAGCTGCTGTAGTATTTCAATAGCGGCGTCATAGTCTACACAGTTTTCGATATAATCAAACACGAGGGGATACATAATTAGCAAGCATTCGTAACTTATTAGGAACATTCTCCCCACACTCCTCAAGGAAGTTGCTAAAGGTACGATACCAGTGTTTCCATACCTTAGCAGCTGCAAGTGAATTCGGATCCAGATCGAGACGGGCGGGTCTGAGTAGTTTCTCCACGATGGATCGATTACTTGTCCGAGTTCCCTTCTATGGTTCGAATCGTAGCTGGCTGTTCCCGAAATCACCCAAAGCGTGGAGTCGATATCACAGATTAAATTGACGTAATAAAACTCACTACGCACTTGGTTTGAGTATAAAGCAAGGCTTTAATCAACTTGTTTCAGAACATGGAGGTCTAGTTGTACTTCACTAGTTCCTGTCTTACAAAATGTCCCTGGGCAAGCTGGGCCCATGCCCGAGTATTTATACTCCTTGGACGGCGCCACCAGCTGGCCGTCCAGTGTTATTTCATGAGTAGTTTCTTTACGATGACATTTATAAGTCACTGTTGTAATGTAAGAAACGCAGCAGCCAATTTGCGCACAGCAAGCTCCCACAAGCAGCAATGTGGTAATGACCAGATCATCTGTTTTTGTTATGTTGGTTGAGGGATAAATATTGGCCAGGACACCGGGGATAACTCCCCTGCTCTTCTAGTTTCAATTGCCACGGATATCCCTCACACAGGACATTACTCCAAATAATCAAGAATCCTACCAGTTTTCATGGTCAGCAGATAGCTTCAGATACCGTGGTATACATGTCGCACCAAAATTCACTGCAGCGTATAAAAGGAATTACAACCCCCACTTCTTTCAGACCCTGCCACAGAAGGTACCAGCCAGACTATTCAGTGGCCTGGAAAGCTGCATCTCAGAGTTCATCTGGGCGGGCACAAAACCACATATATATCGCAAACTCCTCTAGCTCCAACAAGAGGGAGGACTTCAGACAGAACTACTGCGCAGCTCAGATCCAAGTGATTGTGACATGACCTATTTTGCCATGTGGCTGGGAATGAAAGCCAGGATCTCTCACATACCCTCAAAGAATTCAATCAAGTTAGTCAGCCCCAATTTTCCTTCAACAAATTCATGCTGGCTCTCCTTGATTCCTTGATTAACCCATGCCTTTCCAATTGAAAGTTGAAATTTTATTTTGTCCCTGATAATAGTTTCCAATAACCTCCACACCACCGATGTTAGGCTGACTGGCCTGTGGTTTTCCTGGTTTATGTTAAAGTCGCTCCCAAACATAATATGTTGCTTGAAACAGTGTCTACACTCATACTTCCTAATGTGACTCAAAGCACTTACCATCAATAGGGCAGATTTAATTCTGGTATTGAAGTAGATGGTAGCACTAGAACACTGTCTTAGAAAGTGTCCACATTATATCAGATAATAATATGTTATTAACACATTGCCAATTTTGCCATTATTTTGTATTAGAGGGCTTTAGAAACTGATTTTACCATGAGATACTTTGCCTTATGATTGGTTGCATTTGCTAATGGTGAAGTTTCTAGTCTTTTTGTTATAAAGGGCAATGCAGCAAAATGTTGCATAGGTGGGTGCTATGGAGCTTCAGAAGCCACATATAAAAAATTTGGATCTAGATTTCCCATCTATTTTCATATCTCATGTTGATGCTAACAAATCTTGGATGTGCTGGTTTAGGATTTATCCACAAATGAGGCAAAAGTGCTCAACACAGTGCTTTTCAATACTCCAGCAGACAAAATTCAAACAAGAAAACCAGCAAATAAGAGAGTTACTAGGACTCGATGGCCACAGGTTGCAGTATGTCCATACCTGCACTCGAGCCATTTAGGAGGACCTTTTCTCTTTAATTGTATCAATAATACAATTGTCTAGCTAAATGTGTCTCGCATAAACCCAGGTGACGTTGCCTTTGAAGAAACACCGATTAAATGAATCAATAATCCAGAATATAATTGTGCAGACTTCCCAGCTTTTGGAGTATATAAAATAATTCTGGGAAATTAAAAATTTGAGTAACTGGTACCATACTTTTGTCAGAGACAATGCTTGGCTGTTATGGAAAAATAGAAAATTGTTAATATTGTTGATTAAAACTGGATTATAGTAAACATAAGAGAGAAAACAGTACACTAATGATTCCGTGCACAAATGACTTCAGCAAAAACAACCTACTGCCAGAAGTTTACCATTCCATTGAAGATTTCCATTTTTGGGGGCAGGGGGACGCAAAGAAAAAAACTAGACGCTCTTAGTGGTATATAACCTGTCCTTCAAAAATGCAGACAATTCTGGATATTGCACCAATAATAAGCATTGTAAGCTGAAACTACTGGTGTATTCTGTAATTAAAAAACAAACCTGAGAATATGAATATATATATAAACACGTAACAAAATTAAACAGCAATTAATTAAGTTCGAACATACTACCATGCTAGTTTTGATCATATGAGTTATTAAAGTAGTTAAGAATAAACTCTCCTGGATAATCCAGTGATTACACCAATGTATCTCTATAAGGTCTCTTCCATGGATGGAGATTTACTAATAACTCAAAACTACATGATGCCAAATTGGATAGTAAAGAATATTTCTTTCAGAGCATATGCTGTTCACATTAATCAGGAAGTGCGCCTCAGTCTCTTCTAGTTTTGTATACAAAAATCTGCTGGCTCTAAAGTTGGAAAAGACCAAGACAATGACAACAATGGTAGCCCAGTGGTTATTGTACTGGATAAGCAATCCAGAGATTGAGAATTCAAATCCCATCGTGGAAAGTTGAATTCAGTAAATCTGCTAATTACTGGGCTGGCACCAGATAAAATAACCATGAAAGCTTCCAAATTGTCATAAATACCCAACTGGTTCACTAAAGTCCATCAGGAAGGGAACATGTCACTCCTACCCAGTCTGACCTACATATGACTCCAGTCCGATGTTCCATTTAATTTTTTGGGGGCCACACGGCCCCTTTAACGGGCTGCACAGCCCATTCAAAATTCTGCGCACGCGCGGTTTTTCTATTTAAAGGCCGGTGAGCCGGCTGTGTGGGAGCTCTAGAGCACTGCACGGCAGCGCTGCTTAAAGGGAACATTGCTCCAGTCACATATTGTATGCTTACAGGTTACGCAAGAGCAGAAGTAGGTTGTATGTTAGATGGTTCTTCTTTTCCCCCAGAGAATAGTGGACCTGTAGAACAGTTTGTCCACTCGTGCGATGAACAGTGATTCGCTGTATTCCTTCAAGAGAACGCTGGATCCAATTCTGGTTGGGGCGGAGATCACCTCGTACAAGAGGTAACAGTGTTAAACAGCAATTAAGTTCCAGTGTATGTAACAACAACAACTTGTATTTATGTAGCACCTTCAACGTCCCAAGGCCCTTCACAGGAGTGTTAAGACAAAAGCATTTACATAATACGTACATCCCTGTAATATAAATCAGGGTCAATGTGATCCCCTAGACTAGTTTTAATCGTCTAAAGGAGTCTGAATGGAATTTTCCAGATTTCCCCAAAATCCCTCCCCCAATAGGCCTGGGTTTTTAGCTCTCCCACAAGATTGCATGGTTCCAGGTGGGTAGGGAGTCACAACTATATGGGACAGGCTAGATGGACCAGTGTGTCCTTTCCTGTCCATTATTTTCATATGTACTACATGGTTGACTCAGGGTAACTAGAGATGGGCAATAAATGCAGCCTTGCCAGCATCATCCACATTCCCGAGAACAAATATATAAAAAATGGTAGGCAACAGACACCCTTAGTTGATGTTGCCAGAGCAGAACAACCAACAAATGTGTCTTCAGAGCTCCAAACATCAGTCTTTAAACACATGGACTTTTAAACAAATGCATTAGAAAATTAGAACTATTAGGAAACATATCTAGGGAAAAGGAACCCCTTTATTTTCACAGCACTCGAGAATTTTTTTCTCGTAGCGCATTATACAACTACACAGACAACATTGCTTAGCTTTAATCATTAACTGGAAATACAACCCATTTAAACATGTACCAGATAGCCACAAGTTTATCAGTTGCATAGAATATTACAGTAAATTAAACATAGAAACATAGAAGATAGGAGCAGGAGTAGGCCATTCGAGCCTGCTCCGCCATTCAACGAGATCATGGCTGATCATCCAAACCCTAGCACCCAGTCCCTACACCGACAGCCATCCCACCCAAGCCCTATCCCCGTAACCCCACGTATTTAATCCCCCCTAACACTAAGGGCCAATTTTTATCATGGCCAATCAACCTAACCCGCACATCTTTGGACTGTGGGAGGAAACCGGAGCACCCGGAGGAAACCCACGCAAACACGGGGAGAATGTGCAAACTCCACACAGACAGTCACCCGAGGCCGGATTTGAACCCGGGTCCCTGGCGCTGTGAGGCAACAGTGCTAACCACTATGCCACCGTGCTGCTTAAAGGCAAGTTTTCTTTATTAAGCAAAGGTTCAGAACTGTTGAAAGCAATCTGCTGCACATTTAATAGTAGTTTAACTGGCAACTTTGATGTGAATAGATTATATCAGTCATACTGCAAGTTAACTTGCAAGGATTTGTGTTGTTTACTGGAAAAAGGAAAACACCAGTAATCTTAACATTTGTTGGATGTTACATGCAAAAACATTTCTGTGCATTGAACTCCATTCAATGCAAATTGGGTAACAATTTACTAAGTTCTTTTCCTATAAGATACTATACCTCAAGGGAACTATATAATGATCATTTCACTAAAAGGGCAAAATTATGTAAAATTTCCTCTTAATTCAACGCAAGTGGATAATACTACACTGTACCAATGAACATCGCACCTTGAAGCACTAAACAAGAAGAGCTTTAAAGTCAATCATGTTTGCAACAAAAGGAGAAAAGTTTATTTCAACAGAATAATCTACAAGAAAATTCAAAGTATTCCATAGAAAAAAAAACAAATGTACTTGAAATTTACTAAATTTAACAATGTTTCAAATTGCATAATACATTAATTAGTACATAATCCATTATTTCTTATACTACCTTTAATATAAAGGAGGAATGAGGCCAACAGCTGGTTCCATCACTCTTCAACTTCCAGAGAAGTATCCACTTAAGCATAAAGAAAAATAAGGGTGCTAAATAAAATGTATTTTCTAATAAGTGATGTTTCACAAAGAGCAGGCACCCCAATAAAATTCTATAAGCCATCACATGATCTAAAATCATATTTTATATTGCATAAGTTCTAAACACACCCCAGTAAAACACAACTATTTGCTGTTCTAACATCTTACAATTACTACCAAAAAGACTGATTCAATATTGGACATCAAATACAAAGTCAGACCAATTTTAGAGAATTTAGTCAAATCTGTCTCTCACTCTGAGAAACTTCAGTTTGTACATATTTAGAACATAAGAAATAAGAGCAGGAGTAGGCCATATGGCCCCTGGAGCCTGCTCTGCCATTCAATAAAATCATGGCTGATCATCGACCTCAACTCCACTTTCCTGCCCCATCTCCATATCCCTTAATTCCCCTAGAGTCCAAAAATCTATCTATCTCAGCCTTGAATATATTCGAAGACTCAGCATTCACAGCCCTCTGGGGCAGAGAATTTCAAAGATTCACAACCCTCAGTGAAGAAATTCCTCCTCATCTCAGTCTTAAATGGCCGACCCCTTATCCTGAGACTATGCCCTAGTTCCAGACACTCCAGCCCAACCTCTCAGCATCTACCCTGTCAATCCCCTTCAGAATCTTGTATGTTTCAATGACATCACCTCTCATTCTTCTAAGCTCCAAAGAGTATAGGCCCATTCTACACAATCTCTCATCATAGGACAGCCCTTTCATCCCATTGTTTTAACATCAATATCCTTAGTTAATTATTTTAACATTTAAATATACAAATTACTATGATCCTTACCATATTGTGAAGAGGTTATGCTAGTCCATTTCAAACCCAACCATCCAGTATGGCAGGGAAACACCTAGAAAAGAAACTATCAAAAAATGTAAGCAGTAACTTGTAATTACAACCTTTCCAATTTTAACTGATCGCCAACCCGTTCGAGTTTATTTATATACTTAAAAAATCATAGCTTTAATCAAATTTTAAGAATCACTAATCAGAAAAAGGTTTTCTTTGCACTGTCCAAAATTTATGTCCCAGTCTCAATTTACGTTTCTTTTAACCAAAATATATTACGCTGGTCCTTCGTTCCTGTTAAATGGCCGTCAAAGGAAAGGGAAAACAACATTATGTAGTTAAGAAAATGGCAACAACTTAACCCTACATTTTGAACGATGAAGATGCACTTTGTGCACAGCTGGAGCAGAATTCAATCGAGACGTGGCCCTGATCCACATGAAGACAAACTCCTCCCGCGGCGCCTCCGTCCTCTTCGGATTTCAGCCGTTTCCTGGGAATCGCGTAGTCGTGATCGTGTCCTTGGGCGTCTCTGCAGAGAGACGAGCTCATCTTCATACCGTCCAGGCCGCTCAGCCTGTTCAAAAGCCGCGCCAAGCTGCTCTGGTTGGCGAGCACGGCTCGCAGGTAGCGGGCTTCTCCCTGTAGCTCATCCACCCGCCGGCTCAGCCGCTGGTTCTCGGCGCGCAGCTCCTGGTTCTCGGTTTGTAGGCCACTGGCGCGCAGCTCCAGGCCCGTCACGTACTCCTTCTTCTTCAGCCGGTTTAGGCGGGCCGCCGTCGCCGCGGCGTTTCTGTTCCTCGCAGACACATCGTCGCGGTTTGGCGGCTGCTGGGAACTGGGCGGTGCGGTGACGGAGAGCCCCGAGCTGGAGTCCGTGTCATCCTCGTTAGATCCCATCAATAGGCCGCGGTCAGGCGACAGCGGCCTCAACGCGACATCGTTCAGGCCCGGGGCGTCATCCTCGATTTCAACCAAGTCCCAGTTAAAGTCAGCAAAGTCCCAAAGGTCGAGGCCTGTGCTCCCGAAAAAACCCACTTCCTTCCCCGATTGATTACCGTGGGCACTCATCGGGGCCTGGGCCTCCTCTAATCGTTTCATAAAGGTGCCGCTCTGCTTACCGGCCATCGCAGGGTCCGGGTGAATCCCCAACAGATAGGGCCGGAGATTGAGAAACCGTTAGAGAGCGGCCCGTGTGCGGGGCTCGAACCGCTTCGCAGCAGTAGCGCTATCACCTCGGCACAAAAACTCCCCCAATGTACGAAAAGCGGAGCCGGAAATCGCTTCAACAACAAAAACAACTGCATTGAAATGGGTCCTTCCAGCAGCAGACAGGCGCTGTTATGCAGATGGAAGTAGACAGTCTTTGTGATGGAGAGGAAATACTATCGGAATAACAACAGAAAATGCTGGAAATACTCAGGTCAGGCAGCTTCTGTGGAGAGAGAAACGAAACGTTAACTCTGTTTCTCTCTCCACAGATGCTGCCTGACCTGCTGAGTATTTCCAGCATTTTCTGTTTTTATTTCAGATTTCCAGCGCTTGCAGTATTTTGCTTTTGTATAAATGTTGTTGGAAGCTCAGTTCAGGGTAAAATAATATGCTGAGGTTGTGAACAGTCTGGTTCAGCCTGAGACAGTGACCAGGAAAGGGGGGTGGGGGAATGGTGCCAGTGGCGATGGAACGGAGTTTGTATGGGGAGAGGGGGCTGCTGAAGACAGTGGCTTTGGTTATGCCAATGTTTAATTGTAGGACTATGCGGCTTATCCAGGACTGGATGTTGAACAAGCAGTCTGACAGCACAGAGGCAGCAGAGGGGGTGGTAAGGTAGAGCTGGGTGTCATCATTAGAAATGTGATTGACAAGACTATTACAGTGCAATATCCCTGGGAATCGAAGCTGGAGTTCATGCTAGGATTAGAATCATAGAAACTTACAGCACAGAAGGAGACCATTCTGCCAGTCATGCCTCTGTTGGATCTTAGAAATAAACAGCAGTCATGCTTAGTCCCACATCCTTGGTTTTTGTCCGTAACCCTGTAAGTTCCTGATCCTCAAGTGCCTGTCCACCTCCCTTTTAAAATTATTTATGGAATCGGCTTTCACCACCTTTTCAGGTAGAGTGTTATAGATCCCGACAACTTTCTTGTGAAAGAATTTCTTCTCACCTCCCCTCTATATCTTTTGCCAATGATTTTGAATCTATGATCTCTGGTTATTGACCCACTCGCCATAGAATCATACAATGGTTACAGCACAGAAGGAGGCCATTCAGCCCGTCGAGCCTATACCAGCTCTATGCAAGAGCACTTAAGCTAGTCCCCCATAGCCCTGCAAATATTTTTCCTTTGGATACTTATCCAATTCCCTTTGGAAAGCCACAATTGAATCTGCCTCCACCACCCTTTCAGACAGTGCATTCCAGATCATAACCACTCGCTACGTAAAAAAGCTTTTCCTCATGTTGCCTTTGGTTCTTCTGCCAATCACCTTAAATCTGTGTCCTCTGGTTCTCGACCCTTCCGCCAATGGGAACAGTTTCTATCTACTTTGTCTAGACCCCTCATGATTTTGAACACCTCTACCAAATCGCTCAACCTGCTCGAAGGAGAACAACCCCAGCTTCTCCAGTCTACCCTCATCCCTAGAACCATTCTTGTAAATCTTTTCTGCACCCTCTCTAAGGCCTTCACTTCCTTCCTAAAGTGCGGTGCCCAGAATTGGTCACAATACCCGAATTGAGGCCGAACCAGTGTTTTATAAAGGTTCATCATAACTTCCTTGCTTTTGTACTCTATGCCTCAGTTTATGAAGCCTTTCTCTTGTATGCTTTTTTAACTGCTTTCTCAACCTGCCCTGCCACCTTCAACGATTTGTGCATATATACCCCGAGGTCTCTCTGTTCATGCACCTCCTTTAGAATTGTATCCTTTAGTTTATATTGCCTCTCCTTGTTTTTCCTACCAAAATGTATCACTTCGCACTTTTCTGCATTAAATTTCATCTGCTATGTGTCCACCCATTCCACCAGCCTGTCAATGTCTTCTTGAAGTCTATCACTATTTCCCCTCACTGTTCACCATACTTCCAAGTTTCGTGTCATATGCAAATTTTGAAATTGTTCCCTGAACACCCAAGTCCATGTCATTAATATATATCAAGAAAAGCAGTGATCCTAGTCCCGACCCCTGGAGAACACCACTGTATATCTTCCTCCAGTCCAAAAAACAACCATTCAGCACTACTCTCTGTTTCCTTTCACTTAGCCAATTTCGTATCCATGCTGCCACTGTCCCTTTTATTCCATGGGCTTTAACTTTGCTGGGAAGCCTATTATGTGGCACATAGAAACATAGAAGATAGGAGCAGGAGTAGGCCATTCGGCCCCTCGAGCCTGCTCCACCATTCAATGCGATCATGGCTGATCATCCAAATTCAGTACCTGGTCCCTGCTTTCTCCCCATACCCCTTGATCCCTTTAGCCTTGAGAAATATATCCAACTCCTTCTTGAATATATTTAATGAATTGGCCTCTACTGCCTTCTGTGGTAGAGAATTCCACAGGTTCACCACTCTCTGGGTGAAGAAATTCCTCCTCATTTCTGTCCTAAATGGCCTACCCCTTATCCTTAGACTGTGACCCCTGGTTCTGGACTCCCCGACCATCGGGAACACCCTTCCAGCATCTAGTCTGTCTAGTCCTGTTAGAATTTTATAAATTTCGATGAGATCCCCTCTCATTCTTCTAAACTCCAGCGAGTACAAGCCCAATCAATCCAATCTCTCCTCATACGTCATTCCTGCCATCCCAGGTATCAGCCTGGTGAATCTTCGCACTTTATCAAATGCCTTTTGGAAGTCCACGTACACCACCATCAACCGCATTGCCCTCATTAACCCTCTCTGTTATCTCATCAAAAAACAAGGGTGTAACATTTGCAATTCTCCAGTCCTTTGGCAGCACCCCCGTATCTAAGGAGGATGGGAAGATTATGGCCAGTACCTCTGCAACTTCCACCTTTACTTCCCTCAGCATCCTAGGATGCATCCCATTCAGTCCTGGTGACTTATCAACTTTTAGTACAAACAGCCTTTCCAATACTTCATCTTTATCAATTTTTATCCCATCCAGTATCTCAACTACCTCCTTTTTCAATATGACTTTGGCACTATCTTCTTCTTTGGTGAAGACAGATGCAAAGTACTTATTTAGTACCTCAGCTATGCCCCCTGCCTCCACGTGTAGGTCTCCTTTTTGGTCCCTAATCGATCCCACCCCTCCTATTACTACCTGTTTACTATTTATATGCCTATAGAAGACTTTTGAATTCCCTTTTATGTTAGCTACCAGTCTATTCTCATACTCTCTCTTTGCCCCTCTTATTTCCTTTTTCACTTCCCCTCTGAACTTTCTATATTCAGCCTGGTTCTCATTTGTATTTTCAACCTGGCATCTGCCATACACCTGCTTTTTCTGCTTAATTTCTCTATCTCTTTCATCATCCAGGGAGCTCTGGAGGGAATAGTTTTTCTTTATCTACTCTATCAAAGCCTCTCATCATCTTAAAAATCTGTATTAGGTCACCTCATAACCTCTATTCAAGGAGAACAGTCCTAACTTTTCCTACATTTCCTCATAACTGAAGTCCCTCATCCCTGGTTGCATCCTGATAAGCCTCCTCTGTACCCTTTCTAAGGCCTACTAATTTTGAGATAGACAAAAGGGACCCCCTCTATAACGGAGGGCATAACTAATAAAGTATTGTCATGTGGGGGACTACGGTCTCCCGCGTAAAGAAATAGGCAACACAGCGAGCTACAAGAAATAGGTCTTTACTCCAACTCTCACAATACAGTACTGAATTCGTGAAGCCCGCGAACCTGTGATGACTCACGGATTGGTCACCTGCTGGAACCTGATTGGTTTTCCTTCTATTAGCAGCAGGCAAGTCTGAACGTGCCTTATTCCTCTCAGCTTGCAACTGTCTTGCGGGGGGAGGGGAATACAGCAGTTAAAAGGGGATTATACAGGTTTATCTACATACACACAGTGTTTCCCCAATGTGGCAAATACGCCCCCCCCAGAATCCTCGTTAACTGTAAAAGTCAGTCTCTGCGGAGGTTTGACCAAGCGGCCGTAGCGGCTGTAGTAGCCATCTGGCGTGTGAGGAGGGCTGTCTGGGAGGTCGGCCGGTTGGTTCGTCGGCTGGTCTGGCGGCTGGTCTGCCGGTGGGCTGGCTGGACAGGCTGCCGGCGAAGGTGGGGCGGCGGCCGGAAAGTAAGGTTCTGGCGTGTCTTGGTCCTCTTGTGGGGCCGCTGCCAACGCGGGAGGTCTGCCCCGCCATGGGGGAAGAGCCGGCCGAAACGGGAAGCTAAGGTCCAGGTGCGCCGGTTTGAGGCGGTCTACTGAAATAAGGTCCGGCTTCCTGCCGACATCGATAAGAAAAGCTTTGTCCCCCGTCTCCAATACTGGGAAGGGGCCGGTGTATGGTGCCTGCAGCGGGCCTCTGTGCGCGTCCCGGCGCACGAAGACGAACTCCGCATGTCGTAAGTCTCGAGGCACGTAGGACGGCTGCGGGCCGTGTTGCGAAGTGGGCACTGGACGGAATTGCTGGGCCGCATCCTGGTGCAGGGAAAGCTGTCTGGCGGCTGACCACGGCTCCATTGTCAGGGGGAGGAAGTCGCCTGGTACTCTGAGCGGTTGGCCGTAGACCATCTCGGCCGCAGAGGCGCGGAGGTCCTCTTTGGGCGCGGTACACAATCCCAGGAGAACCCAGGGTAGTTTGTCGATCCAGCTGGTGTCGACCAGGCTGGCGCGGAGAGAGGCTTTCAAAGAACGATGAAAGCGCTCGCAGAGCCCGTTGGCCTGCGGGTGGTAGGCTGTTGTCCTCTGCAACTTGGTGCCGAGGCCGGCGATGATGGCATTCCACAAGTGGGAGGTGAACTGGGGGCCTCTGTCCGAGGATATGTCGGTCGGCACGCTGAACCGGGCCACCCATGTCGAGACGAATGCTCGCGCGACGTCGGTCGTGGTGGTGGTGGAGGAGAGGGGAACGACCTCGGGCCATCTGGTGGTGCGGTCGACGATCGTGAGGTGTGTAAAACCGTGCGACAACGGCAAGGGGCCTACCAGATCGACGTGGACGTGGTCAAAATGCCTCTCGGGCACCGGGAAACACTCCAATGGCGCCTTGGTGTGCTGCTGGACCTTAGCGCGCTGACACGGCACGCATGTGTTGGTCCAGTCTCTCACATCCTTGTGGAGTCCAGGCCAGGCGAACTTGGCGGACATAAGTTTCTGAGACGCACGCATCCCTGGATGTGAGAGACCATGGATGATGTCGAAAACTCGCTTGCGCCAGGCGGATGGAACGACCGGCCTAGGTGAAGGGACTGAGACGTCGCACAGGAGGGTTGTACCGGCTGCGTGGAAGTGGATGTCGGCCAGGGTGAGACTGGTAGTTGACGTCCTGAGGGCCTGGATCTCCGCGTCGGCAGCCTGGTCTCTCGCCATGCTGGCGTAGTCGACGCCCAGGTGCACTGCGTGGAGCGAGGGTCTTGAGAGGCAGTCGGCCACCAAATTATCCTTGCCGGCGACGTGGCGGATGTCCGTGGTGAACTCAGAGATGAAGTTGAGTTGGCGCGCGGACCAGGGTTCGGTTACTTTGGCCATGGCGAAAGTGAGCGGCTTGTGGTCCACGAATGCGGTGAACGGCCGGCCTTCCAGAAGGAAACGGAAGTGCCGGATTGCCAGGAACAGGGCCAGCTCTCTGTTGAACGTGCTGTAAACCTGCTCGTTCTTGCGCAGCTGTTGGCTGAAAAATGCCAGTGGCTGCCACGCGCCTTCGACCCACTGTTGCTGGACGGCGCCGACGGCGTAATCCGAGGTGTCCGTGGTGAGGGCGGTCTTGGCACCCGGGATGGGGTGGGCCAGTAGTGTGGCGTTGGCCAAGGCGCTTTTGGTCTGGTGGAAGGCTGTCGCCATCTCGCTGGACCAGGCGAGTTGCTCTTTGCCCGTTTTGCCCCTGGTGGCTTCGTAGAGGGGGCGCATGAGTGCGGCGGCCTTGGGCACGAACCGATGATGGAAATTGACCATCCCCAAAAATTCCTGCAGCGCCTTAACCGAGGTGGGCTGGGGAAAGTCCGCCACCGCCTGCACCTTGGAAGGTAGGGGAATGGCTCCCCTTGGCGAGATTCTGTGGCCGAGAAAGTCAATTTGGGCTGCTCCGAACTGGCATTTGGCCGGGTTGACGATTAGCCCGTGTTGGCTGAGGCGCTGGAAAAGGGAGCACAAATGCGCGATGTGCTCGGCCTTGCTGGTACTGGCCACGAGGATATCGTCCAGATAGACGAACAGGAAGCTCAGGTCCCGTAGGACGGAGTCCATGAGCCGTTGGAAGGCCTGTGCGGCGTTCTTAAGCCCGAAGGGCATGCGCAGGAACTCGAACAGTCTGAAGGGGGTGATGACCGCCGTCTTCTGGACGTCTGCGTGGTGGACGGGGACCTGATGGTAGCCGCGAATCAGGTCGACCTTGGAAAAGATGGACTTTCCTGCTAGGTGTGCCGAGAAGTCTTGGATGTGCGGAATGGGGTATCTATCGGGCGTGGTGGCGTCGTTGAGCCATCTGTAGTCGCCGCAGGGGCGCCAGCCACCGCCCGGCTTGGGCACAATATGGAGGGGAGACGACCAAGGGCTGTTCGAGCGGCGGATGATGCCCAGTTTTTCCATCGTGGCGAATTCTTCCTTGGCCACCGCCATCTTGGCTGGGTCCAGGCGTCTGGCTCGAGCGAACACTGGTGGTCCCGTAGTGGCGATGTGGTGCTCGACCCCATGCTTGGCTGCTGCGGCTGAGAAGGTCGGTTGTGTGAGCCTCGGGAAATCTGCGAGTAGGCGGGCGTAGTCGTCATGCGCCGGGGTGGAGCAAGACCCGACGAGGGCCGGGCTGTTGCTCTGCTGGCAGGCCAGTGAAGCGAAAGTTGCTGCGTCGATCAGGCGCCTGTCACGGACGTCGACCAGGAGCGCAAAGAAAATCGGCGCCCAGCAAAGGATGTGCCACCGAGGCCGTCACGAAATCCCACGTAAATCGCTGGCCGTTGAAACAAACCTCGGCCCGTCGCTTTCCGAAAGTAGCGATGGCTGCGCCATTTGCTGCCACGAGGGGTGGGCCGCTGCGGCCTGCCTGGATGTCGAGCTGGGAGGCAGGAATTATGCTGCATTGGGCTCCGGTGTCGCAAAGGAATCTGTGCCCTGAAAGAGTGTCGGTTATGTACAGCAGTTTACCTGCGGTGCCATTGGCCATCGTGGCGGCGGGGGTGCGGTCAAGCGGGCCTAGGCGGCGGCGCGGGGCTGGTGCGTTGGGCCGGGTGGCCATCTTGGTTTGATCAAAAGAGCAGGGTGCTCTGCAGCGTTGGGCCTTGTGGCCGAAACGCATGTGGTAGTAGCATAGTTCTGCGGCCTGGTGTGGTGGCGCGCGCTCGGTGGTGTCGGGGAGCCTCGCAGCTGCACAGCCGAGTTGGGCGACGGCGAAAACTTTGTCCGCGGCGGCTGCCAGTTGTACGCAGTCCGTGATCGGGGACCCCACGAGGGCAGTCTGTACCTGCTGAGGAAGCAGGCTGAGGAAAAGGGCCCAAACCAAAAAGCACTGCGGTTCAGAGCCCAGGAGCGCAAGCATCCGGCTCATCAACTGGGTCGGGGTAGAATCGCCGAGACCTGGTAGCGAGAGAAGCCTGCGGGCCCTCTCCTCCTTGGACAGGCCGTAAGCCTGCAGCAAGCGGCCCTTAATGGTCGAGTACTTGCCGGTCTGTGGTGGGTTCCCCAGCAGGTCGAGAACTTCGGCGGCAGTAGAGCTTGCTAGTGCTGAGACTACGTGGGGGTACCTTTCTTCATCGTCTTGAACCCTGCAAAGGGTGAATTGGGCCTCCGAGTGCGCGAACCAAGCTGGTGCTTGGTGTTCCCAGAAGGTGGGGAGCTTCAAGGACGCGGTGCCGGCCGACATCAAGCTGCTGCTGGTTGCCATCGGGTCGTTGCTGGCCTCTGTAGGTCTGCATGAGTCGGGGGCTTCGGCCACGGACATTCGGGGTCACCAATGTGGGGGACTACAGTCTCCCGCGTAAAGAAATAGGCAACACAGCGAGCTACAAGAAATAGGTCTTTACTCCAACTCTCACAATACAGTACTGAATTCGTGAAGCCCGCGAACCTGTGATGACTCACGGATTGGTCACCTGCTGGAACCTGATTGGTTTTCCTTCTATCAGCAGCAGGCAAGTCTGAACGTGCTTTATTCCTCTCAGCTTGCAACTGTCTTGCGGGGGGAGGGGAATACAGCAGTTAAAAGGGGATTATACAGGTTTATCTACATACACACAGTGTTTCCCCACAGATGGGCCAGATTTTGCGGTCTGCAGCGAACGAACGGTGCTCGCTGTTCATTACGCTTGGACTTTTAATGGGCTTTTGCATGGCAACGTATGGTAATTACAGGAAACTTTGTGATATCCGACACTGACGGGACCGAGCTGTTGCCGTCCCATCAGAACTGCCGGACAAACCAGCGCTAATGTTGAAACATACGGAGATTTTCAGCTCCGTGTGAATCAACAAACCCTGTTGCTTAGCAACAGCTTCAAAACAGTCAGCTGCAGCTTAAAAGTGTCTCTAGTTGAAGCTGTTGCTTAGCTACAGACCTTGCAGAGCCTGACTGGGGGAAAAAAACCAAAGAGAAGTAAAAAAACTTATAGGAAACGGCTCCTGAATTTTGCCGGTAGATAGAGTTTCTGGACTTTTAACTTCTGGATAAACCAAAGTTTCCTGTAGAAAGCCATTTCAGCCTCTACAGGTGATCTGGGAGAGTCAGTCCCATTTCCCCATTCTATCCCCGTAGCCCTGCAAGTTTATTTCCCTCAAGTGCCTATCCAGTCTCCCCTTGAAAACATTGAGAATGTCCACTTCCATCGGCAGCGAGTTCCAGGTCCTCAACACTCGCTGCATAAAAAAGTTTTCCCTCACATTCCCCCTGTATCTCTTGCCCAAAACCTTCAAACTGTGTCCCCTTATCCTTGTACCATCAACTAGTGGGAACAGCCTTTCCCCGCCTAGCCTATCCACACCCGTCATAATCTTGTACGCCTCTATCAAATCATCCCTCAACCTCCTTTGCTCTAATGAAAACAAATCCAGCTTCTCCAACATGTCCTTGTAACTAAGATCACCCATCCACAGAACCATTCTGGTAAATCTCTGCACCCTCAAGTGCCTTCACATCCTTTCTAAAGTGTGGTGACCAGAACTGGACGCAATACTCCATTTGTGGCCTAACCAGCACTTTATAAAGGTTCAGCATAACTTCTCTACTTTTGTACTCAATACCTCTATTTATGAAGCCAAGATCTCATATGCTTTGCTAACCACTCTCTCAATATGTCCTGCCACCTTCAGGGACCTATGCACATTAACTCCCAGGTCCCTCTATCCCTGCACACTTCTTTAAAACTGTGCCATTAAGTGTATATTGCCTCTCCTTGTTCCTTCTGCCAAAATGCATCACCTCACATTTCTCTGTATTAAATTCCATCTGCCACTTGCCTGCCCATTCCGCTAGCCTTTCGATGTCCTGTTGCAGTCGATTGGTATCATCCTCACTGTTTGCCACACCCCCAAGTTTGGTGTCATCAGCAAATTTAGAAATTCTACTCTCTATTCCAATATCCAGGTCATTTATATAAATCAAAAAAAGCAGTGGCCCCAGCACTGACCCTTGGGGAACACCACTGTCTACCATCCTCCAGTCTGAAAAACAGCCATTTACCATAACTCACTGTTTTCTGTCCTTGGGCCAATTCCTTATCCAAGCTGTCACTGACCCACCTATTCCATGAGCCTCAATTTTGTTAACCAGCCTTCTATGTGGTACTTTGTCAAATGCCTTCTGAAAATCCATGTAGACAACATCCATTGCATTCCCTTCATCAATTCTCTGTTACTTCATCAAAAAATTCAATTAGATTAGTCAAACACGATCTGCCTTTTACAAATCCGTGTTGGCTCTCCTTAATTAGCTTAAACCTCTCCAAGTGCCTGTTAATGTTGCCTTGATTATTGTTTCTAAAACTTTACCCACCACTGAAGTTAAACTGACCAGCCTGTAGTTACTAGGATTGTCTTTACATCCTTTCTTGAACAATGGTGTCATATTTGCCACTTTCTAATCCTCAGGCACCTCCCCCGCATCTAGGGAAGATTGGAAAATTATGGCAAGCCCTTCCGCTATCTCCTCCCCCAATTCCCTTAGCAACCTGGGATGCAAGCCATCTGGACCAGGCGACTTGTCCACTCTAAGCATACCCAGCCTTTCTAGTACATCCTGTCTATCAATTTTCACCCCTTCCATTGCTTCTACCTTTTCCACTTCTACCGATATTTTGTCAGCATCCACCTCTTAGTAAACACCGATACAAAGTACTCATTGAGTATTCTAGCCTTGCCCTGCACCTCTGAGCATATATCACCTTCTTTACCCCTAATAGGCCCCACCTGCCTTTTACTACCCTTACTGTTTACATGCCAGTAGAAGATTTTGGGGTTCCCTTTTATGTTAACAGCCATTCTACTCTCATATTCTCCCTTTGCCAATCTTATTTTCATCTTCACTTTTCCTCTCAACTTGTATTTGGTCTGGTTCTCCCTTGAAGAATTCACCTGACATGCATCATACACCCTCTTTTTTTGTTTCATCATCTCTATCTCCCTCGTCATCCAAGGAGCCCTTGCTTTGGTTCCTTTACCCTTCTCTCTTGTTGGAACGTACCTAGCCTATACTTGGAACATCTCCTCCTTAAAGATCACCCATTGTTCCATTACAGTTTTTCCTGTCAGTCTTTGGTTCCATTTTACCCAGGCTAGATCCTTTCACATCCCATTGAAGTTAGCCCTATTCCAGTTTAGAAGTTCCACTCTAGATTGTTCCTTGCTCCTCTCCATTGCTAATCTAAATCCTATGATACGATGATCACTCGTACCCAAGTGTTCTCTCACAGACACTTGGTCGACCTGGCCCACCTTATTCCCCAGCACTAGATCCAGCAATGCCTCCTTCCTAGTTGGGCCAAGAGCATATTGGTCAAGGAAATTCTCCTGAACACATTTCAGAAATTCCTCCCCCTCCTTTCCCTTTATGCTAGCATTATCCCAATCAATATTTGGGTAATTAAAAGTCCCCCAATATCACCACTCTACAGCTCTTGCATATCTCTGCGATTTCCCTGCAGATTTGCTCCTCTACCTCCCTCTCACTATTTGGAGGCCTATAGAATAACCCCAATAGCGTGATCATATCCTTTTTGTTCAACTCTAACCAAATGGATTCTGTCCTTGTCCCCTCAAGAACAGCCTCCCTTTCCAACACTACAGTGTCTTCCTTAATCAGCACTGCCACCCCACCTCCCTTTTTCCCTTCCCTATCTTTTCTGAACACCTTGTCCCCTTGAACATTAAGTGCCCAGTCTTCACCGTTTTTAAGCCACATTTCCATTATTGCCACACAGTTAATTGTGCTTGTAGCTCACCAACCTTATTCACCACACTTTGTGCATTTGCGTACATGCATTCTAAACCCATTTTTGAATTTTCGTAATCTTTCTTAGTCTGCTCCCATCTAGTGTGGTACTACTTCCGCCTCTAGTACTACTTTCTTCGCTAGTACTATCCAACACACTCACTCTTTTATGCACCTTATTTCTCTTTTCTACTCTTATATGCTGGTGCCTATCCACCTGCCAAGCTAGTTTAAACCCTCCCAAACAGCACTAGCAAACCTCCCCGCGAAATTATTGGTCCCAGCTCTGTTGAGGTGTAACCTGTCTGGCTTGTACTGGTCCCACCTACCCCAGAAATCGAAAGCCCTCCCTCCTGCACCATCTCTCCAGCCACACATTCATCTGTTCTATCCTCCTATTCCTGTACTCACTAGCACGTGGCACCGGGAGTAATCCAAAGATTACTGCCTTTGAGGTCCTGCTTTTTATTCTCTCTCCTAGCTCCCTAAACTCTGCCTACAGGACCTCATCCCTCTTTCTGCCCATGTCGTTGGTACCGATATGGACAATGACCTCTGGCTGTTCACCCACCTCCCTCAGTGTCCTATAGCCACTCAGTGAAATCCTTGGCACCAGGGAGGCAACATATCATCCTGGAGTCATGTCTGTGTTCACAGAAACACCTATCTGTTCCCCTAACCAATGAATCCCCCCATCACTGTTGCTCTTCCACGCTTCTTCCTCCCCACTCCCCCTCTGTGCAGCTGAGCCACCCGTGGTGCCGTGGCCTTGGCTCTGGCTGCTTTCCCCAAAGAAGCCATCACCCCCACCAGTTTCCTGAACTGCGAACTGGTTAGCGAGTGAGATGCACTCTGGGGATTGCTGCCCTACGTGCCTGGTCCTCCTCCTCTGTCTGGCGGTCACCCATTCCCTCTCTGTCTGCACATTGAGGCCGTAGGTGTATTGGTTTGTATGTGGGTTCAATGACGACACAATCATGAAAGAGAATGTCTTTTTATCTAAAGTTTGTTCAACTATGTTAACAGCATTACAGGAGACACCATCTTAGAGATCCATCTAAAACGAAACTAAAACTAAACTAAACTGCTTGTCTCTCACATGCCCTCTGCTGGTCAGGCATAAATAATCAATCAGGCAAATATGCTGGTAAGGCATAAATAATCAAACAGGCAAATACCATCACTATTTGCTGATATCATTACAGTAGGGTAACCACTTCTAGAAACGTGCTTTCCAAGTATTTCTCAGCCTCGCAGATGCACTGTAGTGACTCCAGCTACCGCTCAAGTTCCAAAACCCGGAGCTCGAGTTGCTGCAGTTGGCGACACTTCCTGCACACGTGGTCGTCCAGGCCGCAAGAAGCGTCCAGGATATCCCACATGGCAGAGGATGTGCAAATCACGGGACTGAGCTGCCCTGCCATGCCTTGATTTACCAGACTATGGAGGTAATTTAGCAGAAATAAACTTAAAACTTAACAAGAAACACTCAACAGCTACCCACCATTCAGCACTTCCCTCTATTTAGATAGGCTATGATCTACTTAGCAGAAATATACTCAAACAGAACAAAAGAAAACTTACCACAAATACCTTTACGCACCTCTCAGCTCCCTTGTGCCAGCCACACCTTTGAATTCTGACATCACTCCTTCATTGTGTCGCTTGCTGACTGTCTCCCTCACAGGTTGTCTGCTCGCTCAGACTCCCAGGTCTCTGCTCCACGCTGCCTTTATCCCCAGTCTCCGACTCCATTCCTCCCACAGGTCCGCTCGCTCAGACATTCGCTCGTTCACTAGGTTAATTCCCGAGATGAAGGGGTTGTCTTATGAAGAAAGGTTGAGCCTATACTCATTGGAGTTTAGAAGAATGAGAGGTGATCTTATTGAAACATAAGATTCTGAGGGGGCTTGACAGGGTAGATGCAGGGAGAATGTTTCCCCTCGTGGGGCCATCTAGAACTAGGGGGCATAATTTCAGGTTAAGGGGGTCACCCATTTAAAATGGAGATGAGGAGGAATTTCTTCTCAGTGGGTCGGGAATTTTTGGAATTCTCTACCCCAGAGAGCTGTGGAGGCGGCGTCATTAAATATATTCAAGGCGGAAACAGACAGCTATTTTAGCTATAGGGGAGTCGAGGGTTATGGGGAGCAGGCGGGAAAGTGGCGTTGAGGCCAAGATCAGGTCAGCCATGATCTTATTGAATGGCGGGGCAGGCTCGAGGGGCCGAATGGCCTACTCCTGCTCCTATTTCTTATGTTCTTATGCAGATTGTGGCTGAAGTCGATGGCTTCGGACTTCCCAATGTTTAACTAGTGGATATTGCGCCTCATGCAAGACTGGATGTTAGACAAGCAGTCTGACAGCAGAGGCAGTGGAGGGGTCAAGGACAGGTAGAGCTGGGTGTCAGCATTGTACATGTGTAAGCTAACACTATGTCTTCACATGATGTTTCTAAAGGGTGGCACATAAGGGGGTCAAGTTTGGATTCTTTCGGGGTCTTCTGAAACGATAGTGCAGAAGTGAGAGAGAAGCCATTGCTGGAAATACTCTGGCTACAATCAAATAGACAAGAGTACAACCAAATAAGGGTAGTCCCACCAAGCTACACAACAGGGGAGAGACGTTGGAGGACGATGGTGTAGTCGACCACATAAAAGACTGCAGAGAGGCCAAGAAGGGATAATGCAGCATGGTCACAAGAGAATCTTGTTTGTGACTTTGGTTAGGGTCATTTCGATGCTGTGGGAGAGGCAGAAATCAGATTGGATAGATTCAAATCAGGAGTTACAAGGGAGATGGGTGTGGATCTGGGAAGCTTCCCTCCTTTTTCTCTAAAATTGAGACCATCCATGCAGCTGTCTCCACTCCGACTCCAAACCTCCCCCGCAGTCCCACACACACACTCCAGCTCTAATCCTGAAAGTTTGCACTTCATCAATTCCTGACCTTGCGTCTCTTTCACGAGACTCGCTTCCTGCTCCACTGACCCCCGTTCCCTCCCAACTCAACCACTGAACTTACCCTCCTGGTCCCCATGCTAGCTGATGTTAATAACTTCCTTTCTCGGAAATACCCTTCTTTCTCCTATCTATCTTCATTGTGAATGAAGCCTATGGGGACTACAGAAAATGTAGGTGTAGGTGCTTTATAAATCAAGTTGTTATTACTGTTATTCCCTGCTTGTCTACTAATCACTGTCCCTCTGTCAGAAATTGCAAACGTACCATGCATGGGAATTACAGCTAAAAACTTCCACGATACAGGTGGACTGCACCTGCTGTACCAGCCACATGCAATACCATTTGACAACAAACCCCCAAGTAACATTCACTTAAAAAACACTCAAAATGATATTGTGTGTCTTTATTATACATATATATATTTCTAACTGACAGACTGCAGGGATGCATTTGCAACAAGAGCATTTAAAATATTTTCTTCATGTTATTAATACTTGCCTAGCTTCTCAAACAATTCTCAAGTTGATTATAAAGACATTGTTTTCTAAATGCTACAACATAAAATGAAGGCTGCATACATTTCTTAATTTGATGCTTAAGTTCACATAAACAAAGCAAAAGTAAGTTTGTTAGTAGCCAAACATATTGAAGCATCAGCATAATAATAAATTGACATCTGACTGAAGAAATTAATTTGAATCTTCAGCATTGAAGTGTTACTCAGACTGAAGTGTAATATCCTGGCATTGTAAAATTTATTTTAATACAGCAACATATAGCTTTGGCTTTTCCTTTAATAAATTGCACTTGGTAAATCCTGATATGATTTTCAGCCCAATGCAAATAACAGTCAAGAATGAAAAACTTTTCCTCCACATTAGCAGAACTAGTGTGTGGACACAAAAGTCTTGTGATTACACCAAACTGAAAAAAGACTTTACCCAGTTTTATAAAATTTTTATCTAAAAGTTCATTTTAGTTTCCTGACATTTTGCTAAGCCTCAACATTCTCAAAGGAAGCACATCCTCTATCCACATATTTGGATGCGTAATCATTTTATCCCATACAGATACTTCTTCTTCTGTAGAATCCATCCAGTCCACTGTCAATCCATAGCTTTTACCTGTACAATAAAAAGAATGGTCAAAAAGGGAGAATGCCGCTTTTGAACTTTGTTTACAAACACACAATATATCAATTACATCACAACATCAATGATGCACAGCACTCCTATAAATTTCCTCACATCTCCAAGAGCTTTACATGAAATAAGAAAAAAAAGTGAATACCAGCAGAAGGAGAAAACTGAGATTAGAATAGTGGGCAGCACAGAAAGGTTTTGAGATAGTTCTTTTGTTGGGAGGGAAATGACGAGGAGGAACCTGTACAGGCCGGACAGGTTGCACCTCAACAGAGCCAGAACCAATGTCCTAGCGGGGGTTTTTAAACTAATTTTGCAGGGGGATGGGCGCCAGGATGTAGCATTAGAAAGGAGCAACAAAGTGCACAAAGGATTGGGAGAGACAGATAGCACTAGAGTAAGAAATAGTAAGGTATTAAGTGGGTCACACTAAGAGAGAATACAAGAAGGTCTAAGACAGGTTTACAGTGCATGTATGTAAATGCACGAAGTGTGGGAAATAAGGTTGGTGAGCTGCAGTTGCAAATAGTCACATGGGAATATGATGTGGTGATAATGGAGATGTGGCTCAAAAGAGGGCAGGATTGGGTATTAAATATTCCTGATTATAAGGTGTTCAGGAAAGATAGGGAAGGAAAGAAAGGAGGTGGGGTGGCAGTATTGGTTAAGGAGAATGTTACAGTGCTGGAGAAAGAGAATGTCCTGGAGGGGTCAAGGATAGGATCTATTTGGTTAGAGTTAAGAAATAACAGAGGTGCCATTAAACTACTAGGTGTATTCTATAGGCCACCAACTAGTGGGAAATATGTAGAGGAGCAAATTTTCAGGGAAATTACAGAGAGGTGCAAGAACTATATAGGAATGATAATGGGGGACTTCAATTACCCTAATATAGACTGGGATAATAATAGTGTAGAGCAGAAAGGGGGAAGAATTTCTGAAGTGTGTCCAGGAGAAGTATGTTTCCGGCCCAACAAGGAAGGAGGCATTGCTGGATCTGGTTCTGGGGAATGAGGTGGGTCAAGTGGAGCCCATCGAGTCCATGCTGGCTCTCTGTAGAGAAATCCAGTCAGTCCCATTCCCCTGCTCTATCCCGGTGTGTGGATTAATTAAGGAAAGCCAGCACGGTTAAAGGCAAATTGTGTTGAACTAACTTACTCGAGTTTTTTGATGAGGTAACAGAGAGGGTTGATGAGGGCAATGCGGTTGACGTGGTGTATATGGACTTCCAAAAGGCATTTGATTAAATGCCACATAATAGGCTTCCCAGCAAAGTTGAAGCCCATGGAATAAAAGCGACAGTGGCAGCATGGATACGAAATTGGCTAAGTGACAGGAAACAGAGTAGTGGTGAATGGTTTTTTTTCGGACTGGAGGAAGGTATACAGTGGTGTTCCCCAAGGGTCGGTAGTAGGACCACTGCTTTTCTTGATATATATTAATGACTTGGAGTTGGGAGTACAGGGCACAATTTCAAAACTTGCAGATGACACAAAACTTGGAAGTATAGTGAGCAGTGAGGTGGATAGTGATAGACTTCAAGACAGACAGGCTGGTAAAATGGGCGGACACATGGCAGATGAAATTTAACCCCGAAAAGTGCAGTGATACATTTTGGTAGGAAGAAAAAGGAAAGGCAATATAAACTAAAGGGTACAATCCTAAAGGGGGTGCATGAGCAGAGAGACCTGGGGGTATATGTGCACAAATCGTTGAAGGTGGCAGGGCAGGTTGAGAAAGTGGTTAAAAAAGCATACGGGAAACGGAGCTTCATAAATAGAGGCATAGAGTACAAAAGCAAGGAAGTTATGATGACTCTTTATAAAACACTAGTTCAGCCTCAACTGGAGTATTGTGACCAATTCTGGGCACCACTCTGTAGGAAGGGTGTGAAGGCCTTAGAGAGGGTGCAGAAAAGATTTACGAGAATGATTGCAGGTATGAGGGACTTCAGTTACATGGATAGACTGGAGAAGCTGGGGTTGTTCTCCTTAGAGCAGAGAAGATTGAGAGGAGATTTGATAGAAGTGTTCAAAATCATGAGGGGTCTAGACAGAGTAGATAGTGAGAAACTGTTCCCATTGGCGGAAGGGTCGAGAACCAGAGGACACAGATTAAAGGTGATTGGCAAAAGAACCAAAGGCGACAGGGGGAAAAACGTTTTTATACAGCGAGTGGTTATGATCTGGAATGTACTACCTGAAAGGGTGGTGGAGGCAGATTCAATCGTGGCTTTCAAAAGAGAATTGGATAAGTACCTGAAGGAAAACAAATTGCAGGGCTATGGGGAAAGGGCGGGGGAGTGGAACTAGCTGAGATCCAGCACGGGCTTGACGGGCTGAATGGCCTCCTTCTGTGCTGTAACCATTCTATGATTCTATGAAGCAACTTCAAAGTAGAGGAGTGTGGTAACTGAATATGAGACAAGATGGAATGAAAGCAACGAGAGAACAATGATAAGTCCAGAGTTAGAAGAGTAGAGGATACATTTAGTGACATAGAATTGGAGATCATTACTAACATATGGTGAAGTAAGGCTATCGAGTGAGTTGAAAGTAAGGTCAAGAATTGTGAAATCAACTCTGGAGCATAAAGAGCCACTGCAGCTTGGAAAGGATGGAAACTATTGCAACTCCCTGCTGGAAGTACTTTTCCCCACAAGACTGATGAGCTAGCTCTGTATAGGAACTACTCTGGAATCAGTCGACAGTGGAAATCCTTTTTTGTTCAGGCTGATGGAATGGTGAATTTTGGTGCATGTGAATTTTAAAAAAACCACGGTATTGTAATTTTAGAGTCTTAGCTCAATAAAGCAGCCATGTGCCCAACAGTTTCAGAAAACTTTGACCAAACTGGTGGACATCGCATGTTTGTATTCTGTGATCACCTGTGTGCGTACCAGAGATTAAAACATGGGCAAGCAGTCAGAGACCCTCCATGGCAATCTTGCACATCCTGGACTTGTACACAGTGGATTTTGCCAGGCTAAGGGGTTCATCGACTAGGAGTCCTCTAATCTGCTTGCCCTGCACACCAGGTAAGCAAAGACAAATACAGTTGAGATAGACTGTAAACAAAAATGGAGGAACAGCTCCTTTAGTGAAAAAGGGGCTACAACCTCGGACACTATGGGAACAAGTGGTAAATGGTTGTATCTTGTCACAAGGCGGCTCACAGTGAAGTCACCAAGCTTGAAGCAGCTAATTGTACTATATGCATTTTCCAATACCAATTAACCTACAGTTTTATTTGGAGATTTTGTCATCACCTGACTGGGGATTGCATTCGAATCTTGAATACATTCCCTAGCACTGCACCCAGCATTTAAAAAAAATACAAATTTCAACTTCTGATTTGTAGAATTGTTTCATGAGTTTTATTGTTTAAGGCTGTGAAATTCACAAGATAATTACCAATCAGCTGCAGTAGATTACAATGAAATTCAATCGATTTTATTTTGAGCCTCCATGTCTCAGAGACTATTACCTGTGCCAAGGCCAATCCTCAATCCTCCAAGAAAATGATTCACCAGTTTGTCGTGGTCCCAGACTGAAAGTTCAACACATGCATCCTTGAGGTCTTCAGTCCTGAAGCCATCATAAACCATGGTGTGATTGAATGTGGGATTTCTACTTTTCTTCACAACCCGAGTCTTCTGACGGCTTTTTCTGCTTGTATCTGGAAGGATGAAGCTAGCAGGGGAAAAAAAGAAAGGCAATTACAGCGGTCTCAAAAGTTTCTCTGATCTCAAAACACCTGGGTTCACGGTCGAGAAAAGAATTGGTTTTGCCACACTCTCCCCAGTGTAAGAAAACATTAATTGGGGAATTGTAAAAGAAACAATGGTTTTATAATAAAGTACGGGTTTCCCTAGCTCGGCAGTGTGCCTGAGTTGATGATACATAACAATTCTAATCATGTCAGACAAAGATTAGAGAGTTCGTTACAAGGACATAACACAGAACAGGCCTTCGAGTAGGCACAGCTGGACCTGATAAAAGGTTGAGTAAGGAGCCTCATGATAAATAAACTGTCCAGGAGAAGGTAGCAAGATGTCGTAACAAGAGATAAGCAGAGGAATGATGAGACTGGGAGGGGTCTGCTGTAGGTACCTATTCCCCTGTAATTGCACAATTGAATGGGTAAAAGTGATTAAACAAATGATTGACGCCCAGTATCCGCCGCCCCTCTCCCTGTGCCCCCGCCCCGCAACTACCTCACGTAGTTGACACAGCAAAGTTGAATGGGAAACATTGACAAATAAAAGTTTGTGAACAGGAACGCACAGCCTATGCAAGATTTTTTTTAAAACTTATATATTTTTTTATTCGTTCATGGGACGTGGGCGTCGCTGGCAAGGCCAGCATTTATTGCCCATCTCTAGTTGCCCTTGAGAAAGTGGTGGTGAGCTGCCTTCTTGAACCGCTGCAGTCCATGTGGTGAAGGTACTCCCACAATGCTGTTAGGGAGGGAGTTCCAAGATTTTGACCCAGCAACGATGAAGGATTGGCAATATACTTCCAAGTCAGGATGGTGTGTGACATGGAGGGAACTTGGAGGTGGTGGTGTTTCCATGCGCCTGCTGCCCTTGTCCCTCTAGGTGGTAGAGGTTGTGGGTTTGGGAGGTGCTGCTGAAGAAGCCTTGGCAAGTTGCTGCAGTGCCTCTTGTAGATGGTGCACACTGCAGCCACTGTACACTGGTGGTGGAGGGAGTGAATATTTACGGTGGTGGATGGGGTGCCAATCAAGCGGGCTGCTCTGTCTTGGATGGTGTTGAGCTTTTTGTGTGTTGTTGGAGCTGCACTCATCCAGGCAAGTGGAGAGTATTCCATCACACTCCTGACTTGTGCCTTGTAGATGGTGGAAAGGCTTTGGGGAGTCAGGAGGTGAGAAACTCATCACAGAATACCCAGCCTCTGACCTGCTCTTGTTGCCACAGTATTTATGTGGCTGGTCCAGTTAAGTTTCTGGTCAATGGTGACCCCCAGGATATTGATGGTGGGGTATTGGACGATGGTAATGCCATTGAATGTCAAGGGGCGGTGGTTAGACTCTCACTTGTTGGAGATAGTCATTGCCTGGCACTTGTGTGGCGCGAATGTTACCTGCAGCTGATCAGCCCAAGCCTGAATGTTGTCCAGGTCTTGCTGCATGCGGGAATGGACTGCTTCATTATCTGAGTAGTTGCGAATGGCACTGAACACTGCCGTCATCAGCCAATATTCCCACTTCTGACCGTATGATGGAGGGAAGGTCATTGGTGAGGCAGCTGAAGATGGTTGGGCCTAGGACACTGCCTTGAGGAACTCTTGCAGCAATGTCCTGGGGCTGTGATGATTGTCCTCCAACCACCACAACCATCTTCCTTTGTGCTAGGTATGATTCCAACCAATGGAGAGTTTTCCCTGATTCCCATTGACTTCAGTTTTACTAGGACCCCTTGATGCCACACTCACTCAAATGTTGCCTTGATGGCAAGGGCAGTCACTCTCACCTCACCTCTGGAATTCAGCTCTTTTTTCCATGATTGGACTAAGGCTGTAATGAGGCCTGGAGCAGAGTGGTCCTGGCGGAATCCAAACTGGGCATTAGTGAGCAGGTTATTGGTGAGTAAGTGCTGCTTGATAGCACTGTCGACAACACCTTCCATCAGTTTGCTGATGATTGAGAGTAGACTGATGGGGCGGTAATTGGCTGGATTGGATTTGTCCTGCTTTTTGTGGACAGGACATACCTAGGCAGTTTTCCACATTGTCGCGGCTAGTTCTGGAGCACAAGTCTTTAGCACGACAGCCAGGATGTTGTCAGGGCCCACAGCCTTTGCTGTATCCAGTGCGCTCTGCCATTTCTTGATATCACATGGAGTGAATCGAATTGGCTGAAGACTGGCTTCTGTGGTGGTGGAGACCTCAGGAGGCAGCCGATATGGATCATCCACTCGGCACTTCTGGCTGAAGATGGTTGCAAACACTTCAGCCTTGTCTTTTGCACTCACATGCTGGGCTCCACCATCATTGAGGATGAGGATATTCATGGAGCCTCCCCCTCCCGTTAGTTGTTTAATGGTCCACCACCATTCACGACGATGTGGCAGGACTGCAGAGCTTTGATCTGATCCATTGATTGTGGGATTGCTTAGCGATGTTAATAGCATGCTGTTCTGCTGTTTAGCATGCATGTAGTCCTGTGTTGCAGCTTTCCAGGTTGGCACTGCATTTTTAGGTACACCTGGTGCTGCTCCTGGCATGCTCTTCTACACTCTTTATTGAACCAGGGTTGCTCCCCTGGCTTGAGGGATATGCTGGGCCATGAGGTTACAGATTGTTGTGGAATACAATTCTGCTGCTGCTGATGGCCCACAGTGCCTCATGGATGTCCAGTTTTGAGCTGCAAGATCTGTTCTGAATCTATCCCATTTAGCATGGTGGTAGTGCCACACAACACGATGGAGGGTGTCCTCCGTGTGAAGACGGGACTTCGTCTCCACAATGACTGTGTGGTGGTCACTGCTACCAATGCTGTCATGGACAGATGCATCTGTGACAGGTAGATTGGTGAGGATGAGGTCAAGAAGTTTTTTCCTCGTGTGGGTTCTCTCACCACCTGTCGTAGGCCCAGACTGGCAGCTATGTCCTTCAGAACTTGGCCAGCTCGGTCAGTAGTGGTGCTATCAAGCCACTATTGGTGATGGACATTACTATTGCAGCTACAAATATTACAACAACCTGCATTTATATAGTTTTTAAACATAGAAAAATATTCTTACGGCTTCACAGAAGTGTAGTCAGACAAAAATCTACACCAAACCAAAAAGGGGGGTATTAGAAGGGGTGACTAAAAGATTGGTCCAGGAGACAGGCTTTGAGGAGGATCTTAAGCGAGGAGAGAGTAATGGAGAGGCGGAGATTTTAAGGAAGTAATTCCAGAGTGTGAGGCCTAGGTGGCTCAAAGCATAGCCACCAATGGTGGGGCAAAGAGAGACAGGATGCACAAGAAGCCAGATTCAGGAATAAAGAATGTGGGGCAGGATGTTTGTAGCACTGGAGGAGGTTACAGAGATAAGGAGGGGCAAGGCATGGTTGGGCTAAAACACAAGGATGAGAATTTTAAATGCGAGTTATTGGAGAACTGGAGACAATGAAGGTCAGAGAAGTGAGTGGGACTTGGTATAGAAAAGGATAGGGACAACAAAGTTATGCATGAGCTGAAGTTTATGGAGGGTGGAGGAGGGGAGGCTGGCCAGGAGAGCATTGGAGTAATCAATCTGGAGGTCACAAAGGCATGAATGACAGCGTGAAGGAGTAGATCTGAATGCCATCAGTGTACATGATAGCAACATTATTCGCAGACACGGAGCCATAAGTCAGGATGTAGATCAGAAGGAGGAAGAGGCCAAGGATTAATTTGGGGGACTAAGGAAGACAAGCGATTGGTAGTAATGCTCTAGCTGCAATTGGATAGTGAAGAGTGCAACGAAGCAATTTCTGCAGAGATGGACAATGGATGAGCAGTGGTGGAAGAAGATGGTGTAGATGACAGTGTCAAGGGCTGTAAGAAGGATAAATAGGATAATGCACCACAATCACAGCTACATAACTTTGGTTGGGGTTATTTCGGTGTTACTGGGTGGTAGAAACCTGATTAGAGATTTTCAAACTAAGAGTTGCGGTAGAAATGGGCATGGACCTGGGAGGTGAGGTTCAAGAACTTGAGAAAAGGGAGGTTGGCAATGAGGTGATAGTTAGTGAGAAAAGAGGGGTCAATAGAGAGTTTTTTCAGGAGGAGGCAATGGTGATGGTGGTTTTGAAATCGAGGTGGACAGTGCCCAAGGAATGTAAACCATTTACAATCTCACCTAGAATGGAAAGAGGAGACAGATCTAATAAACGCGCTTACTTTGGAGAAGACATGGTGAAGTATAATATGGTAAAGTACACAGTGAGTGTAATAGTAAAGTAATCCTATTACCATTTAACAAATGGATCCACACGATTTGCCCTAATCTGTGGTAAATTACAGGCTTCCTTCACCCAAATCTGAACTTCTCCTGCTTTTTTTCCTGTGTAGAGAAACATCAATTAGCATGTTGATACAACACCAAATAACCATAAATTACTAGATATGAAGGTTAAAATACCTCTAGGTCCCTGAGGAATGTAGCGGAAAGCCACTTTTAGGCTACCTTTGTCATCCATTCTGTCAGCTGAAAGTGTCTGCAAAAATTATGAGCAAGATCGATCATTTGGTCTACACTTTATTGGGTAACATTTTTGCCCTGACATATCAAAAGCTATGTTCAAAATGTGCAAATATATTCTTCAACCATAATTGCAAAAAATAGATTATTTGGTCATTGAGACCTTGCTGTGCACAAATTGACTACCACATTTTTTGCTACATTACAACAGTGGCTGCACTTACATAGAAACATAGAAGATAGGAGCAGGAGTAGGCCATTCGGCCCCTCGAGCCTGCTCCGCCATTCAATGCGATCATGGCTGATCATTCAAATTCAGTACCCTGTCCCTGCCTTCTCCCCATATCCCTTGATCCCTTTAGCCTTAAGAAATATATCCAATTTATTCTTGAATATATTTAATGAATTGGCCTCTACTGCCTTCTTTGGCAGAGAATTCCACAGGTTCACCACTCTCTGGGTGAAGAAATTCCTCCTCATCGCTGTCCTAAATGGCTTACCCCTTATCCTTAGATTGTGACCCCTGGTTCTGGACTCCCCGACCATCGGGAACATCCTTCCTGCATCTAGTCTGTCTAGTCCCGTTAGAATTTTATAAGTTTCAATGAGATCCCCTCTCATTCTTCTAAACTCCAGTGAGTATAAGCCCAATCAACCCAATCTCTCCTCATACATCATTCCTGCCATCCCAGGTATCAGTCTGGTGAATCTTCGCTGAACTCCTTCCATGGCAAGAACATCCTTCCTCAGATAAGGCAACCAAAACTGCACACAATAGTCAAGGTGTGGTCTCACCAAGGCCCTGTACAACTGCAGCAAGACATCCTTGTTCCTGTACTCAAACCCAAACTTCGAAAGTAATTAATTAACTGAAATGCTTTGGGACGTCCTGAAGTCGTGAAATCGGCTTTATGTAAATGCAAGTTCTATGTTTTCTGTATTTGCAGTTTTTTCTCTTTCTCTAATTTCTCCTATTATTTTACCTTTTTGTTTGTGTGGGCCTCTTCCATGCTTTTACCAAAGTTATTCCTTTGTTCTTTTAATACAGTTCCATTGCCTCACCGAGATGATCTTTTCTATCATTTAATAGTTTACCATTGAGGACTTTGCAGGTCACACCAGCCATTAGTCCGTCAATGAGTGGAATATGCGGTTTCTTCGCCATCCAATTTTTCCTCTCTCTTTTTTCAGTCTTACTAAAATGCTTGCTTATCTTAGTTTTTATTACTGATGGAGTATATACAGGTTGAGCATCCTGAATCCGGCAACCTCGGGATCGAGGCCGAGCCGATTTTCATGTTTTTCCGGACTTCAGAACGTGTTTCTGATGTCCGAAGTCCGGAAATATCGCAACCTGGGCTCGGGCGTTTCCGGACATCAGAAACATGTTCCGAGTCCGGAAGTGCCTGGGCCGTTCCACGTAGCACTGACGCGTTTCTCCACCCCTCCCCTTCTGTTAAAGGGGAGGGACGCTGCGAGCTCTGCAGAGCGTCCGATGGCCCACACTAGGCCACCAGGGCGGCGTGGTGCTGTGGCCGCAGCCTGGCGGAAACATTTAGTGGAGCTGTGCAGATTAAGGAGGATAAAACACAACACTAAAGTTTTATTGCATCACTCGCATTTTTCACAGGATTTTTCAAAAAAAAAATGTTAATGGCTTTTTGAAGTACAGATTGAGTGTCCAAAATCTAGAACATTTTACGGATTCCGGACGACCCTGCCACCAATCGTCCCGGGGTCCGGATTCTGGAACTCTAGATTTTGGACGCTCAACCTGTACCTGAAATGTTAACTTTTTCTTTATTTTTTTTTTCTTTACAGCGACTGACTGACGTGCTAAGTAGTTGCAGTATTCTGGGCTAATATTTCAGATTTCCAACAAGTGCAATTTTTTTCCTTTTTAATTTGTACTATATAATATTTTAAATAATGTTATTGTAAATTACCCTTGGTTTCAGGTTGTACCAGTCCATTTTCTTGTTGCTCCAATCCCACTTTTCCAATTCTATTTCTACTTCACCTAGAAAGTTGTTGCGCCCAAATGTGTCATTGTGCCAGACAGAGAGGTTCACGGTCTGAGCCATCAGGGAGGCTTTTTCAATTTTATACTGTAACATGAGAGATATAAAACACACTTAACCAGAATAGGAACAAAAAAGTTAAACATATGGGCACCAGTGTACAATTCCATGAAGAGATCATTCTTAGACGTTAGTCAGGAACGTAATCATGTTTCATCAAGCTATACATCAAAAAAGCTTAAACATTTTGCATATTTACTGCTCTTTAGTTCACATATGCAATTCTGAAGCCAAAATAAATCATAAACCGCATTTGTGGAAGATGTTCAGGAATTCAGAAGAAACACAAGTCACAAAAAACAATATATTGTAGAAACGGAGGTTTCTATCGAAAAGACTGAGTTCGACTCAGGCAATTAAAACAATGAACTTTAATGGAACAAAACAGGTTTTAACTAGAAACTGCTGGAATACATCGAATACAGGTCTGCTCTCCTTGAAGGCTCCACAAGGACTGATCCCCTGGTCTGGAGGCTGACGTCATGATGTCATCACGTTCTTCCCGCCATTGGGGAATCACGTGACTAACGGCATGACGTCATCACGTTGAAACCGCACTGTAAAGGTAACTAGACATTGTACAGTCAAACAGTGTAATTAAAGGTACAGGCACAGACAGTAACTACATTGCTGTTAAAGGAATTATGTACAACCGCTCAGTCCTTTGGTGGCTCTGCCACAATGTACACATTTAAAAAGCGCTTAGAATAACATATACAACCTATTTCATAATAACAGCAAGTAATGGACCCAAGTACTCTCCTGGCCATGGCCAATTAATTTTTGCATTCTAAAAGGTATTTTATAATGTCTCTTATCTTTTTAGGTTTCATAATGAGACATATCTGGTTGGATTTCCCTCTTTTTGGAGAGATAGCAGCAAAGCAGCACTTCTACTTGCCCCTCCAACCCCACCATATACCTGCCCTGTTTTCCTGGGTTGGGATTAAGTCGGCATACAGGGCGGGGTCAAGGCAAGATTCTGTCACCAAGAGAGAACCTGCCACTGCAACAGAGGGAAATCAGGCAGTGCTGCAGCAGGGATAATGCTGCAGTGCCAGAAGACCTCCGTTACTGCACTTAGAGGGCAAAGAGCCCCAAAGACTGAAATCTACAACAGTAACTAGAGGCCAAATTGAAGGAAAAGGAGATCAGTACAAGACTCGCTGCTTCCATCCTAGCATGTCAGGGCCTTACCACCACTACCTTAGGGACTGCTGCTCAGCTTCTCTTGGCACTCCCAGAAGAGTAGTGGGAGCAGAGGTAGATACAGGAAAATCTGCTGGGATCCTGCATCACTAACATTTGTGTGCAGCGGGCAGGAAAGTGGTGGCCAGCAGCAGCCATGGTGCAGGTGGAAGAGGAGCAAAGTTAGGGTCAAGTCAGGGAGGCAGTAGTAGGCGTTGCTGCCTAATTTTTAGTCAGTATCTCACCCAATTTCATGTGACATTGTAGAGGAAAATTCAGCCAATTATGCCTTGACCAAGAGGGTAGTTTTGCAATTAGGTTCCAAGCATCTGCTACTGAGCACTCAGAATAGGAAGAAAATGACCCAGGGCTGCTCATCTGTACAAGATTTCTACTGCTCAAAATCTTAGGTGCGTTCTTTATACTCAACTTTACAGTTTCACCACAAGCAGCAAATAGGAAAGATCTTTCTCTCTCCTCTCCCCATATCAAATCTGCACAGCTTGTCTGCAATAGCATAGAACTCACTATAGGAACAGGAGCCCCTGAATCCTGTTCCATCATTTTGTTAGATCAAGGCTGATCTGTACCTCAACTCCATATACCGATAAATTTACCTAGCAAAAATCCATTGATCTCAGTCTTGAAAATTTCAATTAGTCCAACATCCACAGCCTTTTGAGTGAGAAAGCTCCATATTTCCACTGTCCTTTGTGAGAAAAAAATGCTTCCTAAACATGTGTCCTTTACAGGCAGAGACAGGAGAAATTATAATGGGGAATAAGGAAATGGCAGCGACATTAAACAAATACTTTGTTTCTGTCTTCATGGTAGATGACACAAAAAAATTCAGGAAATAGTGAGGAACCAAGGGTCTAGTGCGAATGAGGAACTTAAAGAAATTAGTATTAGTAAAGAAATTATTGGGACTAAAATCTGACAAATCCCTTGAACCTGTTG
The DNA here is from genome assembly GCF_052327205.1 of Somniosus microcephalus. Taxonomy (NCBI): domain Eukaryota; kingdom Metazoa; phylum Chordata; class Chondrichthyes; order Squaliformes; family Somniosidae; genus Somniosus; species Somniosus microcephalus. The sequence goes on along the minus strand of NC_140996.1, from coordinate 134,974,245 downwards.
GCCTACATCATAGGGTTTTTAAAAAGAGGTGGCTACAGAGATAGTGGATGCATTGGTTTTCATCTTGCGGAATTCTAGATTCTAGAATAGTCCCCGTGGATTGGAAGGTAACAAATGTAACTCCACTATTCAAGAAAGGAGGGAGAGAGAAAACAGGGAACTATAGACCAGTTAGCCTGACATGAGTAGTGGGGAAAATGCTAGAATCTATTATTAAGGACGCGGTAACAGGACATTTAGAAAATCATAATATGATTGCACAGAGCCACCACTGATTTATGAAAGGGAAATCATGTTTGACAAATTTATTAAGAGTTTTTTGAGATTGTAACTAGCAGGGTAGATAAGGGGGAACCAGTGGATGTCGTGTATTTGGATTTTCAGAAAGCATTCAATAAGGTGCCACACAAGTGATTATTACACAAAATGAGGGCTCACAGGATTGGGGGTAATATATTAGCATGGATAGAGGATTGATTAATGGACAGAAAACAGAGAGTAGGGAAAAACGGGTTATTTTCAGGTTGGCAGGTTGTAACTAGTGGGGTACCACAAGGATCAGTGCTTCGGCCTCAGCTATTTACAATCTATATCAATGACTAAGATGAGAGGACAGAGTGTAACATATCAAAGTTTGCTGATGATACAAAGTTAGGTGGGAAAGTAAGTTGTGAGGAGAATGCAAAGAGGCTGCAAAGGGATGTGGACAGGTTAAGTGAGTGGGCAAGAACATGGCAGATGGAATACAATGTGGAGAAATATGAAGTTATCCATTTTGGTAGGAAAAATAGAAAAGCAGAATATTTTTAAATGGTGAGAGATTGGGAAATGTTGGTATTCAGAGGGACCTGGGTGTCCTTGTACACGAATCGCTGAAAATTAACATGCAGATACAGCAGGCAATTAGGAAAACAAATGGTATGTTAGCCTTTATTACAAAAGGATTGGAGTATAAGAATAAAGAAGTCTTACTGCAATTATACAGGGCTTTGGTGAGACCATACTTGGAGTGCTGTGTACAGTTTTGGTCTCCTTACCTAAGGAAGGATATACTTGCCAGAGGGAGTGCAACAAAGGTTCACCAGACTGGTTCCTGGGATGTGGGGATTGTCCTATGAGGAGCTTTGAGGAGACTAGGCCTATATTCCCTAGAATTTAGAAGAATGAGAGGTAATCTCATTGAAACATATAAAATTCTTACAGGGCTTGAGAGGGTAGATGTTGGGAGGATGTTTCTCTGGCTGGGAGTCTAGAATTAGGGGGCCACAGTCTCAGAATAAGGGGTCGGCCATTTAGGACTGAGATGGAGAAATTTCTTCACTCAAAAGATTGTGAATCTTTAGACTTCTCTACTCCAGAGGGCTCTGGATGCTCAGTTGTTGAGTATATTCAAGACAGAGATTGATAGAGTTTTGGATATTAAGTGAATCAAGAGATATGGGGATAGTGCAGAAAGGTGGAGATGAGGTAGAAGATCAGCCATGATCCTATTGAATGGCGGAGCAGGCTCAAAGGGCCGAAAGGCCTACTCCTGCTCCTATTTCTTATGTTCTTATGTTCCTGATTTCACTCCCAACTGACCTAGCTTTAATTTGAAGATTATGCCCACTTGTTCTGGATTCCCCCACCAAAGGAAATAGTTTCTATGCATCTACCCTATCGTATTCCTTTACCATTTTAAACACTTTGATTCAATCACCCCTCAACCTTCTAAACTCAAGGGAATACAAACCAAGTTTATGCAAGTGGTCTTCATAATTTAACTCTAACACCCGCGATCATTCTGGTGAATCTGCACTGTACCCTCACCAAGGCAGATACATCTTTCCTGAGGTGCAGTGCCTATTTAGGTGTCGTATCACTGCGATCACATTGTGAAACTTGCTTAGAACATTTTAGTAGTAAAATACATTGATATAACCCTTGAGGCTTTCTGACAAGTCATTACCAGAGGGTCATTCACCAGTAAGCAGGCTAAAAATACATTTGAATTTGAAAATTTAATTTGGGTTCACATTATTTATTAATTTATATTTCAAAATGAAATGATATAAAAAGACACTCTGACAAAGTTATTCACAGCTAAACTCAATAAAGCACAGAAAAAAATGATGACCTCTCTTACCCTTAGTATTTCATTGTAGACTGGATTCAAGGTTTTCTTTTTAACTGATGTTTTCCTCTTACCCAGTTTAATTTTATCTGGAAGCAGGTAACTTTTCACGTATCTAAAGCAACCAAAGACTTATAATGAGATAAAATTGAACAGATGGAGTTCTGTGATCTTTTAACTGCTGGAGCCTGCATTTTAATCCAGCCCATTCTGATCACAAGATAATTACGGTTGAGGAAAGCCATTTAGCCCATCATCATTTATCCAACCAAAGATATCCTAGCATCTTCTCCCCCCACTCGCCAACCCCCAACCCCAATTCAGCATCCAATGGTTTAAGATTCCAGGATTTTTGCCTCCATTCTTGGAGGTCGATTCTATATGTAGATTATTTATTGTGAAGAAACATTTTCTAACACCAGTCTTAAATTTATTGTTTACTAGCTTGAATTTGTATCCCTTCTTGTCTTACACTCTTAACTGAATTTAAAGTTATATTCCAGGTTTAGTTTTATATTCCTCTATAAAAATCACCTTAGAAGCAACCTTTCCAGGATGAAAAGCACAAGTCTCTCCAGTCTTTTCTCATAAGTTCAGCTCTTTTACACTAGAGGAAATCAGCACAAGGCACAAGAGGTGGCTCTGCTCTGCCTTTTGTGTTTAAACGTCATCCTTGTATTTCAGTGACCAGAACTGGGTGCAGTACTCAGATCTTTTTTTAGACTCATCTTCAGCATTATAAGGTGAAATGACATCATCAGACAAGGTCAAATCTCAAAAAGACAGCCAGCCAATCAGCTGCTCGACACAGAGCAGCAGCAATGAGCTGCCCAAGGATGCAGTCTGAGAGCATTACACAATTTGGTCAGGACTTGTATTCTACTGTTTCGGCTATGTGGCTCAACATTCTATTGACTGTTGATTGCGGCTCTGCTTTGGTTGGACATGTTGACTCTCGAGTCTACCAAGGCTGCAAGGTCTCACTGGTTTCATCCAAAACCATTCATGGAGTGTGTGTATTTCAACACCATTCATAGAGTGTGTTTCGCTTACTTTTTCTTCTTGTGCATACTATTTTACACTTGTTTGCATTCAATTTCATCTGTTATTGTTCTGTCCACTTACATATTTTACTCAACTCATTCTGTAATTTCTACCTCCTCAGAATCCATTAACCCTCCTAGTTTGGTATCATCTGCAAATTTGACCACTTTGCATTGAGCTTATGAATATAAGCCTTTTATGTGAGTTAGAAACAGCAGTGGTCCCAACACCGAGTTCTGGACACCCCAACCCAACCTAAATCCTCCAGCAATTACTTGTTTTCTTTACCCTTAAACCAGTTTCACATCCATTCTCTGGATTTACCCTGAATCCCTATTGCTTTGAATTTAATTAGTAGCCTTTTGTCTAACTTTATCAAAGGCATTTTGGAAGTTGAGCTACACCACATTGTAGGGTTTTCCACAGTCTACTTGTGATGTCACATCCTCAAAGTAGTCCAGGTTAGACAGGATCTCCCCCTTCTGAATTTATGTTGACTGCTATTTTCTAGACAATAGTATAGCTGTCGTTTTCTGCTGATAATTGATTCCAATATTTTAAACAGTTGCCTGAACTGATGAAAGGTCAACAATTTGAAATTTGACACCATTTCTCTCTCCACAGATGTTGCCTGACCTGCTGAGTGTTTCCAGAATTTTCTGTTTTTTTTTTTAAGAATACCAGTATCCACAGTATTCCAGTCTACTGATTGACTCAGACATAATGATTGTCAATGCCTCAGAAATCTTATGCCTGGTCCCTCTCAGTAGAAATCATAGAATTATACAGCACAGGAGGCGGCTATTCGGCCCATCATGCCTGTGCTGGTGCTTTGAAAGAGCAATCCAATTAGTCCCAATCCCTTGCTCTTTCCCCAGAGCACTGCAATTTTTTCCTTTTCAAATGTATATCCAATTCTCTATTAAAAGTGATTAAATCTGCTTCCACCACCCTTTCAGGCAATGCATTCTGGATCATAATAGTTCATGAACCAAGAGCAAACTGCTGTTCAAAGAAGGAAGATTGAGTGTACATCCAGTATCCCAACAAAAGGTACTTGATAATCAACATAAAAATACCAAGCAATTTATGTCTATTTGATAAAATATATGAGTCAGTGGGATAGAGATTCCCCAAAAGATCAACATCAATGCTAGTGAATCCCATCAAGGCTTTTGTTAATAGTCATTTGAGAAGGATTTTGCCCACAGATCGTGCATCTCTGTTGCGCAGTGGTTTCTGCATCTCTAACAGTTATCTGATTAATTTAATTGTTTCGAATTAACATTGTGTGAGTCCAATGCCACCAGGACAAATGCAAGTGTCCCCCTCATTTCAGAACAATGAGTGGCCCAATCAAATAAAGTGTGCATGCAACAGTTTGGTTATCACTATCAATAAGGCAGGTGATGTCCTGAAGTACCCACCAGTCTAGCAAGACTGAAAGAAAATCGGTGGACACCACATGATCATATTCCGTGGTCACCCAGGCATGCACTTGGGCTTTGACTAGCGGCAAGGATGCGGAGAAATCATCCCTGGAGATCCTACACATCCTGATTTCTTGAAAATAATTTTTCTATCTGATTGAGAGCTCAAGATCAGTTAACTCAGCACATATCTTAGATCAAACCGAGATCTTTGTCGGTGTGCCTCAGCTACATACTGGATAAACTCCATAGACCATCATGGAAGCCTAGCATTATGTTTGAAACAGGATACATATATAGCTACAAAAATGGATATTGTGAAGATTGAATAATAATTTAAAAAGATAGATTTACTAACGGATCAGATCGATTTTTCTTCTCTTCAGCAGCAGCTAGGTCTGAGCAGCGTACCACAAAAATATGGAACTCCTTCAACTTGTCTACATAATCCAATGAAAATTGGATTCTTCCTCTGACATCAATGTTTCCAAAGTCACCACTGTAGATGCTCACTGTACTCCCACTAACCTGTTAGCATTCAAACAGTTCAAACATTAAATATCTAAACAATATTTTTTTTTAAATCAAGAAAATTGGTTACTTATGTTGTACAAATATAGCTTACATTTTCTCAGCTCATTCACCCATTATTCCTTCAGCATTTTTGCTGCTGTTACACAAGTTTTTCCCTCAAATACTGTTAGAACTACTTAAGAAATGTTGACTGACTCCTCTTTGAATCTGATCTATTTTAATAGGGTCTTGAAAATGAGAGATTCAATAGTTATATGGACAGTAAAAAGAATGGCACAAAGTACGGCTTCTGAATCATTCCTAACGTCATCACTAGGGAAAGCAGAACGAGATTAGCAAGCTGTAAAATAATTTTAGGAAAAACTGTCAATCTTGAACGAAACAGTAAAAAGAAAATGGGCATTCATTAGTTTTTTTGTATTCAAGAGAAGAAAATGCCATTCTGCCAGAAAAAAAAAATCAATGGAGAGAACTGTAGGTATTTAAACAAAATTCCATTCTTCCATATTTCGATCAATCAGTCCCTTTACCTAATGGAAAATATCTTATTGACTTTCAGCTCCAATGATTAAATTTAAATGCACTGTAGTAATTGGTTTTTGGAGAGAGGGAATGGAGAAATGGAACTACAAATAGACATTTTCAATTGGAAGTCTTTTTTAATACAATCAGGTCATATATATATTAATGATGATATTAGATGAAGAAAAAAATACAGGACCACTGAACAATTTTACATCTCTGCATCATTACATGAGCTACGTGACTTCACTGGCGTTATTGGTAATTATTACAGTCCTACTAATAAGCCACTTGATTTTCTAAACTAAGAACAAGCAGAGTTACTTTCCTGCTACCCTGCCAGAGTTGGAATTTTAAATGTTGATGGGCCAGGCACAGTCTGAGATTTCTCTCTTTCCTATCTACAGTCTGACTCCATTTTCCAGACAGTACACTGTGCAGCTCGGAGTAAGAGGGCGTAGCACAGGCTGCATTGCACAATTTTTTTGTTCGTCTTAAATAATGAATGAATGCATTAACTTAAACGAATACAACTCCTTGAAACCCTAGTCTCTGAAACAAAGCCAAGAAAGGAAGACATACATTTACATTGTTTTGTTTTATTACTCCCATTCATTTGATTCTTAAATTTATTCTCTCAAACTTGCATTTGACATTGATGCACTTAGCTCCTCATTTTTTTCTTTTTTGCAGATGTTTCATAAAACACGGCAGCAGTTGTCCTGCATGGTTAGTAAAGAATACTGCAAATGCGATGTTATGTATAACACAATAAGCTCATGCAAAATGGTTGTAACACTGGCAGAGACACCTATTGGCAGTGCCACAATTAGTGCACAAACACAAAGAACAACGGCATAAGAAAATGCAGGTTTAATCCTCCACGCCGCCATATTATTGCCATAAATCAATATTGTTGGTAGGTGGTAAGGGGAAGGCACACAAGGGCAACAATCAGAGGACTTGCCATGCCTGATCTAGTGTCACATGCCTCCTAGTGGCCAGCTGAAAAATGCCATTGACAGCAGCCTGGAAGCAGGTCATTCACTTACCCTTGTCACTTCTGATGCATAATCAGGAGAGGGTGGGGGGACTGGTGGGATAGAGTTATCCTACAACCTCAGAATAAAACTGCTGGTATGAAATAGTTAAAAGCCACAAGCTCAATATACTATAAAAATGCATTTTTTTTGGCAATTTCTTTTGCATTTCTCTTGCACCACATAGCACTCTCCACCCACCCCTCCCCAAACCCCGACAAGAAAGCAAGCAGATTTCTGCCAATGCCCTTCTGGAACAATGGTGCAAGGGTAAATTGTAGTGTATGTACTTTGCAGAAGGAACTATATTCTGCAGCCCCTGTATACTGCAGTACCAGTAGTGACCACCCCTGTATATAAGCCTGTGTAGTAACTTTTGCATAGTAGTTCCAGTTTGTCTCCACTCAGTAAAGACCTGTTATAACCAACTCCTGCAGTCCGTGTCTCAATTACACACGGACATAATACTGGCGACGAGCAGATCCGAACTTACCTACAGTCTGCACCACCTCATGGGGATCCATCCCAGAAGCGAAGTTGTCAGAGGTCGAGGCCAGAAGGAAGAAAAATAAATAAATAAAACAGAAGAAACGGGCGTCGACCGTGGGCAACCGCCTGTGATTCATCGGAGTTGAAGATTTGCAGGAGAGGCTGTCGACAGCGGGGCTTGGTTATCCTGTCGATGGTGTTCCAGCTAATCGGGCTGGTGGCAGGTAGTACACTGATCCTTCCTGGGCTGCGGCAGGCTAGAGCTCGATCGGGTGGCTTTTCAACGGGGCCGAGCAGCGTTGTCGGGAAGAGGAGAGAGAGAGAGAGAGAGAGAGAGGGGGTGGAGCACACAGGGCGCGGCCGGTGCTACGAAGCCGGGCAGCATACAGACCCGAGAAGAGGGAGGAAAGTGTCCCGCAGGGTTGCTCCGACGACGGGGAAATAAGAGAAATTAGAAGCGCAGAAAGCCGCGAGGAGCTGCAGTTTGCCACGGGAACCGCGGAGAGCGGCGTTAGCAGCAGCGCGGGGGGAAGTGCGCGAAGACCATAGGGCGTCGCCATCAAGGCATAAAACGCCAGCAACAGCGCTAGCAGCAGCGGGGAAGACGGAAAGCGCGGGAGGCGCCATCTTAGATTTCCAAGATGCCGAAGACTGGCAATATCACTGCCTTCGATAATGCAATAGAAGACTGGACCACATATGTGGAAAGAGTCGAAGTATATTGCAAGGCAAACGAAGTAGCCGATGAGAAAAAGGCATCGGTACTACTAAACTTAATGGGCGCAAGAACGTACGGCCTATTGCGGAACCTGATTACTCCAGCCAAACCGATGGCGATGAGTTTTAATGAAATTGTTGATATCCTACAGGAACACCTAAATCCTACACCGCTGCTGATAGCAGAAAGATTTAAATTCCACAGGAGAAATCAGCATAAAGATGAGAGCAATGCTGATTACCTTACGGAACTACGCAAGCTATCAAAGCACTGCCAGTTTGGAGCAGGACTGGCAGATACCCTACGGGACAAATTTGTCTGTGGACTCCTGAGTGAAGGAACCCAGAAGAGGTTACTCTCAGAGAAAGAGCTGACGCTAGATAAGGCTTTCAGCGTGGTAGTATCGTACGAAGCAGCAGCAAGGGGAGCTGTGGAAATGCAGCAAAATCCACAGGAATACGGCACCCAAGAAATGACATGGGGATTTGAAAAATGTTATCGCTGCGGCAGAACAACCCATGACCAGAAGGACTGCTGGTCCAAGGACAAAATATGCAGGCAATGCGGAAAGATGGGACACATTGCACGAGTTTGCAGGTCTGGGAAGAAGACTAACGACAACAAAAAGGCTACTAAGGAACAGTACAGGACAGTACAAAAGATGGCGGACAGTAGTTCCGAAGACCAGATGAGCGATAGTGAATCCGGGAACGAGAGACTAAGCTGTCTCAAACTTCACAACGTAATCGCAAGAGGATCACCGAACCATTTGGGTCACCCTCACGATAGCAGGGTCCCAAGTCAAAATGGAATTGGATACAGGATCAGCCCTGACCGTCATGAATCGACGAGACTACGAGCGGCTATTCTCACACATACCCTTGAAAGAGACATCCATTGTCTTGAAGACGTATACGGGGCAAAAAGTATACCCCAGAGGGAAAATAAGGGTGCCTGTCGAATACAACGGCAAGGAAATACAAAAATTGTATCTGTACATACTGCAAGATGGTGGACCACCGTTATTGGGACGTGAATGGATCAGAAAGATAAGTTTAGACTGGCACTCCATTCAGGCACTGACGGTGGCTGGTAAAAAGGATGACGACGTCACACCTGGACGATTGTCAAAAATCTTAGCTAACGCCAAAGAGGTATTTCAACAAGAACTGGGACCTCTTAAAGGCGTAACTGCCTCGATAAAAATAGAAGAGAATGCAATTCCCAAGTTTTTCAAAGCAAGACCGGTACCATATGCAATTCGCGCAGCCGTCGAGGCAGAGCTGGAGAATCTGGAGAATGCAGGCGTGTCATCTAAGGTAGACTGGAGCGAGTGGGCGACACCCATTGTTCCTGTCATGAAGAAAACGTTAAACAATAAGTCTGAGGAGCCAAGGAAGGTTCGCATCTGTGGGGACTTCAAAGTGACGGTGAACCCAGTCCTTCACACAGTACAATATCCTCTCCCGAGGTTAGAAGATATTTTCGCCTCACTATCTGGAGGGAAGCGTTTTACAAAAATTGACCTAGCACAAGCATATTTGCAGATGGAGGTTGAAGAATCCTCTAGGAAGTATCTCACGATAAACACTCACAAAGGTCTTTACCAGTATAATCGACTGGTATTCGGAGTAGCATCAGCTCCGGCGATATGGCAAAGAGCGATGGAACAAGTCCTGCAAGGGATTCCGGGGACTCACTGTTACTTGGACGACATCCTAGTGACAGGTGAAGATGACAGTGAACACCTTGCCAACCTAGAGCAGGTGCTCACTAGACTAAGAGAACATGGGCTACGAGCCAATCGCCCCAAATGCGAGTTTTTTAAGAAACAGATATCGTATTGTGGCCACGTGATTGATGAAGAGGGGTTACATAAGTCCCCTGACAAAATTGAAGCGGTAGTTAAGGCTCCAGTGCCTGAAAATGTGTCGCAACTGAGGTCATTCCTCGGATTGGTGAATTACTACCATAAGTTTTTGCCGAATTTGTCCACAATTCTGCACCCACTGAACGCCCTACTACAAACTGGAGTAGCATGGAAATGGAGCGATGAATGTAAGCGGGCCTTTAAGAAGAGTAAAGACCTAATCACTTCAAGAGAAGTATTGGCTCACTACAACCCATCACTACCGATAAGACTGGCGTGAGATGCGTCTCCCTACGGCATTGGAGCGGTACTGTCACATAAATTCCTTGATGGTTCAGAGAGGCCGATAGCTTTTGCGTCACGCTCGTTAACTTCAGCCGAGCGTAACTACGCCCAGATTGCCAGAGAGGCCCTCAGCCTGGTGTGGGGGGTGAAGAAGTTCAATCACTACCTGCACGGTCAGAAATTTACTCTACTAACTGATCATCAACCTCTTGTCTCCATTTTCAACCCTCAGAAGGGCGTCCCGATAATGACAGCACAACGGCTACAGAGGTGGTCCCTTTTCCTAGGGGCACACCAATATGACATCGAGTACAAAAGAACTAAACAGCATGGGAATGCTGATGGATTGTCGCGCCTGCCGTTGCCGACGGTGGAAGAAGCACCTGCAGTGGATCCTATGGAGATATTCCACTCGACCATAGTCGAATGTCTACCTGTGACGAATGCAAACATAGAAAAGTAAACACGAAATGATCCGACACTCTCCAGGGTCTATGATTTAACGGTGAAGGGATGGCCAGCACATGGCGAACCACTGTTGCCAGCATTCTCGCCGAGAAGAGAACAGCTGTCAGTGTGCAGAGGAACCTTGATGTGTGGATCCAGAGTAGTAATTCCACCCAAATTGAAGGATAGAGTGCTCAATGAGCTTCATGAGGGTCATCTGGGAGGGGTAAAAATGAAGAACTTAGCCAGAGCGTTTGTGTGGTGACCGGGAATCGATAGAGAAATCGAAGAGATGACCAAGAGCTGTACAGGATGCCAGGAGGTCCAAAACACCCCACCACAAGCCCCTCTACATCCATGGGAGTGGCCCTCATCTCCATGGCAAAGGGTACACATTGATTTTGCTGGTCCATTTATGGACTCGATGTTTTTAATTGCGGTGGATGCACATTCAAAGTGGCCAGAGGTAATAAAAATGTCCTCAACCACCACAGAAAAAACTATCACAGTCTTACGAACCATATTCGCCAGAAATGGGCTGCCTGAACAGATTTGCTCTGACAATGGACCACAGTTTGTGTCTGAAGAGTTCCGGAGGTTCTTAAAGAACAATGGTGTTAAGCACTACACATCCGCCCCATATCATCCAGCCACCAATGGATTGGCTGAGAGGTTCGTTCAAACATTCAAGAAGGCTATCAAGGCAATGTGTAATGAAGACATACCCCTACAACACAAGGTGGATAACTTCGTTTGCCTACCGGAATGCGACACATGCGGTTACCAACCAAACTCCAGCCATGATATTCTTCAATCGAAGACTACGATGCCGCTTGGATTTGGTTAAGCCAAACATCAGAAGAGATGTGGAGAACAGGCAGTTTCAGAATATGAATGAAAGGCCGACCAGGAATTTTAAGATAGGTCAACCAGTTTTGGCCCGGGACTACCGTACAGAGAAATGGCAGCCAGGAATGATCTGTACATGGCAAGGACCTCTAATGTACACCATGGACGTTGGAGAGAGCATTGTAAGACGCCGTGCTGACCAGATTCTAGAGTCACTGGAAAACGTCAATTCCACACCACGATCCGATACACCTGGTGATGAAACCGAAGTACCAATTACATCTACCTCAGAATTGGTGATATTGGAAGCAGACGAACCAAACAATGACGTTGATCCCGAATCAACTTTGCCAGAAGAACCTGATACCCCAAAGAGGCGTTATCCAGACAGAATCGGGAAGCTTCCTCAAAGACTGAACTTATAATTGCTTAACTTCAGCTAATGTATCTAGCAACTGTAATTGTAAATATGTTATTTAATTATTAATCGAATGTTATGTACTCTTTAGCTAAAAGGGGAGGAATTGTAGTGTATGTACTTTGCAGAAGGAACTATATTCTGTAGCCCCTGTATACTGCAGTACCAGTAGTGACCACCCCTGTATATAAGCCTGTGTAGTAACTTTTGCATAGTAGTTCCAGTTTGTCTCCACTCAGTAAAGACCTGTTATAACCAACTCCTGCAGTCCGTGTCTCAATTACACACGGACATAATATAAAGGATATATCAGAGCAACTGGAGAGGAAATTGGAAATGTGGGGGGGCCGGGGTGCGAGAGGATCCAATTGTCATGGTCCATATGACCAATGACATAGGGAAGAAAAGGGAGGTAGTCCTGCTAACGGAATATCAGAAGTTACGAACAAAATTAACAAACAGGACCTCACGGGTGATAATCTCAGGATTACTACCCAAGCCATGTTCTAATTGGCATAGGGATAGCCAGATCAGGAAGGTGAATGCGTAGCTGAATGACTGTGGGAAACAGGGGTTCCATTTCATAGGACATTGGCACCAGTACTGGGACAGGAAGGAGCTCTACTGTTGGGATGGGCTCCACCTGATACTTGAAGGATAGAGAGAAAATGAACCAGAGCAGATAAGAGAAGTAATTGTAGGGGAACATCTAGGCAATAGCAATCATTACAGAATAAGGTTTACAATAATGATTGAGAAAGACATAATTAAGATAAAAACCAAAGTAATAGTTTGGAAAGAGTTATTTTGAGGGGATGAGAATGGAACTACGGAAGCTAAACTAGAAAAAAATCTGACAGAGATAGAATAATAAAAGGGACATATTTAAAACGGTAATCAAGAGCTTTCAGGAGAAATAAATTCCGCTAAAAAACAAGAACAAACTAGCCAATATGAAACACCATGGATGAATAAAGAGATAAGGGCAAAATTGAAACAAAAGATAAAGCCATACACTAAGCACATAGACAATAAGGAGGATGACAAAAGGGATTACGATGAGGTTAGGAAAGAGTTTAAAAAAAAATAGGAATGCAAAGAAGAACTATGATATTAAATTATCAAGAAATAGTAAAGTAGTCTACAGACACAAAGAAAAATCAGCATAGGGATAGGGCCAGAAAGGAATGCACAAGATAAACTCACAGGTAATGACAAAAATATTGAAGTTTACCATACCTTCGTACTTACCAGGGAGACTAACAAGGTGGACATGACATTGGAAGAAGAGATCAAAAAAGATATAAAGACATTTAAGATAGATAATTACTAAACTAATCAAACCTAGAGAGGATAAAACCACTGGTACAGATGGATTACATCCACACATGTTAAAAGAGGTTAGCAGAAGCACTATTAAATATATATAAAAATTCATTAGTAAAGGCAATAATGACAGAGGATGGACAAACAGCTATTCCTATATTTAAAGAGAGCTAGAACAAGTCCAGGGAATTATAGATCAGTTAGCTTAACGTCAGTGCTAGGAAAGATAATGGCCCATAATTTGCGGTCAGCGGCGAAGCAAAGGCGTGCACCACTGGCCCCGAAGTGAACATAAGAACATAAGAAGTAGGAGCAGGAGTTGGCCATACGGCCCCTCGGGCCTGCTCCGCCATTCAATAGGATCATGGCTGATCCGAACCTAGACTCACGTCCACTTCCCTGCCCGCTCCCCGTAACCCCCAATTCCCTTATCAGCTAGGAAACTGTCTATCTCCGTTTTAAATTTATTTAATGTCGCAGCTTCCACAGCTCTCAGGTAGCAAATTCCATAGATTTACTACCCTCTGAGTGAAGAAGTTTCTCCTCATCTCAGTTTTGAAAGGGCAGACCCTTATTCTAAGATTATGCCTCCTAGTTCTAGTCTCACCCATCAGTGGAAACATCCTCCCCACATCGACCCGATCAAGCCCCCTCACAATCTTATATGTTTCGATAAGATCGCCTCTCATTCTTCTGAATTCCAATGAGTAGAGGCCCAACCTACTCAACCTTTCCTCATAAGTCAGCCCCCTCATCTCCGGAATCAACCGAGTGAACCTTCTCTGAACCACCTCGAGAGCAAGTATATCTTTTCTTAAATATGGAAACCAAAACTGTACACAGTATTCCAGGTGTGGCCTCACCAGTACCCTGTATAACTGAAGCAAGACTTCCCTGCTTTTATACTTCATCCCCCTTGCAATAAAAGCCAAGATTCCATTGGCCTTCCTGATCACCTGCATACTAACTTTTTGTGTTTCATGCACCAGGACCCCTAGATCCCTTTGTACTGTAGCACTTTGCAGTTTCTCTCCATTTAGATAATAACTTGCTCTTTGATTTTTTCTGCCAAAGTGCATAACCTCACACTTTCCAACATTCCATCTGCCAAATTTCTGCCCACTCACTTCGCCTGTCTATGTCCTTTTGCAGGTTTTTTATGTCCTCCTCACTCACTGCTTTCCCTCCCATCTTTGTATCGTCGGCAAACTTGGATATGTTGCACTTGGTCCCCTCCTCCAAATCGTTAATATAGATTGTAAAGAGTTGGGGTCCCAGCACTGACCCCTGCGGACCACCACTAGTTACTGATTGCCAACCCAAGAATGAACCATTTATCCCCACTCTGTTTTCTGTTAGATAGCCAATCTTCCACCCATGCCAGTATATTACCCCCAATCCCGTAATTTTTTTTATCTTGTGCAGTAATCTTTTGTGGCACCTTGTCAAATGCCTTTTGGAAGCAAGATGCTCACAAAGATCTCACGATCTCTTTGGCGAGAAGTTCGGCTTTTCTGACATTCAGTTGAAATCAGTGTAAGTTAATGGGGAATCCCCAACGCAAGCTGCTGTGACATCAACAAGTTGTCCAAGCAGCCAATCGCAATGCAGAATTCTCAGACCAGGAACCAGGAAGTGAAGGAGCTCCTTTTATTCTAACACTTTAAAAATGTTAGAGAGCAAAACAAAGATTGGAGCTCTTACATGGGGAAAGGGTAAACCTGAAATAAAGATGACAAACTTTAAAAAAAATAATTAAGTTTCTTAAAAATTGTAATTTTTATTTAAATGGATAAATTTGACACTCCACAAAATTAAAATTAGTTTTTCAGGGCCATAACATTTGCTTAGCATTCAATACACTGTTAAAACCCCAGTTACACCTAATCCAAAAGGATTTAACTTTTAATGGGGTATTTAACAGGCATATTACTATGAAAAAGCCAAAGTTTTCATCAGTTTCCCTGATTTCACAGATTACACTGATTACCAGCTTTTGGAGGTTGGGTGGGAGGAGGGGGGGGCACAATGGAGCCAGTGTTGGAGCAGTGAATAACTGACTGCAACTTCAGGATTTCCGTGTTAGGATGCGCCTGTGCTACATCCTGAAGTTGCAGTCAGTTTCAAAGGGATAATAACAGCGAACGCTGTTAGTTTGCCTTTATTACCCAGTGCAAATTCAGGCCCATTGGAATCTTTACTCCAAGATGTAATAGAAAAACATTTAAGAAACAAAAATATAATAAAGAGCAGTCAGCATGAATTTTAAAAGGGAAGGTCATGCTTGACCAACCTTATTGAATTCTTTGAAGAAGTAACAGAAATATTAGACAACGGTAATGTAGTACATGTAATATATTTTTGGATTTTCAAAAGGCCTTTGATAAGGTACCACATAGTAGACTCATGACTAAGATCAGAGAATGTAGAGTCAGGGGACAAGTAGCAGAATGGATAGCACGTTGGCTACAGAACAGGAAACAGAGATTAAGGGTTAAGGGTAGCTACTCAGATTGGCAAAAGGTGTTTCACAAGGATCGGTGCTGGGACCATTGTTGTTCACAATTTATGTAAATGATTTGGACTTGGGAATTCACAGAAATCACAGAAACCACACAGTGCAGATAGAGGCCATTTCGGCCCATCGAGCCTGCACCGACACATATCCCACCCGATCCCCGTAACCCCTACACCAACACATATCCCACCCTATCCCCGTAACCCCACGTATTCAATCCCCCTAACACTAAGGGTCAATTTATCATAGCCAATCAACCTAACCTGCACATCTTTGGACTGTGGGAGGAAACCGGAGCACCCGGAGTAAACCCACGCAAACACGGGGAGAATGTGCAAACTCCACACAGACAGTCGCCCGAGGCTGGATTCGAACCCGGGTCCCTGGCGCTGTGAATTGGAAGTACAATTTCAAAATTTGTGGATGACACCAAATTTGGGGTTATAGTAAATACCGAGGAAGCCTGTGACAAAATTCAAGACAACATTAATATACTTGCAGAATGGATGTGTAATTGGCAAATGAATTTCAATATAGATAAGTGTGAGGTGCTATATTTTGGTAGAAAGAATAAGGAGACCACATACTGCTTGGATAATAAGAGTCTAAATGGGGTAGAGGAGCAAAAAGGATCTCAGGGTATAGATACACAAATCATTAAAAAGTAGCAACATAGGTTAAGATGGCCATAAAAAGCAAACAAAGTACTGGGGTTCATTTCTAGAGGGATAGAACTGAAAAGCAGAGACATTATGTTAAAATTATATTGAACCCTGGTCTCCATATTAGAAAAAGAGTATAGAGACACTGGAGAAGATGCAAAAAAGATTCACAAGGATGATACCAGAACTGAGAGGATATACTCATCAGGAAAGACTGAACAGACTGGGGCTCTTTTCTCTAGAAAGGAGAAGGCTGAGGGGTGACCTGATAGAGGTCTTTAACATGATGAAAGGGTTTGCTAGGGTAGACGTAGAAAGGATGTTTCCACTTGTGGGGGAGACCAAAACTAGGGACCATAAATACAAGATAGTCACCAATAAATCCAAGAGGGAATTCAGGAGAAACTTCTTTACCCAAAGAGTGGTAAGAATGTGGAACTCCCTGCCACAAGGAGTAGTTGATGCAAATAGATTAGATGCATTTAAGGGGAAGCTAGATAAGCCTATGAAATAGAAAACAATAGGATATGCTGATAGGGTTAGATGAAGAGGGGTGGGAGAATGCTTGTCTAGAGCATAAACAGCAGCATCAACCAGTTAGGCCGAATGGCCTGTTTCTGTGCTGTAGACGCTTTGTAATCATTGAGAACTACCACAACCTACCATGACTCACCCTTCCCTGTGACACCTGTCCTCTACTCAACATCTCCATCAGAATTTTTAAGTCAAGGTTCCATTTGAAAAGCAGTTAGTTCATATGACAACATGGCAGGGATATCAATTCCTCTGGGTGGGAAGGAGGGTGAGGTTGGGGAAGAACACACAAACAAAACCCTAGTTGTTGAGATGAGGTTAGTAAAAGCATTATTATGGAATAACACAAGTTTTACATACAGAGGATCTGGATGCCATGCCAGAAGAGCTGCTAATGTTTGTTAGAGAGCTTGCGATCGTCCCATGCTTGTCCATCCGGAAGCTGCTTTCCGACATTGAGTCTGCATCATCATTCTATAGAATTCCATAATAAATCATCGGTTATCAATTGCTTTTCAATACCAACATAATTTGGCATGCTCTAAGGAAGAGTGGTATACTGGATCTCTTAACTAAAGGGTGGTGGATTATTGAAGAACAAGACCAAAGTTCCATTTATCATTTTGCTTAATCTCAGTGTGGAAAAGTTATTAATCCTATTAGTACTATTCAATCTAATTTGAACAGCTTTCTTTTTTTTAAATGCTAATTTCTTACTATTTATATAGCCCTTCCTACTGCCTATATTTCATTCCAATGGGACATTATTTGGCATTGGAGTATCCAGAACTAAGCACAGTTTCAGCCCATCTACTTTCAATAATCAAATGAGGTGCAATTATATCCAAATATTGATCAAAATAAAGGAACAGTGGTGAATCATTAACCACACACACACACACTATTTTCAATAACCTCAAGTCAATAAAATTACCATAATAGATCTCACATTAAGCACTAGTTTAGTATTATTTCACATCCAAACATCACTTCTTTACTCCCAATGGCAGTAATTACTAATCATAAACAAAAAGCCACAGTCAGCACTGATTTAGTCCTGGAGTAGAACAGAACCAATTAGATTTAAAAAAGGAAATATTTATTAATATTGTAGAATGTGTGTAATTTCTGCAGGTCACAATCTTTTTTATTGTCTTATGATCTCGCCCACAAACTATTATAATCTGATATTCTTATAGGAAATAGTAAAACAATTTAATAACATGTAATTGTGCCTCAGCTAAGGATTAAAAGTTTATTTAAATCTGAACAAAAGTAGGCTTTCCAGCAGCAAATGCATTAAAACATTTATAGTCGTGTAATAAATTTCTTAAATTGCTATTCCAACCACAAACCTTTGGAAAGATACCCATCTTAATCTACAGTTCCTAAACAGATTACCTGCAAACCCACTGCTTATTCACAAACCTGAAAGTTAATACTTGTGGCTTCTAAAACATTTGAGAATATATTAAACAAAAACAAATTGGACACCGCTTCTTTAAGTTACTGCGTTGAGAAACTGTTTGTTACTAAGTGAGAACTGTTACAGGCCCCAACAACCAAGTCGTAGGAAAATGGTCACCTAGTTCCATCTTCCATCTCCAGTTGGAGGACTTGATACAAAATCAAATCTAAAAATATATGCCAAAATAAATTCCTGTTATAATTTGTTCCTCATGTAATACTGATATAGCCATTTCCATCCTATGTAGGTATGGTTACAAGTAATTATGCATGAGATGTGTGGGGGGTGAAAAAGAAAGTAGTATTAGTTCTCAAGTAGAGTACAAGATGGAACCCTTCATTATGGGGAATTAAATACTGCCCCATTTCAGAAATATGGTCCCTGATATTTCCAGGGAGGCTGCAGAAGAGGCTAAATACAGCCGAAGAACCCAGCCAGCCCAGGGATGGGGAGGTCCTGCCAAACCTCTATCATTTTTTGTTCCATTTCCTACCCGGCTACCGGCCCAAATGACAGCATGGCCGGCGTCCGAGAGCTAAAACCAGCGGCAGGTGGCTGCAGCCAGGGATCCTTGGGGGGGGGCGCGGGTGGGAATGGGGGAAGGTCGGTGATCGTGGCAGCAGTGGGGGGGGGGGGGGGGAAAGAGATTCCATCAGGCTAGGTGGAAGAGAGGGGCCACGATCGGCAGGGGGAGGCCGAATGCTTCCTTGAAGGCCATGGGGAAGCACTCCTGTTCCTCCTGGCGCACAAAGAGTGCTGGAAAAGGCACTTATCTTACGGAGCCGGCAGCTCCCGCCTCCCTTTTACTGCTGGGTTTCCCGACCTCAGGGAAACCCGCACAGCAGTACTGAATTTTAAATTGGGCTCCAAATTGCACGGAGAGCCCAATTGAAATATGTTAATGAAGTGTCCCGCCTCTCCACAGTGGGGCACTCGGACACCCCGATAATTGCTGGCATACAAAAAGCGGTGGGTGTATGCACGCCGGGTTGGGGACGCATATTTAAATCTTTAACCCCCTCCCCTTCATTGTAGGAGGGTTAACAGAGGCCATGGTCTCTCTCGAAGTCATTGGACCTGCATCACAATTCATAAAGGAGTCTGCCCTATATAACAACACCAACGGCCGTTGCAATGTGTGAGACAAAGACCACAGAATTGGGGTTAATGAAAGCCAAATGACTCAGTAAAAACATACTGCAGTTGCTACTCTTGTCTTCCTTACCTCTGGAAATGCAGGTACTGACTTGCTCAAACGTTTCATTCTCTTTGATTGTAAAGATTGGCGTTCCGGGGATGGTGGAATAGTGGAAACTAAACAGCAAGTATAAACATACCTTTCAGTCAAAAAAAAGTTATTCAAGAAAAAACATTTTAATGAAACAGTATATGAAGTAATTTTATAAACCACAGATTCTACAGCATCCTATATTTGATTAAACTATCGTGAATGCATTTCCAAAATCCAGCCAAACTATGGCCGCGATTTTAATGGAGGCGGCGGGATGGAGTCGGGTTGCCTGGTAAGGGTGGTCTGGACCTGCTGCTGGCTGCATCCGATCCCCAGTTGAGATTTTAGTTTAATTGGCCCCTTAAGTTGAGTGGTGCGCGCTGGCCGGTCCAATGACTGGGATCGGATCTGTTAGTCGCCTCTGATGGCATCATTAGTGCAGATGTTTTTAAGGGCCCCATGCAGCCTCAGCCTTTCATTTCTTGATTCTGCTGGTGTCTGGAAGTGGCAAGGCCACAAGGAGTGCATCGAAACCTAAGGCTGCAGCTCTTGTGGAGGGAGTTAGAGGGCACAGGGAGATTCTGTTCCCTCCCGATGGCCAGAGGACGCCTCCTGAGCAAACCAAGGCAGCCTGGCTGTGCATTGCTGAGGAGGTGAGCGCAAGGTTCATTTGTTCACACACCTGGATCCTGTGCAGGAAATGCTTTAATGATCTTCTGCAATCATTAAAAGTGAGCATCACATCACACTTACCTTCACTCTGCTTCCCTTCTCATCTCATCACCAGCACTCTGCTTTGTAAGTCTGCTCCTCCACATCCCACCTTACCCTTACTTCCCTTGCACCCTTACCTAGCCATCTCTCTCTCTGTACTGAATGACCTCACACTCGCTCTCACGGTTATGCATTGACAACTAACAACTCACAGGGAGGCAGCTTCCTCTTGGCACCTCACTCCATCTTGGTCTCCCTCTAAGCTTCTATGTAAGGGATTCTTCACAGTCACTCCATCACTCTCGCTGAAACTCCACTTGTGTCCCTCCTTGCAGGAAAAGATAGCCCACAATAAGAGGGAGAGCACACAGACAGGAGGAGGCACACCAACCCTCACAACAGTGACAAGTGCCGAGGAGGCTGCGCACAAAACCGTTGGAGGTGGCAAGGAGCTGGAAGTGGGGGGTGGACGGGCGCACTAGATGAAGCTGGTGACAGAATAGAGTTTCATCCCTCTCATTTAGATTTAATGATTGACTGCAATGGCATATGATGTTCATAGAGATTTGCTTTGTATCATCTGCACAAAAGGATGTGTCGGCTACCTCAAAATCAGATGTCTAACTCATGCCTTTACTCTCCCACAGGACTGTCGAGCGCCCCCCTCCCCACTGTCCAGGAGGAAGAGCCAGACAACTCCTCAGAGGAACCTGCAGCCTCTGAGGGAGCAACATCACCAGGACCCAGCGCACCCAGCACCAGCGCAGATACGCACACCTCGGTGGGGCCTTCGTGACATAGAGTAGTGTTGTCACCTGGTGTATCACAGTGCACAAGTGAGCATCAGCAGATGGTGGAGACAGCGACAGCAGTGTCGAGTCCTCATCGGAGGTCGCAGGACTCTCCTAGATCTGCTCAGCTGCATGCAAACGCTGTGCCTCTGGAGCCATCCAGAAAGAGAAATCTAGGAACAAGTGCAGGAGTCTCAGAGTTTGCATCCAGGGTAACTGCGAGTGTGGAGAGAATGGAGGAGTCCATCTCTGACATGAGCACTGCCTTTGTGGAGGCAATGGCACATGAATGTTCCGCCTTGGAGTGGGTGACAACCACCATGGAGGACAGACGTCGCCAGTCTAACGAAAACATGGTGACTTTAAAATAGATTGTCAGCTATGGAAGAGAGATGGGCATCTATTGAGAGACACCAGAGCTTCATGGATGTCCTTGTTATGAGGACTTCCAGTACAGATACGGGTACTCATGGCCCCCCTGATGTGCAGCAAGGTGCTCTCCAGCCACTTGCTAGCACTGAAGTGTGGCTGACCCATGAGAGGGATGTTGGTGGCAGGCAACAAGGAAGTGTGGGCTCCTCTCCAAGCGCTCACACAACCAAGCCACTGCGGAGCCCTCAGTCAGAGACCCACATTGCACACCCAACTGAGATGGCCGTTTCAGCCCCTGTACAGCCGCAGAAAGAGCAGACTGTGGCAGAGCCCTTGCAGGCTCCCAAACCCAGAGAACAGCCACCAAAGGCATCTAAGCAAGCGCAGCATCAAAGTCAGCAAGGTGCCTCTACATCTGCTGAAGCCACCAGAGAAGCACAACATAGAAGCAGGTGTAAGAGGAAGATAAAGCACAAATAGTCACAAGGGGAGTCACTTGGGTGTTTTGTTCTGTTGTCTTGGGTTGTGTTTAATATTTGGCATTGTCATGCTTTTGTTACTGTAGTAAACAAAAGAGATGGCAAACAGTTGAAGGTCTGGCCTGTGTGTTCTGGGAAATAGAAGTTACACATTGAGGCCTCGGTGACTTGGGTTTGTAATGATGATGCTTAGAGTGATAGGAAAGCACCGTTTATTGGAGATGATGATGTATGGCATTTTAAGAATGTCATCCACACATAGCCATATGCTAGCCACCTGTGGTTGAAGCGCAAGCTTACGCGAATCTGGCATGGATGAGTGCATCCCTTGCGTGTGCTCGAGTGCTGCTGCATTGGCCACATCTGGCCCCGCAAGGCATGCCTCCTCATCCTCCCCCTCTTCTTCCGAGGATGCCCTATGTTGAGCCACTTGTTCCTCAGGCAGCGCTAAGCCACACTGCTGTGTGATGTTGTGCAGGACACAGCAGATGACGATGATTCTGGACACCGTGGCTGATGCATACTGCAAGGCTCCAGCAGATCTGTCGAGGCATCGGAATCGCATTTTGAGAAAGCCGATGGTTTGCTCTATGATGCTTCTGGTGGAAATGTGCCTTACATTGTACTGCTTCTCAGCTTCGTTTGATGGCCTCCTCATCGGTGTCATGAGCCACTTTTTCAGGGGATAGCCCTGGTCGCCAAGTAGCCAAGTTGGGTTGGCGGATTGAAGAGCCGAGGCACAGTAGACTGCCGCAGGATGAAGGAGTCATGGCAACTGTCAGGGTACTTTGCGCAAACATGCATGATGATCTTCCTGTGGTTACACACCAGCTGGACGTTAAGGGAGTGGAATCCCTTGCGGTTGACAAATACAGCTGGGTTGTGATGGGGTGCCCTAATGGCCACATGTGTGCAGTCTACGACGCCCTGCACCCTTGGGAAGCCTGCCATATTTGCAAAGCCAACCGCATGCAAAGTTACACTTGCTTCATCCGTGGAAAGGTGGATGTAATTGTGCACCTTTGCAAAGAGGGCATTGGTAAGCTGCGTGATGCAGGCTTGTGCATCCGACTGGGAGATGCCGCTGATGTCTGCAGATGATCCCTGGAAGGAGCCTGAAGCAAAGAAGTTGAGTGCAGTGGTGACTTCTAACAGCCACTGGCAAGGAGTGTCCACACGCTCCTCTGGGCTCCAGGTATTGGTGCAGCATTGCGCAGATGTCAGCAACGATGTCTCACGGAAGTCTCAGCCCCCTTTGGCACTGCTGCTCACTCATGTTGAGGAAGCTCATCCTATGCCTGTAAACCCTGTGTTGGGGGTTTCTCCTGTGGCGACGCATGACCTGTGCATCATCAGGTGGCTGAGAAGGTTGGCGCTCCTGCTGTTGGTGCTGCTGCTGTGCCTGGTTGCGCTGCTGCCGCGGCTGCTGTTCCTCCGGATCGGACAACCAGGATGAGAGGATATAAATGGTACTCATACCGCTGGTATATATCTCAGTCGAGGAATGGAGGTTGTGTGCGCACAAAGTGGCTAGAGGGTCTTCCAAGGAGGTCACACAGCAGATGGATTTCAGCCTCAACACTCAAGATTAGTAGAGCTGCTAAATGTCTCCCAAGCCTCAAAGCACCAAGTTGTGGCATGTGAAAAAAAGAGAGATTGCAGGACCACTTTTAAGCTGCTTGAGCAGCTGACAATAATTCAGGTCCTAGGTCAACCCGGCTCGATTCACCAGACGTGTTTTAATGAAGGTGGGCAGCATGTTGAAAAACCTCAAAAATCTGATCAGCCCTTTAAAATAGGATTATCCAGGCAGTTAACGACTGGTTAACTGCCTTAACAACCTGTCCTGCCGTTTGGGGTCAGGTCAGTTCGGGAGCAGCTGACCCGACACTTCCCAAAGTTGCGTGGAGGTGGAATGCAGGCGGGTTCACAGCCCACCCCCAATTTCTCCGATTTTCACGACAGACCCGCCTCCAAACCCGCCCCCTCAGCTGAATAAAAATTGCGGCCTATGTGTCAGCCATGGCTCAGTGTTAGCACTCTCGCTACCCCTGTAAACCTCTCCAGCCCTACATGCCAGCACACAGCCTCTGCTTCTCCAACTTAACTCTGACCTCCTTTGCATCACCTCTCCCTCCACATCAATGACAAAGCCTTGGCCTGATAAATCCTCTTCCAAACACATACACACTTGTACATTGGTCTAGTTTTAAAACTGTTGATAACCCAACCTGCACAATATTTCATCATATGTAAAAACTGTTCTACGTTTATTTCAATTGAATTAAAGTTTATTATGAACTTGTAGCAGTAGGATCAGACTCCAATATCTTCAGTCATGTACAATTCTATTTAAATTTGATCAGTAGAAAGCAAGAACATTACATGTGCATTAAGAAAATCATCTCATTTAAGATTTTAGCAAACTACTACAATTGGCAATAAAAACAGAAAATGCTGGAAATACTCATCAGCGTCTGTGGAGAGAGAAAGAGTTAACGTTTAAGGTTGATGACCTTTCATCGACCTGAAACGTTAACTCTGTTTCTCTCTCCATAGGTGCTGCCTTAGCACTTCCAGCATTTTCTGTTTTTATTTCAGATTTCTAGCATTTGCAGTATTTTGCATTTGTACTACAATTGGCAAGTCAGTCAATATTTGTTCATTGGTAAAATATGGTCTGAAGATTAATGATTAAACATTTGGAAATGATACACATTTTATAATATTTTACACTATTATAGCACTATAGATCATTTTTTGGGGCAGGGGGGTGGAAAGGACAGAGCGAGAAGGAGTGAGAGAATTATTTTCTGCTTAAAGATGAGAAATTGAACAGTTCATACTTTTTAATATGCATTGTCAGTGTCAAAAGCATTCGCTGGTCAGTTATAGCAGCTGCTTCTGTGCCCCAAAAGGACACATTGAGCCAATCATTGAAATGCCAAAGAAGACAGCTGTTCAAGTAGCAATACTTACTACTGCCTTAGTTGTCCAGAGTGGACGAATTAACTACACTGAGCAAGTGAACATCAGTGTTTTTCACAACAGTTGCTGCTATTAAAACATGCAATGGCACCACCAACTTGTCAATATCATACATCAGTGAGAACTTGTCAATATCATACATCAGCTATTAGAGTCATAGAGTCATAGAGTTTTACAGCACAGAAAGAGGCCCTTCGGCCCATCGTGTCTGCGCCGCCCATCCATCCCTGTCCAGTCTAATCCCATTTTCCAGCATTTGGTCCATAGCCTTGTATGCAATGGCATTTCAAGTGCTCATCCAAATGCTTCTTGAATGTTGAGTGTTCCTGCCTCTACCACCCTTTTAGGCATTGAGTTCCACATTCCAACCACCCTCTGGGTGAAAAAGTTCCTCCTCAAATCCCCTCTAAATCTCCTGCCCCTTACCCTGAATCTATGCCCCCTTGTTATTGACCCCCCTACTAAGGGGAAAAGTTCCTCTTTGTCTACCCTATCTATGCCCCTCATCATTTTGTACACCTCAATCAGGTCCCCCCTCAGCCTTCTTTGCTCCAAGGAAAACAACCCCAGCCTGTTTAGTCTTTCTTCATAGCTGAGGCGCTCCATCCCAGGTAACATCCTGGTGAATCTTCTCTGCACCCTCTCCAAAGCAATCACATCCTTCCTATAGTGAGGCGACCAGAACTGCACACAGTACTCCAGCTGTGGCCTCACCAGCGTTTTGTACAGCTCCATCATAACCTCCCTGCTCTTATATTCTATGCCTCGGCTAATGAAGGCAAGTATCCCATATGCCTTTTTAACCACCTTATCTACCTGTTCCGCTGCCTTCAGAGATCTATGTACATGTACACCAAGGTCCCTCTGACCCTCTGTACTTCCTAGGGTCCTACCACTCATTGTGTATTCCCTTGCCTTATTTGTCCGTCCAAAATGCATCACCTCGCACTTTTCAGGGTTAAATTCCATTTGCCACTTTTGCGCCCAACTGACCAACCCGTCTATATCGTCCTGTAGCCTGAGGCTTTCCTCCTTGCAATTTACCACCCCACCAATTTTCGTGTCATTTGCAAACTTACTGATCATCCCTTTTACATTCTCATCCAAATCATTTATGTAGATCACAAACAACAAGGGACCCAGCACCGATCCCTGAGGTACCCCACTGGACACAGGCTTCCAGTCACAAAAGCAACCTTCGACCATCACCCTCTGCCTCCTGCCACTCAGCCAGTTTAGGATCCAACGCGCCAAGGCACCCTGGATCCCATGGGCTCTTACCTTCTTGACCAGTCTCCTATGCGGGACTTTGTCAAAAGCTTTACTGAAGTCCATGTAAACCACATCCACAGCATTTCCCTCATCCACCTCCCTAGTCACCCCCTCGAAAAATTCAATCAGATTTGTCAGACATGATTTACCCTTGACAAAGCCATGCTGACTATCCCCGATTAATCCTTGCCTCTCCAAGTGGAGACTAATTTTGTCCCTCAGAATTTTTTCCAATAATTTCCCTACCAAAATGATGCTTATAAGACAAATAAGGCAAGGGAATACACAATGTGCAAGGTTGAAATTACTCAAAAGTCGTCGTCGTACGTGTCTTCACACTGTTCCCTTTAGGGAACTGTATGAAGTGGTGGAAGGATTTCTGGCCGCGTTAACGCTCCTTCCGTGACCGTAACCATCTACATACCAGCCATTAGGGTGGTTAGTCTTATGGCGGGAGGGTTTTACGGGCTCCCACAACCCATACGAGGGGGAGGGGGGGGGGGTGCCACCCACACCCACGGACGCAAGTGTCCCGCTGGATGTCAACCCAGAATTTAGAGCCGGAGCTCCGACTCCACTTGCCGGGACTGTCTGGAGCGGGGTTCGAAACACCCTACACCTTCTGGCCCAGCACTCAAAAGTAATTTCACATGATCAGAGAGATATACCACTAGTCTTAGCAGGATTTAAACCTAGCTACCAAAGGTGACAGTGACACACAGCACCATTCAGTTCCCTATGGGTAACTTATTTGATAAGTCAGTTTAATAGTACATGTCAGGCACTTCAACACATTATTTTAAAAAATGTACATGAACAAAAGCAAGGTATTTACCATCATCAGCACTGAGGACGATTTCTTTGTTTGTAGAATCTAAGGTATTTGGCACTGTTTTGAAATAAATGAGAGCTAAGAATACTGTATTTACATCACTCATGTTTCAAACAATATAGCAAAGTTAAACAAACATTAAAATTTAAAGCAACTGGGTGAGGGGATGATACCGCTCCAGTATTTTGGGGCATAAAGTAAAACAAACAAATGTCTGGGAGGAATGGTCGATCATTTCAGCCTTCACCAAGAATAGCACAAGAGAAATAGAATATCACAGCTCTTGTCCCTTATAAAAAGAATCCTCATATTTCATCAATTGATGCACAAGATATTTACTTTAATAAGGGGAGGTTGATGCAGGACAAGAAACCCTTTTTGCTGAAATATACTTCTAGTTTACTATTCTTTAAGGTGGGCTGAGCAGTCATTAACTACAACTTAATTTTGTTAAAACAGAATTTGCCTTCAAGTTATTGAACAAGTTTCCATCAATAACTAGTAATGTGGCAGATAACGCCTCTGCTTCCCCCCTCCCCAGCCTCTCCCACTTTGCCATGTTAAACTGGCAAAGCAAAAATATGTTAAAATGTTTCAGCGATCCTGTGCTTCCAGCAAGGAACCACACTCAATGGGACAGTAGTTTGGAGAATCACAACTAAATATATTAGCCTTATTATAATCCTGCCCTCTCTTCTTTCTTCTTAGGCAGTCCCTCGGAACCGAGGATGACTTGCTTCCACGTTAAAAATGAGCTCGCAGGTGACTGATTAGTCCAATGCGGGACCTACAGTCTCCGTCACAGGTGGGGCAGACGGTGGTTGAAGGGGCGGGTGGGTGGGGTGCTTGGGTTGACGTGCGCTCCTTGCACTGCCTGCGCTTGGCTTCCGCTTGCTCCCAGCGAAGAGACTCGAGGTGTTCGGCGCCGTCCCGGATGCTTCTCCTCCACTTTGTGCGGTCTTGGGCCAGGGATTCCCAGGTGTCAGTGGGGATGTTACACTTTTTCAAGGAGGCTTTGAGGGTGTCCTTGAAGCGTTTCCTCTGTCCACCTGGGGCTCTCTTGCCGTGCCGGATCTCCGAGTAGAGCGCTTGTTTTGGGAGTCTCGTATCGGGCATGCGGACAATATGACCCGTCCATCGGAGCTGATTGAGCGTGGTCAGAGCTTCGATGCTGGGGATGTTGGCCTGAGCAAGAACACGGACGTTGGTGCGCCTATCCTGCCAATGGATTTGCATGATTTGCGGACGCAGCGTTGGTGGTACCTCTCCAGTGCTTTGAGGTGCCTGCTGTACATGGTCCATGTCTCTGAGGCATACAGCAAGGCAGGTATCACTGCTGTCCTGTAGACCATGAGCTTAGTGCCGGGTTTGAGGTCCTGGTCTTCAAACACTCTCTTCCTCAGGCGACCGAAGGCTGCACTGGCACACTGAAGGTGGTGTTGGACTTCGTCGTCGACGTCTGCCCTTGTTGACAGTAGGCTCCCGAGGTATGGAAAGTGGTCCACGTTGTCCAAGGCCTTGTCATGGGTTTTGATAATCGGGGGGCAGCACTGTGTGGCGGGGGCAGGTTGGTAGAGGACCTTTGTCTTACGGATGTTTAGTGTAAGGCCTATGCTCTCGTATGCTTCGGTGAAGGTGTTTACGATGGTTTGGAGTTCGACCTCCGAGTGAGCGCAGACGCAAGCATCATCTGCATACTGTAATTCGATGACAGAGGATGGGACGACCTTGGATCTGGACTGGAGGCGACGGAGGTTGAACAGTTTCCCGTTTGTTCTGTAAATGAGCTCCACTCCAGTGGGGAGCTTACTGAGGGTGAGATGGAGCATTGCAGCAAGGAAGATTGAGAAGAGCGTTGGTGCGATGACACAGCCTTGCTTGACCTCGGTTCGTATGTGAATTGGGTCTGTGGTGGAACCGTTGGTCAGGATCATGGCTTGCATGTCGTCGTGAAGCAGGCGGAGGATAGTGACAAACTTTTGAGGGGAGCCGAATTTGAGGAGGAGACTCCATAATCCCTCACGGTTGACAGTGTCGAAGGCCTTTGTGAGATCAAAGATGGCCATGTACAGTGGATGGTGCTGTTCCCTGCATTTCTCTTGTAATTGACGTGCAGTGAAAATCATGTCCATTGTGCCCCTTAGTGGGCGGAATCTGCATTGCGACTCTGGGAGGAGCTCTTCGGCCACTGGGAGAAGGCAATTGAGGAGGATTCTTGTGATGACTTTCCCTGTGGTGGAGAGCAGGGAAACTCTTCTGTAATTACCGCAATTGGACTTGTCACCTTTCTTGAAGATGGTCACAATTACGGCGTCTGAGATCCCCTGGCATGCTCTCCTCCTTCCAGATAAGAGAAATGAGTTAATGAATTCGTGCCAGTAGTGCTTCTCCGCCATGCTTGAGTGCCTCGGCGGGGATTCCATCTGCTCCTGAGGCCTTGTTGTTCTTCAGTTGTCGGATGGCCTTTTCAACCTCATGCCGGGCTGGGGTTGTGCTGAGATGGTGGCGGGTAGCATGCTGTGGGATGGAGTGGAGGACACTCGTGTCGAAGACAGAGTCGTGGTTAAGGAGATCTTCGAAGTGCTCCTTCCAGCGGGCAATGACTGCTTCCCTGTCCTTGATGAGTACCTCTCCGTTCTTGGCCCGCAGTGGGGAAGGGCCTTGGGTGCTTGGGCCGTAGATGGTATTGACTGCGCTAAAGAATCCACACACGTCATGGTTGTCGGCTAGCTGCTGGATCTCCTGCGCTTTCTCCACCCACCATCTGTTCTTTAGGTCGCGAGTTTTTTGTTGGACCTCGGCCTTCAGGCTTCTGTAGAGCTGCTTTCTTGCTCTCGAGTTCTGTTGCTGTTTCCAGATCAGAAATGCCTTGCGCTTCCAGCACGGCTTTCACTGGGTGTCTGAGATCACAGAATCATGCCTATTATAAGTGGAAAGTCTTTTTTTTACAATAAACAGTTCACAGGTACAAATTAAATTCAACTAACATAATTTGGGGGTAAAATTGGACCTCGTTGCTCCCATTTCCCACGTTAAAAAGTACTAAAAGTTAATATTTTTCAAAAATAAATTGACTTCTGGAAAACAGAAACATTAGCCAGTCTGAAAACTGAAATATTATATAAATTTAATAAGCTAGATATAATTGAGTAAAACCTAATTAATGGTCTGTATCCCTAGATGAACAGAATAATATTTTCACCTTTATGTGACAAACTAAATGACATTAGTTTATCATGGATGCTATTTATCTGCTACTGATAAAGGTAAGAGAAAAGGTTAGCTTAATTAACTGAAGTTCCAGAAAGTAAGGTTAGGACAGCTGATTAATTAATGTACACTGCTCTCACTTGAGGTGATGGCACTGATATCTTGCAGGCTTTTGTAAGTTTCAGATGTGCGTGAATTTCTTTTCAAAGCCAAAGGAGACATCTCTTCTCCCTCACCTGTTACAAAGGCAAACATTTAAAATCTTGACAGTTTAAAAGTACTACACTTAAAAGAGCCACTTAATAATCAGTGCACAAATGAGAATTATCAGGATTTTATTTTGTATCCCCGTAGGAATTTTTGTAATCAACTCAAGTGATAAAACATTTGCCCACATTAGATCCCATGACACTGCTAGGTCAGGTACACAATTAGTTAGTTCCAGCAATATAGAATATTTTTCAACTTTACGCACACTATTGGGGCTCCCAAAGCTGCTACTCCTTTGTCACTAGAAGCACAGTTCGCAAAAACTAGTGGGATCTGTATGTGCAGAGTCATAGAAGCACAGAAGGAGGCCATTCAGCCCATCGAGTCTGTGCCAGCTCTCTGTAGAGCAATCCAGTCAGTCCCATTCCCCCACTCTATCCCCATAGCCCTGCAAGTTTATTTCCCTCAAGTGCCTATCCAGTCTCCTCTTGAAAACATTGAGTGTCTCCGCTTCCATCGGCAGCAAATTCCAGGTCATCACCACTCGCTGCGTAAAAAAGTTTTTCCTCACATCCCCCCTGTATCTCTGTCCTAAAACCTTAAATCTGTGTCCCCTAGTCCTTATACCATCAACTAGTGGGAACAGCCTTTCCCTGTCTAGCCTATCCAAACCTGTCAATCTTGTACCCCTCTATCAAATCACCCCTCAACCTCCTTTGCTCTAATGAAAACAAATCCAGCTTCTCCGACCTGTCCTTGTAGCCAAGATCCCCCATCCCCGGAACCATTCTGGTAAATCTCCTCTGCACCCTCTCAAGAGCCTTCACACCCTTCCTAAAGTATGGTGACCAGAACTGGTGCAATACTCCACTTGTGGCCTAACCAGTGCTTTATAAAGGTTCAGCATAACTTCTCTACTTTTGCACTCAATACCTCTATTTATGAAGCTCAAGATCCCATATGCTTTGTTAACCACTCTCTCAATATGTCCTACCACCTTCAGGGACCTATGCACATTAACTCCCAGGTCCCTCTGTCCCTGCACACGCTTTAAAAGTATATATTGCCTCTCCCTGTTCCTTCTGCCAAAATGCATCACCTCACACATCTCTGTATTAAATTCCATCTGCCACTTGTCTGCCTGTTCTGCTAGCCTTTCTATGTCCTGTTGCAGTCATCTGCCATCTCTCTGCCCAATTCCCAAGTATATTCAAATCCTCCTGAAGCTTATCCTGTTCAGTTTTAGAGTCTACCACTTTCATTAGTTTTGTATCGCCTGCAAATTTGTGACTCCTAGCTCCAGATCATTTGTAAGGATATTTAACAAAAGAGGTCCTAAAAAAAAAATCCCTATGAGACCCCATTATTATTTTCACAGGAATACAAAAAGCAGGGTTTATGCTGTATGTCCACATACACACATTATAGCTTTCCATATTTGCAACACACTTTGGAAGATGAGAAAGACGGGTGAAAGTGAAAAAAACACCTGCATCAGCTTGGTAAAAAAGATGCCATAACATTCACATATATACACCAATAGATGAGATTTCTACTCCTGGTACTTGAAGCCATTGTTGCAAATGCAGCGCAGCTACAAACTGTACATTAACTAGCTAACACTGTGGTGTATGTAACCTGTTCCACCTTAAGAGAACTTAAGCCTGTTCCACCTTAAGAGATGTACTACTTTCTCTGGCTGCTGTATACGTAATACCGGTGGTGACCACTGGTATATAAGCACTGTGTAGTAATATTGTATTTAGTATTAGTCCTGACCTCCAACCAGTAAAGACCTGTTGAACTTTAATCTTGTAGTCTGTGTTAGTAATTACAACTAGAACACACAGACTTAACAAACACCACACTACAACCCTTCTTTACCACATTCTTCTGTATAGGTATTAAAAGTGGACATATCATTAAAATAGCTTTTACTAAACAGGCCTAAAAAACTTACATTTGCCTAACGCCTTAACACATCATCTCTCAAACATCCCAAAGTGCTTCAAAGACAATTATGTTGGAGTGCAGTGTTATTATGTTGGCAAACATGGCATCTGCACGTCAAGATCCCACAATAAAGACTCCTATGAATGGGTTTTTAAAAAAATGGTATTGTTTGAGGGAGCAATGTTAACTATGGAACAGAGAGAATAATCTCTTCTTTTTCAAATAGTGCCATGGGATCTTTAATGTCTACTTGAAACAGTGGAATAGGTAGACAGAGCCTTAGTTTAACATCTCATATGAAGGCAACACCTCAAGTCAATGCAGTACCACTTAGGTTTTGCACTGAAGTACCACCCTAGATTAGGAGCCCAGGTCTTGAACTTACAACCTTCTCATCCAGAGGCAAATGTACTTATAACTGAGTCCAGTGTACTAACATCCAGCCTGCAACAATTTTAGAAAAGTTAGCATTTTTCAGAATCATCATAATTCCTATGATTTGTAGTACAAGTGTTTCACACCCACTTAATAAAAGGAAACAGCTGAATTTCTGTAACTCCATAGCAAATCAACAAGAAATCGTGATTATTCCCATTAAGGAACCAGGCTAGCAAAGGGTTGCACCGAGGTGTTTTTTGAAGTCTAATATTGCCATATAGAACACCCATAGTTAAACCCAGTAACTATATAAATCAAGAGATGATTGGTGGAAATGTATAATCAGCTATATCCAAGATCAAAAGTTGATAGAAAACATAAACCGATCACAAGGCAAAGAAACAGAACAGCCCACTATGCCAATACAAAAAAATTAATGCTAATGCTCACTGAGTGAACTTCTCCAGGTTTCAGCATATCCTCCTGAATGGTTTGAAAATACATTTTTAGGTGAAGCAACTTGATCAGAACTATAAGGCACATCTGACTTGAGCATTTCTGTGGGGTTTTCGGGAGGACCATCATCACTTTCCTTGAAGGTGCTCGTCCTGGTAATTCCAGATGGAAGATCCAGTCCAGATTGAAATTCGTTTTGTAATTCAAAACCTCTCTTATCCAAATCTATTCCTAATTCTTCATCACACTTAGAGTCTTTATCACTTTTAATAGGGGATACTTTCTCTTGAAAAGAACTATCAGTTGGCGTCAGAATACCCTGGATCATGCTATCCAATGGCTCAAATTTGTTCAGTTTCTTCTGGGGGATGACATTTTCCTCTATAACCGGGGAACCTCCTGCAAACAAAGTAAGATTGTCTTCATTATTGCTCACGTCATTGGAAGAACTTTGCCTAATTGGTAAATGTTTACCCTGATCAGATATACCAGTTGGTTTCAGAATACTCTGGGTTCTGCTGTGTAATGGTTCTTGAGCTTCTTCCTCTACCTCAGAGGAGCGTTTCTGGAAATTACTGGAAGTAGGGAAAAGTTCAGCTTCATTTGATGCAAGAGTACCTTTCTTAAATTTTATTTTCATCTCTCCAGGTTCTGTAGGCAGAACCTTGGGGAAATATTTGGGGTTTAATATTTTCTTCTCCGTTTGAGTTTGTCTCTGAAGTATCTGCTGCATTATTTCTTGGACAGTTGGTCCACTATATACCTGGGTTTTTGTACTTTCATTTTCTGTGGGTTCTTCAGGTGTTTCAAAGTTAGAACGTGGTACAGTTATAATTCTCCGGACAAGTATAGGATTCTTAGTCATGGACGGTTTTGCTTCCAGTAACATCTCTGGTTCAGTTCTTTTTGTGATCATTAGATGTTTGTCATCTGGTGTGTTTGCGAGCACCAACTGAGCATCAGTGTCAACATGACTTTCAGTTCCTTTGTCCCAAAAGTTTCTTAGGTTTGTGAATTGTGTGTGGTTGAAATGAGGATTATCTGATATTTTACATATTCTTTTCTTGATTGAAACTATAGTGAAAGGTTTTTCTTTTTCAGGAAATACATTGGTGTCATTCCCCTCAGTTTTATTTTCTTCTTTGTTCAACATTTGCTCCAAATCTGGGACATTAAAATTTCTTTTCCATTGTAAAGTATTAGTTTCTTGTTCATTTTGCTTGGTAGGTGGACTCTCGGTTTCTGTTTTGCCATGAGCTATGTTTTCTGTTGAAGCTGACTTAACAGTGTATACAGGTGTATGTACAATTTCTTTTGGTCCTTGCCTTTCTTTTTCCAAGCAAGGCTTCTCATATTTTGCAGTTACTTGACCGTTTTCATTTCTATTGATCTTTTGTTGGTTTATTTCATCATTAGATTGCTCTTTTTTGGTTTTGGTCTGGTCGAAATCTTGCACTACTCTATTGCCGAGAAATGTAGAACACAAACTTTCAGTAGTCACTGGATTAGTTCCTTTGTTTGCCAACGGTAATGATCCGTAATTCGATGACTTCACATCAATGGTATTGTCTTTCTTGGTTGACTTTCCAAACACTGCATTTGCAAAACGATTTTCCTGGTATGAAGTTTTGGGTTTTGGTGAAAGTTTTTGAATAGTGGAAGGTATATCCTCGGTTGTATCTTTGGTGGCAATTGTTGGTAAGGTTTTAGATTCTTCTATATTCAAGCTAGTACTTGCTGGTCTTGGTTTCGTTTCTTGTGCACTATTTTTATTAGTAGCAAGAAGTAAAAAGTCAACATCTTCGGAGATTGGCTGAGTGTTTTCTGACTCTCCACTTGCATTTTCTTTTGCCCCAGCTCCCCCTTTCTCCAAGCAAGGTTTTAAAACTGATGCCCCTTGTTGTTTTGACTCTTCATCTTGCTCCAGTTTGATGTGCTGCTGTTCATCATTGGAACATTGGACAATGTTCTGGGATATTGGAGAAGTAATCTCAAAATCATTTTTTGTTCTAGCTTTATTTTTCTCCTCCAAAAATATTGGTTCTGGGATTACAGATTTATCAAAAATGTTCTCTTTTATCGGAGTTTGATCTTTCTGCAATTGGATTTCTTGTTCTTCTTGTCCTTGGATTTCATGGTTTATGTATGGCAAAACTTTTTTTTTTGTAATTGTATCAGTTTCAATATGAGAAAACTCAGTATCTGGCTTTGCATGTACTATCATCACAGCTTTAGGCTTGCTCTCTACTAATGGTTCAGGTGGAGTTTTCATTTCTTCCAACCTTGTATTTACAGATGGCATTTCTTCACTTCTGGTGAACCAATCTAACACCTTTGATATAGATTCATCAGCAGCCTTCATGTGTTCAGTAGTATATTTATCAAACATTTTGGACTGTGAAGAATGAGCTTCAGGTCTTTGTTCTGCTGATGCAGTCTTGAAGAGAGGCACTGCAAAATTAACACGCTTACCTTGGAATATTTCTGTAGGCTGCTGATCAGACACCTGAGTAGACTCAAAGTCAGTGTGAAGTATCTGCTTATCTGCAATGAAATAAATAGGAATACATCATTTATTCTTCTATGGAGAGGCAGGCAACCAAAATAAGTGGATTTCAAATGGTGACACACTGAATTACAGTTGCATGAGGCTAAGAATTAATGTTGCCATTAGCAGATGAATGCTCAACATGTTCATGACATTCATCTATCCATTATGAGGCACTGACCCATTTACTTTAAATGGGTTAATGCCTTTGTTAAAATGACAGACAGAGGAAGGACTCACAAACATGTTAAGTGCTCATCTGTTTATATTGTCAACAGCCATTTCTAGGGTTTTTTTCTAAAACTTCTAAATAAACAAACCAACTTACATCTATATTAAATCATAAGGCAAGTTATAATGAAAAACTGTTTACTTTTTTAAAAATTTAGTATACTTATATTATTGAACATCTGTTACCCCATTTTAATAAACGACAATAAATACATTCTACACAATGGACCACTAATACCACCCGAAACTAATTGGAATACAAGCTATTGATTCACATTCTGAGCTGTTTGGCTAGTCAAAAAAACCAAGGTTAATTTGAGGTTATTGCTGAAATATGTAATAAATACTTAATACAAGATATTTAAAAATAAGAAAATATTAAAAGTTTATGCCTGAAGTAGCATTAAGAAAGTAAAAGCTTTC
This sequence comes from Somniosus microcephalus, assembly GCF_052327205.1. NCBI lineage: Eukaryota > Metazoa > Chordata > Chondrichthyes > Squaliformes > Somniosidae > Somniosus > Somniosus microcephalus. Next base: position 134,937,890 of record NC_140996.1, on the reverse strand, counting down.
ATGTACTTAAGTATCACCTCTGGCTAACATAAAAGGATTGCTTTATTCTGTTCACAAGTTATACAGAAAACTTGAAACTATAGTAAGCAATCAAATGCCATAATTCTGTTGATGGCCTGAGGATAATCTACCTCATGACAGGCGCATTTGTTTAGCACTATTAAAAGATATCAGTTGAGACTAGCCACCAACTACAATTTGCCATTTGCCAACATTGGTATAAGGAGACACTTCTGTGATAATAGATAATAGACAGCATTAGAAGTGTTGAGGGAGGAGAATCTATGCTTTAAAGCACCATCATCTTCACTGAAAAAACTGCCTGGCATTCCTTTTTTGTTTGGAGAGGAGAAAAGCCAGAAGAGGTGTATGCCCTTTTTGTCACAACGTCATGAGCAAGCAATATAATTATGCATTTTTACATCATCAGATTATTCATCTGGAGAGAGAAAATGGTTTGGCAACACTATTTTGTAATTTCAATACCCTTATAAAGATGAATAATGTTGCCAAATACGATAACGTCCCAAACTATATAAAGTAGCTTGTTTGGAGCATTTTCATCTAAACTTCAATACATGCTGAGCTGGATGAGAAGGCGCAGAAGGAGAGCAACTGATCCCCAGTGTTAATCTGAGATGAACTGTTTGTTTCACCAGGGATCAGCTCATTGTCATAACCTGATGTCAGCAGTCCTGTAGTCTGCATTTGTAGCCACTTACTTTAGATATTTCAGGCAGCAAGTTTCAGCAAGGAGCGTTTCCAAACAAAGAAATCAGGTCAGGGTTATTGCTGAAACTTGCTGCTAGTGGCACATGGGAGAATCTAAAATGGAGACATTAATTTTAAAATAAGCATGAAAGGGTAAATAAAACTAAGCATGTTCAGAGTAGTACATAAAGCAAGGGTATTTTAAGGTGACCCACATGTCCATAAAACTCGAAGCTTGCATTTAAGTCAGAGAATTCAAAGTTCTCCTGCTCCAGTAATTTGCCTCATCAGTCACAATAGCTCTGCAGCCTGTGAGAAACTTGAATCTCTGATTTAACTGGATGCAAAACATGGACAAGATGAGCTCTACATGCAAAGTCTGGCATTCAGCTGGACCCCAGCAAGTCAAAGGGTTCATCTCAGATTGAAGGTGCATGCAAAGTGTACCTCAGTTCTGCTCCCCAAAGTCAGCACTTTTGCTTCTAGACAAGAAATGCAATCTTTGGGGATCTAAGTCTTATGATTTATTTTTGTCTGGTCCATCATACCTTTCCCAAAACATTGATCTGTCCAATTCATGTCCTAGTTCTGTTTAAATGTTTGCAAGAGATATAGATTATGTGGTTTATTAATTATTAACTTCCCTTTATGTCCAAATATCATTATCTTATCAGTTTCCTTCATGCTTCAGTCAGACACTATGTTCTGAAATGCTGCCATAAAAACTGTGGTGATTAGTTAACAAAACAAGTGCTATTGTTCACAGTAACAAATGCAGTGGTGAAATAATGAATGGTGAAATGATAAAATGCTTATGCAGGTTATCATGGCAGATATTATGGTGTTCTAACTATCCTCAAAGAAATAAGTTGCAACTCCCCTCTTCGTTTACTTTGAGTTACATTTTTTCCAAAAGTTATTGCAACAATTTCCTAAAATATTAGAGGTCAGTCAGATTAAAAGTAGAAGTTTGAACAGATCAATCAATCAATATGTAATCATACCACCAGTAGATAAGAGAATGATTGACGAGAATGATTGGCATAATACTGATTGGCAATATTTTCTTTTAGAAACCATCTTACCAACACTAGAATAGGATGGATTTGATGCAAGATTCAATCTTCTGTTGGCTTCCTTTTCCACGGGTATCTCACCTGTGTCCATTTCATGGACTTGGTTAGTTACCTTACCAGAACCAGAACTTGGTAAATGACTATTTGTATAATTTGTTGTATTTGAATTTGTTGCTTTGATGGGCTGAAAGTCTGAGTTGGACATAGCATTAACTTCATCTTCGTTCAGGTACAATGGGTTGGTTTGTAAAGGAGAAGACAGATGATGCAAATCAGAAAACCCACTGGCCTTATGTGGACTTTCATTTTCCTCTGCACTGTCTGTACCGCCTATATTTTCTTCATCTATTTCCTCGAGATAATCAGTGTCTAGGAGACGATCTTCACCTATTTTGGAAATTTTGTTTGCACCATAAGGCTCCAGTGTCAGAGATATCCTCTTTTCATCCATGTTTGTTGAGAATCTGACTTGCTTTGACCTTTCAAGATTATTGGATGCAAGCAATTCTTCATTCTCCACAGCTGCATTCAGCTCGGTTGGTCCTTCTGGGATGGCTTGAGGAGAAGCAGAGATCTTGCTTTTCGAGTCCTGAGCACTGATGCGTAGAATTTCAGAATCATTGGAGCTTGAACTTGGGCTACGTTTCAAAATGCTTTTAGGAGTTGTGGAGTTGCCATTAAAACCATTCAAATTCTTGAGTCCAGGTGCAGTGCTAAGATGATCACTATAGGTTACAGAGTCTTGCAGTTTATAAGAAATAGTTCTTGGCTTTGGCACCGGATGCATTTCTGAATGATCATTATTTTCTGCAGGGGATTGTTTCTTCGTTTCAAGAAATTCATTTGAGGGAAAATGTAATCTGGAAATATTATCCTTTGGGTGAGATAAACTTTCTGGAAAAAAACAAGGGTATACAAGGGCAAGGATAAAGACAATTTCAAAGTGAGACACTTAGAACCTTATGTGTTAAGCAAATATACAAAAAGTTATTTGGGATGGGACAAAGACACAATTGAGAAACAAGAAAGAAAATTAAAAGTCACTATCATTTAAAAAAAAGGGAGCAGGACAAAGGAACACTAGGATACTCATTGATACCAAATAGTTTTAACAGGTGAGGCTTCATGCAATTTTTACATTAATCTAGATTAGTTGTGTACAGCAGGCTAAAGAATATGTAGCAACATACATTGATATCAGGTAGGTGACATTAGTACTGAGAAAATTCAGTACCAGCCCAGTATATTACAGTACTGATCCACTACAGATTTTTTGCCACATATCTCCCAATCAACATTCAAGACTAACCGAGATACAGATCAGCAATACTGACAGTACAATGGCTCCTAGTTGCATGTGCAGACCTTAAACAGGGATGGTAAAAACAAATGAAAATATAGATTATCTTACTTTTTTAGTATTGCCTAGCTGCTTTATATTGAAAATAATTTGCATTTTTTAATGACTGAGGATTGGAAACAATGCAGTTTGCGATGCACCCTTTTCCCACCAAAAAGGCAATGGTTCAAGGATAATTGCACAAAGATTTGATCAGCCAAGTACTATAAACAAACAAGATCATATGTACCTAAAAAATTCTTGTCCCCAAGAACTTCTCCAGTAAAGAACAAAAAGCAATATAAAACCAGAGCTGTGGTAGTCCGGAGGAGGAAGAAAAACATAAATTATCCTGTGAAGACGTGGTATCATGAAAATGGATGAATCGGAAAATAATAAAACACATGAATGAATGATGATGCTTGAATGTTCTACTCTTTAAAAAAAAAGCTATAAAAATAAGTTTCAACAATAGTGGAGCAAGGAATAAAGCGTACTTAAAAAAAAATAATCTTAAAATCTAATTAAAGATTCCTCCGAAACATATTTTCTTACATGTGACTATAAAATTAATTAATCTGCTTTTAACGTTTGTTTTTTTACATGTAATTAACCATCATTGTCAAGTGACCTTTTTGCCTAGAAAGGGCAGGTGAGCACCATTTAGGCTGAACACCACTATAATTGGTGGCATAGTGGTTAGCACTGTTGCCTCACAGCGCCAGGGACCCGGGTTCGAATCCGGCCTCGGGTGACTGTCTGTGTGGAGTTTGCACATTCTCCCCGTGTTTGCGTGGGTTTTCTCCGGGTGCTCCGGTTTCCTCCCACAGTCCAAAGATGTGCAGGTTAGGTTGATTGGCTATGATAAAAATTGACCCTTAGTGTTAGGGGGATTAAATACGTGGGGTTACGGGGATAGGGTGGGATATGTGTTGGTGTAGGGATTCCGGGGATTGGGAGGGATATGTGTCGGTGCAGGCTCGATGGGCCGAAATGGCCTCTATCTGTACTGTGAGGTTTCTGTGATTTCTGTGATAATTGTTACTGCAACTCTATGATTGACTGACGGGAAGCATCATTTTTGATCCCCAACCCTGAAGAGTATACAAGAGTTAGCAAATGCTAAGTGTGACATGCATGTCTGAATGACAGGCAGCCCTATGACTGAAACTTGAAGCCATTTGGCCCAAATCTTGAGTGGAGCATAAACGCCACCATGGACTGGTTGGGCTGAATGGCTATATATTCTATGTAATTCAGACTACTCCACAAATGAGGGTTTCTGTTTTCAGAGAATAAATGTTCCAAAGTACATTAGCTCCATTAAAAGACTAACTTCTTGTTTTTCCCAAAAGTACTATCACTTTATCTACTGGGTACATTTATAATACGTTATCTGTGTTCTTTAGAAAAGGAAACTTTGCTCTAGCCATGTATTGTTCTCAGTTAACTAATTCATAGTTGGCTTTTGTTGCTGCAAAATGTTCACAAACAGGCTCTTTAGAGAAGTTAACTGAATTAATATGTATTCTGAATAGTGTTGAAACATGAGAATTCGTCAACTGTCTACAATATACCCCTTTATACCTCATATGCTTGTCTGCTTGGTCAAGACAGACAGAAAGGTAATCAGTTTAGCCCATGATAACCCACTGTACACAGATATTTCAGCTCGAATATGATAATTAAATTAATTTTGCAACAATAGGTCAAAAGTCTTCAAATGTACTTTATAAAAACAAGTTGATTCCAGTTACAAACTCCTTAAAGGTCATTAGTTTGGATAAATGAAATGTGAACAAAAATATTCCTTGTAGTTATTATTTGATTGAAAATCCTATATATCTATGTATACATACTGTAATGAAAGCAATTTTACTCCAATTCATTCCTAATCTATTGATATTAGCAAGGACATGGGACAATAAGGAATGTATCACATTTCCAATGACCAGACACACACACAGGAAGTATGTGCCAGAAAATTAAGGCTACAATATTGTAAAACTATCACTGACCCGCACTCTTTGCTAGCACAGCACCCCATTGGAAGCACAGCATTGTGGAATCAACTCATTATCTAAATCTAGAATACTTTATGCATCATAACGTTATACTACATAAAATGCATGGTTCAAGTCAGACTAATTTCAGGAATGCAGTGATATTACAGTGTCACATAAAATATATACACTTTGATAAATGTAACCTGGTAAATTGATATGGCAGTGCAATTAAATATTATGAAAAATAATTACTTTCAAACTTTAAATTTGTTTTTCATCCTTCTAGTCCCAGTGAAACTATGCTTCCTTAATAAGATGCTGATGGCTAGTGTTCCCCAAATGAAAATGCAATTACAAAAAGGGCCCTCAGCTGGATTTTTGTACCCTTTATGATCCACACATCAAAATGCCCAAGGCAAAAGTAAGTGTAATATTAAATAGCAAGCTGCCAGAAATAAAAACAGAAAATGCTGGTAATACTCAGGTCAGGCAGCATCTGTGGAGAGAGAAACAGTTAATGTTTCAGGTCGATGACCTTTCATCAGAAATGGAATATGTTACAGATGCAACAGGTTTTAAGCAAGTACAGAGGCAAGGAAAGGGGGGATGGGAGGAAAGAACAAAAAGGGAAGGTCAGTGATGGAGTGGAAGGCAGAAGAGATTGAATTACAAAAGGGATGATGGTGCAAGGCAAAAGTGGATGGTAATGGGACAAGTAAAGAAACAAAAGATGGGTCTAGAAGAGGTGTAAATGGCAACAGCAGAATCAACAGCTGCTATCCGAAAAAAATGGGAGCAAGGGTTATCATCTGAAATTGTTGAACTCAATGTTGAGTCTGGAAGGCTGCCAGGCTAGTTTCTGATGTTATGCATCATATAAAGCATTTTAAATGTTCACATTCAATGAAATGTGTGATGAACCTGATACTGGGTTGTGGAAAGGTGGAGTTGTTCTACTTCGAGGAAAAATGTGGGGGAAGTTGGGTAAATAAGACAAAACCCAGAAGGAGATGAAAAGAAAACAAACAAAAAAGGAAAAAAAAAAAACACAAAAGCAAGCAAGAGAACAAAAATTTGTACAGGAGAGAGAAAAACAGAAAGCAAGAGAGGCAGGGATAGAGAGAAAGAGACAGAGTGAAAGAGAGAGAGAGAGAGAGAGAGAGAGAGAGAAATAAAAAGGAACAGAAAAGCTTTGTTTATAATATTATGAAGACTGTGTATTTGGTACATATCACAGAATCACAGAAACCCCACAATGCAGATAGAGGCCATTTCGGCCCATCGAGCCTGCACCGACACATATCCCACCCGATCCCCGTAACCCCTACACCAACACATATCCCACCCTATCCCCGTAACCCCACGTATTTAATCCCCCTAACACTAAGTGTCAATTTATCATAGCCAATCAACCTAACCCGCACATCTTTGGACTGTGGGAGGAAACCGGAGCACCCGGAGGAAACCCACGCAAACACGGGGAGAATGTGCAAACTCCACACAGACAGTCACCCGAGGCTGGATTCGAACCCGGGTCCCTGGCGCTGTGAGGCAGCAGTGCTAACCACTATGCCACCGTGCTGCCCTAATGTGGGTCTTCACAATTGGCACCTGAACACGGACGACCCAGGAACTCCAAAAATGTCACAAGTCCATCTAACCACAGTAAAATGTCATGAACAGGTACAGAAAATAATCAAAAAGGCTAATGGAATGCTGACCTTTATATCTAGAGGACGAGAATAAAAGGGGTTACAAGTCATGCTACAGCTATACAAAGCCCTGGTTATACCACACCTGGAATACTGAGTTCAGATCTGAGCACCACACCTTAGAAAGGATATATTGGCCTTGGAGGGAGTACAGCAGAGATTTACTAGCATGAATTACGAGGAGAGATTACACAAACTAGGGTTGTATTCCCTGGAATTTAGAAGGGCGATTTGATCGAAATTTTCAAGATATTTAGGGGAACTGATACAGTAGCTAGAGAGAAATTATTTCCGCTGGTTGGGTAATCAAGTCTAGGGGACTTGGCCTAAAAATTAGAGCCAGACCTTTCAGGAGTGATGGTGTGGAGATGCCGGAGTAAGAAGTCACACAACACCAGGTTATAGTCCAACAGCTAACATCAAACTCACCATGGACTACTCCTCAGAATCGGTTTCATTCCTGGACACACGAATCTCCATCAAAGACGGACACCTCAGCACTTCACTCTACCGCAAGCCCACAGACAACCTCACGATGCTTCACTTCTCCAGCTTCCACCCCAACCACGTTAAAGAAGCCATCCCCTATGGACAAGCCCTGCGAATACACAGGATCTGCTCAGGCGAGGAGGAACGCGATGGACACCTACAGACACTGAAAGACGCCCTTGTAAGAACGGGATATGACGCTCGACTCGTCGATCGACAGTTCCGACGGGCCACAGTGAAAAATCGCATAGACCTCCTCAGAAGACAAACACGGGACACAACCAACAGAGTACCCTTCGTCATCCAGTACTTCCCCGGAGCGGAGAAACTACGCCATGTTCTTCGCAGCCTTCAACATGTCATTGATGACGACGAACACCTCGCTAAGGCCATCCCCACGCCTCCACTACTCGCTTTCAAACAGCCGCCTAACCTCAAACAGACCATCGTTCGCAGCAAATTACCCAGCTTTCAGGAGAACAGCGACCACGACACCACACAACCCTGCCACAGCAACCTCTGCAAGACATGCCAGATCATCAACACAGATACCATCATCACACGTGAGGACACCACCCACCAGGTACATGGTACATACTCATGTGACTCGGCCAACGTTGTCTACCTCATACGTTGCAGGAAAGGATGCCCCGGAGCATGGTACATCGGCGAGACCATGCAGACACTGCGACAACGGATGAACGGACACCGCGCAACAATCACCAGGCAGGAGTGTTCCCTCCCAGTCGGGGAACACTTCAGCAGTCAAGGACATTCAGCCTCCGATCTTCGGGTAAGCATTCTCCAAGGCGGCCTTCGAGACACACGACAACGCAAAATCGTCGAGCAGAAACTGATAGCCAAGTTCCGCACTCATGAGGACGGCCTCAACCGAGATCTTGGGTTCATGTCACGCTACATGTAACCCCACCTGACGCAGGGTCATCCAGACTCGAGTCGACATTGGCTTGTTCTCTCTACATAGATGCGGCCGGACCTGCTGTGATTTCCAGCAAAAAAAAATGTTTTTTGTCTGCTTTTTTGTTTTTCATACAGACCCCAGCATCTGCAATATTTGACCCCTTGTGACCCCACCTCATTGTTCTTTGATGTAATGTTTTCCTGACTGACCTGTTTGGACACCATTCACACCTTTGATTGCTGTGATTATCTCTCTGCCGAGGTGTGATAAATGGCAGTTGGAAACATTACCTGTAAACATCTGACATGATTCTCTGACTATATAAGCTGTGTCTTTATGCATTTCTCCACTTCACCTGACGAAGGAGCAGCGCTCCGAAAGCTTGTGATTCCAAATAAAGCTGTTGGACTATAACCTGGTGTTGTGTGACTTCTTACATTTCAGGAGTGAAGTTATGAAACACTTCTACATGCAAGGGTCGTAGAAATTTGGAATTCTCTTCCCCAATGGCAGTTGATGCTGGGCCAATTGTGAATTTTAAATCTGAGATTGATAGATTTCTGTTAACCAAAGCTATTAAGGGATATGGGGCAAGGCGGCAGGTCGCAGATCAGCAATGATCTCATTGAATGTTGGAACAGGCTCGGGGGGTTAAGTGGCCTACTCCTGTTCTTATGTTCCCAGTCCAGTCCCACAGAATAAGTATAACTGTAATTTCCTTTTTCTTGTATGTTGAGTTGGGGGGGGGGGGGGGGAAGAGTTGGAAGAGTATCCTGTATAACTGAAACATGAAAGAGCCACTTTTAAAGTAATGTTTTATTGGCAGAAGTGTGAATTTGCAGAGTGCTGCAATTGTTGGGAAAATGTGTTTTTCTCCATGATAAAAGCTGGTTATTATGAAAGGGTTGATTTATGAATGCATGATACAATTATGAAAATAAAATAAAAAAGTTTGCACTAGTCATGCACGTCACTGATTATAACAGTAAATGCCTGTTTTAGCTCTTTAACCGCACTAAGCACAAAAAGTTTGCCAGAATTTTTTTCCATGAAGCAGTGGCCCTTTAATAGAAACAAAACAATTTTAACAAAGATTTGGGGAGGGCAAAATTCTTTTGCTTTGTGCCTCCCGTTAGGGCACTAACGGGGCGCAAAGCAACTAGTGTCTGGGTGCGGCACCACTAACGCCTCCCGTGAAATTCAGCAGAAGGTTAGCGGCGGCGGTAACCGGTAGCGTTCCGCGGCGCTGCGCCTCCGGCGATGACGTCATCGCCGTGCGCAGCACCCTGCTCGCGAACTTCGGTAGCGCCCCCTGACTTACCATCGGACACCTTTGCCGGCACCCAGATCCCTGGTGGCCCACAGGTCGAGCTGCGCAAAGCCCCTCCCCTTTAATAAGGGGAGGAAGACCTGCAATACTGCAGCACGTAGTGCTGCGATATTCCCTGGTAGCGCCCCAAGAGGGAGGGGGAACGCTTCCAGTAGCACCTCGCCTCCCTCTTGGGGCGCTACCAGTGAATTTCAGCTGCAGGAACGCTAACTTTTTCGGGGTGCTAAAAGTAGTGCCCCGGCGAAGTTAGCGCCCCAAAGGGGGCGCGACTGAATTTTTGCCCCTTGTTGTTTGATGTAGGATACATTTCCAGTAGATTAGTTCTATGAAATGACCTTCTGTGTGACGATGTCCGAATTATCATCCTGATCCTACCATCCTAGTCCCACATGCCACATGACATTCTGTTAAATGCAGACTAATGGATAATGTTCAATGCAAGGTGTGGGCATATTGGACTTGAACCCTAAATGCATCTTACTCCAGCCCAGGAATTTTGGGGCTGTTGTTATACAAAAACATACTGCTAAGCAAATTCTGTTTAGATATGCAATCCCTACAATTGCTGTATCTTTTGTTTTAAAATCATTGTACAATCACAAACTAAAGCTGCAGCTCAAGATGTGGGTGCACTTAGTGGCACAGTGAATTAAGGCAGTGTTTTTTCACTTTTGGTTCGAATCCAGCCCAGGCTGATTCATTGCCGAGGGTTGAGGCATTTAAATATTATAAAACATTACCAGGCTGAATTTACTGAGCCGGTCCAGTGGACACCTGCCATATCTCCAGTACGTCCAGAACACAAAGTCTGCAAAGGGATATAGATAGACTAAGTGAGTGGGCAGTAAGGTGGCAGATGGAGTATAATGTAGGAAAATGTGAGGTTATTCACTTTAGTAGGAAGAATAGAAACACAGAATTTTTTAAATGGCGAGAAACTTTTAAATGTTGGTGTTCAGAGAGATTTGAGCGTCCTCGTGCAAGAAACACAGGTTGCTAGCATGCAGGTACAGCAAGCAGTAAGGAAGGCAAATGGCAAGGGGGTTGGAGTATAAGAGTAAGGAAGTCTTGCTACAATTGTACAGGGCCTTGGTGAGACCACACCTGGAGTACTGCACAGAGTTTTGGTCTCCTTATCTAAGGAAGGATATACTTGCCTTGAAGGCGGTGCAACGAAGGTTCACTAGATTGATTCCTGGGATGAGAGGGCTGTCCTATGATGAGAGATTGTGTAGAATGTGCCTATACTCTCTGGAGTTTAGATGAATGAGAGGTGATCTCATTGAAATATACAAGATTCTGAAGGGGATTGATAGGGTAGATGCGGAGAGGTTGTTTCCCCTGGCTGGAGTGTCTGGAACTAGGGGGCATAGTTTCAGGATAAGAGGTTGGCCTTTAAGACTGAGATGAGGAGGAATTTCTTCACTGAGGGTTGTGAATCTTTGGAATTCTCTGCCCCAGAGGGCTGTGAATGCTGAGTCTTTGAGTATATTCAAGGCTGAGAGAGATAGATTTTTGGACACTAGAGGAATCAAGGGATATGGAGATTGGGTGGGAAAGTGGAGACGAGGTTGATGATCAGCCATGATATTATTGAATGGCGGAGCTGGCTCGAGGGGCCGTATGGCCTACTCCTGCTCTGTGTTCTTATGTTATGTTCTTAAATAGCCCAGAACCCAAATAACCAACTTTTCGGTCAACACTGGGTGTTTCTAGTCAACCTTGAAAGGGGTAGCTCCTCCATCTGCTTCTTGCAAGGCCAGTGATATGAAGGGCCAGAACTGGCGGCAGAGTCTCCACAGGCCAAGAGCTCCTGCTTCCCCGACCTCAGTGGGACTCAATGTAAGGCTAGAGGCTGGTATACCTCGTGAGATGAAGCCTACCAGGCTACAGAAGAATGGCTTACGTGGGCCTCCCCCTGGTGGTGGGGGAGTCCAAGCTAGAGAAATTAAATTTGATAGCAAGACAGTTTAAAAAAAGGATGGGAAAAGTGTTTCTTTTGGGGCACGGGAAGAAAAAAAAGGTGGGCAACCATTCCAAACCAAGGAACATTCTTCATATTGGCGAGTGTAAAACGTCACCAAAAATTATTTTAAAACATCAGCATGTTCATTAACAAGATAATTTATGTATAAAAACTTGGATTAATTTGAAAAGAATTCCACTCCTCTGCTCATTACTTTTAAAGGATAAAGTCTCCATAACATTTCACCAAAAAAAACATCTGAATAGAAGGAACAGTTCCCATTAACCTTTTGTCCTCATAAGGTTAGTTATTGTTTGAAAATGCTGGGGAAAAATAGACAAAGCTCACTTTGGCAAACCATGTTGTATGTTTCCTGATGGAAAGTGTATGAACATTGTTTAATTAGAAAAAGATAGGTTTAAGTAAAGTTATTTGACAATATATGATAATTCTCTAATATTCATTAGTAAACTCATTCTCATTATACATTAGAGAACACAGCCTTATAACCGCTTCATGACCAGTTATGGAATAGAAAAGAAACCTTGCGAGTTGCCTACTCACCAGTTTCCGATTGTTTTAGCATTCAATTGTTAACATTATTAAGTTCTGAAAATTGCTTAAGGTCATTTTTCGGAATGTTTATTTTTTAAGCTTTTCCATAGCGCCATATTTCTGTGACCAGCTTAACAATTAATTTTGTGGGAGTTGAATTCCAAAAACTGTAATTTGCAGCTTCTGTTTTTTTTTTAAATCATGATGAACATGTTCAATGTGATAATGGAATTAAGAGTAAATTTAGAACATTCAGATGATTTTTCAGATCATAACCTCGGCCCCTATTACATTTTTACTTTTATTTTTTATCCACCCCTTTGTTTTGGTTTTTCCCTCCCCCCCCCCTTTCCTTTTTTTTCCTCTCTCCCACATGGCAGCTGTCTCTCATTCTGCCAGAACATTTCACACCTAATCTGAGCCGTCTTTTGCCTCCACTAGTCCTTTCACCATCTCGTCTCGTTTTGAATACCTCTTAATGTCTCTTCACTTCTTTTGTTCTCTCACAACCCTGCCTTTCGATCCATTTCATTTCCTTTCCAGCTTTGAAAAAGGGTTAGACCCGAAACGTCGACTCTAATTTCTCTCCACGGATGTTGCCTGGCCTGCTGAGTTTTTCCAGCATTTTCTGTTGTTATTTAAGAGTAAATTTACTTGGTTTAAAAACGGATTTTATTCACAAACCCAGTCCTCTGTTGAATATTCTAAATGACTTGTTACTGGAATTTCTTAAAAGATGGAAACAATTTGATTTTTTAAAACAGTTACATCTATTTGATGTCAGAAATATTAATCAATATCAAGCACTTGCCTATCGTTGCAATAAATCTTTATACTTTATATTTTGTCATCACCTGTGAATGGCTAATTTGAATTTTGTATACTTTATTATTTTCCATAGCTTTTCCATTGAACTGTTCAAACTATTTCCAAGTTAAATCAACAAATTTCACTGTTGCAAGATATATTTCTTCACAGCAGAGCACCATAGGATTCAGAACACCCAAAGGATTGTGTTTAAATAAGGCTGAAATTTACCATCTTATGTGGTATGCAATAACCCCTTAATGTGTACGAGACAGAATAATCTTCCGCTGGTTTAGAACTTTCTGTATTACGAAACTGTACACTTTAAAATAAAAATATTGGGAATGACATTAATGTAATTTGCTAGCTTTTGGTTAACCCATCGAACATTAAATGAAACCGTCCTTACAAGAAGCTTCTGAGTGTTTTTTGTAAATGTTGCAACTAAACAAAGGAGATGCCCTCTTTAAAATCTTGTTAAGTGTTAATGACTTAAAGGAATCATACATAACATTGAAAAGCACATGCATTATACTCACTCCAGTGATTTATTGGACAAAATTACAGTTATCTACAATTCTGAAGATCATCAAATTATGTTAAAGGACTTGAGGTTCATGGGTCCATGGCTGTCATAAGCATTTATAGGATGCTATCATTTCTGATGCCTACTCACCTTCACCCATCACTAGATGTTGATGTCAAGCAGGCTCTCTGAGAAAATGTTGTCACCAAATTGGGGAGAATCCACAGACCAACCCAAAACAATTGGATGTAATGTGAAAAAGAAGATATTCTCTACAGCATAAACATTTCATCTATCTAAATGGGTTATTGGTAATTACCCCCTATAGGAGTCATAGATGTTGACTGTGATCCAACAGATAGCAGTGGTCTCTCTCCTCCATTTGGAATATCATCTGCCAAAAATGATTTGTTGAATGGGTTTTCTCTTTGCTGAAAAATAATTGTCGCAAATTTAAGATTTGTGACTCATTTAACAAACAACATAACAAAAAACGTGTAAGAAATGTATCAAATGGTGGTGACAGCAGCACAAATTCAATGTGGTTACAGATAAATTGTTTGCTAATATCTAGGAATCCAAATACAATGAAAGTATTATTAGCTCAATTCTTTAGAAATGGAGAGGGTTCAGAGGAAATTTACTGATATGGTACCAGGGATGAGAGGCTTTAGTTATGAGAAAAGACTAGAGAAACTAGGCTCTTCACATTAAAACAAAGAAATTAAGAATAAATCTTTTAGAAGTCTTCAAAATGATGAGACTTTCATACAGTAAAATTGTGAAAATCTATTCCTACTGATCCAGGAGTCGGTAGCCAGAGGGTATAAATTTAAGATCGCCACTAGAAGAACATAGGGAGAGGTGAGAAGAATTTGTTTCATTTTTTTAAATGCAAAGGGTTATTAGGACATGGAATGACCACCCAAAATAGCCTTTAAACAGTAAGTGGATAAATATTTGAAACACAAAAAAAAGTACAGGGAAAGGAAGGGGAATGGGACTTAGTGGATAGCTCTTTGAGGGCTAGCACAGGTGTGGTGGACTGAGGGGCCTCCTGCTATTTCATAAAATTAAATGATTCTACATTAACAATGTGAATAGAAGAGATTTGGCTGTTATTTATATCTTGATAATGCATCCTAGAATTTTTTTAAATTCAAAACTTCCAAGAAGCAGTATAAAAGGACATTAATTACATGCACATATCATACTTTAATAAAAACTAGTTGCTTTACACTCAGCTTAGTTCATAGCATTAACAAAGAATTGAATCAGTATAAACATGGAAACAAAAGTTTCTAACATTGATCTTTTATTTATTTCATTATTTTTTTAAAAATTTAACAAAAAGACTGTTTTAACAAAAATGCTGTTACGTTGGCTTTTTTTCCCCCCAATCACCACAGAACTATGATTTTTTGTCTAATATTTAGACTGGCATTGGCTTCTTTAATTCTGTCATGGTACATAAATGACCAGCATCACTCAATGAAGAACGTTTCAGCTCTTCTTTGTTGCATTATGTTTCAATAAACACAGTTTATTTGAAAAACAGTTCAAGGGAGGGACCAAGCCATTCAATTCAAATATAGGCAATCTGTATGAATTGTTCAAAATGTGTATTTATTTGGCATCTCGTTTTGAATCAGAGTTATTTAAAGTCACAAAGCCCCAATCACTGTATCAGAGGTATTTATTCACCGGCCCTTTTCAAAATCAGAGAGTTTGATCTGGAACCTTGGAAGAGAGATTGTCTGACTGAAACCTTTGAAGAGAATTAGAGAAACTAGACAACTTTGATAGTTGATAAGGAAAGGATTAACTATTATTTCCCACTGTTTCCCAAAGCAAAGTTGAACAACTGCAGTAAAAATATATTTTGTTATTCTTCTTCTTCTTAATGCTTGTCCTATTACTGTTAAAGAAGAAAACAAGGTCTAGTGTAGTGTTATTCTGACCCCTTTCAAAGACAGGGACGATCCCATGGCACCATAGGATAGAACCAGTGGTTGGAATAATTTAAAAAGGGGTTCTTTCTACATTATTCTGGGCATGTTGCAATATTTTACTAAAATATCAGGGCAAGTGAAAACAATTTTGCGGATTTAGGGAGCTGGAACTCAACTAATGGGTAGTCCAAAATATAGAAGCCAAAAAAAAAAAATCTAAATTAAAAAAGGTAAAAGAATCCAAAAGTGGAACACACCTCCCTTCTAGTTGTCAAGATTATTAATGACTACAAAATTACACACTTGCTATGAAACAACATAAACATCAAATCATACATTTACCAGAATGGTCATTTTACTTTGTAAACAAAAACAACTACTTTTGTACAATGGTCATTTATATATTAACTTAAATTAAAATTTACAGCATACTTACAATGCAAATTTAAGGCCCCCATAAAAGAACTTGGATTTATATAGCACCTTTCATGCCCTCAGCATGTCACGTAGCACTCAGCCACCGAATTACTTTTGATGTGTAGTCACTGTTGCTATACAGGCAAATATGGCACCCAAATTACACACAGCAACTTCCACAAACAGCAAGGAGATAAATGACCAGTTAAATCTGTTTTGCTGGTGTTGGTTGAGGAATAAATATTGGCGAATACAATGGGAGAACTAGTGTGCTCTTCTTCAAATAATGCTGCGCAATCCATTGCATCCAACTAGACAGACAGGGACTTAGTTTAACATCTCATGTGAAATACAGCATCTCCAACAGTACAGCACTCCTTCAGTACTGCACTGAAGTGTCAGCCTAGATCATGCATGCAAAAGTCCTGAGCTTGAACCCACAACTAACTGACTCAGGAGGCAAGACTGTAACCACTGAGCCAAAGTGGATGCCATATAAAAGCATTCTGGAATATAAAACATTATTCTGATATAAATAATTTAAAGTCAGGTTAACAAATTGTGCTAATATAACAGTAACAAACTGGACTTTAAATTTTCCACAGAAAAAATGGTCTAAGTAACAAAATGGGATGTTTGTTAAATGATTATTCAAACATTTTTTTTGTTTGTTTTACAGTGCACTAAGAACCAGGAAACAGAAGGGCTTTTCAATAAAAACAGTGTGCTAATCTTATCTTGCAAGGGAGTATTTCTTTTTGGACACCCTGACTACTTACACTGAAAGAATATCTCAACCCTTAAAAAAAAAGCATTTACTCCAACTTAGCTCGGGTAGAATGTCTACTCGAGCTATCAAGTTTAAGATTGGGTTTAAATGTTGGGATCAGAGCCTAATATGGATTGTCCACTTCATAAGTCTGTTCAAATCCAAAAACAGATAGCACTGATCAAGGATTGCATCTGAAACAAATGTGAATCTATGTCTTTCAGATTCTGATCAATCCACTATCAATATCCAAAAATTTTAGTTTTTATTTCAGAATTCTAGCATTTGCTGTTTATTTCAGGGGAAACCAATAACAACTTAACTTGTACTTTCCACTTCATGTATGCCCTTTTCAGTACCACTCAACGAGCTGTCTCTGTAGTTAACTGCCCACTAATAATCACATTCTCAGGAATGTACATTTGAAAGCTGATAATTCCCACAATTTCATTTGTGGGTTGTTCAATACAAAAGAAAAGGCATTTTCCTCTCTTTTCGCTAATAGAAATTTCACCCCTATAATTAATATTGTATTACATTAATTTCAATGAATATGACTATCCTAATTTTGAAATATTCTTTTGAGTATTTGTGGCTATCGAGCAGAACAATGATGGTGTTGAAATGCTGAATATTTCTGCTCTTCAGGTTTAATGCAAGTGTTGGTTATTTACAGATCAGATACAATAGTGTTCCCTCAGCAAACGCAAATGAGGGCTTCATTCTAGTGTATAGGCTTATCTCCTATTTCCTACATTATAGATCTGGAATAATTAGTGTAGAATAACTAACAACTTTTATGACGTGTTCTTTAGGATGAGACAGACCTGGATCAGACAAATGGAGAAGAATTTCATACTATCCGTCTGGGATGGAGATGGTTCCTTTCAACTCTGAGAAATGAATATTAAAATGCTCTGAACAGCCAGCCCCTCAAAGGATTTGAAATACCCATCGATTACAATGCACCATGTGGGTTTATTGCCAGGATCTCAATGGTCATTTCACATTTCAGCTTCATTTGGGTGCATAATCCTCCACTGATGTACAGTGCACCTCATTTTTTGTCACATACTACATTTGAAGCAGCAGAGTCTGAGGCATTATGATGAAACATACCTTTCCTGGTGAAAGAGAGGTCTGACTTGGTGTCTGTTTCTGTTGTTTAGGAGCTCTGTTATTTATGTGTGAAGTTGTACTGAAAAGGAAAAAAAATTATGTATTACCAAAAACAGCCAGTCATTCCTCATTTGTATTTTTTTACTGGAGTTATCGGTTTAAATACCGAGTCATGAGATCATATCCATGACTAACAATAAGCTCACCTAACTTGTTGGGTATGATCAGGGAAAGCACACAAATATTAATTAACCAAAGGTTGCAGTTATTGTCCAACAAAGCTTAAAGTTCACAGGTTGTCATTTCTAAGATCTGTGCATCAATTTGAAAGGCCACAGAAAAAGTCAAAACAAGTGCAGCTTCAAATCCCTCACATGCCACATGGCATGCCCATTAAAAACAGAATCCTTGGTTACAAAAGGCATTTAACTATATACTCAATATATTCAATGCATAAGTATCTTTATAGATTAACCAGTTGTATTCTGTGTTGCACTATGATACATTGCAGCATACCCACAAAGTAACGCCAAGAAGGGCAGTAAACCTTTCAAAGATCATTAACTTAGTCAAAAGCCAATTGGTTCGCATGTGACAAGTGCTTGTTTACTAATGATTTATCACAAATAAAAACAAAACACTATCCATCATATCATGAACACAGCACAACGCTTTTCCCTTTGTGCATTCATTGCAAACTACTGATGTGGAAAATGGTCTCAATCAAGCACCTGACAAAGACAGTGTAATGCCCATTAGCTGTAGTTCTGAACCACAGAATCTTGTTTCAGATTTGTTGGAATAATGAATTTGTAAGAAAATTCAATAATGCTGGAGTTGATTCAGATCAACTATTTTCACCTGAAAACTTCACATTATGCAGAAGTTTATATTGTTCATTATTGATGTCTATCATTCACCTCAAGTAGGAACATTAATTTGGACATGTTTTCACACAATTTTGATGCTTCAGTGGGTTGTACACGTCCCCTTCCTGCACACAGAGACTTGGAAGACTCATAAAACTGACTAGACACAGGATCCACTACAAGTTCCATATAAATAGTTAGATTAACATGTTCAACAAGAAACCTTAGTTGTATTTAGGTTGGAATTGGAATAATTTTTTAGTTATACTTTTCTATTACTTCTCAGAGTCGGCCTCTACAAATCTGACTATTCTAGATTGAAATGATTTAAAAATCCAAAAAAAAAGTACACGATGGAGGATGTTTTATAGGTTGTTGTAAGGTTTAACAGACAGGTTATCCTAAATTATGCCACTTGCATTCTGGTCACAGCAGCATTTTTACCAGCTCACAAGCAACCGCTGCTGCTCACAGGCTGTTTGTGACGGGTATGCAGAGGGATTTCAGATGAATTCATTAAGCATGTATATGCTATTATTCCACATTATAATTTCAAGGCCTTTGAGAATTAAAAATAGTGTCCTACTGGATCCTACTACTAATCCTAGCGGATTTACTGCTTACTTTTATTTGTACGAAACCATTGGGAAAAGTCAAAATAATTTTTGAATACATCCTCGCAGTCATTTTTGAAAAGAAATGAAATGCAGCACTTCACTGACACTTTAAAAAAAAAAAGTGTTACAGTAGCCCAGGAATTGCTTGCTCAGCACACCTAAATCATTAACACAATATCCTAACTGCCTAATAATTGATCTTATTGCACCATATTCAATATTGAAATGGGCTTTAAGCTCCAATAAATCAGAGCTTTTTTTGCCCATACTAAGTCTCTTCAATAGACCAACATAAGTCTAACTGTACATCTTATAGTATATAATTCAATACAGTATATTTGAAACAATACTTCAAAAATATTTCTTTGTACAAGTTATAAAACAGTATTGAGGAATGGAACATGTTTTGGGTACCCAGCAGTACATTTGGGATAGGTAGATTAAAGAAAGCTACAAAGTAAATCTCCCTCTATTCTGTCCCACTCCAGTGTGGGATTCCATTTTCCACACTGTCATCACTCTGATTGGGCTTGCTAACTTATTAACAAATTAAGAGCAGTTTTGTTCTGTGCATTTGTATCCACTATCTAGGCATAGCTCAACCTTCTCCTTTGATGAAGTAATGGAGAGGGTTGATGAAGGTAGCATGGTTGAAGTCGTGTATTTGACTTTCAAAAAGGTGTTTGATAAAGTACTACATAATAGACTTGTTAGCAAATGGACACCCCATGGCATTAAAGGGACAGTGGCAGTGTGGATACAAAATATATATATAAGAAGTTTGCAGATGAAACTTGGAATTATAAATGAACAGTGAGACTACAGGGAAGACATACAAAAGCAAAATCCTGCAGATGCTAGAGATCTGATAGAAAAACAGAAAATGCTGGAAATACTCAGCAGGTCAGCAGACTACAGGAGGACATAGACAGCCTGGTGAAGTGGACAAACAAATGGCAGATGCAATTTGATGCAGAGAGGTGTGGAGTGATTCATTTTGGTAGGAAGAATGAGGAGAGGCAATATAAACTAAATGGTACAATTTTAAAGGGGTGCAGGAAGAGATAGACCTTGGGGTTCACATACACAAATCTTTGATGGGGGCAGGACAAGTTGAGAACGCTGTTAAAAAAAAGTATACAGGATTGTTGGCTTTATAAATAGAGGCAGAGTGTGTAAAGGGAAGGAAGTTATGCTAAACCTTTATAAATCACTGGTTAGGCCAGCTGGAGTATTAATGTCCAATTTTGGGCTCCACACTTTAGGAAGGATGTCAAGGCCATGAAGAGGGTGCAGAGAAGATTTACTAGAATGGTACCATGGATGCGAGACTTCAGCTATGTGGCGAGACTAGAGAGTTGGGGTTGTGCTCCTTAGAGCAGCGAAGGTTAAGAGGAGACCATAAGAATTATGAGCAGGAGTAAGCCATAGCTTTGTATCGTCAGCAAACATGCATACATTGCACTCGGTTCCTTCATCTAAGTCATTAATGTAGATTGTAAATAGCGGAGGCCCAAGCACTGATCCTTGCAGCACCCCACTATTTACAGCCTTCCACCTGGAAAATGACCCATTTAACCCTACTCTCTGTTTTCTGTTCGTGAACCAATCCTCTATCCATGCTAATATATTACCCCC